>NC_052238.1:9039417-10431534 GCF_013401445.1 Tripterygium wilfordii | reverse complement strand
CATTAAAGCAATATTTGATTTATATGAATTGAATTTAAATGACTATATATTTTTTAGATAGTGCTGGAAATTAAGTTTTGAAAACAAACATACATGGACTAAGTTAGAGCATCAATTTTCCAATTATCATATCTTAACCAACTTAGGTCCAAATGACTTGAAACTTGAATCACATATACATTAAGGTTTAATATATGTTCTAGGACTATAATCATGAGAAATTAAGTGCATCACATATATATTTGGTCATATGCTTAAATTCCGTCAAAACTAGGTTTTACCTAATTTTGTGCATATGTGTTCTTTGTGAACGTGGTGAACCAAATGAACTCCGATTTAAATGAAATTTCGTGTGCATCTTAGTTTCATCACTATGAACATATTTGATTTAGTAAAGTTCAAGAGAAAAGGTCATTTACACTGAGTTAGCAAAATGACTTTGAATTTACACTTAGAATTTATCGGTTTCACTATTAGTGATCAAATTGCTTGGTTGAGTGACCAAACGATTTCCGATTGTTATGAAATTTTACATGGACATTCTAATATATATAAAATGATTTATCATGCAGTAATATGAATTTTCTGGGTTGTTTTTCTAATATAATTAACCTATGCGCTCTATATGAAGCTCTTTGAGCTTACATGCAATTGGGGAGTTCTACCTCCTATTTCCTTGTAGGTTAATCATCATTGTGGTCTCATATGGCTCAGAATTCAGTATGTTCAAGAGTGGTCGAAGTCCAGTTTCTAAGAATGAGCTTGGAGCTCTAGGAAACTATGAAAAATCCTATATTTGCCAACTTTCCACTAAGGCACTTTATCAAGTTGAATGAATCAAACATTGAGGCTATTGGTTGTGGTCTTCATGGAGATACAACTCTTTTCAAACATGTGGGACAAACCTTGTCCTCTCTATCATTAGTGATATATTCTTGTTTGACATTTTCACTCAAGACATGTGCTACCAAGAAAGTTAGGTTGGTGCAATCAAACAAGATCCTTGACATTTTCACTCAAGACATGTGCTACCAAGAAAGTTATGTTGGTGCAATCAAACAAGATCCTTGACTAAGGGATCACTTTTGAAGTCTTTGATTCAAAATGAAGGGACAAGATGGCATAGTACAATCTACATCCATGGCTGAGAATTAAAGAGAGTTTGAATGGTCAAGATTTGAAGACATGCATTGATCAAATGGTTGTGCATAAGACAACTTTCTTGCTTGCAATTTTTGACTTAAAAAAGGGAGCATGTGCAACGTCTATATGCTCTATGGTGGAGATTTGTTTGCTGAAATCATCAATGATCAAGATTAGGAGCTGCAATGGATGGTAGAGATCAACTCTTGAAATTTGATCCAATGGCTGCAAGCATAGGAGAGAATTGCCTTTAAAAGAGGATCTTCCCTTTCATACAACTTGGAGAAGCAAATTGAAAAATTATCCTTGAGAGAAACCTCTTTCTATCAAGTTCATCAATCATCAAGCCTTCTTGCTATTTGCTACAACAATCTTCTCCAATACAAGCCTCTACAATCAAGGACTTCTCACTACTCTTGCTTTTGCAAAAGGGAAGTTCCTATATCCTTTAGGCTTTGTTTACTTACAATCTAAACCTCTCTTGTTCTTAAAATCCTATCTTTGAGAGTGTTGCTGTAATCTTGAGAGTTCCATACCAAATACCTTTGAGGTAACCTGTGAGAACCTTGGCTGAAAATCCCATTGAGAAATTCCCTTTGTTAGGGGAAATTGTAAACATTGAAGTTTGAGGGAGTTCTTAGAAACCCTTGGTGTAAGGAGTTTTGTGGGTCTCTTAAAACCACACCTTAGTGGAGTTGGGAAAATCCTAGGTTGGTGAATCTAGGTAGTAGACGTAGGAGAAGGGTCTCCGAACTACTATAAATCGCTGTGTTGATTTCTTTGTTTACTTGTTTATATTTACTACTTGTTTCAAACTGTAGGATTTTCAAAACCCTAATCTGTCCGAGATTAGCAGACTGCCTTCAACTTTGAATTTTGATCTGAAATTTTGATATAGTGTTTATTAAGGTGTTGTGACATTGCATATAAAATTTCGTTGCATTTTGACATCATTTGATAGGTAAAATCTGAGTTGAAAAATCTGTGTGCAGTGTGTTGCTTGAAAATCTGTTTTGTGCAATTCTTGATTATTTGATATTTGGTCATTCACTATATTGTATCACATCTTGCATTGGATTGAATATTGATTAGGAAAATCATTAGAGTCCAAATTTGTGTGCTACTTGTTAATTGCCATCAATTTGTTTAAATTGAAAAAGGGATTCCAATTGGAATTTGGGGACACAATTCACCCCCCCTCTTGTGTTAAAACTCGATCCGTCAAGAAGAGCTTTTCAAGTTCTGTGCATTTTCAAACATAACTGTTTTTATTGGCATCTTTATCCAACAAAACGTTGTACAAAAGCTGAACTAGCAAGTTAGACTGGCAAGAACACTAAATAGAGTACAACGGTCCACTTTGATGCTTTGGGAATGCTCAATTCTGTCCATAGATGAGCTTTTAAGGTTTTCTGCAATTTCAAGCAAAACCTGGTCTATTGGCATCTTTACCTAACGAAACGTTGTACCAAAGCTAAACTAGCAAGTTAGACTGCTACGAACACTAAATAGAGTAGATCGGTCCACTTTGATGCTACGGAAATGCTCAATTAAGTCCATAGACAAGCTTTTCAAGTTTTGTGCATTTTCAAACATAACTTGGTTTATTGGCATCTTTATCGAACGAAACATTGCACAAAAGCTAAACTAGCAAGTTACACTTCTAACAACACTAAATAGAGTACAACGGTCCACTTTGATGTTTTAGGAATGTACGGAGAAACTTTCAAGTTTTGTGCAATTTGACACAGAACTTGGTCCATTGGTATCTTTACCTAACGAAACGTTGTACGAAAGCTAAACTAGCAACTTAGACTGCTAGGAACACTAAATAGAGTACAACGGTCCACTTTGATGCTTTGGTAATGCTCAATTCTGTGCATAGATGAGCTTTTAAGATTTTTTGCAAGTTCAAGCATAACTTGGTCTATTGGCATCTTTACTTAACGAAACGTTGTACGAAAGGTAAACTAGCAAGTTAGACTTCTAAGAACAATAAATAGAGTACCACGGTCCACTTTGATGCTTTACGAATACTCAATTCTGTCCATAGACGAGCTTTTCAAGTTTTGTGCATTTTCAAACATAACTTGTTTATTGGCATCTTTATCCAACGAAACGTTGTACAGAAGCTAAACTAGCAAGTTACACTTCTAACGACACTGAATAGAGTGCAACGGCCCATTTTGATGCTTCAGGAATGCTCAATTCTGTCGATAGACAAACTTTTCAAGTTTTGGCAATTTGAACATAACTTGGTCTATTGGTATCTTACTAACGAAACGTGTACAAAAGCTAAACTAGCAACTTAGACATTACTAGGAAACACCAAATAGAGTACAACGGTCCACTTGATGCTTTTGGGAATGCTCAATTCTGTCCATAGATGAGCTTTTAAGGTTTTGTGCAATTCAAGCAAAACTTGGTCTATTGGCATCTTTACCTAACGAAACGTTGTACCAAAGCTAAACTAGCAAGTTAGATTGCTACGAACACTAAATAGAGTACAACGGTCCACTTTGATGTACAGAAATGCTCAATTAAGTCCATAGACAAGCTTTTCAAGTTTTGCGCATTTTCAAACATAACTTGGTTTATTGGCATCTTTATCGAACGAAACATTGCACAAAAGCTAAACTAGCAAGTTACACTTCTAACAAACACTAAATAGAGGACAATGGTCCACTTTGATGTTTTAGGAATGTACAGAGAAACTTTTCAAGTTTTGTGCAATTTGAAACATAACTTGGTCCATTGGTATCTTTACCTTACGAAACGTTGTACGAAAGCTAAACTAGCAACTTGGACTGCTAGGAACACTAAATAGAGTACAACGGTCCACTTTGATGCTTTGGGAATACTCAATTCTATGCATAGATGAGCTTTTAAGATTTTTTGCAAGTTCAAGCATAGCTTGGTCTATTGGCATCTTTACTTAACGAAACGCTGTACGAAAGGTAAACTAGCAAGTTAGACTTCTAAGAACACTACATAGAGTACCACGGTCCACTTTGATGCTTTACGAAATACTCAATTCTGTCCATAGACGAGGTTTTCATGTTTGTGCATTTTCAAACATAACTTGTTTATTGGCATCTTTAGCTAACGAAACGTTGTACGAAAGCTAAACTAGCAACTAGACTACTAAGAACACTAAATAGAGTACAACGGTCCACTTTGATGCTTTGGGAATGCTCAATTCTGTCCATAGATGAGCTTTTAAGGTTTTGTGTAATTTCAAGCATAACTTGGTCTATCGGCATCTTTTGCTTACGAAACGTTGTACGAAAGCTAAACTAGCAAGTTAGACTGCTAAGAACACTAAATAGAGTGGAACGGTCCACTTTGATGCTTTATGAATGATCAATTCTGTCCATAGACGAGCATTTCAAGTTTTGTGCATTTTCAAACATAACTTGGTCTATTGGCATCTTTTGCTAACGGAACTTTGTACGAAAGCTAGACTAGCAAGTTAGACTTCTAAGAACACTAAATGGAGTGCAACGGTCCACTTCGATGCTTTATGAATGTTCAATTCTGTCCATAGATGAGCTTTTCAAGTTTTGTGCATTTTCAAACATAACTTGTTTTATTGGCATCTTTATCGAACGAAACGTTGCACAAAAGATAAACTAGCAAGTTAAAGTGCTAAGAACACTAAATAATGTACAACGGTCCACTTTGATGCTTTGGAACGCTCAATTCTGTCCATAGATGAGCTTTTATGGTTTGTGCAATTCAAGCATAACTTTGTCTATTGGCATCTTTACCTAACTAAACGTTGCACGAAAGCTAAACTAGCAAGTTAGACTGCTAAGAACACTAAATAGAGTGGAACGGTCCACTTTGATGCTTTATGAATGATCAATTCTGTCCATAGACGAGCATTTTAAGTTTTGTGCATTTTCAAACATAACTTGGTCTATTGGCATCCTTAGCTAACGGAACTTTGTACGAAAGCTAGACTAGCAAGTTAGACTTCTAAGAACACTAAATGGAGTGCAACGGTCCACTTCGATGCTTTACGAATATTCAATTCTGTCCATAGATGAGCTTTTCAAGTTTTGTGCATTTTCAAACATAACTTGTTTTATTGGCATCTTTATTGAACGAAATGTTGTACAAAAGATAAACTAGCAAGTTAAAGTGCTAAGAACACTAAATAATGTACAACGGTCCACTTTGATGCTTTGGGAACGCTCAATTCTGTCCATAGAGGAGCTTTTATGGTTTTGTGCAATTCCAAGCATAACTTTGTCTATTGGCATCTTTACCCAACGAAACGTTGCACGAAAGCTAAACTAGCAAGTTAGACTTCTAAGAACACTAAATAGAGTACAACGGTCCACTTTGATGCTTTACGAATGCTCAATTCTGTCCATAGACGAGCTTTTCAAGTTTTGTGCATTTTCAAACAGAACTTGTTTTATTGGCATCTTTATCCAACGAAATGTTGTACAAAACCTAAACTACCAAGATACACTTCTAACGACACTAAATAGAGTACAACGGTCTACTTTGATGCTTTAGGAGTGCTCAATTCTGTCCATAGACAAACATTTCAAGTTTTGTGCAATTTGAAACATAACTTGGTCTATTGGTATCTTTACCTGAAGAAACGTTGTACGAAAGCTAAACTAGTAAGTTAGACTGGTAAGAACACTAAATAGAGTACAACGGTCCACTTTGATGCTTTGGGAATGCTCAATTCTGTCCATAGATAAGCTTTTAAGGTTTTGTGCAATTTAAAGCATAACTTGGTCTATTGGCATCTTTACCTAGCGAAACGTTGTACGAAAGCTAAACTAGCAAGTTAGACTGCTATGAACACTAAATAGAGTACAACGGTCCTCTCTGATGCTTCGAGAATGCTCAATTAAGTCCATAGACGAGCTTTTCAAGTTTTGTGCATTTTCAAACATAACTTGGTTTATTGGCATCTTTATCGAACGAAACATTGCACAAAAGATAAACTAGCAAGTTACACTTCTAACAACACTAAATAGAGTACAACGGTCCACTTTGATGCTTTAAGAATGCTCAATTTTGTCCGTAGACAAACTTTTCAAGTTTTGTGCAATTTGAAACATAACATGGTCCATTGGTATCTTTACCTAACGAAACGTTGTACGAAAGCTAAACTAGCAACTTAGACTGCTAGGAACACTGAATAGAGTACAACGGTCCACTTTAATGCTTTGGGAATGCTCAATTCTGTGCATAGATGAGCTTTTAAGGTTTTGTGCAATTTCAAGCATAACTTGGTCTATTGGCATCTTTACCTAACGAAACGTTGTACGAAAGCTAAACTAGCAAGTTAGACTTCTAAGAACACTAAATAGAGTGACACGGTCCACTTTGATGCTTTACGAATACTCAATTCTGTCCATAGAAGAGCTTTTCAAGTTTTGTACATTTTCAAACATAACTTGTTTTATTGGCATCTTCATCCAACGAAACGTTGTACAAAAGCTAAACTAGCACGTGACACTTCTGACGACACTGAATAGAGTGCAATGGTCCACTTTGATGCTTTAGGAATGCTCAATTCTGTCCATAGAAAAACTTTTCATGTTTTGTGGAATTTGAAATATAACATGGTCCATTGGTATCTTTACCTAACGAAACGTTGTACGAAAGCTAAACTAGCAACTTAGACATCTAGGAACACTAAATAGAGTACAACGGTCCACTTGGATGCTTTGGGAATGCTCAATTCTGTCCATAGATGAGCTGTTAAGGTTTTGTGTAATTTCACGCATAACTTGGTCTATTGGCATCTTTAGCTAACGAAACATTTCACGAAAGGTAAACTAGCAAGTTAGACTTCTAGGAATAGTAAATAAAGTGCAACGGTCCACTTTGATGCTTTAGGAATGCTCAATTATGTCCATAGACAAACTTTTTAAGTTTTGTGCAATTTGAATCATAACTTGGTCGATTGTTATCTTTACCTAACGAAACGTTGTACGAAAGCTAAACTAGCAAGTTTGACTGCTAAGAACACTAAATAGAGTGCGACGGTCTACTTTGATGATTTGGGAACGCTCAATTCTGTCCATAGATGAGCTTTAAAGATTTTCTGCAATTTCAGGCATAACTTCGTCTATTGGCATCTTTACCTCATGAAACGTTGTACGAAAGCTAAACTAGCATGTCAGACTTCAAAGAACACTAAATAGAGTGCGACGGTCCACTTTGATGCTTTACGAATGCTCAATTCTGTCCATAGATGAGCTTTTCAAGTTTTGTGCATTTTCAAACATAACTTGTTTTCTTGGCATCGTTATCGAACGAAACGTTGTACAAAAGCTAAACTAGCAAGTTACACTTTTAACGACACTAAATAGAGTACAACGGTCTACTTTGATGCTTTAGGAATGCTCAATTCAGTCCATAGAAAAACTTTTCAAGTTTTGTGGAATTTGAAATATAACTTGGTCTATTGGTATCTTTACCTAACGAAACGTTGTACGAAAGCTAAACTCACAAGTTACACAGCTAAGAACACTAAATAGAGTACAACGGTCCAATTTGATGCTTTGGGAATGCTCAATTCTGTCCATAGATGAGCTTTTCAGGTTTTGTGCAATTTCAAGCATAACTTGGACTATTGGCATCTTTACCTAACGAAACGTTCTACGAAAGCTAAACAAGCAAGTTACACTGCAACGAACACTGCATAGAGTACAACGGTCCACTTTTTCGCTTCGGGAATGCTCAATTAAGTCCATAGATGAGCTTTTCAGGTTTTATGCATCTTTAAACATAACTTGGTTTATTGGCATCTTTATCGAACAAAACATTGTACAAAAGCTAAACTAGCGGATAACACTTCTAACAACACTAAATGGAGTACAACGTTCCACTCTGATGCTTTAGGAATGCTCAATTCTGTCCATAGACAAAGTTTTCAAGTTTTGTGCAATTTGAAACATAACTTGGTCTATTGCTATCTTTACCTAACGAAACGTTGTGCGAAAGCTAAACTAGCAACTTAGACATCTAGGAACACTAAATAGAGTACAACGGTCCACTTGGATGCTTTGAGAATGCTCAATTCTGTCCATAGATGAGCTTTTAAGGTTTTGTGTAATTTCACGCATAACTTGGTCTATTGGCATCTTTAGCTAACGAAACATTTCACGAAAGGTAAACTAGCAAGTTAGACTTCTAGGAATAGTAAATAAAGTGCAACGGTCCACTTTGATGCTTTAGGAATGCTCAATTATGTCCATTGACAAACTTTTTAAGTTTTGTGCAATTTGAATCATAACTTGGTCGATTGTTATCTTTACCTAACGAAACGTTGTACGAAAGCTAAACTAGCAAGTTTGACTGCTAAGAACACTAAATAGAGTGCGACGGTCTACTTTGATGCTTTGGGAACGCTCAATTCTGTCCATAGATGAGCTTTGAAGATTTTCTGCAATTTCAGGCATAACTTCGTCTATTGGCATCTTTACCTAATGAAACGTTGTACGAAAGCTAAACTAGCATGTCAGACTTCAAAGAACACTAAATAGAGTGCGACGGTCCACTTTGATGCTTTACGAATGCTCAATTCTGTCCATAGATGAGCTTTTCAAGTTTTGTGCATTTTCAAACATAACTTGTTTTCTTGGCATCGTTATCGAACGAAACGTTGTACAAAAGCTAAACTAGAAAGTTACACTTTTAACGACACTAAATAGAGTACAACGGTCCACTTTGATGCTTTAGGAATGCTCAATTCTGTCCATCGAAAAACTTTTCAAGTTTTGTGGAATTTGAAATATAACTTGGTCTATTGGTATCTTTACCTAACGAAACGTTGTACGAAAGCTAAACTCACAAGTTACACAGCTAAGAACACTAAATAGAGTACAACGGTCCAATTTGATGCTTGGGGAATGCTCAATTCTGTCCATAGATGAGCTTTTCAGGTTTTGTGCAATTTCAAGCATAACTTGGACTATTGACATCTTTACCTAACGAAACGTTCTACGAAAGCTAAACTAGCAAGTTACACTGCAACGAACACTACATAGAGTACAACGGTCCACTTTTTCGCTTCACGAATGCTCAATTAAGTCCATAGATGAGCTTTTCAGGTTTTATGCATCTTTAAACATAACTTGGTTTATTGGCATCTTTATCGAACAAAACATTGTACAAAAGCTAAACTAGCGGATAACACTTCTAACAACACTAAATGGAGTACAACGTTCCACTCTGATGCTTTAGGAATGCTCAATTCTGTCCATAGACAAAGTTTTCATGTTTTGTGCAATTTGAAACATAACTTGGTCTATCGATATCTTTACCTAACGAATCGTTGTACGAAAGCTAAACTAGCAAGTTAGACTGCTAAGAACACTAAATAGAGTACAACGGTCCACTTTGATGCTTTGAGAATGCTCAATTCTGTCCATAGATGAGCTTTTAAAGTTTTGTGCAATTCCAAGCATAACTTTGTCTATTGGCATCTTTACCTAACGAAACGTTGCACGAAAGCTAAACTAGCAAGTTAGACTTCTAATAACACTAAATAGAGTTCAACGGTCCACTTTGATGCTTTACGAATACTCAATTCTGTCCATAGACGAGCTTTTCAAGTTTTGTGCATTTTCAAACATAACTTCTTTTATTGGCATCTTTATCCAACGAAATGTTGTACAAAACCTAAACTACCAAGTTACACTTCTAACGACACTAAATAGAGTACAACGGTCCACTTTGATGCTTTAGGAGTGCTCAATTCTGTCCATAGACAAACATTTCAAGTTTTGTGCAATTTGAAACATAACTTGGTCTATTGGTATCTTTACCTGAGGAAACGTTGTACGAAAGCTAAACTAGTAAGTTAGACTGGTAAGAACACTAAATAGAGTACAACGGTCCACTTTGATGCTTTGGGAATGCTCAATTCTGTCCATAGATGAGCTTTTAAGGTTTTGTGCAATTTGAAGCATAACTTGGTCTATTGGCATCTTTACCTAACGAAACATTGTACGAAAGCTAAACTAGCAAGTTAGACTTCTAAGAACACTAAATAGAGTACAACGGTCCACTCTGATGCTTCGAGAATGCTCAATTAAGTCCATAGACGAGCTTTTCAAGTTTTGTGCATTTTCAAACATAACTTGGTTTATTGGAATCTTGATCAAACGAAACATTGCACAAAAGATAAACTAGCAAGTTACACTTCTAACAACACTAAATAGAGTACAACGGTCCACTTTGATGCTTTAAGAATGCACAATTTTGTCCGTAGACAAACTTTTCAAGTTTTGTGCAATTTGAAACATAACTTGGTCCATTGGTATCTTTACCTAACGAAACGTTGTACGAAAGCTAAACTAGCAACTTAGACTGCTAGGAACACTAAATAGAGTACAACGGTCCACTTTGATGCTTTGGGAATGCTCAATTCTGTGCATAGATGAGCTTTTAAGGTTTTGTGCAATTTCAAGCATAACTTGGTTTATTGGCATCTTTACCTAACGAAACGCTGTACGAAAGCTAAACTAGCAAGTTAGACTTCTAAGAACACTAAATAGAGTGCCACGGTCCACTTTGAGGCTTTACGAATACTCAATTCTGTCCATAGACGAGCTTTTCGAGTTTTGTACATTTTCAAACATAACTATTTTTATTGGTAACTTCATCCAACGAAACGTTGTACAAAAGCTAAAGTAGCACGTGACACTTCTAACGACACTGAATAGAGTGCAATGGTCCACTTTGATGCTTTTGGAATGCTCAATTCTGTCGATAGACAAACTTTTCAAGTTTTGTGCAATTTGAAACATAACTTGGTCTATTGCTATCTTTACCTAACGAAACGTTGTGCGAAAGCTAAACTAGCAACTTAGACTGCTAGGAACACTAAATAGAGTACAACGGTCCACTTGGATGCTTTGGGAATGCTCAATTCTGTCCATGGATGAGCTTTTAAGGTTTTGTGTAATTTCAAGCATAACTTGGTCTATTGGCATCTTTAGCTAACGAAACATTGTACGAATAGTAAACTAGCAAGTTAGACTTCTAGGAATACTAAATAGAGTGCAACGGGCCACTTTGATGGTTTATGAATGCTCAATTCTGTCCATAGACGAACTTTTCAAGTTTTGTGCATTTTATAACATAACTTGTTGTATTGGCATCTTTATCGAACGAAACGTTGTACAAAAGCTAAACTAGCAAGTTACACTTCTAACGACACTAAATAGAGTACAACGGTCCACTTTAATGCTTTAGGAATGCTCAATTCTGTCCATAGAAAAACTTTTCAAGTTTTGTGGAATTTGAAATATAACTTGGTCTATTGATATCTTTACCTAACGAAACGTTGTACGAAAGCTAAACTCACAAGTTACACTGCTAAGAACACTAAATAGAGTACAACGGTCCAATTTGATGATTTGGGAATGCTCAATTCTGTCCATAGATGAGCTTTTCAGGTTTTGGGCAATTTCAAGCATAACTTGGACTATTGGCATCTTTACCTAACGAAACGTTGTACAAAAGCTAAACTAGCAAGATAGACTGCTACGAACACTACATAGAGTACAACGATCCACTTTTTCGCTTCGGGAATGCTCAACTAAGTCCATAGATGAGCTTTTCAAGTTTTATGCATCTTCAAACATAACTTGGTTTATTGGCATCTTTATCGAACAAAACATTGTACAAAAGCTAAACTAGCGGATAACACTTCTAACAACACTAAATGGAGTACAACGTTCCACTCTGATGCTTTAGGAATAGTCAATTCTGTCCATAGATGAGCTTTTAAGGTTCTGTGCAATTTCAAGCATAACTTGGTCTATTGGCATCTTTTCCTAACGAAACGTTGTACGAAAGCTAAACTAGCAAGTTAGACTTCTAAGAACACTAAATGGAGTGCAACGGTCCACTTCGATGCTTTACGAATGTTCAATACTGTCCATAGACGAGCTTTTCAAGTTTTGTGCATATTCAAACCTAACTTGTTTTATTGGCATCTTTATCAAATGAAAACATTGTACAAAAGCTAAACTAGCAAGTAACAATTCTAAAAACACTAAATAGAGTACAACGGTCCACTCTGATGCTTTAGGCATGCTCAATTCTGCCCATAGACAAACTTTTCAAGTTTTGTGCAATTTGAAACATAACTTTTTCTATCGGTGTATTTACCTAACGAACCGTTGTACGAAAGCTAAACTAGCAAGTTAGACTGCTAAGAACACTAAATAGAGTACAACGGTCCACTTTGATGCTTTGAGAATGCTCAATTCTATCCATATATGAGCTTTTAGGGTTTTGTGAAATTTCAAGCATAACTTGGACTATTGGCATCTTTACCTAACGAAACGTTGTACGAAAGATAAACTAGCAAGTTAGACTGCTACGAACACTACATAGAGTACAACGGTCCACTTTTTCGCTTCGGGAATTCTCAATTAAGTCCATAGATGAGCTTTTCAAGTTTTATGCATCTTCAAACATAACTTGGTTTATTGGCATCTTTATCGAACGAAACATTGTACAAAAGCAAAACTAGCGGGTAACACTACTAACAACACTAAATGGACTACAACTTTCCACTCTGATGCTTTAGGAGTGCCCAATTCTGTCCATAGACAAAATTTTCAAGTTTTGTGCAATTTGAAACATAACTTGGTCTATCGGTATCTTTACCTAACGAAACATTGTACGAAAGCTAAACTTGCAAGTTAGACTGCTAAGAACACTAAATAGAGTACAACGGTTCACTTTGATGCTTTGGGAACTCTCAATTCTGTCCATAGATGAGCTTTTAATGTTTTGTGCAATTTCAAGCATAACTTGGTCTATTGGCATCTTTTCCTAACGAAACGTTGTACGAAAGCTAAACTAGCAAGTTAGACTTCTAAGAACACTAAATGGAGTGCAACGGTCCACTTCGATGCTTTACGAATGTTCAATACTGTCCATAGACGAGCTTTTCAAGTTTTGTGCATATTCAAACCTAACTTGTTTTATTGGCATCTTTATCAAACGAAAACATTGTACAAAAGCTAAACTAGCAAGTAACAATTCTAAAAACACTAAATAGAGTACAACGGTCCACTCTGATGCTTTAGGCATGCTCAATTCTGCCCATAGACAAACTTTTCAAGTTTTGTGCAATTTGAAACATAACTTTGTCTATCGGTGTATTTACCTAACGAACCGTTGTACGAAAGCTAAACTAGCAAGTTAGACTGCTAAGAACACTAAATAGAGTACAACGGTCCACTTTGATGCTTTGAGAATGCTCAATTCTATCCATATATGAGCTTTTAGGGTTTTGTGAAATTTCAAGCATAACTTGGACTATTGGCATCTTTACCTAACGAAACGTTGTACGAAAGCTAAACTAGCAAGTTAGACTGCTACGAACACTACATAGAGTACAGCGGTCCACTTTTTCGCTTCGGGAATTCTCAATTAAGTCCATAGATGAGCTTTTCAAGTTTTATGCATCTTCAAACATAACTTGGTTTATTGGCATCTTTATCGAACGAAACATTGTACAAAAGCTAAACTAGCGGGTAACACTACTAACAACACTAAATGGACTACAACTTTCCACTCTGATGCTTTAGGAGTGCCCAATTCTGTCCATAGACAAAATTTTCAAGTTTTGTGCAATTTGAAACATAACTTTGTCTATCGGTATCTTTACCTAACGAAACATTGTACGAAAGCTAAACTTGCAAGTTAGACTGCTAAGAACACTAAATAGCGTACAACGGTTCACTTTGATGCTTTGGGAACTCTCAATTCTGTCCATAGATGAGCTTTTAATGTTTTGTGCAATTTCAAGCATAACTTGGTCTATTGCCATCTTTTCCTAACGAAACGTTGTACGAAAGCTAAACTAGCAAGTTAGACTTCTAAGAACACTAAATGGAGTGCAACGGTCCACTTCAATGCTTTACGAATGTTCAATACTGTCCATAGACGAGCTTTTCAAGTTTTGTGCATATTCAAACCTAACTTGTTTTATTGGCATCTTTATCAAACGAAAACATTGTACAAAAGCTAAACTAGCAAGTAACAATTCTAAAAACACTAAATAGAGTACAACGGTCCACTCTGATGCTTTAGGCATCCTCAATTCTGCCCATAGACAAACTTTTCAAGTTTTGTGCAATTTGAAACATAACTTTGTCTATCAGTATCGTTACCTTACGAAACATTGAACGAAAGTTAAACTAGCATGTTAGACTGCTAAGAACACTAAATAGAGTACAACGGTCAACTTTGATGCTTTGGGAAGTCTCAATTCTGTCCATAGATGAGCTTTTAAGGTTTTGTGCAATTTCAAGCATAACTTGGTCTATTGGCATCTTTACCTAACGAAACGTTGTACGAAAGCTAAACTAGAAAGCTAGACTTCTGAGAGCACTAAATAGAGTACAACGGTCCACTTTGACGCTTAACGAATGCTCAATTCTGTCCATAGACGAGCTTTCCAAGTTTTGTGCATTTTCAAACATAACTGTTTTTATTGGCATCTTTATCCAACGAAACGTTGTACAAAAGCTGAACTAGCAAGTTAAATTTCAACGACACTAAATAAAGTACAACAGTATACTTTGATGCTTTAGGAATGCTCATTCTGTCCATAGACAAAGTTTTCAGGTTTTGTGCAATTTGAAACATAACTTGGTCTATTGGTATCTTTACCTAAGGAAACGTTGTACAGAAGCTAAACTAGCAAGTTACACTGGCAAGAACACTAAATAGAGTACAACGGTCCACTTTGATGCTTTGGGAATGCTCAATTTTGTCCATAGATGAGCTTTTAAGGTTTTGTGCAATTTCAAATAAAACTTGGTCTATTGGCATCTTTACCTAACGAAACGTTGTACCAAAGCTAAACTAGCAAGTTAGACTGCTACGAACACTAAATAGAGTACAACGGTCCACTTTGATGCTACAGAAATGCTCAATTAAGTCCATAGACAAGCTTTTCAAGTTTTGTGCATTTTCAAACATAAATTGGTTTGTTGGCATCTTTATCGAACGAAACACTGCACAAAAGCTAAACTAACAAGTTACACTTCTAACAACACTAAATAGAGCACAACGGTCCACTTTGATGTTTTAGGAATGTACAGAGAAACTTTTGAAGATTTGTGCAATTTGAAACATAACTTGGTCCATTGGTATCTTTACCTAACGAAACGTTGTACGAAAGCTAAACTAGCAACTTAGACTACTAGGAACACTAAATAGAGTACAACGGTCCACTTTGATGCTTTGGGAATGCTCTATTCTGTCTATAGATGAGCTTTTAAGGTTTTGTGTAATTTCAAGCATAACTTAGTCTATTGGCATCTTTACCTAACGAAACGTTGTACGAAAGCCAAACTAGCAAGTTAGACTGCTACGAACACTACATAGAGTACAACGGTCCACTTTTTCGCTTCGGGAATTCTCAATTAAGTCCATAGATGAGCTTTTCAAGTTTTATGCATCTTCAAACATAACTTGGTTTATTGGCATCTTTATCGAACGAAACATTGTACAAAAGCTAAACTAGCGGGTAACACTTCTAACAACACTAAATGGAGTACAACTTTCCACTCTGATGCTTTAGGAATGCTCAATTCTGTCCATTGACAAAATTTTCAAGTTTCTGCAATTTGAAACATAACTTGGTCTATCGGTATCTTTACCTAACGAAACGTTGTACGAAAGCCAAACTTGCAAGTTAGACTGGTAAGAACACTACATAGAGTACAACGGTTCACTTTGATTCTTTGGGAACTCTCAATTCTGTCCATAGATGAGCTTTTAATGTTTTGTGCAATTTCAAGCATAACTTGGTCTATTGGCATCTTTCCTAACGAAACGTTGTACGAAAGCTAAACTAGCAAGTTAGACTTCTAAGAACACTAAATGGAGTGCAACGGTCCACTTCGATGCTTTACGAATGTTCAATACTGTCCATAGACGAGCTTTTCAAGTTTTGTGCATATTCAAACCTAACTTGTTTTATTGGCATCTTTATCGAACGAAAACGTTGTACAAAAGCTAAACTAGCAAGTAACAATTCTAAAAACACTAAATAGAGTACAGCGGTCCACTCTGATGCTTTAGGCATGCTCAATTCTGCCCATAGACAAACTTTTCAAGTTTTGTGCAATTTGAAACATAACTTTGTCTATCAGTATCGTTACATAACGAAACATTGAACGAAAGTTAAACTAGCATGTTAGACTGCTAAGAACACTAAATAGAGTACAACGGTCCACTTTGATGCTTTGGGAAGTCTCAATTCTGTCCATAGATGAGCTTTTAAGGTTTTGTGCAATTTCAAGCATAACTTGGTCTATTGGCATCTTTACCTAACGAAACGTTGTACGAAAGCTAAACTAGAAAGCTAGACTTCTGAGAGCACTAAATAGAGTACAACGGTCCACTTTGACGCTTTACGAATGCTCAATTCTGTCCATAGACGAGCTTTCCAAGTTTTGTGCATTTTCAAACATAACTGTTTTTATTGGCATCTTTATCCAACGAAACGTTGTACAAAAGCTGAACTAGCAAGTTAAATTTCAACGACACTAAATAAAGTACAATAGTCCACTTTGATGCTTTAGGAATGCTCATTCTGTCCATAGACAAAGTTTTCAGGTTTTGTGCAATTTGAAACATAACTTGGTCTATTGGTATCTTTACCTAAGGAAACGTTGTACAGAAGCTAAACTAGCAAGTTACACTGGCAATAACACTAAATAGAGTACAACGGTCCACTATGATGCTTTGGGAATGCTCAATTTTGTCCATAGAAGAGCTTTTAAGGTTTTGTGCAATTTCAAACAAAACTTGGTCTATTGGACTCTTTACCTAACGAAACGTTGTACCAAAGCTAAACTAGCAAGTTAGACTGCTACGAACACTAAATAGAGTACAACGGTCCACTTTGATGCTACAGAAATGCTCAATTAAGTCCATAGACAAGCTTTTCAAGTTTTGTGCATTTTCAAACATAAATTGGTTTGTTGGCATCTTTATCGAACGAAACATTGCACAAAAGCTAAACTAACAAGTTACACTTCTAACAACACTAAATAGAGCACAACGGTCCACTTTGATGTTCTAGGAATGTACAGAGAAACTTTTCAAGTTTTGTGCAATTTGAAACATAACTTGGTCCATTGGTATCTTTACCTAACAAAACGTCGTACGAAAGCTAAACTAGCAACTTAGACTACTAGGAACACTAAATAGAGTACAACGGTCCACTTTGATGCTGTGGGAATGCTCTATTCTGTCTATAGATGAGCTTTTAAGGTTTTGTGTAATTTCAAGCATAACTTGGTCTATTGGCATCTTTAGCTAACGAAACGTTGTACGAAAGCTAAACTACCAAGTTAGACTGCTAAGAACACTAAATGGAGTGCAACGGTCCACTTCGATGCTTTACGAATGTTCAATTCTGTCCATAGATGAGCTTTTCCAGTTTTGTGCATTTTCAAACGTAACTTGATTTTCTGGTATCTTTATGGAACAAAACGTTGTACAAAAGATAAACTAGCAAGCTAAAGTGCTAAGAACACTAAATAGAGTACAAAGGTCCACTTTGATGCTTTGGGAACGCTCAATTCTGTCCATAGATAAGCTTGTAAGGTTTTGTGCAATTCCAAGCGTAACTTTGTCTATTGGCATCTTTACCTAACGAAACGTTGTACGAAAGCTAAACAAGCAAGTTAGACTTCTAAGAACACTAAATAGAGTACAACGGTCCACTTTGATGCTTTACGAATGCTCAATTCTGTCCATAGACGAGCTTTTCAAGTTTTGTGCATTTTCAAACATAACTTGTTTTATTGACATTTTTATCCAACGAAATGTTGTACAAAAGCTAAACTAGCAAGTTACACTTCTAACGACACTAAATAGAGTACAACGGTCCACTTTGATGCTTTAGGAGTGCTCAATTCTGTCCATAGACAAACATTTCAAGTTTTGTGCAATTTGAAACATAACTTGGTCTATTGGTATCTTTACCTAAGGAAACGTTGTACGAAAGCTAAACTAGTAAGTTAGACTGGTAAGAACACTAAATAGAGTACAACGGTCCACTTTGATGCTTTGGGAATGCTCAATTCTATCCATAGATGAGCTTTTAAGGTTTTGCGCAATTTCAAGCATAACTTGGACTATTGGCATCTTTACCTAACGAAACGTTGAACGAAAGCTAAACTAGCAAGTTAGACTGCTACGAACACTACATAGAGTACAACGGTCCACTTTTTTGCTTCGGAAATGCTCAATTGAGTCCATAGATGAGCTTTTCAAGTTTTATGCATCTTCAAACATAACTTGGTTTATTGGCATCTTTATCGAACGAAACATAGTACAAAAGCTAAACTAGCGGATAACACTTCTAACAACACTAAATGGAGTACGACGTTCCACTCTAATGCTTTAGGAATGCTCAATTCTGTCCATAGACAAAATTTTCAAGTTTTGTGCAATTTGAAACATAACTTGGTCTATCGATATCTTTACCTAGCGAAGCGTTGTACGAAAGCTAAACAAGCAAGTTAGACTGCTAAGAACACTAAATAGAGTACAACGGTTCACTTTGATGTTTTGGGAACTGTCAATTCTGTCCATAGATGAACTTTTAACGTTTTGTGCAATTTCAAGCATAAGTTGGTCTATTGGTATCTTTTCCTAAGGAAACGTTGTACCGAAAGATAAACTAGCAAGTTAGACTTCTAAGAACACTAAATAGAGTGCAACGGTCCACTTCGATGCTTTACGAATGTTCAATTCTGTCCATAGATGAGCTTTTCCAGTTTTGTGCATTTTCAAACGTAACTTGTTTTATTGGCATCTTTATCGAACGAAACGTTGTACAAAACATAAACTAGCAAGTTACACTTCTAACGACACTAAATAGGGTACAACGGTCCACTTTGATTCTTTAGGAGTGCTCAATTCTGTCCATAGACAAACATTTCAAGTTTTGTGCAATTTGAAACATAACTTGGTCTATTGGTATCTTTACCTAAGGAAACGTTGTACGAAAGCTAAACTAGTAAGTTAGACTGGCAAGAACACTAAATAGAGTACAACGGTCCACTTTGATGCTTTGGGAATGCTCAATTCTGTCCATAGATGAGCTTTTAAGGTTTTGTGCAATTTCAAGCATAACTTGGACTATTGGCATCTTTACCTAACGAAACGTTGTACGAAAGCTAAACTAGCAAGTTAGACTGCTACGAACACTACATAGAGTACAACGGTCCACTTTTTCGCTTCGGGAATGCTGAATTAAGTCCATAAATAAGCTTTTCAAGTTTTATGCATCTTCAAACATAACTTGGTTTTTTGGCATCTTTATCGAACGAAACATTGTACAAAAGCTAAACTAGCGGATAACACTTCTAACAACACTAAATGGAGTACAACGTTCCACTCTGATGCTTTAGGAATGCTCAATTATGTCCATAGACAAAATTTTCAAGTTTTGTGTAATTTGAAACATAACTTGGTCTATCGGTATCTTTACCTAACGAAACGTTGTACGAAAGCTAAACTAGCAAGTTAGACTGCTAAGAACACTAAATAGAGTACAACGGTTCACTTTGATGCTTTTGGAATGCTCAATTCTATCCATATATGAGCTTTTAAGGTTTTGTGAAATTTCAAGCATAACTTGGACTATTGGCATCTTTACCTAACGAAACGTTGTACGAAAGCTAAACTAGGAAGTTAGACTGCTACGAACACTACATAGAGTACAACGGTCCACTTTTTCGCTTCGGAAATGCTCAATTTAGTCCATAGATGAGCTTTTCAAGTTTTATGCATCTTCAAACATAACTTGGTTTATTGGCATCTTTATCGAACGAAACATTGTACAAAAGCTAAACTAGCGGGTAACACTTCTAACAACACTAAATGGAGTACAACTTTCCACTCTGATGCTTTAGGAATGCTCAATTCTGTCCATAGACAAAATATTCAAGTTTTGTGCAATTTGAAACATAACTTGGTCTATCGGTATCTTTACCTAACGAAACGTTGTACGAAAGCTAAACTAGCAAGTTAGACTGCTAAGAACACTAAATAGAGTACAACGGTTCACTTTGATGTTTTGGGAACTCTCAATTCTGTCCATAGATGAGCTTTTAATGTTTTGTGCAATTTCAAGCATAACTTGGTCTGTTGGCATCTTTTCCTAACGAAAAGTTGTACGAAAGATAAACTAGCATGTCAGACTTCAAAGAACACTAAATAGAGTGCGACGGTCCACTTTGATGCTTTACGAATACTCAATTCTATCCATAGACGAGCTTTTCAAGTTTTGTGCATTTTCAAACATAACTTGTTTTCTTGGCATTGTTATCGAATGAAACATTGTACAAAAGCTAAACTAGCAAGTTACACTTCTAACGACACTAAATAGAGTTCAACGGTCCACTTTGATGCTTTAGGAATGCTCAATTCTGTCCATAGAAAAACTTTTCAAGTTTTGTGGAATTTGAAATATAACTTGGTCTATTGGTATCTTTACCTAACGAAACGTTGTACGAAAGCTAAACTCACAAGTTACACTACTAAGAACAGTAAATAGAGTACAACAGTACACTTTGATGCTTTAGTAATGCTCAATTCTGTCCATAGATGAGCTTTTAAGGTTTTGTGCAATTTCAAGCATAACTTGGTCTATTGGCATCTTTACCTAACGAAACGTTGTACAAAAGCTAAACCAGCATGTTAGACTTCTAAGAACACTAAAAAGAGTGCGACGGTCCACTTTGATGCTTTACGATTGCTCAATTCTGTCCATAGACGAGCTTTTCAAGTTTTGTGCATTTTCAAACATAACTTGTTTTATTGGCATCTTTATCCAAAGAAACATTGCACAAAAGCTAAACTAGCAAGCTACACTTCTAACGACACTAAATGTAGTACAACGGTCCACTTTGATGTTTTAGCAATGCTCCATTCTGTACATAGACAAACTTTTCAAGTTTTGAGCAATTTGAAACATAACTTGGTCTATTGGTATCTTTACCTCACGAAACATTGTACGAAACGTAAACTAGCAAGTTAGACTACTAAGAACACTAAATAGAGTAAAACGGTCCACTTTGATGCTTTGGGAACGCTCAATTCTGTCCATAGATGAATTTTTAAGGTTTTGTGCAATTTCAAGCATAACTTGGTCTATTGGCATCTTTACCTAACGAAACGTTGTACAAAAGCTAAACCAGCATGTTAGACTTCTAAGAACACTAAATAGAGTGCGACGGTCCACTTTGATGCTTTACGATTGCTCAATTCTGTCCATAGACGAGCTTTTCAAGTTTTGTGCATTTTCAAACATAACTTTTTTTATTGGTATCTTTATCGAACGAAACGTTGTACAACAGCTAAACTAGCAAGTTACACGTCTAACGACACTAAATAGAGTAAAACGGTCCACTTTGATGCTTTAGGAATGCTCAATTCTTTCCATAGACAAACTTTTCAAGTTTTGTGTAATTTGAAATATAACTTGGTCTATTGGTATCTTTACCTAACGAAACGTTGTACGAAAGCTAAACTCGCAAATTAGACTGCTAAGAACACTAAATAGAGTACAACGGTCCACTTTGATGCTTTAGGAATGCTCAATTCTGTCCATAGATGAGCTTTTAAGGTTTTGTGCAATTTCAAGCATAACTTGGTCTATTGGCATCTTTACCTAACGAAACGTTGTACGAAAGCTAAACTAGCAAGTTAGACTGCTACGAACACTAAATAGAGTACACCGGTCCACTTTGATGCTTCGGCAATGCTCAATTAAGTCCATAGACGAGCTTTCCAAGTTTTGTGCATCTTCAAACGTAACTTGGTTTATTGGCATCTTTATCTAACGAAATATTGTACAAAAGCTAAACGACCAAGTAACACTTCTAACAACACTAAATAGAGTACAGCGGTCCACTCTGATGCTTTAGGAATTCTCAATTCTTTCCATAGACAAACTTTTCAAGTTTTGTGCAACTTGAAATATAACTTGGTCTATTGGAATCTTTACCTAACGAAATGTTGTACGAAAGCTAAACTAGCAAGTTAGACTGCTATGAACACTAAATAGAGTACAACGGTCCACTTTGATGGTTTGGGAATGCCCAATTCTGTCCATAGATGAGCTTTTAAGGTTTTGTGCAATTTCAAGCATCTCTTGTTCTATTGGCATCTTTAGCTAACGAAACGTTGTAGGAAAGCTAAACTAGCAAGTTAGACTTCCAAGAACACTAAATAGAGTACAACGGTCCACTTTCATGCGTTACGAATGCTTAATTCTATCCATAAACGAGCTTTTCAAGTTTTGTGCATTTTCAAACTTAACTTGTTTTATTGGCATCTTTATCGAACGACACGTTGTACAAAAGATAAACTAGCAAGATAGAATGCTAAGAACACTAAATAGAGTACAACGGTCCACTTTGATGCTTTGGGAATGCTCAATTCTGTCCATAGATGAGCTTTTAAGGTTTTGTGCAATTTCAAGCATAACTTGGTCTATTGGCATCTTTACGTAACGAAACGTTGTACGAAAGCTAAACTAGCAAGTTAGACTGCTACAAACACTAAATAGAGTACACCGGTCCACTTTGATTCTTCGGCAATGCTCAATTAAGTCCATAGACGAGCTTTCCAAGTTTTGTGCATCTTCAAACATAACTTGGTTTATTGGCATCTTTATCTAATGAAACATTGTACAAAAGCTAAACGACCAAGTAACACTTCTAACAACACTAAATAGAGTACAGCGGTCCACTCTGATGCTTTAGGAATGCTCAATTCTTTCCATAGACAAACTTTTCAAGTGTTGTGTAATTTGAAATATAACTTGGTCTATTGGAATCTTTACCTAACGAAATGTTGTACGAAAGCTAAACTAGCAACTTAGACTGCTATGAACACTAAATAGAGTACAACGTTCCACTTTGATGGTTTGGGAATGCCCAATTCTGTCCATACATGAGCTTTTAAGGTTTTGTGCAATTTGAAGCATAACTTGGTCTGTTGGCATCTTTGGCTAACGAAACGTTGTAGGAAAGCTAAACTAGCAAGTTAGACTTCTAAGAACACTAAAAAGAGTGCGACGGTCCACTTTGATGCTTTACGATTGCTCAATTCTGTCCATAGACGAGCTTTTCAAGTTTTGTGCATTTTCAAACATAACTTGTTTTATTGGCATCTTTATCCAAAGAAACATTGCACAAAAGCTAAACTAGCAAGCTACACTTCTAACGACACTAAATGTAGTACAACGGTCCACTTTGATGTTTTAGCAATGCTCCATTCTGTACATAGACAAACTTTTCAAGTTTTGAGCAATTTGAAACATAACTTGGTCTATTGGTATCTTTACCTCACGAAACATTGTACGAAACGTAAACTAGCAAGTTAGACTACTAAGAACACTAAATAGAGTAAAACGGTCCACTTTGATGCTTTGGGAACGCTCAATTCTGTCCATAGATGAATTTTTAAGGTTTTGTGCAATTTCAAGCATAACTTGGTCTATTGGCATCTTTACCTAACGAAACGTTGTACAAAAGCTAAACCAGCATGTTAGACTTCTAAGAACACTAAATAGAGTGCGACGGTCCACTTTGATGCTTTACGATTGCTCAATTCTGTCCATAGACGAGCTTTTCAGGTTTTGTGCATTTTCAAACATAACTTTTTTTATTGGTATCTTTATCGAACGAAACGTTGTACAACAGCTAAACTAGCAAGTTACACGTCTAACGACACTAAATAGAGTAAAACGGTCCACTTTGATGCTTTAGGAATGCTCAATTCTTTCCATAGACAAACTTTTCAAGTTTTGTGTAATTTGAAATATAACTTGGTCTATTGGTATCTTTACCTAACGAAACGTTGTACGAAAGCTAAACTCGCAAATTAGACTGCTAAGAACACTAAATAGAGTACAACGGTCCACTTTGATGCTTTAGGAATGCTCAATTCTGTCCATAGATGAGCTTTTAAGGTTTTGTGCAATTTCAAGCATAACTTGGTCTATTGGCATCTTTACTTAACGAAACGTTGTACGAAAGCTAAACTAGCAAGTTAGACTGCTACGAACACTAAATAGAGTACACCGGTCCACTTTGATGCTTCGGCAATGCTCAATTAAGTCCATAGACGAGCTTTCCAAGTTTTGTGCATCTTCAAACGTAACTTGGTTTATTGGCATCTTTATCTAACGAAATATTGTACAAAAGCTAAACGACCAAGTAACACTTCTAACAACACTAAATAGAGTACAGCGGTCCACTCTGATGCTTTAGGAATGCTCAATTCTTTCCATAGACAAACTTTTCAAGTTTTGTGCAACTTGAAATATAACTTGGTCTATTGGAATCTTTACCTAACGAAATGTTGTACGAAAGCTAAACTAGCAAGTTAGACTGCTATGAACACTAAATAGAGTACAACGGTCCACTTTGATGGTTTGGGAATGCCCAATTCTGTCCATAGATGAGCTTTTAAGGTTTTGTGCAATTTCAAGCATCTCTTGTTCTATTGGCATCTTTAGCTAACGAAACGTTGTAGGAAAGCTAAACTAGCAAGTTAGACTTCCAAGAACACTAAATAGAGTACAACGGTCCACTTTCATGCGTTACGAATGCTTAATTCTATCCATAAACGAGCTTTTCAAGTTTTGTGCATTTTCAAACTTAACTTGTTTTATTGGCATCTTTATCGAACGACACGTTGTACAAAAGATAAACTAGCAAGATAGAATGCTAAGAACACTAAATAGAGTACAACGGTCCACTTTGATGATTTGGGAATGCTCAATTCTGTCCATAGATGAGCTTTTAAGGTTTTGTGCAATTTCAAGCATAACTTGGTCTATTGGCATCTTTACGTAACGAAACGTTGTACGAAAGCTAAACTAGCAAGTTAGACTGCTACAAACACTAAATAGAGTACACCGGTCCACTTTGATGCTTCGGCAATGCTCAATTAAGTCCATAGACGAGCTTTCCAAGTTTTGTGCATCTTCAAACATAACTTGGTTTATTGGCATCTTTATCTAATGAAACATTGTACAAAAGCTAAACGACCAAGTAACACTTCTAACAACACTAAATAGAGTACAGCGGTCCACTCTGATGCTTTAGGAATGCTCAATTCTTTCCATAGACAAACTTTTCAAGTTTTGTGTAATTTGAAATATAACTTGGTCTATTGGAATCTTTACCTAACGAAATGTTGTACGAAAGCTAAACTAGCAAGTTAGACTGCTATGAACACTAAATAGAGTACAACGTTCCACTTTGATGGTTTGGGAATGCCCAATTCTGTCCATAGATGAGCTTTTAAGGTTTTGTGCAATTTGAAGCATAACTTGGTCTGTTGGCATCTTTGGCTAACGAAACGTTGTAGGAAAGCTAAACTAGCAAGTTAGACTTCTAAGAACACTAAATGGAGTGCAACGGTCCACTTTGATGCTTTACGAATGCTCAGTTCTGCTCATAGATGAGCTTTTCAAGTTTGTTGCATTTTCAAACATAACTTGTTTTATTGGCATCTTTATCGACCGAAATATTGTATAAAAGCTAAACTAGCAAGGTACACATCTAATGACACTAAATAGAGTACAACGGTCCACAGTGACGCTTTAGTAATGCTTAATTCTCTCCATAGACAAACTTTTCAAGTTTTGTGCAATTTAAAACATAACTTGGTTTATTGGTATCTATACCTAAGGAAACGTTGTACGAAAGCTAAACTAGAAAGTTAGGCTGCTATGAACACTAAATAGAGGACAACGGTCCACTTCGATGCTTTACGAATGCTCAATTTTGTCCATATATGAGCTTTTCAAGTTTTGTGCATTTTCAAACATAAGTTGTTTTATTGGCATCTTCATCGAACGAAACGTTGTACAAAAGCTAAACTAGCAAGTTAGAGTGCTAAGAACACTAAATAGAGTACAACGGTCCACTTTGATGCTTTGGGAACGCTCAATTCTATCCATAGATGAGCTTTCAAGGTTTTGTGCAATTCCAAGCATAACTTGGTCTATTGGCATCTTTACCTAACGAATCGTTGTACGAAAGCTAAACTAGCAAGTTAGACTTCTAAGAACACTAAATAGAGTACAACGGTCCACTTTGATGCTTTACGAATGCTCAATTCTGTCCATCGACGAGCTTTTCAAGTTTTGTGCATTTTCAAACATAACTTGTTTTATTGGCATCTTTATCCAAAGAAATGTTGTACAAAACCTAAACTAGCAAGTTACACTTCTAACGACACTAAATAGAGTGCAACGGTCCACTTTGATGCTTTAGGAGTGCTCAATTCTGTCCATAGACAAACTTTTCAAGTTTTATGCAATTTGAAACATAACTTGGTCTATTGGTATCTTTACCTAACGAAACGTAAACTAGCAAGTTAAACTAGTAGGAACACTAAAGAAAGTAAAACGGTCCACTTTGATGCTTTGGGAATGCTCAATTCTGTCCATAGATGAGCTTTTAGGGTTTTGTGTAATTTCAAGCATAACTTGGTGTATTGACATCTTTACCTAACGAAATGTTGTGCGAAAGCTAAATTAGCAAATTGGACTGCTAGGAATATTAAAAGTACAACGGTCCACTTTGATGCTACGGGAATGCTTATTTAAGTCCATAGATGAGCTTTTCTAGTTTTGTGCATTTTCAAACATAACTTGTTTTATTGGCATCTTTATCGAACGAAACATTACACAAAAGCGAAACTAGCAAGTGACACTTCTAACAACACTAAATAGAGTACAACGATCCACTTTGATGCTTTAGGAATGCTCAATTCTGTCCGTAGACAAACTTTTCAAGTTTTGTGCAATTTGAAACATAACTTGGTCTATTGGTATCTTTACCTAACGAAACGTTGTGCGAAAGTTAAACTAGCAACTTAGACAGCTAGGAACACTAAATAGAGTACAATGGTCTACTTTGATGCTTTGGGAATGCTCAATTCTATGCATAGATGAGCTTTTAAGGTTTTGTGCAATTTCAAGAATGACTTGGTCTATTGGCATCTTTAGCTAACGAAACGTTGTACGAAAGCTAAACTATTAAGTTAGACTTCCAAGAACACTAAATAGAGTGCAACGGTCCACTTTGATGCTTTACGAATGCTCAACTCTATCCATAGACGAGCTTTTCAAGTTTTGTGCATTTTCAAACATAACTTGTTCTATTGGCATCTTTATCGAACGAAACGTTGTACAAAAGCTAAACTAGCAAGTTACACTTCTAATGACACTAAATAGAGTACAACGGTCCACTTTGATGCTTTAGGAATGCTCAATTTTCTCCATACACAAACTTTTCAAGTTTTGTGCAATTTGAAACATAACTTGGTCTATTGGTATCTTTACCTAATGAAACGTTGTACAAAAGCAAAACTAGTGAATTAGACTGCCAAGAACACCAAATAGAGTACAACGGTCCACTTTGATGCTTTGGGAACGCTCAATTCTGTTCATAGATGAGTTTTAGGGTTTGGTGCAATTTCAAGCATAACTTGGTCTATTGGCATCTTTACCTAACGAAACGTTGTACAAAAGCTAAACTGGCAAGTTAAACTTCTAAGAACACTAAATAGAGTACAACGGTCCACTTTAATGCTTTACGAATGCTCACTTCTGTCCATAGACGAGCTTTTCAAGTTTTGTGCATTTTCAAACATAACTTGTTTTATTGGCATTTTTATCGAATGAAACGTTGTACAAAAGATAAACTAGCAAGTTAGAGTGCTAAGAACACTAAATAGAGTACAACGGTCCACTTTGATGCTTTGGGAATGCTCAGTTCTATCCATAGATGAGCTTTTAAGGTTTTGTGAAATTTCTAGCATAACTTGGTCTATTGGCATCTTTACCTATCGAAACGTTGTACGAAAGCTAAACTAGCAAGTTAGACTTCTAAGAACACTAAATAGAGTAAAACGGTCCACTTTGATGCTTTGGGAATGCTCAAGTCTGTGCATAGACGAGCTTTTAAGGTTTTGCGCAATTTCAAGCATAACTTGGCCTATTGGCATCTTTACCTAACGAAACGTTGTACGAAAGCTAAACTAACGTGTTAGACTTCTAAGAACACTAAATAGAGTGCAATGGTCCACTTTGATGCTTTACGAATGCTCAATTCTGTCCATAGACGAGCTTTTCAAGTTTTCTGCATTTTCAAGCATAAATTGTTTTGTTGGCATCTTTATCGAACGAAATGTTGTATGAAAGCTAACCTCGCAAGTTAGACTACTAAGAACACTAAATAGCGTACAATGGTCCACTTTGATTCTTTGGGCATGTCCAATTCTGTCTATAGATGAGCTTTTAAGGTTTTGTGCAATTTCAAACATAACTTGGTCTATTGGCATCTTTACCTAACAAAACGTTGTATGAAAGCTAAACTAGCAAATTGGACTGCTACGAATATTAAATAGAGTACAACGGTCCACTTTGATGCTTCGGGAATGCTCAATTAAGTCCATAGACGAGCTTTTCTAGTTTTGTGCATTTTCAAACATAACTTGTTTTATTGGCATCTTTATCGAACGAAACATTGCACAAAAGCTAAACTAGGAAGTTACACTTCTAACAACACTAAATAAAGTAAAACGGTCCACTTTGATGCTTTAGGAATGCTCAATTCTGTCCATAGATAAACTTTTCAAGTTTTGTCCAATTTGAAATATTACTTGGTCTATCGGTATCTTTACCTAACGAAACGTTGTATGAAAACTAACTTCGCAAGTTAGACTACTAAGAACACTAAATGGAGTACAACGGTCGACTTTGATGCTTTGGGAATGCTCAATTCTGTCCATAGATGAGCTTTTAAGGTTTTGTTCAATTTCAAGCATAACTTGGTGTATTGGCATCTTTACCTAACGAAATGTTGTACGAAAGCTAAACTAGCAAATTGGACTGCTAGGAATATTAAATAGAGTACAACGGTCCACTTTGATGCTTCGGGAATGCTCAATTAAGTCCATAGACGAGCTTTTCTAGTTTTGTGCATTTTCAAACATAACTTGTTTTATCGGCATCTTTATCGAACGAAACATTGCACAAAAGCGAAACTAGCAAGTGACACTTCTAACAACACTAAATAGAGTACAACGATCCACTTTGATGCTTTAGGAATGCTCAATTCTGTCCGTAGACAAACTTTTCAAGTTTTGTGCAATTTGAAACATAACTTGGTCTATTGGTATCTTTAACTAACGAAACGTTGTACGAAAGCTAAACTAGCAACTTAGACAGCTAGGAACACTAAATAGAGTACAACGGTCTACTTTGATGCTTTGGGAATGCTCAATTCTGTGCATAGATGAGCTTTTAAGGTTTTGTGCAATTTAAAGCATGACTTGGTCTATTAGCATCTTTAGCTAATGAAACGTTGTACGAAAGCTAAACTAGCAAGTTAGACTTCCAAGAACACTAAATAGAGTGCAACGGTCCACTTTGATGCTTTACGAATGCTCAACTCTGTCCATAGACGAGCTTTTCAAGTTTTCTGCATTTTCAAACATAACTTGTTCTATTGGCATCTTTATCTAACAAAACGTTGTACAAAAGCTAAACTAGCAAGTTAGAGTGCTAAGAACACTAAATAGAGTACAACGGTCCACTTTGATGCTTTGGGAACGCTCAATTCTATCCATAGATGAGCTTTTAAGGTTTTGTGCAATTCCAAGCATAACTTGGTCTATTGGCATCTTTACCTAACGAATCGTTGTTCGAAAGCTAAACTACCAAGTTAGACTTCTAAGAACACTAAATAGAGTACAACAGTCCACTTTGATGCTTTACGAATGCTCAATTCTGTCCATAGACGAGCTTTTCAAGTTTTGTGCATTTTCAAACATAACTTGTTTTATTGGCATCTTTATCCAACGAAATGTTGTACAAAAGCTAAACTAGCAAGTTACACTTCTAACGACACTAAATAGAGTGCAATAGTCCACTTTGATGCTTTAGGAGTGCTCAATTCTGTCCATAGACAAACTTTTCAAGTTTTATGCAATTTGAAGAATAACTTGGTCTATTGGTATCTTTACCTAACGAAACGTTGTACGAAACGTAAACTAGCAAGTTAGACTAGTAGGAACACTAAAGAAAGTAAAACGGTCCACTTTGATGCTTTGGGAATGCTCAATTCTGTCCATAGATGAGCTTTTAAGGTTTTGTGCAATTTCAAGCATAACTTGGTGTATTGGCATCTTTACCTAACGAAATGTTGTACGAAAGCTAAACTAGCAAATTGGACTGCTAGGAATATTAAATAGAGTACAACGGTCCACTTTGATGCTTCGGGAATGCTCAATTAAGTCCATAGACGAGCTTTTCTAGTTTTGTGCATTTTCAAACATAACTTGTTTTATTGGCATCTTTATCGAACGAAACATTGCACAAAAGCAAAACTAGCAAGTGTCACTTCTAACAACACTAAATAGAGTACAACGGTCCACTTTGATGCTTTAGGAATGCTCAATTCTGTCCGTAGACAAACTTTTCAAGTTTTGTGCAATTTGAAACAATACTTGGTCTATTGGTATCTTTACCTAACGAAACTTTGTACGAAAGCTAAACTAGCAACTTAGACAGCTAGGAACACTAAATAGAGTACAACGGTCTACTTTGATGCTTTGGGAATGCTCAATTCTGTGCATAGATGAGCTTTCAAGGTTTTGTGCAATTTCAAGCATGACTTGGCCTATTGTCATCTTTACCTAACGAAACGTTGTACGAAAGCTAAACTAGCAAGTTAGACTTCCAAGAACACTAAATAGAGTGCAACGGTCCACTTTGATGCTTTACGAATGCTCAACTCTATCCATAGACGAGCTTTTCAAGTTTTGTGCATTTTCAAACATAACTTGTTCTATTGGCATCTTTATCGAAGAAACGTTGTACAAAAGCTAAACTAGCAAGTTACACTTCTAATGACACTAAATAGAGTACAACGGTCCACTTTGATGGTTTAGGAATGCTCAATTTTCTCCATAAACAAACTTTTCAAGTTTTGTGCAATTTGAAACATAACTTGGTCTATTGGTATCTTTACCTAATGAAACGTTGTACAAAATCAAAACTAGTGAATTAGACTGCCAAGAACACCAAATAGAGTACAACGGTCCACTTTGATGCTTTGGGAACGCTCAATTCTGTCCATAGATGAGTTTTAGGGTTTGGTGCAATTTCAAGCATAACTTTGTCTATTGGCATCTTTACCTAACGAAACGTTGTACAAAAGCTAAACTGGCAAGTTAAACTTCTAAGAACACTAAATAGAGTACAACGGTCCACTTTAATGCTTTACGAATGCTCACTTCTGTCCATAGACGAGCTTTTCAAGTTTTGTGCATTTTCAAACATAACTTGTTTTATTGGCATTTTTATCGAACGAAACGTTGTACAAAAGTTAAACTAGCAAGTTAGAGTGCTAAGAACACTAAATAGAGTACAACGGTCCACTTTGATGCTTTGGGAATGCTCAGTTCTATCCATAGATGAGCTTTTAAGGTTTTGTGAAATTTCTAGCATAACTTGGTCTATTGGCATCTTTACCTATCGAAACGTTGTACGAAAGCTAAACTAGCAAGTTAGACTTCTAAGAACACTAAATAGAGTAAAACGGTCCACTTTGATGCTTTGGGAATGCTCAAGTCTGTGCATAGATGAGCTTTTAAGGTTTTGCGCAATTTCAAGCATAACTTGGCCTATTGGCATCTTTACCTAACGAAACGTTGTACGAAGGCTAAACTAACGTGTTAGACTTCTAAGAACACTAAATAGAGTGCAATGGTCCACTTTGATGCTTTACGAATGCTCAATTCTGTCCATAGACGAGCTTTTCAAGTTTTCTGCATTTTCAAGCATAAATTGTTTTGTTGGCATCTTTATCGAACGAAATGTTGTATGAAAGCTAACCTCGCAAGTTAGACTACTAAGAACACTAAATAGCGTACAACGGTCCACTTTGATTCTTTGGGCATGCCCAATTCTGTCTATAGATGAGCTTTTAAGGTTTTGTGCAATTTCAAACATAACTTGGTCTATTGGCATCTTTACCTAAAAAAACGTTGTATGAAAGCTAAACTAGCAAATTGGACTGCTACGAATATTAATTAGAGTACAACGGTCCACTTTGATGCTTCGGGAATGCTCAATTAAGTCCATAGACGAGCTTTTCTAGTTTTGTGCATTTTCAAACATAACTTGTTTTATTGGCATCTTTATCGAACGAAACATTGCACAAAAGCTAAACTAGGAAGTTACACTTCTAACAACACTAAATAAAGTAAAACGGTCCACTTTGATGCTTTAGGAATGCTCAATTCTGTCCATAGATAACTTTTCAAGTTTTGTGCAATTTGAAATATTACTTGGTCTATCGGTATCTTTACCTAACGAAACGTTGTATGAAAACTAACTTCGCAAGTTAGACTACTAAGAACACTAGATGGAGTACAACGGTCGACTTTGATGCTTTGGGAATGCTCAATTCTGTCCATAGATGAGCTTTTAATGTTTTGTTCAATTTCAAGCATAACTTGGTGTATTGGCATCTTTACCTAACGAAATGTTGTACGAAAGCTAAACTAGCAAATTGGACTGCTAGGAATATTAAATAGAGTACAACGGTCCACTTTGATGCTTCGGGAATGCTCAATTAAGTCCATAGACGAGCTTTTCTAGTTTTGTGCATTTTCAAACATAACTTGTTTTATCGGCATCTTTATCGAATGAAACATTGCACAAAAGCGAAACTAGCAAGTGACACTTCTAACAACACTAAATAGAGTAAAACGATCCACTTTGATGCTTTAGGAATGCTCAATTCTGTCCGTAGACAAACTTTTCAAGTTTTGTGCAATTTGAAACATAACTTGGTCTATTGGTATCTTTAACTAACGAAACGTTGTACGAAAGCTAAACTAGCAACTTAGACAGCTAGGAACACTAAATAGAGTACAACGGTCTACTTTGATGCTTTGGAAATGCTCAATTCTGTGCATAGATGAGCTTTTAAGGTTTTGTGCAATTTAAAGCATGACTTGGTCTATTAGCATCTTTAGCTAACGAAACGTTGTACGAAAGCTAAACTAGCAAGTTAGACTTCCAAAAACACTAAATAGAGTGCAACGGTCCACTTTGATGCTTTACGAATGCTCAACTCTGTCCATAGATGAGCTTTTCATGTTTTGTGCATTTTCAAACATAACTTGTTCTATTGGCATCTTTATCGAACAAAACGTTGTACAAAAGCTAAACTAGCAAGTTAGAGTGCTAAGAACACTAAATAGAGTACAACGGTCCACTTTGATGCTTTGGGAACGCTCAATTCTATCCATAGATGAGCTTTTAAGGTTTTGTGCAATTCCAAGCATAACTTGGTCTATTGGCATCTTTACCTAACGAATCGTTGTTCGAAAGCTAAACTACCGAGTTAGACTTCTAAGAACACTAAATAGAGTACAACAGTCCACTTTGATGCTTTACGAATACTCAATTCTGTCCATAGACGAGCTTTTCAAGTTTTGTGCATTTTCAAACATAACTTGTTTTATTGGCATCTTTATCCAACGAAATGTTGTACAAAAGCTAAACTAGCAAGTTACACTTCTAACGACACTAAATAGAGTGCAATAGTCCACTTTGATGCTTTAGGAGTGCTCAATTCTGTCCATAGACAAACTTTTCAAGTTTTATGCAATTTGAAGAATAACTTGGTCTATTTGTATCTTTACCTAACGAAACGTTGTACGAAACGTAAACTAGCAAGTTAGACTAGTAGGAACACAAAAGAAAGTAAAACGGTCCACTTTGATGCTTTGGGAATGCTCAATTCTGTCCATAGATGAGCTTTTAAGGTTTTGTGCAATTTCAAGCATAACTTGGTGTATTGGCATCTTTACCTAACGAAATGTTGTACGAAAGCTAAACTAGCAAATTGGACTGCTAGGAATATTAAATAGAGTACAACGGTCCACTTTGATGCTTCGGGAATGCTCTATTAAGTCCATAGACGAGCTTTTCTAGTTTTGTGCATTTTCAAACATAACTTGTTTTATTGGCATCTTTATCGAACGAAACATTGCACAAAAGCAAAACTAGCAAGTGACACTTCTAACAACACTAAATAGAGTACAACGGTCCACTTTGATGCTTTAGGAATGCTCAATTCTGTCCGTAGACAAACTTTTCAAGTTTTGTGCAATTTGAAACATAACTTGGTCTATTGGTATCTTTACCTAACGAAACTTTGTACGAAAGCTAAACTAGCAACTTAGACAGCTAGGAACACTAAATAGAGTACAACGGTCTACTTTGATGCTTTGGGAATGCTCAATTCTGTGCATAGATGAGCTTTCAAGGTTTTGTGCAATTTCAAGCATGACTTGGCCTATTGTCATCTTTACCTAACGAAACGTTGTACGAAAGCTAATCTAGCAAGTTAGACTTCCAAGAACACTAAATAGAGTGCAACGGTCCACTTTGATGCTTTACGAATGCTCAACTCTATCCATAGACGAGCTTTTCAAGTTTTGTGCATTTTCAAACATAACTTGTTCTATTGAGATCTTTATCGAAGAAACGTTGTACAAAAGCTAAACTAGCAAGTTACACTTCTAATGACACTAAGTAGAGTACAACGGTCCACTTTGATGGTGTAGGAATGCTCAATTTTCTCCATAGACAAACTTTTCAAGTTTTGTGCAATTTGAAACATAACTTGGTCTATTGGTATCTTTACCTAATGAAACGTTGTACAAAAGAAAAACTAGTGAATTAGACTGCCAAGAACACCAAATAGAGTACAACGGTCCACTTTGATGCTTTGGGAACGCTCAATTCTGTCCATAGATGAGTTTTAGGGTTTGGTGCAATTTCAAGCATAACTTTGTCTATTGGCATCTTTACCTAACGAAACGTTGTACAAAAGCTAAACTGGCAAGTTAAACTTCTAAGAACACTAAATAGAGTACAACGGTCCACTTTAATGCTTTACGAATGCTCACTTCTGTCCATAGACAAGCTTTTCAAGTTTTGTGCATTTTCAAACATAACTTGTTCTATTGGCATCTTTATCGAAGAAACGTTGTACAAAAGCTAAACTAGCAAGTTACACTTCTAATGACACTAAATAGAGTACAACGGTCCACTTTGATGGTTTAGGAATGCTCAATTTTCTCCATAGACAAACTTTTCAAGTTTTGTGCAATTTGAAACATAACTTGGTCTATTGGTATCTTTACCTAATGAATCGTTGTACAAAAGCAAAACTAGCGAATTAGACTGCCAAGAACACCAAATAGAGTACAACGGTCCACTTTGATGCTTTGGGAACGCTCAATTCTGTCCATAGATGAGTTTTAGGGTTTGGTGCAATTTCAAGCATAACTTGGTCTATTGGCATCTTTACCTAACGAAACGTTGTACGAAAGCTAAACTAGCGTGTTAGACTTCTAAAAACACTAAATAGAGTGCAATGGTCCACTTTGATGCTTTACGAATGCTCAATTATGTCCATAGACGAGCTTTTCAACTTTTCTACATTTTCAAGCATAACTTGTTTTGTTGGCATCTTTATCGAACGAAACGTTGTATGAAAGCTAACTTCGCAAGTTAGACTACTAAGAACACTAAATAGCGTACACTGGTCCACTTTGATTCTTTGGGCATGCTCAATTCTGTCTATAGATGAGCTTTTTAGGTTTTGTGCAATTTCAAACATAACTTGGTCTATTGGCATCTTTACCTAACAAAACATTGTATGAAAGCTAAACTAGCAAATTGGACTGCTACGAATATTAATTAGAGTACAACGGTCCACTTTGATGCTTCGGGAATGCTCAATTAAGTCCATAGACGAGCTTTTCTAGTTTTGTGCATTTTCAAACATAACTTGTTTTATTGGCATCTTTATCGAACGAAACATTGCACAAAAGCTAAACTAGGAAGTTACACTTCTAACAACACTAAATAAAGTAAAACGGTCCACTTTGATGCTTTAGGAATGCTCAATTCTGTCCATAGATAACTTTTCAAGTTTTGTGCAATTTGAAATATTACTTGGTCTATCGGTATCTTTACCTAACGAACACTAAATAGAGTACAACGGTCCACTTTGATGCTTTGGGAACGCTCAATTCTATCCATAGATGAGCTTTTAAGGTTTTGTGCAATTCCAAGCATAACTTGGTCTATTGGCATCTTTACCTAACGAATCGTTGTTCGAAAGCTAAACTACCGAGTTAGACTTCTAAGAACACTAAATAGAGTACAACAGTCCACTTTGATGCTTTACGAATACTCAATTCTGTCCATAGACGAGCTTTTCAAGTTTTGTGCATTTTCAAACATAACTTGTTTTATTGGCATCTTTATCCAACGAAATGTTGTACAAAAGCTAAACTAGCAAGTTACACTTCTAACGACACTAAATAGAGTGCAATAGTCCACTTTGATGCTTTAGGAGTGCTCAATTCTGTCCATAGACAAACTTTTCAAGTTTTATGCAATTTGAAGAATAACTTGGTCTATTTGTATCTTTACCTAACGAAACGTTGTACGAAACGTAAACTAGCAAGTTAGACTAGTAGGAACACAAAAGAAAGTAAAACGGTCCACTTTGATGCTTTGGGAATGCTCAATTCTGTCCATAGATGAGCTTTTAAGGTTTTGTGCAATTTCAAGCATAACTTGGTGTATTGGCATCTTTACCTAACGAAATGTTGTACGAAAGCTAAACTAGCAAATTGGACTGCTAGGAATATTAAATAGAGTACAACGGTCCACTTTGATGCTTCGGGAATGCTCTATTAAGTCCATAGACGAGCTTTTCTAGTTTTGTGCATTTTCAAACATAACTTGTTTTATTGGCATCTTTATCGAACGAAACATTGCACAAAAGCAAAACTAGCAAGTGACACTTCTAACAACACTAAATAGAGTACAACGGTCCACTTTGATGCTTTAGGAATGCTCAATTCTGTCCGTAGACAAACTTTTCAAGTTTTGTGCAATTTGAAACATAACTTGGTCTATTGGTATCTTTACCTAACGAAACTTTGTACGAAAGCTAAACTAGCAACTTAGACAGCTAGGAACACTAAATAGAGTACAACGGTCTACTTTGATGCTTTGGGAATGCTCAATTCTGTGCATAGATGAGCTTTCAAGGTTTTGTGCAATTTCAAGCATGACTTGGCCTATTGTCATCTTTACCTAACGAAACGTTGTACGAAAGCTAATCTAGCAAGTTAGACTTCCAAGAACACTAAATAGAGTGCAACGGTCCACTTTGATGCTTTACGAATGCTCAACTCTATCCATAGACGAGCTTTTCAAGTTTTGTGCATTTTCAAACATAACTTGTTCTATTGAGATCTTTATCGAAGAAACGTTGTACAAAAGCTAAACTAGCAAGTTACACTTCTAATGACACTAAGTAGAGTACAACGGTCCACTTTGATGGTTTAGGAATGCTCAATTTTCTCCATAGACAAACTTTTCAAGTTTTGTGCAATTTGAAACATAACTTGGTCTATTGGTATCTTTACCTAATGAAACGTTGTACAAAAGAAAAACTAGTGAATTAGACTGCCAAGAACACCAAATAGAGTACAACGGTCCACTTTGATGCTTTGGGAACGCTCAATTCTGTCCATAGATGAGTTTTAGGGTTTGGTGCAATTTCAAGCATAACTTTGTCTATTGGCATCTTTACCTAACGAAACGTTGTACAAAAGCTAAACTGGCAAGTTAAACTTCTAAGAACACTAAATAGAGTACAACGGTCCACTTTAATGCTTTACGAATGCTCACTTCTGTCCATAGACAAGCTTTTCAAGTTTTGTGCATTTTCAAACATAACTTGTTCTATTGGCATCTTTATCGAAGAAACGTTGTACAAAAGCTAAACTAGCAAGTTACACTTCTAATGACACTAAATAGAGTACAACGGTCCACTTTGATGGTTTAGGAATGCTCAATTTTCTCCATAGACAAACTTTTCAAGTTTTGTGCAATTTGAAACATAACTTGGTCTATTGGTATCTTTACCTAATGAATCGTTGTACAAAAGCAAAACTAGCGAATTAGACTGCCAAGAACACCAAATAGAGTACAACGGTCCACTTTAATGCTTTGGGAACGCTCAATTCTGTCCATAGATGAGTTTTAGGGTTTGGTGCAATTTCAAGCATAACTTGGTCTATTGGCATCTTTACCTAACGAAACGTTGTACGAAAGCTAAACTAGCGTGTTAGACTTCTAAAAACACTAAATAGAGTGCAATGGTCCACTTTGATGCTTTACGAATGCTCAATTATGTCCATAGACGAGCTTTTCAACTTTTCTACATTTTCAAGCATAACTTGTTTTGTTGGCATCTTTATCGAACGAAACGTTGTATGAAAGCTAACTTCGCAAGTTAGACTACTAAGAACACTAAATAGCGTACACTGGTCCACTTTGATTCTTTGGGCATGCTCAATTCTGTCTATAGATGAGCTTTTTAGGTTTTGTGCAATTTCAAACATAACTTGGTCTATTGGCATCTTTACCTAACAAAACATTGTATGAAAGCTAAACTAGCAAATTGGACTGCTACGAATATTAATTAGAGTACAACGGTCCACTTTGATGCTTCGGGAATGCTCAATTAAGTCCATAGACGAGCTTTTCTAGTTTTGTGCATTTTCAAACATAACTTGTTTTATTGGCATCTTTATCGAACGAAACATTGCACAAAAGCTAAACTAGGAAGTTACACTTCTAACAACACTAAATAAAGTAAAACGGTCCACTTTGATGCTTTAGGAATGCTCAATTCTGTCCATAGATAACTTTTCAAGTTTTGTGCAATTTGAAATATTACTTGGTCTATCGGTATCTTTACCTAACGAAACGTTGTATGAAAACTAACTTCGCAAGTTAGACTACTAAGAACACTAGATGGAGTACAACGGTCGACTTTGATGCTTTGGGAATGCTCAATTCTGTCCATAGATGAGCTTTTAATGTTTTGTTCAATTTCAAGCATAACTTGGTGTATTGGCATCTTTACCTAACGAAATGTTGTACGAAAGCTAAACTAGCAAATTGGACTGCTAGGAATATTAAATAGAGTACAACGGTCCACTTTGATGCTTCGGGAATGCTCAATTAAGTCCATAGACGAGCTTTTCTAGTTTTGTGCATTTTCAAACATAACTTGTTTTATCGGCATCTTTATCGAACGAAACATTGCACAAAAGCGAAACTAGCAAGTGACACTTCTAACAACACTAAATAGAGTAAAACGATCCACTTTGATGCTTTAGGAATGCTCAATTCTGTCCGTAGACAAACTTTTCAAGTTTTGTGCAATTTGAAACATAACTTGGTCTATTGGTATCTTTAACTAACGAAACGTTGTACGAAAGCTAAACTAGCAACTTAGACAGCTAGGAACACTAAATAGAGTACAACGGTCTACTTTGATGCTTTGGAAATGCTCAATTCTGTGCATAGATGAGCTTTTAAGGTTTTGTGCAATTTAAAGCATGACTTGGTCTATTAGCATCTTTAGCTAACGAAACGTTGTATGAAAGCTAAACTAGCAAGTTAGACTTCCAAAAACACTAAATAGAGTGCAACGGTCCACTTTGATGCTTTACGAATGCTCAACTCTGTCCATAGATGAGCTTTTCATGTTTTGTGCATTTTCAAACATAACTTGTTCTATTGGCATCTTTATCGAACAAAACGTTGTACAAAAGCTAAACTAGCAAGTTAGAGTGCTAAGAACACTAAATAGAGTACAACGGTCCACTTTGATGCTTTGGGAACGCTCAATTCTATCCATAGATGAGCTTTTAAGGTTTTGTGCAATTCCAAGCATAACTTGGTCTATTGGCATCTTTACCTAACGAATCGTTGTTCGAAAGCTAAACTACCGAGTTAGACTTCTAAGAACACTAAATAGAGTACAACAGTCCACTTTGATGCTTTACGAATACTCAATTCTGTCCATAGACGAGCTTTTCAAGTTTTGTGCATTTTCAAACATAACTTGTTTTATTGGCATCTTTATCCAACGAAATGTTGTACAAAAGCTAAACTAGCAAGTTACACTTCTAACGACACTAAATAGAGTGCAATAGTCCACTTTGATGCTTTAGGAGTGCTCAATTCTGTCCATAGACAAACTTTTCAAGTTTTATGCAATTTGAAGAATAACTTGGTCTATTTGTATCTTTACCTAACGAAACGTTGTACGAAACGTAAACTAGCAAGTTAGACTAGTAGGAACACAAAAGAAAGTAAAACGGTCCACTTTGATGCTTTGGGAATGCTCAATTCTGTCCATAGATGAGCTTTTAAGGTTTTGTGCAATTTCAAGCATAACTTGGTGTATTGGCATCTTTACCTAACGAAATGTTGTACGAAAGCTAAACTAGCAAATTGGACTGCTAGGAATATTAAATAGAGTACAACGGTCCACTTTGATGCTTCGGGAATGCTCAATTAAGTCCATAGACGAGCTTTTCTAGTTTTGTGCATTTTCAAACATAACTTGTTTTATTGGCATCTTTATCGAACGAAACATTGCACAAAAGCAAAACTAGCAAGTGACACTTCTAACAACACTAAATAGAGTACAACGGTCCACTTTGATGCTTTAGGAATGCTCAATTCTGTCCGTAGACAAACTTTTCAAGTTTTGTGCAATTTGAAACATAACTTGGTCTATTGGTATCTTTACCTAACGAAACTTTGTACGAAAGCTAAACTAGCAACTTAGACAGCTAGGAACACTAAATAGAGTACAACGGTCTACTTTGATGCTTTGGGAATGCTCAATTCTGTGCATAGATGAGCTTTCAAGGTTTTGTGCAATTTCAAGCATGACTTGGCCTATTGTCATCTTTACCTAACGAAACGTTGTACGAAAGCTAATCTAGCAAGTTAGACTTCCAAGAACACTAAATAGAGTGCAACGGTCCACTTTGATGCTTTACGAATGCTCAACTCTATCCATAGACGAGCTTTTCAAGTTTTGTGCATTTTCAAACATAACTTGTTCTATTGGCATCTTTATCGAAGAAACGTTGTACAAAAGCTAAACTAGCAAGTTACACTTCTAATGACACTAAGTAGAGTACAACGGTCCACTTTGATGGTTTAGGAATGCTCAATTTTCTCCATACACAAACTTTTCAAGTTTTGTGCAATTTGAAACATAACTTGGTCTATTGGTATCTTTACCTAATGAAACGTTGTACAAAAGCAAAACTAGTGAATTAGACTGCCAAGAACACCAAATAGAGTACAACGGTCCACTTTGATGCTTTGGGAACGCTCAATTCTGTCCATAGATGAGTTTTAGGGTTTGGTGCAATTTCAAGCATAACTTTGTCTATTGGCATCTTTACCTAACGAAACGTTGTACAAAAGCTAAACTGGCAAGTTAAACTTCTAAGAACACTAAATAGAGTACAACGGTCCACTTTAATGCTTTACGAATGCTCACTTCTGTCCATAGACGAGCTTTTCAAGTTTTGTGCATTTTCAAACATAACTTGTTCTATTGGCATCTTTATCGAAGAAACGTTGTACAAAAGCTAAACTAGCAAGTTACACTTCTAATGACACTAAATAGAGTACAACGGTCCACTTTGATGGTTTAGGAATGCTCAATTTTCTCCATAGACAAACTTTTCAAGTTTTGTGCAATTTGAAACATAACTTGGTCTATTGGTATCTTTACCTAATGAATCGTTGTACAAAAGCAAAACTAGCGAATTAGACTGCCAAGAACACCAAATAGAGTACAACGGTCCACTTTGATGCTTTGGGAACGCTCAATTCTGTCCATAGATGAGTTTTAGGGTTTGGTGCAATTTCAAGCATAACTTGGTCTATTGGCATCTTTACCTAACGAAACGTTGTACGAAAGCTAAACTAGCGTGTTAGACTTCTAAAAACACTAAATAGAGTGCAATGGTCCACTTTGATGCTTTACGAATGCTCAATTCTGTCCATAGACGAGCTTTTCAACTTTTCTACATTTTCAAGCATAACTTGTTTTGTTGGCATCTTTATCGAACGAAACGTTGTATGAAAGCTAACTTCGCAAGTTAGACTACTAAGAACACTAAATAGCGTACACTGGTCCACTTTGATTCTTTGGGCATGCTCAATTCTGTCTATAGATGAGCTTTTTAGGTTTTGTGCAATTTCAAACATAACTTGGTCTATTGGCATCTTTACCTAACAAAACATTGTATGAAAGCTAAACTAGCAAATTGGACTGCTACGAATATTAAATAGAGTACAGCGGTCCACTTTGATGCTTCGGGAATGCTCAATTAAGTCCATAGACGAGCTTTTCTAGTTTTATGCATTTTCAAACATAACTTGTTTTATTGGCATCTTTATCGAACGAAACATTGCACAAAAGCTAAACTAGCAAGTTACACTTCTAACAACACTAAATAGAGTACAACGGTCCACATTGATGCTTTAGGAATGCTCAATTCTGTCCATAGATAAACTTTTCAAGTTTTGTGCAATTTGAAATATAACTTGGTCTATCGGTATCTTTACCTAACGAAACGTTGTATGAAAGCTAACTTCGCAAGTTAGACTACAAAGAACACTAAATGGAGTACAACGGTCCACTTTGATGCTTTGGGAATGCTCAATTCTGTCCATAGATGAGCTTTTAAGGTTTTGTGCAATTTCAAGCATAACTTGGTGTATTGGCATCTTTACCTAACGAAATGTTGTACGAAAGCTAAACTAGCAAACTGGACTGCTACGAATATTAAATAGAGTACAACGGTCCACTTTGATGCTTCGGGAATGCTCAATTAAGTCCATAGACGAGCTTTTCCAGTTTTGTGCATTTTCAAACATAACTTGTTTTATTGGCAACTTTATCGAACGAAACATTGCACAAAAGCTAAACTACCAAGTGACACTTCTAACAACACTAAATAGAGTACAACGGTCCACTTTGATGCTTTAGGAATGCTCAATTCTGTCCGTAGACAAACTTTTCAAGTTTTGTGCAATTTGAAACATAACTTGGTCTATTGGTATCTTTACCTAACGAAACGTTGTACGAAAGCTAAACTAGCAACTTAGACAGCTAGGAACACTAAATATAGTACAACGGTCTACTTTGATGCTTTGGGAATGCTCAATTCTGTGCATAGATGAGCTTTTAAGGTTTTGTGCAATTTCAAGCATGACTTGGTCTATTGGCATCTTTAGCTAACGAAACGTTGTACGAAAGCTAAACTAGCAAGTTAGACTTCCAAGAACACTAAATAGAGTGCAACGGTCCACTTTGATGCTTTATGAATGCTCAACTCTGTCCATAGACGAGCTTTTCAAGTTTTGTGCATTTTCAAACATAACTTGTTCTATTGGCATCTTTATCAAACAAAACGTTGTACAAAAGCTAAACTAGCAAGTTACACTTCTAATGACACTAAATAGAGTACAACGGTCCACTTTGATGCTTTAGGAATGCCCAATTTTTTCTGTAGACAACCTTTTCAAGTTTTGTGCAATTTGAAACATAAGTTGGTATATTGGTATCTTTACCTAATGAAACGTTGTACAAAAGGAAAACTAGCGAATCAGACTGCCAAGAACACTAAATAGAGTAACACGGTCCACTTTGATGCTTTGGGAACGCTATATTCTGTCCATAGATGAGTTTTAGGGTTTGGTGCAATTTCAAGCATAACTTGGTCTATTGGCATCTTTACCTAACGAAACGTTGCACAAAAGCTAAACTAGCAAGTTAAACTTCTAAGAACACTAAATAGAGTACAACGGTCCACTTTAATGCTTTACGAATGCTCACTTCTGTCCATAGACGAGCTTTTTAAGTTTTGTGCATTTTCAAACATAACTAGTTTTATTGGCATCTTTATCAAACGAAACGTTGTACAAAAGATAAACTAGCAAGTTAGAGTGCTAAGAAAACTAAATAGAGTACAACGGTCCACAGTGATGCTTTGGGAATGCTCAGTTCTGTCCATAGATGAGCTTTTAAGGTGTTGTGAAATTTCTAGCATAACTTGGTCTATTGGCATCTTTACCTATCGAAACGTTGTACGAAAGCTAAACTACCAAGTTAGATTTATAAGAACACTAAATAGAGTAAAACGGTCCACTTTGATGCTTTGGGAATGCTCAAGTCTGTCCATAGATGAGCTTTTAAGGTTTTGTGCAATTTCAAGCATAACTTGGTCCATTGGCATCTTTACCTAACGAAACGTTGTACGAAAGTTAAACTAGCGTGTTACACTTCTAAGAACACTAAATAGAGTGCAATGGTCCACTTTGATGCTTTACGAATGCTCAATTCTATCCAGAGACGAGCTTTTCAAGTTTTCTGTATTTTCAAGCATAACTTGTTTTATTGGCACCTTTATCGAACGAAACGTTTTATGAAAGGTAACTTCGCAAGTTAGACTACTAAGAACACTAAATAGCGTACAACGGTCCACTTTGATTTTTTGGGCTGCTCAATTCTCTCTATAGATGGGCTTTTAAGGTTTTGTGCAATTTTAAACATAACTTGGTGTATTGGCATCTTTACCTAACGAAACGTTGTATGAAAGCTAAACTAGCAAATTGGACTGCTACGAATATTAAATAGAGTACAACGGTCCACTTTGATGCTTCGGGAATGCTCAATTAAGTCCATAGACGAGCTTTTCTAGTTTTGTGCATTTTCAAACATAACTTGTTTTATTGGCATCTTTATCGAACGAAACATTGCACAAAAGCTAAAATACCAAGTGACACTTCTAACAACACTAAATAGAGTACAACGGTCCACTTTGATGCTTTAGGAATGCTCAATTCTGTCCGTAAACAAACTTTTCAAGTTTTGTGCTATTTGAAACATAACTTGATCTATTGGTATCTTTACCTAACAAAACGTTGTACGAAAGCTAAACTAGCAACTTAGACAGCTAGGAACACTAAATATAGTACAACGGTCTTCTTTGATGCTTTGGGAATGCTCAATTCTGTGCATAGATGAGCTTTTAAGGTTTTGTGCAATTTCAAGCATGACTTGGTCTATTGGCATCTTTGGCTAACGAAACGTTGTACGAAAGCTAAACTAGCAAGTTAGACTTCCCAAAACACTAAATAGAGTGCAACGGTCCACTTTGATGCTTTACGAATGCTCAACTCTGTCCATAGACGAGCTTTTCAAGTTTTGTGCATTTTCAAACATAACTTGTTCTATTGGCATCTTTATCGAACGAAACGTTGTACAAAAGCTAAACTAGCAAGTTACACTTCTAATGATACTAAATAGAGTACAACGGTCCACTTTGATGCTTTAGGAATGCTCAATTTTGTCCGTAGACAAACGTTTCAAGTTTTGTGCAATTTGAAACATAAGTTGGTCTATTGGTATCTTTACCTAATGAAACGTTGTACAAAAGCAAAACTAGCGAATTAGACAGCCAAGAACACTAAATAGAGTACAACGGTCCACTTTGATGCTTTGGGAACGCTCAATTCTGTCCATTGATGAGTTTTTGCGTTTGGTGCAATTTCAAGCATAACTTGGTCTATTTTAAACTAAATAGAGTACAACGGTCCACTTTAATGCTTTACGAATGCTCACTTCTGTCCATAGACAAGCCTTTCAAGTTTTGTGCATTTTCAAACATAACTTGTTTTATTGGCATCTTTATCGAACGAAACGTTGTACAAAAGATAAACTAGCAAGTTAGAGTGCTAAGAACACAAAATAGAGTACAACGGTCCACTTTGATGCTTTGGGAATGCTCAGCTCTGTCCATAGATGACCTTTTAAGGTTTTGTGAAATTTCTAGCATAACTTGGTCTATTGGCATCTTTACCTATCGAAACGTTGTACGAAAGCTAAACTAGCAAGTTAAACTTCTAAGAACACTAAATAGAGTAAGACGGTCCACTTCAATGCTTTGGGAATGCTCAAGTCTGTCCATAGATGAGCTTTTAAGGTTTTCTGCAATGTCAAGCATAACTTGGTCTATTGGCATCTTTACCTAACGAAACGTTGTACGAAAGCTAAACTAGCGTGTTAGACTTCTAAGAACACTAAATAGAGTGCAATGTTCCACTTTGATGCTTTACGAATGCTCAATTATGTCCATAGACGAGTTTTTCAAGTTTTCTGCATTTTCAAGCATAACTTGTTTTATTGGCACCTTTATCGAACGAAACGTTGTATGAAAGCTAACTTCGCAAGTTAGACTACTAAGAACACTAAATAGCGTACAACGGTCCACTTTGATTCTTTGGGCATGCTCAATTCTGTCTATAGATGAGCTTTTAAGGTTTTGTGCAATTTTAAACATAACTTGGTCTATTGGCATCTTTACTTAACGAAACGTTGTATGAAAGCGAAACTAGCAAATTGGACTGCTACGAATATTAAATAGAGTACAACGGTCCACTTTGATGCTTGGGGAATGCTCAATTGAGTCCATAGACGAGCTTTTCTAGTTTTGTGCATTTTCAAACATAACTTGTTTTATTGGCATCTTTATCGAACAAAACATTGCACAAAAGCTAAACTACCAAGTTACACTTCTAACAACACTAAATAGAGTACAACGGTCCACTTTGATGCTTTAGGAATGCTCAATTCTCTCCATAGATAAACTTTTCAAGTTTTGTGCAATTTGAAATATAACTTGGTCTATCGGTATCTTTACCCAACGAAACGTTGTATGAAAGCTAACTTCGCAAGTTAGACTACTAAGAACACTAAATAGAGTACAAAGGTCCACTTTGATGCTTTGGGAATGCTCAATTCTGTCCATAGATGAGCTTTTAAGGTTTTGTGCAATTTGAAACATAACTTGGTCTATTGGTATCTTTACCTAATGAAACGTTGTACAAAAGCAAAACTAGCGAATTAGACTGGCAAGAACACTAAATAGAGTACAACGGTCCACTTTGATGCTTTGGAAACGCTCAATTCTGTCCATAGATGAGTTTTAGGGTTTGGTGCAATTTCAAGCATAACTTGGTCTATTGGCATCTTTACCTAACGAAACGTTGTACAAAAGATAAACTAGCAAGTTAAACTTCTAAGAACACTAAATAGAGTACAACGGTCCACTTTAATGCTTTACGAATGCTCACTTCTGTCCATAGACGAGCTTTTCAAGTTTTGTGCATTTTCAAAGATAACTTGATTTATTGGCATCTTTATCGAACGAAACGTTGTACAAAAGATAAACTAGCAAGTTAGAGTGCTAAGAACACAAAATAGAGTACAACGGTCCACTTTGATGCTTTGGGAATGCTCAGCTCTGTCCATAGATGACCTTTTAAGGTTTTGTGAAATTTCTAGCATAACTTGGTCTATTGGCATCTTTACCTATCGAAACGTTGTACGAAAGCTAAACTAGCAAGTTAAACTTCTAAGAACACTAAATAGAGTAAGACGGTCCACTTCAATGCTTTGGGAATGCTCAAGTCTGTCCATAGATGAGCTTTTAAGGTTTTCTGCAATGTCAAGCATAACTTGGTCTATTGGCATCTTTACCTAACGAAACGTTGTACGAAAGCTAAACTAGCGTGTTAGACTTCTAAGAACACTAAATAGAGTGCAATGATCCACTTTGATGCTTTACGAATGCTCAATTATGTCCATAGACGAGCTTTTCAAGTTTTCTGCATTTTCAAGCATAACTTGTTTTATTGGCACCTTTATCGAACGAAACGTTGTATGAAAGCTAACTTCGCAAGTTAGACTACTAAGAACACTAAATAGCGTACAACGGTCCACTTTGATTCTTTGGGCATGCTCAATTCTGTCTATAGATGAGCTTTTAAGGTTTTGTGCAATTTTAAACATAACTTGGTCTATTGGCATCTTTACTTAACGAAACGTTGTATGAAAGCGAAACTAGCAAATTGGACTGCTACGAATATTAAATAGAGTACAACGGTCCACTTTGATGCTTGGGGAATGCTCAATTGAGTCCATAGACGAGCTTTTCTAGTTTTGTGCATTTTCAAACATAACTTGTTTTATTGGCATCTTTATCGAACGAAACATTGCACAAAAGCTAAACTACCAAGTTACACTTCTAACAACACTAAATAGAGTACAACGGTCCACTTTGATGCTTTAGGAATGCTCAATTCTCTCCATAGATAAACTTTTCAAGTTTTGTGCAATTTGAAATATAACTTGGTCTATCGGTATCTTTACCCAACGAAACGTTGTATGAAAGCTAACTTCGCAAGTTAGACTACTAAGAACACTAAATAGAGTACAAAGGTCCACTTTGATGCTTTGGGAATGCTCAATTCTGTCCATAGATGAGCTTTTAAGGTTTTGTGCAATTTGAAACATAACTTGGTCTATTGGTATCTTTACCTAATGAAACGTTGTACAAAAGCAAAACTAGCGAATTAGACTGGCAAGAACACTAAATAGAGTACAACGGTCCACTTTGATGCTTTGGAAACGCTCAATTCTGTCCATAGATGAGTTTTAGGGTTTGGTGCAATTTCAAGCATAACTTGGTCTATTGGCATCTTTACCTAACGAAACGTTGTACAAAAGCTAAACTAGCAAGTTAAACTTCTAAGAACACTAAATAGAGTACAACGGTCCACTTTAATGCTTTACAAATGCTCACTTCTGTCCATAGACGAGCTTTTCAAGTTTTGTGCATTTTCAAAGATAACTTGATTTATTGGCATCTTTATCGAACGAAACGTTGTACAAAAGATAAACTAGCAAGTTAGAGTGCCAAGAACACAAAATAGAGTACAACGGTCCACTTTGATGCTTTGGGAATGCTCAGCTCTGTCCATAGATGACCTTTTAAGGTTTTGTGAAATTTCTAGCATAACTTGGTCTATTGGCATCTTTACCTATCGAAACGTTGTACGAAAGCTAAACTAGCAAGTTAAACTTCTAAGAACACTAAATAGAGTAAGACGGTCCACTTCAATGCTTTGGGAATGCTCAAGTCTGTCCATAGATGAGCTTTTAAGGTTTTCTGCAATGTCAAGCATAACTTGGTCTATTGGCATCTTTACCTAACGAAACGTTGTACGAAAGCTAAACTAGCGTGTTAGACTTCTAAGAACACTAAATAGAGTGCAATGATCCACTTTGATGCTTTACGAATGCTCAATTATGTCCATAGACGAGCTTTTCAAGTTTTCTGCATTTTCAAGCATAACTTGTTTTATTGGCACCTTTATCGAACGAAACGTTGTATGAAAGCTAACTTCGCAAGTTAGACTACTAAGAACACTAAATAGCGTACAACGGTCCACTTTGATTCTTTGGGCATGCTCAATTCTGTCTATAGATGAGCTTTTAAGGTTTTGTGCAATTTTAAACATAACTTGGTCTATTGGCATCTTTACTTAACGAAACGTTGTATGAAAGCGAAACTAGCAAATTGGACTGCTACGAATATTAAATAGAGTACAACGGTCCACTTTGATGCTTGGGGAATGCTCAATTGAGTCCATAGACGAGCTTTTCTAGTTTTGTGCATTTTCAAACATAACTTGTTTTATTGGCATCTTTATCGAACGAAACATTGCACAAAAGCTAAACTACCAAGTTACACTTCTAACAACACTAAATAGAGTACAACGGTCCACTTTGATGCTTTAGGAATGCTCAATTCTCTCCATAGATAAACTTTTCAAGTTTTGTGCAATTTGAAATATAACTTGGTCTATCGGTATCTTTACCCAACGAAACGTTGTATGAAAGCTAACTTCGCAAGTTAGACTACTAAGAACACTAAATAGAGTACAAAGGTCCACTTTGATGCTTTGGGAATGCTCAATTCTGTCCATAGATGAGCTTTTAAGGTTTTGTGCAATTTCAAACATAACTTGGTCTATTGGTATCTTTACCTAATGAAACGTTGTACAAAAGCAAAACTAGCGAATTAGACTGGCAAGAACACTAAATAGAGTACAACGGTCCACTTTGATGCTTTGGAAACGCTCAATTCTGTCCATAGATGAGTTTTAGGGTTTGGTGCAATTTCAAGCATAACTTGCTCTATTGGCATCTTTACCTAACGAAACGTTGTACAAAAGCTAAACTAGCAAGTTAAACTTCTAAGAACACTAAATAGAGTACAACGGTCCACTTTAATGCTTTACGAATGCTCTCTTCTGTCCATAGACGAGCTTTTCAAGTTTTGTGCATTTTCAAAGATAACTTGATTTATTGGCATCTTTATCGAACGAAACGTTGTACAAAAGATAAACTAGCAAGTTAGAGTGCCAAGAACACAAAATAGAGTACAACGGTCCACTTTGATGCTTTGGGAATGCTCAGCTCTGTCCATAGATGACCTTTTAAGGTTTTGTGAAATTTCTAGCATAACTTGGTCTATTGGCATCTTTACCTAACGAAACGTTGTACAAAAGCTAAACTAGCAAGTTAAACTTCTAAGAACACTAAATAGAGTACAACGGTCCACTTTAATGCTTTACGAATGCTCACTTCTGTCCATAGACGAGCTTTTCAAGTTTTGTGCATTTTCAAAGATAACTTGATTTATTGGCATCTTTATCGAACGAAACGTTGTACAAAAGATAAACTAGCAAGTTAGAGTGCTAAGAACACTAAATAGAGTACAACGGTCCACTTTGATGCTTTGGGAATGCTCAGTTCTGTCCATAGATGAGCTTTTAAGGTTTTGCGAAATTTCTAGCATAACTTGGTCTATTGGCATCTTTACCTATCAAACGTTGTACGAAAGCTAAACTAGCAAGTTAGACTTCTAAGAACACTAAATAGAGTAAAACGGTCCACTTTGATGCTTTGGGAACGCTCAATTATGTCCATAGATGAGCTTTTAAGGTTTTGTGCAATTTCTAGCATTACTTGGTCTATTGGCATCTTTACCTATCGAAACGTTGTACGAAAGCTAAACTAGCAAGTTAGACTTCTAAGAACACTAAATAGAATAAAAACGGTCAACTTTGATGCTTTGGGAACGCTTAAGTCTGTCCATAGATGAGCTTTAAAGGTTTTGTGCAATTTCAAGCATAACTTGGTCTATTGGCATCTTTACCTAACGAAACGTTGTACGAAAGCTAAACTAGCATGTTAGACTTCTACAAACACTAAATAGAGTGCAACGGTCCACTTTGATGCTTTACGAATGCTCAATTCTATCCATAGACGAGCTTTTCAAGTTCTTTGAATTTTCAAGCATAACTTTTTTATTGGCATCTTTATCGAATGAAAGGTTGTACAAAAGCTAAACTAGCAAGTTACACTTCTAATGACATTAAATAGAGTACAACGGTCCACTTTGAATCTTTAGGAATGCTCAATTCTGTCCATAGATAAACTTTTCAAGTTTTGTGCAATTTGAAATATAACTTGGTCTATTGGTATCTTTACCTAACGAAACGTTGTACGAAAGCTAAACTAGGAAGTTAGACAGCTAAGAACACTAAATAGAGTACAACGGTCCACTTTGATGCTTTGGTAATGCTCAATTCTGTCCATAGATGAGCTTTTAAGGTTTTGTGCAATTCCAAACATAACTTGGGCTATTGGCCTCTTTACCTAACGGAACGTTGTACGAAAGCTAAACTAGCAAGTTAGACTGCTACGAACACTAAATAGAGTACAACGGTCCACTTTGATGCTTCGGGAATGCTCAGTTAAGTCCATAGACGAACTTTCAAGTTTTGTGCATCTTCAAACATAACTTGGTTTATTGGCATCTTTATCGAAAGAAACATTGTACAAAAGCTAAACTAGCAAGTTACACTTCTAAAAACACTAAATAGAGTACAGCGGTCCACTTTGAAGCTTTAGGAAAGCTCATTTCTGTCCGTAGACAAACTTTTCAAGTTTTGTGCAATTTGAAACACAACTTGGTCTATTGGTATCTTTACCTAACGAAACGTTGTACGAAAGCTAAACTAGGAAGTTAGACAGCTAAGAACACTAAATAGAGTACAACGGTCCACTTTGATGATTTGGGAATGCTCAATTCTGTCCATAGATGAGCTTTTAAGGTTTTGTGCAAATTCAAGCATAACTTGGTCTATTGGCATCATTAGCTAACGAAACATTGTACGAAAGCTAAACTAGCAAAGTTAGACTTCTAAGAAACACTAAATAGAGTGCAACGGTCCACTTTGATTCTTTACGAATGCTCAATTATGTCCATAGACGAGCTTTTCAAGTTTTGTGCATTTTCAAACATAACTTGTTTTATTGGCATCTTTATCGAACGAAACGTTGTACAAAAGTTAAACTAGCAAGTAAGCACTTCTAAAAACACTAAATAGAGTACAACGGGCTACTCTGATCCTTTAGGAATGGTCAATTATGTCCATAGCAAACTTTCAAGTTTGTGCAATTTGAAACATACTTGGTCTATCGGTATCTTTTCCTAACGAAACATTGTACGAAAGCTAAGCTAGCGACTTAGACTACTAAGAACACTAAATAGAGTACAACGGTCCACTATGACGTTTTGGGAATACTCAATTCTGTCCATAGAATGAGCTTTTAAGGTTTTGTGCAATTTCAAGGCATAAACTTGGTCTATTGGCATCTTTAGCAAAACAAAACGTTGTACGAAAGCTAAACCTAGCAAGTTAGACTTCTAAGAACACTAAATAGAGTGCAACGGTCCACTTTGATGCTTTATGAATGCTCAATTATGTCCATAGACGAGCTTTTCAATTTTTGTGCATTTTCAAACATACTTGTTTTATTGGCATCTTTATCGAACGAAACGTTGTACAAAAGCTAACTAGCAAGTTACACTTCTAACGACACTAAATAGAGTACAACGGTCCCACTTTGATCCTTTAAGAATGCTCAATTATGTCCCCAGATAACTTTTCAAGTTTTGTGCAATTTGAAATATAACTTGGTCTATTGGTATCTTTACCTAACAAACCTTGTACGAAAGCTAAACTCGCAAGTTAGACTGCTAAGAACACTAAATAGCTTACAACGGTCCACACAAATGCTTTGGGAATGCTCAATTCTGTCCATAGATGAGCTTTTCAAGGTTTTGTGCAATTTCAAAAATAACTTGGTCCTTTGGCATCTCTACCTAACGAAACGTTGTACGAAAGGTAAACTAGCAAGTTAGACTGCCACGAACACTAAATAGAGTACAACGGTCCACTTTCATGCTTTGGGAATGCTGAATTCTGTCCATAGATGAGCTTTTAAGGTTTTGTGCAATTTCAAGCATAACTTGGTCTATTGGCATCTTTACCTGACGAAACGTTCTACGAAAGTTAAACTAGCACGTTAGACTTCTAAGAACACTAAATAGAGTACAACGGTCCACTTTAATGCTTCACGAATGCTCAATTCTGTCCATAGACGAGTTGTTCAACTTTTGTGCATTTTCAAACATAACTTGTTTTATTGGCATCTTTATCGAACGAAACGTTGTACAAAAGCTAAACTAGCAAGTTACACTTCTAACGACACCAAATAGAGTACAACGGTCCACTTTGATGCTTTAGGAATGCTCAATTCTGTCCCTAGATAACTTTTCAAGTTTTGTGCAATTTGAAACATAACTTGGTCTATTGGTATCTTTACCTAACGAAACGTTGTACGAAAGCTAAACTAGCAACTTAGACTGCTAGGAACACTAAATAGAGTACAACGGTCCACTTTGATGCTTTGGGAATGCTCAATTCTGTCCATAGATGAGCTTTTACAGTTTTGTGCAATTTCAAGCATAAACTAGCAAGTTAGACTTCTAACAACACTAAATAGAGTACAACGGTCCACTTTGATCCTTTAAGAATGCTCAATTATGTCCCCAGATAACTTTTCAAGTTTTGTGCAATTTGAAAATATAACTTGGTCTATTGGTATCTTTACCTAACAAACCTTGTACGAAAGCTAAACTCGCAAGTTAGACTGCTAAGAACACTAAATAGCTTACAACGGTCCACTTTGATGCTTTGGGAATGCTCAATTCTGTCCATAGATGAGCTTTTCAAGGTTTTGTGCAATTTCAAAAATAACTTGGTCTTTTGGCATCTCTACCTAACGAAACGTTGTACGAAAGGTAAACTAGCAAGTTAGACTGCTACGAACACTAAATAGAGTACAACCGTCCACTTTCATGCGTTGGGAATGCTAAATTCTGTCCATAGATGAGCCTTTAAGGTTTTGTGCAATTTCAAGCATAACTTGGTCTATTGGCATCTTTACCTGACGAAACGTTCTACGAAAGTTAAACTAGCAAGTTAGACTTTTAAGAACACTAAATAGAGTACAACGGTCCACTTTGATGCTTCACGAATGCTCAATTCTGTCCATAGACGAGTTGTTCAACTTTTGTGCATTTTCAAACATAACTTGTTTTATTGGCATCTTTATCGAACGAAACGTTGTACAAAATCTAAACTAGCAAGTTACACTTCTGACGACACCAAATAGAGTACAACGGTCCACTTTGATGCTTTAGGAATGCTCAATTCTGTCCCTAGATAACTTTTCAAGTTTTGTGCAATTTGAAACATAACTTGGTCTATTGGCATCTTTACCTAACAAAACGTTGTATGAAAGCTAACTTCGCAAGTTAGACTACTAAGAACACTAAATAGAGTACAAAGGTCCACTTTGATGCTTTGGGAATGCTCAATTCCGTCCATAAATGAGCTTTTAAGGTTTTGTGCAATTTGAAACATAACTTGGTCTATTGATATTTTTACATAATGAAACGTTGTACAAAAGCAAAACTAGCTAATTAGACTGGCAAGAACACTAAATAGAGTACAACGGTCCACTTTGATGCTTTGGAAACGCTCAATTCTGTCCATAAATGAGCTTTTAAGGTTTTGTGCAATTTGAAACATAACTTGGTCTATTGGTATTTTTACCTAATGAAACGTTGTACAAAAGCAAAACTAGCTAATTAGACTGGCAAGAACACTAAATAGAGTACAACGGTCCACTTTGATGCTTTGGAAACGCTCAATTCTGTCCATAGATGAGCTTTTACGGTTTTGTGCAATTTCAAGCATAAACTAGCAAGTTAGACTTCTAACAACACTAAATAGAGTAGAACGGTCCACTTTGATGCTTTACGAATGCTCAATAATGTCCATAGACGAGTTGTTCAACTTTTATGCATTTTTAAACATAACTTGTTTTATTGGCATCTTTATCGAACGAAACGTTGTACAAAAGATAAACTAGCAAGTTACACTTCTAACGACACCAAATAGAGTACAACGGTCCACTTTGATGCTTTAGGAATGCTCAACTCTATCCCTAGATAACTTTTCAAGTTTTGTGCAATTTGAAACATAACTTGGTCTATTGGTATCTTTACCTTACGAAACGTTCTACGAAACCTAAACTCGCAAGTTAGACTGCTAAGAACACTAAATAGCATACAACAATCCACTTTGATGCTTTGGGAAGGCTCAATTCTGTCCATATATAAGCATTTAGGGTTTTGTGCAATTTCAAACATAAGTTGGTCTATTGGCATGTTTACCTAACGAAACATTGTACGAAACTAAACTAGCAAGTTAGACTGCTACGAACACTAAATAGAGTACAACGGTCCACTTTGATGCTTCGGGAATGCTCAATTATGTCCATAGACGAGCTTTTCAGTTTTGTGCATTTCAAACATAACTTGGTCTATTGGTATCTTTAGCTAACAAAACATTGTACAAAGCTAAACTAGCAAGTTACACTTCTAACAACACTAATAGAGTGCAACGGTCCACTTTGATGTTTTCGGAATGCTCAATTCTGTCCGTTGACAGCTTTTCAAGTTTTGTACAATAACTTGTTATTGGTATCTTTATCGAACGAAACGTTGTACGAAAAGCTAAACTAGCAAGTTAGACTTCTAGGACACGAAAAGAGTACAACGGTCCACTTTGATGCTTTGGAATGCTCAATTCTGTCCCTAGATAACTTTTCAAGTTTTGTGCAATTTGAAATAACTTGGTCTATTGGTATCTTTACCTAACGAAACGTTGTACGAAAGCTAAAGTCGCAAGTTAGACTGCTAAGAACACTAAATAGAGTACAAAGGTCCACTTTGATGCTTTGGGAATGCTCAATTCTGTCCATAGATGAGCTTTTAAGGTTTTGTGCATTTCAAAAATAACTTGGTCTTTTGGCATCTCTTATGAAACGTTGTACAAGGTAAACTAGCAAGTTAGACTGCTACGACACTAAATAGAGTACAACGGTCCACTTTGATGCTTTGGAATGCTCAATTCTGTCCATAGATGAGCTTTTAAGGTTTTGTGAATTTCAAGCATAACTTGGTCTATTGGTATCTTTACCTAACGAAACGTTCTACGAAGTAAACTAGCAAGTTAGACTTCTAAGAACACTAAATAGAGTACAACGGTCCACTTGATGATTCACGAATGCTCAATTCTGTCCATAGACGAGCTTTTCAAGTTTTGTGCATTTCAAACATAACTTGGTGTTTGGCATCTTCATCGAACGAAACATTGTACAAAAGCTAAACTAGCAAGTTACACTTCTAGCAACACTAAATAGCTACAACGGTCCACTTTGATGCTTTGGGAATGCTCAATTCTGTCCATAGATGAGCTTTTCAAGGTTTTGTGCAATTTCAAATAACTTGGTCTTTGGCATCTCTACCTAACGAAACGTTGTACGAAAGTAAACTAGCAAGTTAGACTGCTACGAACACTAAATAGAGTACAACGGTCCACTTGATGCTTTGGAATGCTCAATTCTGTCCATAGATGAGCTTTTAAGTTTTGTGCAATTTCAAGCATAACTTGGTCTATTGGCTTCTTTACCTAACGAAACGTTCTACGAAAGTTAAACTAGCAAGTTACACTTCTAAGAACACTAAATAGAGTACAACGGTTGACTTTGATGCTTCACGATGCTCAATTCTGTCCATAGACGAGTTGTTCAGCTTTTGTGCATTTTCAAACATAACTTGTTTTATTGGCATCTTTATCGAACGAAACGTTGTACAAAAGCTGAACTAAGCAAGTTACACTTCTAACGACAGCAAATAGAGTACAAACGGTCCACTTTGATGCTTTAGGAATGCTCAATTCTATCCTAGATAACTTTTCAAGTTTTGTGCAATTTGAAACATAACTTGGTCTATTGGTATCTTTACCTTACGAAACGTTCTACGAAACCTAAACTCGCAAGTTAGACTGCTAAGAATACTAAATAGCATACAACAATCCACTTTGATGCTTTGGGAAGGCTCAATTCTGTCCATATATGAGCTTTTAGGGTTTTGTGCAATTTCAAACATAAGTTGGTCTATTGGCATTTTACCTAACGAAACATTGTACGAAAGCTAAACTAGCAAGTTAGACTGCTACGAACACTAAATAGAGTACAACGGTCCACTTTGATACTTCGGAATGCTCAATTATGTCCATAGACGAGCCTTTCAAGTTTTGTGCATTTTCAAACATAACTTGGTGTATTGGCTTCTTTATCGAACGAAACATTGTACAGAAGCTAAACTAGCAAGTTACACTTCTAACGACACTAAATAGAGTACAACGGTCCACTTTGATGCTTTAGAAATGCTCAATTCTGTCCATAGACAAACTTTTCAAGTTTTGTGCAATTTGAAACATAACTTGGTCTATTGGTATCTTGACCTAACGAAATGTTGTACGAAAGCTAAACTAGCAACTTAGACTTCTAGGAACACTAAATAGAGTACAACGGTCCACTTTGATGCTTTGGGAATGCTCAATTCTGTCCATAGATGAGCTTTTACGGTTTTGTGCAATTTCAAGCATAACTTGGTCTATTGGTATCTTTGGTTAACGAAACGTTGTACGAAAGCTAAACTAGCAAGTTAGACTTCTAAGAACACTAAATAGAGTGCAACGGTCCACTTTGACGCTTTACGAATGCTCAATGATGTCCATAGATGAGGTTTTGAAGTTTTGTGCATTTTCAAACATAACTTGTTTTATTGGCATCTTTATCGAACGAAACGTTGTACAAAAGCTAAACTAGCAAGTTACACTTCTAACGACACGAAATAGAGTACAACGGTCCACTTTAATGCTTTATGAATGCTCAATTCTGTCCCTAGATAACTTTTCAAGTTTTGTGCAATTTGAAATATAACTTGGTCTATTGGTATCTTTACCTAACGAAACGTTGTACGAAAGATAAACTAGCAAGTTAGACTGCTACGAACACTAAATAGAGTACAACGGTCCACTTTGATGCTTTGGGAATGCTCAATTCTATCCATAGATGAGCTTTTAAGGTTTTGTGCAATTTCAAGCATAACTTGGTCTATTGGCATCTTTACCTAACGAAACGTTCTACGAAAGTTAAACTAGCAAGTTAGACTTCTAAGAACACTAAATAGAGTACAACGGTCCACCTTGATGCTTCACGAATGCTCAATTCTGTCCATAGACGAGCTTTTCAAGTTTTGTGCATTTTCAAACATAACTTGGTGTATTGGCATCTTTATCAAACGAAACATTGTACAAAAGCTAAACTAGCAAGTTACACTTCTAACAACAGTAAATAGAGTACAACGGTCCACTTTGATCTTTTAGGAATTCTCAATTCTGTATGTACACAAACATTTCAAGTTTTGTACAATTTGAAATATAACTTGGTCTATTGGTATCTTTACCTAACGAAACGTTGTACGAAAGCTAAAGTCGCAAGTTAGATTGCCAAGAACACGAAATAGCATACAACGGTCCACTTTGATGCTTTGGGAATGCTCAATTCTGTCCATATATGAGCTTTTAAGGTTTTGTGCAATTTCAAACATAAGTTGGTCTATTGGCATCCTTACCTAACAAACATTGTACGAAAGCTAAACTAGCAAGTTAGACTGCTACGAACACTAAATAGAGTACAACGGTCCACTTTGATGCTTCGGGAATGCTCAATTAAGTCCATAGACGAGCTTTTCATGTTTTGTGCATTTTCAAACATAACTTGGTGTATTGGCATATTTATCGAACGAAACAATTTACAAAAGCTAAACTACCAAGTTACACTTCTAACTACACTAAATAGAGTACAACGGTCCACTTTGATGTTTTAGGAATGCTCAATTCTGTCCATAGACAAACTTTTCAAGTTTTGTACAATTTGAAACATAACTTGGTCTACTGATATCTTTACCTAACGAAACGTTGTATGAAAGCTAAACTAGCCACTTAGACTGTTAGGAACACTAAATAGAGTACAACAGTCCACTTTGATGCTTTGGGAATGCTAAATTCTGTCCATATATGAGCTTTTAAGGTTTTGTGCAATTTCAAACATAAGTTGGTCTATTGGCATCTTTACCTAACGAAACATTGTACGAAAGCTAAACTAGCAAGTTAGACTGCTATGAACACTAAATAGAGTACAACGGTAGACTTTGATGCTTCGGGAATGCTCAATTAAGTCCATAGACGAGCTTTTCAAGTTTTGTGCATTTTCAAACATAACTTGGTGTTTTTGGCATCTTTATCGAACGAAACATTGTACAAAAGCTAAACTAACAAGTTACACTTCTAACAACACTAAATAGAGTACAACGGTCCACTTTGATGTTCTAGGAATGCTCAATTCTGTCCGTAGACAAACTTTTCTAGTTTTGTACAATTTGAAACATAACTTGGTCTATTGGTATCTTTACCTAACGAAACGTTGTACGAAAGCTAAACTAGCAACTTAGACTTCTAGGAACACTAAATAGAGTACAACGGTCCACTTTGATGCTTAGGGAATGCTCAATTCTGTCCATAGATGAGCTTTTACGGTTTTGTGCAATTTCAAGCATAACTTGGTCTATTGGCATCTTTAGCTAACGAAACGTTGTACGAAAGCTAAACTAGCAAGTTAGACATCTAAGAACACTAAATAGAGTGCAACGGTCCACTTTCATGCTTTACGAATGCTCAATGATGTCCATAGACGAGCTTTTCAAGTTTTGTGCATTTTCAAACATAACTTGTTTTATTGGCATCTTTATCGAACGAAACGTTGTACAAAAGCTAAACTAGCAAGTTACACTTCTAACGACACGAAATAGAGTACAACGGTCCACTTTGATGCTTTAGGAATGCTCAATTCTGTCCCTAGATAACTTTTCAAGTTTTGTGCAATTTGAAATATAACTTGGTCTATTGGTATCTTTACCTAACGAAACGTTGTACGAAAGCTAAAGTCGCAAGTTACACTTCTAACAACACTAAATAGAGTACAACGGTCCACTTTGATGTTTTACGAATGCTCAATTCTGTCCATATATGAGCTTTTAAGGTTTTGTGCAATTTCAAACATAAGTTGGTCTATTGGCATCTTTACCTAACGAAACATTGTACGAAAGCTAAACTAGCAAGTTAGACTGCTACGAACACTAAATAGAGTACAACGGTCGACTTTGATGCTTCGGGAATGCTCCATTAAGTCCATAGACGAGCTTTTCAAGTTTTGTGCATTTTCAAACATAACTTGGTGTTTTTGGCATCTTTATCGAACGAAACATTGTACAAAAGCTAAACTAGCAAGTTACACTTCTAACCACACTAAATAGAGTACAACGGTCCACTTTGATCTTTTAGGAATGCTCAATTCTGTCCGTAGACAAACATTTCAAGTTTTGTTCAATTTGAAAAAGAACTTGGCCTATTGGTATCTTTACCTAACGAAACGTTGTACGAAAGCTAAAGTCACAAGTTAGACTGCCAAGAACACTAAATAGCATACAACGGTCCACTTTGATGCTTTGGGAATGCTCAATTCTGTCCATATATGAGCTTTTAAGGTTTTGTGCAATTTCAAACATAAGTTGGTCTATTGGCATCCTTGCCTAACAAAACATTGAACGAAAGCTAAACTAGCAAGTTAGACTGCTACGAGCACTAAATAGAGTACAACGGTCCACTTTGGTGCTTCGGGAATGCTCAATTAAGTCCATAGACGAGCTTTTCAAGTTTTGTGCATTTTCAAACATAACTTGGTGTATTGGCATCTTTATCGAACGAAACAATTAACAAAAGCGAAACTACCAAGTTACACTTCTAACAACACTAAATAGAGTACAACGGTCCACTTTGATGTTTTAGGAATGCTCAATTCTGTCCATAGACAAACTTTTCAAGTTTTGTACAATTTCAAACATACTTGGTCTATTGGTATATTTACCTAACGAAACGTTGTACGAAAGCAAAACTAGCCACTAAGACTGTTAGGAACACTAAATAGAGTACAACGGTCCACTTTGATGCTTTGGGAATGCTCAATTCTGTCCATATATGAGCTTTTAAGGTTTTGTGCAATTTCAAACATAAGTTGGTCTATTGGCATCTTTACCTAACGAAACATTGTACGAAAGCTAAACTAGCAAGTTAGACTGCTACGAACACTAAATAGAGTACAACGGTCGACTTTGATGCTTCGGGAATGCTCCATTAAGTCCATAGACTAGCTTTTCAAGTTTTGTGCATTTTCAAACATAACTTGGTGTTTTTGGCATCTTTATCGAACGAAACATTGTACACAAGCTAAACTAGCAAGTTACACTTCTAACCACACTAAATAGAGTACAACGGTCCACTTTGATCTTTTAGGAATGCTCAATTCTGTCCGTAGACAACATTTCAAGTTTTGTACAATTTGAAATATAACTTGGTCTATTGGTATCTTTACCTAACGAAACGTTGTACGAAAGCTAAAGTCGCAAGTTAGACTGCCAAGAACACTAAATAGCATACAACGGTCCACTTTGATGCTTTGGGAATGCTCAATTCTGTCCATATATGAGCTTTTAAGGTTTTGTGCAATTTCAAACATAAGTTGGTCTATTGGCATCCTTACCTAACAAAACATTGAACGAAAGCTAAACTAGCAAGTTAGACTGCTACGAGCACTAAATAGAGTACAACGGTCCACTTTGGTGCTTCGGGAATGCTCAATTAAGTCCATAGACGAGCTTTTCAAGTTTTGTGCATTTTCAAACATAACCTGGTGTATTGGCATCTTTATCGAACGAAACAATTTACAAAAGCTAAACTACCAAGTTACACTGCTAACAACACTAAATAGAGTACAGCGGTCCACTTTGATGTTTTAGGAATGCTCAATTCTGTCCATAGACAAACTTTTCAAGTTTTGTACAATTTCAAACATAACTTGGTCTATTGGTATATTTACCTAACGAAACGTTGTACGAAAGCAAAACTAGCCACTTAGACTGTTAGGAACACTAAATAGAGTACAACGGTCCACTTTGATGCTTTGGGAATGCTCAATTCTGTCCATATATGAGCTTTTAAGGTTTTGTGCAATTTCAAACATAAGTTGGTCTATTGGCATCTTTACCTAACGAAACATTGTACGAAAGCTAAACTAGCAAGTTAGACTGCTACGAACACTAAATAGAGTACAACGGTCGACTTTGATGCTTCGGGAATGCTCAATTAAGTCCATAGACGAGCTTTTCAAGTTTTGTGCATTTTCAAACATAACTTGGTGTTTTTGGCATCTTTATCGAACGAAACATTGTACAAAAGCTAAACTACCAAGTTACACTTCTAACAACACTAAATTGAGTACAACGGTCCACTTTGATGTTTTAGGAATGCTCAATTCTGTCCATAGACAAACTTTTCAAGTTTTGTACAATTTGAAACATAACTTGGTCTATTGGTATCTTTACCTAAAGAAACGTTGTACGAAAGCTAAACTAGCAAGTTAGACTGCTACGAACTCTAAATAGAGTACAACGGTCCACTTTGATGCTTTGGGAATGCTCAACTAAGTCCATCGACGAGCTTTTCAAGTTTTGTGCATTTTCAAACATAACTTGGTGTATTGGCATCTTTATCGAACGAAACATTGTACAAAAGCTAAACTAGCAAGTTACACTTCTAACAACACTAAATAGAGTACAACGGTCCACTTTGATGTTTTAGGAATGCTCAATTCTGTCCGTAGATAAACGTTTCAAGTTTTGTACAATCTGAAACATAACTTGGTCTATTGGTATCTTTACCTAACGAAACGTTGTACGAAAGCTAAACTAGCAACTTAGACTGCTAGGAACACTAAATAGAGTACAACGGTCCACTTTCATGCTTTGGGAATGCTCAATTCTGTCCATAGATGAGCTCTTAAGGTTTTGTGCAATTTCAAGCATAACTTGGTCTATTGGCATATTTAGCGAACGAAACGTTGTACAAAAGCTAAACTAGCAAGTTAGACTTCTAAGAACACTAAATAGAGTGCAACGGACCACTTTGATGATTTACGAATGCTCAATTATGTCCATAGACGAGCTTTTCAAGTTTTGTGCATTTTCAAACATAACTTGTTTTATTGGCATCTTTATCCAACGAAACGATGTACAAAAGCTAAACTTGCAAGTTACACTTCCAACGACACTAAATAGAGTACAACGGTCCACTTTGATGCTTTAGAAATGCTCAATTCTGTCCATAGACAAACTTTTCAAGTTTTGTACAATTTGAAACATAACTTGGTCTATTGGTATCTTGACCTAACGAAACGTTGTACGAAAGCTAAACTAGCAACTTAGACTTCTAGGAACACTAACTAGAGTACAACGGTCCACTTTGATGCTTTGGGAATGCTCAATTCTGTACATAGATGAGCTTTTACGGTTTTGTGCAATTTCTAGCATAACTAGGTCTATTGGCTTCTTTAGCTAACGAAACGTTGTACGAAAGCTAAACTAGCAAGTTAGGCTTCTAAGAACACTAAATAGAGTGCAACGGTCCACTTTAATGCTTTACGAATGCTCAATGATGTCCATAGACGAGCTTTTCAAGTTTTGTGCATTTTCAAACATAACTTGTTTTATTGGCATCTTTATCGAACGAAACGTTGTACAAAAGCTAAACTAGCAAGTTACACTTCTAACGACACGAAATAGAGTACAACGGTCCACTTTGATGCTTTAGGAATGCTCAATTCTGTCCCTAGATAACTTTTCAAGTTTTGTGCAATTTGAAATATAACTTGGTCTATTGGTATCTTTACCTAACGAAACGTTGTACGAAAGCTAAACTAGCAACTTAGACTGCTAGGAACACTAAATAGAGTACAACGGTCCACTTTCATGCTTTGGGAATGCTCAATTCTGTCCATAGATGAGCTCTTAAGGTTTTGTGCAATTTCAAGCATAACTTGGTCTATTGGCATATTTAGCGAACGAAACGTTGTACAAAAGCTAAACTAGCAAGTTAGACTTCTAAGAACACTAAATAGAGTGCAACGGACCACTTTGATGATTTACGAATGCTCAATTATGTCCATAGACGAGCTTTTCAAGTTTTGTGCATTTTCAAACATAACTTGTTTTATTGGCATCTTTATCCAACGAAACGATGTACAAAAGCTAAACTTGCAAGTTACACTTCCAACGACACTAAATAGAGTACAACGGTCCACTTTGATGCTTTAGAAATGCTCAATTCTGTCCATAGACAAACTTTTCAAGTTTTGTACAATTTGAAACATAACTTGGTCTATTGGTATCTTGACCTAACGAAACGTTGTACGAAAGCTAAACTAGCAACTTAGACTTCTAGGAACACTAACTAGAGTACAACGGTCCACTTTGATGCTTTGGGAATGCTCAATTCTGTACATAGATGAGCTTTTACGGTTTTGTGCAATTTCTATCATAACTAGGTCTATTGGCTTCTTTAGCTAACGAAACGTTGTACGAAAGCTAAACTAGCAAGTTAGGCTTCTAAGAACACTAAATAGAGTGCAACGGTCCACTTTAATGCTTTACGAATGCTCAATGATGTCCATAGACGAGCTTTTCAAGTTTTGTGCATTTTCAAACATAACTTGTTTTATTGGCATCTTTATCGAACGAAACGTTGTACAAAAGCTAAACTAGCAAGTTACACTTCTAACGACACGAAATAGAGTACAACGGTCCACTTTGATGCTTTAGGAATGCTCAATTCTGTCCCTAGATAACTTTTCAAGTTTTGTGCAATTTGAAATATAACTTGGTCTATTGGTATCTTTACCTAACGAAACGTTGTACGAAAGCTAAACTAGCCACTTAGACTGTTAGGAACACAAAATAGAGTACAACGGTCCACTTTGATGCTTTGGGAATGCTCAATTCTATCCATATATGAGCTTTTAAGGTTTTGTGCAATTTCAAACATAAGTTGGTCTACTGGCATCTTTACCTAACGAAACATTGTACGAAAGCTAAACTAGCAAGTTAGACTGCTACGAACACTGGATAGAGTACAACGGTCGACTTTGATGCTTCGGGAATGCTCAATTAAGTCCATAGACGAGCTTTTCAAGTTTTGTGCATTTTCAAACATAACTTGGTGTTTTTGGCATCTTTATCGAACGAAACATTGTACAAAAGCTAAACTAGCAAGTTACACTTCTAACAACACTAAATAGAGTGCAACGGTCCACTTTGATGTTTTAGGAATGCTCAATTCTGTCCGTGGACAAACTTTTCTAGTTTTGTACAATTGGAAACATAACTTGGTCTATTGGTATCTTTACCTAACGAAACGTTGTACGAAAGCTAAACTAGCAACTTAGACTACTAGGAACACTAAATAGTGTACAACGGTCCACTTTGATGCTTAGGGAATGCTCAATTTTGTCCATAGATGTGCTTTTACGGTTTTGTGCAATTTCAAGCATAACTTGGTCTATTGGCATCTTTAGCTAACGAAACGTTGTACGAAAGCTAAACTAGCAAGTTAGACTTCTAAGAACACTAAATAGAGTGCAACGGTCCACTTTGATGCTTTACGAATGCTCAATGATGTCCATAGACGATCTTTTCAAGTTTTGTGCATTGTCAAACATAACTTGTTTTATTGGCATCTTTATCGAACGAAACGTTGTACAAAAGCTAAACTAGCAAGTTACACTTCTAACGGCACGAAATAGAGTACAACGGTCCACTTTGATGCTTTAGGAATGCTCAATTCTGTCCCTAGATAACTTTGCAAGTTTTGTGCAATTTGAAATATAACTTGGTCTATTGGTATCTTTACCTAACGAAACGTTGTACGAAAGCTAAAGTCACAAGTTAGACTGCTAAGAACACTAAATAGAGTACAAAGGTCCACTTTGATGCTTTGGGAATGCTCAATTCTGTCCATAGATGAGCTTTTAAAGGTTTTGTGCAATTTCAAAAATAACTTGGTCTTTTGGCATCTCTACCTAATAAAACGTTGTACGAAAGGTAAACTAGCAAGTTAGACTGCTACGAACACTAAATAGAGTGCAACGGTCCACTTTGATGCTTTGGGAATGCTCAATTCTGTCCATAGATGAGCTTTTAAGGTTTTGTGAAATTTCAAGCATAACTTGGTCTATTGGCATCTTTACCTAACGAAACGTTCTACGAAAATTAAACTAGCAAGTTAGACTTCCAAGAACACTAAATAGAGTAACGGTCCACCTTGATGCTTCACGAATGCTCAATTATGTCCATAGACGAGCTTTTCAAGTTTTGTGCATTTTCAAACATAACTTGGTGTATTGGCATCTTTATCGAACGAAACAATTTACAAAAACTAAACTACCAAGTTACACTTCTAACAACACTAAATAGAGTACATCATACCACTTTGATGTGTTAGGAATGCTCAATTCTGTCCATAGACAAACTTTTCAAGTTTTGTACAATTTGAAACATAACTTGGTCTATTGGTATCTTTACCTAACGAAACGTTGTACGAAAGCTAAACTAGCCACTTAGACTGTTAGGAACAAAAATAGAGTACACGGTCCCTTTGATGCTTTGGAATGCTCAATTCTATCCATATATGAAGCTTTTAAGGTTTTGTGCAATTTCAAACATAAGTTGGTCTACCTGGCATCTTTACCTAACGAAACATTGTACGAAAGCTAAACTAGCAAGTTAGACTGCTACGAACACTATAGAGTACAAACGGTCGACTTTGATGCTTCGGGAATGCTCAATAGTCCATAGACGAGCTTTTCAAAGTTTTGTGCATTTTCAAACAAACTTGGTGTTTTTGGCATCTTTATCGAACGAAACATTGTACAAAAGCTAAACTAGCAAGTTACACTTCTAACACACTAAATAGAGTACACGGTCCACTTTGATGTTTTAAGAATGCTCAATTCTGTCCGTGGACAAACTTTTCTAGTTTTGTACAATTGAACATAACTTGGTCTATTGGTATCTTACCTAACGAAACGTTGTACAAGCTAAACTAGCAACTTAGACTACTAGGAACACTAAATAGAGTACAACGGTTCCACTTTGATGCTAGGGAATGCTCAATTTGTCCATATGATGTGCTTTTACGGTTTGTGCAATTTCAAGCATAACTTGTCTATTGGCATCTTTAGCTAACGAAACTTTGTACGAAAGCTAAACTAAGCAAGTTAGTACTTCTAAGAACACTATAGAGTGCAACGGTCCACTTTGATGCTTTACGAATGCTCAATGATGTCCATAGACGATCTTTTCAAGTTTTGTGCATTGTCAAACATAACTTGTTTTTTTGGCATCTTTATCGAACGAAACGTTGTACAAAAGCTAAACTAGCAAGTTACACTTCTAACGCACGTAATAGAGTACAACGGTCCACTTTGATGCTTTAGGAATGCTCAATTCTGTCCTAGATAACTTTGCAAGTTTTGTGCAATTTGAAATATAACTTGGTCTATTGGTATCTTTCCTAACGAAACGTTGTACGAAAGCTAAAAGTCCGCAAGTTAGACTGCTAAGAACACTAAATAGAGTACAAAGGTCCACTTTGATGCTTTGGGAATGCTCATTCTGTCCATAGATGAGCTTTTAAAGGTTTTGTGCAATTTCATAAAATAACTTGGTCTTTTTGGCATCTTAGCTACTACGAAACGTTGTACGAAGGTAAACTAGCAAGTTAGACTGCTACGAACACTAAATAGAGTGCAACGGTCCACTTTGATGCTTTGGGAATGCTCAATTTGTCCATAGATGAGCTTTTCAAGTGTTTGTGAAATTCAAGCATAACTTGGTCTATTGGCATCTATTACCTAACGAAACGTTCTACAAAATAAACTAGCAAGTTAGACTTCAAGGAACGAATAGAGTACAACGGTCCACCTTGATGCTTCACGAATGCTCAATTATGTCCATAGACGAGCTTTTCAAGTTTTTGTGCATTTTCAAAACATAACTTGGTGTATTGGCATCTTTATCGAACGAAACAATTTACAAAAACTAAACTACCAAGTTACACTTCTAACAACACTAAATAGAGTACACATACCACTTGTGTGTTAGGAATGCTCAATTCTGTCCAAGACAAACTTTTCAAGTTTTGTACAATTTGAAACATAACTTGGTCTATTGGTATCTTTACCTAACGAAACGTTGTACGAAAGCTAAACTAGCCACTTAGACTGTTGAACACAAATAGAGTACAACGGTCCACTTTGATGCTTTGGGAATGCTCAATTCTATCCATATATGAGCTTTTAAGGTTTTGTGCAATTTCAAACATAAGTTGGTCTACTGGCATCTTTACCTAACGAAACATGTCGAAAGCTAAACTAGCAAGTTAGACTGCCACGAAACACTAGATAGAGTAATACACGGTCGACTTTGATGCTTCGGGAATGCTCAATTAAGTCCATAGACGAGCTTTTCAAGTTTTGTGCATTTTCAAATATAACTTGGTGTTTTGGTATCTTTATCGAACGAAACATTGTACAAAGCAAAACTAGCAAGTTACATTTCTAACAACACTAAAATAGAGTACAACGGTCCACTTTGATGTTTTAGGAATGCTCAATTCTGTCCGTAGACAAACTTTTCTAGTTTTGTACAATTGGAAACATAACTTGGTCTATTGGTATCTTTACCTAACGAAACGTTGTACGAAAGCTAAACTAGCACTTAGACTACTAGGAACACTAAATAGAGTACAACGGTCCACTTTGATGCTTAGGGAATGCTCAATTTTGTCCATAGATGTGCTTTTACGGTTTTGTGCAATTTCAAGCATAACTTGGTCTATTGGCATCTTTAGCTAACGAAACGTTGTACGAAAGCTAAACTAGCAAGTTAGACTTCTAAGAACACTAAATAGAGTGCAACGGTCACTTTGATGCTTTACGAATGCTCAATGATGTCCATAGACGATCTTTTCAAGTTTTGTGCATTGTCAAACATAACTTGTTTTATTGGCATCTTTATCGAACGAAACGTTGTACAAAAGCTAAACTAGCAAGTTACACTTCTAACGGCAAAAAGATAGAGTACAACGGTCCACTTTGATGCTTTAGGAATGCTCAATTCTGTCCCTAGATAAACTTTGCAAGTTTTGTGCAATTGAAATATAACTTGGTCTATTGGTATCTTTACCTAACGAAACGTTGTACGAAAGCTAAAGTCGCAAGTTAGACTGCTAAGAACACTAAATAGAGTACAAAGGTCCACTTTGATGCTTTGGGAATGCTCAATTCTGTCCATAGATGAGCTTTTAAAGGTTTTGTGCAATTTCAAAAATAACTTGGTCTTTTGGCATCTCTACCTAATAAAACGTTGTACGAAAGGTAAACTAGCAAGTTAGACTGCTACGAAACACTAAATAGAGTACAACGATCCACTTTGATGCTTTGGGAATGCTCAATTTGTCCATAGATGAGCTTTTAAGGTTTTGTGAAATTTCAAGCATAACTTGGTTCTATTGGCATCTTTACCTAACGAAACGTTCTACGAAGTTAAACTAGCAAGTTAGACTTCCAAGAACACTAAATAGAGTACAACGGTCCACCTTGATGCTTCACGAATGCTCAATTATGTCCATAGACGAGCTTTTCAAGTTTTGTGCATTTTCAAACAATAACTTGGTGTATTGGCATCCTTATCGAACGAAACATTGTACAAAAGCTAAACTACAAGTGACACTTCTAACAACACTAAAGAGTACAACGGTCCACTTTGATCATTTAGGAATGCTCAATTCTGTCCGCAGACAAACATTTCAAGTTTTGTACAATTTGAAATATAACTTGGTCTATTGTATCTTTACCTAACAAAGCGTTGTACGAAAGCTAAAGTCGCAAGTTAGACTGCCAAGAACACTAAATAGATACAACGATCCACTTTGATGCTTTGGGAATGCTAAATTCTGTCCATATATGAGCTTTTAAGGTTTTGTGCAATTTCAAACATAAGTTGGTCTATTGGCATCTTTACCTAACGAAACATTGTACGAAAGCTAATCTAGCAAGTTAGACTGCTACGAACACTAAATAGAGTACAACGGTCCACTTTGATGCTTCGGGAATGCTCAATTAAGTCCATAGACGAGCTTTTCAAGTTTTGTGCATTTTCAAACATAACTTGGTGTATTGGCATCTTTATCGAAGGAAACAATTTACAAAAACTAAACTACCAAGTTACACTTCTAACAACACTAAATAGAGTACAACATACCACTTTGATGTTTTAGGAATGCTCAATTCTGTCCATAGACAAACTTTTCAAGTTTTGTACAATTTGAAACATAACTTGGTCTATTGGTATCTTTACCTAACGAAACGTTGTACGAAAGCTAAACTAGCAACTTAGTATGCTAGGAACACTAAATAGAGTACAACGGTCCACTTTGATGCTTAGGGAATGCTCAATTCTGTCCATAGATGAGCTTTTACGGTTTTGTGCAATTTCAAGCATAACTTGGTCTATTGGCATCTTTAGCTAACGAAACGTTGTACGAAAGCTAAACTAGAAAGTTAGACTTCTAAGAACACTAAATAGAGTGCAACGGTCCACTTTGATGCTTTACGAATGCTCAATGATGTCCATAGACGATCTTTTCAAGTTTTGTGCATTGTCAAACATAACTTGTTTTATTGGCATCTTTATCGAACGAAACGTTGTACAAAAGCTAAACTAGCAAGTTACACTTCTAACGACACGAAATAGAGTACAACGGTCCACTTGGATGCTTTAGGAATGCTCAATTCTGTCCCTAGATAACTTTTCAAGTTTTGTGCAATTTGAAATATAACTTGGTCTATTGGTATCTTTACCTAACGAAACGTTGTACGAAAGCTAAAGTCGCAAGTTAAACTGCTAAGAACACTAAAAAGAGTACAAAGGTCCACATTGATTCTTTGGGAATGCTCAATTCTGTCCATGGATGAGCTTTTAAAGGTTTTGTGCAATTTCAAAAATAACTTGGTCTTTTGGCATCTCTACCTAACGAAACGTTGTACGAAAGGTAAACTAGCAAGTTAGACTGCTACGAACACTAAATAGAGTACAACGGTCCACTTTGATGCTTCGGGAATGCTCAATTAAGTCCATAGACGAGCTTTTCAAGTTTTGTGCATTTTCAAACATAACTTGGTGTATTGGCATCCTTATCGAACGAAACATTGTACAAAAGCTAAACTAGCAAGTTACACTTCTAACAACACTAAATAGAGTACAACGGTCCACTTTGATCTTTTAGGAATGCTCAATTCTGTACGTAGACAAACATTTCAAGTTTTGTACAATTTGAAATATAACTTGGTCTCTTGGTATCTTTACCTAACGAAACGTTGTACGAAAGCTAAAGCCGCAAGTTAGACTGCCAAGAACACTAAATAGCATACAACGGTCCACTTTGATGCTTTGGGAATGCTCAATTCTATCCATATATGAGCTTTTAAGGTTTTGTGCAATTTCAAACATAAGTTGGTCTATTGGCATCTTTACCTAACGAAACATTGTACGAAAGCTAAACTAGCAAGTTAGACTGCTACGAACACTAAATAGAGTACAACGGTCCACTTTGATGCTTCGGGAATGCTCAATTAAGTCCATAGACGAGCTTTTCAAGTGTTGTGCATTTTCAAACATAACTTGGTGTATTGGCATCTTTATCGAACGAAACAATTTACAAAAGCTAAACTACCAAGTTACACTTCTAACAACACTAAATAGAGTACAACGGTCCACTTTGATGTTTTAGGAATGCTCAATTCTGTCCATAGACAAACTTTTCAAGTTTTGTACAATTTGAAACATAACTTGGTCCTATTGGTATCTTTACCTAACGAAACGTTGGACGAAAGCTAAACTAGCAACTTAGACTGTTAGGAACACTAAATAGAGTACAACGGTCCACTTTGATGCTTTGGGAATGCTCAATTCTGTCCATATATGAGCTTTTAAAGGTTTTGTGCAATTTCAAACATAAGTTGGTCTATTGGCATCTTTACCTGACGAAACATTGTACGAAAGCTAAATTAGCAAGTTAGACTGCTACGAACACTAAATGGAGTACAACGGTCGACTTTGATGCTTCGGGAATGCTCAATTAAGTCCATAGACGAGCTTTTCAAGTTTTGTCCATTTTCAAACATAACTTGGTGTATTGGCATCTTTATCGAACGAAACAATTTACAAAAGCTAAACTACCAAGTTACACTTCCAACAACACTAAATAGAGTACAACGGTCCACTTTGATGTTTTAGGAATGCCCAATTCTGTCCATAGACAAACTTTTGAAGTTTTGTACAATTTGAAGCATAACTTGGTCTATTGGTATCTTTACCAAACGAAACGTTGTACGAAAGCTAAACTAGCAACTTAGACTGTTAGGAACACTAAATAGAGTAAAACGGTCCACTTTGATGCTTTGGGAATGCTCAATTCTGTCCATATATGAGCTTTTAAGGTTTTGTGCAATTTCAAACATAAGTTGGTCTATTGGCATATTTACCTAACAAAACATTGTACGAAAGCTAAATTAGCAAGTTAGACTGCTACGAACACTTAATAGAGTACAACGGTCGACTTTGATGCTTCGGGAATGCTCAATTAAGTCCATAGATGAGCTTTTCAAGTTTTGTGCATTTTCAAGCATAACTTGGTGTTTTTGGCATCTTTATCGAACGAAACATTGTACAAAAGCTAAACTAGCAAGTTAGACTTCTAAGAACACTAAATAGAGTACAACGGTCCACCTTGATGCTTCACGAATGCTCAATTTTGTCCATAGACGAGCTTTTCAAGTTTTGTGCATTTTCAAACATAAATTGGTGTATTGGCATCCTTATCGAACGAAACATTGTACAAAAGCTAACTAGCAAGTTACACTTCCAACGACACTAAATAGAGTACAACGGTCCACTGTGATTCTTTAGAAATGCTCAATTCTGTCCATAGAAAAACTTTTCAAGTTTTGTGCAATTTGAAACATAACTTGGTCTATTGGTATCTTGACCTAACGAAACGTTGTACGAAAGCTAAACTAGCTAGTTAGACTGCTAAGAACACTAAATAAAGTACAAAGCTCCACTTTGATGCTTTGGGAATGCCCAATTCTGTCCATAGCTGAGCTTTTAAAGGTTTTGTGCAATTTCAAAAATAACTTGGTCTTTTGGCATCTCTACCCAACGAAACGTGGTACGAAAGGTAAACTAGCAAGTTAGACTGCTACGAACACTAAATAGAGTACAACGGTCCACTTTGATGCTTTGGGAACGCTCAATTCTGTCCATAGACGAGCTTTCCATAGATGTGCTTTTCAAGTTTTGTACATTTTCAAACATAACTTATTTTATTGGCATCTTTATCGAACGAAACATTGTACAAAACATAAAATAGCAAGCTAGAGTGCTAAGAACACTAAATAGAGTACAACGGTCCACTTTGATGCTTTGGGAACGCTCAATTCTGTCCATAGATGAGCTTTTAAGGTTTTGTGCAATTTCAAACATAACTTGGGCTATTGGCATCTTTACCTAACGAAACGTTGTACGAAAGCTAAACTAGCAAGTTATACTGCTACGAACACTAAATAGAGTACAAAGGTCCACTTTGATGCTTCGGGAATGCTCAATTAAGTCCATAGACGAGCTTTCCAAGTTTTGTGCATCTTCAAACATAACTTGGTCTACTGGCATCTTTATCGAGCGAAACATTGTACAAAAGCTAAACTAGGAAGTTACCCTTCTAACGACACTAAATAGAGTACAACGGTCCACTTTGATGCTTTAGGAATGCTCAATTCTGTCCCTTGATAACTTTTCAAGTTTTGTGCAATTTGAAACATAACTTGGTCTATTGGCATCTTTACCTAACGAAACGTTGTACGAAAGCCAAACTAGCAAGTTAGACTGCTACGAACACTAAATAGAGTACAACGGTCCACTTTGATGCTTTGGGAATGCTCAATTCTGTCCATATATGAGCTTTTAAGGTTTTATGCAATTTCAAGCATAACTTGGTCTATTGGCATCTTTTGCTAACGAAATGTTGTACGAAAGCTAAACTAGCAACTTAGACTTCTAAGAACACTAAATAGAGTGCAACGGTCCACTTTGATGATTTACGAATGCTCAATTATGTCCATAGATGAGCTTTTCAAGTTTTGTGCATTTTCAAACATAACTTGTTTTATTGGCATCTTTATCCAACGAAACGCTGTACAAAAGCTAAACTAGCAAGTTACACTTCTAACGACACTAAATAGAGTACAACGGTCCACTTTGATGGTTTAGAAATGCTCAATTCTATCCATAGACAAATTTTTCAAGTTTTGTGCAATTTGAAACATAACTTGGTCTATTGGTATCTTGACCTAACGAAACGTTGTACGAAAGCTAAACTAGCAAGTTAGACTGCTAAAAACACTAAATAGAGTACAAAGGTTCACTTTGATGCTTTGGGAATGCTCAATTTTGTCCATAGATGAGCTTTTAAAGGGTTTGTGCAATTTCAAAAATAACTTGGTCTTTTGGCATCTCTACCTAACGAAACGTTGTACGAAAGGTAAACTAGCAAGTTAGACTGCTACGAACACTAAATAGAGTACAACGGTCCACTTTGATGCTTTGGGAATGCTCAATTCTGTCCATAGATGAGCTTTTAAGGTTTTGTACAATTCAAACATAACTTGGGCTATTGGCATCTTTACCTAACGAAACGTTGTGCGAAAGCTAAACTAGCAAGTTAGACTGCTACGAATACTAAATAGAGTACAACGGTCCACTTTGATGCTTCGGGAATGCTCAATTAAGTCCATAGACGAGCTTTCCAAGTTTTGTGCATCTTCAAACATAACTTGGTTTATTGGCATCTTTATCGAACGAAACATTGTACAAAAGCTAGCAAGTTACCCTTCTAACGAAACTAAATAGAGTACAACGGTCCACTTTGATGTTTTAGGAATGCTCAATTCTGTCCGTACACAAACTTTTCAAGTTTTGTACAATTTGAAACATAACTTGGTCAATTGGTATCTTTACCTAACGAAACGTTATACGAAAGCTAAACTAGCAACTTAGACTGCTAGGAACACTAAATAGAGTACAACGGTCCACTTTGATGCTTTGGGAATGCTCAATTCTGTCCATATATGAGCTTTTACGGTTTTGTGCAATTTCAAGCATAACTTGGTCTATTGGCATCTTTAGCTAATGAAACGTTGTACGAAAGCTAAACTAACAAGTTAGACTTCTATGAAAACCAAATAGAGTGCAACGGTCCACTTTGATGCTTTACGAATGCTCAATTATGTCCATAGACGAGCTTTTCAAGTTTTGTGCATTTTCAAACATAAATTGATGTATTGGCATCTTTATCGAACGAAACATTGTACAAAAGCTAAACTAGCAAGTTACACTTCTAACAACACTAAATTGAGTACAACGGTCCACTTTGATGTTTTAGGAATGCTCAATTCTGTCCGTAGACAAACATTTCAAGTTTTGTACAATTTGAAACATAACTTGGTCTATTGGTATCTTTACCTAACGAAACGTTGTACGAAAGCTAAACTAGCAACTTAGACTGGTAGGAACACTAAATAGCGTACAACGGTCCACTTTGATGCTTTGGGAATGCTCAATTCTGTCCATAGATGAGCTTTTAACGGTTTTGTGCAATTTCAAGCATAACTTGGTCTATTGGCATCTTTAGCTAACGAAACATTGTACGAAAGCTAAACTAGCAAGTTAGACTTCTAAGAAAACTAAATAGAGTGCAACGGTCCACTTTGATGCTTTACGAATGCTCAATTATGTCCATAGATGAGCTTTTCAAGTTTTGTGCATTTTCAAACATAACTTGTTTTATTGGCATCTTTATCGAACGAAATGTTGTACAAACGCTAAACTAGCAAGTTACACTTCTAACAACACTAAATAGAGTACAACGGTCCACTTTGATGTTTTAGGAATGCTCACTTCTGTCCGTAGACAAACTTTTCAAGTTTTGTACAATTTGAAACATAACTTGGTCTATTGGCATCTTTACCTAACGAAACGTTGTTCGAAAGCTAAACTAGCAACTTAGACTGCTAGGAACACTAGATAGAGTAAAACGGTCCACTTTGATGCTTTGGGAATGCTCAATTCTGTCCATGGATGAGCTTTAAAGGTTTTGTGCAATTTCAAGCATAACTTGGTCCATTGGCATCTTTAGCTAACGAAACGTTGTACGAAAGCTAAACTAGCAAGTTAGACTTCTAAGAACACTAAATAGAGTACAACGGTCCACTTTCATGGTTTGGGAACGCTCAATTCTGTCCATAGATGAGCTTTTAAGCTTTTGTGCAAATTCAAGCACAACTTGGTCTATTGGCATCTTTAGCTAACGAAACGTTGTACGAAAGCTAAACTAGCAAGTTAGACTTCTAATAACACTAAATAGAGTGCAACGGTCCACTTTGATGCTTTACGAATGCTCAATTATGTCCATTGACGAGCTTTTCAAGTTTTGTGCATTTTCAAACATAACTTGTTTTATTGGCATCTTCATCGAACGAAACGTTGTACAAAAGCTAAACTAGCAAGTTACACTTCTAATGACACTAAATAGAGTACAACGGTCCACTTTGATGCTTTAGGAGTGCTCAATTCTGTCCCTAGATAACTTTTCAAGTTTTGTGCAATTTGAAATATAACTTGATCTATTGGTATCTTTACCGAACGAAACATTGTACGAAAGCTAAACTCTCAAGTTAGACTGCTAAGAGCACTAAATAGCATACAACGGTCCACTTTGATGCTTTGGGAATGCTCAATTCTGTCCATAGATGAGCTTTGAAGGTTTTGTGCAATTTCAAACGTAACTTGGTCTATTGGCATCTTTACCTAACGAAACATTGTACGAAAGCTAAACTAGCAAGTTAGACTGCTACGAACACTAAATAGAGTACAACGGTCCACTTTGATGCTTCGAGAATGCTCAATTAAGTCCATAGGCGAGCTTTTCAAGTTTTGTGCATTTTCAAACATAACTTGGTGTATTGGCTTCTTTATCGAACGAAACATTGTCCAAAAGCTAAACTAGCAAGTTACACTTATAACAACACTAAATAGAGTACAACGGTCCACTTTGATGTTTTAGGAATGCTCAATTCTGTCCGTAGACAAACTTTTCAAGTTTCGTACAATTTGAAACATAACTTGGTCTACCGGTATCTTTACCTAACGAAACGTTGTACGAAAGCTAAACTAGCAACTTCGACTGCTAGGAAAGCTAAATAGAGTACAACGGTCCACTTTGATGCTTTGGGAATTCTCAATTCTGTCCATAGATGAGCTTTTAAGGTTTTGTGCAATTTCAAGCATAACTTGGTCTGTTAGCATCTTTAGCTAACGAAACGTTGTACGAAAGCTAAACTAGCAAGTTAGACTTCTAAGAACACTAAATAGAGTGCAACGGTCCACTTTGATGATTTACGAATGCTAAATTATGTCCATAGACGAGCTTTTCAAGTTTTGTGCATTTTCAAACATAAGTTGTTTTATTCGCATCTTTATCGAACGAAACGTTGTACAAAAGCTAAACTAGCAAGTTACACTTCTAACGACAGTAAATAGAGTACAACGGTCCACTTTGATGCTTTAGAAATTCTCAATTCTGTCCATAGATAACTTTTCAACTTTTGTGCAATTTGAAATATAACTTGGTCTATTGGTATCTTTACCTTACGAAACGTTGTATGAAAGCTAAACTAGAAAGTTAGACTGCTAAGAACACTAAATAGAGTGCAACGGCCCACTTTGATGCTTCGGGAATGCCCAATTAAGTCCATAGACGAGCTTTTCAAGTTTTGTGCATTTTCAAACATAACTTGGTGTATTGGCATCTTTATCGAACGACACATTGTACAAAAGCGGAACTACCAAGTTACACTTCTAACAACACTAAATAGAGTACAACGGTCCACTTTGATTTTTTAGGAATGCTCAATTATGTCCGTAGACAAACGTTTCAAGTTTGGAACAATTTGAAACATAACTTGGTCTATTGGTATCTTTACCTAACGAAACGTTGTACGAAAGCTGAACTAGCAGCTTAGACTGCTATAAACACTAAATAGAGTACAACGGTCCACTTTGATGCTTTGGGAATGCTCAATTCTGTCCATAGATGAGCTTTTACGGTTTTGTGCAATTTCAAGCATAACTTGATCTATTGGCATCTTTAGCTAACGACACATTGTACGAAAGCTAAACTAGCAAGTTAGACTTCTAAGAACACTAAATAGAGTGGAATGGTCCACTTTGATGCTTTACGAATGCTCAATTATGTCCATAGATGAGCTTTTCAAGTTTTGTGCATTTTCAAACATAAGTTGTTTTTTTGGCATCTTTATCTAATGAAACGTTGTACAAAAGCTAAACTAGCAAGTTACACTTCTAACGACACTAAATAGAGTACAACGGTCCACTTTGATGCTTTAGGAATGCTCAATTCTATCCCTAGATAACTTTTCAAGTTTTGGCCAATTTGAAATATAACTTGGTCTATTGGTATCTTTACCTAACGAAACGTTGTACGAAAGCTAAACTCGCAAGTTAGACTGCTAAGAACACTAAATAGCATACAACGGTCCGCTTTGATGCTTTGGGAAGGCTCAATTCTGTCCGTAGATGAGCTTTTAAGGTTTTGTGCAATTTCAAACATAACTTGGTCTATTGGCATCTTTACCTAACGAAAAATTGTACAAAAGCTAAACTAGCAAGTTAGACTGCTACGAACACTAAATGGAGTGCAACGGTCCACTTTGATGCTTCGGGAATGCTCAATTAAGTCCATAGGCGAGCTTTTCAAGTTTTGTGCATTTTCAAACATAACTTGGTGTATTGGCTTCTTTATCGAACGAAACATTGTCCAAAAGCTAAACTAGCAAGTTACACTTCTAACAACACTAAATAGAGTACAACGGTCCACTTTGATGTTTTAGGAATGCTCAATTCTGTCCGTAGACAAACTTTTCAAGTTTCGTACAATTTGAAACATAACTTGGTCTACCGGTATCTTTACCTAACGAAACGTTGTACGAAAGCTAAACTAGCAACTTCGACTGCTAGGAACGCTAAATAGAGTACAACGGTCCACTTTGATGCTTTGGGAATTCTCAATTCTGTCCATAGATGAGCTTTTAAGGTTTTGTGCAATTTCAAGCATAACTTGGTCTATTGGCATCTTTAGCTAACGAAACGTTGTACGAAAGCTAAACTAGCAAGTTAGACTTCTAAGAACACTAAAAAGAGTGCAACGGTCCACTTTGATGATTTACGAATGCTCAATTATGTCCATAGACGAGCTTTTCAAGTTTTGTGCATTTTCAAACATAAGTTGTTTTATTCGCATCTTTATCGAACGAAACGTTGTACAAAAGCTAAAGTAGCAAGTTACACTTCTAACGACAGTAAATAGAGTACAACGGTCCACATTGATGCTTTAGAAATTCTCAATTCTGTCCATAGATAACTTTTCAAGTTTTGTGCAATTTGAAATATAACTTGGTCTATTGGTATCTTTACCTTACGAAACGTTGTATGAAAGCTAAACTAGACAGTTAGACTGCTAAGAACACTAAATAGAGTGCAACGGTCCACTTTGATGCTTCGGGAATGCCCAATTAAGTCCATAGACGAGCTTTTCAAGTTTTGTGTATTTTCAAACATAACTTGGTGTATTGGCATCTTTATCGAACGAAACATTGTACAAAAGCTGAACTACCAAGTTACACTTCCAACAACACTAAATAGAGTACAACGGTCCACTTTGATGTTTTAGGAATGCTGAATTCTGTCCGTAGACAAACTTTTCAAGTTTTGCACAATTTGAAACATAACTTGATCTATTGGTATCTTTACCTAACGAAACGTTGTACGAAAGCTGAACTAGCAACTTAGACTGCTATAAACACTAAATAGAGTACAACGGTCCACTTTGATGCTTTGGGAATGCTCAATTCTGTCCATAGATGAGCTTTTACGGTTTTGTGCAATTTCAAGCATAACTTGATCTATTGGCATCTTTAGCTAACGAAACATTGTACGAAAGCTAAACTAGCAAGTTAGACTTCTAAGAACACTAAATAGAGTGCAACGGTCCACTTTGATGCTTTACGAATGGTCAATTATGTCCATAGATGAGCTTTTCAAGTTTTGTGCATTTTCAAACATAAGTTGTTTTTTTGGCATCTTTATCTAACGAAACGTTGTACAAAAGCTAAACTAGCAAGTTACACTTCTAACGACACTAAATAGAGTACAACGGTCCACTTTGATGCTTTAGGAATGCTCAATTCTATCCCTAGATAACTTTTCAAGTTTTGGCCAATTTGAAATATAACTTGGTCTATTGGTATCTTTACCTAACGAAACGTTGTACGAAAGCTAAACTCGCAAGTTAGACTGCTAAGAACACTAAATAGCATACAACGGTCCACTGTGATGCTTTGGGAAGGCTCAATTCTATCCGTAGATGAGCTTTTAAGGTTTTGTGCAATTTCAAAGATAACTTGGTCTATTGGCATCTTTACCTAACGAAAAATTGTACGAAAGCTAAACTGGCAAGTTAGACTGCTACGAACACTAAATGGAGTGCAACGGTCCACTTTGATGCTTCGGGAATGCTCAATTAAGTCCATAGGCGAGCTTTTCAAGTTTTGTGTATTTTCAAACATAACTTGGTGTATTGGCTTCTTTATCGAACGAAACATTGTCCAAAAGCAAAACTAGCAAGTTACACTTCTAACAACACTAAATAGAGTACAACGGTCCACTTTGATGTTTTAGGAATGCTCAATTCTGTCCGTAGACAAACTTTTCAAGTTTCGTACAATTTGAAACATAACTTGGTCTACCGGTATCTTTACCTAACGAAACGTTGTACGAAAGCTAAACTAGCAACTTCGACTGCTAGGAACGCTAAATAGAGTACAACGATCCACTTTGATGCTTTGGGAATTCTCAATTCTGTCCATAGATGAGCTTTTAAGGTTTTGTGCAATTTCAAGCATAACTTGGTCTATTGGCATCTTTAGCTAACGAAACGTTGTACGAAAGCTAAACTAGCAAGTTAGACTTCTAAGAACACTAAAAAGAGTGCAACGGTCCACTTTGATGATTTACGAATGCTCAATTATGTCCATAGACGAGCTTTTCAAGTTTTGTGCATTTTCAAACATAAGTTGTTTTATTCGCATCTTTATCGAACGAAACGTTGTACAAAAGCTAAAGTAGCAAGTTACACTTCTAACGACAGTAAATAGAGTACAACGGTCCACATTGATGCTTTAGAAATTCTCAATTCTGTCCATAGATAACTTTTCAAGTTTTGTGCAATTTGAAATATAACTTGGTCTATTGGTATCTTTACCTTACGAAACGTTGTATGAAAGCTAAACTAGAAAGTTAGACTGCTAAGAACACTAAATAGAGTGCAACGGTCCACTTTGATGCTTCGGGAATGCCCAATTAAGTCCATAGACGAGCTTTTCAAGTTTTGTGTATTTTCAAACATAACTTGGTGTATTGGCATCTTTATCGAACGAAACATTGTACAAAAGCTGAACTACCAAGTTACACTTCTAACAACACTAAATAGAGTACAACGGTCCACTTTGATGTTTTAGGAATGCTGAATTCTGTCCGTAGACAAACTTTTCAAGTTTTGCACAATTTGAAACATAACTTGATCTATTGGTATCTTTACCTAACGAAACGTTGTACGAAAGCTGAACTAGCAACTTAGACTGCTATAAACACTAAATAGAGTACAACGGTCCACTTTGATGCTTTGGGAATGCTCAATTCTGTCCATAGATGAGCTTTTACGGTTTTGTGCAATTTCAAGCATAACTTGATCTATTGGCATCTTTAGCTAACGAAACATTGTACGAAAGCTAAACTAGCAAGTTAGACTTCTAAGAACACTAAATAGAGTGCAATGGTCCACTTTGATGCTTTACGAATGCTCAATTATGTCCATAGATGAGCTTTTCAAGTTTTGTGCATTTTCAAACATAAGTTGTTTTTTTGGCATCTTTATCTAACGAAACGTTGTACAAAAGCTAAACTAGCAAGTTACACTTCTAACGACACTAAATAGAGTACAACGGTCCACTTTGATGCTTTAGGAATGCTCAATTCTATCCCTAGATAACTTTTCAAATTTTGGCCAATTTGAAATATAACTTGGTCTATTGGTATCTTTACCTAACGAAACGTTGTACGAAAGCTAAACTCGCAAGTTAGACTGCTAAGAACACTAAATAGCATACAACGGTCCACTTTGATGCTTTGGGAAGGCTCAATTCTATCCGTAGATGAGCTTTTAAGGTTTTGTGCAATTTCAAACATAACTTGGTCTATTGGCATCTTTACCTAACGAAAAATTGTACGAAAGCTAAACTGGCAAGTTAGACTGCTACGAACACTAAATGGAGTGCAACGGTCCACTTTGATGCTTCGGGAATGCTCAATTAAGTCCATAGGCGAGCTTTTCAAGTTTTGTGTATTTTCAAACATAACTTGGTGTATTGGCTTCTTTATCGAACGAAACATTGTCCAAAAGCAAAACTAGCAAGTTACACTTCTAACAACACTAAATAGAGTACAACGGTCCACTTTGATGTTTTAGGAATGCTCAATTCTGTCCGTAGACAAACTTTTCAAGTTTCATACAATTTGAAACATAACTTGATCTATTGGTATCTTTACCTAACGAAACGTTGTACGAAAGCTGAACTAGCAACTTAGACTGCTATAAACACTAAATAGAGTACAACGGTCCACTTTGATGCTTTGGGAATGCTCAATTCTGTCCATAGATGAGCTTTTATGGTTTTGTGCAATTTCAAGCATAACTTGATCTATTGGCATCTTTAGCTAACGAAACATTGTACGAAAGCTAAACTAGCAAGTTAGACTTCTAAGAACACTAAATAGAGTGCAACGGTCCACTTTGATGCTTTACGAATGCTCAATTATGTCCATAGATGAGCTTTTCAAGTTTTGTGCATTTTCAAACATAAGTTGTTTTTTTGGCATCTTTATCTAACGAAACGTTGTACAAAAGCTAAACTAGCAAGTTACACTTCTAACGACACTAAATAGAGTACAACGGTCCACTTTGATGCTTTAGGAATGCTCAATTCTATCCCTAGATAACTTTTCAAATTTTGGCCAATTTGAAATATAACTTGGTCTATTGGTATCTTTACCTAACGAAACGTTGTACGAAAGCTAAACTCGCAAGTTAGACTGCTAAGAACACTAAATAGCATACAACGGTCCACTTTGATGCTTTGGGAAGGCTCAATTCTATCCGTAGATGAGCTTTTAAGGTTTTGTGCAATTTCAAACATAACTTGGTCTATTGGCATCTTTACCTAACGAAAAATTGTACGAAAGCTAAACTGGCAAGTTAGACTGCTACGAACACTAAATGGAGTGCAACGGTCCACTTTGATGCTTCGGGAATGCTCAATTAAGTCCATAGGCGAGCTTTTCAAGTTTTGTGTATTTTCAAACATAACTTGGTGTATTGGCTTCTTTATCGAACGAAACATTGTCCAAAAGCAAAACTAGCAAGTTACACTTCTAACAACACTAAATAGAGTACAACGGTCCACTTTGATGTTTTAGGAATGCTCAATTCTGTCCGTAGACAAACTTTTCAAGTTTCGTACAATTTGAAACATAACTTGGTCTACCGGTATCTTTACCTAACGAAACGTTGTACGAAAGCTAAACTAGCAACTTCGACTGCTAGGAACGCTAAATAGAGTACAACGGTCCACTTTGATGCTTTGGGAATTCTCAATTCTGTCCATAGATGAGCTTTTAAGGTTTTGTGCAATTTCAAGCATAACTTGGTCTATTGGCATCTTTATCTAACGAAACGTTGTACGAAAGCTAAACTAGCAAGTTAGACTTCTAAGAACACTAAAAAGAGTGCAACGGTCCACTTTGATGATTTACGAATGCTCAATTATGTCCATGGACGAGCTTTTCAAGTTTTGTGCATTTTCAAACATAAGTTGTTTTATTCGCATCTTTATCGAACGAAACGTTGTACAAAAGCTAAAGTAGCAAGTTACACTTCTAACGACAGTAAATAGAGTACAACGGTCCACATTGATGCTTTAGAAATTCTCAATTCTGTCCATAGATAACTTTTCAAGTTTTGTGCAATTTGAAATATAACTTGGTCTATTGGTATCTTTACCTTACGAAACGTTGTATGAAAGCTAAACTAGAAAGTTAGACTGCTAAGAACACTAAATAGAGTGCAACGGTCCACTTTGATGCTTCGGGAATGCCCAATTAAGTCCATAGACGAGCTTTTCAAGTTTTGTGTATTTTCAAACATAACTTGGTGTATTGGCATCTTTATCGAACGAAACATTGTACAAAAGCTGAACTACCAAGTTACACTTCTAACAACACTAAATAGAGTACAACGGTCCACTTTGATGTTTTAGGAATGCTGAATTCTGTCCGTAGACAAACTTTTCAAGTTTTGCACAATTTGAAACATAACTTGATCTATTGGTATCTTTACCTAACGAAACGTTGTACGAAAGCTGAACTAGCAACTTAGACTGCTATAAACACTAAATAGAGTACAACGGTCCACTTTGATGCTTTGGGAATGCTCAATTCTGTCCATAGATGAGCTTTTACGGTTTTGTGCAATTTCAAGCATAACTTGATCTATTGGCATCTTTAGCTAACGAAACATTGTACGAAAGCTAAACTAGCAAGTTAGACTTCTAAGAACACTAAATAGAGTGCAATGGTCCACTTTGATGCTTTACGAATGCTCAATTATGTCCATAGATGAGCTTTTCAAGTTTTGTGCATTTTCAAACATAAGTTGTTTTTTTGGCATCTTTATCTAACGAAACGTTGTACAAAAGCTAAACTAGCAAGTTACACTTCTAACGACACTAAATAGAGTACAACGGTCCACTTTGATGCTTTAGGAATGCTCAATTCTATCCCTAGATAACTTTTCAAATTTTGGCCAATTTGAAATATAACTTGGTCTATTGGTATCTTTACCTAACGAAACGTTGTACGAAAGCTAAACTCGCAAGTTAGACTGCTAAGAACACTAAATAGCATACAACGGTCCACTTTGATGCTTTGGGAAGGCTCAATTCTATCCGTAGATGAGCTTTTAAGGTTTTGTGCAATTTCAAACATAACTTGGTCTATTGGCATCTTTACCTAACGAAAAATTGTACGAAAGCTAAACTGGCAAGTTAGTCTGCTACGAACACTAAATGGAGTGCAACGGTCCACTTTGATGCTTCGGGAATGCTCAATTAAGTCCATAGGCGAGCTTTTCAAGTTTTGTGTATTTTCAAACATAACTTGGTGTATTGGCTTCTTTATCGAACGAAACATTGTCCAAAAGCAAAACTAGCAAGTTACACTTCTAACAACACTAAATAGAGTACAACGGTCCACTTTGATGTTTTAGGAATGCTCAATTCTGTCCGTAGACAAACTTTTCAAGTTTCATACAATTTGAAACATTACTTGGTCTACCAGTATCTTTACCTAACGAAACGTTATACGAAAGCTAAACTAGCAACTTCAACTGCTAGGAATGCTAAATAGAGTACAACGGTCCACTTTGATGCTTTGGGAATGCTCAATTCTGTCCATAGATGAGCTTTTAAGGTTTTGTGCAATTTCAAGCATAACTTGGTCTATTAGCATCTTTAGCTAACGAAACGTTGTACGAAAGCTAAACTAGCTAGTTAGACTTCTAAGAACACTAAATAGAGTGCAACGGTCCACTTTGATGATTTACGAATGCTCAATTATGTCCATAGACGAGCTTTTCAAGTTTTGTGCCTTTTCAAACATAACTTGGTGTATTGGCATCTTTATCGAACGAAACATTGTACAAAAGCTGAACTACCAAGTTACACTTCTAACGACACTAAATAGAGTACAACGGTCCACTTTGATGCTTTAGGAATGCTCAATTCTATCCCTAGATAACTTTTGAAGTTTTGGCCAATTTGAAATATAACTTGGTCTATTGGTATCTTTATCTAACGAAAAATTGTATGAAAGCTAAACTGGTAAGTTAGACTGCTACGAACACTAAATGGAGTGCAACGGTCCACTTTGATGCTTCGGGAATGCTCAATTAAGTCCATAGGCGAGCTTTTCAAGTTTTGTGCATTTTCAAACATAACTTGGTGTATTGGCTTCTTTATCGAACGAAACATTGTCCAAAAGCTAAACTAGCAAGTTACACTTCTAACAACACTAAATAGAGTACAACGGTCCACTTTGATGTTTTAGGAATGCTCAATTCTATCCGTAGACAAACTTTTCAAGTTTCATACAATTTGAAACATAACTTGGTCTACCGGTATCTTTAGCTAACGAAATGTTGTACGAAAGCTAAACTAGCAACTTCGACTGCTAGGAATGCTAAATAGAGTACAACGGTCCACTTTGATGCTTTGGGAATGCTCAATTCTGTCCATAGATGAGCTTTTAACGTTTTGTGCAATTTCAAGCATAACTTGGTCTATTAGCATCTTTAGCTAACGAAACGTTGTACGAAAGCTAAACTAGCAAGTTAGACTTCTAAGAACACTAAATAGAGTGCAACGGTCCACTTTGATGATTTACGAATGCTCAATTATGTCCATAGACGAGCTTTTAAAGTTTTGTGCATTTTCAAACATAAGTTGTTTTATTCGCATCTTTATCGAACGAAACGTTGTACAAAAGCTAAACTAGCAAGTTACACTTCTAACGACAGTAAATAGAGTACAACGGTCCACTTTGTTGCTTTAGAAATTCTCAATTCTGTCCATAGATAACTTTTCAAGTTTTGTGCAATTTGAAATATAACTTGGTCTATTGGTATCTTTACCTTACGAAACGTTGTATGAAAGCTAAACTAGAAAGTTAGACTGCTAAGAACACTAAATAGAGTGCAACGGTCCACTTTGATGCTTCGGGAATGCCCAATTAAGTCCATAGACGAGCTTTTCAAGTTTTGTGCATTTTCAAACATAACTTGGTGTATTGGCATGTTTATCAAACGAAACATTGTACAAAAGCTGAACTACCAAGTTACACTTCTAACAACACTAAATAGAGTACAACGGTCCACTTTGATGTTTTAGGAATGCTCAATTCTGTCCGTAGACAAACTTTTCAAGTTTTGCACAATTTGAAACATAACTTGGTCTATTGGTATCTTTACCTAACGAAACGTGGTACGAAAGCTGAACTAGCAGCTTAGACTGCTATAAAGTCTAAATAGAGTACAACGGTCCACTTTGATGCTTTGGGAATGCTCAATTCTGTCCATAGATGAGCTTTTACGGTTTTGTGCAATTTCAAGCATAACTTGATCTATTGGCATCTTTAGCTAACGAAACATTGTACGAAAGCTAAACTAGCAAGTTAGACTTCTAAGAACACTAAATAGAGTGCAACGGTCCACTTTGATGCTTTACGAATGCTCAATTATGTCCATAAATGAGCTTTTCAAGTTTTGTGCATTTTCAAACATAAGTTGTTTTTTGGCATCTTTATCTAACGAAACGTTGTACAAAAGCTAAACTAGCAAGTTACACTTCTAACGACACTAAATAGAGTACAACGGTTCACTTTGATGCTTTAGGAATGCTCAATTCTATCCCTAGATAACTTTTCAAGTTTTGGCCAATTTGAAATATAACTTGGTCTATTGGTATCTTTACCTAACGAAACGTTGTACGAAAGCTAAACTCGCAAGTTAGACTGCTAAGAACACTAAATAGCATACAACGGTCCACTTTGATGCTTTGGGAAGGCTCAATTCTGTCCGTAGATGAGCTTTTAAGGTTTTGTGCAATTTCAAACATAACTTGGTCTATTGGCATCTTTACCTAACGAAAAATTGTACGAAAGCTAAACTAGCAAGTTAGACTGCTACGAACACTAAATGGAGTGCAACGGTCCACTTTGATGCTTCGGGAATGCTCAATTAAGTCCATAGGCGAGCTTTTCAAGTTTTGTGCATTTTCAAACATAACTTGGTGTATTGGCTTCTTTATCGAACGAAACATTGTCCAAAAGCTAAACTAGCAAGTTACACTTCTAACAACACTAAATAGAGTACAACGGTCCACTTTGATGTTTTAGGAATGCTCAATTCTGTCCGTAGACAAACTTTTCAAGTTTCGTACAATTTGAAACATAACTTGGTCTACCGGTATCTTTACCTAACGAAACGTTGTACGAAAGCTAAACTAGCAACTTCGACTGCTAGGAACGCTAAATAGAGTACAACGGTCCACTTTGATGCTTTGGGAATTCTCAATTCTGTCCATAGATGAGCTTTTAAGGTTTTGTGCAATTTCAAGCATAACTTGGTCTATTGGTATCTTTACCTAACGAAACATTGTACGAAAGCTAAACTAGCAAGTTAGACTTCTAAGAACACTAAAAAGAGTGCAACGGTCCACTTTGATGATTTACGAATGCTCAATTATGTCCATAGACGAGCTTTTCAAGTTTTGTGCATTTTCAAACATAAGTTGTTTTATTCGCATCTTTATCGAACGAAACGTTGTACAAAAGCTAAAGTAGCAAGTTACACTTCTAACGACAGTAAATAGAGTACAACGGTCCACATTGATGCTTTAGAAATTCTCAATTCTGTCCATAGATAACTTTTCAAGTTTTGTGCAATTTGAAATATAACTTGGTCGATTGGTATCTTTACCTTACGAAACGTTGTATGAAAGCTAAACTATAAAGTTAGACTGCTAAGAACACTAAATAGAGTGCAACGGTCCACTTTGATGCTTCGGGAATGCCCAATTAAGTCCATAGACGAGCTTTTCAAGTTTTGTGTATTTTCAAACATAACTTGGTGTATTGGCATCTTTATCGAACGAAACATTGTACAAAAGCTGAACTACCAAGTTACACTTCTAACAACACTAAATAGAGTACAACGGTCCACTTTGATGTTTTAGGAATGCTCAATTCTGTCCGTGGACAAACTTTTCAAGTTTTGCACAATTTGAAACATAACTTGATCTATTGGTATCTTTACCTAACGAAACGTTGTACGAAAGCTGAACTAGCAACTTAGACTGCTATAAACACTAAATAGAGTACAACGGTCCACTCTGATGCTTTGGGAATGCTCAATTCTGTCCATAGGTGAGCTTTTACGGTTTTGTGCAATTTCAAGCATAACTTGATCTATTGGCATCTTTAGCTAACGAAACATTGTACGAAAGCTAAACTAGCAAGTTAGACTTCTAAGAACACTAAATAGAGTGCAACGGTCCACTTTGATGCTTTACGAATGCTCAATTATGTCCATAGATGAGCTTTTCACGTTTTGTGCATTTTCAAACATAAGTTGTTTTTTTGGCTTCTTTATCTAACGAAACGTTGTACAAAAGCTAAACTAGCAAGTTACACTTCTAACGACACTAAATAGAGTACAACGGTCCACTTTGATGCTTTAGGAATGCTCAATTATATCCCTAGATAACTTTTCAAGTTTTGGCCAATTTGAAATATAACTTGGTCTATTGGTATCTTTACCTAACGAAACATTGTACGAAAGCTAAACTCGCAAGTTAGACTGCTAAGAACACTAAATAGCATACAACGGTCCACTTTGATGCTTTGGGAAGGCTCAATTCTATCCGTAGATGAGCTTTTAAGGTTTTGTGCAATTTCAAACATAACTTGGTCTATTGGCATCTTTACCTAACGAAAAATTGTACGAAAGCTAAACTGGCAAGTTAGACTGCTACGAACACTAAATGTAGTGCAACGGTCCACTTTGATGCTTCGGGAATGCTCAATTAAGTCCGTAGGCGAGCTTTTCAAGTTTTGTGTATTTTCAAACATAACTTGGTGTATTGGCTTCTTTATCGAACGAAACATTGTCCAAAAGCAAAACTAGCAAGTTACACTTCTAACAACACTAAATAGAGTACAACGGTCCACTTTGACGCTTTGGGAATGCTCAATTCTGTCCATAGATGAGCTTTTAAGGTTTTGTGCAATTTCAAGCATAACTTGGTCTATTGGTATCTTTACCTAACGAAACGTTGTACGAAAGCTAAACTAGCAAGTTAGACTACTAAGAACGCCGAATAGAGTACAATGGTCCACTTTGATGCTTCGCGAACGCTCAATTCTGTCCATAAATGTGGTTTTAAGGTTTTGTGCAATTTCAAGCATAACTTAGTCTATTGGCTTCATTAGCTAAGGAAACGTTGTACGAAAGCTAAACTAGCAAGTTAGACTTCTAAGAACACTAAATAGAGTACAACGGTCCACTTTGATGCTTTATGAATGCCTAATTCTGTCCATAGACGAGCTTTTCAAGTTTTGTGCATTTTCAAACATAACTTGTTTTATTGGCATCTTTATCGAACGAAACGTTGTACAAAAGCTAAACTAGAAAGTTACACTTCTAACAACACTAAATAGAGTACAACGGTCCACTTTGACGCTTTGGGAATGCTCAATTCTGTCCATAGATGAGCTTTTAAGGTTTTGTGCAATTTGAAGCATAACTTGGTCTATTGGTATCTTTACCTAACGAAACGTTGTATGAAAACTAAACTAGCAAGTTAGAATGCTAAGAACGCTGAATAGAGTATAATGGTCGACTTTGATGCTTCGTGAACGCTCAATTCTGTCCATAGCTGAGGTTTTAAGGTTTTGTGTAATTTCAAGCATAACTTGGTCTATTGGTATCTTTACCTAACGAAACGTTGTACGAAAGCTAAACTCGCAAGTTAGCCTGCTAAAAACACTAAATAGCATACAACGGTCCACTTTGATGCTTTGGGAAGGCTCAATTCTGTCCGTAGATGAGCTTTTAAGGTTTTGTGCAATTTCAAACATAACTTGGTCTATTGGCATCTTTACCTAACGAAACATTGTACGAAAGCTAAACTAGCAAGTTAGACTGCTACGAACACTAAATAGAGTGCAACGGTCCACTTTCATGCTTCGGGAATGCTCAATTAAGTCCATAGGCGAGCTTTTCAAGTTTTGTGCATTTTCAAACATAACTTGGTGTATTGGCTTCTTTATCGAACGAAACATTGTCCAAAAGCTAAACTAGCAAGTTACACTTCCAACAACACTAAATAGAGTACAACGGTCCACTTTGATGTTTTAGGAATGCTCAATTCTGTCCGTAGACAAACTTTTCAAGTTTCGTACAATTTGAAACATAACTTGGTCTAGTGGTATCTTTACCTAACAAAAAGTTGTACGAAAGCTCAACTAGCAAGTTAGACAGCTATGAACACTAAATAGAGTACAACGGTCCACTTTGACGCTTTGGGAATGCTCAATTCTGTCCATAGATGAGCTTTTAAGGTTTTGTGCAATTTCAAGCATAACTTGGTCTATTGGTATCTTTACCTAACGAAATGTTGTACGAAAGCTAAACTAGCAAGTTAGACTACTAAGAACGCCGAATAGAGTACAATGGTCCACTTTGATGCTTCGCGAACGCTCAATTCTGTCCATAAATGTGGTTTTAAGGTTTTGTGCAATTTCAAGCATAACTTAGTCTATTGGCTTCATTACCTAACGAAACGTTGTACGAAAGCTAAACTAGCAAGTTAGACTTCTAAGAACACTAAATAGAGTACAACGGTCCACTTTGATGCTTTAGGAATGCTCAATTCTGTCCATAGACAAACTTTTCAAGTTTTGTGCAATTTGAAACATAATTTGGTCTATTGGTATCTTTACCGAACAAAAAGTTGTACGAAAGCTAAACTAGCAAGTTAGACAGCCAGGAAAACTAAATAGAGTACAACGGTCCACTTTGATGCTTTGGGAATGCTCAATTCTATCCATAGATGAGGTTTTAAGGTTTTGTGCAATTTAAAGCATAACTTGGTCTATTCGCATCTTTACCTAATGAAACGTTGAACGAAAGCTAAACTAGCAAGTTAGACTTCTAGGAACACTAAATAGAGTACAACGGTGCATTTTGATGCTTTGGGAACGCTCAGTTCTGTCCATACATGAGCTTTTAAGGTTTTGTGCAATTTCAACCAGAACTTGGTCTATTAGCATCTTTAACTAATGAAACGTTGTACGAAAGCTAAACTAGCAAGTTAGACTTCTAGGAACACAAAATAGAGTACAACGGTCCACTTTGATGCTTTGGGAACGCTCAATTCTGTCCATAGATAAGCTTTTAAGGTTTTGTGCAATTTCAAGCATAACTTGGTCTATTGGCATCTTTACCTAATGAAACGTTGTACGAAAGCTAAACTAGCAAGTTAGACTTCTAGGAACACTAAATAGAATACAACGGTCCACTTTGATGCTTTACGAATGGTCAATTCTGTCCATAGACGAGCTTTTCAAGTTTTGTGCATTTTCAAACATAACTTGTTTTATTGGCAACTTTGTCGTACGAAACGTTGTACAAAAGCTAAACTAGAAAGTTACACTTCTAACGACACAAAATAGAGTACAACGATCCACTTTGATGCTTTAGGAATGCTCAATACTGTCCATAGACAAACTTTTCAAGTTTTGGGTAATTTGAAACATAATTTGGTCTAGTGGTATCTTTACCTAACAACAAGTTGTACGAAAGCTCAACTAGCAAGTTAGACAGCTATGAACACTAAATAGAGTACAACGGTCCACTTTGACGATTTGGGAATGCTCAATTCTGTCCATAGATGAGCTTTTAAGGTTTTGTGCAATTTCAAGCATAACTTGGTCTTTTGGTATCTTTACCTAACGAAACGTTGTACGAAAGCTAAACTAGCAAGTTAGACTACTAAGAACGCCGAATAGAGTACAATGGACCACTTTCATTCTTCGCGAAGGCTCAATTCTGTCCATAAATGTGGTTTTAAGGTTTTGTGCAATTTCAAGCATAACTTAGTCTATTGGCTTCATTACCTAACGAAACGTTGTACGAAAGCTAAACTAGCAAGTTAGACTTCTAAGAACACTAAATAGAGTACAACGGTCCACATTGATGCTTTATGAATGCCCAATTCTGTCCATAGACGAGCTTTTCAAGTTTTGTGCATTTTCAAACATAACTTGTTTTATTGGCATCTTTATCGAACGAAACGTTGTACAAAAGCTAAACTAGAAAGTTAAACTTCTAACGAATCTAAATAGAGTACAACGGTCCACTTTGATGCTTTAGGAATGGTCAATTCTGTCCATAGACAAACTTTTCAAGTTTTGTGCAATTTGAAACATAATTTGGTATATTGGTATCTTTACCGAACAAAAAGTTGTACGAAAGCTAAACTAGCAAGTTAGACAGCCAGGAAAACTAAATAGAGTACAACGATCCATTTTGATGCTTTGGGAATGCTCAATTCTGCCCATAGATGAGCTTTTAAGGTTTTGTGCAATTTGAAGCATAACTTGGTCTATTGGTATCTTTACCTAACGAAACGTTGTATGAAAACTAAACTAGCAAGTTAGAATGCTAAGAACGCTGAATAGAGTATAATGGTCGACTTTGATGCTTCGTGAACGCTCAATTCTGTCCATAGCTGAGGTTTTAAGGTTTTGTGTAATTTCAAGCATAACTTGGTCTATTGGCTTCTTTACCTAACGAAACGTTGTACGAAAGCTAAACTAGCAAGTTAGACTTCTAAGAACACTAAATGGAGTACAACGGTCCACTTTGATGCTTTACGAATGCCCAATTCTGTCCACAGACCAGCTTTTCAAGTTTTGTGCATTTTCAAACATAACTTGTTCTATTGGCATCTTTATAGAACGAAACGTTGTACAAAAGCTAAATTAGCAAGTTAGACTGCTAAGAGCACTAAATAGAGTACAACGGTCCACTTTGATGCTTTGGGAATGCTCAATTCTGTCCATAGATGAGCTTTTAAAGCTTTGTGCAATTTCAAGCATAACTTGGTCTATTGGCATCTTTACCTAACGAAACGTTGTACGAAAGCTAAACTAGCAAGTTAGACTTCCAAGAACACTAAATAGAGTACAACGGTCCACTTTGATGCTTTAGGAATGCTCAATTCTGTCCATAGACAAACTTTTCAAGTTTTGTGCAATTTGAAACATAACTTGGTCTATGGGTATTTTTACCTAACGAAACGTTGTATGAAAGCTAAACTCGCAACTTAGACTGCTAAGAACACTAAATAGAGTACAACGGTCCAATTTGATGCTTTGGGAATGCTCAATTCTGTCCATAGATGAGCTTTTAAGCTTTTGTACAATTTCAAGCATAACTTGGTCTATTGGCGTCTTTACCTAACGAAACATTGTACGAAAGCTAAACTAGCAAGTTAGACTTCTAGAAACACTAAATAGAGTACAACGGTCCACTTTGATGCTTTACGAATGCTCAATTCTGTCCATAGACGAGCTTTTCAAGTTTTTTGCATTTTCAAACATAACTTGTTTTATTGGCATCTTTATCAAACGAAACGTTGTACAAAAGCTAAACTAGAAAGTTACACTTCTAACGACACTAAATAGAGTACAACGGTCCACTTTGATGCTTTAGGAATGCTCAATTCTGTCCATAGACAAACTTTTCAAGTTTTGTGCAATTTGAAACATAATTTGGTCTATTGGTATCTTTACCGAACAAAAAGTTGTACGAAAGCTAAACTAGCAAGTTAGACAGCCAGGAAAACTAAATAGAATACAACGGTCCACTTTGATGCTTTACGAATGGTCAATTTTGTCCATAGACGAGCTTTTCAAGTTTTGTGCATTTTCAAACATAACTTGTTTTATTGGCAACTTTGTCGTACGAAACGTTGTACAGAAGCTAAACTAGAAAGTTACACTTCTAACGACACAAAATAGAGTACAACGATCCACTTTGATGCTTTAGGAATGCTCAATACTGTCCATAGACAAACTTTTCAAGTTTTGGGTAATTTGAAACATAATTTGGTCTAGTGGTATCTTTACCTAACAACAAGTTGTACGAAAGCTCAACTAGCAAGTTAGACAGCTATGAACACTAAATAGAGTACAACGGTCCACTTTGACGATTTGGGAATGCTCAATTCTGTTCATAGATGAGCTTTTAAGGTTTTGTGCAATTTCAAGCATAACTTGGTCTTTTGGTATCTTTACCTAACGAAACGTTGTACGAAAGCTAAACTAGCACGTTAGACTACTAAGAACGCCGAATAGAGTACAATGGACCACTTTCATTCTTCGCGAACGCTCAATTCTGTCCATAAATGTGGTTTTAAGGTTTTGTGCAATTTCAAGCATAACTTAGTCTATTGGCTTGTTTACCTAACGAAACGTTGTACGAAAGCTAAACTAGCAAGTTAGACTTCTAAAAACACTAAATAGAGTACAACGGTCCACTTTGATGCTTTATGAATGCCCAATTCTGTCCATAGACGAGCTTTTCAAGTTTTGTGCATTTTCAAAAGTAACTTGTTTTATTGGCATCTTTATCGAACGAAACGTTGTACAAAAGCTAAACTAGAAAGTTAAACTTCTAACGACACTAAATAGAGTACAACGGTCCACTTTGATGCTTTAGGAATGCTCAATTCTGTCCATAGACAAACTTTTCAAGTTTTGTGCAATTTGAAACATAATTTGGTCTATTGGTATCTTTACCGAACAAAAAGTTATACGAAAGCTAAACTAGCAAGTTAGACAGCCAGGAAAACTAAATAGAGTACAACGGTCCACTTTGATGCTTTGGGAATGCTCAATTCTATCCATAGATGAGGTTTTAAGGTTTTGTGCAATTTAAAGCATAACTTGGTCTATTCGCATCTTTACCTAATGAAACGTTGAACGAAAGCTAAACTAGCAAGTTAGACTTCTAGGAACAGTAAATAGAGTACAACGGTCCATTTTGATGCTTTGGGAACGCTCAGTTCTGTCCATACATGAGCTTTCAAGGTTTTGTGCAATTTCAACCAGAACTTGGTCTATTAGCATCTTTAACTAATGAAACGTTGTACGAAAGCTAAACTAGCAAGTTAGACTTCTAGGAACACAAAATAGAGTACAACGGTCCACTTTGATGCTTTGGGAACGCTCAATTCTGTCCATAGATAAGCTTTTAAGGTTTTGTGCAATTTCAAGCATAACTTGGTCTATTGGCATCTTTACCTAATGAAACGTTGTACGAAAGCTAAACTAGCAAGTTAGACTTCTAGGAACAGTAAATAGAGTACAACGGTCCATTTTGATGCTTTGGGAACGCTCAGTTCTGTCCATACATGAGCTTTCAAGGTTTTGTGCAATTTCAACCAGAACTTGGTCTATTGGCATCTTTACCTAATGAAACGTTGTACGAAAGCTAAACTAGCAAGTTAGACTTCTAGGAACACTAAATAGAATACAACGGTCCACTTTGATGCTTTACGAATGGTCAATTCTGTCCATAGACGAGCTTTTCAAGTTTTGTGCATTTTCAAACATAACTTGTTTTATTGGCAACTTTGTCGTACGAAACGTTGTACAAAAGCTAAACTAGAAAGTTACACTTCTAACGACACAAAATAGAGTACAACGATCCACTTTGATGCTTTAGGAATGCTCAATACTGTCCATAGACAAACTTTTCAAGTTTTGGGTAATTTGAAACATAATTTGGTCTAGTGGTATCTTTACCTAACAACAAGTTGTACGAAAGCTCAACTAGCAAGTTAGACAGCTATGAACACTAAATAGAGTACAACGGTCCACTTTGACGATTTGGGAATGCTCAATTCTGTCCATAGATGAGCTTTTAAGGTTTTGTGCAATTTCAAGCATAACTTGGTCTTTTGGTATCTTTACCTAACGAAACGTTGTACGAAAGCTAAACTAGCAAGTTAGACTACTAAGAACGCCGAATAGAGTACAATGGACCACTTTCATTCTTCGCGAACGCTCAATTCTGTCCATAAATGTGGTTTTAAGGTTTTGTGCAATTTCAAGCATAACTTAGTCTATTGGCTTGTTTACCTAACGAAACGTTGTACGAAAGCTAAACTAGCAAGTTAGACTTCTAAAAACACTAAATAGAGTACAACGGTCCACTTTGATGCTTTATGAATGCCCAATTCTGTCTATAGACGAGCCTTTCAAGTTTTGTGCATTTTCAAACATAACTTGTTTTATTGGCATCTTTATCGAACGAAACGTTGTACAAAAGCTAAACTAGAAAGTTAAACTTCTAACGACACTAAATAGAGTACAACGGTCCACTTTGATGCTTTAGGAATGCTCAATTCTGTCCATTGACAAACTTTTCAAGTTTTGTGCAATTTGAAACATAATTTGGTCTATTGGTATCTTTACCGAACAAAAAGTTATACGAAAGCTAAACTAGCAAGTTAGACAGCCAGGAAAACTAAATAGAGTACAACGGTCCACTTTGATGCTTTGGGAATGCTCAATTCTATCCATAGATGAGGTTTTAAGGTTTTGTGCAATTTAAAGCATAACTTGGTCTATTCGCATCTTTACCTAATGAAACGTTGAACGAAAGCTAAACTAGCAAGTTAGACTTCTAGGAATACTAAATAGAGTACAACGGTGCATTTTGATGCTTTGGGAACGCTCAGTTCTGTCCATACATGAGCTTTTAAGGTTTTGTGCAATTTCAACCAGAACTTGGTCTATTGGCATCTTTAACTAATGAAACGTTGTACGAAAGCTAAACTAGCAAGTTAGACTTCTAGGAACACAAAATAGAGTACAACGGTCCACTTTGATGCTTTGGGAACGCTCAATTCTGTCCATGGATAAGCTTTTTAGGTTTTGTGCAATTTCAAGCATAACTTGGTCTATTGGCATCTTTACCTAATGAAACGTTGTACGAAAGCTAAACTAGCAAGTTAGACTTCTAGGAACAGTAAATAGAGTACAACGGTCCATTTTGATGCTTTGGGAACGCTCAATTCTATCCATACATGAGCTTTCAAGGTTTTGTGCAATTTCAACCAGAACTTGGTCTATTGGCATCTTTACCTAATGAAACGTTGTACGAAAGCTAAACTAGCAAGTTAGACTTCTAGGAACACTAAATAGAATACAACGGTCCACTTTGATGCTTTACGAATGGTCAATTTTGTCCATAGACGAGCTTTTCAAGTTTTGTGCATTTTCAAACATAACTTGTTTTATTGGCAACTTTGTCGTACGAAACGTTGTACAGAAGCTAAACTAGAAAGTTACACTTCTAACGACACAAAATAGAGTACAACGATCCACTTTGATGCTTTAGGAATGCTCAATACTGTCCATAGACAAACTTTTCAAGTTTTGGGTAATTTGAAACATAATTTGGTCTAGTGGTATCTTTACCTAACAACAAGTTGTACGAAAGCTCAACTAGCAAGTTAGACAGCTATGAACACTAAATAGAGTACAACGGTCCACTTTGACGATTTGGGAATGCTCAATTCTGTTCATAGATGAGCTTTTAAGGTTTTGTGCAATTTCAAGCATAACTTGGTCTTTTGGTATCTTTACCTAACGAAACGTTGTACGAAAGCTAAACTAGCAAGTTAGACTACTAAGAACGCCGAATAGAGTACAATGGACCACTTTCATTCTTCGCGAACGCTCAATTCTGTCCATAAATGTGGTTTTAAGGTTTTGTGCAATTTCAAGCATAACTTAGTCTATTGCCTTGTTTACCTAACGAAACGTTGTACGAAAGCTAAACTAGCAAGTTAGACTTCTAAAAACACTAAATAGAGTACAACGGTCCACTTTGATGCTTTATGAATGCCCAATTCTGTCCATAGACGAGCTTTTCAAGTTTTGTGCATTTTCAAAAGTAACTTGTTTTATTGGCATCTTTATCGAACGAAACGTTGTACAAAAGCTAAACTAGAAAGTTAAACTTCTAACGACACTAAATAGAGTACAACGGTCCACTTTGATGCTTTAGGAATGCTCAATTCTGTCCATAGACAAACTTTTCAAGTTTTGTGCAATTTGAAACATAATTTGGTCTATTGGTATCTTTACCGAACAAAAAGTTATACGAAAGCTAAACTAGCAAGTTAGACAGCCAGGAAAACTAAATAGAGTACAACGGTCCACTTTGATGCTTTGGGAATGCTCAATTCTATCCATAGATGAGGTTTTAAGGTTTTGTGCAATTTAAAGCATAACTTGGTCTATTCGCATCTTTACCTAATGAAACGTTGAACGAAAGCTAAACTAGCAAGTTAGACTTCTAGGAACACTAAATAGAGTACAACGGTGCATTTTGATGCTTTGGGAACGCTCAGTTCTGTCCATACATGAGCTTTTAAGGTTTTGTGCAATTTCAACCAGAACTTGGTCTATTGGCATCTTTAACTAATGAAACGTTGTACGAAAGCCAAACTAGCAAGTTAGACTTCTAGGAACACAAAATAGAGTACAACGGTCCACTTTGATGCTTTGGGAACGCTCAATTCTGTCCATAGATAAGCTTTTAAGGTTTTGTGCAATTTCAAGCATAACTTGGTCTATTGGCATCTTTACCTAATGAAACGTTGTACGAAAGCTAAACTAGCAAGTTAGACTTCTAGGAACAGTAAATAGAGTACAACGGTCCATTTTGATGCTTTGGGAACGCTCAATTCTGTCCATACATGAGCTTTCAAGGTTTTGTGCAATTTCAACCAGAACTTGGTCTATTGGCATCTTTACCTAATGAAACGTTGTACGAAAGCTAAACTAGCAAGTTAGACTTCTAGGAACACTAAATAGAATACAACGGTCCACTTTGATGCTTTACGAATGGTCAATTTTGTCCATAGACGAGCTTTTCAAGTTTTGTGCATTTTCAAACATAACTTGTTTTATTGGCAACTTTGTCGTACGAAACGTTGTACAGAAGCTAAACTAGAAAGTTACACTTCTAACGACACAAAATAGAGTACAACGATCCACTTTGATGCTTTAGGAATGCTCAATACTGTCCATAGACAAACTTTTCAAGTTTTGGGTAATTTGAAACATAATTTGGTCTAGTGGTATCTTTACCTAACAACAAGTTGTACAAAAGCTCAACTAGCAAGTTAGACAACTATGAACACTAAATAGAGTACAACGGTCCACTTTGACGATTTGGGAATGCTCAATTCTGTTCATAGATGAGCTTTTAAGGTTTTGTGCAATTTCAAGCATAACTTGGTCTTTTGGTATCTTTACCTAACGAAACGTTGTACGAAAGCTAAACTAGCAAGTTAGACTACTAAGAACGCCGAATAGAGTACAATGGACCACTTTCATTCTTCGCGAACGCTCAATTCTGTCCATAAATGTGGTTTTAAGGTTTTGTGCAATTTCAAGCATAACTTAGTCTATTGCCTTGTTTACCTAACGAAACGTTGTACGAAAGCTAAACTAGCAAGTTAGACTTCTAAAAACACTAAATAGAGTACAACGGTCCACTTTGATGCTTTATGAATGCCCAATTCTGTCCATAGACGAGCTTTTCAAGTTTTGTGCATTTTCAAAAGTAACTTGTTTTATTGGCATCTTTATCGAACGAAACGTTGTACAAAAGCTAAACTAGAAAGTTAAACTTCTAACGACACTAAATAGAGTACAACGGTCCACTTTGATGCTTTAGGAATGCTCAATTCTGTCCATAGACAAACTTTTCAAGTTTTGTGCAATTTGAAACATAATTTGGTCTATTGGTATCTTTACCGAACAAAAAGTTATACGAAAGCTAAACTAGCAAGTTAGACAGCCAGGAAAACTAAATAGAGTACAACGGTCCACTTTGATGCTTTGGGAATGCTCAATTCTATCCATAGATGAGGTTTTAAGGTTTTGTGCAATTTAAAGCATAACTTGGTCTATTCGCATCTTTACCTAATGAAACGTTGAACGAAAGCTAAACTAGCAAGTTAGACTTCTAGGAACACTAAATAGAGTACAACGGTGCATTTTGATGCTTTGGGAACGCTCAGTTCTGTCCATACATGAGCTTTTAAGGTTTTGTGCAATTTCAACCAGAACTTGGTCTATTGGCATCTTTAACTAATGAAACGTTGTACGAAAGCTAAACTAGCAAGTTAGACTTCTAGGAACACAAAATAGAGTACAACGGTCCACTTTGATGCTTTGGGAACGCTCAATTCTGTCCATAGATAAGCTTTTAAGGTTTTGTGCAATTTCAAGCATAACTTGGTCTATTGGCATCTTTACCTAATGAAACGTTGTACGAAAGCTAAACTAGCAAGTTAGACTTCTAGGAACAGTAAATAGAGTACAACGGTCCATTTTGATGCTTTGGGAACGCTCAGTTCTGTCCATACATGAGCTTTCAAGGTTTTGTGCAATTTCAACCAGAACTTGGTCTATTGGCATCTTTACCTAATGAAACGTTGTACGAAAGCTAAACTAGCAAGTTAGACTTCTAGGAACACTAAATAGAATACAACGGTCCACTTTGATGCTTTACGAATGGTCAATTCTGTCCATAGACGAGCTTTTCAAGTTTTGTGCATTTTCAAACATAACTTGTTTTATTGGCAACTTTGTCGTACGAAACGTTGTACAAAAGCTAAACTAGAAAGTTACACTTCTAACGACACAAAATAGAGTACAACGATCCACTTTGATGCTTTAGGAATGCTCAATACTGTCCATAGACAAACTTTTCAAGTTTTGGGTAATTTGAAACATAATTTGGTCTAGTGGTATCTTTACCTAACAACAAGTTGTACGAAAGCTCAACTAGCAAGTTAGACAGCTATGAACACTAAATAGAGTACAACGGTCCACTTTGACGATTTGGGAATGCTCAATTCTGTCCATAGATGAGCTTTTAAGGTTTTGTGCAATTTCAAGCATAACTTGGTCTTTTGGTATCTTTACCTAACGAAACGTTGTACGAAAGCTAAACTAGCAAGTTAGACTACTAAGAACGCCGAATAGAGTACAATGGACCACTTTCATTCTTCGCGAACGCTCAATTCTGTCCATAAATGTGGTTTTAAGGTTTTGTGCAATTTCAAGCATAACTTAGTCTATTGGCTTGTTTACCTAACGAAACGTTGTACGAAAGCTAAACTAGCAAGTTAGACTTCTAAAAACACTAAATAGAGTACAACGGTCCACTTTGATGGTTTATGAATGCCCAATTCTGTCCATAGACGAGCTTTTCAAGTTTTGTGCATTTTCAAACATAACTTGTTTTATTGGCATCTTTATCGAACGAAACGTTGTACAAAAGCTAAACTAGAAAGTTAAACTTCTAACGACACTAAATAGAGTACAACGGTCCACTTTGATGCTTTAGGAATGCTCAATTCTGTCCATAGACAAACTTTTCAAGTTTTGTGCAATTTGAAACATAATTTGGTCTATTGGTATCTTTACCGAACAAAAAGTTATACGAAAGCTAAACTAGCAAGTTAGACAGCCAGGAAAACTAAATAGAGTACAACGGTCCACTTTGATGCTTTGGGAATGCTCAATTCTATCCATAGATGAGGTTTTAAGGTTTTGTGCAATTTAAAGCATAACTTGGTCTATTCGCATCTTTACCTAATGAAACGTTGAACGAAAGCTAAACTAGCAAGTTAGACTTCTAGGAACACTAAATAGAGTACAACGGTGCATTTTGATGCTTTGGGAACGCTCAGTTCTGTCCATACATGAGCTTTAAAGGTTTTGTGCAATTTCAACCAGAACTTGGTCTATTGGCATCTTTAACTAATGAAACGTTGTACGAAAGCTAAACTAGCAAGTTAGACTTCTAGGAACACAAAATAGAGTACAACGGTCCACTTTGATGCTTTGGGAACGCTCAATTCTGTCCATAGATAAGCTTTTAAAGTTTTGTGCAATTTCAAGCATAACTTGGTCTATTGGCATCTTTACCTAATGAAACGTTGTATGAAAGCTAAACTAGCAAGTTAGACTTCTAGGAACAGTAAATAGAGTACAACGGTCCATTTTGATGCTTTGGGAACGCTCAATTCTGTCCATACATGAGCTTTCAAGGTTTTGTGCAATTTCAACCAGAACTTGGTCTATTGGCATCTTTACCTAATGAAACGTTGTACGAAAGCTAAACTAGCAAGTTAGACTTCTAGGAACACTAAATAGAATACAACGGTCCACTTTGATGCTTTACGAATGGTCAATTTTGTCCATAGACGAGCTTTTCAAGTTTTGTGCATTTTCAAACATAACTTGTTTTATTGGCAACTTTGTCGTACGAAACGTTGTACAGAAGCTAAACTAGAAAGTTACACTTCTAACGACACAAAATAGAGTACAATGATCCACTTTGATGCTTTAGGAATGCTCAATACTGTCCATAGACAAACTTTTCAAGTTTTGGGTAATTTGAAACATAATTTGGTCTAGTGGTATCTTTACCTAACAACAAGTTGTACGAAAGCTCAACTAGCAAGTTAGACAGCTATGAACACTAAATAGAGTACAACGGTCCACTTTGACGATTTGGGAATGCTCAATTCTATTCATAGATGAGCTTTTAAGGTTTTGTGCAATTTCAAGCATAACTTGGTCTTTTGGTATCTTTGCCTAACGAAACGTTGTACGAAAGCTAAACTAGCAAGTTAGACTACTAAGAACGCCGAATAGAGTACAATGGACCACTTTCATTCTTCGCGAACGCTCAATTCTGTCCATAAATGTGGTTTTAAGGTTTTGTGCAATTTCAAGCATAACTTAGTCTATTGGCTTGTTTACCTAACGAAACGTTGTACGAAAGCTAAACTAGCAAGTTAGACTTCTAAAAACACTAAATAGAGTACAACGGTCCACTTTGATGCTTTATGAATGCCCAATTCTGTCCATAGACGAGCTTTTCAAGTTTTGTGCATTTTCAAACATAACTTGTTTTATTGGCATCTTTATCGAACGAAACGTTGTACAAAAGCTAAACTAGAAAGTTAAACTTCTAACGACACTAAATAGAGTACAACGGTCCACTTTGATGCTTTAGGAATGCTCAATTCTGTCCATAGACAAACTTTTCAAGTTTTGTGCAATTTGAAACATAATTTGGTCTATTGGTATCTTTACCGAACAAAAAGTTATACAAAAGCTAAACTAGCAAGTTAGACAGCCAGGAAAACTAAATAGAGTACAACGGTCCACTTTGATGCTTTGGGAATGCTGAATTCTCTCCATAGATGAGGTTTTAAGGTTTTGTGCAATTTAAAGCATAACTTGGTCTATTCGCATATTTACCTAATGAAACGTTGAACGAAAGCTAAACTAGCAAGTTAGACTTCTAGGAACACTAAATAGAGTACAACGGTGCATTTTGATGCTTTGGGAACGCTCAGTTCTGTCCATACATGAGCTTTTAAGGTTTTGTGCAATTTCAACCAGAACTTGGTCTATTGGCATCTTTAACTAATGAAACGTTGTACGAAAGCTAAACTAGCAAGTTAGACTTCTAGGAACACAAAATAGAGTACAACGGTCCACTTTGATGCTTTGGGAACGCTCAATTCTGTCCATAGATAAGCTTTTAAGGTTTTGTGCAATTTCAAGCATAACTTGGTCTATTGGCATCTTTACCTAATGAAACGTTGTACGAAAGCTAAACTAGCAAGTTAGACTTCTAGGAACAGTAAATAGAGTACAACGGTCCATTTTGATGCTTTGGGAACGCTCAATTCTGTCCATACATGAGCTTTCAAGGTTTTGTGCAATTTCAACCAGAACTTGGTCTATTGGCATCTTTACCTAATGAAACGTTGTACGAAAGCTAAACTAGCAAGTTAGACTTCTAGGAACACTAAATAGAATACAACGGTCCACTTTGATGCTTTACGAATGGTCAATTTTGTCCATAGACGAGCTTTTCAAGTTTTGTGCATTTTCAAACATAACTTGTTTTATTGGCAACTTTGTCGTACGAAACGTTGTACAGAAGCTAAACTAGAAAGTTACACTTCTAACGACACAAAATAGAGTACAACGATCCACTTTGATGCTTTAGGAATGCTCAATACTGTCCATAGACAAACTTTTCAAGTTTTGGGTAATTTGAAACATAATTTGGTCTAGTGGTATCTTTACCTAACAACAAGTTGTACGAAAGCTCAACTAGCAAGTTAGACAGCTATGAACACTAAATAGAGTACAACGGTCCACTTTGACGATTTGGGAATGCTCAATTCTGTTCATAGATGAGCTTTTAAGGTTTTGTGCAATTTCAAGCATAACTTGGTCTTTTGGTATCTTTACCTAACGAAACGTTGTACGAAAGCTAAACTAGCAAGTTAGACTACTAAGAACGCCGAATAGAGTACAATGGACCACTTTCATTCTTCGCGAACGCTCAATTCTGTCCATAAATGTGGTTTTAAGGTTTTGTGCAATTTCAAGCATAACTTAGTCTATTGGCTTGTTTACCTAACGAAACGTTGTACGAAAGCTAAACTAGCAAGTTAGACTTCTAAAAACACTAAATAGAGTACAACGGTCCACTTTGATGCTTTATGAATGCCCAATTCTGTCCATAGACGAGCTTTTCAAGTTTTGTGCATTTTCAAAAGTAACTTGTTTTATTGGCATCTTTATCGAACGAAACGTTGTACAAAAGCTAAACTAGAAAGTTAAACTTCTAACGACACTAAATAGAGTACAACGGTCCACTTTGATGCTTTAGGAATGCTCAATTCTGTCCATAGACAAACTTTTCAAGTTTTGTGCAATTTGAAACATAATTTGGTCTATTGGTATCTTTACCGAACAAAAAGTTATACGAAAGCTAAACTAGCAAGTTAGACAGCCAGGAAAACTAAATAGAGTACAACGGTCCACTTTGATGCTTTGGGAATGCTCAATTCTATCCATAGATGAGGTTTTAAGGTTTTGTGCAATTTAAAGCATAACTTGGTCTATTCGCATCTTTACCTAATGAAACGTTGAACGAAAGCTAAACTAGCAAGTTAGACTTCTAGGAACACTAAATAGAGTACAACGGTGCATTTTGATGCTTTGGGAACGCTCAGTTCTGTCCATACATGAGCTTTTAAGGTTTTGTGCAATTTCAACCAGAACTTGGTCTATTGGCATCTTTAACTAATGAAACGTTGTACGAAAGCCAAACTAGCAAGTTAGACTTCTAGGAACACAAAATAGAGTACAACGGTCCACTTTGATGCTTTGGGAACGCTCAATTCTGTCCATAGATAAGCTTTTAAGGTTTTGTGCAATTTCAAGCAAAACTTGGTCTATTGGCATCTTTACCTAATGAAACGTTGTACGAAATCTAAACTAGCAAGTTAGACTTCTAGGAACAGTAAATAGAGTACAACGGTCCATTTTGATGCTTTGGGAACGCTCAGTTCTGTCCATACATGAGCTTTCAAGGTTTTGTGCAATTTCAACCAGAACTTGGTCTATTGGCATCTTTACCTAATGAAACGTTGTACGAAAGCTAAACTAGCAAGTTAGACTTCTAGGAACACTAAATAGAATACAACGGTCCACTTTGATGCTTTACGAATGGTCAATTCTGTCCATAGACGAGCTTTTCAAGTTTTGTGCATTTTCAAACATAACTTGTTTTATTGGCAACTTTGTCGTACGAAACGTTGTACAAAAGCTAAACTAGAAAGTTACACTTCTAACGACACAAAATAGAGTACAACGATCCACTTTGATGCTTTAGGAATGCTCAATACTGTCCATAGACAAACTTTTCAAGTTTTGGGTAATTTGAAACATAATTTGGTCTAGTGGTATCTTTACCTAACAACAAGTTGTACGAAAGCTCAACTAGCAAGTTAGACAGCTATGAACAGTAAATAGAGTACAACGGTCCACTTTGACGATTTGGGAATGCTCAATTCTGTCCATAGATGAGCTTTTAAGGTTTTGTGCAATTTCAAGCATAACTTGGTCTTTTGGTATCTTTACCTAACGAAACGTTGTACGAAAGCTAAACTAGCAAGTTAGACTACTAAGAACGCCGAATAGAGTACAATGGACCACTTTCATTCTTCGCGAACGCTCAATTCTGTCCATAAATGTGGTTTTAAGGTTTTGTGCAATTTCAAGCATAACTTAGTCTATTGGCTTGTTTACCTAACGAAACGTTGTACGAAAGCTAAACTAGCAAGTTAGACTTCTAAAAACACTAAATAGAGTACAACGGTCCACTTTGATGCTTTATGAATGCCCAATTCTGTCCATAGACGAGCTTTTCAAGTTTTGTGCATTTTCAAACATAACTTGTTTTATTGGCATCTTTATCGAACGAAACGTTGTACAAAAGCTAAACTAGAAAGTTAAACTTCTAACGACACTAAATAGAGTACAACGGTCCACTTTGATGCTTTAGGAATGCTCAATTCTGTCCATAGACAAACTTTTCAAGTTTTGTGCAATTTGAAACATAATTTGGTCTATTGGTATCTTTACCGAACAAAAAGTTATACGAAAGCTAAACTAGCAAGTTAGACAGCCAGGAAAACTAAATAGAGTACAACGGTCCACTTTGATGCTTTGGGAATGCTCAATTCTATCCATAGATGAGGTTTTAAGGTTTTGTGCAATTTAAAGCATAACTTGGTCTATTCGCATCTTTACCTAATGAAACGTTGAACGAAAGCTAAACTAGCAAGTTAGACTTCTAGGAACACTAAATAGAGTACAACGGTGCATTTTGATGCTTTGGGAACGCTCAGTTCTGTCCATACATGAGCTTTTAAGGTTTTGTGCAATTTCAACCAGAACTTGGTCTATTGGCATCTTTAACTAATGAAACGTTGTACGAAAGCTAAACTAGCAAGTTAGACTTCTAGGAACACAAAATAGAGTACAACGGTCCACTTTGATGCTTTGGGAACGCTCAATTCTGTCCATAGATAAGCTTTTAAGGTTTTGTGCAATTTCAAGCATAACTTGGTCTATTGGCATCTTTACCTAATGAAACATTGTACGAAAGCTAAACTAGCAAGTTAGACTTCTAGGAACAGTAAATAGAGTACAACGGTCCATTTTGATGCTTTGGGAACGCTCAATTCTGTCCATACATGAGCTTTCAAGGTTTTGTGCAATTTCAACCAGAACTTGGTCTATTGGCATCTTTACCTAATGAAACGTTGTACGAAAGCTAAACTAGCAAGTTAGACTTCTAGGAACACTAAATAGAATACAACGGTCCACTTTGATGCTTTACGAATGGTCAATTTTGTCCATAGACGAGCTTTTCAAGTTTTGTGCATTTTCAAACATAACTTGTTTTATTGGCAACTTTGTCGTACGAAACGTTGTACAGAAGCTAAACTAGAAAGTTACACTTCTAACGACACAAAATAGAGTACAACGATCCACTTTGATGCTTTAGGAATGCTCAATACTGTCCATAGACAAACTTTTCAAGTTTTGGGTAATTTGAAACATAATTTGGTCTAGTGGTATCTTTACCTAACAACAAGTTGTACGAAAGCTCAACTAGCAAGTTAGACAGCTATGAACACTAAATAGAGTACAACGGTCCACTTTGACGATTTGGGAATGCTCAATTCTGTTCATAGATGAGCTTTTAAGGTTTTGTGCAATTTCAAGCATATCTTGGTCTTTTGGTATCTTTACCTAACGAAACGTTGTACGAAAGCTAAACTAGCAAGTTAGACTACTAAGAACGCCGAATAGAGTACAATGGACCACTTTCATTCTTCGCGAACGCTCAATTCTGTCCATAAATGTGGTTTTAAGGTTTTGTGCAATTTCAAGCATAACTTAGTCTATTGGCTTGTTTACCTAACGAAACGTTGTACGAAAGCTAAACTAGCAAGTTAGACTTCTAAAAACACTAAATAGAGTACAACGGTCCACTTTGATGCTTTATGAATGCCCAATTCTGTCCATAGACGAGCTTTTCAAGTTTTGTGCATTTTCAAACATAACTTGTTTTATTGGCATCTTTATCGAACGAAACGTTGTACAAAAGCTAAACTAGAAAGTTAAACTTCTAACGACACTAAATAGAGTACAACGGTCCACTTTGATGCTTTAGGAATGCTCAATTCTGTCCATAGACAAACTTTTCAAGTTTTGTGCAATTTGAAACATAATTTGGTCTATTGGTATCTTTACCGAACAAAAAGTTATACGAAAGCTAAACTAGCAAGTTAGACAGCCAGGAAAACTAAATAGAGTACAACGGTCCACTTTGATGCTTTGGGAATGCTCAATTCTATCCATAGATGAGGTTTTAAGGTTTTGTGCAATTTAAAGCATAACTTGGTCTATTCGCATCTTTACCTAATGAAACGTTGAACGAAAGCTAAACTAGCAAGTTAGACTTCTAGGAACACTAAATAGAGTACAACGGTGCATTTTGATGCTTTGGGAACGCTCAGTTCTGTCCATACATGAGCTTTTAAGGTTTTGTGCAATTTCAACCAGAACTTGGTCTATTGGCATCTTTAACTAATGAAACGTTGTACGAAAGCTAAACTAGCAAGTTAGACTTCTAGGAACACAAAATAGAGTACAACGGTCCACTTTGATGCTTTGGGAACGCTCAATTCTGTCCATAGATAAGCTTTTAAGGTTTTGTGCAATTTCAAGCATAACTTGGTCTATTGGCATCTTTACCTAATGAAACGTTGTACGAAAGCTAAACTAGCAAGTTAGACTTCTAGGAACAGTAAATAGAGTACAACGGTCCATTTTGATGCTTTGGGAACGCTCAATTCTGTCCATACATGAGCTTTCAAGGTTTTGTGCAATTTCAACCAGAACTTGGTCTATTGGCATCTTTACCTAATGAAACGTTGTACGAAAGCTAAACTAGCAAGTTAGACTTCTAGGAACACTAAATAGAATACAACGGTCCACTTTGATGCTTTACGAATGGTCAATTTTGTCCATAGACGAGCTTTTCAAGTTTTGTGCATTTTCAAACATAACTTGTTTTATTGGCAACTTTGTCGTACGAAACGTTGTACAGAAGCTAAACTAGAAAGTTACACTTCTAACGACACAAAATAGAGTACAACGATCCACTTTGATGCTTTAGGAATGCTCAATACTGTCCATAGACAAACTTTTCAAGTTTTGGGTAATTTGAAACATAATTTGGTCTAGTGGTATCTTTACCTAACAACAAGTTGTACGAAAGCTCAACTAGCAAGTTAGACAGCTATGAACACTAAATAGAGTACAACGGTCCACTTTGACGATTTGGGAATGCTCAATTCTGTTCATAGATGAGCTTTTAAGGTTTTGTGCAATTTCAAGCATATCTTGGTCTTTTGGTATCTTTACCTAACGAAACGTTGTACGAAAGCTAAACTAGCAAGTTAGACTACTAAGAACGCCGAATAGAGTACAATGGACCACTTTCATTCTTCGCGAACGCTCAATTCTGTCCATAAATGTGGTTTTAAGGTTTTGTGCAATTTCAAGCATAACTTAGTCTATTGGCTTGTTTACCTAACGAAACGTTGTACGAAAGCTAAACTAGCAAGTTAGACTTCTAAAAACACTAAATAGAGTACAACGGTCCACTTTGATGCTTTATGAATGCCCAATTCTGTCCATAGACGAGCTTTTCAAGTTTTGTGCAATTTCAAACATAACTTGTTTTATTGGCATCTTTATCGAACGAAACGTTGTACAAAAGCTAAACTAGAAAGTTAAACTTCTAACGACACTAAATAGAGTACAACGGTCCACTTTGATGCTTTAGGAATGCTCAATTCTGTCCATAGACAAACTTTTCAAGTTTTGTGCAATTTGAAACATAATTTGGTCTATTGGTATCTTTACCGAACAAAAAGTTATACGAAAGCTAAACTAGCAAGTTAGACAGCCAGGAAAACTAAATAGAGTACAACGGTCCACTTTGATGCTTTGGGAATGCTCAATTCTATCCATAGATGAGGTTTTAAGGTTTTGTGCAATTTAAAGCATAACTTGGTCTATTCGCATCTTTACCTAATGAAACGTTGAACGAAAGCTAAACTAGCAAGTTAGACTTCTAGGAACACTAAATAGAGTACAACGGTGCATTTTGATGCTTTGGGAACGCTCAGTTCTGTCCATACATGAGCTTTTAAGGTTTTGTGCAATTTCAACCAGAACTTGGTCTATTGGCATCTTTAACTAATGAAACGTTGTACGAAAGCTAAACTAGCAAGTTAGACTTCTAGGAACACAAAATAGAGTACAACGGTCCACTTTGATGCTTTGGGAACGCTCAATTCTGTCCATAGATAAGCTTTTAAGGTTTTGTGCAATTTCAAGCATAACTTGGTCTATTGGCATCTTTACCTAATGAAACGTTGTACGAAAGCTAAACTAGCAAGTTAGACTTCTAGGAACAGTAAATAGAGTACAACGGTCCATTTTGATGCTTTGGGAACGCTCAATTCTGTCCATACATGAGCTTTCAAGGTTTTGTGCAATTTCAACCAGAACTTGGTCTATTGGCATCTTTACCTAATGAAACGTTGTACGAAAGCTAAACTAGCAAGTTAGACTTCTAGGAACACTAAATAGAATACAACGGTCCACTTTGATGCTTTACGAATGGTCAATTTTGTCCATAGACGAGCTTTTCAAGTTTTGTGCATTTTCAAACATAACTTGTTTTATTGGCAACTTTGTCGTACGAAACGTTGTACAGAAGCTAAACTAGAAAGTTACACTTCTAACGACACAAAATAGAGTACAACGATCCACTTTGATGCTTTAGGAATGCTCAATACTGTCCATAGACAAACTTTTCAAGTTTTGGGTAATTTGAAACATAATTTGGTCTAGTGGTATCTTTACCTAACAACAAGTTGTACGAAAGCTCAACTAGCAAGTTAGACAGCTATGAACACTAAATAGAGTACAACGGTCCACTTTGACGATTTGGGAATGCTCAATTCTGTTCATAGATGAGCTTTTAAGGTTTTGTGCAATTTCAAGCATAACTTGGTCTTTTGGTATCTTTACCTAACGAAACGTTGTACGAAAGCTAAACTAGCAAGTTAGACTACTAAGAACGCCGAATAGAGTACAATGGACCACTTTCATTCTTCGCGAACGCTCAATTCTGTCCATAAATGTGGTTTTAAGGTTTTGTGCAATTTCAAGCATAACTTAGTCTATTGGCTTGTTTACCTAACGAAACGTTGTACGAAAGCTAAACTAGCAAGTTAGACTTCTAAAAACACTAAATAGAGTACAACGGTCCACTTTGATGCTTTATGAATGCCCAATTCTGTCCATAGACGAGCTTTTCAAGTTTTGTGCATTTTCAAAAGTAACTTGTTTTATTGGCATCTTTATCGAACGAAACGTTGTACAAAAGCTAAACTAGAAAGTTAAACTTCTAACGACACTAAATAGAGTACAACGGTCCACTTTGATGCTTTAGGAATGCTCAATTCTGTCCATAGACAAACTTTTCAAGTTTTGTGCAATTTGAAACATAATTTGGTCTATTGGTATCTTTACCGAACAAAAAGTTATACGAAAGCTAAACTAGCAAGTTAGACAGCCAGGAAAACTAAATAGAGTACAACGGTCCACTTTGATGCTTTGGGAATGCTCAATTCTATCCATAGATGAGGTTTTAAGGTTTTGTGCAATTTAAAGCATAACTTGGTCTATTCGCATCTTTACCTAATGAAACGTTGAACGAAAGCTAAACTAGCAAGTTAGACTTCTAGGAACACTAAATAGAGTACAACGGTGCATTTTGATGCTTTGGGAACGCTTAGTTCTGTCCATACATGAGCTTTTAAGGTTTTGTGCAATTTCAACCAGAACTTGGTCTATTGGCATCTTTAACTAATGAAACGTTGTACGAAAGCCAAACTAGCAAGTTAGACTTCTAGGAACACAAAATAGAGTACAACGGTCCACTTTGATGCTTTGGGAACGCTCAATTCTGTCCATAGATAAGCTTTTAAGGTTTTGTGCAATTTCAAGCATAACTTGGTCTATTGGCATCTTTACCTAATGAAACGTTGTACGAAATCTAAACTAGCAAGTTAGACTTCTAGGAACAGTAAATAGAGTACAACGGTCCATTTTGATGCTTTGGGAACGCTCAGTTCTGTCCATACATGAGCTTTCAAGGTTTTGTGCAATTTCAACCAGAACTTGGTCTATTGGCATCTTTACCTAATGAAACGTTGTACGAAAGCTAAACTAGCAAGTTAGACTTCTAGGAACACTAAATAGAATACAACGGTCCACTTTGATGCTTTACGAATGGTCAATTCTGTCCATAGACGAGCTTTTCAAGTTTTGTGCATTTTCAAACATAACTTGTTTTATTGGCAACTTTGTCGTACGAAACGTTGTACAAAAGCTAAACTAGAAAGTTACACTTCTAACGACACAAAATAGAGTACAACGATCCACTTTGATGCTTTAGGAATGCTCAATACTGTCCATAGACAAACTTTTCAAGTTTTGGGTAATTTGAAACATAATTTGGTCTAGTGGTATCTTTACCTAACAACAAGTTGTACGAAAGCTCAACTAGCAAGTTAGACAGCTATGAACAGTAAATAGAGTACAACGGTCCACTTTGACGATTTGGGAATGCTCAATTCTGTCCATAGATGAGCTTTTAAGGTTTTGTGCAATTTCAAGCATAACTTGGTCTTTTGGTATCTTTACCTAACGAAACGTTGTACGAAAGCTAAACTAGCAAGTTAGACTACTAAGAACGCCGAATAGAGTACAATGGACCACTTTCATTCTTCGCGAACGCTCAATTCTGTCCATAAATGTGGTTTTAAGGTTTTGTGCAATTTCAAGCATAACTTAGTCTATTGGCTTGTTTACCTAACGAAACGTTGTACGAAAGCTAAACTAGCAAGTTAGACTTCTAAAAACACTAAATAGAGTACAACGGTCCACTTTGATGCTTTATGAATGCCCAATTCTGTCCATAGACGAGCTTTTCAAGTTTTGTGCATTTTCAAACATAACTTGTTTTATTGGCATCTTTATCGAACGAAACGTTGTACAAAAGCTAAACTAGAAAGTTAAACTTCTAACGACACTAAATAGAGTACAACGGTCCACTTTGATGCTTTAGGAATGCTCAATTCTGTCCATAGACAAACTTTTCAAGTTTTGTGCAATTTGAAACATAATTTGGTCTATTGGTATCTTTACCGAACAAAAAGTTATACGAAAGCTAAACTAGCAAGTTAGACAGCCAGGAAAACTAAATAGAGTACAACGGTCCACTTTGATGCTTTGGGAATGCTCAATTCTATCCATAGATGAGGTTTTAAGGTTTTGTGCAATTTAAAGCATAACTTGGTCTATTCGCATCTTTACCTAATGAAACGTTGAACGAAAGCTAAACTAGCAAGTTAGACTTCTAGGAACACTAAATAGAGTACAACGGTGCATTTTGATGCTTTGGGAACGCTCAGTTCTGTCCATACATGAGCTTTTAAGGTTTTGTGCAATTTCAACCAGAACTTGGTCTATTGGCATCTTTAACTAATGAAACGTTGTACGAAAGCTAAACTAGCAAGTTAGACTTCTAGGAACACAAAATAGAGTACAACGGTCCACTTTGATGCTTTGGGAACGCTCAATTCTGTCCATAGATAAGCTTTTAAGGTTTTGTGCAATTTCAAGCATAACTTGGTCTATTGGCATCTTTACCTAATGAAACGTTGTACGAAAGCTAAACTAGCAAGTTAGACTTCTAGGAACAGTAAATAGAGTACAACGGTCCATTTTGATGCTTTGGGAACGCTCAATTCTGTCCATACATGAGCTTTCAAGGTTTTGTGCAATTTCAACCAGAACTTGGTCTATTGGCATCTTTACCTAATGAAACGTTGTACGAAAGCTAAACTAGCAAGTTAGACTTCTAGGAACACTAAATAGAATACAACGGTCCACTTTGATGCTTTACGAATGGTCAATTTTGTCCATAGACGAGCTTTTCAAGTTTTGTGCATTTTCAAACATAACTTGTTTTATTGGCAACTTTGTCGTACGAAACGTTGTACAGAAGCTAAACTAGAAAGTTACACTTCTAACGACACAAAATAGAGTACAACGATCCACTTTGATGCTTTAGGAATGCTCAATACTGTCCATAGACAAACTTTTCAAGTTTTGGGTAATTTGAAACATAATTTGGTCTAGTGGTATCTTTACCTAACAACAAGTTGTACGAAAGCTCAACTAGCAAGTTAGACAGCTATGAACACTAAATAGAGTACAACGGTCCACTTTGACGATTTGGGAATGCTCAATTCTGTTCATAGATGAGCTTTTAAGGTTTTGTGCAATTTCAAGCATAACTTGGTCTTTTGGTATCTTTACCTAACGAAACGTTGTACGAAAGCTAAACTAGCAAGTTAGACTACTAAGAACGCCGAATAGAGTACAATGGACCACTTTCATTCTTCGCGAACGCTCAATTCTGTCCATAAATGTGGTTTTAAGGTTTTGTGCAATTTCAAGCATAACTTAGTCTATTGGCTTGTTTACCTAACGAAACGTTGTACGAAAGCTAAACTAGCAAGTTAGACTTCTAAAAACACTAAATAGAGTACAACGGTCCACTTTGATGCTTTATGAATGCCCAATTCTGTCCATAGACGAGCTTTTCAAGTTTTGTGCATTTTCAAACATAACTTGTTTTATTGGCATCTTTATCGAACGAAACGTTGTACAAAAGCTAAACTAGAAAGTTAAACTTCTAACGACACTAAATAGAGTACAACGGTCCACTTTGATGCTTTAGGAATGCTGAATTCTGTCCATAGACAAACTTTTCAAGTTTTGTGCAATTTGAAACATAATTTGGTCTATTGGTATCTTTACCGAACAAAAAGTTGTACGAAAGCTAAACTAGCAAGTTAGATAGCCAGGAAAACTAAATAGAGTGCAACGGTCCACTTTGATGCTTTGGGAATGCTCAATTCTGTCCATAGATGAGGTTTTAAGGTTTTAAGCAATTTAAAGCATAACTTGGTCTATTGGCATCTTTACCCAACGAAACGTTGTACGAAAGCTAAACTAGCAAGTTAGACTTCTAAGAACACTAAATAGAGTACAACGGTCCACTATGATGCTTTAGGAATGCTCAATTCTGCCCATAGACAAACTTTTCATGTTTTGTGCAATTTGAAACATAACTTGGTCTATTGGTATCTTTACATAACGAAACTTTGTATGAAAACTAAACTAGCAAGTTAGACTGCTAAGAACACTAAATAGAGTACAACGGTCCATTTTGATGCTTTGGGAACGCTCAATTCTGTCCATAGATAAGCTTTTAAGGTTTTGTGGAATTTCAAGCATAACTTGGTCTATTGGCATCTTTACCTAATGAAACGTTGTACGAAAGCTAAACTAGCAAGTTAGACTTCTAGGAACACTAAATAGAGTACAACGGTCCACTTTGATGCTTTACGAATGCTCAATTCTGTCCATAGACGAGCTTTTCATGTTTTGTGCATTTTCAAACATAACTTGTTTTATTGGCATCTTTATCGTACGAAACGTTGTACAAAAGGTAAACTAGCAAGTTACACTACTAACGATACTAAATAGAGTACAACGGTCCACTTTGATGCTTTGGTAATGCTCAATTCTAGCCATAGATGAGGTTTTAAGGTTTTAAGCAATTTAAAGCATAACTTGGTTTATTGGCATCTTTACGTAACGAAACGTTGTACGAAAGCTAAACTAGCAAGTTAGACTTCTAAGAACACTAAATAGAGTACAACAGTCCACTATGATGCTTTAGGAATGCTCAATTCTGCCCATAGACAAATTTTTCAAGTTTTGTGCAATTTGAAACATAACTTGGTCTATTGGTATCTTTACCAAACAAAATGTTGTACGAAAGCTAAACTGGCAAGTTAGACTGCTAAGAACACTAAATAGAGTACAACGGTCCATTTTGATGCTTTGGGAACGCTCAACAAGCAACCCAAGTTGAGATGTGTGCCATTTGTTCTCAATCTAACCACACCACAGAAACATGTCCTATGTCTTCTAACTCTGAACAAGAACATACCAATTATGTGGGACAAGGTGGCTTCCATCCCAACAACAATCCATTTTCAAATACATACAATCCAGGATGGAGAAATCACCCAAATTTCAGTTGGGGAGGACAAGGCCAGAGTAAGCAATACAATCAGAAGATGACACAACAAGTCCCTAAAGAACCAAAGAAGCTTTCTTTGGAGGAGCAAATGGCTCTTCTAGCTCTCAACACCAACAATTTTATTCAGAAAATGACGGAGCAAAACAACAGGTACGACCAACAATTCAGCAACATACATGGATCTATTCAAAAACTAGAAGTTCAAGTTGGTCAAATTGCTGAGCGACTAAGTGAAAGGGAGCTGGGCAGATTGCCGAGTTAACCAGAAGTCAATCCAAAAGGCAAGGAACAAATCAATGCTATTACCACCAGACGCGGAACAACTGTGGGATTTTTAGAGAACGATGGTGAAAAGGCCAAAAAGCCTAATGATGAAATTCAGCCCAAGCCAATTGACTTATCAAAGCATAAAATGAATGAGTCTCATGTGCCTTTTCCTAGCCGGTTGGTGAATGAGAAGAAGACTGACCAGATGCGGCGAATTATGGATATATTCAGAAAAGTTGAGATAAACATTCCGCTTCTTGACGCGATTCAACAAATTCCTCCATATGCAAAATTTCTCAAAGATGTCTGCACCAGAAAGAAGAAACTGGCACCATATGAGAAGATTATGTTGTCTGAACAATGTAGTGTCGTTCTAAACAAGAAGCTACCACCAAAGCTAAAGGATCCGGGAAGTTTCACTATCCCTTGTACTGTTGGGCAAGTCTCTTTCGAGAAAGCTTTTCTAGACCTGGGTGCTAGCATCAATCTGATGCCATATTCAGTTTTTGTGCAACTTGGTCTCGAAAAGGAATTACAACCAACTTCAATCACTTTGCAATTGGCAGATCGATCAATAAAATTTCCACGTGGTATCATAGAAGATGTTCTTGTCAAAGTTGATACATTTCTCCTTCCAGCAGATTTTATTATCCTTGATATGGAGGAAGACAGAAACATACCAATTATTCTGGGGAGGCCTTTCTTAGCCACTGCAGGAACTATTGTGGATGTACAAAAGGGTGCTTGTCCATGACTGTACAAGGACAAACGGTGGAATTTAATCTATTTGAAGCTACTAGACACCCTTCTGATACAGGGGAGTGTTTTAGCATTGAAGCTGTTGATGGCTTAATTTATGATTCATTTTTGGAGCATCAATCTATTGACCATTTGGCAACTTGTCTTGCGTTTCCTGAACTGCAAGTTTAAGACGATGGTGAAGTTGCAGAATTTTGTGCATATTTTCAGGCACAACAACCAGTGAATCAGAGGTGGATTTGCACATTTGAAGCTCTCGGTCCTTCACTTCCGAAAGTGGTTCGTTCTATTGAATCTCCACCAAAGCTAGAGTTGAAGCAACTTCCAGATCATTTGAAATATGCTTATCTTGGTGCTAAAGAGGCATTACCTGTCATTGTCGCTGCTAACCTTACTGAGCCCCAGGAAGAAAGTCTCTTGAGGGTGCTACGACAATACAAAAGTGTCATTGGGTGGTCCATTGCTGACATCAAAGGCATAAGTCCCACTATGTGTATGCACCGAATTTTACTGGAAGAAGATTCAAAATCCTCACGTGAAGCACAAAGACGTCTCAATCCATCGATGAAGGAGGTAGTTCGATCTGAAATATTGAAGTTGTTGGATGTAGGAGTCATCTATCCTATTTCTGATAGCCAATGGGTCAGTCCTGTTCAAGTGGTTCCCAAGAAATCTGGAATCACGGTAATTACTAATGAGAACAATGAGCTCATCCCAACAAGAAAACAGACAGGGTGGCGTGTTTGTATTTATTATCGAAAGCTGAATTCTACCACAAGAAAGGATCACTTTCCCTTACCATTTCTAGATCAGGTGCTAGATAGACTGGCGGGCCATTCCCATTATTGTTTTCTTGATGGCTACTCTGGCTATAATCAAATTGTGATCGCACCAGAGGATCAAGAGAAAACAACTTTCACATGTCCTTTTGGGACATTTGCATATAGAAGAATGCCATTTGGGCTGGGCTTTGCAATGCACCAGCTACTTTTCAGCGGTGCATGACAAGTATATTCTCTGACATGGTGGGCCACATCATTGAAGTCTTTATGGATGATTTCTCCGTGTTCGGATCATCTTTTGATACCTGCCTGTGCAATCTTGCCTTGGTTCTGGAGAGATGCCAGAAGACTAATTTGGTGCTTAATTGGGAGAAATGCCATTTTATGGTTCACGAAGGTATTGTTCTTGGTCATCTTATTTCCGAGAAAGGGATTGCCGTTGACAAAGCAAAAATTGAAGTTATTTCTAGATTGCCACCTCCCACTTCTGTAAAAGGTGTGCGATCTTTTCTCGGACATGCGGGGTTCTATCGCCGGTTCATCAAAGATTTTTCAAAGATTTCCAGGCCATTGTGCAATTTGCTATCCAAAGATGCCACTTTCCACTTTGATGATGAGTGTTTGCAAGCATTCCGCAAATTGAAGCAATTACTTACATCTGCACCTATCATGATGGCACCAGATTGGAGTTTACCATTCGAGCTCATGTGTGATGCCAGTGACTATGCAATTGGAACGGTGTTGGGGCAAAGAGTTGACAAGCTACCACATGTCATTTACTATGCAAGTCGTACTCTCAATGATGCCCAACTTAATTACTCAACAACAGAAAAAGAATTGTTGGCTGTAGTTTTTGCATTGGAAAAATTCCGATCATACCTGATTGGATCTAAGGTGATTGTCTATAGCGATCATGCGGCCCTCAAATATTTGTTGTCTAAAAAAGATTCAAAGCCGAGATTGATTCGCTGGGTGTTATTGCTCCAAGAATTTGATTTGGAGATAAGAGATAAAAAAGGAGCAGAAAATGTTGTGGCAGATCATCTTTCTCATATTGTTCAAACAAACGATGGTGAGAAGACGGAGCTTCCATTGAATGAAACTTTTCCTGATGAACAACTTTTCTCCGTACAAATTTAGACACCTTGGTATGCTGATATTGCCAATTACCTTGCAAAAGGTGTTATTCCCAAAAACTGGACTCACCAACAACGGAAGAAATTTTTCTCCACCGCCAAGCATTATTTTTGGGATGAGCCTTATTTATACAAGCATTGTGCTGATCAAATCATTCGAAGGTGTGTGCCACAACAAGAACAACAGAGTATTCTACAATTCTATCATACATTCGCTTGTGGTGGTCACTTTGGTACCCAGAGAACTTCTGCAAAGATTTTACAATCAGGGTTCTATTGGCCAACTCTTCACAAGGATGTCTACATTTTCTGCTCTACCTGTGAAAATTGTCAGAACTTGGCAACATTTCTCGCAGGAATGAAATGCCACTCAACAATATTTTGGTGGTTGAAATCTTTGATGTTTGGGGAATAAATTTCATGGGACCATTTCCCAAGTCTCATGGGAATGAATATATACTGGTGGCAGTAGACTACGTATCCAAGTGGGTTGAAGCTGTTGCAAGCCCAACCAACAAAAGTGAGGTGGTAATCCGGTTACTTCAAGGTGTAATATTTCCAAGATATGACACTCCTCGTGCTATAATCAGTGATGAAGGGAAGCATTTTTTGAACAGGAGTGTGTCTACACTTCTTGCCAAGTACAATATCACGCATAAGATTGCCACTGCTTATCATCCTCAAACCAGTGGACAAGCAGAGATTTCTAACCGAGAAATTAAACGAATTTTGGAGAAGACTGTGAATATCAAAAGAACTGATTGGAGTATAAAATTGAATGATGCTCTTTGGGCATATCGCACTGCATATAAAACTCCAATTGGCATGTCTCCGTATCGTTTGATTTTCGGCAAGGCTTGTCATCTTCCTGTAGAGCTTGAGCATAAGGCATTCTGGGCAATAAAAAGGTTGAATTTTGATTACGATGCAGCTGGTGAGAAGAGGAAACTGCAGCTCAATGAACTTACAGAGCTACGTGACGAGGCATACGAAAATGCGAGGATTTATAAGGAAAAGACAAAAAGATATCATGATCAGCGCATCACAATGAAAGAATTTTTTCCTGGTCAAAAGGTACTTTTGTTTAACTCTCGTCTAAAACTTTTTCCAGGGAAGTTACGTTCAAGATGGTATGGCCCATTTCAAGTTGTTCGAGCATATCCCCATGGAGCTGTTGACATTAAAAACTTGGAGACGGGAAATGAATTCAAGGTTAACGGTCATCGCCTCAAACCTTATTTGGAAGTTAATTATGACACAACAGTGTCCAGCATTACTCTCCAAGACCCAGGTAATTGAGTGTTGGGAACACTTCGTCTTGCCCAGACGATAAATACAACGCTTATGGGAGGCAACCCATATTTATGTCTTATTTTTGTTTTTATTTTTATTTTTATTTATTTATTTATTATTTTTTTAATATTATTATTATTTATTTGAAAGCAAAAGTATTTTGGTCTTCATCGAGCATTGAACTGAACAGCGGAGCGTGATGGTAAATAGACTGGTGATGTGACAGGCACCCCAAATTTCTTCCATACTTGTAGTACTTTTTCTTTATTATTCTCAAATCAATTTTTTTTCTTGGAGTGTGTTTTTTTTTCCTCTCTCTAGAAAAAATCAGAAAAAATGCCGAGACGCCCACGCACTATCTTATCAAAATCCCAGTCCATGTTTGCATTATTCAATGAAGCTGAAATCATTCCTGAGTGTAGAATTGATGAAAAGATACAGCGAGACGTCATCAACAGATGGGCGATGCACTACCTGAGGGAGCATTCCTTGTTGTTCCTCGTAGATCCAGATCCAGAAGATAATTTACTAGTGTATCCTCAAATCATTCGTTCTTTCTATCACACTCTCATCGAGCTACCACGAAGTGAATGGACTGGGAATCAACTTGTTTACCAGGTTGTTATAGCTGGTTTGACTGTTCAATTCACAACAACAGATCTGTGTTGCTGCTTAGGGTATCCACCAGCATATGATACGACCATTGGATTTCGACAACCGATCTTTGCATCAAAGCAGGAAATGATTGATGATATGTGTAGCGGAAAGAGGAATAAACACACCAATGCTACACGCCGAGCCTACTTGCCACCAAAGATGTGGTTGTTGGATGATGCTATCCGGAAAAATCTGTGTCCTATTGGCCATGAGCAAGAACGACGGGGAAAATTCTTGTCAGTTTTATACTCTATGTATAAAGGGTATTGGTTTGACATTGGGAAGATCTATCTGGCCATAATTTTCACAGCCAAATCTTTCGTCGAGAAGAAGCCAACAAAGGCAGGAAAGTTATTTTTCCCACGGCTTATCACAAGGTTGCTTTCATACAAAAGCATTCGACCTCCTTTGCCTCAGGCATCTTCGGGATATCAGGTCACCATGCTGGAAAAAAAGACATGGCGTCAAAGCGTTCACCGGTTGCAAACATCTTCTTCTAGAAAGAAGCAACCCCAGGAAGCACCCTTAACATCATCATCTGACGAGTCCTCCTCAGCAGTTGCAGTGTCTCAACAACCAGATCGCGTTAGTGTAGCGATAGCCCGGCTCGAGATGGGGCTACAAACATTAGAGGCTGGACAACAGAGGCTAGAGAGCATGTTGATCGTGCTCATGGATATGATACGGCATTGAAAACATAGCAATCCAATGATCCAAATTTTTTGCATCAGGTTGTATTTCTCTGAACCACAGTTTATCATATTTCATTTTCATATTTAGTTTTTTTTTTTTTTTATTTTCCCATTGAGGACAATGCGAACTTTTAAGTGGGGGAGGAAATGATTGTTAGATTTAAAAAAAAAATGTAGCTAGAGGAGGCAAGTGCTGTGCTACCTTAGGTGCAAGCTTGAAACACTTGTAGTTGATCTCTTAGAGGGATGCCAACTCAACCAGCTAAGTAATTAGTAGTTTGTCCAGGAAACAACCACCGATAAGGTATTTGGGAGTCCTAAGCATGGACTGGACAAAAATGTCCATAATTGTAAAGCCCCAAAGTGGAGATACAAAGGACTGTTGACCTTGGCTTGGGTTCCATTGAGCCGACCAGAAACTCTTAGAGAATGACAACCTATTGTAAGGCCTTGTTAGCCTTTTACCCTTTGCTACGGGGTACATCTCTTTAGTTAGGTTGATAGTAACCTAGCATCCAGTCTCAAGGATTCTGGTGTTGAGACAAATTCCGTTTGTTTGCGGTGCTTTGGGAATATTGAGTCTTAGAACCGTTTGTTGTTAAATGTTTATTCCGTTTAGTTATTTGAAATATATATATATTGTTTGTGATTTGGAAGTTATGATTTTACCGTATTTCTGAATTGGTCTAAATATCTCTGAAGTATGGATAATAATTTGAGTTGAAAGCCCATAATCACTTGTGGATTATTCTTACTTTAGTTTTGTCTCACCTATTCTATTTAATAATTGGATCAATTGCACAGAATTACGTATTTGTGGGGTATGGTATTTGAGATTAATTATGAATATTGTGATTTTCTAGAGTTGATTTGGAATTCTTTGAATATTTATATCTTGGGATATATATATATATATATATATATATATATATATATATATGTATTAAAAAAAATAAAAATAAAAAAAATAATTATAAATAACAGGCGTGTCTATGAGTTTCTCTGCTGAGTAACCGGGCCTCTTGCCTCAGCAAGCAGTGAGTGTTCGCGTAAAAAGGTAGAAATATCAAGACATCAACCTATGTGACAAGCGAAGTTTTGTAGCCTTTTTGACTCGAGTTATTAAACCCGTTGGGGTGTCTTTACACCTAATGCCCTGAGCCAACTGGATTGGGAGTCATTGGTTGAACGCTTGTTACAAGGGTCAATTAGAAAGCTTAATAAAACTGAGCATTGCACAAGTCACATAAAAAAATATATATATTATTGAAAAAAATAAATAAATAAATAAATCCCTTGATATTAACTGTTCATTGAGTCTGATGATTCTTGTGATATTGCAGTGTTTGTGTTAAGCTTAAATTAAAGCCACATATTTATGTTAAATTCGCTACGCACTACACCTCACGCTAAGAAAGAATGGGTGGTATGAAATTTAGTCAGAATGATTTGTTCTAGTGATAGTGGTTGATGGATTCTTGAATATATTCATATTATCGAGATACTTGGATTATTTACAGTTTTTGCATGAATTTTCCGAACGCTTGAATTACTAGGGACTAGCAATAAGCTGGTTGGGGGTTATGATAAATATATAAAATTCTATATATTAACAGTGTTATAGGTAGATGTATACATATATAAGTTTATATATATATAGTTGTATATATATGTGTGTGTGTGGTACGAAAGTCAAAGTAATAGTTATATATATAGATATATATATGTATGTGTGTATATATATATGCAAAAGTCCAACGTAATAGTTATATGTATAGATATATATGTATATGTATATAAGTGTCTGACATTAATAAATAATCTTTGTGTTGATATTTTATGTCTGCAGCCCCAACATTCTTCTAAAGTCTTCAAAATACAGCGTTCGTGAAGCTTATCAATAACTTTTCACTTCTATAAAAGGATCAGACACTGAGACAAATGAAAGGAGGGGGTCTCTCTGGAGAAAGCAAAGAGCAAGAGAAGACAACATTAGAGGCAAGAGGAGGAGAAAAATCAAGGAGTGAGTTCTTGGGTTTTATTTTCTCTTTTACAACAATTTTCTCTCATATTCTTTCTAGAATTTTGTGAGATCAATTGTTGGTTGTGTAAACCTAGTATGAGGAACTAATCCTCTTACTAGGGTGATGATGGATCCACTCTATTGTATCTAAATAAATTTGGTTTGATTAATTATTAGTTTATTTATGCTATGTCAAGTGTTAATTAGCTATTCTTTATTGATAATTAAATCTTGATGCTTAGCTACCATCTAGGTTTGATTACCATGATGCAAATTGAGGCAAATGCCCATGTCCAATTTGAGACCAGCTTCTTGCAATTAATACCGGAGTTACCTAGACATAAATGCCATATGCTAGGATCTTTGTCATCGCTACATAAGTTACCATAAATCCTAATGCATTCTTGATTGTCCTAGCCAATCCAAATGCCCATGGATGGTTGCAATTGGGAATAGACGTGGTAAGTCAAATGCCCATGACTATTACATAAATAAGGGGACTTGATCTTTGACATGCATGAATGAAATGATAATTGTCGGCTAAATAATTTAAATACAATAGAGTTGGTGAATTCGGATCCCTAGTGTTTGCTTATTTGCGTTAATCCTTATTTATTTTGTTTCCATTGATAATTACAAGAGTTGGAATTGCAGATATTTAATAGTCAGTCCCTGTGGGTACGACACTCGTATTTGCCACTTCTATACTACAATTGATTCGTGCACTTGCGAGTATAATTTGGGTTTGAAATCGCTATACTTTTAACGGGTACTAAACTCCACATCAGTCCACTTTGATGCTTTACGAATGCTCAATTCTGTCCATAGACGAGCTTTCCAAGTTTTGTGCATTTTCAAACATAACTTGTTTTATTGGCATCTTTATCGTACGAAACGTTGTACAAAAGGTAAACTTGCAAGTTACACTACTAACGATACTAAATAGAGTACAACGGTCCACTTTGATGCTTTGGGAATGCTCAATTCTGTCCATAGATGAGGTTTTAAGGTTTTAAGCAATTTAAAGCATAACTTGGTCTATTGGCATCTTTACCCAACGAAACGTTGTACGAAAGCTAAACTAGCAAGTTAGACTTCTAAGAACACTAAATAGAGTACAACAGTCCACTATGATGCTTTAGGAATGCTCAATTATGCCCATAGAGAAACTTTTCAAGTTTTGTGCAATTTGAAACATAACTTGGTCTATTGGTATCTTTACCAAACGAAACGTTGTACGAAAGCTAAACTGGCAAGTTAGACTGCTAAGAACACTAAATAGAGTACAACGGTCCAGTTTCATGCTTTGGGAACGCTCAATTCTGTCCATAGACGAGCTTTTAAGGTTTTGTGCAATTTCAAGCATAACTTGGTCTATTGGCTACTTTAGCTAACAAAACGTTCTACGAAAGCGGAATTAGCAAGTTAGACATCTAAGAACACTAAATAGAGTGCAACGGTGCACTTTGATGCTTTACGAATGCTCAATTCTGTCCATAGATGAGGTTTCAAGGTTTTGTGAAATTTCAAGCATAACTTGGTCTATTGGCTTCTTTACCTAGTGAAACGTTGTACGAAAGCTAAAATAGCAAGTTAGACTTGTAAGAACACTAAATAGTGTACAACGGTCCACTTTGATGCTTTACGAATGCCCAATTCTGTCCATAGACGAGCTTTTCAAAATTTTGTGCATTTTCAAACATAACTTGTTCTATTGCCATCTTTATCGAACGAAATGTTGTACAGGAGCTAAACTAGCAAGTTAGACTGCTAAGAACACTAAATAGAGTACAACGGTCCACTTTGATGCGTTGGGAAAGCTCAATTCTGTCAATAGATGAGCTTTTAAGGCTTGGTGCAATTTCAAGCATAACTTGGTCTATTGGTATCTTTACCTAACGAAACATTGTACGAAAGCTAAACTAGAAAGTTAGACTTCTAAGAACACTAAATAGAGTACAGCGGTCCACTTTGATGCTTTAGGAATGCTCAATTCTGTCCATAGTCAAACTTTTCAAGTTTTGTGCAATTTGAAACATAACTTGGTGAATTGGTATCTTTACCTAACGAAACGTTGTATGAAAGCTAAACTCACAACCTAGACTGCTAAGAACACTAAATACAGTACAACGGTCCAATTTGATGCTTTGGGAACGCTCAATTCTGTCCATAGATGAGCTTTTAAGCTTTTGTGCAATTTCAAGCATAACTTGGTCTATTGGCGTCTTTACCTAACAAAACGTTGTACGAAAGCTAAACTAGCAAGTTAGACTCCTAGGAACACTAAATAGAGTACAACGGTCCACTTTGATGCTTTACGAATGCTCAATTCTGTCCATAGACGAGCTTTTCAAGTTTTGTGCATTTTCAAACATAACTTGTTTTATTGGCATCTTTATCGAACGAAACGTTGTACAAAAGCTAAACTAGAAAGTTACACTTCTAACGACACTAAATAGAGTAGAACCGTCCACTTTGATGCTTTAGGAACGCTCAATTCTGTCCATAGACAAACTTTTCAAGTTTTGTGCAATTTGAAACATCATTTGGTCTATTGGTATCTTTACCTAACGGAAAGTGGTACGAAAACTAAACCAGCAAGTTAGACTGCTAGGAACACTAAATAGAGTACAACGGTCCACTTTGATGCTTTGGGAATGCTCAATTCTGTTCACAGATGAGGTTTTAAGGTTTTGTGCAATTTCAAGCATAACTTGTTCAATTGGCAACTTTAGTTAACGAAACGTTGTACGAAAGCTGAATTAGCAAGTTAGACTTCTAAGAACACTAAATAGAGTGCAACAGTGCATTTTGTTGTTTTACGAATGCTTAATTCTGTACATAGACGAGCTTTTCAAGTTTTGTGCATTTTCAAAAATAACTTGTTTTATTGGCATCTTTATCGAACGAAACGTTGTACAAAAGCTAAACTAGCAAGTTACACTTCTAACGACACTAAACAGAGTACAACGGTCCACTTTGATGCTTTAGGAGTGCTAATTTCCGTCCATAGACAAACTTTTCAAGTTTTGTGCAATTTGAAACATAACTTGGTCTATTGGTATCATTACCTAACGAAACGTTGTACGAAAGCCAAACTAGCAAGTTAGACTGCTAAGAAAACTAAATAGAGTACAACGGTCCAATTTGATGCTTTGAGAATGCTCAATTCTGTCCATACACGATCTTTTAGGGTTTTGTGCAATTTCAAGCATAACTTGGTCTGTTGGAAACTTTAGCTAACGAAACGTTCTACGAAAGCTGAATTAGCAAGTTAGACTTCTAATAACACTAAATAGAGTGCAACGGTGCACTTTGATGCTTTACGAATGATCAATTCTGTCAACAGACGAGCTTTCCGAGTTTTGTGCATTTTCAAAAATAACTTGTTTTATTGGCATCTTTATCGAACGAAACGTTGTACAAAAGCTAAACTAGCAAGTGACACTTCTAACGACACCAAATAGAGTACAACAGTCCACTTTGATGCTTTAGGAATGCTCAATTCTGTCCATAGATGAACTTTTCAAGTTTTGTGCAATTTGAAACATAACTTGGTCTATTGGTATGTTTACCTAGCGAAACGTTGTACGAAAGCTAAACTAGCAAGTTAGACTGCAAAGAACGCTAAATAGAGTAGAAGGGTCCACTTTGATGCTTTGGGAACGCTCAATTCTGTCCATAGATGAGGTTTTAAGGTTTTGCGCAATTTCAAGCATAACTTGGTTTATTGGCTTAGTTACCTAACGAAACGTTGTACGAAAGCTAAACTAGCAAGTTAGACTTCTGAGAACGCTAAATAGAGTACAACGGTCCACTTTGCCGCTTTGGGAATGCTCAATTCTGTCCATAGATGAGCTTTTATTTTGTGCGATTTGAAACTTAACTTGGTCTATTGGCATCTTTACCTAACGAATCATTGTACAAAAGCTAAACTAGCAAGTTACACTTCTAAGAACACTAAATAGAGTACAACGGTCCACTTTGATACTTTACGAATGCTCAATTCTGTCCATAGACGAGCTTTTCAAGTTTTGTGCATTTTCAAACATAACTTGTTCTATTGGCATCTTTATCGAATGAAACGATGTACAAAACCTAAACTAGCAAGTTAGACTGCTAAGAACACTAAATAGAGTACAACGGTCAACTTTGATGCTTTGGGAATGCTCTATTATGTCCGTAGATGAGCTTTTAAGGTTTTGTGCAATTTCAAGCATAACTTGGTCTATTGGCAACTTTAGCTTACGAAACGTTGTACGAAAGCTGAATTAGCAAGTTAGACTTCCAAGAACACTAAATAGAGTGCAACGGTGCACTTTGATGCTTTACGAATGCTCAATGCTGTCCATAGACGATCTTTTCAACTTTTGTGCATTTTCAAAAATAACTTGTGTTATTGGCATCTTTATCGAACGAAACGTTGTACAAAAGCTAAACTAGCAAGTTACACTTCTAACGACACTGAATAGAGTACAACGGTCCACTTTGATGCTTTGGGAATGCTCAATTATGTCTATAGATGAGCTTTTAAGGTTTTGTGCAATTTCGAGCATAACTTGTTCTATTGGCAACTTTAGCTAACGAAACATTGTACGAAAGCTGAATTAGCAAGTTATACTTCTAAGAACACTAGATAGAGTGCAACAGTGCACTTTACTGCTTTACGAATGCTTAATTCTTTCCATAGATGAGCTTTTCAAGTTTTGTCCATTTTCAAAAATAACTTGTTTTATTGGCATGTTTATCGAACGAAACGTTGTACAAAAGCTAAACTAGCAAGTTACACTTCTAACGACACTAAATAGAGTACAACGGTCCACTTTGATGCTTTAGGAATGCTCAATTCTGTCCATAGACAAACTTTTCAAGTTTTGTGCAATTTGAAACATAACTTGGTCTATTGGTATCTTTACCAAACGAAACGTTTTACGAAAGCTAAACTCGCAAGTTAGACTGCCAAGAACACTAAATAGAGTACAATGGTCGACTTTGATGCTTTATGAACGCTCAATTCTGTCGATACACGATCTTTTAAGGTTTTGTGCAATTTCAAGCATAACTTGGTCTATTGGCAACTTTAGCTAACGAAACATTGTACGAAAGCTGAATTAGTAAGTTAGACTTCTAAGAACACTAAATAGAGTGCAACGGTGCAGTTTGATGCTTTACGAATGCTCAATTCTGTCCATAGACGAGCTTTTCAAGTTTTGTGCATTTTTAGAAATGACTTGTTTTATTGGCATCTTTATTGAACGAAACGTTGTACAAAAGCTAAACTAGCAAGTTACACTTCTAACGACACTAGATAGGGTACAACGATCCACTTTGATGCTTTAGGAATGCTCAATTCTGTCCATAGGCAAAATTTTCATGTTTTGTGCAATTTGAAACATAATTTGGTCTATTGGTATCTTTACCTAACGAAAAGTTGTACATAAGCAAAACTAGCAAGTTAGACTGCTAGGAACACTAAATATAGTACAACGGACCACTTTGATGCTTTGGGAATGCTCAATTCTGTCCATATATGAGCTCTTAAGCTTTTGTGCAATTTCAAGCATAACTTGGTCTATTGGAAACTTTAGCTAACGAAATGTTGTACGAAAGCTGAATTAGCAAGATAGACTTCTAAGAACACTAAATAGAGTGCAACGGTGCACTTTGATGTTTTACGAATGCTCAATGCTATCCATAGATGAGCTTTTCAAGTTTTGAGCATGTTCAAAAATAGCTTGTTTTATTGGCATCTTTATCGAACGAAACGTTGTACAAAAGCTAAACTAGCAAGTTAGACTGCTAAGAACACTAAATAGAGTACAACGGTCCACTTTGAACCTTTGGGAATGCTCTATTATGTCCATAGATGAGCTTTTAAGGTTTTGTGCAATTTCAAGCATAACTTGGTCTATTGGCAACTTTAGCTAACGAAACGTTGTACGAAAGCTGAAATAGCAAGTTAGACTTCTAAGAACACTAAATAGAGTGCAACGGTGCACTTTGATGCTTTACGAATGCTAAATGCTGTCCATAGACGATCTTTTCAAGTGTTGTGCATTTTCAAAAATAACTTGTTTTATTGGCATCTTTATCGAACGAAACGTTGTACAAAAGCAAAACTAGCAACTTACACTTCTAACGACACTGAATAGAGTACAACGGTCCACTTTGATGCTTTAGGAATGCTCAATTCTGTCCATAGACAAACTTTACAAGTTTTGTGCAATTTGAAACATAACTTGGTCTATTGGTCGCTTTAGCTAACAAAATGTTGTACGAAAGCTAAACTAGCAAGGTAGACTGCTAAGAACACTAGACGGAGTACAACGGTCGACTTTGATGATTTGGGAATGGGCAATTCTGTCCATATATGAGCTTTTAAGGTTTTGTGCAATTTCAAGTGTAACTTGGTCTATTGGCATCTTCACCTAACGAAACGTTGTACGAAAGCTAAACTAGCAAGTTAGACTTCTAAGAACACTAAATGAAGTGCAACGGTCCACTTTGATGCTTTACGAATGCTCAATTCTTTCCATAGACGAGCTTTTCAAGTTTTCTGCATTTTCAAAAATGACTTGTTTTATTGGCATCTTTATTGAACGAAACGTTGTACAAAAGCTAAACTAGCAAGTTACACTTCTAACGACACTAGATAGGGTACAACGGTCCAGTTTGATGCTTTAGGAATGCTCAATTCTGTCTATAGACAAACTTTTCAAGTTTTGTGCAATTTGAAACATAACTTGGTCTATTGGTATCTTTACCTAACGAAATGTTGTACGAAAGCTGAATTAGCAAGATAGACTTCTAAGAACACTAAATAGAGTGCAACGGTGCACTTTGATGGTTTGCGAATGCTCAATTCTGTCCATAGATGAGCTTTTCAAGTTTTGAGCATGTTCAAAAATAGCTTGTTTTATTGGCATCTTTATCGTACGAAACGTTGTACAAAAACTAAACTAGCAAGTTAGACTGCTAAGAACACTAAATAGAGTACAATGGTCCACTTTGATGCTTTGGGAATGCTCTATTATGTCCATAGATGAGCTTTTAAGGTTTTGTGCAATTTCAAGCATAACTTGGTCTTTTGGCAACTTTAGCTAACGAAACGTTGTACGACAGCTGAATTAGCAAGTAATACTTCTAAGAACACTAGATAGAGTACAACGGTGCACTTTACTGCTTTACGAATGCTTAATTCTGTCCATAGATGAGATTTTCAAGTTTTGTGCATTTTCAAAAATAACTTGTTTTATTGGCATGTTTATCGAACGAAACGTTGTACAAAAGCTAAACTAGCAAGTTACACTTCTAACGACACCAAATAGAGTACAACAGTCCACTTTGATGCTTTAGGAATGCTCAATTCTGTCCATAGATGAACTTTTCAAGTTTTGTGCAATTTGAAACATAACTTGTTCTATTGGTATGTTTACCTAGCGAAACGTTGTACGAAAGCTAAACTAGCAAGTTAGACTGCTAAGAACGCTAAATATAGTAGAAGGGTCCACTTTGATGCTTTCGGAACGCTCAATTCTGTCCATAGATGAGGTTTTAAGGTTTTGCGCAATTTCAAGCATAACTTCGTCTATTGGCAACTTTAGCTTACGAAACGTTGTACGAAAGCTAAATTAGCAAGTTAGACTTCCAAGAACACTAAATAGAGTGCAACGGTGCACTTTGATGCTTTACGAATGCTCAATGCTGTCCATAGACGATCTTTCCAAGTTTTGTGCATTTTCAAAAATAACTTGTTTTATTGGCATCTTTATCGAACGAAACGTTGTACAAAAGCTAAACTAGCAAGTTACACTTCTAACGACACAGAATAGAGTACAACGGTCCACTTTGATGCGTTGGGAATGCTCAATTATGTCTATAGATGAGCTTTTAAGGTTTTGTGCAATTTCGAGCATAACTTGTTCTATTGGAACCTTTAGCTAACGAAACGTTGTACGAAAGCTGAATTAGCAAGTTATACTTCTAAGAACACTAGATAGAGTGCAACGGTGCACTTTACTACTTTACGAATGCTTAATTCTTTCCATAGATGAGCTTTTCAAGTTTTGTCCATTTTCAAAAATAACTTGTTTTATTGGCATGTTTATCGAACGAAACGTTGTACAAAAGCTAAACTAGCAAGTTACACTTCTAACGACACTAAATAGAGTACAACGGTCCACTTTGATGCTTTAGGAATGCTCAATTCTGTCCATAGACAAACTTTTCAAGTTTTGTGCAATTTGAAACATAACTTGGTCTATTGGTATCTTTACCAAACGAAACGTTGTACGAAAGCTAAACTCGCAAGTTAGACTGCCAAGAACACTAAATAGAGTACAACGGTCGACTTTGATGCTTTATGAATGCTCAATTCTGTCCATACACTATCTTTTAAGGTTTTGTGCAATTTCAAGCATAACATGGTCTTTTGGCAACTTTAGCTAACGAAACATTGTACGAAAGCTGAATTAGTAAGTTAGACTTCTAAGAACACTAAATAGAGTGCAACGGTGCACTTTGATGCTTTACGAATGCTCAATTCTGTCCATAGACGAGCTTTTCAAGTTTTGTGCATTTTCAAAAATGACTTGTTTTATTGGCATCTTTATTGAACGAAACGTTGTACAAAAGCTAAACTAGCAAGTTACACTTCTAACGACACTAGATAGGGTACAACGGTCCACTTTGATGCTTTAGGAATGCTCAATTCTGTCCATAGACAAAATTTTCATGTTTTGTGCAATTTGAAACATAATTTGGTCTATTGGTATCTTTACCTAACGAAAAGTTGTACATAAGCAAAACTAGCAAGTTAGACTGCTAGGAACACTAAATATAGTACAACGGACCACTTTGATGCTTTGGAAATGCTCAATTCTGTCGATAGATGAGCTCTTAAGCTTTTGTGCAATTTCAAGCATAACTTGGTCTATTGGAAACTTAAGCTAACGAAATGTTGTACGAAAGCTGAATTAGCAAGATAGACTTCTAAGAACACTAAATAGAGTGCAACGGTGCACTTTGATGGTTTACGAATGCTCAATTCTGTCCATAGATGAGCTTTTCAAGTTTTGAGCATGTTCAAAAATAGCTTGTTTTATTGGCATCTTTATCGAACGAAACGTTGTACAAAAGCTAAACTAGCAAGTTAGACTGCTAAGAACACTAAATAGAGTACAACGGTCCACTTTGAACCTTTGGGAATCCTCTATTATGTCCATAGATGATCTTTTAAGGTTTTGTGCAATTTCAAGCATAACTTGGTCTATTGGCAACTTTAGCTAACGAAACGTTTTACGAAAGCTGAAATAGCAAGTTAGACTTCTAAGAACACTAAATAGAGTGCAACGGTGCACTTTGATGCTTTACGAATGCTAAACTGGCAAGGTAGACTGCTATGAACACTAGACGGAGTACAACGGTCGACTTTGATGATTTGGGAATGGACAATTCTGTCCATAGATGAGCTTTTAAGGTTTTGTGCAATTTCAAGTATAACTTGGTCTATTGGCATCTTCACCTAACGAAACGTTGTACGAAAGCTAAACTAGCAAGTTAGACTTCTAAGAACACTAAATGAAGTACAACGGTTCACTTTGATGCTTTACGAATGCTCAATTCTGTCCATAGACGAGCTTTTCAAGTTTTCTGCATTTTCAAAAATGATTTGTTTTATTGGCATCTTTATTGAACGAAACGTTGTACAAAAGCTAAACTAGCAAGTTACACTTCTAATGACACTAGATAGGGTACAACGGTCCAGTTTGATGCTTTAGGAATGCTCAATTCTGTCTATAGACAAACTTTTCAAGTTTTGTGCAATTTGAAACATAATTTGGTCTATTGGTATCTTTACCTAACGAAAAGTTGTACATAGGCAAAACTAGCAAGTTAGACTGCTAGGAACACTAAACATAGTACAACAGACCACTTTGATGCTTTGGGAATGCTCAATTCTTTCCATAGATGAGCTCTTAAGGTTTTGTGCAATTTCAAGCATAACTTGGTCTATTGGAAACTTTAGCTAATGAAATGTTGTACGAAAGCTGAATTAGCAAGATAGACTTCTAAGAACACTAAATAGAGTGCAACGGTGCACTTTGATGGTTTGCGAATGCTCAATTCTGTCCATAGATGAGCTTTTCAAGTTTTGAGCATGTTCAAAAATAGCTTGTTTTATTGGCATCTTTATCGAACGAAACGTTGTACAAAAACTAAACTAGCAAGTTAGACTGCTAAGAACACTAAATAGAGTGCAACGGTCCACTTTGATGCTTTGGGAATGCTCTATTATGTCCATAGATGAGCTTTAAAGGTTTTGTGCAATTTCAAGCATAACTTGGTCTTTTGGCAACTTTAGCTAACGAAACGTTGTACGAAAGCTGAATTAGCAAGTTATACTTCTAAGAACACTAGATAGAGTGCAACGGTGCACTTTACTGCTTTACGAATGCTTAATTCTGTCCATAGATGAGCTTTTCAAGTTTTGTGCATTTTCAAAAATAACTTGTTTTATTGGCATGTTTATTGAACGAAACGTTGTACAAAATCTAAACTAGCAAGTTACACTTCTAACGACACTAAATAGAGTACAACGGTCCACTTTGATGCCTTAGGAATGCTCAATTCTGTCCATAGACAAACTTTTCAAGTTTTGTGCAATTTGAAACATAACTTGGTCTATTGGTATCTTTACCTAACGAAACGTTGTACGAAAGCTAAACTCGCAAGATAGACTGCCAAGAACACTAAATAGTGTATAACTGTCGACTTTGATGCTTTATGAATGCTCAATTTTGTCCATACACGATCTTTTAAGGTTTTGTGCAATTTCAAGCATAACTTGGTCTATCGGCAACTTTAGCTAACGAAACATTGTACGAAAGCTGAATTAGCAAGTTAGACTTCTAAGAACACTAAATAGAGTGCAACGGTGCACTTTGATGCTTTACGAATGCTCAATGCTCTCCATAGACGATCTTTTCAAGTTTTGTGCATTTTCAAAAATAACTTGTTTTATTGGCATCTTTATCGAACGAAACGTTGTACAAAAGCTAAACTAGCAAGTTACACTTCTAACGACACTGAATAGAGTGCAACGGTCCACTTTGATGCTTTGGGAATGCTCAATTCTGTCCATAGATGAGCTTTTAAGGTTTTGTGCAATTTCAAGTATAACTTGGTCTATTGGCATCTTCACCTAACGAAACGTTGTACGAAAGTTAAACTAGCAAGTTAGACTTCTAAGAACACTAAATGAAGTACAACGGTCCACTTTGATGCTTTACGAATGCTCAATTATGTCCATAGACGAGCTTTTCAAGTTTTGTGCATTTTCAAAAATGACTTGTTTTATTGGCATCTTTATTGAATGAAACGTTGTACAAAAGCTAAACTAGCAAGTTACACTTCTAACGACACTAGATAGGGTACAACGGTCCAGTTTGATGCTTTAGCAATGCTCAATTCTGTCTATAGACAAACTTTTCAAGTTTTGTGCAATTTGAAACATAATTTGGTCTATTGGTATCTTTACCTAACGAAAAGTTGTACATAGGCAAAACTAGCAAGTTAGACTGCTAGGAACACTAAACATAGTACAACAGACCACTTTGATGCTTTGGGAATACTCAATTCTGTCCATAGATGAGCTCTTAAGGTTTTGTGCAATTTCAAGCATAACTTGGTCTATTGGAAACTTTAGCTAATGAAATGTTGTACGAAAGCTGAATTAGCAAGATATACTTCTAAGAACACTAAATAGAGTGCAACGGTGCACTTTGATGGTTTGCGAATGCTCAATTCTGTCCATAGATGAGCTTTTCAAGTTTTGAGCATGTTCAAAAATAGCTTGTTTTATTGGCATCTTTATCGAACGAAACGTTGTACAAAAACTAAACTAGCAAGTTAGACTGCTAAGAACACTAAATAGAGTACAACGGTCCACTTTGAAGCTTTGGGAATGCTCTATTATGTCCATAGATGAGCTTTTAAGGTTTTGTGCAATTTCAAGCATAACTTGGTCTATTGGCAACTTTAGCTAACGAAACGTTGTACGAAAGCTGAATTAGCAAGTAATACTTCTAAGAACACTAGATAGAGTGCAACGGTGCACTTTACTGCTTTACGAATGCTTAATTCTGTCCATAGATGAGCTTTTCAAGTTTTGTGCATTTTCAAAAATAACTTGTTTTATTGGCATGTTTATCGAACGAAACGTTGTACAAAAGCTAAACTAGCAAGTTACACTTCTAACGACACTAAATAGAGTACAACGGTCCACTTTGATGCTTTAGGAATGCTCAATTTTGTCCATAGACAAACTTTTCAAGTTTTGTGCAATTTGAAACATAACTTGGTCTATTGGTATCTTTACCAAACGAAACGTTGTACGAAAGCTAAACTCGCAAGTTAGACTGCCAAGAACACTAAATAGAGTACAACGGTCGACTTTGATGCTTTATGAATGCTCAATTCTGTCCATACACGATCTTTTAAGGTTTTGTGCAATTTCAAGCATAACTTGGTCTATTGGCAACTTTAGCTAACGAAACATTGTACGAAAGCTGAAATAGTAAGTTAGACTTCTAAGAACACTAAATAGAGTGCAACGGTGCACTTTGATGCTTTACGAATGCTCAATTCTGTCCATAGACGAGCTTTTCAAGTTTTGTGCATTTTCAAAAATGACTTGTTTTATTGGCATCTTTATTGAACGAAACGTTGTACAAAAGCTAAACTTCCAAGTTACACTTCTAACGACACTAGATAGGGTACAACGGTCCACTTTGATGCTTTAGGAATGCTCAATTCTGTCCATAGACAAAATTTTCATGTTTTGTGCAATTTGAAACATAATTTGGTCTATTGGTATCTTTACCTAACGAAAAGTTGTACATAAGCAAAACTAGCAAGTTAGACTGCTAGGAACACTAAATATAGTACAACGGACCACTTTGATGCTTTGGGAATGCTCAATTCTGTCCATAGATGAGCTCTTAAGCTTTTGTGCAATTTCAAGCATAACTTGGTCTATTGGAAACTTTAGCTAACGAAATATTGTACGAAAGTTGAATTAGCAAGATAGACTTCTAAGAACACTAAATAGAGTGCAACGGTGCACTTTGATGGTTTACGAATGCTCAATTCTGTCCATAGATGAGCTTTTCAAGTTTTGAGCATGTTCAAAAATAGCTTGTTTTATTGGCATCTTTATCGAACGAAACGTTTTACAAAAGCTAAACTAGGAAGTTAGACTGCTAAGAACACTAAATAGAGTACAGCGGTCCACTTTGAACCTTTGGGAATGCTCTATTATGTCCATAGATGAGCTTTTAAGGTTTTGTGCAATTTCAAGCATAACTTGGTCTATTGGCAACTTTAGCTAACGAAACGTTGTACGAAAGCTGAAATAGCAAGTTAGACTTCTAAGAACACTAAATGGAGTGCAACGGTGCACTTTGATGCTTTACGAATGCTCAATGCTGTCCATAGACGATCTTTTCAAGTTTTGTGCATTTTCAAAAATAACTTGTTTTATTGGCATCTTTATCGAACGAAACGTTGTACAAAAACTAAACTAGCAAGTTACACTTCTAACGACACTGAATAGAGTACAACGGTCCACTTTGATGCTTTAGAAATGCTCAATTCTGTCTATAGACAAACTTTACAAGTTTTGTGCAATTTGAAACATAACTTGGTCTATTGGTCTCTTTAGCTAACAAAACGTTGTACGAAAGCTAAACTAGCAAGGTAGACTGCTAAGAACACTAGACGGAGTACAACGGTCGACTTTGATGATTTGGGAATGGGCAATTCTGTCCATAGATGAGCTTTTAAGGTTTTGTGCAATTTCAAGTATAACTTGGTCTATTGGCATCTTCACCTAACGAAACGTTGTACGAAAGTTAAACTAGCAAGTTAGACTTCTAAGAACACTAAATGAAGTACAACGGTCCACTTTGATGCTTTACGAATGCTCAATTATGTCCATAGACGAGCTTTTCAAGTTTTGTGCATTTTCAAAAATGACTTGTTTTATTGGCATCTTTATTGAATGAAACGTTGTACAAAAGCTAAACTAGCAAGTTACACTTCTAACGACACTAGATAGGGTACAACGGTCCAGTTTGATGCTTTAGCAATGCTCAATTCTGTCTATAGACAAACTTTTCAAGTTTTGTGCAATTTGAAACATAATTTGGTCTATTGGTATCTTTACCTAACGAAAAGTTGTACATAGGCAAAACTAGCAAGTTAGACTGCTAGGAACACTAAACATAGTACAACAGACCACTTTGATGCTTTGGGAATGCTCAATTCTGTCCATAGATGAGCTCTTAAGGTTTTGTGCAATTTCAAGCATAACTTGGTCTATTGGAAACTTTAGCTAATGAAATGTTGTACGAAAGCTGAATTAGCAAGATATACTTCTAAGAACACTAAATAGAGTGCAACGGTGCACTTTGATGGTTTGCGAATGCTCAATTCTGTCCATAGATGAGCTTTTCAAGTTTTGAGCATGTTCAAAAATAGCTTGTTTTATTGGCATCTTTATCGAACGAAACGTTGTACAAAAACTAAACTAGCAAGTTAGACTGCTAAGAACACTAAATAGAGTACAACGGTCCACTTTGAAGCTTTGGGAATGCTCTATTATGTCCATAGATGAGCTTTTAAGGTTTTGTGCAATTTCAAGCATAACTTGGTCTATTGGCAACTTTAGCTAACGAAACGTTGTACGAAAGCTGAATTAGCAAGTAATACTTCTAAGAACACTAGATAGAGTGCAACGGTGCACTTTACTGCTTTACGAATGCTTAATTCTGTCCATAGATGAGCTTTTCAAGTTTTGTGCATTTTCAAAAATAACTTGTTTTATTGGCATGTTTATCGAACGAAACGTTGTACAAAAGCTAAACTAGCAAGTTACACTTCTAACGACACTAAATAGAGTACAACGGTCCACTTTGATGCTTTAGGAATGCTCAATTCTGTCCATAGACAAACTTTTCAAGTTTTGTGCAATTTGAAACATAACTTGGTCTATTGGTATCTTTACCTAACGAAACGTTGTACGAAAGCTAAACTCGCAAGATAGACTGCCAAGAACACTAAATAGAGTATAACTGTCGACTTTGATGCTTTATGAATGCTCAATTTTGTCCATACACGATCTTTTAAGGTTTTGTGCAATTTCAAGCATAACTTGGTCTATCAGCAACTTTAGCTAACGAAACATTATACGAAAGCTGAATTAGCAAGTTAGACTTCTAAGAACACTAAATAGAGTGCAACGGTGCACTTTGATACTTTACGAATGCTCAATGCTGTCCATAGACGATCTTTTCAAGTTTTGTGCATTTTCAAAAATAACTTGTTTTATTTGCATCTTTATCGAACGAAACGTTGTACAAAAGCTAAACTATCAAGTTACTCTTCTAACGACACTGAATAGAGTACAACGGTCCACTTTGATGCTTTGGGAATGCTCAATTATGTCCATAGATGAGCTTTTAAGGTTTTGTGCAATTTGGAGCATAACTTGTTCTATAGGCAACTTTAGCTAAAGAAACGTTGTACGAAAGCTGAATTAGCAAGTTATACTTCTAAGAACACTAGATAGAGTGCAACGGTGCACTTTACTGCTTTACGAATGCTTAATTCTGTCCATAGATGAGCTTTTCAAGTTTTGTGCATTTTCAAAAATAACTTGTTTTATTGGCATGTTTACCGAACGAAACGTTGTACAAAAGCTAAACTAGCAAGTTACACTTCTAACGACACTAAATAGAGTACAACGGTCCACTTTGATGCTTTAGGAATGCTCAATTCTGTCCATAGACAAACTTTTCAAGTTTTGTGCAATTTGAAACATAACTTGGTCTATTGGTATCTTTACCTAACGAAACGTTGTACGAAAGCTAAACTCGCAAGTTAGACTGCCAAGAACACTAAATAGAGTACAACGGTCGACTTTGATGCCTTATGAATGCTCATTTCTGTCCATACACGATCTTTTAAGGTTTTATGCAATTTCAAGCATAACTTGGTCTATTGGCAACTTTAGCTAACGAAACATTGTACGAAAGCTGAATTAGCAAGTTAGACTTCTAAGAACACTAAATAGAGTGCAACGGTGCACTTGGATGGTTTACAAATGCTCAATTCTGTCCATAGACGAGCTTTTCAAGTTTTGTGCATTTTCAGAAATGACTTGTTTTATTGGCATCTTTATTGAACGAAACGTTGTACAAAAGCTAAACTAGCAAGTTACATTTCTAACGACACTAGATAGGGTACAACGGTCCACTTTGATGCTTTAGGAATGCTCAATTCTGTCCATAGACAAAATTTTCATGTTTTGTGCAATTTGAAACATAATTTGGTCTATTGGTATCTTTACCTAACGAAAGGTTGTACATAAGCAAAACTAGCAAGTTAGACTATTAGGAACACTAAATATAGTACAACAGACCACTTTGACGCTTTGGGAATGCTCAATTCTGTCGATAGATGAGCTCTTAAGGTTTTGTGCAATTTCAAGCATAACTTGGTCTATTGGAAACTTTAGGTAACGAAATGTTGTACGAAAGCTGAATTAGCAAGATAGACTTCTAAGAACACTAAATAGAGTGCAATGGTGCACTTTGATAGTTTGCGAATGCTCAATTCTGTCCATAGATGAGCTTTTCAAGTTTTGAGCATGTTCAAAAATAGCTTGTTTTATTGGCATCTTTATCGAACGAAACGTTGTACAAAAGCTAAACTAGCAAGTTAGACTGCTAAGAACACTAAATAGAGTACAACGGTCCACTTTGAAGCTTTGGGAATGCTCTATTATGTCCATAGATGAGCTTTTAAGGTTTTGTGCAATTTCAAGCATAACTTGGTCTTTTGGCAACTTTAGCTAACGAAACGTTGTACGAAACCCGAATTAGCAAGTAATACTTCTAAGAACACTAGCTAGAGTGCAACGGTGCACTTTACTGCTTTACGAATGCTTAATTCTGTCCATAGATGAGCTTTTCAAGTTTTGTGCATTTTCAAAAATAACTTGTTTTATTGGCATGTTTATCGAACGAAACGTTGTACAAAAGCTAAACTAGCAAGTTACACTTCTAACGACACTAAATAGAGTACAACGGTCCACTTTGATGCTTTAGGAATGCTCAATTCTGTCCATAGACAAACTTTTCAAGTTTTGTGCAATTTGAAACATAACTTGGTCTATTGGTATCTTTACCTAACGAAACGTTGTACGAAAGCTAAACTCGCAAGATAGACTGCCAAGAACACTAAATAGAGTATAACTGTCGACTTTGATGCTTTATGAATGCTCAATTTTGTCCATACACGATCTTTTAAGGTTTTGTGCAATTTCAAGCATAACTTGGTCTATCGGCAACTTTAGCTAACGAAACATTGTACGAAAGCTGAATTAGCAAGTTAGACTTCTAAGAACACTAAATAGAGTGCAACGGTGCACTTTGATGCTTTACGAATGCTCAATGCTGTCCATAGACGATCTTTTCAAGTTTTGTGCATTTTCAAAAATAACTTGTTTTATTTGCATCTTTATCGAACGAAACGTTGTACAAAAGCTAAACTATCAAGTTACACTTCTAACGACACTGAATAGAGTACAACGGTCCACCTTGATGCTTTGGGAATGCTCAATTATGTCCATAGATGAGCTTTTAAGGTTTTGTGCAATTTGGAGCATAACTTGTTCTATAGGCAACTTTAGCTAAAGAAACGTTGTACGAAAGCTGAATTAGCAAGTTATACTTCTAAGAACACTAGATAGAGTGCAACGGTGCACTTTACTGCTTTACGAATGCTTAATTCTGTCCATAGATGAGCTTTTCAAGTTTTGTGCATTTTCAAAAATAACTTGTTTTATTGGCATGTTTACCGAACGAAACGTTGTACAAAAGCTAAACTAGCAAGTTACACTTCTAACGACACTAAATAGAGTACAACGGTCCACTTTGATGCTTTTGGAATGCTCAATTCCGTCCATAGACAAACTTTTCAAGTTTTGTGCAATTTGAAACATAACTTGGTCTATTGGTATCTTTACCTAACGAAACGTTGTACGAAAGCTAAACTCGCAAGTTAGACTGCCAAGAACACTAAATAGAGTACAACGGTCGACTTTGATGCCTTATGAATGCTCATTTCTGTCCATACACGATCTTTTAAGGTTTTATGCAATTTCAAGCATAACTTGGTCTATTGGCAACTTTAGCTAACGAAACATTGTACGAAAGCTGAATTAGCAAGTTAGACTTCTAAGAACACTAAATAGAGTGCAACGGTGCACTTGGATGCTTTACAAATGCTCAATTCTGTCCATAGACGAGCTTTTCAAGTTTTGTGCATTTTCAGAAATGACTTGTTTTATTGGCATCTTTATTGAACGAAACGTTGTACAAAAGCTAAACTAGCAAGTTACACTTCTAACGACACTAGATAGGGTACAACGGTCCACTTTAATGCTTTAGGAATGCTCAATTCTGTCCATAGACAAAATTTTCATGTTTTGTGCAATTTGAAACATAATTTGGTCTATTGGTATCTTTACCTAACGAAAAGTTGTACATAAGCAAAACTAGCAAGTTAGACTATTAGGAACACTAAATATAGTACAACAGATCACTTTGATGCTTTGGGAATGCTCAATTCTGTCCATAGATGAGCTCTTAAGGTTTTGTGCAATTTCAAGCATAACTTGGTCTATTGGAAACTTTAGGTAACGAAATGTTGTACGAAAGCTGAATTTGCAAGATAGACTTCTAAGAACACTAAATAGAGTGCAATGGTGCACTTTGATAGTTTGCGAATGCTCAATTCTGTCCATAGATGAGCTTTTCAAGTTTTGAGCATGTTCAAAAATAGCTTGTTTTATTGGCATCTTTATCGAACGAAACGTTGTACAAAAGCTAAACTAGCAAGTTAGACTGCTAAGAACACTAAATAGAGTACAACGGTCCACTTTGAAGCTTTGGGAATGCTCTATTATGTCCATAGATGAGCTTTTAAGGTTTTGTGCAATTTCAAGCATAACTTGGTCTATTGGCAACTTTAGCTAACGAAACGTTGTACGAAAGCTGAATTAGCAAGTTAGACTTCTAAGAACACTAAATAGAGTGCAACGGTGTACTTTGATGCTTTACGAATGCTCAATGCTGTCCATAGACGATCTTTTCAAGTTTTGTGCATTTTCAAAAAAACTTGTTTTATTGGCATCTTTATCGAACGAAATGTTGTACAAAAGCTAAACTAGAAAGTTACACTTCTAACGACACTGAATAGTGTAAAACGGTCCACTTTGATGTTTTAGGAATGCTCAATTCTGTCCATGGACAAACTTTACAAGTTTTGTGCAATTTGAAACATAACTTGGTCTATTGGTCTCTTTACCTAACAAAACGCTGTACGAAAGCTAATCCAGCAAGGTAGACTGCTAAGAACACTAGACAGAGTACAACGGTCGACTTTGATGCTTTGGGAATGGGCAATTCTGTCCATAGATGAGCTTTTAAGGTTTTGTGCAATTTCAAGTATAACTTGGTCTATTGGCATCTTCACCTAACGAAACGTTGTACGAAAGCTAAACTAGCAAGTTAGACTTCTAAGAACACTAAATGGAGTACAACGGTCCACTTTGATGCTTTACGAATGCTCAATTCTGTCCATAGACGAGCTTTTCAAGTTTTGTGCATTTTCAAAAATGACTTGTTTTATTGGCATCTTTATTGAACGAAACGTTGTACAAAAGCTAAACTAGCAAGTTACACTTCTAATGACACTAGGTAGGGTACAACGGTCCAGTTTGATGCTTTAGGAATCCTCAATTCTGTCCATAGACAAACTTTCAAGTTTTGTGCAATTTGAAACATAATTTGGTCTATTGGTATCTTTACCTAACGAAAAGTTGTACATAAGCAAAACCAGCAAGTTAGACTGCTAGGAACACTAAATATAGTACAACGAACCACTTTGATGCTTTGGGAATGCTCAATTCTGTCCATAGAGGAGCTCTTAAGGTTTTGTGCAATTTCAAGCATAACTTGGTCTATTGGAAACTTTAGCTAATGAAATGTTGTACGAAAGCTGAATTAGCAAGATAGACTTCTAAGAACACTAAATAGAGTGCAACGGTGCACTTTGATGGTTTGCGAATGCTCAATTCTGTACATAGATGAGCTTTTCAAGTTTTGAGCATGTTCAAAAATAGCTTGTTTTATTGGAATCTTTATCGAGCGAAACGTTGTACAAAAGCTAAACTAGCAAGTTAGACTGCTAAGAACACTAAATAGAGTACAACAGTCCACTTTGATGCTTTGGGAATGCTTTATTATGTCCATCGATGAGCTTTTGAGGTTTTGTGCAATTTCAAGCATAACTTGGTCTATTGGTCTCTTTACCTAACAAAACGCTGTACGAAAGCTAAACTAGCAAGGTAGACTGCTAAGAACACTAGACAGAGTACAACGGTCGACTTTGATGCTTTGGGAATGGGCAATTCTGTCCATAGATGAGCTTTTAAGGTTTTGTGCAATTTCGAGTATAACTTGGTCTATTGGCATCTTCACCTAACAAAACGTTGTACGAAATCTAAACTAGCAAGTTAGACTTCTAAGAACACTAAATGGAGTACAACGGTCCACTTTCATGCTTTACGAATGCTTAATTCTGTCCATAGACGAGCTTTTCAAGTTTTGTGCATTTTCAACAATAACTTGTTCTATTGGCATCTTTATCGAACGAAACATTGTACAAAAGCCAAATTAGCAAGTTAGACTGCTAAGAACACTAAATAGAGTACATCGGTCCACTTTGATGCTTTGGGAATGCTCAATTCTGTCCATAGATGAGCTTTTAAGGTTTTGTGCAATTTGAAACATAACTTGGTTTATTGGCGTTTTTATCGAACGAAACATTGTACAAAAGCTAAACTACCAAGTAAGACTTCTATGAACACTAAATAGAGTACAACGGTCCACTTTGATGCTTTAGGAATGCTCAATTTTGTCCATAGATGAGCTTTTAAGCTTTTGTGAAATTTCAAGCATAACTTGGTCTATTGGCATCTTTACCTAACGAAACATTGTACGAATGCTAAACTAGCAAGTTAGACTGCTAAGAACACTAAATAGAGTACAACGGTCCACTTTGATGCTTTGGGAATGCTCAATTTTGTCCATAGATGAGCTTTTAAGGTTTTGTGCAATTTCAAGCATAACATTGTCTATTGGCATCTTTACCTAACGAAACGTTGTACGAAAGCTAAACTAGCAAGTTAGACTTCTAAGAACACTAAATAGAGTATAACGGTCCACTTTGATGCTTTAGGAATGCTCAATTCTGTCCATAGGCAAACTTTTCAAGTTTTGTGCAATTTGAAACATAACTTGGTCTATTGGTATCTTTACCTAACGAAAATTTGTACGAAAGCTAAACTAGCAAGGCAGACTGCTAAGAACACTAAATAGAGTACAACGGTCCACTTTGATGATTTGGGAATGCTCATCTGTCCATAGATAATCTTTTAAGGTTTTGTGCAACTTCAAGCATAACCTCGTCTTATGGCATCTTTATCTAACGAAACGTTGTACGAAAGCTAAACTAGCAAGTTACACTTCTAACGACACTAAATAGAGTACAACGGTCCACTTTGATTCTTTAGGAATGCTCAATTCTGTCCATGGACAAACTTTTCAAGTTTTGTGCAATTTCAACCATAACTTTTTCTATTGGCATCTTTATCGAACAAAACGTTGTACAAAAGCCAAACTAGCGAGTTAGACTGGTAAGAACACTAAATAGAGTACAACGGTCCACTTTGATGCTTTGGGAATGCTCATTTCTGTCCATAGATGAGCTTTTAAGGTTTTGTGCAATTTGAAACATAACATGGTCCATTGGCATCTTTACCGAATGAAACGTTGTACGAAAGCTAAACTAGCAAGTTAGACTTCTAAGAACACTAAATAGAGTACAATGGTCCACTTTGATGCTTTAGGGATGCTCAATTCTATCCATAGACAAACTTTTCAAGTTTTGTGCAATTTGAAACATAACTTGGTCTACTGATATCTTTACCTAACAAAACGTTGTACGAAAGCTAAACTAGCAAGTTAGACTGCTAAGAACACTTAATAGAGTACAACGGTCCACTTCGATGCTTTGGGAATGCTCATCTGTCCATAGATAATCTTTTAAGGTTTTGTGCAACTTCAAGCATAACCTCGTCTTATGGCATCTTTATCTAACGAAACGTTGTACGAAAGCTAAACTAGCAAGTTACACTTCTAACGACACTAAATAGAGTACAACGGTCCACTTTGATGCTTTAGGAATGCTCAATTCTGTCCATGGACAAACTTTTCAAGTTTTGTGCAATTTGAAACATGACTTGGTCTACTGGTATCTTTACCGAACGAAACGTTGTACGAAAGCTAAACTCGCAACGTAGACTGCTAAAAACACTAAATAGAGTACAACGGTCGACTTTGATACTTTGGGAATGCTCAATTCTGTGCATAGATGAGCTTTTAAGGTTTTGTGCAATTTCAAGCATAACTTGGTCTATTGGCATCTTTACCTAACGAAACGTTGTACGAAAGCTAAACTAGCAAGTTAGACTGCTAAGAACACTAAATAGAGTACAATGGTCCACTTTGACACATCGGGAATGCTCAATTAAGTCCATAGATGAGCTTTTCAAGTTTTGTGCATTTTCAAACATAACTTGGTTTATTGGCATCTTTATCTAACGAAACATTGTACAAAAGCTAAACTAGCAAGGAAGACTTCTACGAACACTAAATAGGGTACAACGGTCCATTTTGATGCTTTAGGAATAATGAATTCTGACCATAGACAAACTTTTCAAGTTTTGTGCAATTTGAAACATAACTTGGTCTATTGCTATCTTACCTAACGAAACGTTGTACGAAAGCTATACTAGCAAGTTATACTGCTAAGAACACTAAATAGAGTACAACGGTCCACTTTGATGCTTTGGGAACGCTCAATTCTGTCCATAGACGAGCTTTTAAGGTTTTGTGCAATTTCAAGCATAACTTGGTCTATTGGCATCTTTACCTAACGAAACGTTGTATGAAAGCTGAACTAGCAAGTTAGACTTCTAAGAACACTAAATAGAGTATAACGGTCCACTTTGATGCTTTAGGAATGCTCAGATCTGTCCATAGACAAACTTTTCAAGTTTTATGCAATTTGAAACATAACTTGGTCTATTGGTATCTTTCCCTAACGAAGCGTTGTACGAAAGCTAAACTAGCAAGGTAGACTGCAAAGAACACTAGATAGAGTACAACGGTCCACTTTGAAGCTTTGGGAACACTCAATTCTGTCCATAGATGAGCTTTTAAGGTTTTGTGCAATTTCAAGCGTAACTTGGTCTATTGGCATCTTTACCCAACGAAACATTGTACGAAAGCTAAACTAGCAAGTTAGACTTTTAAGAACACTAAATATAGTACAACGGTCCACTTTGATGCTTTAGGAATGCTCAATTTTGTCCATAGACAAACTTTTCAAGTTTTGTACAATTTGAAACATAACTTGGTCTACTGGTATCTTTACCTAATGAAACGTTGTACGAAAGCTAAACTGGCAATTTAGACTACAAAGAACACTAAATAGAGTACAACGGTCGACTTTGATGCTTTACGAATGCTTAATTCTGTCCATAGACGAGCTTTTCATGTTTTGTGCATTTTCAACCATAACTTGTTCTATTGGCCTCTTTATTGAATGAAACGTTGTACAAAAGCCAAACTACCAAGTTAGACTGCTAAGAACACTAAATAGAGTACAACGGTCCACTTTGATGCTTCGGGAATGCTCAATTCTGTCCATAGATGAGCTTGTAAGGTTTTGTGCTATTTGAAACATAACTTGGTCTATTAGCATTTGTACCGAACGAAACGTTGTACGAAAGCTAAACTAGCAAGTTAGATTTCTAAGAACACTAAATAGAGTACAACGGCCCACTTTGATGCTTTAGGAATGCTCAATTCTGTCCATAGACAAACTTTTCAAGGTTTGTGCAATTTGAAACATAACTTGGTCTACTGGTATCTTTACCTAACGAAACATTGTACGAAAGCTAAACTAGCAAGTTGGACTGCTAAGAACACTAAATAGAGTACAACGGTCCACTTCGATGCTTTGGGAATGCTCATCTGTCCATAGATAAGCTTTTAAGGTTTTGTGCAACTTCAAGCATAACTTCGTCTTATGGCATCTTTATCTGACGAAACGTTGTACGAAAACTAAACTAGCAAGTTATACTTCTAACGACACCAAATAAAGTACAACGGTCCACTTTGATGATTTAGGAACGTTCAATTCTGCCCATGGACAAACTTTTCAAGTTTTGTGCAATTTGAAACATAACTTGGTCTATTGGTATCTTTACCTAACGAAACGTTTACGAAAGCTAAACTCGCAAGTTAGACTGCTTAGAACACTAAATAGAGTACAACGGTCGACTTTGATACTTTGGGAATGCTCAATTCTGTCCATAGATGAGTTTTTAAGGTTTTGTGCAATTTCAAGCATAACTTGGTCTACTGGCATCTTTACCTAACGAAACGTTGTACGAAAGCTAAACTAGCAAGTTAGACTGCTAAGAACACTAAATAGAGTACAATGGTCCACTTTGACACATCGGGAATGCTCAATTAAGTCCATAGATGAGCTTTTCAAGTTTTGGGCATTTTCAAGTAAGACTTCTATGAACACTAAATAGAGTACAACGGTCCACTTTGATGTTTTAGGAATGCTCAATTTTGTCCATAGATGAGCTTTTAAGCTTTTGTGAAATTTCAAGCATAACTTGGTCTATTGGCATCTTTACCTAACGAAACGTTGTACGAATGCTAAACTAGCAAGTTAGACTGCTAAGAACACTAAATAGAGTACAACGGTCCACTTTGATGCTTTGCGAATGCTCAATTTTGTCCATAGATGAGCTTTTAAGGTTTTGTGCAATTTCAAGCATAACTTTGTCTATTGGCATCTTTACCTAACGAAACGTTGTACGAAAGCTAAACTAGCAAGTTAGACTTCTAAGAACACTAAATAGAGTATAACGGTCCACTTTGATGCTTTAGGAATGCTCAATTCTGTCCATAGGCAAACTTTTCAAGTTTTGTGCAATTTGAAACATAACTTGGTCTATTGGTATCTTTACCTAACGAAACGTTGTACGAAAGCTAAACTAGCAAGGCAGACTACTAAGAACACTAAATAGAGTACAACGGTCCACTTTGATGATTTGGGAACGCTCAATTCTGTCCATAGATGAGCTTTTAAGGTTTTCTGCAATTTCAAGCATAACTTGGTCTATTGGCATCTTTACCCAACGAAACATTGTACGAAAGCTAAAATAGCAAGTTAGACTTCTAAGAACACTAAATAGAGTACAACGGTCCACTTTGACGCTTTAGGAATGCTCAATTCTATCCATAGACAAACTTTTCAAGTTTTGTGCAATGTGAAACATAACTTGGTATACTGGTATCTTTACCTAACGAAACGTTGTACGTAAGCTAAACTAGCAAGTTAGACTGCTAAGAACACTAAATAGAGTACAACGGTCCACTTTGATGCTTTACGAATGCTCAATTCTGTCCATAGATGAGCTTTTCAAGTTTTGTGCATTTTCAACCATAACTTGTTCTATTGGCATCTTTATCGAACGAAACGTTGTACAAAAGCCAAACTAGCGAGTTAGACTGGTAAGAACACTAAATAGAGTACAACGGTCCACTTTGATGCTTTGGGAATGCTCATTTCTGTCCATAGATGAGCTTTTATGGTTTTGTGCAATTTGAAACATAACATGGTCCATTGGCATCTTTACCGAACGAAACGTTGCACGAAAGCTAAACTAGCAAGTTAGACTTCTAAGAACACTACATAGAGTACAACGGCCCACTTTGATGCTTTAGGATTGCCCAATTCTGTCCATAGACAAACTTTTCAAGTTTTGTGCAATTTGAAACATAACTTGGTCTACTGGTATCTTTACCTAACGAAACGTTGTACGAAAGCTAAACTAGCAAGTTAGACTACGAAGAATACTAAATAGAGTACAACGGTCCACTTTGATGCTTTCGGAATGCTCAATTCTGTCCATGGACAAACTTTTCAAGTTTTGTACAATTTGAAACGTAACTTGGTCTATTGGTATCTTTGCCTAATGAAACGTTGAATGAAAGCTGAACTCGCAAGTTAAACTGTTAAGAACACTAAATAGAGTGCAACGGTCCACTTTGATGCTTGGGGAACGCTCAATTCTATCCATAGACAAGTTTTTAAGGTTTTGTGCAATTTCAAGCATAAGTTAGTCTATTGGCAACTGTAGCGAACGAAACGTTGTACGAAAGCTGAATTAGCAAGTTAGACTTCTAAGAACACTAAATAGAGTGCAACAGTGCACTTTGATGCTTTACGAATGCTCAATTCTGTCCATAGACGAGCTTTTCAAGTTTTGTGCATTTTCAAAAGTAACTTCTTTTATTGGCATCTTTATCGAAGAAACGTTGTACAAAAGCTAAACTAGCAAGTTAGACTGCTAAGAACACTAAATAGAGTACAACGGTGCACTTTGATGCTTTGGCAATGCTCAATTCTGTCCATGGACAAACTTTTCAAGTTTTGTGCAATTTGAAACATAACTTGGTCTATTGGTATCTTTACCTAACGAAACTTTGTACGAAAGCTAAACTAGCAAGGCAGACTACTAAGAACACTAAATAGAGTACAACGGTCCATTTTGATGATTTGGGAACGCTCAATTCTGTCCATAGATGAGCTTTTAAGGTTTTCTGCAATTTCAAGCATAACTTGGTCTATTGGCATCTTTACCCGACGAAACGTTGTACGAAAGCTAAAATAGCAAGTTAGACTTCTAAGAACACTAAATAGAGTACAACGGTCCACTTTGACGCTTTAGGAATGCTCAATTCTGTCCATAGACAAACTTTTCAAGTTTTGTGCAATTTGAAACATAACTTGGTCAACTGGTATCTTTACCTAACGAAACGTTGTACGAAAGTTAAACTAGCAAGTTAGACTGCTAAGAACACTAAATAGAGTACAAGGATTGACTTTGATGCTTTACGAATGCTCAATTCTTTCCATAGACGAGCGTTTCAAGTTTTGTGCATTTTCAACCATAACTTGTTCCATTGGTATCTTTATCGAACGAAACGTTGTACAAAAGCCAAACTAACGAGTTAGACAGGTAAGAACACTAAATAGAGTACAACGGTCCACTTTGATGCTTTGGGAATGCTCATTTCTGTCCATAGATGAGCTTTTAGAGTTTTGTGCAATTTGAAACATAACTTGGTCTATTGGCATCTTTACCGAACGAAACGTTGTACGAAAGCTAAACTAGCAAGTTAGACTTCTAAGAACACTACATAGAGTACAACGGCCCACTTTGATGCTTTAGGAATGCCCAATTCCGTCCATAGACAAACTTCTCAAGTTTTGTGCAATTTGAAACATAACTTGGTCTACTGGTATCTTTACCTAACGAAACGTTCTACGAAAGCTAAACTAGCAAGTTAGACTGCTAAGAATACTAAATAGAGTACAACGGTCCACTTTGATGCTTTAGGAATGCTGAATGCTGTCCATAGACAAACTTTTCAAGTTTTGTGCAATTTGAAACATAACTTGGTGTATTGGTATCTTTACCTAACGAAACGTTGTACGAAAGCTAAACTAGCAAGGCAGACTGCTAAGAACACTAAATAGAGTACAAGGGTCCACTTTGATGATTTGGGAACGCTCAATTCTGTCCATAGATGAGTTTTTAAGGTTTTCTGCAATTTCAAGCATAACTTGGTCTATTGGCATCTTTACCCAACGAAACATTGTACGAAAGCTAAACTAGCAAGTTAGACTTCTAAGAACACTAAATAGAGTACAACGGTCCACTTTGATGCTTTAGGAATGCTCAATTCTGTCCATAGACAAACTTTTCAAGTTTTGTGCAATTTGAAACGTAACTTGGTCTACTGGTATCTTTACCTAACGAAAAGTTGTACGAAAGCTAAACTAGCAAGTTAGACGTGTAAGAACACTAAATAGAGTACAACGGTCCACTTTGTGTCTTTGGGAATGCTCATTTCTGTCCATAGATGAGCTTTTAAGGTTTTGTGCAATTTGAAACATAACTTGGTCTATCGACATCTTTACCGAACGAAACGTTGTACGAAAGCTAAGCTAGCAAGGTAGACTTCTAAGAACACTACATAGAGTACAATGGCCCATTTTGATGCTTTAGGAATGCCCAATTCTGTCCATAGACAAACTTTTCAAGTTTTGTGCAATTTGAAACATAACTTGGTCTACTGGTATCTTTACCTAACGAAACGTTGTACGAAAGCTAAACTAGCAAGTTAGACTGCTAAGAACACTAAATAGAGTATAACGGTCAACTTTGATGCTTTACGAATGCTCAATTCTGTCCATAGACAAACTTTTCAACTTTTGTGCAATTTGAAACATCACTTGGTCTACTGGTATCTTTACCTAACGAAACGTTGTACGAAAGCTAAACTAGCAAGGCAGACTGCTAAGAACACAAGAACACTAAATAGAGTACAACGGTCCACTTTGATGATTTGGGAACGCTCAATTTTGTCCATAGATGAGCTTTTAAGGTTTTCTGCAATTTCAAGCATAACTTGGTCTATTGGCATCTTTACCCAATGAAACATTGTACGAAAGCTAAACTAGCAAGTTAGACTTCTAAGAACACTAAATAGAGTACAATGGTCCACTTTGATGCTTTAGGAACGCTCAATTCTGTCCATAGACAAACTTTTCAAGTTTTGTGCAATTTGAAACATAACTTGTTCTACTGGTATCTTTACCTAACGAAACGTTGTACGAAAGCTAAACTAGCAAGTTAGACTGCTAAGAACACTAAATAGAGTACAACGGTCCACTTTGATGCTTTATGAATGCTCAATTCTGTCCATAGACGAGCTTTTCAAGTTTTGTGTATTTTCAACCATAACTTGTTCTATTGGCATCTTTACGAACGAAACGTTGTAGAAAAGCCAAACTAGCAATTTAGACTGGTAAGAACACTAAATAGAGTACAACGGTCCACTTTGATGCTTGGGGAACGCTCAATTCTATCCATAGACAAGTTTTTAAGGTTTTGTGCAATTTCAAGCATAAGTTAGTCTATTGGCAACTGTAGCGAACGAAACGTTGTACGAAAGCTGAATTAGCAAGTTAGACTTCTAAGAACACTAAATAGAGTGCAACAGTGCACTTTGATGCTTTACGAATGCTCAATTCTGTCCATAGACGAGCTTTTCAAGTTTTGTGCATTTTCAAAAGTAACTTCTTTTATTGGCATCTTTATCGAAGAAACGTTGTACAAAAGCTAAACTAGCAAGTTAGACTGCTAAGAACACTAAATAGAGTACAACGGTGCACTTTGATGCTTTGGCAATGCTCAATTCTGTCCATAGACAAACTTTTCAAGTTTTGTGCAATTTGAAACATAACTTGGTCTATTGGTATCTTTACCTATCGAAACTTTGTACGAAAGCTAAACTAGCAAGGCAGACTACTAAGAACACTAAATAGAGTACAACGGTCCATTTTGATGATTTGGGAACGCTCAATTCTGTCCATAGATGAGCTTTTAAGGTTTTCTGCAATTTCAAGCATAACTTGGTCTATTGGCATCTTTACCCGACGAAACGTTGTACGAAAGCTAAAATAGCAAGTTAGACTTCTAAGAACACTAAATAGAGTACAACGGTCCACTTTGACGCTTTAGGAATGCTCAATTCTGTCCATAGACAAACTTTTCAAGTTTTGTGCAATTTGAAACATAACTTGGTCAACTGGTATCTTTACCTAACGAAACGTTGTACGAAAGTTAAACTAGCAAGTTAGACTGCTAAGAACACTAAATAGAGTACAAGGATTGACTTTGATGCTTTACGAATGCTCAATTCTTTCCATAGACGAGCGTTTCAAGTTTTGTGCATTTTCAACCATAACTTGTTCCATTGGTATCTTTATCGAACGAAACGTTGTACAAAAGCCAAACTAACGAGTTAGACAGGTAAGAACACTAAATAGAGTACAATGGTCCACTTTGATGCTTTGGGAATGCTCATTTCTGTCCATAGATGAGCTTTTAGAGTTTTGTGCAATTTGAAACATAACTTGGTCTATTGGCATCTTTACCGAATGAAACGTTGTACGAAAGCTAAACTAGCAAGTTAGACTTCTAAGAACACTACATAGAGTACAACGGCCCACTTTGATGCTTTAGGAATGCCCAATTCCGTCCATAGACAAACTTCTCAAGTTTTGTGCAATTTGAAACATAACTTGGTCTACTGGTATCTTTACCTAACGAAACGTTCTACGAAAGCTAAACTAGCAAGTTAGACTGCTAAGAATACTAAATAGAGTACAACGGTCCACTTTGATGCTTTAGGAATGCTGAATGCTGTCCATAGACAAACTTTTCAAGTTTTGTGCAATTTGAAACATAACTTGGTGTATTGGTATCTTTACCTAACGAAACGTTGTACGAAAGCTAAACTAGCAAGGCAGACTGCTAAGAACACTAAATAGAGTACAAGGGTCCACTTTGATGATTTGGGAACGCTCAATTCTGTCCATAGATGAGTTTTTAAGGTTTTCTGCAATTTCAAGCATAACTTGGTCTATTGGCATCTTTACCCAACGAAACATTGTACGAAAGCTAAACTAGCAAGTTAGACTTCTAAGAACACTAAATAGAGTACAACGGTCCACTTTGATGCTTTAGGAATGCTCAATTCTGTCCATAGACAAACTTTTCAAGTTTTGTGCAATTTGAAACGTAACTTGGTCTACTGGTATCTTTACCTAACGAAAAGTTATACGAAAGCTAAACTAGCAAGTTAGACGTGTAAGAACACTAAATAGAGTACAACGGTCCACTTTGTGTCTTTGGGAATGCTCATTTCTGTCCATAGATGAGCTTTTAAGGTTTTGTGCAATTTGAAACATAACTTGGTCTATCGACATCTTTACCGAACGAAACGTTGTACGAAAGCTAAGCTAGCAAGGTAGACTTCTAAGAACACTACATAGAGTACAATGGCCCATTTTGATGCTTTAGGAATGCCCAATTCTGTCCATAGACAAACTTTTCAAGTTTTGTGCAATTTGAAACATAACTTGGTCTACTGGTATCTTTACCTAACGAAACGTTGTACGAAAGCTAAACTAGCAAGTTAGACTGCTAAGAACACTAAATAGAGTATAACGGTCAACTTTGATGCTTTACGAATGCTCAATTCTGTCCATAGACAAACTTTTCAACTTTTGTGCAATTTGAAACATCACTTGGTCTACTGGTATCTTTACCTAACGAAACGTTGTACGAAAGCTAAACTAGCAAGGCAGACTGCTAAGAACACTAAATAGAGTACAACGGTCCACTTTGATGATTTGGGAACGCTCAATTTTGTCTATAGATGAGCTTTTAAGGTTTTCTGCAATTTCAAGCATAACTTGGTCTATTGGCATCTTTACCCAATGAAACATTGTACGAAAGCTAAACTAGCAAGTTAGACTTCTAACAACACTAAATAGAGTACAACGGTCCACTTTGATGCTTTAGGAACGCTCAATTCTGTCCATAGACAAACTTTTCAAGTTTTGTGCAATTTGAAACATAACTTGTTCTACTGGTATCTTTACCTAACGAAACGTTGTACGAAAGCTAAACTAGCAAGTTAGACTGCTAAGAACACTAAATAGAGTACAACGGTCCACTTTGATGCTTTATGAATGCTCAATTCTGTCCATAGACGAGCTTTTCAAGTTTTGTGTATTTTCAACCATAACTTGTTCTATTGGCATCTTTACGAACGAAACGTTGTAGAAAAGCCAAACTAGCAATTTAGACTGGTAAGAACACTAAATAGAGTACAACGGTCCACTTTGATGCTTTGGGAATGCTCATTTCTGTCCATAGACGAGCTTTTAAGGTTTTGTGCAATTTGAAACATAACTTGGTCTATCGGCATCTTTACCGAACGAAACGTTGTACGAAAGCTAAACTAGCAAGTTAGACTTCTAAGAACACTACATAGAGTACAACGGCTCACTTTGATGCTTTAGGAATGCCCAATTCTGTCCATAGACAAACTTTTCAAGTTTTGTGCAATTTGAAACATAACTTGGTCTACTGGTATCTTCACCTAACGAAACGTTGTACGAAAGCTAAACTAGCATGTTAGACTGCTAAGAACACTAAATAGAGTACAACGATCCACTTTGATGCTTTACGAATGCTCAATTCTGTCCATAGACGAGCTTTTCAAGTTTTGTGCATTTTCAACCATAACTTGTTCTATTGGCATCTTTATCGAACGAAACGTTGTACAAAAGCCAAACTAGCAAGTTAGACTGGTAATAACACTAAATAGAGTACAACGGTCCACTTTGATGCTTTGAGAATGCTCATTTCTGTCCATAGATGAGCTTTTAAGGTTTTGTGCAATTTGAAACATAACTTGGTCTATCGGCATCTTTACCGAATGAAACGTTGTACGAAAGCTAAACTAGCAAGTTAGACTTGTAAGAACACTACATAGAGTACAATGGCCCACTTTGATGCTTTAGGAAGGCCCAATTCTGTCCATAGACAAACTTTTCAAGTTTTGTGCAATTTGAAACATAACTTGGTCTACTGGTATCTTTACCTAACGAAACGTTGTGCGAAAGCTAAACTAGCAAGTTAGACAGCTAAGAATACTAAATAGAGTACAACGGTCCATTTGATGCTTTAGGAATGCTCAATTCTGTCCATGGACCAACTTTTCAAGTTTTGTACAATTTGAAACGTAACTTGGTCTATTGGTATCTTTGCCTAATGAAACGTTGAACGAAAGCTGAACTCGCAAGTTAAACTGCTAAGAACACTAAATAGAGTGCAACGGTCCACTTTGATGCTTTGGGAACGCTCAATTCTGTCCATAGACTAGCTTTTAAGGTTTTGTGCAATTTCAAGCATAACTTAGTCTATTGGCAAATTTAGCTAATGAAACGTTGTACGAAAGCTGAATTAGCAAGTTAGACTGCTAAGAACACTAAATAGAGTATAACGGTCAACTTTGATGCTTTACGAATGCTCAATTCTGTCCATAGACAAACTTTTCAACTTTTGTGCAATTTGAAACATCACTTGGTCTACTGGTATCTTTACCTAACGAAACGTTGTACGAAAGCTAAACTAGCAAGGCAGACTGCTAAGAACACTAAATAGAGTACAACGGTCCACTTTGATGATTTGGGAACGCTCAATTTTGTCTATAGATGAGCTTTTAAGGTTTTCTGCAATTTCAAGCATAACTTGGTCTATTGGCATCTTTACCCAATGAAACATTGTACGAAAGCTAAACTAGCAAGTTAGACTTCTAACAACACTAAATAGAGTACAACGGTCCACTTTGATGCTTTAGGAACGCTCAATTCTGTCCATAGACAAACTTTTCAAGTTTTGTGCAATTTGAAACATAACTTGTTCTACTGGTATCTTTACCTAACGAAACGTTGTACGAAAGCTAAACTAGCAAGTTAGACTGCTAAGAACACTAAATAGAGTACAACGGTCCACTTTGATGCTTTATGAATGCTCAATTCTGTCCATAGACGAGCTTTTCAAGTTTTGTGTATTTTCAACCATAACTTGTTCTATTGGCATCTTTACGAACGAAACGTTGTAGAAAAGCCAAACTAGCAATTTAGACTGGTAAGAACACTAAATAGAGTACAACGGTCCACTTTGATGCTTTGGGAATGCTCATTTCTGTCCATAGACGAGCTTTTAAGGTTTTGTGCAATTTGAAACATAACTTGGTCTATCGGCATCTTTACCGAACGAAACGTTGTACGAAAGCTAAACTAGCAAGTTAGACTTCTAAGAACACTACATAGAGTACAACGGCTCACTTTGATGCTTTAGGAATGCCCAATTCTGTCCATAGACAAACTTTTCAAGTTTTGTGCAATTTGAAACATAACTTGGTCTACTGGTATCTTCACCTAACGAAACGTTGTACGAAAGCTAAACTAGCATGTTAGACTGCTAAGAACACTAAATAGAGTACAACGATCCACTTTGATGCTTTACGAATGCTCAATTCTGTCCATAGACGAGCTTTTCAAGTTTTGTGCATTTTCAACCATAACTTGTTCTATTGGCATCTTTATCGAACGAAACGTTGTACAAAAGCCAAACTAGCAAGTTAGACTGGTAATAACACTAAATAGAGTACAACGGTCCACTTTGATGCTTTGAGAATGCTCATTTCTGTCCATAGATGAGCTTTTAAGGTTTTGTGCAATTTGAAACATAACTTGGTCTATCGGCATCTTTACCGAATGAAACGTTGTACGAAAGCTAAACTAGCAAGTTAGACTTGTAAGAACACTACATAGAGTACAATGGCCCACTTTGATGCTTTAGGAAGGCCCAATTCTGTCCATAGACAAACTTTTCAAGTTTTGTGCAATTTGAAACATAACTTGGTCTACTGGTATCTTTACCTAACGAAACGTTGTGCGAAAGCTAAACTAGCAAGTTAGACAGCTAAGAATACTAAATAGAGTACAACGGTCCATTTGATGCTTTAGGAATGCTCAATTCTGTCCATGGACCAACTTTTCAAGTTTTGTACAATTTGAAACGTAACTTGGTCTATTGGTATCTTTGCCTAATGAAACGTTGAACGAAAGCTGAACTCGCAAGTTAAACTGCTAAGAACACTAAATAGAGTGCAACGGTCCACTTTGATGCTTTGGGAACGCTCAATTCTGTCCATAGACTAGCTTTTAAGGTTTTGTGCAATTTCAAGCATAACTTAGTCTATTGGCAAATTTAGCTAATGAAACGTTGTACGAAAGCTGAATTAGCAAGTTAGACATCTAAGAACACTAAATAGAGTGCAACGGTGCACTTTGATGCATTACGAATGCTCAATTCTGTCCATAGACGAGCTTTTCAAGTTTTGTGCATTTTCAAAAATAACTTCTTTTATTGGCATCTTTATCGAACGAAACATTGTACAAAAGCTAAACTAGCAAGTTAGCTTGCTTAGAACACTAAATAGAGTACAACGGTCCACTTTGATGCTTTGGGAATGCTCAATTCTGTCCATAGACAAACTTTTCAAGTTTTGTGCAATTTGAAACATAACTTGGTCTGTTGGTATCTTTACCGAACGAACCGTTGTACGAAAGCTAAACTAGCAAGGCAGACTGCTAAGAACACTAAATAGAGTACAACGGTCCACTTTGATGATTTGGGAACGCTCAATTCTGTCCATAGATGAGCTTTTAATGTTTTCTGCAATTTCAAGCATAACTTGGTCTATTGGCATCTTTACCCAAAGAAACATTGTACGAAAGCTAAACTAGCAAGTTAGACTTCTAAGAGCACTAAATAGAGTACAACGGTCCACTTTGATGCTTTAGGAATGCTCAATTCTGTCCATAGACAAACTTTTCAAGTTTTGTGCAATTTGAAACATAACTTGGTCTACTGGTATCTTTACCTAACGAAACGTTGTACGAAAGCTAAACTAGCAAGTTAGACTGCTAAGAACACTAAATAGAGTACAACGGTCCACTTTGATGCTTTACGAATGCTCAATTCTGTCCATAGACGAGCTTTTCAAGTTTTGTGTATTTTCAACCATAACTTGTTCTATTGGCATCTTTACGAACGAAACGTTGTAGAAAAGCCAAACTAGCAATTTAGACTGGTAAGAACACTAAATAGAGTACAACGGTCCACTTTGATGCTTTGGGAATGCTCATTTCTGTCCATAGACGAGCTTTTTAGGTTTTGTGCAATTTGAAACATAACTTGGTCTATCGGCATCTTTACCGAACGAAACGTTGTACGAAAGCTAAACTAGCAAGTTAGACTTCTAAGAACACTACATAGAGTACAACGGCCCACTTTGATGCTTTAGGAATGCCCAATTCTGTCCATAGACAAACTTTTCAAGTTTTGTGCAATTTGAAACATAACTTGGTCTATTGGTATCTTCACCTAACGAAACGTTGTACGAAAGCTAAACTAGCATGTTAGACTGCTAAGAACACTAAATAGAGTACAACGGTCCACTTTGATGCTTTACGAATGCTCAATTCTGTCCATATACGAGCTTTCCAAGTTTTGTGCATTTTCAACCATAACTTGTTCTATTGGCATCTTTATCGAACGAAACGTTGTACAAAAGCCAAACTAGCAAGTTAGACTGGTAATAACACTAAATAGAGTACAACAGTCCACTTTGATGCTTTGAGAATGCTCATTTCTGTCCATAGATGAGCTTTTAAGGTTTTGTGCAATTTGAAACATAACTTGGTCTATCGGCATCTTTACCGAACGAAACGTTATACGAAAGCTAAACTAGCAAGTTAGACTTCTAAGAACACTACATAGAGTACAACGGCCCACTTTGATGCCTTAGGAATGCCCAATTCTGTCCATAGACAAACTTTTCAAGTTTTGTGCAATTTGAAACATAACTTGGTCTACTGGTATCTTTACCTAACGAAACGTTGTGCGAAAGCTAAACTAGCAAGTTAGACTGTTAAGAATACTAAATAGAGTACAACGGTCCATTTGATGCTTTACGAATGCTCAATTCTGTCCATGGACCAACTTTTCAAGTTTTGTACAATTTGAAACGTAACTTGGTCTATTGGTATCTTTGCCTAATGAAACGTTGAACGAAAGCTGAACTCGCAAGTTAAACTGCTAAGAACACTAAATAGAGTGCAACGGTCCACTTTGATGCTTTGGGAACGCTCAATTCTGTCCATAGACTAGCTTTTAAGGTTTTGTGCAATTTCAAGCATAACTTAGTCTATTGGCAACTTTAGCTAATGAAACGTTGTACGAAAGCTGAATTAGCAAGTTAGACATCTAAGAACACTAAATAGAGTGCAACGGTGCACTTTGATGCTTTACGAATGCTCAATTCTGTCCATAGACGAGCTTTTCAAGTTTTGTGCATTTTCAAAAGTAACTTCTTTTATTGGCATCTTTATCGAACGAAACATTGTACAAAAGCTAAACTAGCAAGTTAGCTTGCTTAGAACACTAAATAGAGTACAACGGTCCACTTTGATGCTTTGGGAATGCTCAATTCTGTCCATAGACAAACTTTTCAAGTTTTGTGCAATTTGAAACATAACTTGGTCTGTTGGTATCTTTACCGAACGAACCGTTGTACGAAAGCTAAACTAGCAAGGCAGACTGCTAAGAACACTAAATAGAGTACAACGGTCCACTTTGATGATTTGGGAACGCTCAATTCTGTCCATAGATGAGCTTTTAATGTTTTCTGCAATTTCAAGCATAACTTGGTCTATTGGCATCTTTACCCAAAGAAACATTGTACGAAAGCTAAACTAGCAAGTTAGACTTCTAAGAGCACTAAATAGAGTACAACGGTCCACTTTGATGCTTTAGGAATGCTCAATTCTGTCCATAGACAAACTTTTCAAGTTTTGTGCAATTTGAAACATAACTTGGTCTACTGGTATCTTTACCTAACGAAACGTTGTACGAAAGCTAAACTAGCAAGTTAGACTGCTAAGAACACTAAAAAGAGTACAACGGTCCACTTTGATGCTTTACGAATGCTCAATTCTGTCCATAGATGAGCTTTTCAAGTTTTGTGCATTTTCGACCATAACTTGTTCTATTGGCATCTTTGTCGAAAGAAACGTTGTAGAAAAGAAAAACTAGCAAGTTAGACTGGTAAGAACACTAAATAGAGTACAACGGTCCACTTTGATGCTTTGGGAATGCTCATTTCTATCCATAGATGAGCTTTTAAGGTTTCGTGCAATTGGAAACATAACTTGGTCTATCGGCATCTTTACCGAACGAAACGTTGTACGAAAGCTAAACTAGCAAGTTAGACTTCTAAGAACACTACATAGAGTACAACGGCCCACTTTGATGCTTTAGGAATGCCCAATTCTGTCCATAGACAAACTGTTCAAGTTTTGTGCAATTTGAAACATAACTTGGTCTACTGGTATCTTTACCTAACGAAACGTTGTACGAAAGCTAAACTAGCATGTTAGACTGCTAAGAACACTAAATAGAGTACAACGGTCCACTTTGATGCTTTACGAATGCTCAATTCTGTCCACAGACGAGCTTTTCAAGTTTTGTGCATTTTCAACCATAACTTGTTCTATTGGCATCTTTATCGAACGAAACGTTGTACAAAAGCCAAACTTGCAAGTTAGACTGGTAATAACACTAAATAGAGTACAACGGTCAACTTTGATGCTTTAGGAATGCTCATTTCTGTCCATAGATGAGCTTTTAAGGTTTTGTGCAATTTGAAACATAACTTGGTCTATCGGCATCTTTACTGAACGAAACGTTGTACGAAAGCTAAACTAGCAAGTTAGACTTCTAAGAAAACTACATAGAGTACAACGGCCCATTTTGATGCTTTAGGAATGTCCAATTCTGTCCATAGACACACTGTTCAAGTTTTGTGCAATTTGAAACATAACTTGGTCTATCGGCATCTTTACTGAACGAAACGTTGTACGAAAGCTAAACTAGCAAGTTAGACTTCTAAGAACACTACATAGAGTACAACGGCCCACTTTGATGCTTTAGGAATGCCCAATTCTGTCCATAGACAAACTTTTCAAGTTTTGTGCAATTTGAAACATAACTTGCTCTACTAGTATCTTTACCTAACGAAACGTTGTACGAAAGCTAAACTAGCATGTTAGACTGCTAAGAACACTAAATAGAGTACAACGGTCCACTTTGATGCTTTGGGAATGCTCATTTCTATCCATAGATGAGCTTTTAAGGTTTTGTGCAATTTGAAACATAACTTGGTCTATCGGCATCTTTACCGAACGAAACGTTGTACGAAAGCTAAACTAGCAAGTTAGACTTCTAAGAACACTACATAGAGTACAACGGCCCACTTTGATGCTTTAGGAATGCCCAATTCTGTCCATAGACAAACTTTTCAAGTTTTGTGCAATTTGAAACATAACTTGGTCTACTAGTATCTTTACCTAACGAAACGTTGTACGAAAGCTAAACTAGCAAGTTAGACTGCTAAGAACACTAAATAGAGTACAACGGTCCACTTTGATGCTTTGGGAATGCTCATTTCTATCCATAGATGAGCTTTTAAGGTTTTGTGCATTTTCGACCATAACGTGTTCTATTGGCATCTTTATCGAAAGAAACGTTGTAGAAAAGCAAAACTAGCAAGTTAGACTCGTAAGAACACTAAATAGAGTACAACAGTCCACTTTGATGCTTTGGGAATGCTCATTTCTATCCATAGATGAGCTTTTAAGGTTTTGTGCAATTTAAAACATAACTTGGTCTATCGGCATCTTTACCGAACGAAACGTTGTACGAAAGCTAAACTAGCAAGTTAGACTTCTAAGAACACTACATAGAGTACAACGGCCCACTTTGATGCTTTAGGAATGCCCAATTCTGTCCATAGACACACTGTTCAAGTTTTGTGCAATTTGAAACATAACTTGGTCTACTGGTATCTTTCCCTAACGAAACGTTGTACGAAAGCTAAACTAGCATGTTAGACTGCTAAGAACACTAAATAGAGTACAACGGTCCACTTTGATGCTTTGGGAATGCTCATTTCTATCCATAGATGAGCTTTTAAGGTTTTGTGCAATTTGAAACATAACTTGGTCTATCGGCATCTTTACCGAACGAAACGTTGTACGAAAGCTAAACTCGCAAGTTAGACTTCTAAGAACACTACATAGAGTACAACGGCCCACTTTGATGCTTTAGGAATGCCCAATTCTGTCCATAGACAAACTTTTCAAGTTTTGTGCAATTTGAAACATAACTTGGTCTACTAGTATCTTTACCTAACGAAACGTTGTACGAAAGCTAAACTAGCATGTTAGACTGCTAAAAACACTAAATAGAGTACAACGGTCCACTTTGATGCTTTGGGAATGCTCATTTCTATCCATAGATGAGCTTTTAAGGTTTTGTGCAATTTGAAACATAACTTGGTCTATCGGCATCTTTACCGAACGAAACGTTGTACGAAAGCTAAACTAGCAAGTTAGACTTCTAAGAACACTACATAGAGTACAACGGCCCACTTTGATGCTTTAGGAATGCCCAATTCTGTCCATAGACACACTGTTCAAGTTTTGTGCAATTTGAAACATAACTTGGTCTACTGGTATCTTTACCTAACGAAACGTTGTACGAAAGCTAAACTAGCATGTTAGACTGCTAAGAACACTAAATAGAGTACAATGGTCCACTTTGATGCTTTGGGAATGCTCATTTCTATCCATAGATGAGCTTTTAAGGTTTTGTGCAATTTGAAACATAACTTGGTCTATCGGCATCTTTACCGAACGAAACGTTGTACGAAAGCTAAACTAGCAAGTTACACTTCTAAGAACACTACATAGAGTACAACGGCCCACTTTGATGCTTTAGGAATGTCCAATTCTGTCCATAGACACACTGTTCAAGTTTTGTGCAATTTGAAACATAACTTGGTCTATCGGCATCTTTACTGAACGAAACGTTGTACGAAAGCTAAACTAGCAAGTTAGACTTCTAAGAACACTACATAGAGTACAACGGCCCACTTTGATGCTTTAGGAATGCCCAATTCTGTCCATAGACAAACTTTTCAAGTTTTGTGCAATTTGAAACATAACTTGGTCTACTAGTATCTTTACCTAACGAAACGTTGTACGAAAGCTAAACTAGCATGTTAGACTGCTAAGAACACTAAATAGAGTACAACGGTCCACTTTGATGCTTTGGGAATGCTCATTTCTATCCATAGATGAGCTTTTAAGGTTTTGTGCATTTTCGACCATAACGTGTTCTATTGGCATCTTTATCGAAAGAAACGTTGTAGAAAAGCAAAACTAGCAAGTTAGACTGGTAAGAACACTAAATAGAGTACAACGGTCCACTTTGATGCTTTGGGAATGCTCATTTCTATCCATAGATGAGCTTTTAAGGTTTTGTGCAATTTAAAACATAACTTGGTCTATCGGCATCTTTACCGAACGAAACGTTGTACGAAAGCTAAACTAGCAAGTTAGACTTCTAAGAACACTACATAGAGTACAACGGCCCACTTTGATGCTTTAGGAATGCCCAATTCTGTCCATAGACACACTGTTCAAGTTTGGTGCAACTTGAAACATAACTTGGTCTACTGGTATCTTTCCCTAACGAAACGTTGTACGAAAGCTAAACTAGCATGTTAGACTGCTAAGAACACTAAATAGAGTACAACGGTCCACTTTGATGCTTTGGGAATGCTCATTTCTATCCATAGATGAGCTTTTAAGGTTTTGTGCAATTTGAAACATAACTTGGTCTATCGGCATCTTTACCGAACGAAACGTTGTACGAAAGCTAAACTCGCAAGTTAGACTTCTAAGAACACTACATAGAGTACAACGGCCCACTTTGATGCTTTAGGAATGCCCAATTCTGTCCATAGACAAACTTTTCAAGTTTTGTGCAATTTGAAACATAACTTGGTCTACTAGTATCTTTACCTAACGAAACGTTGTACGAAAGCTAAACTAGCATGTTAGACTGCTAAGAACACTAAATAGAGTACAACGGTCCACTTTGATGCTTTGGGAATGCTCATTTCTATCCATAGATGAGCTTTTAAGGTTTTGTGCAATTTGAAACATAACTTGGTCTATCGGCATCTTTACCGAACGAAACGTTGTACGAAAGCTAAACTAGCAAGTTAGACTTCTAAGAACACTACATAGAGTACAACGGCCCACTTTGATGCTTTAGGAATGCCCAATTCTGTCCATAGACACACTGTTCAAGTTTTGTGCAATTTGAAACATAACTTGGTCTACTTGTATCTTTACCTAACGAAACGTTGTACGAAAGCTAAACTAGCATGTTAGACTGCTAAGAACACTAAATAGAGTACAATGGTCCACTTTGATGCTTTGGGAATGCTCATTTCTATCCATAGATGAGCTTTTAAGGTTTTGTGCAATTTGAAACATAACTTGGTCTATCGGCATCTTTACCGAACGAAACGTTGTACGAAAGCTAAACTAGCAAGTTACACTTCTAAGAACACTACATAGAGTACAACGGCCCACTTTGATGCTTTAGGAATGTCCAATTCTGTCCATAGACACACTGTTCAAGTTTTGTGCAATTTGAAACATAACTTGGTCTATCGGCATCTTTACTGAACGAAACGTTGTACGAAAGCTAAACTAGCAAGTTAGACTTCTAAGAACACTACATAGAGTACAACGGCCCACTTTGATGCTTTAGGAATGCCCAATTCTGTCCATAGACAAACTTTTCAAGTTTTGTGCAATTTGAAACATAACTTGGTCTACTAGTATCTTTACCTAACGAAACGTTGTACGAAAGCTAAACTAGCATGTTAGACTGCTAAGAACACTAAATAGAGTACAACGGTCCACTTTGATGCTTTGGGAATGCTCATTTCTATCCATAGATGAGCTTTTAAGGTTTTGTGCATTTTCGACCATAACGTGTTCTATTGGCATCTTTATCGAAAGAAACGTTGTAGAAAAGCAAAACTAGCAAGTTAGACTGGTAAGAACACTAAATAGAGTACAACGGTCCACTTTGATGCTTTGGGAATGCTCATTTCTATCCATAGATGAGCTTTTAAGGTTTTGTGCAATTTAAAACATAACTTGGTCTATCGGCATCTTTACCGAACGAAACGTTGTACGAAAGCTAAACTAGCAAGTTAGACTTCTAAGAACACTACATAGAGTACAACGGCCCACTTTGATGCTTTAGGAATGCCCAATTCTGTCCATAGACACACTGTTCAAGTTTTGTGCAATTTGAAACATAACTTGGTCTACTGGTATCTTTCCCTAACGAAACGTTGTACGAAAGCTAAACTAGCATGTTAGACTGCTAAGAACACTAAATAGAGTACAACGGTCCACTTTGATGCTTTGGGAATGCTCATTTCTATCCATAGATGAGCTTTTAAGGTTTTGTGCAATTTGAAACATAACTTGGTCTATCGGCATCTTTACCGAACGAAACGTTGTACAAAAGCTAAACTCGCAAGTTAGACTTCTAAGAACACTACATAGAGTACAACGGCCCACTTTGATGCTTTAGGAATGCCCAATTCTGTCCATAGACAAACTTTTCAAGTTTTGTGCAATTTGAAACATAACTTGGTCTACTAGTATCTTTACCTAACGAAACGTTGTACGAAAGCTAAACTAGCATGTTAGACTGCTAAGAACACTAAATAGAGTACAACGGTCCACTTTGATGCTTTGGGAATGCTCATTTCTATCCATAGATGAGCTTTTAAGGTTTTGTGCAATTTGAAACATAACTTGGTCTATCGGCATCTTTACCGAACGAAACGTTGTACGAAAGCTAAACTAGCAAGTTAGACTTCTAAGAACACTACATAGAGTACAACGGCCCACTTTGATGCTTTAGGAATGCCCAATTCTGTCCATAGACAAACTTTTCAAGTTTTGTGCAATTTGAAACATAACTTGGTCCACTAGTATCTTTACCTAACGAAACGTTGTACGAAAGCTAAACTAGCATGTTAGACTGCTAAGAACACTAAATAGAGTACAACGGTCCACTTTGATGCTTTGGGAATGCTCATTTCTATCCATAGATGAGCTTTTAAGGTTTTGTGCAATTTGAAACATAACTTGGTCTATCGGCATCTTTGCCGAACGAAACGTTGTACGAAAGCTAAACTAGCAAGTTAGACTTCTAAGAACACTACATAGAGTACAACGGCCCACTTTGATGCTTTAGGAATGCCCAATTCTGTCCATAGACAAACTTTTCAAGTTTTGCGCAATTTGAAACATAACATGGTCTACTGGTATCTTTACCTAACGAAACGTTGTACGAAAGCTAAACTAGCAAGTTAGACAGCTAAGAATACTAAATAGAGTACAACGGTCCACTTTGATGCTTTAGGAATGCTCAATTCTCTCCATGGACAAACTTTTCAAGTTGTGTACAATTTGAAACGTAACTTGGTCTATTGGTATCTTTGCATAATGAAACGTTGTACGAAAGCAAAACTAGCAAGTTAGACTTCTAAGAACACTAGATAGAGTATAACGGTCAACTTTGATGCTTTACGAATGCTCAATTCTGTCCATAGACAAACTTTTCAACTTTTGTGCAATTTGAAACATCACTCAGTCTACTGGTATCTTTACCTAACGAAACGATGTTCGAAAGCTAAACTAGCAAGGCAGACTGCTAAGAACACTAAATAGAGTACAATGGTCCACTTTGATGATTTGGGAACGCTCAATTCTGTCCATAGATGAGCTTTTAAGGTTTTCTGCAATTTCCAGCATAACTTGGTCTATTGGCATCTTTACCCAACGAAACATTGTACGAAAGCTAAACTAGCAAGTTAGACTTCGAATAACACTAAATAGAGTACAACGGTCCACTTTGATGCTTTAGGAATGCTCAATTCTGTCCATAGACAATCTTTTCAAGTTTTGTGCAATTTGAAACATAACTTGTTCTACTGGTATCTTTACCTAACGAAACGTTGTACGAAAGCTAAACTAGCATGTTAGACTGCTAAGAACACTAAATAGAGTACAACGGTCCACTTTGATGCGTTACGAATGCTCAATTCTGTCCATAGACGAGCTTTTCAAGTTTTGTGCATTTTCAACCATAACTTGTTCTATTGGCATCTTTATCGAATGAAACGTTGTACAAAAGCCAAACTTGCAAGTTAGACTGGTAATAACACTAAATAGAGTACAACGGTCAACTTTGATGCTTTGGGAATGCTCATTTCTGTCCAGAGATGAGCTTTTAAGGTTTTGTGCAATTTCAAACATAACTTGGTCTATCGGCATCTTTACCGAACGAAACGTTGTACGAAAGCTAAACTAGCAAGTTAGACTTCTAAGAACACTACATAGAGTACAACGGCCCACTTTGATGCTTTAGGAATGCCCAATTCTTTCCATAGATAAACTTTTCAAGTTTTGTGCAATTTGAAACATAACTTGGTCTACTGGTATCTTTACCTAACGAAACGTTGTACGAAAGCTAAACTAGCAAGTTAGACTGCTAAGAACACTAAATAGAGTACAACGGTCCACTTTGATGCTTTACGAATGCTCATTTCTGTCCATAGACGAGCTTTTCAAGTTTTGTGCATTTTCAACCATAACTTGTTCTATTGGCATCTTTATCGAATGAAACGTTGTAGAAAAGCCAAACTAGCAAGTTAGACTGGCAAGAACATTAAATAGAGTACAACGGTCCACTTTCATGCGTTGGGAATGCTCATTTCTATCCATAGATGAGCTTTTAAGGTTTTGTGCAATTTGAAACATAACTTGGTCTATCGGCATCTTTACCGAACGAAACGTTGTACGAAAGCTAAACTAGCAAGTTAGACTTCTAAGAACACTACATAGAGTACAACGGCCCACTTTGATGCTTTAGGAATGCCCAATTCTGTCCATAGACAAACTTTTCAAGTTTTGTGCAATTTGAAACATAACTTGGTCTATAGGTATCTTTACCTAACGAAACGTTGTACGAAAGCAAAACTAGCATGTTAGACTGCTAAGAACACTAAATAGAGTACAACGATCCACTTTGATGCTTTACGAATGCTCAATTCTGTCCATAGACGAGCTTTTCAAGTTTTGTGCATTTTCAACCATAACTTGTTCTATTGGCATCTTTATCGAACGAAACGTTGTACAAGAGCCAAACTTGCAAGTTAGACTGGTAATAACACTAAATAGAGTACAACGGTCAACTTTGATGCTTTGGGAATGCTCATTTCTGTCCATAGATGAGCTTTTAAGGTTTTGTGCAATTTGAAACATAACTTGGTCTATCGGCATCTTTACCGAACGAAACGTTGTACGAAAGCTAAACTAGCAAGTTAGACTTCTAAGAACACTACATTGAGTACAACGGCGCACTTTGATGCTTTAGGAATGCCCAATTCTGTCCATAGACAAACTTTTCAAGTTTTGTGCAATTTGAAACATAACTTGGTCTACTGGTATCTTTACCTAACGAAACGTTGTACGAACGCTAAACTAGCATGTTAGACTGCTAAGAACACTAAATAGAGTACAACGGTCCAATTTGATGGTTTACGAATGCTCAATTGTGTCCATAGACGAGCTTTTCAAGTTTTGTGCATTTTCAACCATAACTTGTTCTATTGGCATCTTTATCGAACGAAACGTTGTACAAAAGCTAAACTTGCAAGTTAGACTGGTAATAACACTAAATAGAGTACAACGGTCAACTTTGATGCTTTGGGAATGCTCATTTCTGTCCATAGATGAGCTTTTAAGGTTTTGTGCAATTTGAAACATAACTTGGTCTATCGGCATCTTTACCGAACGAAACGTTGTACGAAAGCTAAACTAGCAAGTTAGACTTCTAAGAACACTACATAGAGTACAACGGCCCACTTTGATGCTTTAGGAATGCTCAATTCTGTCCATAGACAAACTTTTCAAGTTTTGTGCAATTTGAAACATAACTGGGTCTACTGGTATCTTTACCTAACGAAACGTTGTACGAAAGCTAAACTAGCAAGTTAGACTGTTAAGAACACTAAATAGAGTACAACGGTCCACTTTGATGCTTTGGGAATGCTCATTTCTATCCATAGATGAGCTTTTAAGGTTTTGTGCAATTTGAAACATAACTTGGTCTATCGGCATCTTTACCGAACGAAACGTTGTACGAAAGCTAAACTAGGAAGTTAGACTGCTAAGAACACTAAATTGAGTACAACGGTCCACTTTGATGCTTTACGAATGCTCAATGCTATCCATAGACGAGCTTTTCAAGTTTTGTGCATTTTCAACCATAACTTGTTCTATTGGCATCTTTATCGAACGAAACGTTGTAGAAAAGCCAAACTAGCAAGTTAGACTAGTAAGAACATTAAATGGAGTACAACGGTCCACTTTCATGCGTTGGGAATGCTCATTTCTATCCATGGATGAGCTTTTAAGGTTTTGTGCAATTTGAAACATAACTTGGTCTATCGGCATCTTTACCGAACGAAACGTTGTACGAAAGCTAAACTAGCAAGTTAGACTTCTAAGAACACTACATAGAGTACAACGGCCCACTTTGATGCTTTAGGAATGCCCAATTCTGTCCATAGACAAACTTTTCAAACTTGGCCTATTGGTATCTTACCTAACGAAACGTTTTACGAAAGCTAAACTAGCAAGTTAGACTGCTAAGAACACTAAATAGAGTACAAGGGTCCACTTTGATGCTTTGGGAATGCTCAATGTTGTCCATAGATGAGCTTTTAAGGTTTTGTACAATTTGAAGCATAACTTGGTCTATTGGCAACTTTAGCTAATGAAACGTTGCACGAAAGCTGAATTAGCAAGTTAGACTTCTAAGAACACTAAATAGAGTGCAACAGTGCACTTTGATGCTTTACGAATGCTCAATTCTTTCCATAGACGAGCTTTTCAAGTTTTGTGCATTTTCAAAAAAAACTTGTTTTATTGGCATCTTTATCGAACGAAATGTTGTACAAAAGCTAAACTAGCAAGTTACACTTCTAACAACACTAAATAGAGTACAACGGTCCAGTTTGATGCCTTAGGAATGCTCAATTCTGTCCATAGATAAACTTTTCAAGTTTTGTGCAATTCGAAACATAAATTGGTCTATTGGTATCTTTACCTAACGAAACTTTGTACGAAAGCTAAACTCGCAAGTTAGACTGCTAAGAACTCTAAATACAGTACAACGGTGCACTTTGACGCTTTAGGAATGCTCAATTATGTCCATAGAAAAACTTTTCAATTTTTATGCAATTTGAAACTTAACTTGGTCTACTGCTATCTTTACCCAATGAAACTTTGTACGAAAGCTAAACTGGCAAGTTAGACTGCTAAGAACACTAAATAGAGTACAACGGTCCACCTTTTGTTGAATATATGTTTGAGTGATTACAACGGCATGTTTTGATTGAACTTTGATCTATTGATTGTATTGAGAAACCTAGGTGCATATGCCTACTTGATTAGTTTAGGAATTCAAGACTTATATTAAACTAGTTCAATTGTGCTTATTTGATGATTTGATTATTGAACTAACATGAACTAATTGCAAGAAATCCTAAAAGGGTTTACATAGCATGTCTTGAGTTTAATTGTGTGTAGGATGATCAAGTTGGCCATGTATCAACATGGTGACCTTAACCGAACTGTAATGAAGACTTAATCAGTGTCAAACATGATTAAGAAATTCAATTTCGTGGTCAACATAATCAAGTTTTGCCAAAGATGTCTTGAAGCTTAATTGGGATCAATTGAAGTAAAATTAACTTTCTAGTCAAAGTCAGAATCGACGGACGTGACGTGGCAGCTGACATGGCATTGTTGACACGGCATTAATGACATGGCATTGATGACATGGCAAAGAAGACAAGTTAACCATAGTTACATCTTAACTGAAAGACTTGGAGCCAAAAAGAGAAGAGAAGGAAAAGTTAATTTGAAAGGAGGAGACAAGAGGTACAACAAGTCTTATGACAAGTTTTTCTCTTCACATGTGTGGGAAGCTTTATTTCAAAACCATTTCTCTTTCCCACCAATACACTCCACATCCAATGGATCATATTCTCTCTACATCAAAATCACATTTTAATCCAATGGCCAAAGATTCAAGCTTTATTCTTATCTCTCCTACTTTACATCCTATGGCCAAAATTGAATCTTCATTTGATCCAAAGGCCATCATTTATTCCACCTAAGAGACAAACTTTTCTCAAGTCAATGATTGTATCTTTCAAGATGCCTCTAAAGTCTATATCCATCCAAAAGCCATGATTTACTCCACCTAAAAGACAAATTTTTCTCAAGTCAATTGTTGTATCTTTAAAGATGCCTCCAAAGTCTATATCCATCCAAAAGCCATTATTTCTTCCTACCAAAAGAGACTTGCTGTAAACATTTTCACACTTCTCTAAGCCTTCTAACGTCTCTAATGATCCAAGGGTCCATATCTTTCATATCAATCCAATGGCCCTCATTTCATGAGCTTACACTCCACAATTTTCTATAAAAACTAACTCTTTGTCTATGGTGTACATACTTGGCCGAAAATTATTCTTTCTCTCTTAAGTGTTCTTCATCTTCTAAGCTTTCATTCTTTCACTCATTCATTCCTTGATTACATACTTGATTTTGAAGAGAGATCATACACACTAGCCAAGTAAAGCTTTATTGTTACTCTTGAGCCTTTCTTACCAGATTCTTATCATTTCCTCAAGAGCCATTTTCTTGCTTGCACAATCTGATTTCCAGAACATAAAGAGCCACATTTGAGCCTAAACACTTCCATATCTAGCTACTCAAAGAGCCATACCTTGAGCTTAAACTACTTCTCTACCCGGCTGCCATAAAGAGCCTATTTGAGAATTCAACTTGTTGATTTGTGTTCTCGGTGAGACCGAGGTGTATTATTGATTAAGTTAGTGTGGTGAGCTACAAACCACACGGTGTGTAGAGTTTGGTGTGGTGAGCTATAAACCACACGGTGTGTAAAGTTTGGTGTTTGAGCTACAAAAACACTGGTTGTATGAGTTCCGCTTGACTCGGTTGAACAAGCTATAGTGGAGTGTTTGAAATTCCCAAGTGGGACTTGGGGAGTGGAGTAGGCTTGGGTTAAGCCGAACCACTATAAATCTCTTGCCTCTTTTACTTTCCAGCAATTTCAATTAGCATTACATTCTCATATCATACATACTTGAAATTGGATATTTAGGTTGCTAGATTCAAGTTTGTTTAAATTGATTGTTCTCCTTGACTCATATACATATACACTAGAACTTAATTTGGTATTTAGCTTCCGCTTAGGGTGAAATTTGATAGAATTCATTGAAACCGAAAAAGGAGTGACCTAGTCTAAATTTGACTAAGGACACAATTCACCCCCCCTCTTGTGGTGCCATACATCCTAACACCTTTATGCTATGGTAATGCTCAATTCTGTCCATAGACGAGGTTTTAAGGTTTTGTACAATTTCAAGCATAACTTGGTCTACTGGCATCTTTAGCTATCAAAACGTTGTACGAAAGCTAAACTAGCAAGTTACACTTCTACCAACACTAAAGGGAGTGGAACGGTCCACTTTGATGCTTTACGAATGCTCAATTCTATCCATAGACGAGCTTTTCAAGTTTTGTGCCTTTTCAAACATAACTTGTTTTATTGGCATCTTTCTCGAACGAAACATTGTACAAAAGCTAAACTAGCAAGTTACACTTCTAACAACACTAAATAGAGTACAACGGTCCAGTTTGATGCCTTAGGAATGCTCAATTCTATCCATAGATAAACTTTTCAAGTTTTGGGCAATTCGAAACATAAATTGGTCTATTGGTAACTTTACCTAACGAAACGTTGTACAAAAGCTAAAATAGCAAGTTAGACTGCTAGGAACACTTAATAGAGTACAACGGTCCACTTTGATGCTTTGGGAATACTCAATTCTGTCCATAGATGAGTTTTTAAGGTTTTGTGCAATTTCAAGCATAACTTGGTCTATTGGCATCTTTAGGTAACAAAACATTGTACGAATGCTAAACTAGCAAGTTAGACTTCTAGGAACACTAAATAGAGTGCAACGGTCCACTTTGACGCTTTACGAATTGTCAATTCTGTCCATAGACGAGCTTTTCAAGTTTTGTGCATTTTCAAACATAACTTGTTTTATTGGCATCTTTATCGAACAAAACGTTGTACAAAAGCTAAACTAGCAAGTTAAACATCTAACGACACTAAATAGAGTACAACGGTCCACTTTGATGCTTTTGGAATGCTCAATTCTGTCCATAGACAAACTTTTCAAGTTTTGTGCAATTTGAAACATAACTTGGTCTATCGGTATCTTTACCTAACGAAACGTTGTACGAAAGCTAAACTCGCAAGTTAGACTTCTAAGAACACTAAATAGAGTACAACGGTCCAATTTGATGCTTTGGGAATGCTTAATTCTGTCCATAGAAAAGCTTTTAAGGTTTTGTACAATTTCAAGCATAACTTGGTCTAGCGGAATCTTTACCTAACGAAACGTTGTACGAAAGCTAACCTAGCAAGTTAGACTGCTACGAACACTAAATAGAGTATAGCGGTCCACTTTGATGCTTCGGGAATGCTCAATTAAGTCTATGGACGAGCTTTTCAAGTTTTGTGCATTGTCAAACATAACTTGGTTTATTGGCATCTTGATCGAAAAACATTGTACAAAAGCTAAACTAGCAAGTTACACTTCTAACAACACTAAATATAGTACAACGGTCCCCTTTGATGCCTTAGGAATGCTCAATTCTGTGCATAGACAAACTTTTCAAGTTTTGTGCAATTTGAAACATAATTGGTCTATTGGTATCTTTACCTAACGAAACGTTATACGAAAGCTAAACTAGCAAGTGAGACTGCTAGGAACACTAAATAGAGTTCAAAGGTCCCCTTTGATGCTTTGGGAATGCTCAATTCTATCCATAGATGAGCTTTCAAGGTTTTTTGCAATTTCAAGCATAACTTGGTCTATTGGCATCTTTAGCTAACGAAACGTTGTACGAATGCTAAACTATCAAGTTAGACTTCTAATAACACTAAATAGAGTGCAACGGTCCACTTTGATGCTTTACGAATGCTCAATTCTGTACATAGACGAGCTAAACTAGCAAGTTACACTTCTAACAAAACTAAATAGAGTACAACGGTCCACTTTGATGCTATAGGAATGCTCAATTATGTCCCTAGACAAACTTTTCAACTTTTGTGCAATTTGAAACATAACTTGGTCTATTGGTATCTTTACCTAACGAAATGTTGTACGAAAGCTAAACTCGCATGTTAGACTTCTAAGAACACTAAATAGAGTACAATAGTCCACTTTGATGCTTTGGGAATGCTCAATTCTGTCCATAGACAAACTTTTCAGGTTTTGTGCAATTCGAAACATAACTTGGTCTATTGGTATCTTTACCTAACGAAACGTTGTACGAAAGCTGAACTAGAAAGTTAGACTGCTAGGAACACTAAATAGAGTACAACGGTCCACTTTTACACTATGGTAATGCTCAATTCTATCCATAGACGAGCTTTTAAGGTTTTGTACAATTTCAAGCATAACTTGGTCTACTGGCATCTTTAGCTATCGAAACGTTGTACGAATGCTAAACTAGCAACTTAGACTTCTACCAACACTAAAGAGAGTGCAACGGTCCACTTTGATGCTTTACGAATTGTCAATTCTGTCCATAGACGAGCTTTTCAAGTTTTGTGCATTTTCAAACGTAACTTGTTTTATTGGCATCTTTATCGAACCAAACGTTGTACAAAAGATAAACTAGCAAGTTAAACTTCTAACGACACTAAATAGAGTACAACAGTCCACTTTGATGCTTTAGGAATGCTCAATTCTGTCCATAGACAAACTTTTCAAGTTTTGTGCAATTTGAAACATAACTTGGTCTATCGTTATCTTTACCTAACGAAACGTTGTACGAAAGCTAAACTCGCAAGTTAGACTTCCAAGAACACTAAATAGAATGCAACGGTCCACTTTGATGCTTTACGAATGCTCAATTCTGTCCCTAGACGAGCTTTTCAAGTTTTGTGAATTTTTGAACATAACTTATTTTATTGGTATCTTTATCGGACGAAACGTTGTACAAAAGCTAAACTAGCAAGTTAGACTGCTAAGAATACTAAATAGAGTACAGCGGTCCACTTTGATGCTTTGGGAATGCTCAATTCTGTCCATAGATGAGCTTTTAAGGTTTTGAGCAATTTCAAGCATAACTTGGTCTACTGGCATCTTTACCTAACGAAAAGTTGTACAAAAGCTAAACTAGCAAGTTAGACTGCTACGAACACTAAATAGAGTACAACGATCCACTTTTATGCTTCGGGAATGCTCAATTAAGTCCATAGATGAGCTTTTCAAGTTTTGTGCATTTTCGAACATAACTTGGTTTATTGGCATCTTTATCGAACGAAACATTGTACAAAAGCTAAACTAGCAAGTTACACTTCTAACAACACTAAATAGAGAACAACGGTCCACTTTCATGCTTTAGGAATGTTGATTTCAATCCATAGACAAACTTTTCTAGTTTTGAGCAATTTGAAACATAACTTGGTCTATGGGTATCTTTACCTCACGAAACGTTGTACGATTTCAAGCATAACTTGGTCTATTGGCATCTTTATCAAACGAAACGTTGTACAAAAGCTAAACTAGCAAGTTACACTTCTAATGACACTAAATAGAGTACAACGATCCACTCTGATGCTTTACGAATACTCAATTCTTTCCTTAGACGAGCTTTTGAAGTTTTGTGCATTTTCAAACATAACTTGTTTTATTGGCATCTTTATCGAACAAAACGTTCTATAAAAGCTAAACTAGCACTTTAGACTGCTAAGAAAACTAAATAGAGTACAACGGTCTATTTTGATGCTTTGGGATTGCTAAATTCTGTCCATAGATGAGCTTTTAATGTTTTGTGTAATTTCAAGCATAACTTGGTCTATCGGCATCTTTACCTAGCGAAACGTTGTACGAAAGCTTAACTAGCAAGTTAGACTGCTACGAACAATAAATAGAGTACAACGGTCCACTTTGATGATTCGGGAATGCTCAATTAAGTCCATAGACGAGCTTTTCAAGTTTTGTGCATTTTCAAACATAACTTGGTTTATTGGCATCTTTATCGAATGAAACATTGTACAAAAGCTAAACTAGCAAGTTACACTTCTAACAACACTAAATAGAGTACAACGGTCCACTTTGATGCTTTAGGAATGTTCAATTCTGTCCATAGGCAAACTTTTCAAGTTTTCTGTAATTCAAAAGATAACTTGTTCTATTGGTATCTTTACCTAACGAAACGTTGTGCAAAAGCTAAACTAGCAAGTTAGACTGCTAGGAACACTAAATAGAGTATAACGGTCCACTTTGATGCTTTGGGAATGCTCAACTATGTCTATAGACGAGCTTTTAAGGTTTTGTGCAATTTCAAGCATAACTTGGTCTATTGGCATCTTTAGCTAACGAAACGTTGTACAAGCGATAAACTAGCAAGTTAGACTTCTAAGAACACTAAATAGAGTGCAACGGTCCACTTTGATGCTTTACGAATGCTCAATTCTGTCCATAGACGAGCTTTTCAAGTTTTGTGGATTTTCAAACATAACTTGTTTTATTGTCATCTTTATCGAACGAAACGTTGTACAAAATCTAAACTAGCAAGTTAGACTGCTAAGAACACTAAATAGAGTACGACGGTCCACTTTGATGCTTTGGGAATGCTCAATTTTGTCCATAGACAACCTTTTCAAGTTTTGTGCAATTTGAAACATAACTTGGTCTATTGGTATCTTTACCTAACGAAACGTTGTACGAAAGCTGAACTAGAAAGTTAGACTGCTAGGAACACTAAATAGAGTACAACGGTCCACTTTTACACTATGGTAATGCTCAATTCTATCCATAGACGAGCTTTTAAGGTTTTGTACAATTTCAAGCATAACTTGGTCTACTGGCATCTTTAGCTATCGAAACGTTGTACGAATGCTAAACTAGCAACTTAGACTTCTACCAACACTAAAGAGAGTGCAACGGTCCACTTTGATGCTTTACGAATTGTCAATTCTGTCCATAGACGAGCTTTTCAAGTTTTGTGCATTTTCAAACGTAACTTGTTTTATTGGCATCTTTATCGAACCAAACGTTGTACAAAAGATAAACTAGCAAGTTAAACTTCTAACGACACTAAATAGAGTACAACAGTCCACTTTGATGCTTTAGGAATGCTCAATTCTGTCCATAGACAAACTTTTCAAGTTTTGTGCAATTTGAAACATAACTTGGTCTATCGTTATCTTTACCTAACGAAACGTTGTACGAAAGCTAAACTCGCAAGTTAGACTTCCAAGAACACTAAATAGAATGCAACGGTCCACTTTGATGCTTTACGAATGCTCAATTCTGTCCCTAGACGAGCTTTTCAAGTTTTGTGAATTTTTGAACATAACTTATTTTATTGGTATCTTTATCGGACGAAACGTTGTACAAAAGCTAAACTAGCAAGTTAGACTGCTAAGAATACTAAATAGAGTACAGCGGTCCACTTTGATGCTTTGGGAATGCTCAATTCTGTCCATAGATGAGCTTTTAAGGTTTTGAGCAATTTCAAGCATAACTTGGTCTACTGGCATCTTTACCTAACGAAAAGTTGTACAAAAGCTAAACTAGCAAGTTAGACTGCTACGAACACTAAATAGAGTACAACGATCCACTTTTATGCTTCGGGAATGCTCAATTAAGTCCATAGATGAGCTTTTCAAGTTTTGTGCATTTTCGAACATAACTTGGTTTATTGGCATCTTTATCGAACGAAACATTGTACAAAAGCTAAACTAGCAAGTTACACTTCTAACAACACTAAATAGAGAACAACGGTCCACTTTCATGCTTTAGGAATGTTGATTTCAATCCATAGACAAACTTTTCTAGTTTTGAGCAATTTGAAACATAACTTGGTCTATGGGTATCTTTACCTCACGAAACGTTGTACGATTTCAAGCATAACTTGGTCTATTGGCATCTTTATCAAACGAAACGTTGTACAAAAGCTAAACTAGCAAGTTACACTTCTAATGACACTAAATAGAGTACAACGATCCACTCTGATGCTTTACGAATACTCAATTCTTTCCTTAGACGAGCTTTTGAAGTTTTGTGCATTTTCAAACATAACTTGTTTTATTGGCATCTTTATCGAACAAAACGTTCTATAAAAGCTAAACTAGCACTTTAGACTGCTAAGAAAACTAAATAGAGTACAACGGTCTATTTTGATGCTTTGGGATTGCTAAATTCTGTCCATAGATGAGCTTTTAATGTTTTGTGTAATTTCAAGCATAACTTGGTCTATCGGCATCTTTACCTAGCGAAACGTTGTACGAAAGCTTAACTAGCAAGTTAGACTGCTACGAACAATAAATAGAGTACAACGGTCCACTTTGATGATTCGGGAATGCTCAATTAAGTCCATAGACGAGCTTTTCAAGTTTTGTGCATTTTCAAACATAACTTGGTTTATTGGCATCTTTATCGAATGAAACATTGTACAAAAGCTAAACTAGCAAGTTACACTTCTAACAACACTAAATAGAGTACAACGGTCCACTTTGATGCTTTAGGAATGTTCAATTCTGTCCATAGGCAAACTTTTCAAGTTTTCTGTAATTCAAAAGATAACTTGTTCTATTGGTATCTTTACCTAACGAAACGTTGTGCAAAAGCTAAACTAGCAAGTTAGACTGCTAGGAACACTAAATAGAGTATAACGGTCCACTTTGATGCTTTGGGAATGCTCAACTATGTCTATAGACGAGCTTTTAAGGTTTTGTGCAATTTCAAGCATAACTTGGTCTATTGGCATCTTTAGCTAACGAAACGTTGTACAAGCGATAAACTAGCAAGTTAGACTTCTAAGAACACTAAATAGAGTGCAACGGTCCACTTTGATGCTTTACGAATGCTCAATTCTGTCCATAGACGAGCTTTTCAAGTTTTGTGGATTTTCAAACATAACTTGTTTTATTGTCATCTTTATCGAACGAAACGTTGTACAAAATCTAAACTAGCAAGTTAGACTGCTAAGAACACTAAATAGAGTACGACGGTCCACTTTGATGCTTTGGGAATGCTCAATTTTGTCCATAGACAACCTTTTCAAGTTTTGTGCAATTTGAAACATAACTTGGTCTACTGGTGTAATTACCTAATGAAAGGTTGTACGAAAGATAAACTAGCAAGTTAGGCTGCTAAGAACAGTAAATAGAGTGCAACGGTCCACTTTGATGCTTTATGAATGCTCAATTCTGTCCATAGACGAGCTTTTCAAGTTTTGTGCATTTTCAAACCTAACTTGTTTTATTGGTATCTTTATCGAACGAAACGTTGTACAAAAGCTAAACTAGCAAGTTACATTTCTAACAAAACTAAATAGAGTACAATGGTCCACTTTTGATGCTTTAAGAATGCTCAATTCTGTACATAGACAAACTTTTCAAGTTTTGTGCAATTTGAAACATAACTTGGTCTATTGGTATCTTTACCTAACGAAACGTTGTACAAAAACTAAACTAGCAAGTTATACTGCTAAGAACGCTAAATAGAGTACAACGGTCCCCTTTGATGCTTTGGGAACGCTCAATTCTGTCCATAGATGAGCTTTTAAGGTGTTGTGCAATTTCAAGCATAACTTGGTCTATTGGCATCTTTACGTAACGAAACGTTGTACGAAAGCTAAACTAGCAAGTTAGACTTCTAAGAACACTAAATAGAGTACAACGATCCACTTTGATGCTTTAGGAATGCTCAATTCTGTGCATAGACAAACTTTTCAAGTTTTGTGCAATTTGAACCATAACTTGGTCTACTGGCATCTTTTTGCCTAACGAAACGTTGTACAAAAGCTAGACTAGCAAGTTAGGCTGCTAAGAACACTAAATAGAGTACAACGGTCCACTTTGATGCTTTGGGAATGCTCAATTCTGTCCATAGATGAGCTTTTGAGGTTTTGTGCAATTTCAAGCATGACTTGGTCTATTGGCATCTTTACCTAACGAAACGTTGTACGAAAGCCAAACTAGCAAGTTATACCTATAAGAACACTAAATAGAGTACAACGGTCCACTTTGATGCTTTACGAATGCTCAATTCTGTCCGTAGACGAGCTTTTCACGTTTTGTGCATTTTTAAACACTAAGTAGATTACAACGCTCCACTTTGATGCTTTAGGAATGCTCAATTCTGTCCATAGAGAAACTTTTCAATTTTTGTGTAATTTGAAACATATTATGGTCTACTCGTATCTTTACCTAACGAAATCTCGTACGAAAGATAAACTAGCAAGTTAGACTACTAAGAACACTAAATAGAGTACAATGGTCCACTTTGATGCTTTGGCGATGCTCAATTCTGTCCATAGTTGAGCTTTTAAGGTTTTGTGCAATTTCAAGCATAACTTGGTCTATTGGCATCTTTACCTAATGAAATGTTCAACCACAGCTAAACTAGCAAGTTAGACTGCTACGAACACTAAATAGAGTAAAGCAGTCCACTTTGATGCTTCGGGAATGCTCAATTAAGTCCATAGATGAGCTTTTCAAGTTTTGTGCATTTTCAAACATAACTTGATTTATTGGCATCTTTATCGAACAAAACATTGTACAAAAGCTAATAGAGCAAATTAAACTTCTAACAACACTAAATAGAGTACAACGGTCCACTTTGATTCTTTGGGAATGCTCAATTCTGTCCATAGATGAGCTTTTAAGGTTTTGTGCAATTTCAAGCATAACTTGGTCTATTGGCATCTTTACCTAACGAAACGTTGTACGAAAGCTAAACTAGCAAGTTACACTTCTAACAACACTAAATAGAGTACAACGGTCCACTTTCATGCTTTAGGAATGCTCAATTCTGTCCATAGACAAACTTTTCAAGTTTTGTGCAATTCAAAAGATAACTTGTTCTATTGGTATCTTTGCCTAACGAAACGTTGTGCGAAAGCTAAACTAGCAAGTTAGACTGCTCAGAACAGTAAATAGAGTACAATGGTCCACTTTGATGTATTGGGAATGCTCAATTCTGTCCATAGATGAGCTTTTAAGGTTTTGTGCAATTTCAAGCATAACTTGGTCTATTGGTATCTTTAGCTAACGAAACGTTGTACGAGAGATAAACTAGCAAGTTAGACTTCTAAGAACACTAAATAGAGTGCAACGGTCCACTTTGATGCTTTACGAATGCTCAATTCTGTCCATAGACGAGCTTTTCAAGTTTTGTGCATTTTCAAACATAACTTTTTTTATTGGCATCCTTATCGAATGAAACGTTGTACAAAAGGTAAACTAGCAAGTTAGACTGCTAAGAACACTAAATAGAGTACAACGGTCCACTTTGATTTTTTCGGAATGCTCAATTCTGTCCATAGATGAGCTTTTAAGGTTTTGTGCAATTTCAAGCATAACATGGTCTGTTGGCGTCTTTCCCTAACAAAACGTTGTACGAAAGCTAAACTAGCAAGTTAGGTTGCTAAGAACACTAAATAGAGTGCAACGGTCCACTTTGATGCTTTATGAATGCTCAATTCTGTCCATAGAGAAACTTTACAATTTTTGTGTAATTTGAAACATAACATGGTCTACTCGTATCTTTACCTAACGAAATGTCGTACGAAAGATAAACTAGCAAGTTAGACTACTAAGAACACTAAATAGAGTACAATGGTCCACTTTGATGCTTTGGCGATGCTCAATTCTGTCCATAGTTGAGCTTTTAAGGTTTTGTGCATTTTCAAGCATAACTTGGTCTATTGGCATCTTTACCTAATGAAATGTTCAACGAAAGCTAAACTAGCAAGTTAGACTGCTACGAACACCAAATAGAGTAAAGCAGTCCACTTTGATGCTTCGGGAATGCTCAATTAAGTCCATAGACGAGCTTTTCAAGTTTTGTGCATTCTCAAACATAACCTGATTTATTGGCATCTTTATCGAACAAAACATTGTACAAAAGCTAATAGAGCAAATTAAACTTCTAACAACACTAATTAGAGTACAACGGTCCACTTTGATGCTTTAAGAATGCTCAATTCTGTCCATAGACAAACTTTTCAAGTTTTGTGCAATTCGAAACATTACTTGGTCTAATGGTATCTTTACCTAGAGAAACGTTGTACAAAAGATAAACTAGCAAATTAGACTTCTAAGAACACTAAATAGAGTACAACGGTCCACTTTGATAATTTGGGAATGCTCAATTCTGTCCATAGATGAGCTTTTAAGGTTTTGTGCAATTTCAAGCATAACTTGGTCTATTTGCATCTTTAGCTAACGAAACGTTGTACGAAAGCTAAACTAGCTAGTTAGACTTCAAAGAACACTAAATAGAGTGCAACGGTCCACTTTGACGCTTTACGAATGCTCAATTCTGTCCATAGACGAGCTCTTCAAGTTTTGTGCATTTTCAAACATAACTAGTTTTATTGGCATCTTTATCAAACGAAATGTTGTACAAAAGGTAAACTAGCAAGTTAGACTGCTAAGAACACTAAATAGAGTACAACGGTCCACTTTGATTCTTTGGGAATGCTCAATTCTGTCCATAGATGAGCTTTTAAGGTTTTGTGCAATTTCAAGCATAACTTGGTCTATTGGCATCTTTACCTAACGAAACGTTGTACGAAAGCTAAACTAGCAAGTTACACTTCTAACAACACTAAATAGAGTACAACGGTCCACTTTCATGCTTTAGGAATGCTCAATTCTGTCCATAGACAAACTTTTCAAGCTTTGCGCAATTCAAAAGATAAGTTGTTCTATTGGTATCTATGCCTAACGAAACGTTGTGCGAAAGCTAAACTAGCAAGTTAGACTGCTCAGAACAGTAAATAGAGTACAACGGTCCACTTTGATGTATTGGGAATGCTCAATTCTGTCCATAGATGAGCTTTTAAGGTTTTGTGCAATTTCAAGCATAACTTGGTCTATTGGCATCTTTAGCTAACGAAACGTTGTACGAGAGATAAACTAGCAAGTTAGACTTCTAAGAACACTAAATAGAGTGCAACGGTCCACTTTGATGCTTTACGAATGCTCAATTCTGTCCATACACGAGCTTTTCAAGTTTTGTGCATTTTCAAACATAACTTGTTTTATTGGCATCCTTATCGAATGAAACGTTGTACAAAAGGTAAACTAGGAAGTTAGACTGCTAGGAACACTAAATAGAGTACAACGGTCCACTTTGATTTTTTCGGAATGCTCAATTCTGTCCATAGATGAGCTTTTAAGGGTTTTGTGCAATTTCAAGCATAACATAGTCTGTTGGCGTCTTTACCTAACAAAACGTTGTACGAAAGCTAAACTAGCAAGTTAGGTTCTAAGAACACTAAATAGAGTGCAACGGTCCACTTTGATGCTTTATGAATGCTCAATTCTGTCCATAGAGAAACTTTACAATTTTTGTGTAATTTGAAACATAACATGGTCTACTCGTATCTTTACCTAACGAAATGTCGTACGAAAGATAAACAAGCAAGTTAGACTACTAAGAACACTAAATAGAGTACAATGGTCCACTTTGATGCTTTGGCGATGCTCAATTCTGTCCATAGTTGAGCTTTTAAGGTTTTGTGCAATTTCAAGCATAACTTGGTCTATTGGCATCTTTACCTAATGAAATGTTCAATGAAAGCTAAACTAGCAAGTTAGACTGCTACGAACACTAAATAGAGTAAAGCAGTCCACTTTGATGCTACGGGAATGCTCAATTAAGTCCATAGACGAGCTTTTCAAGTTTTGTGCATTCTCAAACATAACATGATTTATTGGCATCTTTATCGAACAGAACATTGTACAAAAGCTAATAGACCAAATTAAACTTCTAACAACACTAAATAGAGTACAACGGTCCACTTTGATGCTTTAAGAATGCTCAATTCTGTCCATAGACAAACTTTTCAAGTTTTGTGCAATTCGAAACATTACTTGGTCTATTGGTATCTTTACCTAACGAAACGTTGTACAAAAGATAAACTAGCAAATTAGAATGCTAAGAACACTAAATAGAGTACAACGATCCACTTTGATGTTTTGGGAATGCTCAATTCTGTCCATAGATGAGCTTTTGAGGTTTTGTGCAATTTCAAGCATGACTTGGTCTATTGGCATCTTTACCTAACGAAACGTTGTACGAAAGCCAAACTAGCAAGTTAGACCTATAAGAACATTAAATAGAGTACAACGGTCCACTTTGATGCTTTACGAATGCTCAATTCTGTCCGTAGACGAGCTTTTCACGTTTTGTGCATTTTTAAACATAACTTGTTTTATTGGCGTCTTTATCGAATGAAACGTTGTACCAAAGCTAAACTAGCAAGTTAGACTGCTATGAACACTAAGTAGATTACAACGGTCCACTTTGATGCTTTAGGAATGATCAATTCTGTCCATAGAGAAACTTTTCAATTTTTGTGTAATTTGAAACATAACATGGTCTACTCGTATCTTTACCTAACGAAATGTCGTACGAAAGATAAACTAGCAAGTTAGACAACTAAGAACACTAAATAGAGTACAATGGTCCACTTTGATGCTTTGGCGATGCTCAATTCTGTCCATAGTTGAGCTTTTAAGGTTTTGTGCAATTTCAAGCATAACTTGGTCTACTGGCATCTTTACCTAACGAAAAGTTGTACAAAAGCTAAACTAGCAAGTTAGACTGCTACGAACACTAAATAGAGTACAACGATCCACTTTTATGCTTCGGGAATGCTCAATTAAGTCCATAGATGAGCTTTTCAAGTTTTGTGCATTTTCGAACATAACTTGGTTTATTGGCATCTTTATCGAACGAAACATTGTACAAAAGCTAAACTAGCAAGTTACACTTCTAACAACACTAAATAGAGAAAAACGGTCCACTTTCATGCTTTAGGAATGTTGATTTCAATCCATAGACAAACTTTTCTAGTTTTGAGCAATTTGAAACATAACTTGGTCTATGGGTATCTTTACCTCACGAAACGTTGTACGATTTCAAGCATAACTTGGTCTATTGGCATCTTTATCAAACGAAACGTTGTACAAAAGCTAAACTAGCAAGTTACACTTCTAATGACACTAAATAGAGTACAACGATCCACTCTGATGCTTTACGAATACTTAATTCTTTCCTTAGACGAGCTTTTGAAGTTTTGTGCATTTTCAAACATAACTTGTTTTATTGGCATCTTTATCGAACAAAACGTTCTATAAAAGCTAAACTAGCACTTTAGACTGCTAAGAAAACTAAATAGAGTACAACGGTCTATTTTGATGCTTTGGGATTGCTAAATTCTGTCCATAGATGAGCTTTTAATGTTTTGTGTAATTTCAAGCATAACTTGGTCTATCGGCATCTTTACCTAGCGAAACGTTGTACGAAAGCTTAACTAGCAAGTTAGACTGCTACGAACAATAAATAGAGTACAACGGTCCACTTTGATGATTCGGGAATGCTCAATTAAGTCCATAGACGAGCTTTTCAAGTTTTGTGCATTTTCAAACATAACTTGGTTTATTGGCATCTTTATCGAATGAAACATTGTACAAAAGCTAAACTAGCAAGTTACACTTCTAACAACACTAAATAGAGTACAACGGTCCACTTTGATGCTTTAGGAATGTTCAATTCTGTCCATAGGCAAACTTTTCAAGTTTTCTGTAATTCAAAAGATAACTTGTTCTATTGGTATCTTTACCAAAAGAAACGTTGTGCAAAAGCTAAACTAGCAAGTTAGACTGCTAGGAACACTAAATAGAGTATAACGGTCCACTTTGATGCTTTGGGAATGCTCAACTATGTCCATAGACGAGCTTTTAAGGTTTTGTGCAATTTCAAGCATAACTTGGTCTATTGGCATCTTTAGCTAACGAAACGTTGTACAAGAGATAAACTAGCAAGTTAGACTTCTAAGAACACTAAATAGAGTGCAACGGTCCACTTTGATGCTTTACGAATGCTCAATTCTGTCCATAGACGAGCTTTTCAAGTTTTGTGGATTTTCAAACATAACTTGTTTTATTGTCATCTTTATCGAACGAAACGTTGTACAAAATCTAAACTAGCAAGTTAGACTGCTAAGAACACTAAATAGAGTACGACGGTCCACTTTGATGCTTTGGGAATGCTCAATTTTGTCCATAGACAACCTTTTCAAGTTTTGTGCAATTTGAAACATAACTTGGTCTACTGGTGTCATTACCTAATGAAACGGTTGTACGAAAGATAAACTAGCAAGTTAGGCTGCTAAGAACAGTAAATAGAGTGCAACGGTCCACTTTGATGCTTTATGAATGCTCAATTCTGTCCATAGACGAGCTTTTCAAGTTTTGTGCATTTTCAAACCTAACTTGTTTTATTGGTATCTTTATCGAACGAAACGTTGTACAAAAGCTAAACTAGCAAGTTACATTTCTAACAAAACTAAATAGAGTACAATGGTCCACTTTTGATGCTTTAAGAATGCTCAATTCTGTACATAGACAAACTTTTCAAGTTTTGTGCAATTTGAAACATAACTTGGTCTATTGGTATCTTTACCTAACGAAACGTTGTACAAAAACTAAACTAGCAAGTTATACTTCTAAGAACACTAAATAGAGTACAACGATCCACTTTGATGCTTTAGGAATGCTCAATTCTGTGCATAGACAAACTTTTCAAGTTTTGTGCAATTTGAACCATAACTTGGTCTACTGGTATCTTTTTGCCTAACGAAACGTTGTACAAAAGCTAGACTAGCAAGTTAGGTTGCTAAGAACACTAAATAGAGTACAACGGTCCCCTTTGATGCTTTGGGAACGCTCAATTCTGTCTATAGATGAGCTTTTAAGGTGTTGTGCAATTTCAAGCATAACTTGGTCTATTGGCATCTTTACGTAACGAAACGTTGTACGAAAGCTAAACTAGCAAGTTAGACTTCTAAGAACACTAAATAGAGTACAACGATCCACTTTGATGCTTTAGGAATGCTCAATTCTGTGCATAGACAAACTTTTCAAGTTTTGTGCAATTTGAACCATAACTTGGTCTACTGGCATCTTTTTGCCTAACGAAACGTTGTACAAAAGCTAGACTAGCAAGTTAGGTTGCTAAGAACACTAAATAGAGTACAACGGTCCACTTTGATGCTTTGGGAATGCTCAATTCTGTCCATAGATGAGCTTTTGAGGTTTTGTGCAATTTCAAGCATGACTTGGTCTATTGGCATCTTTACCTAACGAAACGTTGTACGAAAGCCAAACTAGCAAGTTATACCTATAAGAACACTAAATAGAGTACAACGGTCCACTTTGATGCTTTACGAATGCTCAATTCTGTCCGTAGACGAGCTTTTCACGTTTTGTGCATTTTTAAACACTAAGTAGATTACAACGCTCCACTTTGATGCTTTAGGAATGCTCAATTCTGTCCATAGAGAAACTTTTCAATTTTTGTGTAATTTGAAACATATTATGGTCTACTCGTATCTTTACCTAACGAAATCTCGTACGAAAGATAAACTAGCAAGTTAGACTACTAAGAACACTAAATAGAGTACAATGGTCCACTTTGATGCTTTGGCGATTGGCATCTTTACCTAATGAAATGTTCAACGAAAGCTAAACTAGCAAGTTAGACTGCTACGAACACTAAATAGAGTAAAGCAGTCCACTTTGATGCTTCGGGAATGCTCAATTAAGTCCATAGACGAGCTTTTCAAGTTTTGTGCATTCTCAAACATAACCTGATTTATTGGCATCTTTATCGAACAAAACATTGTACAAAAGCTAATAGAGCAAATTAAACTTCTAACAACACTAATTAGAGTACAACGGTCCACTTTGATGCTTTAAGAATGCTCAATTCTGTCCATAGACAAACTTTTCAAGTTTTGTGCAATTCGAAACATTACTTGGTCTAATGGTATCTTTACCTAGAGAAACGTTGTACAAAAGATAAACTAGCAAATTAGACTTCTAAGAACACTAAATAGAGTACAACGGTCCACTTTGATAATTTGGGAATGCTCAATTCTGTCCATAGATGAGCTTTTAAGGTTTTGTGCAATTTCAAGCATAACTTGGTCTATTTGCATCTTTAGCTAACGAAACGTTGTACGAAAGCTAAACTAGCTAGTTAGACTTCAAAGAACACTAAATAGAGTGCAACGGTCCACTTTGACGCTTTACGAATGCTCAATTCTGTCCATAGACGAGCTCTTCAAGTTTTGTGCATTTTCAAACATAACTAGTTTTATTGGCATCTTTATCAAACGAAATGTTGTACAAAAGGTAAACTAGCAAGTTAGACTGCTAAGAACACTAAATAGAGTACAACGGTCCACTTTGATTCTTTGGGAATGCTCAATTCTGTCCATAGATGAGCTTTTAAGGTTTTGTGCAATTTCAAGCATAACTTGGTCTATTGGCATCTTTACCTAACGAAACGTTGTACGAAAGCTAAACTAGCAAGTTACACTTCTAACAACACTAAATAGAGTACAACGGTCCACTTTCATGCTTTAGGAATGCTCAATTCTGTCCATAGACAAACTTTTCAAGCTTTGCGCAATTCAAAAGATAAGTTGTTCTATTGGTATCTATGCCTAACGAAACGTTGTGCGAAAGCTAAACTAGCAAGTTAGACTGCTCAGAACAGTAAATAGAGTACAACGGTCCACTTTGATGTATTGGGAATGCTCAATTCTGTCCATAGATGAGCTTTTAAGGTTTTGTGCAATTTCAAGCATAACTTGGTCTATTGGCATCTTTAGCTAACGAAACGTTGTACGAGAGATAAACTAGCAAGTTAGACTTCTAAGAACACTAAATAGAGTGCAACGGTCCACTTTGATGCTTTACGAATGCTCAATTCTGTCCATACACGAGCTTTTCAAGTTTTGTGCATTTTCAAACATAACTTGTTTTATTGGCATCCTTATCGAATGAAACGTTGTACAAAAGGTAAACTAGGAAGTTAGACTGCTAGGAACACTAAATAGAGTACAACGGTCCACTTTGATTTTTTCGGAATGCTCAATTCTGTCCATAGATGAGCTTTTAAGGGTTTTGTGCAATTTCAAGCATAACATAGTCTGTTGGCGTCTTTACCTAACAAAACGTTGTACGAAAGCTAAACTAGCAAGTTAGGTTCTAAGAACACTAAATAGAGTGCAACGGTCCACTTTGATGCTTTATGAATGCTCAATTCTGTCCATAGAGAAACTTTACAATTTTTGTGTAATTTGAAACATAACATGGTCTACTCGTATCTTTACCTAACGAAATGTCGTACGAAAGATAAACAAGCAAGTTAGACTACTAAGAACACTAAATAGAGTACAATGGTCCACTTTGATGCTTTGGCGATGCTCAATTCTGTCCATAGTTGAGCTTTTAAGGTTTTGTGCAATTTCAAGCATAACTTGGTCTATTGGCATCTTTACCTAATGAAATGTTCAATGAAAGCTAAACTAGCAAGTTAGACTGCTACGAACACTAAATAGAGTAAAGCAGTCCACTTTGATGCTACGGGAATGCTCAATTAAGTCCATAGACGAGCTTTTCAAGTTTTGTGCATTCTCAAACATAACATGATTTATTGGCATCTTTATCGAACAGAACATTGTACAAAAGCTAATAGACCAAATTAAACTTCTAACAACACTAAATAGAGTACAACGGTCCACTTTGATGCTTTAAGAATGCTCAATTCTGTCCATAGACAAACTTTTCAAGTTTTGTGCAATTCGAAACATTACTTGGTCTATTGGTATCTTTACCTAACGAAACGTTGTACAAAAGATAAACTAGCAAATTAGAATGCTAAGAACACTAAATAGAGTACAACGATCCACTTTGATGTTTTGGGAATGCTCAATTCTGTCCATAGATGAGCTTTTGAGGTTTTGTGCAATTTCAAGCATGACTTGGTCTATTGGCATCTTTACCTAACGAAACGTTGTACGAAAGCCAAACTAGCAAGTTAGACCTATAAGAACATTAAATAGAGTACAACGGTCCACTTTGATGCTTTACGAATGCTCAATTCTGTCCGTAGACGAGCTTTTCACGTTTTGTGCATTTTTAAACATAACTTGTTTTATTGGCGTCTTTATCGAATGAAACGTTGTACCAAAGCTAAACTAGCAAGTTAGACTGCTATGAACACTAAGTAGATTACAACGGTCCACTTTGATGCTTTAGGAATGATCAATTCTGTCCATAGAGAAACTTTTCAATTTTTGTGTAATTTGAAACATAACATGGTCTACTCGTATCTTTACCTAACGAAATGTCGTACGAAAGATAAACTAGCAAGTTAGACAACTAAGAACACTAAATAGAGTACAATGGTCCACTTTGATGCTTTGGCGATGCTCAATTCTGTCCATAGTTGAGCTTTTAAGGTTTTGTGCAATTTCAAGCATAACTTGGTCTACTGGCATCTTTACCTAACGAAAAGTTGTACAAAAGCTAAACTAGCAAGTTAGACTGCTACGAACACTAAATAGAGTACAACGATCCACTTTTATGCTTCGGGAATGCTCAATTAAGTCCATAGATGAGCTTTTCAAGTTTTGTGCATTTTCGAACATAACTTGGTTTATTGGCATCTTTATCGAACGAAACATTGTACAAAAGCTAAACTAGCAAGTTACACTTCTAACAACACTAAATAGAGAAAAACGGTCCACTTTCATGCTTTAGGAATGTTGATTTCAATCCATAGACAAACTTTTCTAGTTTTGAGCAATTTGAAACATAACTTGGTCTATGGGTATCTTTACCTCACGAAACGTTGTACGATTTCAAGCATAACTTGGTCTATTGGCATCTTTATCAAACGAAACGTTGTACAAAAGCTAAACTAGCAAGTTACACTTCTAATGACACTAAATAGAGTACAACGATCCACTCTGATGCTTTACGAATACTTAATTCTTTCCTTAGACGAGCTTTTGAAGTTTTGTGCATTTTCAAACATAACTTGTTTTATTGGCATCTTTATCGAACAAAACGTTCTATAAAAGCTAAACTAGCACTTTAGACTGCTAAGAAAACTAAATAGAGTACAACGGTCTATTTTGATGCTTTGGGATTGCTAAATTCTGTCCATAGATGAGCTTTTAATGTTTTGTGTAATTTCAAGCATAACTTGGTCTATCGGCATCTTTACCTAGCGAAACGTTGTACGAAAGCTTAACTAGCAAGTTAGACTGCTACGAACAATAAATAGAGTACAACGGTCCACTTTGATGATTCGGGAATGCTCAATTAAGTCCATAGACGAGCTTTTCAAGTTTTGTGCATTTTCAAACATAACTTGGTTTATTGGCATCTTTATCGAATGAAACATTGTACAAAAGCTAAACTAGCAAGTTACACTTCTAACAACACTAAATAGAGTACAACGGTCCACTTTGATGCTTTAGGAATGTTCAATTCTGTCCATAGGCAAACTTTTCAAGTTTTCTGTAATTCAAAAGATAACTTGTTCTATTGGTATCTTTACCAAAAGAAACGTTGTGCAAAAGCTAAACTAGCAAGTTAGACTGCTAGGAACACTAAATAGAGTATAACGGTCCACTTTGATGCTTTGGGAATGCTCAACTATGTCCATAGACGAGCTTTTAAGGTTTTGTGCAATTTCAAGCATAACTTGGTCTATTGGCATCTTTAGCTAACGAAACGTTGTACAAGAGATAAACTAGCAAGTTAGACTTCTAAGAACACTAAATAGAGTGCAACGGTCCACTTTGATGCTTTACGAATGCTCAATTCTGTCCATAGACGAGCTTTTCAAGTTTTGTGGATTTTCAAACATAACTTGTTTTATTGGCATCTTTATCGAACGAAACGTTGTACAAAATCTAAACTAGCAAGTTAGACTGCTAAGAACACTAAATAGAGTACGACGGTCCACTTTGATGCTTTGGGAATGCTCAATTTTGTCCATAGACAACCTTTTCAAGTTTTGTGCAATTTGAAACATAACTTGGTCTACTGGTGTCATTACCTAATGAAACGTTGTACGAAAGATAAACTAGCAAGTTAGGCTGCTAAGAACAGTAAATAGAGTGCAACGGTCCACTTTGATGCTTTATGAATGCTCAATTCTGTCCATAGACGAGCTTTTCAAGTTTTGTGCATTTTCAAACCTAACTTGTTTTATTGGTATCTTTATCGAACGAAACGTTGTACAAAAGCTAAACTAGCAAGTTACATTTCTAACAAAACTAAATAGAGTACAATGGTCCACTTTTGATGCTTTAAGAATGCTCAATTCTGTACATAGACAAACTTTTCAAGTTTTGTGCAATTTGAAACATAACTTGGTCTATTGGTATCTTTACCTAACGAAACGTTGTACAAAAACTAAACTAGCAAGTTATACTTCTAAGAACACTAAATAGAGTACAACGATCCACTTTGATGCTTTAGGAATGCTCAATTCTGTGCATAGACAAACTTTTCAAGTTTTGTGCAATTTGAACCATAACTTGGTCTACTGGTATCTTTTTGCCTAACGAAACGTTGTACAAAAGCTAGACTAGCAAGTTAGGTTGCTAAGAACACTAAATAGAGTACAACGGTCCCCTTTGATGCTTTGGGAACGCTCAATTCTGTCTATAGATGAGCTTTTAAGGTGTTGTGCAATTTCAAGCATAACTTGGTCTATTGGCATCTTTACGTAACGAAACGTTGTACGAAAGCTAAACTAGCAAGTTAGACTTCTAAGAACACTAAATAGAGTACAACGATCCACTTTGATGCTTTAGGAATGCTCAATTCTGTGCATAGACAAACTTTTCAAGTTTTGTGCAATTTGAACCATAACTTGGTCTACTGGCATCTTTTTGCCTAACGAAACGTTGTACAAAAGCTAGACTAGCAAGTTAGGTTGCTAAGAACACTAAATAGAGTACAACGGTCCACTTTGATGCTTTGGGAATGCTCAATTCTGTCCATAGATGAGCTTTTGAGGTTTTGTGCAATTTCAAGCATGACTTGGTCTATTGGCATCTTTACCTAACGAAACGTTGTACGAAAGCCAAACTAGCAAGTTAGACCTATAAGAACACTAAATAGAGTACAACGGTCCACTTTGATGCTTTACGAATGCTCAATTCTGTCCGTAGACGAGCTTTTCACGTTTTGTGCATTTTTAAACACTAAGTAGATTACAACGCTCCACTTTGATGCTTTAGGAATGCTCAATTCTGTCCATAGAGAAACTTTTCAATTTTTGTGTAATTTGAAACATATTATGGTCTACTCGTATCTTTACCTAACGAAATCTCGTACGAAAGATAAACTAGCAAGTTAGACTACTAAGAACACTAAATAGAGTACAATGGTCCACTTTGATGCTTTGGCGATTGGCATCTTTACCTAATGAAATGTTCAACGAAAGCTAAACTAGCAAGTTAGACTGCTACGAACACTAAATAGAGTAAAGCAGTCCACTTTGATGCTTCGGGAATGCTCAATTAAGTCCATAGATGAGCTTTTCAAGTTTTGTGCATTTTCAAACATAACTTGATTTATTGGCATCTTTATCGAACAAAACATTGTACAAAAGCTAATAGAGCAAATTAAACTTCTAACAACACTAAATAGAGTACAACGGTCCACTTTGATGCTTTAGGAATGCTCAATTCTGTCCATAGACAAACTTTTCAAGTTTTGTGCAATTCGAAACATTACTTGGTCTAATGGTATCTTTACCTAGAGAAACGTTGTACAAAAGATAAACTAGCAAATTAGACTTCTAAGAACACTAAATAGAGTACAACGGTCCACTTTGATAATTTGGGAATGCTCAATTCTGTCCATAGATGAGCTTTTAAGGTTTTGTGCAATTTCAAGCATAACTTGGTCTATTTGCATCTTTAGCTAACGAAACGTTGTACGAAAGCTATACTAGCTAGTTAGACTTCAAAGAACACTAAATAGAGTGCAACGGTCCACTTTGACGCTTTACGAATGCTCAATTCTGTCCATAGACGAGCTCTTCAAGTTTTGTGCATTTTCAAACATAACTAGTTTTATTTGCATCTTTATCGAACAAAATGTTGTACAAAAGGTAAACTAGCAAGTTAGACTGCTAAGAACACTAAATAGAGTACAACGGTCCACTTTGATTCTTTGGGAATGCTCAATTCTGTCCATAGATGAGCTTTTAAGGTTTTGTGCAATTTCAAGCATAACTTGGTCTATTGGCATCTTTACCTAACGAAACGTTGTACGAAAGCTAAACTAGCAAGTTACACTTCTAACAACACTAAATAGAGTACAACGGTCCACTTTCATGCTTTAGGAATGCTCAATTCTGTCCATAGACAAACTTTTCAAGTTTTGTGCAATTCAAAAGATAACATGTTCTATTGGTATCTTTGCCTAACGAAACGTTGTGCGAAAGCTAAACTAGCAAGTTAGACTGCTCAGAACAGTAAATAGAGTACAACGGTCCACTTTGATGTATTGGGAATGCTCAATTCTGTCCATAGATGAGCTTTTAAGGTTTTGTGCAATTTCAAGCATAACTTGGTCTATTGGTATCTTTAGCTAACGAAACGTTGTACGAGAGATAAACTAGCAAGTTAGACTTCTAAGAACACTAAATAGAGTGCAACGGTCCACTTTGATGCTTTACGAATGCTCAATTCTGTCCATAGACGAGCTTTTCAAGTTTTGTGCATTTTCAAACATAACTTTTTTTATTGGCATCCTTATCGAATGAAACGTTGTACAAAAGGTAAACTAGCAAGTTAGACTGCTAAGAACACTAAATAGAGTACAACGGTCCACTTTGATTTTTTCGGAATGCTCAATTCTGTCCATAGATGAGCTTTTAAGGTTTTGTGCAATTTCAAGCATAACATGGTCTGTTGGCGTCTTTACCTAACAAAACGTTGTACGAAAGCTAAACTAGCAAGTTAGGTTGCTAAGAACACTAAATAGAGTGCAACGGTCCACTTTGATGCTTTATGAATGCTCAATTCTGTCCATAGAGAAACTTTACAATTTTTGTGTAATTTGAAACATAACATGGTCTACTCGTATCTTTACCTAACGAAATGTCGTACGAAAGATAAACTAGCAAGTTAGACTACTAAGAACACTAAATAGAGTACAATGGTCCACTTTGATGCTTTGGCGATGCTCAATTCTGTCCATAGTTGAGCTTTTAAGGTTTTGTGCAATTTCAAGCATAACTTGGTCTATTGTCATCTTTACCTAATGAAATGTTCAACGAAAGCTAAACTAGCAAGTTAGACTGCTACGAACACCAAATAGAGTAAAGCAGTCCACTTTGATGCTTCGGGAATGCTCAATTAAGTCCATAGACGAGCTTTTCAAGTTTTGTGCATTCTCAAACATAACCTGATTTATTGGCATCTTTATCGAACAAAACATTGTACAAAAGCTAATAGAGCAAATTAAACTTCTAACAACACTAATTAGAGTACAACGGTCCACTTTGATGCTTTAAGAATGCTCAATTCTGTCCATAGACAAACTTTTCAAGTTTTGTGCAATTCGAAACATTACTTGGTCTAATGGTATCTTTACCTAGAGAAACGTTGTACAAAAGATAAACTAGCAAATTAGACTTCTAAGAACACTAAATAGAGTACAACGGTCCACTTTGATAATTTGGGAATGCTCAATTCTGTCCATAGATGAGCTTTTAAGGTTTTGTGCAATTTCAAGCATAACTTGGTCTATTTGCACCTTTAGCTAACGAAACGTTGTACGAAAGCTAAACTAGCTAGTTAGACTTCAAAGAACACTAAATAGAGTGCAACGGTCCACTTTGACGCTTTACGAATGCTCAATTCTGTCCATAGACGAGCTCTTCAAGTTTTGTGCATTTTCAAACATAACTAGTTTTATTGGCATCTTTATCAAACGAAATGTTGTACAAAAGGTAAACTAGCAAGTTAGACTGCTAAGAACACTAAATAGAGTACAACGGTCCACTTTGATTCTTTGGGAATGCTCAATTCTGTCCATAGATGAGCTTTTAAGGTTTTGTGCAATTTCAAGCATAACTTGGTCTATTGGCATCTTTACCTAACGAAACGTTGTACGAAAGCTAAACTAGCAAGTTACACTTCTAACAACACTAAATAGAGTACAACGGTCCACTTTCATGCTTTAGGAATGCTCAATTCTGTCCATAGACAAACTTTTCAAGTTTTGCGCAATTCAAAAGATAAGTTGTTCTATTGGTATCTTTGCCTAACGAAACGTTGTGCGAAAGCTAAACTAGCAAGTTAGACTGCTCAGAACAGTAAATAGAGTACAACGGTCCACTTTGATGTATTGGGAATGCTCAATTCTGTCCATAGATGAGCTTTTAAGGTTTTGTGCAATTTCAAGCATAACTTGGTCTATTGGCATCTTTAGCTAACGAAACGTTGTACGAGAGATAAACTAGCAAGTTAGACTTCTAAGAACACTAAATAGAGTGCAACGGTCCACTTTGATGCTTTACGAATGCTCAATTCTGTCCATAGACGAGCTTTTCAAGTTTTGTGCATTTTCAAACATAACTTGTTTTATTGGCATCCTTATCGAATGAAACGTTGTACAAAAGGTAAACTAGCAAGTTAGACTGCTAGGAACACTAAATAGAGTACAACGGTCCACTTTGATTTTTTCGGAATGCTCAATTCTGTCCATAGATGAGCTTTTAAAGTTTTGTGCAATTTCAAGCATAACATGGTCTGTTGGCGTCTTTACCTAACAAAACGTTGTACGAAAGCTAAACTAGCAAGTTAGGTTCTAAGAACACTAAATAGAGTGCAAAGGTCCACTTTGATGCTTTATGAATGCTCAATTCTGTCCATAGAGAAACTTTACAATTTTTGTGTAATTTGAAACATAACATGGTCTACTCGTATCTTTACCTAACGAAATGTCGTACGAAAGATAAACAAGCAAGTTAGACTACTAAGAACACTAAATAGAGTACAATGGTCCACTTTGATGCTTTGGCGATGCTCAATTCTGTCCATAGTTGAGCTTTTAAGGTTTTGTGCAATTTCAAGCATAACTTGGTCTATTGGCATCTTTACCTAATGAAATGTTCAACGAAAGCTAAACTAGCAAGTTAGACTGCTACGAACACTAAATAGAGTAAAGCAGTCCACTTTGATGCTTCGGGAATGCTCAATTAAGTCCATAGACGAGCTTTTCAAGTTTTGTGCATTCTCAAACATAACATGATTTATTGGCATCTTTATCGAACAGAACATTGTACAAAAGCTAATAGACCAAATTAAACTTCTAACAACACTAAATAGAGTACAACGGTCCACTTTGATGCTTTAAGAATGCTCAATTCTGTCCATAGACAAACTTTTCAAGTTTTGTGCAATTCGAAACATTACTTGGTCTAATGGTATCTTTACCTAACGAAACGTTGTACAAAAGATAAACTAGCAAATTAGAATGCTAAGAACACTAAATAGAGTACAACGATCCACTTTGATGTTTTGGGAATGCTCAATTCTGTCCATAGATGAGCTTTTGAGGTTTTGTGCAATTTCAAGCATGACTTGGTCTATTGGCATCCTTACCTAACGAAACGTTGTACGAAAGCCAAACTAGCAAGTTAGACCTATAAGAACATTAAATAGAGTACAGCGGTCCACTTTGATGCTTTACGAATGCTCAATTCTGTCCGTAGACGAGCTTTTCACGTTTTGTGCATTTTTAAACATAACTTGTTTTACTGGCGTCTTTATCGAATGAAACGTTGTACCAAAGCTAAACTAGCAAGTTAGACTGCTATGAACACTAAGTAGATTACAACGGTCCAGTTTGATGCTTTAGGAATGATCAATTCTGTCCATAGAGAAACTTTTCAATTTTTGTGTAATTTGAAACATAACATGGTCTACTCGTATCTTTACCTAACGAAATGTCGTACGAAAGATAAACTAGCAAGTTAGACAACTAAGAACACTAAATAGAGTACAATGGTCCACTTTGATGCTTTGGCGATGCTCAATTCTGTCCATAGTTGAGCTTTTAAGGTTTTGTGCAATTTCAAGCATAACTTGGTCTATTGGCATCTTTACCTAATGAAATGTTCAACGACAGCTAAACTAGCAAGTTAGACTGCTACGAACACCAAATAGAGTAAAGCAGTCCACTTTGATGCTTCGGGAATGCTCAATTAAGTCCATAGATGAGCTTTTCAAGTTTTGTGCATTTTCAAACATAACTTGATTTATTGGCAGATTTATCGAACAAAACATTTTAAAAAAGCTAATAGAGCAAATTAAACTTCTAACAACACTAAATAGAGTACAACGGTCCACTTTGACGCTTTAGGAATGCTCAATTCTGTCCATAGACAAACTTTTCAAGTTTTGTGCAATTCGAAACATTACTTGGTCTAATGGTATCTTTACCTAGAGAAACGTTGTACAAAAGATAAACTAGCAAATTAGACTTCTAAGAACACTAAATAGAGTACAACGGTCCACTTTGATAATTTGGGAATGCTCAATTCTGTCCATAGATGAGCTTTTAAGGTTTTGTGCAATTTCAAGCATAACTTGGTCTATTTGCATCTTTAGCTAACGAAACGTTGTACGAAAGCTAAACTAGCTAGTTAGACTTCAAAGAACACTAAATAGAGTGCAACGGTCCACTTTGACGCTTTACGAATGCTCAATTCTGTCCATAGACGAGCTCTTCAAGTTTTGTGCATTTTCAAACATAACTAGTTTTATTGGCATCTTTATCGAATGAAATGTTGTACAAAAGGTAAACTAGCAAGTTAGACTGCTAAGAACACTAAATAGAGTACAACGGTCCACTTTGATTCTTTGGGAATGCTCAATTCTGTCCATAGATGAGCTTTTAAGGTTTTGTGCAATTTCAAGCATAACTTGGTCTATCGGCATCTTTACCTAACGAAACGTTGTACGAAAGCTAAACTAGCAAGTTACACTTCTAACAACACTAAATAGAGTACAACGGTCCACTTTCATGCTTTAGGAATGCTCAATTCTGTCCATAGACAAACTTTTCAAGTTTTGTGCAATTCAAAAGATAACTTGTTCTATTGGTATCTTTGCCTAACGAAACGTTGTGCGAAAGCTAAACTAGCAAGTTAGACTGCTCAGAACAGTAAATAGAGTACAACGGTCCACTTTGATGTATTGGGAATGCTCAATTCTGTCCATAGATGAGCTTTTAAGGTTTTGTGCAATTTCAAGCATAACTTGGTCTATTGGTATCTTTAGCTAACGAAACGTTGTACGAGAGATAAACTAGCAAGTTAGACTTCTAAGAACACTAAATAGAGTGCAACGGTCCACTTTGATGCTTTACGAATGCTCAATTCTGTCCATAGACGAGCTTTTCAAGTTTTGTGCATTTTCAAACATAACTTTTTTTATTGGCATCCTTATCGAATGAAACGTTGTACAAAAGGTAAACTAGCAAGTTAGACTGCTAAGAACACTAAATAGAGTACAACGGTCCACTTTGATTTTTTCGGAATGCTCAATTCTGTCCATAGATGAGCTTTTAAGGTTTTGTGCAATTTCAAGCATAACATGGTCTGTTGGCGTCTTTACCTAACAAAACGTTGTACGAAAGCTAAACTAGCAAGTTAGGTTGCTAAGAACACTAAATAGAGTGCAACGGTCCACTTTGATGCTTTATGAATGCTCAATTCTGTCCATAGAGAAACTTTACAATTTTTGTGTAATTTCAAACATAACATGGTCTACTCGTATCTTTACCTAACGAAATGTCGTACGAAAGATAAACTAGCAAGTTAGACTACTAAGAACACTAAATAGAGTACAATGGTCCACTTTGATGCTTTGGCGATGCTCAATTCTGTCCATAGTTGAGCTTTTAAGGTTTTGTGCAATTTCAAGCATAACTTGGTCTATTGGCATCTTTACCTAATGAAATGTTCAACGAAAGCTAAACTAGCAAGTTAGACTGCTACGAACACCAAATAGAGTAAAGCAGTCCACTTTGATGCTTCGGGAATGCTCAATTAAGTCCATAGACGAGCTTTTCAAGTTTTGTGCATTCTCAAACATAACCTGATTTATTGGCATCTTTATCGAACAAAACATTGTACAAAAGCTAATAGAGCAAATTAAACTTCTAACAACACTAATTAGAGTACAACGGTCCACTTTGATGCTTTAAGAATGCTCAATTCTGTCCATAGACAAACTTTTCAAGTTTTGTGCAATTCGAAACATTACTTGGTCTAATGGTATCTTTACCTAGAGAAACGTTGTACAAAAGATAAACTAGCAAATTAGACTTCTAAGAACACTAAATAGAGTACAACGGTCCACTTTGATAATTTGGGAATGCTCAATTCTGTCCATAGATGAGCTTTTAAGGTTTTGTGCAATTTCAAGCATAACTTGGTCTATTTGCATCTTTAGCTAACGAAACGTTGTACGAAAGCTAAACTAGCTAGTTAGACTTCAAAGAACACTAAATAGAGTGCAACGGTCCACTTTGACGCTTTACGAATGCTCAATTCTGTCCATAGACGAGCTCTTCAAGTTTTGTGCATTTTCAAACATAACTAGTTTTATTGGCATCTTTATCGAATGAAATGTTGTACAAAAGGTAAACTAGCAAGTTAGACTGCTAAGAACACTAAATAGAGTACAACGGTCCACTTTGATTCTTTGGGAATGCTCAATTCTGTCCATAGATGAGCTTTTAAGGTTTTGTGCAATTTCAAGCATAACTTGGTCTATCGGCATCTTTACCTAACGAAACGTTGTACGAAAGCTAAACTAGCAAGTTACACTTCTAACAACACTAAATAGAGTACAACGGTCCACTTTCATGCTTTAAGAATGCTCAATTCTGTCCATAGACAAACTTTTCAAGTTTTGTGCAATTCGAAACATTACTTGGTCTAATGGTATCTTTACCTAGAGAAACGTTGTACAAAAGATAAACTAGCAAATTAGACTTCTAAGAACACTAAATAGAGTACAACGGTCCACTTTGATAATTTGGGAATGCTCAATTCTGTCCATAGATGAGCTTTTAAGGTTTTGTGCAATTTCAAGCATAACTTGGTCTATTTGCATCTTTAGCTAACGAAACGTTGTACGAAAGCTAAACTAGCTAGTTAGACTTCAAAGAACACTAAATAGAGTGCAACGGTCCACTTTGACGCTTTACGAATGCTCAATTCTGTCCATAGACGAGCTCTTCAAGTTTTGTGCATTTTCAAACATAACTAGTTTTATTGGCATCTTTATCGAATGAAATGTTGTACAAAAGGTAAACTAGCAAGTTAGACTGCTAAGAACACTAAATAGAGTACAACGGTCCACTTTGATTCTTTGGGAATGCTCAATTCTGTCCATAGATGAGCTTTTAAGGTTTTGTGCAATTTCAAGCATAACTTGGTCTATCGGCATCTTTACCTAACGAAACGTTGTACGAAAGCTAAACTAGCAAGTTACACTTCTAACAACACTAAATAGAGTACAACGGTCCACTTTCATGCTTTAGGAATGCTCAATTCTGTCCATAGACAAACTTTTCAAGTTTTGTGCAATTCAAAAGATAACTTGTTCTATTGGTATCTTTGCCTAACGAAACGTTGTGCGAAAGCTAAACTAGCAAGTTAGACTGCTCAGAACAGTAAATAGAGTACAACGGTCCACTTTGATGTATTGGGAATGCTCAATTCTGTCCATAGATGAGCTTTTAAGGTTTTGTGCAATTTCAAGCATAACTTGGTCTATTGGTATCTTTAGCTAACGAAACGTTGTACGAGAGATAAACTAGCAAGTTAGACTTCTAAGAACACTAAATAGAGTGCAACGGTCCACTTTGATGCTTTACGAATGCTCAATTCTGTCCATAGACGAGCTTTTCAAGTTTTGTGCATTTTCAAACATAACTTTTTTTATTGGCATCCTTATCGAATGAAACGTTGTACAAAAGGTAAACTAGCAAGTTAGACTGCTAAGAACACTAAATAGAGTACAACGGTCCACTTTGATTTTTTCGGAATGCTCAATTCTGTCCATAGATGAGCTTTTAAGGTTTTGTGCAATTTCAAGCATAACATGGTCTGTTGGCGTCTTTACCTAACAAAACGTTGTACGAAAGCTAAACTAGCAAGTTAGGTTGCTAAGAACACTAAATAGAGTGCAACGGTCCACTTTGATGCTTTATGAATGCTCAATTCTGTCCATAGAGAAACTTTACAATTTTTGTGTAATTTGAAACATAACATGGTCTACTCGTATCTTTACCCAACGAAATGTCGTACGAAAGATAAACTAGCAAGTTAGACTACTAAGAACACTAAATAGAGTACAATGGTCCACTTTGATGCTTTGGCGATGCTCAATTCTGTCCATAGTTGAGCTTTTAAGGTTTTGTGCAATTTCAAGCATAACTTGGTCTATTGGCATCTTTACCTAATGAAATGTTCAACGAAAGCTAAACTAGCAAGTTAGACTGCTACGAACACCAAATAGAGTAAAGCAGTCCACTTTGATGCTTCGGGAATGCTCAATTAAGTCCATAGACGAGCTTTTCAAGTTTTGTGCATTCTCAAACATAACCTGATTTATTGGCATCTTTATCGAACAAAACATTGTACAAAAGCTAATAGAGCAAATTAAACTTCTAACAACACTAATTAGAGTACAACGGTCCACTTTGATGCTTTAAGAATGCTCAATTCTGTCCATAGACAAACTTTTCAAGTTTTGTGCAATTCGAAACATTACTTGGTCTAATGGTATCTTTACCTAGAGAAACGTTGTACAAAAGATAAACTAGCAAATTAGACTTCTAAGAACACTAAATAGAGTACAACGGTCCACTTTGATAATTTGGGAATGCTCAATTCTGTCCATAGATGAGCTTTTAAGGTTTTGTGCAATTTCAAGCATAACTTGGTCTATTTGCATCTTTAGCTAACGAAACGTTGTACGAAAGCTAAACTAGCTAGTTAGACTTCAAAGAACACTAAATAGAGTGCAACGGTCCACTTTGACGCTTTACGAATGCTCAATTCTGTCCATAGACGAGCTCTTCAAGTTTTGTGCATTTTCAAACATAACTAGTTTTATTGGCATCTTTATCGAATGAAATGTTGTACAAAAGGTAAACTAGCAAGTTAGACTGCTAAGAACACTAAATAGAGTACAACGGTCCACTTTGATTCTTTGGGAATGCTCAATTCTGTCCATAGATGAGCTTTTAAGGTTTTGTGCAATTTCAAGCATAACTTGGTCTATCGGCATCTTTACCTAACGAAACGTTGTACGAAAGCTAAACTAGCAAATTACACTTCTAACAACACTAAATAGAGTACAACGGTCCACTTTCATGCTTTAAGAATGCTCAATTCTGTCCATAGACAAACTTTTCAAGTTTTGTGCAATTCGAAACATTACTTGGTCTAATGGTATCTTTACCTAGAGAAACGTTGTACAAAAGATAAACTAGCAAATTAGACTTCTAAGAACACTAAATAGAGTACAACGGTCCACTTTGATAATTTGGGAATGCTCAATTCTGTCCATAGATGAGCTTTTAAGGTTTTGTGCAATTTCAAGCATAACTTGGTCTATTTGCATCTTTAGCTAACGAAACGTTGTACGAAAGCTAAACTAGCTAGTTAGACTTCAAAGAACACTAAATAGAGTGCAACGGTCCACTTTGACGCTTTACGAATGCTCAATTCTGTCCATAGACGAGCTCTTCAAGTTTTGTGCATTTTCAAACATAACTAGTTTTATTGGCATCTTTATCGAATGAAATGTTGTACAACAGGTAAACTAGCAAGCTAGACTGCTAAGAACACTAAATAGAGTACAACGGTCCACTTTGATTCTTTGGGAATGCTCAATTCTGTCCATAGATGAGCTTTTAAGGTTTTGTGCAATTTCAAGCATAACTTGGTCTATCGGCATCTTTACCTAACGAAACGTTGTACGAAAGCTAAACTAGCAAGTTACACTTCTAACAACACTAAATAGAGTACAACGGTCCACTTTCATGCTTTAGGAATGCTCAATTCTGTCCATAGACAAACTTTTCAAGTTTTGTGCAATTCAAAAGATAACTTGTTCTATTGGTATCTTTGCCTAACGAAACGTTGTGCGAAAGCTAAACTAGCAAGTTAGACTGCTCAGAACAGTAAATAGAGTACAACGGTCCACTTTGATGTATTGGGAATGCTCAATTCTGTCCATAGATGAGCTTTTAAGGTTTTGTGCAATTTCAAGCATAACTTGGTCTATTGGTATCTTTAGCTAACGAAACGTTGTACGAGAGATAAACTAGCAAGTTAGACTTCTAAGAACACTAAATAGAGTGCAACGGTCCACTTTGATGCTTTACGAATGCTCAATTCTGTCCATAGACGAGCTTTTCAAGTTTTGTGCATTGTCAAACATAACTTTTTTTATTGGCATCCTTATCGAATGAAACGTTGTACAAAAGGTAAACTAGCAAGTTAGACTGCTAAGAACACTAAATAGAGTACAACGGTCCACTTTGATTTTTTCGGAATGCTCAATTCTGTCCATAGATGAGCTTTTAAGGTTTTGTGCAATTTCAAGCATAACATGGTCTGTTGGCGTCTTTACCTAACAAAACGTTGTACGAAAGCTAAACTAGCAAGTTAGGTTGCTAAGAACACTAAATAGAGTGCAACGGTCCACTTTGATGCTTTATGAATGCTCAATTCTGTCCATAGAGAAACTTTACAATTTTTGTGTAATTTGAAACATAACATGGTCTACTCGTATCTTTACCTAACGAAATGTCGTACGAAAGATAAACTAGCAAGTTAGACTACTAAGAACACTAAATAGAGTACAATGGTCCACTTTGATGCTTTGGCGATGCTCAATTCTGTCCATAGTTGAGCTTTTAAGGTTTTGTGCAATTTCAAGCATAACTTGGTCTATTGGCATCTTTACCTAATGAAATGTTCAACGAAAGCTAAACTAGCAAGTTAGACTGCTACGAACACCAAATAGAGTAAAGCAGTCCACTTTGATGCTTCGGGAATGCTCAATTAAGTCCATAGACGAGCTTTTCAAGTTTTGTGCATTCTCAAACATAACCTGATTTATTGGCATCTTTATCGAACAAAACATTGTACAAAAGCTAATAGAGCAAATTAAACTTCTAACAACACTAATTAGAGTGCAACGGTCCACTTTGATGCTTTAAGAATGCTCAATTCTGTCCATAGACAAACTTTTCAAGTTTTGTGCAATTCGAAACATTACTTGGTCTAATGGTATCTTTACCTAGAGAAACGTTGTACAAAAGATAAACTAGCAAATTAGACTTCTAAGAACACTAAATAGAGTACAACGGTCCACTTTGATAATTTGGGAATGCTCAATTCTGTCCATAGATGAGCTTTTAAGGTTTTGTGCAATTTCAAGCATAACTTGGTCTATTTGCATCTTTAGCTAACGAAACGTTGTACGAAAGCTAAACTAGCTAGTTAGACTTCAAAGAACACTAAATAGAGTGCAACGGTCCACTTTGACGCTTTACGAATGCTCAATTCTGTCCATAGACGAGCTCTTCAAGTTTTGTGCATTTTCAAACATAACTAGTTTTATTGGCATCTTTATCGAATGAAATGTTGTACAAAAGGTAAACTAGCAAGTTAGACTGCTAAGAACACTAAATAGAGTACAACGGTCCACTTTGATTCTTTGGGAATGCTCAATTCTGTCCATAGATGAGCTTTTAAGGTTTTGTGCAATTTCAAGCATAACTTGGTCTATCGGCATCTTTACCTAACGAAACGTTGTACGAAAGCTAAACTAGCAAGTTACACTTCTAACAACACTAAATAGAGTACAACGGTCCACTTTCATGCTTTAGGAATGCTCAATTCTGTCCATAGACAAACTTTTCAAGTTTTGTGCAATTCAAAAGATAACTTGTTCTATTGGTATCTTTGCCTAACGAAACGTTGTGCGAAAGCTAAACTAGCAAGTTAGACTGCTCAGAACAGTAAATAGAGTACAACGGTCCACTTTGATGTATTGGGAATGCTCAATTCTGTCCATAGATGAGCTTTTAAGGTTTTGTGCAATTTCAAGCATAACTTGGTCTATTGGTATCTTTAGCTAACGAAACGTTGTACGAGAGATAAACTAGCAAGTTAGACTTCTAAGAACACTAAATAGAGTGCAACGGTCCACTTTGATGCTTTACGAATGCTCAATTCTGTCCATAGACGAGCTTTTCAAGTTTTGTGCATTTTCAAACATAACTTTTTTTTTTGGCATCCTTATCGAATGAAACGTTGTACAAAAGGTAAACTAGCAAGTTAGACTGCTAAGAACACTAAATAGAGTACAACGGTCCACTTTGATTTTTTCGGAATGCTCAATTCTGTCCATAGATGAGCTTTTAAGGTTTTGTGCAATTTCAAGCATAACATGGTCTGTTGGCGTCTTTACCTAACAAAACGTTGTACGAAAGCTAAACTAGCAAGTTAGGTTGCTAAGAACACTAAATAGAGTGCAACGGTCCACTTTGATGCTTTATGAATGCTCAATTCTGTCCATAGAGAAACTTTACAATTTTTGTGTAATTTGAAACATAACATGGTCTACTCGTATCTTTACCCAACGAAATGTCGTACGAAAGATAAACTAGCAAGTTAGACTACTAAGAACACTAAATAGAGTACAATGGTCCACTTTGATGCTTTGGCGATGCTCAATTCTGTCCATAGTTGAGCTTTTAAGGTTTTGTGCAATTTCAAGCATAACTTGGTCTATTGGCATCTTTACCTAATGAAATGTTCAACGAAAGCTAAACTAGCAAGTTAGACTGCTACGAACACCAAATAGAGTAAAGCAGTCCACTTTGATGCTTCGGGAATGCTCAATTAAGTCCATAGACGAGCTTTTCAAGTTTTGTGCATTCTCAAACATAACCTGATTTATTGGCATCTTTATCGAACAAAACATTGTACAAAAGCTAATAGAGCAAATTAAACTTCTAACAACACTAATTAGAGTACAACGGTCCACTTTGATGCTTTAAGAATGCTCAATTCTGTCCATAGACAAACTTTTCAAGTTTTGTGCAATTCGAAACATTACTTGGTCTAATGGTATCTTTACCTAGAGAAACGTTGTACAAAAGATAAACTAGCAAATTAGACTTCTAAGAACACTAAATAGAGTACAACGGTCCACTTTGATAATTTGGGAATGCTCAATTCTGTCCATAGATGAGCTTTTAAGGTTTTGTGCAATTTCAAGCATAACTTGGTCTATTTGCATCTTTAGCTAACGAAACGTTGTACGAAAGCTAAACTAGCTAGTTAGACTTCAAAGAACACTAAATAGAGTGCAACGGTCCACTTTGACGCTTTACGAATGCTCAATTCTGTCCATAGACGAGCTCTTCAAGTTTTGTGCATTTTCAAACATAACTAGTTTTATTGGCATCTTTATCGAATGAAATGTTGTACAAAAGGTAAACTAGCAAGTTAGACTGCTAAGAACACTAAATAGAGTACAACGGTCCACTTTGATTCTTTGGGAATGCTCAATTCTGTCCATAGATGAGCTTTTAAGGTTTTGTGCAATTTCAAGCATAACTTGGTCTATCGGCATCTTTACCTAACGAAACGTTGTACGAAAGCTAAACTAGCAAGTTACACTTCTAACAACACTAAATAGAGTACAACGGTCCACTTTCATGCTTTAGGAATGCTCAATTCTGTCCATAGACAAACTTTTCAAGTTTTGTGCAATTCAAAAGATAACTTGTTCTATTGGTATCTTTGCCTAACGAAACGTTGTGCGAAAGCTAAACTAGCAAGTTAGACTGCTCAGAACAGTAAATAGAGTACAACGGTCCACTTTGATGTATTGGGAATGCTCAATTCTGTCCATAGATGAGCTTTTAAGGTTTTGTGCAATTTCAAGCATAACTTGGTCTATTGGTATCTTTAGCTAACGAAACGTTGCACGAGAGATAAACTAGCAAGTTAGACTTCTAAGAACACTAAATAGAGTGCAACGGTCCACTTTGATGCTTTACGAATGCTCAATTCTGTCCATAGACGAGCTTTTCAAGTTTTGTGCATTTTCAAACATAACTTTTTTTATTGGCATCCTTATCGAATGAAACGTTGTACAAATGGTAAACTAGCAAGTTAGACTGCTAAGAACACTAAATAGAGTACAACGGTCCACTTTGATTTTTTCGGAATGCTCAATTCTGTCCATAGATGAGCTTTTAAGGTTTTGTGCAATTTCAAGCATAACATGGTCTGTTGGCGTCTTTACCTAACAAAACGTTGTACGAAAGCTAAACTAGCAAGTTAGGTTGCTAAGAACACTAAATAGAGTGCAACGGTCCACTTTGATGCTTTATGAATGCTCAATTCTGTCCATAGAGAAACTTTACAATTTTTGTGTAATTTGAAACATAACATGGTCTACTCGTATCTTTACCTAACGAAATGTCGTACGAAAGATAAACTAGCAAGTTAGACTACTAAGAACACTAAATAGAGTACAATGGTCCACTTTGATGCTTTGGCGATGCTCAATTCTGTCCATAGTTGAGCTTTTAAGGTTTTGTGCAATTTCAAGCATAACTTGGTCTATTGGCATCTTTACCTAATGAAATGTTCAACGAAAGCTAAACTAGCAAGTTAGACTGCTACGAACACTAAATAGAGTAAAGCAGTCCACTTTGATGCTTCGGGAATGCTCAATTAAGTCCATAGACGAGCTTTTCAAGTTTTGTGCATTCTCAAACATAACATGATTTATTGGCATCTTTATCGAACAGAACATTGTACAAAAGCTAATAGACCAAATTAAACTTCTAACAACACTAAATAGAGTACAACGGTCCACTTTGATGCTTTAAGAATGCTCAATTCTGTCCATAGACAAACTTTTCAAGTTTTGTGCAATTCGAAACATTACTTGGTCTAATGGTATCTTTACCTAACGAAACGTTGTACAAAAGATAAACTAGCAAATTAGAATGCTAAGAACACTAAATAGAGTACAACGATCCACTTTGATGTTTTGGGAATGCTCAATTCTGTCCATAGATGAGCTTTTGAGGTTTTGTGCAATTTCAAGCATGACTTGGTCTATTGGCATCTTTACCTAACGAAACGTTGTACGAAAGCCAAACTAGCAAGTTAGACCTATAAGAACATTAAATAGAGTACAACGGTCCACTTTGATGCTTTACAAATGCTCAATTCTGTCCGTAGACGAGCTTTTCACGTTTTGTGCATTTTTAAACATAACTTGTTTTACTGGCGTCTTTATCGAATGAAACGTTGTACCAAAGCTAAACTAGCAAGTTAGACTGCGATGAACACTAAGTAGATTACAACGGTCCACTTTGATGCTTTAGGAATGATCAATTCTGTCCATAGAGAAACTTTTCAATTTTTGTGTAATTTGAAACATAACATGGTCTACTCGTATCTTTACCTAACGAAATGTCGTACGAAAGATAAACTAGCAAGTTAGACTACTAAGAACACTAAATAGAGTACAATGGTCCACTTTGATACTTTGGCGATGCTCAATTCTGTCCATAGTTGAGCTTTTAAGGTTTTGTGCAATTTCAAGCATAACTTGGTCTATTGGCATCTTTACCTAATGAAATGTTCAACGACAGCTAAACTAGCAAGTTAGACTGCTACGAACACCAAATAGAGTAAAGCAGTCCACTTTGATGCTTCGGGAATGCTCAATTAAGTCCATAGATGAGCTTTTCAAGTTTTGTGCATTTTCAAACATAACTTGATTTATTGGCATCTTTATCGAACAAAACATTTTAAAAAAGCTAATAGAGCAAATTAAACTTCTAACAACACTAAATAGAGTACAACGGTCCACTTTGACGCTTTAGGAATGCTCAATTCTGTCCATAGACAAACTTTTCAAGTTTTGTGCAATTCGAAACATTACTTGGTCTAATGGTATCTTTACCTAGAGAAACGTTGTACAAAAGATAAACTAGCAAATTAGACTTCTAAGAACACTAAATAGAGTACAACGGTCCACTTTGATAATTTGGGAATGCTCAATTCTGTCCATAGATGAGCTTTTAAGGTTTTGTGCAATTTCAAGCATAACTTGGTCTATTTGCATCTTTAGCTAACGAAACGTTGTACGAAAGCTAAACTAGCTAGTTAGACTTCAAAGAACACTAAATAGAGTGCAACGGTCCACTTTGACGCTTTACGAATGCTCAATTCTGTCCATAGACGAGCTCTTCAAGTTTTGTGCATTTTCAAACATAACTAGTTTTATTGGCATCTTTATCGAATGAAATGTTGTACAAAAGGTAAACTAGCAAGTTAGACTGCTAAGAACACTAAATAGAGTACAACGGTCCACTTTGATTCTTTGGGAATGCTCAATTCTGTCCATAGATGAGCTTTTAAGGTTTTGTGCAATTTCAAGCATAACTTGGTCTATCGGCATCTTTACCTAACGAAACGTTGTACGAAAGCTAAACTAGCAAGTTACACTTCTAACAACACTAAATAGAGTACAACGGTCCACTTTCATGCTTTAGGAATGCTCAATTCTGTCCATAGACAAACTTTTCAAGTTTTGTGCAATTCAAAAGATAACTTGTTCTATTGGTATCTTTGCCTAACGAAACGTTGTGTGAAAGCTAAACTAGCAAGTTAGACTGCTCAGAACAGTAAATAGAGTACAACGGTCCACTTTGATGTATTGGGAATGCTCAATTCTGTCCATAGATGAGCTTTTATGGTTTTGTGCAATTTCAAGCATAACTTGGTCTATTGGCATCTTTAGCTAACGAAACGTTGTACGATAGATAAACTAGCAAGTTAGACTTCTAAGAACACTAAATAGAGTGCAACGGTCCACTTTGATGCTTTACGAATGCTCAATTCTGTCCATAGACGAGCTTTTCAAGTTTTGTGCATTTTCAAACATAACTTGTTTTATTGGCATCCTTATCGAATGAAACGTTGTACAAAAGGTAAACTAGCAAGTTAGACTGCTAAGAACACTAAATAGACTACAACGGTCCACTTTGATTTTTTCAGAATGCTCAATTCTGTCCATAGATGAGCTTTTAAGGTTTTGTGCAATTTCAAGCATAACCTGGACTGTTGGCGTCTTTACCTAACAAAACGTTGTACGAAAGCTAAACTAGCAAGTTAGGTTGCTAAGAACACTAAATAGAGTGCAACGGTCCAATTTGATGCTTTATGAATGCTCAATTCTGTCCATAGAGAAACTTTACAATTTTTGTGTAATTTGAAACATAACATGGTCTACTCGTATCTTTACCTAACGAAATGTCGTACGAAAGATAAACTAGCAAGTTAGACTACTAAGAACACTAAATAGAGTACAATGGTCCACTTTGATGCTTTGGCGATGCTCAATTCTGTCCATAGTTGAGCTTTTAAGGTTTTGTGCAATTTCAAGCATAACTTGGTCTATTGGCATCTTTACCTAATGAAATGTTCAATGAAAGCTAAACTAGCAAGTTAGACTGCTACGAACACTAAATAGAGTAAAGCAGTCCACTTTGATGCTTCGGGAATGCTCAATTAAGTCCATAGACGAGCTTTTCAAGTTTTGTGCATTCTCAAACATAACATGATTTATTGGCATCTTTATCGAACAAAACATTGTACAAAAGCTAATAGAGCAAATTAAACTTCTAACAACACTAAATAGAGTACAACGGTCCACTTTGATGCTTTAAGAATGCTCAATTCTGTCCATAGACAAACTTTTCAAGTTTTGTGCAATTCGAAACATTACTTGGTCTAATGGTATCTTTACCTATCGAAACGTTGTACAAAAGATAAACTAGCAAATTAGAATGCTAAGAACACTAAATAGAGTACAACGGTCCACTTTGATGCTTTGGGAACGCTCAATTCTGTCCATAGATGAGCTTTTAAGGTTATGTGCAATTTCAAGCTTAACTTGGTCTATTGGCATCTTTACCTAACGAAACGTTGTACGAAAGCTAAACTAGCAAGTTAGATTTCTAAGAACACTAAATAGAGTACAACGGTCCACTTTGATAATTTGGGAATGCTCAATTCTGTCCATAGATGAGCTTTTAGGGTTTTGTGCAATTTCAAGCATAACTTGATCTATTGGCATCTTTACCTAACGAAACTTTGTGCGAAAGCTAAACTAGCTAGTTAGACTTCAAAGAACACTAAATAGAGTGCAACGGTCCACTTTGATGCTTTACGAATGCTCAATTCTGTCCATAGACGAGCTCTTCAAGTTTTGTGCATTTTCAAACATAACTAGTTTTATTGGCATCTTTATCGAACGAAATGTTGTACAAAAGGTAAACTATCAAGTTAGACTGCTAAGAACACTAAATAGAGTACAACGGTCCACTTTGATTCTTTGAGAATGCTCAATTCTGTCCATAGATGAGCTTTTAAGGTTTTGTGCAATTTCAAGCATAACTTGGTCTATTGGCACCTTTACCTAACGAAACGTTGTACGAAAGCTAAACTAGCAAGTTACACTTCTAACAACACTAAATAGAGTACAACGGTCCACTTTGATGCTTTAGGAATGCTCAATTTTGTCCATAGACAAACTTTTCAAGTTTTGTGCAATTCAAAAGATAACTTGTTCTATTGGTATCTTTACCTAACGAAACGTTGTGCGAAAGCTAAACTAGCAAGTTAGACTGCTCAGAACAGTAAATAGAGTACAACGGCCCACTTTGATGTATTGGGAATGCTCAATTCTGTCCATAGATGAGCTTTTAAGGTTTTGTGCAATTTCAAGCATAACTTGGTCTATTGGCATCTTTAGCTAACGAAACGTTGTACGAGAGATAAACTAGCAAGTTAGACTTCTAAGAACATTAAATAGAGTGCAACGGTCCACTTTGACGCTTTACGAATGCTCAATTCTGTCCATAGAGAAACTTTACAATTTTTGTGTAATTTGAAACATAAAATGGTCTACTCGTATCTTTACCTAACGAAATGTCGTACGAAAGATAAACTAGCAAGTTAGACTACTAAGAACACAAAATAGAGTACAATGGTCCACTTTGATGCTTTGGCGATGCTCAATTCTGTCCATAGTTGAGCTTTTAAGGTTTTGTGCAATTTCAAGCATAACTTGGTCTATTGGTATCTTTACCTAATGAAATGTTCAACGAAAGCTAAACTAGCAAGTTAGACTGCTACGAACACTAAATAGAGTAAAGCAGTCCACTTTGATGCTTCCGGAATGCTCAATTATGTCCATAGACGAGCTTTTCAAGTTTTGTGCATTCTCAAACATAACATGATTTATTGGCATCTTTATCGAACAAAACATTGCACAAAAGCTAATAGAGCAAATTAAACTTCTAACAACACTAAATAGAGTACAACGGTCCACTTTGATGCTTTAGGAATGCTCAATTCTGTCCATAGACAAACCTTTCAAGTTTTGTGCAATTCGAAACATTGCTTGGTCTAATGGTATCTTTACCTAACGAAACGTCGTACAAAAGATAAACTAGCAAATTAGAATGCTAAGAACACTAAATAGAGTACAACGGTCCACTTTGATGCTTTGGGAACGCTCAATTCTATCCCTAGATGAGCTTTCAAGGTTATGTGCAATTTCAAGCTTAACTTGGTCTATTGGTATCATTACCTAACGAAACGTTGTACGAAAGCTAAACTAGCAAGTTAGACTTCTAAGAACACTAAATAGAGTACAACGGTCCACTTTGATAATTTGGGAATGCTCAATTCTGTCCATAGATGAGCTTCTAAAAGTTTTGTGCAATTTCAAGCATAACTTGGTCTATTGGCATCTTTACCAAATGAAACGTTGTACGAAAGCTAAACTAGCAAGTTACACTTCTAACAACACTAAATAGAGTACAACGGTCCACTTTGATGCTTTAGGAATGCTCAATTCTGTCCATAGACAAACTTTTCAAGTTTTGTGCAATTCAAAAGATAACTTGTTCTATTGGTATCTTTACCTAACGAAACGTTGTGCGAAAGGTAAACTAGCAAGTTAGACTGCTAAGAACACTAAATAGAGTACAACGGTCCACTTTAATTCTTTGGGAATGCTCAATTCTGTCCATAGATGAGCTTTTAAGGTGTTGTGCAATTTCAAGCATAACTTCGTCTATTGGCATCTTTACCTAACGAAACGTTGTACGAAAGCTAAACTAGCAAGTTACACTTCTAACAACACTAAATAGAGTACAATGGTATACTTTGATGCTTTAGGAATGATCAATTCTGTCCATAGACAAACTTTTCAAGTTCTGTGCAATTTGAAACATAACTTGGTCAATTGGTATCTTTACCTAACGAAACGTTGTACGAAAGCTAAACTAGCAATTTAGACTGCTCAGAACAGTAAATAGAGTACAACGGTCCACTTTGATGCTTTTTGAATGCTCAATTCTGTCCATAGATGAGCTTTTAAAGTTTTGTGCAATTTCAAGCATAACTTGGTCTATTGGCATCTTTACCAAATGAAACGTTGTACGAAAGCTAAACTAGCAAGTTACACTTCTAACAACACTAAATAGAGTACAACGGTCCACTTTGATGCTTTAGGAATGCTCAATTCTGTCCATAGACAAACTTTTCAAGTTTTGTGCAATTCAAAAGATAACTTGTTCTATTGGTATCTTTACCTAACGAAACGTTGTGCGAAAGGTAAACTAGCAAGTTAGACTGCTAAGAACACTAAATAGAGTACAACGGTCCACTTTAATTCTTTGGGAATGCTCAATTCTGTCCATAGATGAGCTTTTAAGGTGTTGTGCAATTTCAAGCATAACTTCGTCTATTGGCATCTTTACCTAACGAAACGTTGTACGAAAGCTAAACTAGCAAGTTACACTTCTAACAACACTAAATAGAGTACAATGGTATACTTTGATGCTTTAGGAAAGATCAATTCTGTCCATAGACAAACTTTTCAAGTTCTGTGCAATTTGAAACATAACTTGGTCTATTGGTATCTTTACCTAACGAAACGTTGTACGAAAGCTAAACTAGCAATTTAGACTGCTCAGAACAGTAAATAGAGTACAACGGTCCACTTTGATGCTTTTTGAATGCTCAATTCTGTCCATAGATGAGCTTGTAAGGTTTTGTGCAATTTCAAGCATAACTTGATCTATTGGCAATTTTACCTAACAAAACGTTGTACGAAAGCTATACTAGCAAGTTAGACTTCTAAGAACACTAAAGAGAGTGCAACGGTCCACTTTGATGCGTTACGAATGCTCAATTCTGTCCATAGACGAGCTTTTCAAGTTTTGTGCATTTTCAAACATAACTTGTTTTATTGGCATCCTTATCGAATGAAACGTTGTACAAAAGGTAAACTAGCAAGTTAGACTGTTAAGAACACTAAATAGAGTACAACGGTCCACTTTGATTTTTTCGGAATGCCCAATTCTGTCCATAGATGAGCTTTTAAGGTTTTGTGCAATTTCAAGCATAACATGGTCTGTTGGCATCTTTACCTAACAAAACGTTGTACGAAAGCTAAACTAGCAAGTTAGGTTGCTAAGAACACTAAATAGAGTGCAACGGTCCACTTTGATGCTTTATGAATGCTCAATTCTGTCCATAGAAGAGCTTTTCAGGTTTTGTGCATTTTCAAACCTAACTTGTTTTATTGGCATCTTTATCGAACGAAACGTTGTACAAAAGCTAAACTAGCAAGTTACACTTCTAACAAAACTAAATAGAGTACAACGGTCCACTTTGATGCTTTAAGAATGCTCAATTTTGCACATAGACAAACTTTTCAAGTTTTGTGCAATTTGAAAAATAACTTGGTCTATTGGTATCTTTACCTAACGAAACGTTGTACAAAAATTAAACTAGCAAGTTATACTGCTAAGAACGCTAAATATAGTACAACGGTCCCCTTTGATGCTTTGGGAACGCTCAATTCTGTCCATAGATGAGCTTTTAAGGTTTTGTGCAATTTCAAGCATAACTTGTTCTATTGGCATCTTTACCTAACGAAACGTTGTACGAAAGCTAAACTAGCAAGTTAGACTTATAAGAACACTAAATAGAGTACAATGATCCACTTTGATGCTTTAGGAATGCTCAATCCTGTCCATAGACAAACTTTTCAAGTTTTGTGCAATTTGAACCATAACTTGGTCTACTGGTATCTTTACCTAACGAAACGTTGTACAAAAGCTAAACTAGCAAGTGAGGCCGCTAAGAACACTAAATAGAGTACAATGGTACACTTTGATGCAGTGGCAATGTTCAATTCTGTCCATAGACTGTTATGAACAATAAATAGAGTACAACGGTCCACTTTGATGCTTTGGGAATGCTCAATTCTGTCCATAAATGAGATTTTAAGGTTTTTTTGCAATTTCAAGCATAACTTGGTCTATTGGCATCTTTACCTAACGAAACGTTGTACGAAATCCAAACTAGCAAGTTAGACCTATAAGAACACTAAATAGAGTACAACGGTCAACTTTGATGCTTTACGAATGCTTAATTCTGTCCATAGACGAGCTTTTCACGTTTTGTGCATTTTTCAACATAACTTGTTTTATTGGCATCTTTACCGACCGAAACGTTGTACCAAAGCTAAACTAGCAAGTTAGACTGCTAAGAACACTAAGTAGAGTACAACGGTCCACTTTGATGCTTTAGGAATGCTCAATTCTGTCCATAGAGAAACTTTTCAATTTTTGTGTAATTTGAAACATAACTTGGTCTACTCGTATCTTTACCTAACGAAATGTCGTACGAAAGATAAACTAGCAAGTTAGACTACTAAGAACACTAAATAGAGTACAATGGTCAACTTTGATGCTTTGGGAATGCTCAATTCTGTCCATAGTTGAGCTTTTATGGTTTTGTGCAATTTCAAGCATAACTTGGTCTATTTGCATCTTTACCTAATGAAATGTTCAACGAAAGCTAAACTAGCAAGTTAGACTGCTACGAACACTAAATAGAGTACAGCAGTCCACTTTGATGCTTCGGGAATGCTCAATTAAGTCCATAGGTGAGCTTTTCAAGTTTTGTGCATTTTCAAACATAACTTGATTTATTGGCATCTTTATCGAACAAAACATTGTACAAAAGCTAAACGAGCAAATTAAACTTCTAACAACACTAAATAGAGTAAAACGGTCCACTTTGATGCTTTAGGAATGCTCAATTCTGTCCATAGACAAACTATTCAAGTTTTGTGCAATTCGAAACATTACTTGGTCTATTGGTATCTTTACCGAACGAAACGTTGTACGAAAGATAAACTAGCAAATTAGAATGCTAAGAACACTAAATAGAGTACAACGGTCCACTTTGATGCTTTACGAATGCTCAATACTGTCCATAGAAGAGCTTTTCAAGTTTTGTGCATTTTCAAACATAACTTCTTTTATTCACATCTTTATCGAATGAAACATTGTACAAAAGGTAAACTAGCAAGTTAGACTGCTAAGAACACTAAATAGAGTACAACGGTCCTCTTTGATGCTTTGGGAATGCTCAATTCTGTCCATAGATGAGCTTTTAAGGTTTTGTGCAATTTCAAGCATAACTTCGTTTGTTGGCATCTATACCTAACGAAACGTTGTACGAAAGCTTAACTAGCAAGTTAGACTGCTACGAACAATAAATAGAGTACAACGGTTCACTTTGATGCTTCGGGAATGCTCAATTAAGTCCATAGATGAGCTTTTCAAGTTTTGTGCATTTTCAAACATAACTTGGTTTATTGGCATCTTTATCGAACGAAACATTGTACAAAAGCTAAACTAGTAAGTTACACTTCTAACAACACTAAATAGACTACAACGGTCCACTTTGATACTTTGGCAATGCTCAATTCTGTCCAAGACAAACTTTTCAAGTTTTGTGCAATTCGAAATATAACTTGTTCATTTGGTAACTTTACCTAACGAAACATTGTACGAAAGCTAAACTAGCAACTTACACTACTAGGAAAACTAAATAGAGTACAACGGTCCACTTTGATAATTTGGGAATGCTCAATTCTGTCCATAGATGAGCTTTTAAGGTTTTGTGCAATTTCAAGCATAACTTGGTCCATTTGCATCTTTAGCTAACGAAACGTTGTACGAAAGCTAAACTAGCTAGTTAGACTTCAAAGAACACTAAATAGAGTGCAACGGTCCACTTTGACGCTTTACGAATGCTCAATTCTTTCCATAGACGAGTTCTTCAAGTTTTGTGCATTTTCAAACATAACTTGTTTTATTGGTATCTTTATCGAATGAAATGTTGTACAAAAGGTAAACTAGCAAGTTAGACTGCTAAGAACACTAAATAGAGTACAACAGTCCACCTTGATTCTTTGGGAATGCTCAATTCTGTCCGTAGATGAGCTTTTAAGGTTTTGTGCAATTTCAAGCATAACTTGGTCTGTTGGCATCTTTACCTAACGAAACGTTGTACGAAAGCTAAACTAGCAAGTTACACTTCTAACAACACTAAATATAGTACAACGGTCCACTTTGATGCTTTAGGAATGATCAATTCTATCCATAGACAAACTTTTCAAGTTCTGTGCAATTTGAAACATAACTTGGTCTATTGGTATCTTTACCTAACGAAACGTTGTACGAAAGCTAAACTTGCAAGTTAGACTGCTCAGAACACTAAATAGAGTACAACGGTCCACTTTGATGCTTTTTGAATGCGCAATTCTGTCCATAGATGAGCTTTTAAGGTTTTGTGCAATTTCAAGCATAACTTGATCTATTGGCATCTTTACCTAACAAAACGTTGTACGAAAGCTATACTAGCAAGTTAGACTTCTAAGAACACTAAATAGAGTGCAACGGTCCACTTTGATTGTCACGCCCCTCTCTCCTAAGGTATACCGAAGTGTACCTATACCACAGGAACGTGACCGGCAGGGGACACCCCGTCCCCCGAACCTGATCCCAACTCATACAATTAAACTCAATAAAATAAATTGTAATAATAATAATCATACTAGCTCCCACAATGTATGATAATCAGTACTGAACCCAAAATACCATACATACCACCACCTAAATCACTTGAAATACCGGAGTATGAATACATCAGCGGAATAATAAAATATATCTACCCGATATCAAACCCAGTAATATATACAAAATACAATATCAAATGTCCCCACACCCACTAAAGAGTCTGCCTGAGGCTACACACCAGCTCACGCATCCCGCTGCTGACCGCCATCACTTACATCCAACTCACCTGAAAGGGGGTAAAGAAGAGGGGTGAGCCACAAAGCTCAGTAGGGCGTAGAGAGGAAACGCCAATATCCATAAATAATAAATCCAGAAATATAATGCACAGTATGCAATACAGTAAATGTACATCCATCAGTAAGCCAACCAAATAGCACAATAGCCGATAAGGCTAAACAACACTGGAACCACCCACACTGGTCTCCAGAAATCCATACACCAATCCAATCAAGTGAAATGGTAGCCGATAAGGCTATCCAACACTGTAACCACCAAACCAATCTCCAGTAATCCATCATTCACAAATCACCCCTGGACCCACCCTAATCCCCGTAGGGTGTCTCCCAGTCCAGGTCCACACCGAAACTGGATGAGGATCGGGTATCCCGATAGCATATCCTACACCAGAGGGCGTCCCCTGTGATGCACCCCATCTCAGACGGTCCACCGGTATATATCCGGTCTGTATATGTACATATATCATCCATCAGAAATCCATATCTGATCATTTGGGCTCCTATATGGGCCCACAATCCACATCCACATCCACATCCAACACCTCCAATCACCTCACTCTCAGAAAACATACCAACAGTGATATATATAACAGGGAATATAAATCAACATGCAAACAGGTCGTATTTCCACCACCGGAAACCGACAAAACCATAATATCACCAGAGTCCGTAAACCGGAACTCTAAAGTCACATGCAATAGTAAGGAAACCCCTACCTCGATAGCGGTACACAAAATAATTAACCGTCTACAGCCTCAAGTCCAACTGCTCGATCACCTATACCAATATACCAATTTCATACTGATTAATAATCAATCACAATTTGTACAAATCCAAATTATCCTTTTATCCTTGAAAATGAACTTGCCATTTTACCCTTGGAGGTGAAATTACCAATTTTCCCCTTTATCAATATTACCAAATTACCCTTGATTAAAATTAAAAAATATCACTAACATATTTCATTGAGTTGCATGCATGCAACCCGATCACCAACTCGGTCACTATTCATACTATTCATTCGACAACCACCAATGGCACCACCGTGGGTATGGTTGTGATCGTATCATTGTCGTGATTATTATGATTGTGATTCAGCGATCCAACGTCAACCATACAAACTGGTATGACGAGTCAAAGATTCCATGAAATCTCGATCAACTATTCTAAATTCAATAAACTTATTTAATAATAATACATTACATTTTTATAAATCTCTATGTATTATCAATATCTATATAAAATATTCATTCAATTAATATTATATTCTCTAATTAATGAAAAACTATATTTTGGTTTCGTGTTATACCTCCATGTATAACATACGTATACGCATATTTAAGACGAAATTGCCAAGATGCTCCAACGCTATTCTGTATGGATCCAAAAACATCGCCAACACATTCAGAACAACGAAACAAGTTAAAATAGAACTTCGGGGTCGTCGGAAAATGAAATTCCAGCCGGATCAAAACCGGGTCAAATTGACCCATTTCGGGTCAAACTCGAATCTCCGGCATCCGGGGTTTGTTTCACCCGAAAATTAGTTGGCCTAAGTGCTCCTCAATCCGGTGAGTTGAATGGTGGTGACGACGAGCTGAATGGTGGCCAGAGTTGGCCGGATCGACCACTTTTACCTTGTGGTTGCCGTGAGTTTCCAAACTCGATTCTGGTGGCTACAGTCGACGAAACTTGCCGAGACTCATTGGGTTTTGCTCCTGGAAGTCCAAGCTTTATTTTGGTGGTAACGGCATCTCGTTTGGTGAACGGACGATGAAGTTGCCATTCTTGGCAAAGCGTCGCAGGGAGAGAGCTAAAGGAGAGCACAGTTCACTTTTGTTTTCTTCGATTCTTCTTCCTTTCTTCTTTTTCTTTATTTTTCTTTTATTTGTATTATATTTGTCTTTTCACCCAAAGTGGCATTTTTTTTTATTATTATTTTTTTAAACTACATCACACTTTCGGTTGAGTAATATTTGTCAATCATGATTATATATATATTCCAATTACCCTAATTTCTTCTAAATACTAATTTTAACCTCTTAACAATTTGTACATTCAATTTAACCCTTATTGAAAATTTCACTTTAATTCGTTTTAAATGTTGGGGTATTACATTGATGCTTTACGAATGCTCAATTCTGTCCATAGACGAGCTTTTCAAGTTTTGTGCATTTTCAAACATAACTTGTTTTATTGGCATCCTTATTGAATGAAACGTTGTACAAAAGGTAAACTAGCAAGTTAGACTGCTAAGAACACTAAATAGAGTACAACGGTCCACTTTGATTTTTTCGGAATGCTCAATTCTGTCCATAGATGAGCTTTTAAGGTTTTGTGCAATTTCAAGCATAACTTGGTCTATTGGCATCTCTACCTAACAAAACGTTGTACGAAAGCTAAACTAGCAAGTTGGACTTCTAAGAACACTAAATAGAGTGCAACGGTCCACTTTGATGCTTTACGAATGCTTAATACCGTCCATAGACGAGCTTTTCAAGTTTTGCCCATTTTCGAACATAACTTGTTTTATTCACATCTTTATCGAATGAAACGTTGTACAAAAGGTAAACTTGCAAGTTAGACTGCTAAGAACACTAAATAGAGTACAACGGTCCTCTTTGATGCTTTGGGAATGCTCAATTCTCTCCATAGATGAGCTTTTAAGGTTGTGCAATTTCAAGAATAACTTGGTCTGTTGGCATCTATACCTAACGAATCATTGTACGAAAGCTAAACTAGCAAGTTAGACTTCTAAGAACACTAAATAGAGTACAACGGTCCACTTTGATGCTTTACGAATGCTCAATACTGTCCATAGACGAGCTTTTCAAGTTTTGTGCATTTTCAAACATAACTTATTTTATTCGCATCTTTATCGAATGAAACGTTGTACAAAAGGTAAACTAGCAAGTTAGACTGCTAGGAACACTAAATAGAGTACAACGGTCCTCTTTGATGCTTTGGGAATGCTCAATTCTGTCCATAGATGAGCTTTTAAGGTTTTGTGCAATTTCAAGCATAACTTGCTCTGTTGGTATCTATACCTAACGAAACATTGTACAAAAGGTAGACTAGCAAGTTAGACTGCTACGAACAACAAATAGAGTACAACGGTCCACTTTGATGCTTCGGGAATGCTCAATTAAGTCCATAGATGAGCTTTTCAAGTTTTGTGCATTTTCAAACATAACTTGGTTTATTGGCATCTTTATCGAATGAAACATTGTACAAAAGCTAAACTAGTAAGTTACACTTCTAACAACACTAAATAGACTACAACGGTCCACTTTAATACTTTGGCAATGCTCAATTCTGTCCAAAACAAACTTTTCAAGTTTTGTGCAATTCGAAATATAACTTGTTCTTTTGGTAACTTTACCTAACGAAACATTGTACGAAAGCTAAACTAGCAACTTACACTACTAGGAAAACTAAATAGAGTACAACGGTCCACTTTGATAATTTGGGAATGCTCAATTCTATCCATAGATGAGCTTTTAAGGTTTTGTGCAATTTCAAGCATAACTTGGTCCATTTGCATCTTTAGCTAAACGAAACGTTGTACGAAAGCTAAACTAGCTAGTTAGACTTCAAAGAACACTAAATAGAGTGCAATGGTCCACTTTGACGCTTTACGAATGCTCAATTCTGTCCATAGACGAGCTCTTCAAGTTTTGTGCATTTTCAAACATAACTTGTTTTATTGGTATCTTTATCGAATGAAATGTTGTACAAAAGGTAAACTAACAAGTTAGACTGCTAAGAACACTAAATAGAGTACAACGGTCCACTTTGATTCTTTGGGAATGCTCAATTCTGTCCACAGATGAGCTTTTAAGGTTTTGTGCAATTTCAAGCATAACTTGGTCTATTGGCATCTTTACCTAACGAATCGTTGTACGAAAGCTAAACTAGCAAGTTACACTTCAAACAACACTAAATATAGTACAACGGTCCACTTTGATGCTTTAGGAATGATCAATTCTATCCATAGACAAACTTTTCAAGTTCTGTGCAATTTGAAACATAACTTGGTCTATTGGTATCTTTACCTAACGAAACGTTGTACGAAAGCTAAACTTGCAAGTTAGACTGCTCAGAACACTAAATAGAGTACAATGGTCCTTTTTGATGCTTTTTGAATGCGCAATTCTGTCCATAGATGAGCTTTTAAGGTTTTGTGCAATTTCAAGCATAACTTGATCTATTGGCATCTTTACCTAACAAAACGTTGTACGAAAGCTATACTAGCAAGTTAGACTTCTAAGAACACTAAATAGAGTGCAACGGTCCACTTTGATGCTTTACGAATGCTCAATTCTGTCCATAGACGAGCTTTTCAAGTTTTGTGCATTTTCAAACATAACTTGTTTTATTGGCATCCTTATTGAATGAAACGTTGTACAAAAGGTAAACTAGCAAGTTAGACTGCTAAGAACACTAAATAGAGTACAACGGTCCACTTTGATTTTTTCGGAATGCTCAATTCTGTCCATAGATGAGCTTTTAAGGTTTTGTGCAATTTCAAGCATAACTTGGTCTATTGGCATCTCTACCTAACAAAACGTTGTACGAAAGCTAAACTAGCAAGTTGGACTTCCAAGAACACTAACTAGAGTGCAACGGTCCACTTTGATGCTTTACGAATGCTAAATACCGTCCATAGACGAGCTTTTCAAGTTTTGTGCATTTTCGAACATAACTTGTTTTATTCGCATCGTTATCGAATTAAACGTTCTACAAAAGGTAAACTAGCAAGTTAGACTGCTAAGAACACTAAATAGAGTACAACGGTCCTCTTTGATGCTTTGGGAATGCTCAATTCTCTCCATAGATGAGCTTTTAAGGTTTGTGCAATTTCAAGAATAACTTGGTCTGTTGGCATCTATACCTAACGAATCATTGTACGAAAGCTAAACTAGCAAGTTAGACTTCTAAGAACACTAAATAGAGTACAACGGTCCACTTTGATGCTTTACGAATGCTCAATACTGTCCATCGACGAGCTTTTCAAGTTTTGTGCATTTTCAAACATAACTTATTTTATTCGCATCTTTATCGAATGAAACGTTGTACAAAAGGTAAACTAGCAAGTTAGACTGCTAAGAACACTAAATAGAGTACAACGGTCCTCTTTGATGCTTTGGGAATGCACAATTCTGTCCATAGATGAGCTTTTAAGGTTTTGTGCAATTTCAAGCATAACTTCCTCTGTTGGCATCTATACCTAACGAAACATTGTACAAAAGGTAGACTAGCAAGTTAGACTACTACGAACAATAAATAGAGTACAACGGTCCACTTTGATGCTTCGGGAATGCTCAATTAAGTCCATAGATGAGCTTTTCAAGTTTTGTGCATTTTCAAACATAACTTGGTTTATTGGCATCTTTATCGAACGAAACATTGTACAAAAGCTAAACTAGTAAGTTACACTTCTAACAACACTAAATAGACTACAACGGTCCACTTTGATACTTTGGCAATGCTCAATTCTGTCCAAAACAAACTTTTCAAGTTTTGTGCAATTCGAAATATAACTTGTTCTTTTGGTAACTTTACCTAACGAAACATTGTACGAAAGCTAAACTAGCAACTTACACTACTAGGAAAACTAAATAGAGTACAACGGTACACTTTGATAATTTGGGAATGCTCAATTCTGTCCATAGATGAGCTTTTAAGGTTTTGTGCAATTTCAAGCATAACTTGGTCCATTTGCATCTTTAGCTAACGAAACGTTGTACGAAAGCTAAACTAGCTAGTTAGACTTCAAAGAACACTAAATAGAGTGCAACGGTCCACTTTGACGCTTTACGAATGCTCAATTATGTCCATAGATGAGCTCTTCAAGTTTTGTGCATTTTGAAACATAACCTGTTTTATTGGTATCTTTATCGAATGAAATGTTGTACAAAAGGTAAACTAACAAGTTAGACTGCTAAGAACACTAAATAGAGTACAACGGTCCACTTTGATTCTTTGGGAATGCTCAATTCTGTCCATAGATGAGCTTTTAAGTTTTTGTGCAATTTCAAGCATAACTTGGTCTATTGGCATCTTTACCTAATGAAACGTTGTACGAAAGCTAAACTAGCAAGATACACTTCTAACAACACTAAATAGAGTACAACGGTCCACTTTGATGCTTTAGGAATGATCAATTCTATCCATAGACAAACTTTTCAAGTTCTGTGCAATTTGAAACATAACTTGGTCTATTGGTATCTTTACCTAACGAAACGTTGTGCGAAAGCTAAACTTGCAAGTTAGACTGCTCAGAACACTAAATAGAGTACAACGGTCCACTTTGATGCTTTTTGAATGCGCAATTCTGTCCATAGATGAGCTTTTAAGGTTTTGTGCAATTTCAAGCATAACTTGATCTATTGGCATCTTTACCTAACAAAACGTTGTACGAAAGCTATACTAGCAAGTTAGACTTCTAAGAACACTAAATAGAGTGCAACGGTCCACTTTGATGCTTTACGAATGCTCAATTCTGTCCATAGACGAGCTTTTCAAGTTTTGTGCATTTTCAAACATAACTTGTTTTATTGGCATCCTTATCGAATGAAACGTTGTACAAAAGGTAAACTAGCAAGTTAGACTGCTAAGAACACTAAATAGAGTACAACGGTCCACTTTGATTTTTTCGGAATGCTCAATTCTGTCCATAGATGAGCTTTTAACGTTTTGTGCAATTTCAAGCATAACTTGGACTATTGGCATCTCTACGTAACAAAACGTTGTACGAAAGCTAAACTAGCAAGTTAGACTTCTAAGAACACTAAATAGAGTGCAACGGTCCACTTTGATGCTTTACGAATGCTTAATACCGTCCATAGACGAGCTTTTCAAGTTTTGTGCATTTTCGAACATAACTTGTTTTATTCGCATCTTTATCGAATGAAACGTTGTACAAAAGGTAAACTTCCAAGTTAGACTGCTAAGAACACTAAATAGAGTACAACGGTCCTCTTTGATGCTTTGGGAATGCTCAATTCTGTCCATAGATGAGCTTTTAAGGTTTGTGCAATTTCAAGAATAACTTGGTCTGTTGGCATCTATACCTAACGAATCGTTGTATGAAAGCTAAACTAGCAAGTTAGACTTCTAAGAACACTAAATAGAGTACAACGGTCCACTTTGATGCTTTACGAATGCTCAATACTGTCCATAGACGAGCTTTTCAAGTTTTGTGCATTTTCAAACATAACTTATTTTATTCGCATCTTTATCGAATGAAACGTCGTACAAAAGGTAAACTAGCAAGTTAGGCTGCTAAGAACACTAAATAGAGTACAACGGTCCTCTTTGATGCTTTGGGAATGCTCAATTCTGTTCATAGATGAGCTTTTAAGGTTTTGTGCAATTTCAAGCATAACTTGCTCTGTTGGCATCTATACCTAACGAAACATTGTACAAAAGGTAGACTAGCAAGTTAGACTGCTACGAACAATAAATAGAGTACAACGGTCCACTTTGATGCTTCGGGAATGCTCAATTAAGTCCATAGATGAGCTTTTCAAGTTTTGTGCATTTTCAAACATAACTTGGTTTATTGGCATCTTTATCGAGCGAAACATTGTACAAAAGCTAAACTAGTAAGTTACACTTCTAACAACACTAAATAGACTACAACGGTCCACTTTGATACTTTGGCAATGCTCAATTCTGTCCAAGACAAACTTTTCAAGTTATGTGCAATTCGAAATATAACTTGTTCTTTTGGTAACTTTACCTAACGAAACATTGTACGAAAGCTAAACTAGCAACTTACACTACTAGGAAAACTAAATAGAGTGCAACGGTCCACTTGGATAATTTGGGAATGCTCAATTCTGTCCATAGATGAGCTTTTAAGGTTTTGTGCAATTTCAAGCATAACTTGGTCCATTTGCATCTTTAGCTAACGAAACGTTGTACGAAAGCTAAACTAGCTAGTTAGACTTCAAAGAACACTAAATAGAGTGCAACGGTCCACTTTGACGCTTTACGAATGCTCAATTCTGTCCATAGACGAGCTCTTCAAGTTTTGTGCATTTTCAAACATAACTTGTTTTATTGGTATCTTTATCGAATGAAATGTTGTACAAAAGGTAAAATAACAAGTTAGACTGCTAAGAACACTAAATAGAGTACAACGGTCCACTTTGATCCTTTGGGAATGCTCAATTCTGTCCATAGATGAGCTTTTAAGGTTTTGTGCAATTTCAAGCATAACTTGGTCTATTGGAATCTTTACCTAACGAAACGTTGTACGAAAGCTAAACTAGCAACTTAAACTTCTAAGAACACTAAATAGAGTGTAACGGTCCACTTCGATGCTTTACGAATGCTCAATTTTGCTCATAGACAAGCTTTTCATGTTTTGTGCATTTTCGAACAAAACTTTTTCTATTGAGATCTTTATCGAACGAAACGTTATAGAAAAGCTAACCTCACATGTTAGACTGCTAAGAACACTGAATAGAGTACAACGGTCCACTTTGATGCTTTGGGAATGCTCAATTTTGTCCATAGATGAGCTTTTAAGGTTTTGCACAATTTCAAGCATAACTTGGTCTATTGGCATCTTTACCTAACGAAACGTTCTACAAAAGCTAAACTAGCAAGTTAGACCTCTAAGAACAGTAAATAGAGTGCAACGGTCCACTTTGACGCTTTAGGAATGCTCAATTCTGTCCATGGACGAGCTTTTCTAGTTTTGTGCATTTTTTAACATAACTTGTTTTATCGGCATCTTTATCAAACGAAATGTTGTACAAAAGCTAAACTAGCAAGTTAGACTGCTAAGCACACTAAATAGAGTACAACGGTCCACTTTGATGCTTTAGGAATGCTCAATTCTGCCCATAGACAAACTTTTCAAGTTTTGTGCAATTTGAAACATAACTTCGTCTATTGGTATCTTTACCTAACGAAACGTTATACAAAAGCTAACCTCACATGTTAGACTGCTAAGAACACTGAATAGAGTACAATGGTCCACTTTGATGCTTTGGTAATGCTCAATTTTGTCCATAAATGAGCTTTTAAGGTTTTGCACAATTTCAAGCATAACTTGGTCTATTGGCATCTTTACCTAACGAAACGTTCTACGAAAGCTAAACTAGCAAGTTAGAACTCTAAGAACAGTAAATAGAGTACAACGGACCACTTTAATGCTTTAGGAATGCTCAATTCTGTTCATAGACGAGCTTTTCATGTTTTGTGCATTTTCAAACATAACTTGTTTTATTGGGATCTTTATCGAACGAAACGTTGTACCAAAGCTAAACTAGCAAGTTAGAGTGCTAAGAACACTAAATAGAGGACAACGGTCCACTTTAACGCTTTGGGAATGCACAATTCCGTCAATAGATGTGCTTTTAAGGTTTTGTGCAATTTCAAGCATGACTTGGTCTATTGGCTTCTTTAGCTAGCGAAACGTTGTACAAAAGCTAAACTAGCAAGTTAAACTTCTAAGAACACTAAATAGAGTGCAACGGTCCACTTTGACGCTTTACGAATGCTCAATTCTGTCCATAGACGAGCTCTTCAAGTTTTGTGCATTTTCAAACATAACTTGTTTTATTGGTATCTTTATCGAATGAAATGTTGTACAAAAGGTAAAATAACAAGTTAGACTGCTAAGAACACTAAATAGAGTACAACGGTCCACTTTGATCCTTTGGGAATGCTCAATTCTGTCCATAGATGAGCTTTTAAGGTTTTGTGCAATTTCAAGCATAACTTGGTCTATTGGAATCTTTACCTAACGAAACGTTGTACGAAAGCTAAACTAGCAACTTAAACTTCTAAGAACACTAAATAGAGTGTAACGGTCCACTTCGATGCTTTACGAATGCTTAATTTTGCTCATAGACAAGCTTTTCATGTTTTGTGCATTTTCGAACAAAACTTTTTCTATTGAGATCTTTATCGAACGAAACGTTATAGAAAAGCTAACCTCACATGTTAGACTGCTAAGAACACTTAATAGAGTACAACGGTCCACTTTGATGCTTTGGGAATGCTCAATTTTGTCCATAGATGAGCTTTTAAGGTTTTGCACAATTTCAAGCATAACTTGGTCTATTGGCATCTTTACCTAACGAAACGTTCTACAAAAGCTAAACTAGCAAGTTAGACCTCTAAGAACAGTAAATAGAGTGCAACGGTCCACTTTGACGCTTTAGGAATGCTCAATTCTGTCCATAGACGAGCTTTTCTAGTTTTGTGCATTTTTTAACATAACTTGTTTTATCGGCATCTTTATCAAACGAAATGTTGTACAAAAGCTAAACTAGCAAGTTAGACTGCTAAGCACACTAAATAGAGTACAACGGTCCACTTTGATGCTTTAGGAATGCTCAATTCTGCCCATAGACAAACTTTTCAAGTTTTGTGCAATTTGAAACATAACTTCGTCTATTGGTATCTTTACCTAACGAAACGTTATACAAAAGCTAACCTCACATGTTAGACTGCTAAGAACACTGAATAGAGTACAATGGTCCACTTTGATGCTTTGGTAATGCTCAATTTTGTCCATAAATGAGCTTTTAAGGTTTTGCACAATTTCAAGCATAACTTGGTCTATTGGCATCTTTACCTAACGAAACGTTCTACGAAAGCTAAACTAGCAAGTTAGAACTCTAAGAACAGTAAATAGAGTACAACGGACCACTTTAATGCTTTAGGAATGCTCAATTCTGTTCATAGACGAGCTTTTCATGTTTTGTGCATTTTCAAACATAACTTGTTTTATTGGGATCTTTATCGAACGAAACGTTGTACCAAAGCTAAACTAGCAAGTTAGAGTGCTAAGAACACTAAATAGAGGACAACGGTCCACTTTAACGCTTTGGGAATGCACAATTCCGTCAATAGATGTGCTTTTAAGGTTTTGTGCAATTTCAAGCATGACTTGGTCTATTGGCTTCTTTAGCTAACGAAACGTTGTACAAAAGCTAAACTAGCAAGTTAAACTTCTAAGAACACTAAATAGAGTGCAACGGTCCACTTTGACGCTTTAGGAATGCTCAATTCTGTCCATAGACGAGCTTTTCTAGTTTTGTGCATTTTTTAACATAACTTGTTTTATCGGCATCTTTATCAAACGAAATGTTGTACAAAAGCTAAACTAGCAAGTTAGACTGCTAAGCACACTAAATAGAGTACAACGGTCCACTATGATGCTTTAGGAATGCTCAATTCTGCCCATAGACAAACTTTTCAAGTTTTGTGCAATTTGAAACATAACTTGGTCTATTGGTATCTTTACCTAATGAAACGTTATACAAAAGCTAAGCTCACATGTTAGACTGCTAAGAACACTGAATAGAGTACAACGGTCCACTTTGATGCTTTAGGAATGCTCAATTTTGTCCATAGATGAGCTTTTAAGGTTTTGCACAATTTCAAGCATAACTTGGTCTATTGGCATCTTTACCTAACGAAACGTTCTACGAAAGCTAAACTAGCAAGTTAGACCTCTAAGAACAGTAAATAGAGTACAACGGACCACTTTGATGCTTTAGGAATGCTCAATTCTGTTCATAGACGAGCTTTTCATGTTTTGTGCATTTTCAAACATAACTTGTTTTATTGGGATCTTTATCGAACGAAACGTTGTACAAAATGTAAACTAGCAAGTTAGACTGCTAAGAACACTAAATAGTGTACAACGGTCCACTTTGATTTTTTCGGAATGCTCAATTCTGTCCATAGATGAGCTTTTAAGGTTTTTGTGCAATTTCAAGCATAACTTGGTCTATTGGGATCTCTACCTAACAAAACGTTGCACGAAAGCTAAACTAGCAAGTTAGACTTCTAAGAACACTAAATAGAGTGCAACGGTCCACTTTGATGCTTTACGAATGCTCAATACTGTCCATAGACAAGCTTTTCAAGTTTTGTGCATTTTCAAACATAACTTATTTTATTCGCATCTTTATCGAATGAAACGTCGTACAAAAGGTAAACTAGCAAGTTAGACTGCTAAGAAAACTAAATAGAGTAAAACGGTCCTCTGTGATGCTTTGGGAATGCTCAATTCTGTCCATAGATGAGCTTTTAAGGTTTGTGCAATTTCAAGAATAACTTGGTCTGTTGGCATCTATACCTAACGAATCGTTGTATGAAAGCTAAACTAGCAAGTTAGACTTCTAAGAACACTAAATAGAGTACAACGGTCCACTTTGATGCTTTACGAATGCTCAATACTGTCCATAGACGAGCTTTTCAAGTTTTTTGCATTTTCAAACATAACTTATTTTATTCGCATCTTTATCGAATGAAACATCGTACAAAAGGTAAACTAGCAAGTTAGACTGCTAAGAACACTAAATAGAGTACAACGGTCCTCTTTGATGCTTTGGGAATGCTCAATTCTGTCCATAGATGAGCTTTTAAGGTTTTGTGCAATTTCAAGCATAACTTGCTCTGTTGGCATCTATACCTAACGAAACATTGTACAAAAGGTAGGCTAGCAAGTTAGACTGCTACGAGCAATAAATAGAGTACAACGGTCCACTTTGATGCTTCGGGAATGCTCAATTAAGTCCATAGATGAGCTTTTCAAGTTTTGTGCATTTTCAAACATAACTTGGTTTATTGGCATCTTTATCGAACGAAACATTGTACAAAAGCTAAACTAGTAAGTTACACTTCTAACAACACTAAATAGACTACAACGGTCCACTTTGATACTTTGGCAATGCTCAATTCTGTTCAAGACAAACTTTTCAAGTTTTGTGCAATTCGAAATATAACTTGTTCTTTTGGTAACTTTACCTAACGAAACATTGTACGAAAGCTAAACTAGCAACTTACACTACTAGGAAAACTAAATAGAGTGCAACGGTCCACTTGGATAATTTGGGAATGCTCAATTCTGTCCATAGATGAACTTTTAAGGTTTTGTGCAATTTCAAGCATAACTTGGTCCATTCGCATCTTTAGCTAATGTAACATTGTACGAAAGCTAAACTAGCTAGTTAGACTTCAAAGAACACTAAATAGAGTGCAACGGTCAACTTTGACGCTTTACGAATGCTCAATTCTGTCCATAGACGAGCTTTTCAAGTTTTTTTGCATTTTCTAACATAACTTGTTTTATTGGCATCTTTATCAAATGAAACATTGTACAAAAGCTAAACTAGCAAGTTAGACTGCTAAGAACACTAAATAGAGTACAACGGTCCACTTTGATGCTTTGGGAATGCTCAATTCTGTCCATCGATGACCTTTTAAGGTTTTGTGCAATTTCTGGCATAACTTGGTCTATTGTCATCTTTACCTAACGAAACTTTGTACGAAAGCTAAACTAGCAAGTTAGACTCCTAAGAACACTAAATAGAGTACAACGGTCCACTTTGATGCTTTAGGAATGCTCAATTCTGCCAATAGACCAAGTTATGCTAACCTCACATGTTAGACTGCTAAGAACACTGAATAGAGTACAACGGTCCACTTTGATGCTTTGGGAATGCTCAATTTTGTCCATAGATGAGCTTTTAAGGTTTTGCACAATTTCAAGCATAACTTGGTCTATTGGCATCTTTACCTAACGAAACGTTCTACGAAAGCTAAACTAGCAAGTTAGACCTCTAAGAACAGTAAATAGAGTACAACGGACCACTTTGATGCCTTAGGAATGCTCAATTCTGTTCATAGACGAGCTTTTCATGTTTTGTGCATTTTCAAACATAACTTGTTTTATTGGGATCTTTAACGAACGAAACGTTGTACCAAAGCTAAACTAGCAAGTTAGAGTGCTAAGAACACTAAATAGAGGACAACGGTCCACTTTAACGCTTTGGGAATGCACAATTCCGTCAATAGATATGCTTTTAAGGTTTTGTGCAATTTCAAGCGTGACTTGGTCTATTGGCTTCTTTAGCTAACGAAACGTCGTACAAAAGCTAAACTAGCAAGTTAGACTTCTAAGAACACTAAATAGAGTGCAACGGTCCACTTTGACGCTTTGGGAATGCTCAATTCTGTCCATAGACGAGCTTTTCTAGTTTTGTGCATTTTTTAACATAACTTGTTTTATCGGCATCTTTATCAAACGAAATGTTGTACAAAAGCTAAACTAGCAAGTTAGACTGCTTAGCACACTAAATAGAGTACAACGGTCCACTTTGATGCTTTAGGAATGCTCAATTATGCCCATAGACAAACTTTTCAAGTTTTTTTGAATTTTGAAACATAACTTGGTCTATTGGTATCTTTACCTAACGAAACGTTATACAAAAGCTAACCTCACATGTTAGACTGCTAAGAACACTGAATAGAGTACAACGGTCCACTTTGATGCTTTGGGAATGCTCAATTTTGTCCATGGATGAGCTTTTAAGGTTTTGCACAATTTCAAACATAACTTGGTCTATTGGCATCTTTACCTAACGAAACGTTCTACGAAAGCTAAACTAGCAAATTAGACCTCTAAGAACAGTAAATAGAGTACAACGGACCACTTTGATGCTTTAGGAATGCTCAATTCTGTTCATAGACGAGCTTTTCATGTTTTGTGCATTTTCAAACATAACTTGTTTTATTGGGATCTTTATCGAACGAAACGTTGTACCAAAGCTAAACTAGCAAGTTAGAGTGCTAAGAACACTAAATAGAGGACAACGGTCCACTTTAACGCTTTGGGAATGCACAATTCCGTCAATAGATGTGCTTTTACGGTTTTGTGCAATTTCAAGCATGACTTGGTCTATTGGCTTCTTTAGCTAACGAAACGTTGTACAAAAGCTAAACTAGCAAGTTAGACTTCAAAGAACACTGAATAGAGTGCAACGGTCCACTTTGACGCTTTAGCAATGCTCAATTCTGTCCATAGACGAGCTTTTCTAGTTTTGTGCATTTTTTAACATAACTTGTTTTATCGGCATCTTTATCAAACGAAATGTTGTACAAAAGCTAAACTAGCAAGTTAGACTGCTAAGCACACTAAATAGAGTACAACGGTCTACTTTGATGCTTTGGGAATGCTCAATTCTGTCCATAGATGAGCTTTTAAGGTTTTGTGCAATTTCAAGCATCACTCGGTCTATTGGCATCTTTACGTAATGAAACGTTGTACGAAAGCTAAATTAGCAAGTTAGACCTCTAAGAACACTAAATAGAGTACAACGGTCCACTTTGATGCTTTACAAATGCTCAATTCTGTCCATAGACGAGCTTTTCATGTTTTGTGCATTTTCAAACATAACTTGTTTTATTGGCATCTTTATCGAACGAAACGTTTTACCAAAGCTAAACTAGCAAGTTAGACTACTAAGAACACTAAATAGAGTACAACGGTCCACTTTAATGCTTTGGGAATGCTCAATTCTGTCCATAGATGAGCTTTTAAGGTTTTGTGCACTTTGAAGCATGACTTGGTCTTTTGGCATCTTTAGCTAACGAAACGTTGTACGAAAGCTAAACTAGCAAGTTCGACTTCTAAGAACACTAAATAGAGTGCAACGGTCCACTTTGATGCATTACGAATGCTCAATTCTATCCATAGACGAGCTTTCCAAGTTTTGTGCATTTTCAAACATAACTTGTTTTATTGGCATCTTTATCAAACGAAACGTTGTACCAAAGCTAAACTAGCAAGTTAGAGTGCTAAGAACACTAAATAGAAGACAACGGTCCACTTTAACGATTTGGGAATGCTCAATTCAGTCAATAGATGTGCTTTTAAGGTTTTGTGCCATTTCAAGCTTGACTTGGTCTATTGGCTTCTTTAGCTAACGAAACGTTGTACAAAAGCTAAACTAGCAAGTTAGACTACTAAGAACACTAAATAGAGTACAACGGTCCACTTTAACGCTTTGGGAATGCTCAATTCTGTCCATAGATGAGCCTTTAAGGTTTTGTGCACTTTCAAGCATGACTTGGTCTTTTGGCATCTTTAGCTAACGAAACGTTGTACGAAAGCTAAACTAGCAAGTTAGACTTCTAAGAACACTAAATAGAGTGCAACGGTCCACGTTGATGCATTACGAATGCTCAATTCTATTCATAGACGAGCTTTTCATGTTTTGTGCATTTTCAAGCATAACTTGTTTTATTGGCATCTTTACCGAACGAAACGTTGTACAAAAGCTAAACTAGAGTTAGACTACTAAGAACACTAAATAGAGTACAACGGTCCACTTTAACGCTTTGGGAATGCTCAATTCTGTCAATAGATGTGCTTTTAAGGTTTTGTGCAATTTCAAGCATGACTTGGTCTATTGGCTTCTTTAGCTAACGAAACGTTGTACAAAAGCTAAACTATCAAGTTAGACTTCTAAGAACACTAAATAGAGTGCAACGGTCCACTTTGACGCTTTTCGAATGCTCAATTCTGTCCATAGACGAGCTTTTCTAGTTTTGTGCATTTTCTAACACAACTTGTTTTATCGGCATCTTTATCAAACGAAATGTTGTACAAATGCTAAACTAGCAAGTAAGACTGCTAAGAACACTAAATAGAGTACAATGGTCCACTTTGATGCTTTGGGAATGCTCAATTCTGTCCATAGATGAGCTTCTAAGGTTTTGTGCAATTTCAAGCATCACTTGGTCTATTGGCAACTTTACGTAATGAAACGTTGTACGAAAGCTAAATTAGCAAGTTCGACCTCTAAGAACACTAAATAGAGCAAAACGGTACACTTTAATGCTTTGGGAATGCTCAATTCTGTCCATAGATGAGCTTTTAAGGTTTTGTGCACTTTGAAGCATGACTTGGTCTTTTGGCATCTTTAGCTAACGAAACGTTGTACGAAAGCTAAACTAGCAAGTTCGACTTCTAAGAACACTAAATAGAGAGCAACGGTCCGCTTTGATGCATTACGAATGCTCAATTCTATCCATAGACGATCTTTTCAAGTTTTGTGCATTTTCAAACATAACTTGTTTGATTGGCATCTTTATCAAACGAAACGTTGTACCAAAGCTAAACTAGCTAGTTAGAGTGCTAAGAACACTAAATAGAAGACAACGGTCCACTTTAACGCTTTGGGAATGCTCAATTCAGTCAATAGATGTGCTTTTAAGGTTTTGTGCAATTTCAAGCATGACTTGGTCTATTGGCTTCTTTAGCTAACGAAACGTTGTACAAAAGCTAAACTAGCAAGTTAGACTACTAAGAACACTAAATAGAGTACAACGGTCCACTTTAACGCTTTGGGAATGCTCAATTCTGTCCATAGATGAGCCTTTAAGGTTTTGTGCACTTTCAAGCATGACTTGGTCTTTTGGCATCTTTAGCTAACGAAACGTTGTACGAAAGCTAAACTAGCAAGTTAGACTTCTAATAACACTAAATAGAGTGCAACGGTCCACTTTGATGCATTACGAATGCTCAATTCTATTCATAGACGAGCTTTTCAAGTTTTGTGCATTTTCAAGCATAACTTGTTTTATTGGCATATTTACCGAACGAAACGTTGTACCAAAGCTAAACTAGCAAGTTAGAGTGCTAAGAACACTAAATAGAGGACAACGGTCCACTTTAACGCTTTGGGAATGCTCAATTCCGTCAATAGATGTGCTTTTAAGGTTTTGTGCAATTTCAAGCATAACTTGGTCTATTGGCTTCTTTAGCTAACGAAACGTTGTACAAAAGCTAAACTAGCAAGTTAGACTTCTAAGAACACTACATAGAGTGCAACGGTCCACTTTGACGCTTTCCGAATGCTCAATTCTGTCCATAGACGAGCTTTTCTAGTTTTGTGCATTTTCTAACATAACTTGTTTTATCGGCATCTTTATCAAACGAAATGTTGTACAAATGCTAAACTAGCAAGTAAGACTACTAAGAACACTAAATAGAGTACAACGGTCCACTTTGATGGTTTGGGAATGCTCAATCTGTCCATAGATGAGCTTCGAAGGTTTTGTGCAATTTCAAGCATCACTTGGTTTATTGGCATCTTTACGTAATGAAACGTTGTACGAAAGCTAAATTAGCAAGTTTGACCTCTAAGAACACTAAATAGAGTAAAACGGTCCACTTTAATGCTTTGGTAATGCTCAATTCTGTCCATAGATGAGCTTTTAAGGTTTTGTGCACTTTGAAGCATGACTTGGTCTTTTGGCATCTTTAGCTAACGAAACGTTGTACGAAAGCTAAAATACCAAGTTCGACTTCTAAGAACACTAAATAGAGTGCAACGGTCCGCGTTGATGCATTACGAATGCTCAATTCTATCCATAGACGAGCTTTTCAAGTTTTGTCCATTTTCAAACATAACTTGTTTGATTGGCATCTCTATCGAACGAAACGATTTACCAAAGCTAAACTAGCAAGTTAGACTACTAAGAACACTAAATAGAGTACAACGGTCCACTTTAACGCTTTGGGAATGCTCAATTCTGTCCATAGATGAGCTTTTAAGGTTTTGTGCACTTTCAAGCATGACTTGGTCTTTTGGCATATTTAGCTAACGAAACGTTGTACGAAAGCTAAACTAGCAAGTTAGACTTATAAGAACACTAAATAGAGTGCAACGGTCCACTTTGATGCATTACGAATGCTCAATTCTATTCATAGACGAGCTTTTCATGTTTTGTGCATTTTCAAGCATAACTTGTTTTATTGGCATCTTTACCGAACGAAACGTTGTACCAAAGCTAAACTAGCAAGTTAGAGTGCTAAGAACACTAAATAGAGGACAACGGTCCACTTTAACGCTTTGGGAATGCTCAATTTAGTCAATAGATGTGCTTTTAAGGTTTTGTGCACTTTGAAGCATGACTTGGTCTTTTGGCATCTTTTGCTAACGAAACGTTGTACGAAAGCTAAACTAGGAAGTTCGACTTCTAAGAACACTAAATAGAGTGCAACGGTCCGCTTTGATGCATTACGAATGCTCAATTCTATCCATAGACGAGCTTTTCAAGTTTTGTGCATTTTCAAACATAACTTGTTTGATTGGCATCTCTATCGAACGAAACGTTTTACCAAAGCTAAACTAGCAAGTTAGACTACTAAGAACACTAAATAGAGTACAACGGTCCACTTTAACGCTTTGGGAATGCTCAATTCTGTACATAGATGAGCTTTTAAGGTTTTGTGCACTTTCAAGCATGACTTGGTCTTTTGGCATATTTAGCTAACGAAACGTTGTACGGAAGCTAAACTAGCAAGTTAGACTTATAAGAACACTAAATAGAGTGCAACGGTCCACTTTGATGCATTACGAATGCTCAATTCTATTCATAGACGACCTTTTCATGTTTTGTGCATTTTCAAGCATAACTTGTTTTATTGGCATCTTTACCGAACAAAACGTTGTACCAAAGCTAAACTAGCAAGTTAGAGCGCTAAGAACACTAAATAGAGGACAACGGTCCACTTTAACGCTTTGGGAATGCTCAATTCTGTCAATAGATGTGCTTTTAAGGTTTTGTGCAATTTCAAGCATGACTTGGTCTATTGGCTTCTTTAACTAACGAAACGTTGTACAAAAGCTAAACTAGCAAGTTAGACTTCTAAGAACACTAAATAGAGTGCAACGGTCCACTTTGACGCTTTCCGAATACTCAATTCTGTCCATAGACGAGCTTTTCTAGTTTTGTGCATTTTCTAACATAACTTGTTTTATCGGCATATTTAGCTAACGAAACGTTGTACAAATGCTAAACTAGCAAGTAAGACTGCTAAGAACACTAAATAGAGTACAACGGTCCACTTTGATGCTTTGGGAATGCTCAATTCTGTCCATAGATGAGCTTCTAAGGTTTTGTGCAATTTCAAGCATCACTTGGTCTATTGGCATCTTTACGTAATGAAACGTTGTACGAAAGCTAAATTAGCAAGTTCGACCTCTAAGAACACTAAATAGAGTAAAACGGTCCACTTTAATGCTTTGGGAATGCTCAATTCTGTCCATAGATGAGCTTTTAAGGTTTTGTGCACTTTGAAGCATGACTTGGTCTTTTGGCATCTTTAGCTAACGAAACGTTGTACGAAAGCTAAACTAGCAAGTTCGACTTCTAAGAACACTAAATAGAGTGCAATGGTCCGCTTTGATGCATTACGAATGCTCAATTCTATCCATAGACGAGCTTTTCAAGTTTTGTGCATTTTCAAACATAACTTGTTTGATTGGCATCTCTATCGAACGAAACGATTTAGCAAAGCTAAACTAGCAAGTTAGACTACTAAGAACACTAAATAGAGTACAACGGTCCACTTTAATGCTTTGGGAATGCTCAATTCTGTCCATAGATGAGCTTTTAAGGTTTTGTGCACTTTCAAGCATGACTTGGTCTTTTGGCATCTTTAGCTAACGAAACGTTGTACGAAAGCTAAACTAGCAAGTTCGACTTCTAAGAACACTAAATAGAGTGCAACGGTCCACTTTGATGCATTACGAATGCTCAATTCTATCCATAGACGAGCTTTTCAAATTTTGCGCATTTTCAAACATAACTTGTTTTATTGGCATCTTTATCAAACGAAACGTTGTACAAAAGCTAAAATAGCAAGTTAGACTTGTAAGAACACTAAATAGAGTGCAACGGTCCACTTTGATGCATTACGAATGCTCAATTCTATTCATAGACGAGCTTTTCATGTTTTGTGCATTTTCAAACATAACTTGTTTTATTGGCATCTTTGTCGAACGAAACGTTGTACCAAAGCTAAACTAGCAAGTTAGAGTGCTAAGAACACTAAATAGAGGACAACGGTCCACTTTAACGCTTTGGGAATGCTCAATTCTGTCAATAGATGTGCTTTTAAGGTTTTGTGCAATTTCAAGCATGACTTGGTCTATTGGCTTCTTTAGCTAACGAAACGTTGTACAAAAGCTAAACTAGCAAGTTAGACTTCTAAGAACACTAAATAGAGTGCAACGGTCCACTTTGACGCTTTAGGAATGCTCAATTCTGTCCATAGACGAGCTTTTCTAGTTTTGTGCATTTTTTAACATAACTTCTTTTATCGGCATCTTTATCAAACGAAATGTTGTACAAAAGCTAAACTAGCAAGTTAGACTGCTAAGCACACTAAATAGAGTACAACGGTCCACTTTGATGCTTTGGCAATGCTCAATTCTGTCCATAGATGAGCTTTTAAGGTTTTGTGCAATTTCAAGCATCACTCGGTCTATTGGCATCTTTACGTAATGAAACGTTGTACGAAAGCTAAATTAGTAAGTTAGACCTCTAAGAACACTAAATAGAGTACAACGGTCCACTTTGATGCTTTACAAATGCCCAATTCTGTCCATAGACGAGCTTTTCATGTTTTGTGCATTTTCAAACATAAGTTGTTTTATTGGCATCTTTATCGAACGAAATCTTGTAACAAGGCTAAACTAGCAAGTTAGACTACTAAGAACACTAAATAGAGTACAACGGTCTACTTTAAAGCTTTGGGAATGCTCAATTCTGTCCATAGATGAGCTTTTAGGGTTTTGTGCACTTTCAAGCAACACTTGGTCTTTTGGCATCTTTAGCTAACGAAACGTTGTACGAAAGCTAAACTAGCAAGTTCGACTTCCAAGAACACTAAATAGAGTGCAACGGTCCACTTTGATGCATTAAAAATGCTCAATTCTATCCATAGACGAGCTTTCCAAGTTTTGTGCATTTTCAAACATAACTTGTTTTATTGGCATCTTTATCAAACGAAACGTTGTACCAAAGCTAAACTAGCAAGTTAGAGTGCTAATAACACTAAATAGAAGACAACGGTCCACTTTAACGCTTTGGGAATGCTCAATTCTGTCAATAGATGTGCTTTTTAGGTTTTGTGCAATTTCAAGCATGACTTGGTCTATTGGCTTCTTTAGCTAACGAAACGTTGTACAAAAGCTAAACTAGCAAGTTAGACTACTAAGAAAACTAAATAGAGTACAACGGTCCACTTTAACGCTTTGGGAATGCTCAATTCTGTCCATAGATGAGCTTTTAAGGTTTTGTGCACTTTCAAGCATGACTTGGTCTTTTGGCATATTTAGCTAACGAAACGTTGTACGAAAGCTAAACTAGCAAGTTAGACTTATAAGAACACTAAATAGAGTGCAACGGTCCACTTTGATGCATTACGAATGCTCAATTCTATTCATAGACGAGCTTTTCATGTCTTGTGCATTTTCAAGCATAACTTGTTTTATTGGCATCTTTACCGAACGAAACGTTGTACCAAAGCTAAACTAGCAAGTTAGAGTGCTAAGAACACTAAATAGAGGACAACGGTCCACTTTAACGCTTTGGGAATGCTCAATTCTGTCAATAGATGTGCTTTTAAGGTTTTGTGCAATTTCAAGCATGACTTGGTCTATTGGCTTCTTTAGCTAACGAAACGTTGTACAAAAGCTAAACTAGCAAGTTAGACTTCTAAGAACACTAAATAGAGTGCAACGGTCCACTTTGATGCATTACGAATGCTCAATTCTATTCATAGACGAGCTTTTCGTGTTTTGTGCATTTTCAAGCATAACTTGTTTTATTGGCATCTTTACCGAACGAAACGTTGTACCAAAGCTAAAATAGCAAGTTAGAGCGCTAAGAACACTAAATAGAGGACAACGGTCCACTTTAACGCTTTGGGAATGCTCAATTCTGTCAATAGATGTGCTTTTAAGGTTTTGTGCAATTTCAAGCATGACTTGGTCTATTGGCTTCTTTAGCTAACGAAACGTTGTACAAAAGCTAAACTAGCAAGTTAGACTTCTAAGAACACTAAATAGAGTGCAACGGTCCACTTTGACGCTTTCCGAATGCTCAATTCCGTCCATAGACGAGCTTTTCTAGTTTTGTGCATTTTCTAACATAACTTGTTTTATCGGCATCTTTATCAAACGAAATGTTGTACAAATGCTAAACTAGCAAGTAAGACTGCTAAGAACAATAAATAGAGTACAACGGTCCACTTTGATGCTTTGGGAATGCTCAATTCTGTCCATAGATGAGCTTCTAAGGTTTTGTGCAATTTCAAGCATCACTTGGTCTATTGGCATCTTTACGTAATGAAACGTTGTACGAAAGCTAAATTAGCAAGTTCGACCTCTAAGAACACTAAATAGAGTAAAACGGTCCACTTTAATGCTTTGGGAATGCTCAATTCTGTCCATAGATGAGCTTTTAAGGTTTTGTGCACTTTGAAGCATGACTTGGTCTTTTGGCATCTTTAGCTAACGAAACGTTGTACGAAAGCTAAACTAGCAAGTTCGACTTCTAAGAACACTAAATAGAGTGCAACGGTGCGCTTTGATGCATTACGAATGCTCAATTCTATCCATAGACGAGCTTTTCAAGTTTTGTGCATTTTCAAACATAACTTGTTTGATTGGCATCTCTATCGAACGAAACGATTTACCAAAGCTAAACTAGCAAGTTAGACTACTAAGAACACTAAATAGAGTACAACGGTCCACTTTAACGCTTTGGGAATGCTCAATTCTGTCCATAGATGAGCTTTTAAGGTTTTGTGCACTTTCAAGCATGACTTGGTCTTTTGGGATATTTAGCTAACGAAACGTTGTACGGAAGCTAAACTAGCAAGTTAGACTTATAAGAACACTAAATAGAGTGCAACGGTCCACTTTGATGCATTACGAATGCTCAATTCTATTCATAGACGAGCTTTTCATGTTTTGTGCATTTTCAAGCATAACTTGTTTTATTGGCATCTTTACCGAACGAAACGTTGTACCAAAGCTAAACTAGCAAGTTAGAGCGCTAAGAACACTAAATAGAGGACAACGGTCCACTTTAACGCTTTGGGAATGCTCAATTCTGTCAATAGATGTGCTTTTCAGGTTTTGTGCAATTTCAAGCATGACTTGGTCTATTGGCTTCTTTAGCTAACGAAACGTTGTACAAAAGCTAAACTAGCAAGTTAGACTTCTAAGAACACTAAATAGAGTGCAACGGTCCACTTTGACGCTTTCCGAATGCTCAATTCTGTCCATAGACGAGCTTTTCTAGTTTTGTGCATTTTCTAACATAACTTGTTTTATCGGCATCTTTATCAAACGAAATGTTGTACAAATGCTAAACTAGCAAGTAAGACTGCTAAGAACACTAAATAGAGTACAACGGTCCACTTTGATGCTTTGGGAATGCTCAATTCTGTCCATAGATGAGCTTCTAAGGTTTTGTGCAATTTCAAGCATCACTTGGTCTATTGGCATCTTTACGTAATGAAACGTTGTACGAAAGCTAAATTAGCAAGTTCGACCTCTAAGAACACTAAATAGAGTAAAACGGTCCACTTTAATGCTTTGGGAATGCTCAATTCTGTCCATAGATGAGCTTTTAAGGTTTTGTGCACTTTGAAGCATGACTTGGTCTTTTGGCATCTTTAGCTAACGAAACGTTGTACGAAAGCTAAACTAGCAAGTTCGACTTCTAAGAACACTAAATAGAGTGCAACGGTGCGCTTTGATGCATTACGAATGCTCAATTCTATCCATAGACGAGCTTTTCAAGTTTTGTGCATTTTCAAACATAACTTGTTTGATTGGCATCTCTATCGAACGAAACGATTTACCAAAGCTAAACTAGCAAGTTAGACTACTAAGAACACTAAATAGAGTACAACGGTCCCCTTTAATGCTTTGGGAATGCTCAATTCTGTCCATAGATGAGCTTTTAAGGTTTTGTGCACTTTCAAGCATGACTTGGTCTTTTGGCATCTTTAGCTAACGAAACGTTGTACGAAAGCTAAACTAGCAAGTTCGACTTCTAAGAACACTAAATAGAGTGCAACGGTCCACTTTGATGCATTACGAATGCTCAATTCTATCCATAGACGAGCTTTTCAAGTTTTGCGCATTTTCAAACATAACTTGTTTTATTGGCATCTTTATCAAACGAAACGTTGTACAAAAGCTAAAATAGCAAGTTAGACTTGTAAGAACACTAAATAGAGTGCAACGGTCCACTTTAATGCATTACGAATGCTCAATTCTATTCATAGACGAGCTTTTCATGTTTCGTGCATTTTCAAACATAACTTGTTTTATTGGCATCTTTGTCGAACGAAACGTTGTACCAAAGCTAAACTAGCAAGTTAGAGTGCTAAGAACACTAAATAGAAGACAACGGTCCACTTTAACGCTTTGGGAATGCTCAATTCTGTCAATAGATGTGCTTTTAAGGTTTTGTGCAATTTCAAGCATGTCTTGGTCTATTGGCTTCTTTAGCTAACGAAACGTTGTACAAAAGCTAAACTAGCAAGTTAGACTTCTAAGAACACTAAATAGAGTGCAACGGTCCACTTTGACGCTTTAGGAATGCTCAATTCTGTCCATAGACGAGCTTTTCTAGTTTTGTGCATTTTTTAACATAACTTCTTTTATCGGCATCTTTATCAAACGAAATGTTGTACAAAAGCTAAACTAGCAAGTAAGACTGCTAAGCACACTAAATAGAGTACAACGGTCCACTTTGATGCTTTGGCAATGCTCAATTCTGTCCATAGATGAGCTTTTAAGGTTTTGTGCAATTTCAAGCATCACTCGGTCTATTGGCATCTTTACGTAATGAAACGTTGTACGAAAGCTAAATTAGTAAGTTAGACCTCTAAGAACACTAAATAGAGTACAACGGTCCACTTTGATGCTTTACAAATGCCCAATTCTGTCCATAGACGAGCTTTTCATGTTTTGTGCATTTTCAAACATAAGTTGTTTTATTGGCATCTTTATCGAACGAAATCTTGTAACAAGGCTAAACTAGCAAGTTAGACTACTAAGAACACTAAATAGAGTACAACGGTCCACTTTAAAGCTTTGGGAATGCTCAATTCTGTCCATAGATGAGCTTTTAGGGTTTTGTGCACTTTCAAGCATCACTTGGTCTTTTGGCATCTTTAGCTAACGAAACGTTGTATGAAAGCTAAACTAGCAAGTTCGACTTCTAAGAACACTAAATAGAGTGCAACGGTCCACTTTGATGCATTAAAAATGCTCAATTCTATCCATAGACGAGCTTTCCAAGTTTTGTGCATTTTCAAACATAACTTGTTTTATTGGCATCTTTATCAAACGAAACGTTGTACCAAAGCTAAACTAGCAAGTTAGAGTGCTAATAACACTAAATAGAAGACAACGGTCCACTTTAACGCTTTGGGAATGCTCAATTCTGTCAATAGATGTGCTTTTAAGGTTTTGTGCAATTTCAAGCATGACTTGGTCTATTGGCTTCTTTAGCTAACGAAACGTTGTACAAAAGCTAAACTAGCAAGTTAGACTACTAAGAAAACTAAATAGAGTACAACGGTTCACTTTAACGCTTTGGGAATGCTCAATTCTGTCCATAGATGAGCTTTTAAGGTTTTGTGCACTTTCAAGCATGACTTGGTCTTTTGGCATATTTAGCTAACGAAACGTTGTACGAAAGCTAAACTAGCAAGTTAGACTTATAAGAACACTAAATAGAGTGCAACGGTCCACTTTGATGCATTACGAATGCTCAATTCTATCCATAGACGAGCTTTTCATGTCTTGTGCATTTTCAAACATAACTTGTTTTATTGGCATCTTTACCGAACGAAACGTTGTACCAAAGCTAAACTAGCAAGTTAGAGTGCTAAGAACACTAAATAGAGGACAACGGTCCACTTTAACGCTTTGGGAATGCTCAATTCTGTCAATAGATGTGCTTTTAAGGTTTTGTGCAATTTCAAGCATGACTTGGTCTATTGGCTTCTTTAGCTAACGAAACGTTGTACAAAAGCTAAACTAGCAAGTTAGACTTCTAAGAACACTAAATAGAGTGCAACGGTCCACTTTGACGCTTTCCGAATGCTCAATTCTGTCCATAGACGAGCTTTTCTAGTTTTGTGCATTTTCTAACATAACTTGTTTTATCGGCATCTTTATCAAACGAAATGTTGTACAAATGCTAAACGAGCAAGTAAGACTGCTAAGAACACTAAATAGAGTACAACGGTCCACTTTGATGCTTTGGGAATGCTCAATTCTGTCCATAGATGAGCTTCTAAGGTTTTGTGCAATTTCAAGCATCACTTGGTCTATTGGCATCTTTACGTAATGAAACGTTGTACGAAAGCTAAATTAGCAAGTTCGACCTCTAAGAACACTAAATAGAGTAAAACGGTCCACTTTAATGCTTTGGGAATGCTCAATTCTGTCCATAGATGAGCTTTTAAGGTTTTGTGCACTTTGAAGCATGACTTGGTCTTTTGGCATCTTTAGCTAACGAAACATTGTACGAAAGCTAAACTAGCAAGTTCGACTTCTAAGAACACTAAATAGAGTACAACGGTCCGCTTTGATGCATTACGAATGCTCAATTCTATCCATAGACGAGCTTTTCAAGTTTTGTGCATTTTCAAACATAACTTGTTTGATTGGCATCTCTATCGAACGAAACGATTTACCAAAGCTAAACTAGCAAGTTAGACTACTAAGAACACTAAATAGAGTACAACGGTCCATTTTAATGCTTTGGGAATGCTCAATTCTGTCCATAGATGAGCTTTTAAGGTTTTGTGCACTTTCAAGCATGACTTGGTCTTTTGGCATATTTAGCTAACGAAACGTTGTACGAAAGCTAAACTAGCAAGTTAGACTTATAAGAACACTAAATAGAGTGCAACGGTCCACTTTGATGCATTACGAATGCTCAATTCTATCCATAGACGAGCTTTTCAAGTTTTGCGCATTTTCAAACATAACTTGTTTTATTGGCATCTTTATCAAACGAAACGTTGTACAAAAGCTAAAATAGCAAGTTATACTTGTAAGAACACTAAATAAAGTGCAACGGTCCACTTTGATGCATTACGAATGCTCAATTCTATTCATAGACGAGCTTTTCATGTTTTGTGCATTTTCAAACATAACTTGTTTTATTGGCATCTTTGTCGAACGAAACGTTGTACCAAAGCTAAACTAGCAAGTTAGAGTGCTAAGAACACTAAATAGCGGACAACGGTCCACATTAACGCTTTGGGAATGCTCAATTCTGTCAATAGATGTGCTTTTAAGGTTTTGTGAAATTTCAAGCATGACTTGGTCTATTGGCTTCTTTAGCTAACCAAACGTTGTACAAAAGCTAAACTAGCAAGTTAGACTTCTAAGAACACTAAATAGAGTGCAACGGTCCACTTTGACGCTTTAGGAATGCTCAATTCTGTCCATAGACGAGCTTTTCTAGTTTTGTGCATTTTTTAACATAACTTCTTTTATCGGCATCTTTATCAAACGAAATGTTGTACAAAGGCTAAACTAGCAAGTTAGACTGCTAAGCACACTAAATAGAGTACAACGGTCGACTTTGATGCTTTGGCAATGCTCAATTCTGTCCATAGATGAGCTTTTAAGGTTTTGTGCAATTTCAAGCATCACTCGGTCTATTGGCATCTTTACGTAATGAAACGTTGTACGAAAGCTAAATTAGTAAGTTAGACCTCTAAGAACACTAAATAGAGTACAACGGTCCACTTTGATGCTTTACAAATGCCCAATTCTGTCCATAGACGAGCTTTTCATGTTTTGTGCCTTTTCAAACATAAGTTGTTTTATTGGCATCTTTATCGAACGAAATCTTGTAACAAGGCTAAACTAGCAAGTTAGACTACTAAGAACACTAAATAGAGTACAACGGTCCACTTTAAAGCTTTGGGAATGCTCAATTCTGTCCATAGATGAGCTTTTAGGGTTTTGTGCACTTTCAAGCATCACTTGGTCTTTTGGCATCTTTAGCTAACGAAACGTTGTACGAAAGCTAAACTAGCAAGTTCGACTTCTAAGAACACTAAATAGAGTGCAACGGTCCACTTTGATGCATTAAAAATGCTCAATTCTATCCATAGACGAGCTTTCCAAGTTTTGTGCATTTTCAAACATAACTTGTTTTATTGGCATCTTTATCAAACGAAACGTTGTACCAAAGCTAAACTAGCAAGTTAGAGTGCTAATAACACTAAATAGAAGACAACGGTCCACTTTAACGCTTTGGGAATGCTCAATTCTGTCAATAGATGTGCTTTTAAGGTTTTGTGCAATTTCAAGCATGACTTGGTCTATTGGCTTCTTTAGCTAACGAAACGTTGTACAAAAGCTAAACTAGCAAGTTAGACTACTAAGAAAACTAAATAGAGTACAACGGTCCACTTTAACGCTTTGGGAATGCTCAATTCTGTCCATAGATGAGCTTTTAAGGTTTTGTGCACTTTCAAGCATGACTTGGTCTTTTGGCATATTTAGCTAACGAAACGTTGTACGAAAGCTAAACTAGCAAGTTAGACTTATAAGAACACTAAATAGAGTGCAACGGTCCACTTTGATGCATTACGAATGCTCAATTCTATCCATAGACGAGCTTTTCATGTCTTGTGCATTTTCAAACATAACTTGTTTTATTGGCATCTTTACCGAACGAAACGTTGTACCAAAGCTAAACTAGCAAGTTAGAGTGCTAAGAACACTAAATAGAGGACAACGGTCCACTTTAACGCTTTGGGAATGCTCAATTCTGTCAATAGATGTGCTTTTAAGGTTTTCTGCAATTTCAAGCATGACTTGGTCTATTGGCTTCTTTAGCTAACGAAACGTTGTACAAAAGCTAAACTAGCAAGTTAGACTTCTAAGAACACTAAATAGAGTGCAACGGTCCACTTTGACGCTTTCCGAATGCTCAATTCTGTCCATAGACGAGCTTTTCTAGTTTTGTGCATTTTCTAACATAACTTGTTTTATCGGCATCTTTATCAAACGAAATGTTGTACAAATGCTAAACTAGCAAGTAAGACTGCTAAGAACACTAAATAGAGTACAACGGTCCACTTTGATGCTTTGGGAATGCTCAATTCTGTCCATAGATGAGCTTCTAAGGTTTTGTGCAATTTCAAGCATCACTTGGTCTATTGGCATCTTTACGTAATGAAACGTTGTACGAAAGCTAAATTAGCAAGTTCGACCTCTAAGAACACTAAATAGAGTAAAACGGTCCACTTTAATGCTTTGGGAATGCTCAATTCTGTCCATAGATGAGCTTTTAAGGTTTTGTGCACTTTGAAGCATGACTTGGTCTTTTGGCATATTTAGCTAACGAAACGTTGTACGAAAGCTAAACTAGCAAGTTAGACTTATAAGAACACTAAATAGAGTGCAACGGTCCACTTTGATGCATTACGAATGCTCAATTCTATCCATAGACGAGCTTTTCATGTCTTGTGCATTTTCAAACATAACTTGTTTTATTGGCATCTTTACCGAACGAAACGTTGTACCAAAGCTAAACTAGCAAGTTAGAGTGCTAAGAACACTAAATAGAGGACAACGGTCCACTTTAACGCTTTGGGAATGCTCAATTCTGTCAATAGATGTGCTTTTAAGGTTTTGTGCAATTTCAAGCATGACTTGGTCTATTGGCTTCTTTAGCTAACGAAACGTTGTACAAAAGCTAAACTAGCATGTTAGACTTCTAAGAACACTAAATAGAGTGCAACGGTCCACTTTGACGCTTTCCGAATGCTCAATTCTGTCCATAGACGAGCTTTTCTAGTTTTGTGCATTTTCTAACATAACTTGTTTTATCGGCATCTTTATCAAACGAAATTTTGTACAAATGCTAAACTAGCAAGTAAGACTGCTAAGACCACTAAATAGAGTACAACGGTCCACTTTGATGCTTTGGGAATGCTCAATTCTGTCCATAGATGAGCTTCTAAGGTTTTGTGCAATTTCAAGCATCACTTGGTCTATTGGCATCTTTACGTAATGAAACGTTGTACGAAAGCTAAATTAGCAAGTTCGACCTCTAAGAACACTAAATAGAGTAAAACGGTCCACTTTAATGCTTTGGGAATGCTCAATTCTGTCCATAGATGAGCTTTTAAGGTTTTGTGCACTTTGAAGCATGACTTGGTCTTTTGGCATCTTTAGCTAACGAAACGTTGTACGAAAGCTAAACTAGCAAGTTCGACTTCTAAGAACACTAAATAGAGTACAACGGTCCGCTTTGATGCATTACGAATGCTCAATTCTATCCATAGACGAGCTTTTCAAGTTTTGTGCATTTTCAAACATAACTTGTTTGATTGGCATCTCTATCGAACGAAACGATTTACCAAAGCTAAACTAGCAAGTTAGACTACTAAGAACACTAAATTGAGTACAACGGTCCATTTTAATGCTTTGGGAATGCTCAATTCTGTCCATAGATGAGCTTTTAAGGTTTTGTGCACTTTAAAGCATGACTTGGTCTTTTGGCATATTTAGCTAACGAAACGTTGTACGAAAGCTAAACTAGCAAGTTAGACTTATAAGAACACTAAATAGAGTGCAACGGTCCACTTTGATGCATTACGAATGCTCAATTCTATCCATGGACGAGCTTTTCAAGTTTTGCGCATTTTCAAACATAACTTGTTTTATTGGCATCTTTATCAAACGAAACGTTGTACAAAAGCTAAAATAGCAAGTTATACTTGTAAGAACACTAAATAGAGTGCAACGGTCCACTTTGATGCATTACGAATGCTCAATTCTATTCATAGACGAGTTTTTCATGTTTTGTGCATTTTCAAACATAACTTGTTTTATTGGCATCTTTGTCGAACGAAACGTTGTACCAAAGCTAAACTAGCAAGTTAGAGTGCTAAGAACACTAAATAGAGGACAACGGTCCACATTAACGCTTTGGGAATGCTCAATTCTGTCAATAGATGTGCTTTTAAGGTTTTGTGCAATTTCAAGCATGACTTGGTCTATTGGCTTCTTTAGCTAACCAAACGTTGTACAAAAGCTAAACTAGCGAGTTAGACTTCTAAGAACACTAAATAGAGTGCAACGGTCCACTTTGACGCTTTAGGAATGCTCAACTCTGTCCATAGAGGAGCTTTTCTAGTTTTGTGCATTTTTTAACATAACTTCTTTTATCGGCATCTTTATCAAACGAAATGTTGTACAAAAGCTAAACTAGCAAGTTAGACTGCTAAGCACACTAAATAGAGTACAACGGTCCACTTTGATGCTTTGGCAATGCTCAATTCTGTCCATAGATGAGCTTTTAAGGTTTTGTGCAATTTCAAGCATCACTCGGTCTATTGGCATCTTTACGTAATGAAACGTTGTACGAAAGCTAAATTAGTAAGTTAGACCTCTACGAACACTAAATAGAGTACAACGGTACACTTTGATGCTTTACAAATGCTCAATTCTGTCCATAGACGAGCTTTTCATGTTTTGTGCATTTTCAAACATAAGTTGTTTTATTGGCATCTTTATCGAACGAAATCTTGTAACAAGGCTAAACTAGAAAGTTAGACTACTAAGAACACTAAATAGAGTACAACGGTCCACTTTAATGCTTTGGGAATGCTCAATTCTGTCCATAGATGAGCTTTTAAGGTTTTGTGCACTTTCAAGCATCACTTGGTCTTTTGGCATCTTTAGCTAACGAAAGGTTGTACGAAAGCTAAACTAGCAAGTTCGACTTCTAAGAACACTAAATAGAGTGCAACGGTCCACTTTGATGCATTAAAAATGCTCAATTCTCTCCATAGACGAGCTTTCTAAGTTTTGTGCATTTTCAAATATAACTTGTTTTATTGGCATCTTTATCAAACGAAACGTTGTACCAAAGCTAAACTAGCAAGTTAGAGTGCTAATAACACTAAATAGAAGAAAACGGTCCACTTTAACGCTTTGGGAATGCTCAATTCTGTCAATAGATGTGCTTTTAAGGTTTTGTGCAATTTCAAGCATGACTTGGTCTATTGGCTTCTTTAGCTAACGAAACGTTGTACAAAAGCTAAACTAGCAAGTTAGACTACTAAGAACACTAAATAGAGTACAACGGTCTACTTTAATTCTTTGGGAATGCTCAATTCTGTCCATAGATGAGCTTTTAAGGTTTTGTGCACTTTGAAGCATGACTTGGTCTTTTGGCATCTTTAGCTAACGAAACGTTGTACGAAAGCTAAACTAGCAAGTTCGACTTCTAAGAACACTAAAGAGAGTGCAACGGTCCGCTTTGATGCATTACGAATGCTCAATTCTATCCATGGACGATCTTTTCAAGTTTTGTGCATTTTCAAACATAACTTGTTTGATTGGCATCTCTATCGAACGAAACGATTTACCAAAGCTAAACTAGCAAGTTAGACTACTAAGAACACTAAATAGAGTACAACGGTCCACTTTAATGCTTTGGGAATGCTCAATTCTGTCCATCGATGAGCTTTTAAGGTTTTGTGCACTTTCAAGCATGACTTGGTCTTTTGGCATCTTTAGCTAACGAAACGTTGTACGAAAGCTAAACTAGCAAGTTCGACTTCTAAGAACACCAAATAGAGTGCAACGGTCCACTTTGATGCATTACGAATGCTCAATTCTATCCATAGACGAGCTTTTCAAGTTTTGCGCATTTTCAAACATAACTTGTTTTATTGGCATCTTAATCAAACGAAACGTTGTACAAAAGCTAAAATAGCAAGTTAGACTTGTAAGAACACTAAATAGAGTGCAACGGTCCACTTTGATGCATTACGAATGCTCAATTCTATTCATAGACGAGCTTTTCATGTTTTGTGCATTTTCAAACATAACTTGTTTTATTGGCAACTTTGTCGAACGAAACGTTGTACCAAAGCTAAACTAGCAAGTTAGAGTGCTAAGAACACTAAATAGAGGACAAAGGTCCACTTTAACGCTTTGGTAATGCTCAATTCTGTCAATAGATGTGCTTTTAAGGTTTTGTGCAATTTCAAGCATGACTTGGTCTATTGGCTTCTTTAGCTAACCAAACGTTGTACAAAAGCTAAACTAGCAAGTTAGACTTCTAAGAACACTAAATAGAGTGCAACGGTCCATTTTGACGCTTTAGGAATGCTCAATTCTGTCCATAGACGAGCTTTTCTATTTTTGTGCATTTTTTAACATAACTTCTTTTATCGGCATCTTTATCAAACGAAATGTTGTACAAAAGCTAAACTAGCAAGTTAGACTGCAAAGCACACTAAATAGAGTACAACGGTCCACTTTGATGCTTTGGCAATGCTCAATTCTGTCCATAGATGAGCTTTTAAGGTTTTGTGCAATTTCAAGCATCACTCGGTCTATTGGCATCTTTACGTAATGAAACGTTGTACGAAAGCTAAATTAGCATGTTAAACCTCTAAGAACACTAAATAGAGTACAACGGTCCACTTTGATGCTTTACAAATGCTCAATTCTGTCCATAGACGAGCTTTTCATGTTTTGTGCATTTTCAAACATAAGTTGTTTTATTGGCATCTTTATCGAGCGAAATCTTGTAACAAAGCTAAACTAGCAATTTAGACTACAAAGAACACTAAATAGAGTACAACGGTCCACTTTAATGCTTTGGGAAAGCTCAATTTTGTCCATAGAGGAGCTTTTAAGGTTTTGTGCACTTTCAAGCATGACTTGGTCTTTTGGCATCTTTAGCTAACGAAACGTTGTACGAAAGCTAAACTGGCACGACTTCTAAGAACAGTAAAAAGAGTGCAACGGTCCACTTTGATGCATTACGAATGCTCAATTCTATCCATAGACGAGCTTTTCAAGTTTTGTGCATTTTCAAACATAACTTGTTTGATTGGCATCTTTATCGAACGAAACGTTGTACGAAAGCTAAACTAGCAAGTTAGACTTATAAGAACACTAAATAGAGTACAACGATCCACTTTGATGCTTTAGGAATGCTCAATCCTGTCCATGGACAAACTTTTCAAGTTTTGTGCAATTTGAACCATAACTTGGTCTACTGGTATCTTTACCTAACGGAACGTTGTACAAAAGCTAAACTAGCAAGTGAGGCCGCTAAGAACACTAAATAGAGTACAATGGTACACTTTGATGCAGTGGCAATGTTCAATTCTGTCCATAGTCGAGCTTTTAAGGTTTTGTGCAATTTCAAGCATAACTTGGTCTATTGGCATCTTTACCTAACGAAATGTCGTACGAAAGATAAACTAGCAAGTTAGACTACTAAGAACACTAAATAGAGTATAATGGTCCACTTTGATGCTTTGGCAATGCTCAATTCTGTCCATAGTTGAGCTTTTAAGCTTTTGTGCAATTTCAAGCATAACTTGGTCTATTGGCATCTTTACCTAATGAAATGTTCAACGAAAGCTAAACTAGCAAGTGAGGCCGCTAAGAACACTAAATAGAGTACAATGGTACACTTTGATGCAGTGGCAATGTTCAATTCTGTCCATAGTCGAGCTTTTAAGGTTTTGTGCAATTTCAAGCATAACTTGGTCTATTGGCATCTTTACCTAACGAAATGTCGTACGAAAGATAAACTAGCAAGTTAGACTACTAAGAACACTAAATAGAGTATAATGGTCCACTTTGATGCTTTGGCAATGCTCAATTCTGTCCATAGTTGAGCTTTTAAGGTTTTGTGCAATTTCAAGCATAACTTGGTCTATTGGCATCTTTACCTAATGAAATGTTCAACGAAAGCTAAACTAGCAAGTGAGGCCGCTAAGAACACTAAATAGAGTACAATGGTACACTTTGATGCAGTGGCAATGTTCAATTCTGTCCATAGTCGAGCTTTTAAGGTTTTGTGCAATTTCAAGCATAACTTGGTCTATTGGCATCTTTACCTAACGAAATGTCGTACGAAAGATAAACTAGCAAGTTAGACTGCTACGAACACTAAATAGAGTACAGCGGTCCACTTTGATGCTTCGGGAATGCTCAATTAAGTCCATAGACAAGCTTTTCAAGTTTTGTGCATTTTCAAACATAACTTGATTTATTGGCATCTTTATCGAACAAAACATTGTACAAAAGCTAAACGAGCAAATTAAACTTCTAACAACACTAAATAGAGTACAACGGTCCACTTTAATGCTTTAGGAATGCTCAATTCTGTCCATAGACAAACTATTCAAGTTTTGTGCAATTCGAAACATTACTTTGTCTATTGGTATCTTTACCTAACGAAACGTTGTACAAAAGATAAACTAGCAAATTAGAATGCTAAGAACACTAAATAGAGTACACCGGTCCACTTTGATGCTTTGGGAACGCTCAATTCTATCCATATATGAGCTTTTAAGGTTACGTGCAATTTCAAGCTTAACTTGGTCTATTGGCATCTTTACCTAACGGAACGTTGTACGAAAGCTAAACTAGCAAGTTAGACTTCTAAGAACACTAAATAGAGTACAACGGTCCACTTTGATGCTTTACGAATGCTCAATACTGTCCATAGACGAGCTTTTCAAGTTTTGTGCATTTTCAAACATAACTTCTTTTATTCACATCTTTATCGAATGGAACATTGTACAAAAGGTAAACTAGCAAGTTAGACTGCTAAGAACACTAAATAGAGTACAACGGTCCTCTTTGATGCTTTGGGAATGCTCAATTCTGTCCATAGATGAGCTTTTAAGGTTTGTGCAATTTCAAGAATAACTTGGTCTGTTGGCATCTATACCTAACGAAACGTTGTACGAAAGCTAAACTAGCAAGTTAGACTTCCAAGAACACTAAATAGAGTGCAACGGTCCACTTTGATGCATTACGAATGCTTAATACCGTCCATAAACGAGCTTTTCAAGTTTTGTGCATTTTCGAACATAACTTGTTTTATTCGCATCTTTATCGAATGAAACGTTGTACAAAAGGTAAACTTGCAAGTTAGACTGCTAAGAACACTAAATAGAGTACAACAGTCCACTTTGATGCTTTTTGAATGCGCAATTCTGTCCATAGATGAGCTTTTAAGGTTTTGTGCAATTTCAAGCATAACTTGATCTATTGGCATCTTTACCTGACAAAACGTTGTACGAAAGCTATACTAGCAAGTTAGACTTTTAAGAACACTAAATAGAGTGCAACGGTCCACTTTGATGCTTTACGAATGCTCAATTCTGTCCATAGACGAGCTTTTCAAGTTTTGTGCATTTTCAAACATAACTTGTTTTATTGGCATTCTTATTGAATGAAACGTTGTACAAAAGGTGAACTAGCAAGTTAGACCGCTAAGAACACTAAATAGAGTACGATGGTCCACTTTGATTTTTTCGGAATGCTCAATTCTGTCCATAGATGAGCTTTTAAGGTTTTGTGCGATTTCAATCATAACTTGGTCTATTGGCATCTTTACCTAACAAAACGTTGTACGAAAGCTAAACTAGCAAGTTAGACTTCTAAGAACACTAAATAGAGTGCAACGGTCCACTTTGATGCTTTACGAATGCTTAATACCGTCCATAGACAAGCTTTTCAAGTTTTGTGCATTTTCGAACATAACTTGTTTTATTCGCATCTTTATCGAATGAAACGTTGTACAAAAGGTAAACTAGCAAGTTAGACAGCTAAGAACACTAAATAGAGTACAACGGTCCTCTTTGATGCTCTGTTGGCATCTATACCTAACGAAACATTGTACAAAAGGTAGACTAGCAAGTTAGACTGCTACGAACAATAAATAGAGTACAACGGTCCACTTTGATGCTTCGGGAATGCTCAATTAAGTCCATAGATGAGCTTTTCAAGTTTTGTTCATTTTCAAACGTAACTTGGTTTATTGGCATCTTTATCGAACGAAACATTGTACAAAAGCTAAACTAGTAAGTTACACTTCTAACAACACTAAATAGACTACAACGGTCCACTTTGATACTTTGGCAATGCTCAATTCTGTCCAAGACAAACTTTTCAAGTTTTGTGCAATTCGAAATATAACTTGTTCTTTTGGTAACTTTACCTAACGAAACATTGTAGGAAAGCTAAACTAGCAACTTACACTACTAGGAAAACTAAATAGAGTACAACGGTCCACTTTGATAATTTGGGAATGCTCAATTCTGTCCATAGATGAGCTTTTAAGGTTTTGTGCAATTTCAAGCATAACTTGGTCCATTTGCATCTTTAGCTAACGAAACGTTGTACGAAAGCTAAACTAGCTAGTTAGCCTTCAAAGAACACTAAATAGAGTGCAACGGTCCACTTTGACGCTTTACGAATGCTCAATTCTGTCCATAGACGAGCTCTTCAAGTTTTGTGCATTTTCAAACATAACTTGTTTTATTGGTATCTTTATCAAATGAAATGTTGTACAAAAGGTAAACTAACAAGTTAGACTGCTAAGAACACTAAATAGAGTACAACGGTCCACTTTGATTCTTTGGGAATGCTCAATTCTGTCCAGAGATGAGCTTTTAAGGTTTTGTGCAATTTCAAGCATAACTTGGTCTATTGGAATCTTTACCTAACGAAACGTTGTACGAAAGCTAAACTAGCAACTTAAACTTCTAAGAACACTAAATAGAGTGTAACGGTCCACTTCGATGCTTTAGGAATGCTCAATTTTGCTCATAGATAAGCTTTTCATGTTTTGTGCATTTTCGAACATAACTTTTTCTATTGGGATCTTTATCGAACGAAACGTTGTACCAAAGCTAAACTAGCAAGTTAGAATGCTAAGAACACTAAATAGAGAACAACGATCCACGTTAATGCTTTGGGAATGCTCAATTCTGTCCATAGATGAGCTTTTAGGGTTTTGTGCAATTTCAAGCATGACTTGGTCTATTGGCATCTTTAGCAAACGAAACGTTGTACGAAAGCTAAACTAGCAAGTTAGACTTCTAAGAACATTAAATAGAGTGCAACGGTCCACTTTGACGCTTTACGAATGCTCAATTCTGTCCATAGACGAGCTTTTCAAGTTTTTTGCATTTTCTAACATAACTTGTTTTATTGGCATCTTTATCAAATGAGACGTTGTACAAAAGCTAAACTATCAAGTTAGACTGCTAAGAACACTAAATAGAGTACAACGGTCCACTTTGATGCTTTGGGAATGCTCAATTCTGTCCATCGATGACCTTCTAAGGTTTTGTGCAATTTCAGACATAACTTGGTCTATTGGCATCTTTATCTAACGAAACGTTGTACGAAAGCTAAACTAGCAAGTTAGACTTCTAAGAATACTAAATAGAGTACAACGGTCCACTTTGATGCTTTAGGAATGCTCAATTCTGCCCATAGACAAACTTTTCAAGTTTTGTGCAATTTGAAACATAACTTGGTCTATTGGTATCTTTACCTAACGAAACGTTATACAAAAGCTAACGTCACATGTTAGACTGCTAAGAACACTGAATAGAGTACAACGGTCCACTTTGATGCTTTGGGAATGTTCAATTTTGTCCATAGATGAGCTTTTAAGGTTTTGCACAATTTCAAGCATAACTTGGTCTATTGGCATCTTTACCTAACGAAACGTTCTACGAAAGCTAAACTAGCAAGTTAGACCTCTAAGAACAGTAAATATAGTACAACGGACCACTTTGATGGTTTAGGAATGCTCAATTCCGTTCATAGACGAGCTTTTCATGTTTTGTGCATTTTCAAACATAACTTGTTTTATTCGGATCTTTATCGAACGAAACGTTGTACCAAAGCTAAACTAGCAAGTTAGAGTGCTAAGAACACTAAATAGAGGACAACGGTCCACTTTAACGCTTTGGGAATGCACAATTCTGCCAATAGATGTGCTTTTAAGGTTTTGTGCAATTTCAAGCATGACTTGGTCTATTGGCTTCTTTAGCTAACCAAACGTTGTACAAAAGCTAAACTAGCAAGTTAGACTTCTAAGAACACTAAATAGAGTGCAACGGTCCACTTTGACGCTTTAGGAATGCTCAATTCTGTCCATAGACGAGCTTTTCTAGTTTTGTGCATTTTCTAACATAACTTGTTTTATTGGCATCTTTATCAAATGAAACGTTGTACAAAAGCTAAACTAGCAAGTTAGACTGCTAAGAACACTAAATAGAGTACAACGGTCCACTTTGATGCTTTGGGAATGCTCAATTCTGTCCATCGATGACCTTTTAAGGTTTTGTGCAATTTCAGGCATAACTTGGTCTATTGGCATCTTTACCTAACGAAACGTTGTACGAAAGCTAAACTAGCAAGTTAGACTTCTAAGAACACTAAATAGAGTACAACGGTCCACTTTGATGCTTTAGGAATGCTCAATTCTGCCCATAGACAAACTTTTCAAGTTTTGTGCAATTTGAAACATAACTTGGTCTATTGGTATCTTTACCTAACGAAACGTTATACAAAAGCTAACGTCACATGTTAGACTGCTAAGAACACTGAATAGACTACAACGGTCCACTTTGATGCTTTGGGAATGCTCAATTTTGTCCATAGATGAGCTTTTAAGGTTTTGCACAATTTCAAGCATAACTTGGTCTATTGGCATCTTTACCTAACGAAACGTTCTACGAAAGCTAAACTAGCAAGTTAGACCTCTAAGAACAGTAAATAGAGTACAACGGACCACTTTGATGATTTAGGAATGCTCAATTCCGTTCATAGACGAGCTTTTCATGTTTTGTGCATTTTCAAACATAACTTGTTTTATTGGGATCTTTATCGAACGAAACGTTGTACCAAAGCTAAACTAGCAAGTTAGAGTGCTAAGAACACTAAATAGAGGACAAAGGTCCACTTTAACGCTTTGGTAATGCTCAATTCTGTCAATAGATGTGCTTTTAAGGATTTGTGCAATTTCAAGCATGACTTGGTCTATTGGCTTCTTTAGCTAACCAAACGTTGTACAAAAGCTAAACTAGCAAGTTAGACTTCTAAGAACACTAAATAGAGTGCAACGGTCCACTTTGACGCTTTAGGAATGCTCAATTCTGTCCATAGACGAGCTTTTCTAGTTTTGTGCATTTTTTAACATAACTTCTTTTATCGGCATCTTTATCAAACGAAATGTTGTACAAAAGCTAAACTAGCAAGTTAGACTGCTAAGCACACTAAATAGAGTACAACGGTCCACTTTGATGCTTTGGGAATGCTCAATTCTGTCCATAGATGAGCTTTTAAGGTTTTGTGCAATTTTAAGCATCACTCGGTCTATTGGCATCTTTACGTAATGAAACGTTGTACGAAAGCTAAATTAGCATGTTAAACCTCTAAGAACACTGAATAGAGTACAACGGTCCACTTTGATGCTTTGGGAATGCTCAATTTTGTCCATAGATGAGCTTTTAAGGTTTTGCACAATTTCAAGCATAACTTGGTCTATTGGCATCTTTACCTAACGAAACGTTCTACGAAAGCTAAACTAGCAAGTTAGACCTCTAAGAACAGTAAATAAAGTACAACGGACCCCTTTGATGCTTTAGGAATGCTCAATTCCGTTCATAGACGAGCTTTTCATGTTTTGTGCATTTTCAAACATAACTTGTTTTATTGGGATCTTTATCGAACGAAACGTTGTACCAAAGCTAAACTAGCAAGTTAGAGTGCTAAGAACACTAAATAGAGGACAACGGTCCACTTTAACGCTTTGGGAATGCACAATTCTGTCAATAGATGTGCTTTTAAGGTTTTGTGCAATTTCAAGCATGACTTGGTCTATTGGCTTCTTTAGCTAACGAAACGTTGTACAAAAGCTAAACTAGCAAGTTAGACTTCTAAGAACCCTAAATAGAGTGCAACGGTCCACTTTGACGCTTTAGGAATGCTCAATTCTGTCCATAGACGAGCTTTTCTAGTTTTGTGCATTTTTTAACATAACTTGTTTTATCGGCATCTTTATCAAACGAAATGTTGTACAAAAGCTAAACTAGCAAGTTAGACTGCTAAGCACACTAAATAGAGTACAACGGTCCACTTTGATGCTTTAGGAATGCTCAATTCTGCCCATAGACAAACTTTTCAAGTTTTGTGCAATTTGAAACATAACTTGGTCTATTGGTATCTTTACCTAACGAAACGTTATACAAAAGCTAACCTCACATGTTAGACTGCTAAGAACACTGAATAGAGTACAACGGTCCACTTTGATGCTTTGGGAATGCTCAATTTTGTCCATAGATGAGCTTTTAAGGTTTTGCACAATTTCAAGCATAACTTGGTCTATTGGCATCTTTACCTAACGAAACGTTCTACGAAAGCTAAACTAGCAAGTTAGACCTCTAAGAACAGTAAATAAAGTACAACGGACCCCTTTGATGCTTTAGGAATGCTCAATTCCGTTCATAGACGAGCTTTTCATGTTTTGTGCATTTTCAAACATAACTTGTTTTATTGGGATCTTTATCGAACGAAACGTTGTACCAAAGCTAAACTAGCAAGTTAGAGTGCTAAGAACACTAAATAGAGGACAACGGTCCACTTTAACGCTTTGGGAATGCACAATTCTGTCAATAGATGTGCTTTTAAGGTTTTGTGCAATTTCAAGCATGACTTGGTCTATTGGCTTCTTTAGCTAACGAAACGTTGTACAAAAGCTAAACTAGCAAGTTAGACTTCTAAGAACCCTAAATAGAGTGCAACGGTCCACTTTGACGCTTTAGGAATGCTCAATTCTGTCCATAGACGAGCTTTTCTAGTTTTGTGCATTTTTTAACATAACTTGTTTTATCGGCATCTTTATCAAACGAAATGTTGTACAAAAGCTAAACTAGCAAGTTAGACTGCTAAGCACACTAAATAGAGTACAACGGTCCACTTTGATGCTTTAGGAATGCTCAATTCTGCCCATAGACAAACTTTTCAAGTTTTGTGCAATTTGAAACATAACTTGGTCTATTGGTATCTTTACCTAACGAAACGTTATACAAAAGCTAACCTCACATGTTAGACTGCTAAGAACACTGAATAGAGTACAACGGTCCATTTTGATGCTTTGGGAATGCTCAATTTTGTCCATAGATGAGCTTTTAAGGTTTTGCACAATTTCAAGCATAACTTGGTCTATTGGCATCTTTACCTAACGAAACGTTCTACGAAAGCTAAACTAGCAAGTTAGACCTCTAAGAACAGTAAATAGAGTACAACGGACCACTTTGATGCTTTAGGAATGTTCAATTCTGTTCATAGACGAGCTTTTCATGTTTTGTGCATTTTCAAACAAAACTTGTTTTATTGGGATCTTTATCGAACGAAACGTTGTACTAAAGCTAAACTAGCAAGTTAGAGTGCTAAGAACACTAAATAGAGGACAACGGTCCACTTTAACGCTTTGGGAATGCACAATTTTGTCAATAGATGTGCTTTTAAGGTTTTGTGCAATTTCAAGCATGACTTGGTCTATTGGCTTCTTTAGCTAACGAAACGTTGTACAAAAGCTAAACTAGCAAGTTAGACTTCTAAGAACACTAAATAGAGCGCAACGGTCCACTTTGACGCTTTAGGAATGCTCAATTCTGTCCATAGACGAGCTTTTCTAGTTTTGTGCATTTTTTAACATAACTTGTTTTATCGGCATCTTTATCAAACGAAATGTTGTACAAAAGCTAAACTAGAAAGTTAGACTGCTAAGCACACTAAATAGAGTACAACGGTCCACTTTGATGCTTTACAAATGCTCAATTCTGTCCATAGACGAGCTTTTCATGTTTTGTGCATTTTCAAACATAACTTGTTTTATTGGTATCTTTATCGAACGAAACATTTTACCAAAGCTAAACTAGCGTTAGACTACTAAGAACACTAAATAGAGTACAACGATCCACTTTAATGCTTTGGGAATGCTCAATTCTGTCCATAGATGAGCTTTTAAGGTTTTGTGCACTTTCAAGCATGACTTGGTCTTTTGGCATCTTTAGCTAACGAAACGTTGTACGAAAGCTAAACTAGCAAGTTTGACTTCTAAGAACACTAAATAGAGTGCAACGGTCCACTTTGATGCATTACGAATGCTCAATTCTATCCATAGACGAGCTTTTCAAGTTTTGTGCATTTTCAAACATAACTTGTTTGATTGGCATCTTTATCGAACGAAACGTTTTACCAAAGCTAAACTAGCAAGTTAGACTACTAAGAACGCTAAATAGAGTACAACGGTCCACTTTAATGCTTTAGGAATGCTCAATTCTGTCCATAGATGAGCTTTTAAGGTTTTATGCACTTTGAAGCATGACTTGGTCTTTTGGCATCTTTAGCTAACGAAACGTTGTACGAAAACTAAACTAGCAAGTTCGACTTCTAAGAACACTAAATAGAGTGCAACGGTCCACTTTGATGCATTACGAATGCTCAATTCTATCCATAGACGAGCTTTTCAAGTTTTGTACGTTTTCAAACATAACTTGTTTGATTGGCATCTCTATCGAACGAAACCTTTTACCAAAGCTAAACTAGCAAGTTAGACTACTAAGAATACTAAATAGAGTACAACGGTCCACTTTAATGCTTTGGGAATGCTCAATTCTGTCCATAGATGAGCTTTTAAGGTTTTGTGCACTTTCAAGCATGACTTGGTTTTTTGGCATCTTTAGCTAACGAAACGTTGTACGAAAGCTAAACTAGCAAGTTCGACTTCTAAGAACACTAAATAGAGTGCAACGGTCCACTTTGATGCATTACGAATGCTCAATTCTATCCATAGACGAGCTTTCCAAGTTTTGTACATTTTCAAACATAACTTGTTTTATTGGCATCTTTATCAAACGAAACGTTGTACCAAAGCTAAACTAGCAAGTTAGAGTGCTAAGAACACTAAATATAAGACAACGGTCCACTTTAACGCTTTGGGAATGCTCAATTCTGTCAATAGATGTGCTTTTAAGGTTTTGTGCAATTTCAAGCATGACTTGGTCTATTGGCTTCTTTAGCTAACGAAACGTTGTACAAAAGCTAAACTAGCAAGTTAGACTATTAAGAACTCTAAATAGAGTACAACGGTCCACTTTACACTTTGGGAATGCTCAATTCTGTCCGTAGATGAGCCTTTAAGGTTTTGTGCACTTTCAAGCATGACTTGGTCTTTTGGCATCTTTAGCTAACGAAACGTTGTACGAAAGCTAAACTAGCAAGTTAGACTTCTAAGAACACTAAATAGAGTGCAACGGTCCACTTTGATGCATTACGAATGCTCAATTCTATTCATAGACGAGCTTTTCATGTTTTGTGCATTTTCAAGCATAACTTGTTTTATTGGCATCTTTACCGAACGAAACGTTGTACCAAAGCTAAACTGTTAGGATGTATGGCACCACAAGAGGGGGGGGTGAATTGTGTCCTTAGTCAAATTTAGACTAGGTCACTCCTTTTTCGGTTTCAATGAATTCTATCAAATTTCACCCTAAGCGGAAGCTAAATACCAAATTAAGTTCTAGTGTATATGTATATGAGTCAAGGAGAACAATCAATTTAAAGAAACTTGAATCTATCAACCTAAATATCCAATTTCAAGTATGTATGATATGAGAATGCAATGCTAATTGAAATTGCTAGAAAGTAAAAGAGGCAAGAGATTTATAGTGGTTCGGCTTAACCCAAGCCTACTCCACTCCCCAAGTCCCACTTGGGAATTTCAAACACTCCAATATGGCTTGTTCAACCGAGTCAAGCGGAACTCTTACAACCGATGTTTTTGTAGCTCAAACACCAAACTCTACACACCGTGTGGTTTGTAGCTCACCACACCAAACTCTACACACCGTGTGGTTTGTAGCTCACCACACTAACTTAATCAATAATACACCTCGGTCTCACCGAGAACACAAATCAATAAGTTGAATTCTCAAATAGGCTCTTTATGGCAGCCGGGTAGAGAAGTAGTTTAAGCTCAAGGTATGGCTCTTTGAGTAGCTAGATATGGAAGTGTTTAGGCTCAAATGTGGCTCTTTATGTTCTGGAAATCAGATTGTGCGAGCAAGAAAATGGCTCTTGAGGAAATAATAAGAATCTGGTAAGAAAGGCTCAAGAGTAACAATAAAGCTTTACTTGGCTAGTGTGTATGATCTCTCTTCAAAATCAAGTATGTAATCAAGGAATGAATGAGTGAAAGAGTGAAAGCTTAGAAGATGAAGAACACTAGAGAGAGAGTGTGTAATTTTCGGCCAAGTGTATGCACCATAGACAAAGAGTTAGTTTTTATAGAAAATTGTGGAGTGTAAGCTCATGAAATGAGGGCCATTGGATTGATATGAAAGATATGGACCCTTGGATCATTATAGACGTTAGAAGGCTTAGAGAAGTGTGAAAATGTTTACAACAAGTCTCTTTTGGTAGGAAGAAATAATGGCTTTTGGATGGATATAGACTTTGGAGGCATCTTGGAAGATACAACAATTGACTTGAGAAAAGTTTGTCTTTTAGGTGGAGTAAATCATGGCTTTTGGATGGATATAGACTTTAGATGCATCTTGAAAGATACAACAATTGACTTGAGAAAAGTTTGTCTCTTAGGTGGAATAAATGATGGCCTTTGGATCAAATGAAGATTCAATTTTGGCCATAGGATGTAAAGTAGGAGAGATAAGAATAAAGCTTGAATCTTTGGCCATTGGATTAAAATGTGATTTTGATGTAGAGAGAATATGATCCATTGGATGTGGAGTGTCTTGGTGGGAAAGAGAAATGGTTTTGAAATAAAGCTTCCCACACATGTGAAGATAAAAACTTGTCATAAGACTTGTTGTACCTCTTGTCTCCTCCTTTCAAATTAACTTTTCCTTGTCTTCTCTTTTGGCTCCAAGTCTTCTAGTTAAGATGTAACTATGGTTAACTTGTCTTCTTTGCCATGTCATCAATGCCATGTCAACAATGCCATGTCAGCTGCCACGTCACGTCCGTTGATTCTGACTTTGACTAGAAAGTAAATTTTACTTCAATTGATCCCAATTAAACTCCAAGACATCTTTGGCAAAACTTTACTTATGTTGACCACGAAATTGACTTTCTTAATCATGTTTGACACTGATTAAGCCTTCACTAATGTTGGTCGAGGATGACATTAGGACTAATTTACGTTTTGGTCACCCTACACACAAATCATACTCAATACATGCTATGTAAACCCTTTTAGGGTTTCTTGCAATTAGTCCACGTTAGTTCAATAATCAAATCATCAAATAAGCACAATTGAACTAATTTAATATAAGTCTTGAATTCCTAAACTAATCAAGTAGGCATATGCACCTATGTTTCTCAATACAATCAATAGATCAAAGTTCAATCAAGCATGCCATTGTAATCACTCAAACATATATTCAACATTCTCCCCCTTTTGATGATTACAAAATAACTTATGTAACTTTGAGCTATTTTCTTTAATTCACATGAGAAACTCTCCCTCTCACATTATGCTTCACACAAATAAACTTTCTATAAGCATATGCTTCAATAAACACAAGAGAATTGCAATTCAAGACAAGTAAAATATCAGGCAAGGTATATACAATATGACATTCAAGTTCCTCCTGATGGATCGTACTTAACACAAGAGGGGGGGGGGTGAATTGTGTCCCCAAATTCCAATAGGAATCTACTTTTATAATTTAAAAGTAAATCAATGTCAATTAACAATTAGCACACAAATTTGAACTCTAATGATTATCCTAATCAATATTCATTTCAATGCAAGATGTGATACAATATGGTGAATGATCAATTATCAAATAATCAAGGAATTGCAAAAATAGATTTTTTCAAACAACACACTGCGCACAGATTTTACAACTCCAATGTCACATAGCAAATCAAGTCAGAATTCAATGAAATTTGGTATGCAGTATCACAACACCCTAATGAATACTATATCAAAAATTCAGATTAAAATTGAAAGTTTAGCTATGTGAACAGTGCACGGACAGACTAGTGGTACAGAAAATTCTGCAATCAAAACACTTAATCAATCAACAAGCAAGCAATGCAATCAAGAAAGTCCACACAACAATTTATAGTAGTTCGGAGACTCTTCTCCTACATCTACTACCTAGGTTCACCAACCTAGGATTTTTCAACCTCCACTAAGGATGTGGTTTTCTCAAGAGCTCCACAAAACTCACAAGGGTTTTTAGGTCACCCTTAAAACTGAAGATTTCAAGACAATCTTCAAACTTTACAACCAAGGGTTTCAAGCACTCCCTTAAACTCAACCTCAACAAGGTTTTTGCCCAATGAAGGGACTTTTACAAGTGTTCGGTATAAATGGTTCACTCAAGGTTTGCACTACGCAAATAGGGTTGAGGAACACTCAAGAATCACAATATCACCTCACGGGTTGGATAGAAAATGAAGAATAATGAGGATTTTCGAATCTGAAAATAAGAAGCCAAATGAGAAGCACTCCCTCTTTGCAAAAGCAAAATATTGAGGAAGCCTTTAGAGTGGCTTGGGTAGAAGCTTGGATTCAATGGCACAAACTAGCTTGAAAGCTTTGAGAGCAAGAATTTCTTCAATGTAATTTTGGCTTCTCCAAGTTGAAATGAGGAAGAACCCCTCTTTATAATTTACCAAGCTCTTGTGATTTCCACCATTGGATCTTTTTCCATCTTTTAAATCTCGACCTTCAATTACATGTGCAAATCTCGGCCATTGAATGAATAGATCATTAAATCTCAACCTTGCAATACATAGCCGTTGCACTTGCATCTTTTTCCAAGTCTAGCTTTGCAAGATTTGAGTTGTCATGTGCACTTGCAGCCATCTTTGACCATTTGATCAAACTTGCACCAAATCTTGGCCTTGGTATCTCCAACAATTTTGTCATCTTTGACCATTTGATCAAACTTACATCAAATCTTGGCCTTGGTATCTCCAACGATTTCCTACAAAATGTGTAGCAACTTGCAGCCATCTTTGACTCCAAAAATCAAGTAAGATCTTCTTTTAAGTCAAAAATTTCAAGCAAGAATATTGTCTTATGCACAACCATTGGATTCACCTTTAAATGATCATCTTAACCCTTCAAGTCTTGTTGTAATATGATCCATTCATAATTCAAAACAATTCAATCTCGGCCATAGATTAGTGTACCGTTGGAGCTTGTAGTCTTCAAGAATATCTTCATAATCTAAGTCTTGTCTAGTTGTAAAATATACTTTCTCATCTCTTACAACTTTCAACCATTGCATTTGTCCTTTAGCTTCATCAATTGTCTTCTCACAAAAATCTTATCATTGACCTCAATAAAGCAAGCATGTGCAAGATCTTGTTTGATGAAGACAAGAGATCCTTCACGTGACCAAACATGTCCCTCCAATCTTGACTTCAAACTCTGAATTTGGCAGCACCAATATATCCATATTATACAGCCCTAAGGCTAGTTACAATCATCAATCAAAATGCCTTAGTGGAAGGTTGATGAACATAGGTTTTTCTTGGTTTTCTAGAGATCCAAGCTCATACTCGAAAACCGGACTTCAATTCACTTGCGCATACTGAATTCTGAGTCATATGAGACCACAATGATAATTAACCTACAAAGAAATAGGAGGTAGAACTCCCCAATTGCATGTAAGCTCAAAGAGCTTCATATAGAGCGCATAGGTTAATTACATTAGAAAAACAACCCAGAAAATTCATATTACTGCATGATAAATCATTTTATATGTATTAGAATGTCCAGGTAAAATTTCATAACAATCGGAAATCGTTTGGTCACTCAACCAAGCAATTAGGTCACTAATAGTGAAACCGATAAATTCTAAGTGTAAATTCAAAGTCATTTTGCAAACTCAGTGTAAATGACCTTTTATCTTGAACTTTACTAAATAAAATATGTTCATAGTGATGAAACTAAGATGCACACAAAATTTCATTTAAATCGGAGTTCATTTGGTTCACTACGTTCACAAAGAACACATATGCACAAAATTAGGTAAAACCTAGTTTTGGCGGAATTTAAACATATGACCAAATATATATGTGATGCACTTAATTTCTCATGATTATAGTCCTAGAACATATATCAAACCTTCATGTGCATGTGGTTCAAGTTTCAAGTAATTTGGACCTAAGTAAGATAAATTATGATCATTAGAAGATTAATACCCTAACTTATTCCATGTATATTTATTTTCAAAACTTAATTTCCAGCACTATCTCAAAAATATATAGATACCAAATTCACATAGAGATATGCATAAGCCTTCATTTGTATATGCACAATTAAGATATTAAACAATTAACCAAATAACCATTTAAGCATGTTTTCTAGCATTTTAGGATATGTTCAAGTCAAGCATGCTCACACACATTTTAGTATACAATCATACACAATCATCAAAAACACAATGTTGACTAGACAATAAGTCTTGGTCCAACACCTCCCCCTTAGCCTATGCATACCAAACTTTAAAGTTCAAAGTTCTATATTTCTCCCCCTTTATTTTGTAAATGCATCCAAAAGGTGTTCAATATAAACAATGTATAAATTTCATACACATATCAAGGACTCATTCTCATGCCAAGATTACCTCTTAAAAATTCAAATCTCTCTTGGTTTAGAGGTTTCGTTAGTATGTCCGCAAGTTGGTTCATTGTGTCCACATAATCTAATTTAATTGTCCCTTGAGTCACATGGTCTCTAATAAAATGATGCCTAATTTCAATATGTTTAGCCTTAGAATGATGCACCGGATTTTTAGAAAGGCTAATGACACTAGTATTATCACAATATATAGGAATATCTTTCAATTTAAGTCCAAAATCATTTAGTTGTTGTCTAATCCATAAAAGTTGAGCACAACAACTTCCTATAGCCATATATTCAGCTTTGGTGGTAGATAGGGCAACACAAGGTTGTTTCTTGGAGAACCAAGAGATAAGCATACTCCCTAGGAATTGGCATGTACCCGAAGTACTCTTCCTATTTATCTTACATCCAGCAAAGTCGGCATCACTATATGCATGTAAATCAAACAATGAATTTTTGTCATACCATAAGCCAAGAGTTGATGTATGCCTAAGATACCTAAATATTCTCTTAACCGCTAGGAAATGAGAATGCATAGGCTGACTTTGAAATCTAGCACACATGCATACACTAAACATAATGTCGGGTCTACTAGAGGTCAAATACAAAAGCGAACCAATCATGTACCTATACATTTTAGAATCATAAGGCTGTCCATTTTCATCTTTGTCAAGCTTAGTAGACACACTCATGGGAGTAGGAGAAGGATTCAAGGAATCAAAACCAAACTTTTTAAGCATATCATGAATATATTTAGTTTAACTAATATGTATTCCTTTCTTAGTTTGTTTAACTTGCAGCCCTAAAAAGAATGTAAGTTCACCCATCATAGACATTTCAAATTCATTCTTCATGCAAGACTCAAAATCTTTGCACATAGCCTCATTAGTAGCACCAAATATAATGTCATCTACATATATTTGAACAATAAGCATGTCATGACCTTTTTCCTTTAAGAACAAAGTGCTATCAATTCTTCCTCTTTTAAAACCATTTTGAATTAAGAATGAGGAAAGTCTATCATACCATGCCCTAGGTGCTTGTTTCAAACCATACAAGGCTTTTGTCAATTTATAAACATGGTTTGGAAAGTTAGGATCTTCAAATCCAGGTGGTTGCTTTACATGCACATTCTCATTGATAAAACCATTCAAAAATGCGCTTTTGACATCCATTTGATAAAGTTTAAAACCTTTGAAACATGCAAATGCCATAAGCAACCTAATAGCTTCTAGCCTAGCTACGGGTGCAAATGTTTCTTCATAGTCAATCCCTTCTTCTTGGTTGTACCCTTGTGCAACCAACCTAGCCTTGTCTCTAATAACTTCACCATCTTCATTCATTTTGTTCTTAAACACCCATTTAGTTCCAATTATGGTTTGATATTTAGGTCTTGGAACTAGATGCCAAACTTCATTCCTAGTGAATTGATTCAACTCATCTTGCATAGCAATAATCCATTTATCATCAAGCAAAGCATCATTAATATTTCTAGGTTCTACTTGAGAAATCAAGGCATAAGAACCATGCACATCAACAATCAAAGCAGTATTCATTAAATTTGCAGTCACATTATCTACCACATTAACATGCATATCATCATTATTAGGAGCTAAGTGAGATCTACGAGTCCTTACCCCTTGATGCAAATCGCCAATTATGAGTTGTTTGGGATGCTTGTGTTTGTCCTTCACTTGCAGCCATGATGTAGGAGCTGTAGTTTCACTATTGGAGGCCACGGGTGCAACCTCACTTTCTTCCAAGCCCACGGGTGCGTCACTATTTTGTGTCTCCTCGTGCTCGTTTCCTCCCTCTTTGCTTGGTCCATCATCTTTAGGTGTAGGAGAGTCATCTTTATCATCTTTTAAGCTCAACTTCTCCAAACCTAACTCAATATCATCATTCTCAAGCAAAGGGTCAAGTGCAAGAGTTTCAATAAATTTAACATGAATGGACTCTTCTATTCTCCTAGACTTTGGATTGTAAACTCTATAAGCTCTAGAAGTTAAAGCATATCCAACAAATACACAAGGAGTAGATTTTGCATCAAATTTATCTAAGTCATCCTTAGTGTTTAGTACATAACATTTGCAACCAAAAACTCTAAAGTAGTCAACCTTAGGTTTTCTATCATTCCAAATCTCATAAGGTGTCTTATTTATCTTCTTTCTAATAGACAACCTATTTGTAACATAGCATGCACAATTAATGGCCTCGGCCCACAAGAACTTAGGCAAATCATGTTCACAAAGCATAGTCCTAGCAATTTCTTGCAAAGTTCTATTTTTCCTTTCTACTACCCCATTTTGTTGGGGTGTTCTAGGTGAAGAGAAATCATGTCCAATGTCATATTCATCACATAGATCAATAAATGCATGATTATCAAATTCTCCTCCATGATCACTCCTAATCTTGCTAATGCTTATGTTCTTTTCATTTTGAAGCCTCTTGATTAGTTTTGAAAACTCATGAATGGTCTCATGTTTATGTGCAAGGAAAATCACCCAAGTATATCTAGAATAGTCATCAACAATCACAAAAGCATAGGATCCACCATCTAGACTTTTGACTCTACTTGGACCAAACAAATCAAGATGCAAAAGTTCTAAAACCCTAGTAGTTGAAATCTGGTTTTTAGACTTGAAAGACTCCCTAGTGTGTTTTCCACTAATGCATGGCTCACAAGCATCATACATGTCAAAGTTCAAAGAAGGTATGCCTCTAACAAGATTATTTCTAACCAATTTTTCAATTGTAGAAATTCCTATATGTCCTAATCTTCTATGCCATATATTCACATCACTAACATTGGAAATCAAGCATTTAAGTTTACAATCATTCAAGTCTTTCAAATTAATAGAATACACATTACCATCTCTTTTTCCTACAAGCACACATTCATTCATGGCATTTAAAAACTCACACTTTGAATCATCAAAATATATGCGCAAGCCACCATCACACAATTGAGAAATACTAAGAAGGTTAAAAGACAATCCATCAACTAATTGCACATTAGAGATAGAGAAAGAGGATACATCACCTATGGATCCTTGACCAAGGATCCTACCCTTCTTGTTGTCACTAAAAGTCACATGACCACCATTAGAGAACTTCTTGAGAGAAGAAAAAGAACTTGAGTTCCCGGTCATGTGTCTTGAGCAACCACTATCCAAGTACCACTTGGAAGCCTTAGAACTTTTGATTTTCAAGAACACCTACATTAGTTCAATTCGCTTTAGGTACCCAATTTCTTTTGGGTCCTAGGAGGTTAGCATCAAGAATCTTGATTCCCTTTGGAACCCACATTTGCTTAACTTTCTTGCCAAACACATATTGAAACTTTGGAAAAACTTTGGCATTCAAGTTATGCATATATGCATCATTTGAAGAATGAAATGAAGTGCTAGCATACATAGAGCCTTGTGGAGCTCTAGGAGCCCTAGAATACCTTATGGGTTGCCCTAATTTCTTAGGAAACCCTACGGGTCTCTTGGGAACAGATTTGATATCCTTCTTCCAAGGCTGATTTGGCACACCCCTAATGGGAATAGGCCTATGTCTCACGGATTGGACAAATGATACATGTTCATGATGTGATTTCGAAGTACTAGCATGCATATCATTCAAAGCATTGTAGTTAGGAGGTGAAAAAATCATTTTCTTAGGAAAACAATCCTCCTTCATGTCATTCAAGGAATGCAAATAGCCACGTGATACAAAAGATGTAGAAATATCATGCATATCACATTTCTTCAATTTTACATTATCACCAACATAACCTAAACCCGATTTGTCCAAAGATTGTCTAAGGCATGATAAGAGTGAATCAAGTCTAGAAGATCCCACACTAAACTTCGAGAACGATTTCTCTAGATCCTCATATCTTAATTTCAAAGCATCTAATTCATTTTGAACAATAGAGTCATCATGTGACTCTTGGTTCTCATTAGGCACAATAGCAATCAATTTCAAATCATCATACTCTTCTTGCAAGGTACTAAGTTTAAATTGCAAATCTTCAATCAAGGGTTCATGATCAAACTTAGACATGTTATTAGCACACATGGCAGCAAGCATATCGCACTTTTCATCACATTTAGCATTTAGATCATCAATGGTCTTTTCATGCTCTTCTACCTTAGCATTTAAACAATCAATCTCATTTTTCAATTGTTTCTTTTCCTTATGCATTTTCCTATTCTTAGCATTCATGTCATTGAGTAAGGAAAGCAAATCATCAATAGACACATCATCATCATCATGATCAAAAGAGTTTACCTCCTCATCCGGATTGGATGAGTTTCCTTTGGCCATCAAGCAAAGTCTAGCAACCTCGTCCTCACTTGAAGTGCTTTCGGAGTCCGAATCACTCCATGTAGCTTTGAAGGCTCTCTTGGTTTGCTCCTTGCTCTTTTCTTTCTTCTTTGGACACTCATACTTCATGTGTCCCTTCTTACCACACTCAAAGCACCTCAAATCTTTGTCTTGCTCCTCATGGTTCCCTTTTGAGTCGTTTTGATCCCCATGGCCAGATTTGAAGTTGTCCCTCCTTGAGTGGCCAAAAGGTCTACCACTTTGCTTCTTCTTGTTTATCAAGTATCTCCTGAACCTCCTTGTCATTAAGGCTACTTCTTCATCACTCAAATCATCTTCACTATCACCCTTGGAGGCAAAAGCAATGCTCTTCTTTTTGGTGTCCTCTTTTTGAGCTTCTCTTGCCTTCAAGTTTGTCTCATATACCAGAAGTGATCCTACAAGCTCATCCAACTTAAAAACTTTGAGATCTTTAGCTTCTTGGATGGCGGTCACTTTGGCATCCCATGCTTCCGGAAGACTTCTCAAGTACTTTTGTACCTTTTCTTGATTGGAGAATGTCTTCCCTAAAGATTCAAGAGAATTCAGAATTTTGGTTAGTCTAATATCCATATCGGTAATAGACTCATGTGGAAGCATAGTGAACAATTCATATGAATGCATGAGCATGTTAATCTTAGACTCCTTTACTTGATTAGTTCCCTCATGCTTCATCTCTAACCTAGTCCACATATCTTTAGCCGAAATGCATGTAGAAATATGTTTAGCTTCAATTGAATTTAATGCATTAAATAAAATAGACATAGCTTTAGCATTCAAAGAAATCTTTTTCTTATCATTATCATCCCATTTATCCCTAGGTTTTGAAATCTCCTTCTCAACATCACCAACTTTGATGGTGATAGTAGGCTCATAAGGTCCATCCTCTATGACATACCACAAATCAATATCTAGAGACATGAAATAAGGTTTCATTCTCATCTTCCAATGGTCATAGTCTTCTCCATCAAAGTATGGAGGTCTACCACTAGATTGACCCTCTAATACATGATCATGTCTACCACTAGTAGATGCCATATCAAGAATCACAAATAATGCACAAGACAATTACTTCTATATGCAAGTAACCTGCTCCGATACCACTTGTTAGGATGTATGGCACCACAAGAGGGGGGGGGGTGAATTGTGTCCTTAGTCAAATTTAGACTAGGTCACTCCTTTTTCGGTTTCAATGAATTCTATCAAATTTCACCCTAAGCGGAAGCTAAATACCAAATTAAGTTCTAGTGTATATGTATATGAGTCAAGGAGAACAATCAATTTAAACAAACTTGAATCTATCAACCTAAATATCCAATTTCAAGTATGTATGATATGAGAATGCAATGCTAATTGAAATTGCTGGAAAGTAAAAGAGGCAAGAGATTTATAGTGGTTTGGCTTAACCCAAGCCTACTCCACTCCCCAAGTCCCACTTGGGAATTTCAAACACTCCAATATGGCTTGTTCAACCGAGTCAAGCGGAACTCTTACAACCGATGTTTTTGTAGCTCAAACACCAAACTCTACACACCGTGTGGTTTGTAGCTCACCACACCAAACTCTACACACCGTGTGGTTTGTAGCTCACCACACTAACTTAATCAATAATACACCTCGGTCTCACCGAGAACACAAATCAACAAGTTGAATACTCAAATAGGCTCTTTATGGCAGCCGGGTAGAGAAGTAGTTTAAGCTCAAGGTATGGCTCTTTGAGTAGTTAGATATGGAAGTGTTTAGGCTCAAATGTGGCTCTTTATGTTCTGGAAATCAGATTGTGCGAGCAAGAAAATGGCTCTTGAGGAAATGATAAGAATCTGGTAAGAAAGGCTCAAGAGTAACAATAAAGCTTTACTTGGCTAGTGTGTATGATCTCTCTTCAAAATCAAGTATGTAATCAAGGAATGAATGAGTGAAAGAATGAAAGCTTAGAAGATGAAGAACACTAGAGAGAGAGTGTGTAATTTTCGGCCAAGTGTATGCACCATAGACAAAGAGTTAGTTTTTATAGAAAATTGTGGAGTGTAAGCTCATGAAATGAGGGCCATTGGATTGATATGAAAGATATGGACCCTTGGATCATTATAGACGTTAGAAGGCTTAGAGAAGTGTGAAAATGTTTACAACAAGTCTCTTTTGGTAGGAAGAAATAATGGCTTTTGGATGGATATAGACTTTGGAGGCATCTTGGAAGATACAACAATTGACTTGAGAAAAGTTTGTCTTTTAGGTGGAGTAAATCATGGCTTTTGGATGGATATAGACTTTAGATGCATCTTGAAAGATACAACAATTGACTTGAGAAAAGTTTGTCTCTTAGGTGGAATAAATGATGGCCTTTGGATCAAATGAAGATTCAATTTTGGCCATAGGATGTAAAGTATGAGAGATAAGAATAAAGCTTGAATCTTTGGCCATTGGATTAAAATGTGATTTTGATGTAGAGAGAATATGATCCATTGGATGTGGAGTGTCTTGGTGGGAAAGAGAAATGGTTTTGAAATAAAGCTTCCCACACATGTGAAGAGAAAAACTTGTCATAAGACTTGTTGTACCTCTTGTCTCCTCCTTTCAAATTAACTTTTCCTTGTCTTCTCTTTTGGCTCCAAGTCTTCTAGTTAAGATGTAACTATGGTTAACTTCTCTTCTTTGCCATGTCATCAATGCCATGTCAACAATGCCATGTCAGCTGCCACGTCACGTCCGTTGATTCTGACTTTGACTAGAAAGTAAATTTTGCTTCAATTGATCCCAATTAAGCTCCAAGACATCTTTGGCAAAACTTGACTTATGTTGACCACGAAATTGACTTTCTTAATCATGTTTGACACTGATTAAGCCTTCACTAATGTTGGTCGAGGATGACATTAGGAATAATTTACGTTTTGGTCACCCTACACACAAATCATACTCAACACATGCTATGTAAACCCTTTTAGGGTTTCTTGCAATTAGTCCACGTTAGTTCAATAATCAAATCATCAAATAAGCACAATTGAACTAATTTAATATAAGTCTTGAATTCCTAAACTAATCAAGTAGGCATATGCACCTATGTTTCTCAATACAATCAATAGATCAAAGTTCAATCAAGCATGCCATTGTAATCACTCAAACATATATTCAACATAAACTAGCAAGTTAGAGTGCCAAGAACACTAAATAGAGGACAACGGTCCACTTTAACGCTTTGGGAATGCTCAATTCTGTCAATAGATGTGCTTTTAAGGTTTTGTGCAATTTCAAGCATGACTTGGTCTATTGGCTTCTTTAGCTAACGAAACGTTGTACAAAAGCTAAACTAGCAAGTTAGAATTCTAAGAACACTAAATAGAGTGCAACGGTCCACTTTGACGCTTTCCGAATGCTCAATTCTGTCCATAGACGAGCTTTTCTAGTTTTGTGCATTTTCTAACATAACTTGTTTTATCGGCATCTTTATCAAACGAAATGTTGTACAAATGCTAAACTAGCAAGTAAGACTGCTAAGAACACTAAATAGAGTACAACGGTCTACTTTGATGCTTTGGGAATGCTCAATTCTGTCCATAGATGAGCTTCTAAGGTTTTGTGCAATTTCAAGCATCACTTGGTCTATTGGCATCTTTACGTAATGAAACGTTGTACGAAAGCTAAATTAGCAAGTTCGACCTCTAACAACACTAAATAGAGTAAAACGGTCCACTTTAATGCTTTGGGAATGCTCAATTCTGTCCATAGATGAGCTTTTAAGGTTTTGTGCACTTTCAAGCATGACTTGGTCTTTTGGCATCTTTAGCTAACGAAACGTTGTACGAAATCTAAACTAGCAAGTTCGACTTCTAAGAACACTAAATAGAGTGCAATAGTCCACTTTGATGCATTACGAATGCTCAATTCTGTCCATGGACGAGGTTTTCAAGTTTTGTGCATTTTCAAACATAACTTGTTTGATTGGCATCTTTATCGAACGAAACGTTTTACAAAAGCTAAACTAGCAAGTTAGACTACTAAGAACACTAAATAGAGTACAACGGTCCACTTTAATGCTTTGGGAATGCTCAATTATGTCCATAGATGAGCTTTTAAGGTTTTGTGCACTTTCACGCATGACTTGGTCTTTTGGCATCTTTAGCTAACGAAACGTTGTACGAAAGCTAAACTAGCAAGTTAGACTTCTAAGAACACTAAATAGAGTGCAACGGTCCACTTTGATGCATTACGAATGGTCAATTCTATCCATAGATGAGCTTTTCAAGTTTTGTGCATTTTCAAACATAACTTGTTTTATTGGCATCTTTTTCGAACGAAACGTTGTACCAAAGCTAAACTAGCAAGTTAGAGTGCTAAGAACACTAAATAGAGGACAACAGTCCACTTTAACGCTTTGGGAATGCTCAATTCTGTCAATAGATGTGCTTTTAAGGTTTTGTGCAATTTCAAGCATGACTTGGTCTATTGGCTTCTTTAGCTAACGAAACGTTGTACAAAAGCTAAACTAGCAAGTTAGACTTCTAAGAACACTAAATAGAGTGCAACGGTCCACTTTGACGCTTTACGAATGCTCAATTCTGTCCATAGACGAGCTTTTCTAGTTTTGTGCATTTTCTAACATAAATTGTTTTATCGGCATCTTTATCAAACGAAATGTTGTACAAAAGCTAAACTAGCAAGTTAGACTGCTAAGAACACTAAATAGAGTACAACGGTCCACTTTGATGCTTTGGGAATGCTCAATTCTGTCCATAGATGAGCTTGTAAGGTTTTGTGCAATTTCAAGCATCAGTTGGTCTATTGGCATCTTTTTCGAACGAAACGTTGTACCAAAGCTAAACTAGCAAGTTAGAGTGCTAAGAACACTAAATAGAGGACAACAGTCCACTTTAACGCTTTGGGAATGCTCAATTCTGTCAATAGATGTGCTTTTAAGGTTTTGTGCAATTTCAAGCATGACTTGGTCTATTGGCTTCTTTAGCTAACGAAACGTTGTACAAAAGCTAAACTAGCAAGTTAGACTTCTAAGAACACTAAATAGAGTGCAACGGTCCACTTTGACGCTTTACGAATGCTCAATTCTGTCCATAGACGAGCTTTTCTAGTTTTGTGCATTTTCTAACATAAATTGTTTTATCGGCATCTTTATCAAACGAAATGTTGTACAAAAGCTAAACTAGCAAGTTAGACTGCTAAGAACACTAAATAGAGTACAACGGTCCACTTTGATGCTTTGGGAATGCTCAATTCTGTCCATAGATGAGCTTGTAAGGTTTTGTGCAATTTCAAGCATCAGTTGGTCTATTGGCATCTTTACGTAATGAAACGTTGTACGAAAGCTAAATTAGCAAGTTCGACCTCTAACAACACTAAATAGAGTAAAACGGTCCACTTTAATGCTTTGGGAATGCTCAATTCTGTCCATAGATGAGCTTTTAAGGTTTTGTGCACTTTCAAGCATGACTTGGTCTTTTGGCATCTTTAGCTAACGAAACGTTGTACGAAATCTAAACTAGCAAGTTCGACTTCTAAGAACACTAAATAGAGTGCAATAGTCCACTTTGATGCATTACGAATGCTCAATTCTGTCCATGGACGAGGTTTTCAAGTTTTGTGCATTTTCAAACATAACTTGTTTGATTGGCATCTTTATCGAACGAAACGTTTTACAAAAGCTAAACTAGCAAGTTAGACTACTAAGAACACTAAATAGAGTACAACGGTCCACTTTAATGCTTTGGGAATGCTCAATTCTGTCCATAGATGAGCTTTTAAGGTTTTGTGCACTTTCACGCATGACTTGGTCTTTTGGCATCTTTAGCTAACGAAACGTTGTACGAAAGCTAAACTAGCAAGTTAGACTTCTAAGAACACTAAATAGAGTGCAACGGTCCACTTTGATGCATTACGAATGGTCAATTCTATCCATAGATGAGCTTTTCAAGTTTTGTGCATTTTCAAACATAACTTGTTTTATTGGCATCTTTTTCGAACGAAACGTTGTACCAAAGCTAAACTAGCAAGTTAGAGTGCTAAGAACACTAAATAGAGGACAACAGTCCACTTTAACGCTTTGGGAATGCTCAATTCTGTCAATAGATGTGCTTTTAAGGTTTTGTGCAATTTCAAGCATGACTTGGTCTATTGGCTTCTTTAGCTAACGAAACGTTGTACAAAAGCTAAACTAGCAAGTTAGACTTCTAAGAACACTAAATAGAGTGCAACGGTCCACTTTGACGCTTTACGAATGCTCAATTCTGTCCATAGACGAGCTTTTCTAGTTTTGTGCATTTTCTAACATAAATTGTTTTATCGGCATCTTTATCAAACGAAATGTTGTACAAAAGCTAAACTAGCAAGTTAGACTGCTAAGAACACTAAATAGAGTACAACGGTCCACTTTGATGCTTTGGGAATGCTCAATTCTGTCCATAGATGAGCTTGTAAGGTTTTGTGCAATTTCAAGCATCAGTTGGTCTATTGGCATCTTTACGTAATGAAACGTTGTACGAAAGCTAAATTAGCAAGTTAGACCTCTAAGAACACTAAATAGAGTACAATGGTCCACTTTGATGCTTTACGAATGCTCAATTCTGTCCATAGACGAGCTTTTCATCTTTTGTGCATTTTCAAACATAACTTGTTTTATTGGCATCTTTATCGAACGAAATGTTGTAACAAAGCTAAACTAGCAAGTTAGACTACTAAGAACACTAAATAGAGTACAACGGTCCACTTTAATGCTTTGGGAATGCTCAATTTTGTCCATAGATGAGCTTTTAAGGTTTTGTGCACTTTCCAGCATGACTTGGTCTTTTCGCATCTTTAGCTAACGAAACGTTGTACGAAAGCTAAACTGGCAAGTTCGACTTCTAAGAACACTAAATAGAGTGCAACGGTACTCTTTGATGCATTACGAATGCTCAATTCTATCCATAGACGAGCTTTTGAAGTTTTGTGCATTTTCAAACATAACTTGTTTGATTGGCATCTTTATCGAACGAAACGTTTTACCAAAGCTAAACTAGCAAGTTAGACTACTAAGAACACTAAATAGAGTACAACGGTCCACTTTAATGCTTTGGGAGTGCTCAATTCTGTCCATAGATGAGCTTTTAAGGTTTTGTGCACTTTGAAGCATGACTTTATCTTTTGGCATCTTTAGCTAACGAAACGTTGTACGAAAGCTAAACTAGCAAGTTCGACTTCTAAGAACACTAAATAGAGTGCAACGGTCCACTTTGATGCATTACGAATGCTGAATTCTATCCATAGACGAGCTTTTCAAGTTTGTGCATTTTTAAACATAACTTGTTTTATTGGCATCTTTATCAAACGAAACGTTGTACAAAAGCTAAACTAGCAAGTTAGACTTCTAAGAACACTAAATAGAGTGCAACGGTCCACTTTGATGCATTACGAATGCTCAATTCTATTCATAGACGAGCTTTTCATGTTTTGTGCATTTTCAAACATAACTTGTTTTATTGGCATCTTTATCGAACGAAACGTTGTACCAAAGCTAAACTAGCAAGTTAGACTGCTAAGAACACTATATAGAGTATAACGGTCCAATTTGATGCTTTGGGAATGCTAAATTCTGTCCATAGATGAGCTTTTAAGGTTTTGTGCAATTTCAAGCATCACTTGGTCTATTGGCATCTTTACGTAATGAAACGTTGTACGAAAGCTAAATTAGCAGGTTAGACCTCTAAGCACACTAAATAGAGTACAACGGTCCACTTTGATGCTTTACGAATGCTCAATTCTGTCCATAGACGAGCTTTTCATGTTTCGTGCATTTTCGAACAAAACTTGTTTTATTGGCATCTTTATCGAACGAGATGTTGTAACAAAGCTAAACTAGCAAGTTAGACTACTAAGAACACTAAATAGAGTACAACGGTCCACTTTAATGCTTTGGGAATGCTCAATTCTGTCCATAGATGAGCTTTTAAGGTTTTGTGCACTTTCAAGCATGACTTGGTCTTTTGGCATCTTTAGCTAACGAAACGTTGTACGAAAGCTAAACTAGCAAGTTCGACTTCTAAGAACACTAAATAGAGTGCAACGGTCCACTTTGATGCATTACGAATGCTTAATTCTATCCATAGACGAGCTTTTCAAGTTTTGTGCATTTTCAAACATAACTTGTTTTATTGGCATCTTTATCAAATGAAACGTTGTACAAAAGCTAAACTAGCAAGTTACACTTCTAACGACACTAAATAGAGTACAACGGTCCACTTTGATGCTTTAGAAATGCTCAATTCTGTCCATAGACAAACTTTTCAAGTTTTGTGCAATTTGAAACATAACTTGGTCTATTGGAATCTTTACCGAACGAAACATGATACGAAAGCTAAACTCACATGTTAGACTGCTAAGAACACTAAATAAAGTACAACGGTCCACTTTGATGCTTTAGAACATAAGAACATAACTTGGTCTGTTGGCATCTTTACCTAGCGAAACGTTGTACGAAAGCTAAACTAGCAAGTTAGACTTCTATGAACACAAAATAGAGTGCAATGGTCCACTTTGATGCTTTGAGAATACTCAAGCCTGTCCATAGATGAGGTTTTAAGGTTTTGAGCAATTTCAAGCATGACTAGGTCTATTGACATCTTTAGCTTGAAACGTTGTACGAAAGCTAAACTAGCAAGTTAGACTTCTAAGAACACTAAATAGAGTACAACGGTCCACTTTGATGCTTTAGGAATGCTCAATTTTGTCCATAGACAAACTTTTCAAGTTTTGTGCAATTTGAATTATAACTTGGTCTACTGGTATCTTTACCTAACGAAACGTTCTACGAAAGCTAAACTTGCAAGTTTGACCTCTAAGAACACTAAATAGAGTACAACGGTCCACTTTGATGCATTGGGAATGCTCAATTCTGTCCATAGAAGAGCGTTTAAGGTTTTGTGCAATTTCAAGCATTACTTGGTCTATTGGCATCTTTACCTAACGAAACGTTCTACGAAAGCTAAACTAGCAAGTTAGACCTCTAAGAACACTAAATAGAGTACAACGGTCCACTTTGATGCATTAAGAATGCTCAATTCTATCCATAGACGAGCCTTTCAAGTTTTGTGCATTTCCAAACATAACTTGTTCGATTGGCATCTTTATCGAACGAAACGTTTTACCAAATCTAAACTAGCAAGTTAGACTACTAAGAACACTAAATAGAGTACAACGGTCCACTTTAATGCTTTGGGAATGCTCAATTCTGTCCATAGATGAGCTTTTAAGGTTTTGTGCACTTTCAAGCATGACTTGGTCTTTTGGCATCTTTAGCTAACGAAACGTTGTACGAAAGCTAAACTAGCAAGTTCGACTTCTAAGAACACTAAAGAGAGTGCAACGGTCCACTTTGATGCATTACGAATGCTCAATTCTATTCATAGACGAGCTTTTCATGTTTTGTGCATTTTCAAACATAACTTGTTTTATTGGCATCTTTATCTAACGAAACGTTGTACCAAAGCTAAACTAGCAAGTTAGACTGCTAAGAACACTAAATAGAGTATAACGGTCCACTTTAATGCTTTGGGAATGCTCAATTCTGTCCTTAGATGAGCTTTTTAGGTTTTGTGCAATTTGAAGTATGACTTGCTCTATCGTCATCTTTAGCTAACGAAACGTTGTAGGAAAGAAAGCTAAACAAGAAGTTAGACTTCTAAGAACACTAGATAGTGTGCAACGGTCCACTTTGATGCTTTACGAATGCTCAATTCTGTCCATAGACTAGCTTTTCAAGTTTTGTGCATTTTCAAACATAACTTGTTTTATTGGCATTTTTATCGAACGAAACGTTGTATGAAAGCTAAACTTGCAAGTTAGAGTTCTAAGAACACTAAATAGAGTTCAACGGTCCACTTTGATGATTTAGGAATGCTCAATTCTATTCATAGACAAACTTTTCAAGTTTTGTGCAATTTAAAACATAACTTGGTCTATTGGTATCTTTACCGAACGAAACATTATACGAAAGCTAAACTCACATGTTAGACTGCTAAGAGCACTAAATAAAGTACAACGGTCCACTTTGATGCTTTAGTAATGCTCAGATCTGTCCATCGATGAGCTCTTAAAGTTTTGTGTAATTTCAAGCATAACTTGGTCTGTTGGCATCTTTACCTAGCGAAACGTTGTACGAAAGCTAAACTAGCAAGTTAGACCTCTATGAACACTAAATAGAGTGCAATGGTCCACTTTGATGATTTGGGAATACTCAAGCCTGTCCATAGATGAGGTTTTAAGGTTTTGAGCAATTTCAAGCATGACTAGGTCTATTGGCATCTTTAGCTTGAAACGTTGTACGAACGCTAAACTAGCAAGTTAGACTTCTAAGAACACTAAATAGAGTACAACGGTCCACTTTGATGCTTTAGGAATGCTCAATTTTGTCCATAGACAAACTTTTCAAGTTTTGTGCAATTTGAATTATAACTTGGTCTACTAGTATCTTTACCTAACGAAACGTTGTACGAAAGGTAAACTAGCAAGTTTGACCTCTAAGAACACTAAATAGAGTACAACGGTCCACTTTGATGCTTTGGGAATGCTCAATTCTGTTCATAGATGAGCGTTTAAGGTTTTGTGCAATTTCAAGCATTACTTGGTCTATTGGCATCTTTACCTAACGAAACGTTGTACGAAAGCTAAACTAGCAAGTTAGACCTCTAAGAACACTAAAAAGAGTACAACGGTCCACTTTGATGCATTACGAATGCTCAATTCTATCCATAGACGAGCCTTCCAAGTTTTGTGCATTTTCAAACATAACTGGTTCGATTGGCATCTTTATCGAACGAAACGTTTTACCAAAGCTAAACTAGCAAGTTAGACTACCAAGAACACTAAATAGAGTACAACGGTCCACTTTAATTCTTTGGGAATGCTCAATTCTGTCCATAGATGAGCTTTTAAGGTTTTGTGCACTTTCAAGCATGACTTGGTCTTTTGGCATCTTTAGCTAACGAAACGTTGTACGAAAGCTAAACTAGCAAGTTTGACCTCTAAGAACACTAAATAGAGTACAACGGTCCACTTTGATGCATTAAGAATGCTCAATTCTATCCATAGACGAGCCTTTCAAGTTTTGTGCATTTCCAAACATAACTTGTTCGATTGGCATCTTTATCGAACGAAACGTTTTACCAAATCTAAACTGGCAAGTTAGACTACTAAGAACACTAAATAGAGTACAACGGTCCACTTTAATGCTTTGGGAATGCTCAATTCTGTCCATAGATGAGCTTTTAAGGTTTTGTGCACTTTCAAGCATGACTTGGTCTTTTGGCATCTTTAGCTAACGAAACGTTGTACGAAAGCTAAACTAGCAAGTTCGACTTCTAAGAACACTAAAGAGAGTGCAACGGTCCACTTTGATGCATTACGAATGCTCAATTCTATTCATAGACGAGCTTTTCATGTTTTGTGCATTTTCAAACATAACTTGTTTTATTGGCATCTTTATCTAACGAAACGTTGTACCAAAGCTAAACTAGCAAGTTAGACTGCTAAGAACACTAAATAGAGTATAACGGTCCACTTTAATGCTTTGGGAATGCTCAATTCTGTCCTTAGATGAGCTTTTTAGGTTTTGTGCAATTTGAAGTATGACTTGCTCTATCGTCATCTTTAGCTAACGAAACGTTGTAGGAAAGAAAGCTAAACAAGAAGTTAGACTTCTAAGAACACTAGATAGTGTGCAACGGTCCACTTTGATGCTTTACGAATGCTCAATTCTGTCCATAGACTAGCTTTTCAAGTTTTGTGCATTTTCAAACATAACTTGTTTTATTGGCATTTTTATCGAACGAAACGTTGTATGAAAGCTAAACTTGCAAGTTAGAGTTCTAAGAACACTAAATAGAGTTCAACGGTCCACTTTGATGATTTAGGAATGCTCAATTCTATTCATAGACAAACTTTTCAAGTTTTGTGCAATTTAAAACATAACTTGGTCTATTGGTATCTTTACCGAACGAAACATTATACGAAAGCTAAACTCACATGTTAGACTGCTAAGAGCACTAAATAAAGTACAACGGTCCACTTTGATGCTTTAGTAATGCTCAGATCTGTCCATCGATGAGCTCTTAAAGTTTTGTGTAATTTCAAGCATAACTTGGTCTGTTGGCATCTTTACCTAGCGAAACGTTGTACGAAAGCTAAACTAGCAAGTTAGACCTCTATGAACACTAAATAGAGTGCAATGGTCCACTTTGATGATTTGGGAATACTCAAGCCTGTCCATAGATGAGGTTTTAAGGTTTTGAGCAATTTCAAGCATGACTAGGTCTATTGGCATCTTTAGCTTGAAACGTTGTACGAACGCTAAACTAGCAAGTTAGACTTCTAAGAACACTAAATAGAGTACAACGGTCCACTTTGATGCTTTAGGAATGCTCAATTTTGTCCATAGACAAACTTTTCAAGTTTTGTGCAATTTGAATTATAACTTGGTCTACTAGTATCTTTACCTAACGAAACGTTGTACGAAAGGTAAACTAGCAAGTTTGACCTCTAAGAACACTAAATAGAGTACAACGGTCCACTTTGATGCTTTGGGAATGCTCAATTCTGTTCATAGATGAGCGTTTAAGGTTTTGTGCAATTTCAAGCATTACTTGGTCTATTGGCATCTTTACCTAACGAAACGTTGTACGAAAGCTAAACTAGCAAGTTAGACCTCTAAGAACACTAAAAAGAGTACAACGGTCCACTTTGATGCATTACGAATGCTCAATTCTATCCATAGACGAGCCTTCCAAGTTTTGTGCATTTTCAAACATAACTGGTTCGATTGGCATCTTTATCGAACGAAACGTTTTACCAAAGCTAAACTAGCAAGTTAGACTACCAAGAACACTAAATAGAGTACAACGGTCCACTTTAATTCTTTGGGAATGCTCAATTCTGTCCATAGATGAGCTTTTAAGGTTTTGTGCACTTTCAAGCATGACTTGGTCTTTTGGCATCTTTAGCTAACGAAACGTTGTACGAAAGCTAAACTAGCAAGTTTGACCTCTAAGAACACTAAATAGAGTACAACGGTCCACTTTGATGCATTACGAATGCTCAATTCTATCCATAGACGAGCCTTTCAAGTTTTGTGTATTTTCAAACATAACTTGTTCGATTGGCATCTTTAACGAACGAAACGTTTTACCAAAGCTAAACTGGCAAGTTAGAATACCAAGAACACTAAATAGAGTACAACGGTCCACTTTAATTCTTTGGGAATGCTCAATTCTGTCCATAGATGAGCTTTTAAGGTTTTGTGCACTTTCAAGCATGACTTGGTCTTTTGGCATCTTTAGCTAACGAAACGTTGTACGAAAGCTAAACTAGCAAGTTCGACTTCCAAGAACACCAAATAGAGTGGAACGGTCCACTTTGATGCATTACGAATGCTCAATTCCATCCATAGACGAGCTTTTCAAGTTTTGTGCATTTTCAAACATAACTTGTTTTATTGGCATCTTTATCAAACGAAACATTGTACAAAAGCTAAACTAGCAAGTTGGACTTCTAAGAACACTAAATAGAGTGCAAAGGTCCACTTTTTATGCATTACGAATGCTCAATTCTATTCATAGATGATCTTTTCATGTTTTGTGCATTTTCAAACATAACTTGTTTTATTGGCATCTTTATTGAACGAAATGTTGTACCAAAGCTAAACTAGCAAGTTAGACTGCTAAGAACACTAAATAGAGTATAACGGTCCACCTTAATGCTTTGGGAATGCTCAATTCTGTCCTTATATGAGATTTTTAGGTTTTGTGCAATTTGAAGTATGACTTGGTCTATCGGCATCTTTAGCTAACGAAACGTTGTAAGAAAGAAAGCTAAACAAGAAAGTTAGACTTCTAAGAACACTAGATAGAGTGCAACGGTCCACTTTGATGCTTTACGAATGCTCAATTCTGTCCATAGACTAGCTTTTCTAGTTTTGTGCATTTTCAAACATAACTTGTTTTATTGGCATCTTTATCGAACGAAACGTTGTATGAAAGCTAAACTAGCAAGTTAGACTTCTAAGAACACTAAATAGAGTTCAACGGTCCACTTTGATGCTTTAAGAATGCTCAATTCTGTCCATAGACAAACTTTTCAAGTTTTGTGCAATTTGAAACATAACTTGGTCTATTGGTATCTTTACCGAACGAAACATTATACGAAAGCTAAACTCAAATGTTAGACTGCTAAGAACACTAAATAAAGTACAACGGTCCACTTTGACGCTTTAGGAATGCTCAGATCTGACATAGATGAGCTTTTAAAGTTTTGTGTAATTTCAAGCATAACTTGGTCTGTTGGCATCTTTGCCTAGCGAAACGTTGTACGAAAGCTAAACTAGCAAGTTAGACTTCTATGAACACTAAATAGAGTGCAATGGTCCACTTTGATGCTTTACGAATGCTCAGTCATGTCCATAGACGAGCTTTTCAAGTTTTGTGCATTTTCAAACATAACTTGTTTTATTGGCATCTTTGTAGAACGAAACGTTGTACAAAAGCTAAACTAGCAAGTTAGACTGCTAAGAACACTAAATAGAGTACAAAGGTCCACTTTGATGCTTTGGGAATACTCAAGCCTGTCCATTGATGAGGTTTTAAGGTTTTGAGCAATTTCAAGCATGACTAGGTCTATTGGCATCTTTAGCTTGAAACGTTGTACGAAAGCTAAACTAGCAAGCTAGACTTCTAAGAACACTAAATAGAGTACAACGGTCCACTTTGATGCTTTAGGAATGCTCAATTTTGTCCATAGACAAACTTTTCAAGTTTTGTGCAATTTGAATTATAACTTGGTCTACTGGTATCTTTACCTAACGAAACGTTGTATGAAAGCTAAACTAGCAAGTTTGACCTCTAAGGACACTAAATAGAGTACAACGGTCCACTTTGATGCTTTGGGAATGCTCAATTCTGTCCATCGATGAGCGTTTAAGGTTTTGTGCAATTTCAAGCATTACTTGGTCTATTGGCATCTTTACCTAACGAAACGTTGTACGAAAGCTAAACTAGCAAGTTAGACCTCTAAGAACACTAAATAGAGTACAACGGTCCACATCGATGCTTTACGAATGCTCAATTCTGTCCATAGACGAGCTTTTCAAGTGTTGTGCATTTTCAAACATAACTTGTTTTATTGGCATCTTTATCGAGCAAAACGTTGTACCAAAGCTAAACTAGAAAATTAGACTGTTAAGAACACTAAATAGAGTACAACGATCCACTTTGATGCTTTACGAATGCTCAATTCTGTTCATAGATGAACTTTTCAAGTTTTGTGCAATTTGAAACATAACATGGTCTACTGGTATCTTTACCTAACGAAACGTTGAACGAAAGCTAAACTATCAAGTTAGGCTGCAAAGAACACTAAATATAGTACAACGGTCCACTTTGATGCTTTGGGAATGCTCAATTCTGTACATAGATGAGCTTTTAAGGTTTTGTGCAATTTCAAGCATAACTTGATCTACTGGCATCTTTACCTAACGAAACACTGTACGAAAGCTAAACTAACAAGTTAGACTTTCAGGAACACTAAATAGAGTACAACGGTCCAATTTGATGCTTTAGGAATACTCAATTTTGTCCATAGACAAACTTTTCAAGTTTTGTGCAATTTGAAACATAACTTGGTCTACTGGTATCTTTACCTAGCGAAACATTGTACAAAAGCTAAACTAGCAAGTTAGGTTGCTAAGAACACTAAATAGAGTACAACGGTCGACTTTAATGCTTTGGGAATGCTCAATTCTGTCCATAGATGAGCTTTTAAGGTTTTGTGCAATTTCAAGCATAACTTGGTCTATTGGCATCTTTACCTAACGAAACGTTGTACGAAAGCTAAACTAGCAAGTTAGACTTCCAAGAACACTAAATAGAGTGCAACTGTCCACTTTGATGCTTTACAAATGCTCAATTCTGTCCATAGACGAGCTTTTCAAGTTTTGGGCATTTTAAAACATAACTTGTTTTATTGGCATCTTTATCGAACGAAACGTTGTATGAAAGCTAAAATTGTAAGTTAGACTTCTAAGAACACTAAATAGAGTATAACGGTCCACTTTGATGCTTTAGGAATGCTCAATTCTGTCCATAGACAAACTTTTCAAGTTTTGTGCAATTTGAAACATAACTTGGTCTATTGATATCTTTACCGAACGAAACATTATACGAAAGCTAAACTCACATGTTAGACTGCTAAGAACACTATATAAAGTACAACGGTCCACTTTGATGCTTTAGGAATGCTCAATTCTTTCCATAGATGGGCTTTGAAAGTTTTGTGTAATTTCAAGCATAACTTGGTCTGTTGGCATCTTTGTAGAACGAAACGTTGTACAAAAGCTAAACTACCAAGTTAGACTACTAAGAAGACTAAATAGAGTACAAAGGTCCACTGTGATGCTTTGGGAATGCTCGAGCCTGTCCATAGATGAGGTTTTAAGGTTTTGAGGAATTTCAAGCATGACTAGGTCTATTGGCATCTTTAGCTTGAAACGTTGTACGAAATCTAAACTAGCAAGTTAGACTTCTAAGAACACTAAATAGAGCACAACGGTCCACTTTGATACTTTATGAATGCTCAATTCTGTCCATAGACAAACTTTTCAAGTTTTGTGCAATTTAAATTATAACTTGGTCTACTGGTATCTTTACCTAACGAAGCATTGTACGAAAGCTAAACTAGCAAGTTTGACCTCTAAGAACACTAAATAGAGTACAACGGTCCACTTTGATGCTTTGGGAATGCTCAATTCTGTCCATAGAGGAGCGTTTAAGGTTTTGTGCAATTTCAAGCATTACTTGGTCTATTGGCATCTTTACCTAACGAAACGTTGTACGAAAGCTAAACTAGCAAGTTAGACCTCTAAGAACACTAAATAGAGTACAACGGTCCACTTCGATGCTTTACGAATGCTCAATTCTGTCCATAGACGAGCTTTTCAAGTGTTATGCATTTTCAAACATAACTTGTTTTATTGGCATCTTTATCGAGCGAAACGTTGTACCAAAGCTAAACTAGCAAGTTAGACTGCTAAGAACACTAAATAGAGTACAACGGTCCACTTTGATGATTTACGAATGCTCAATTCTGTTCATAGATGAACTTTTCAAGTTTTGTGCAATTTGAAACATAACTTGGTCTACTGGTATCTTTACCTAACGAAACGATGAACGAAAGCTAAACTATCAAGTTAGGCTGCAAAGAACACTAAATAGAGTACAACGGTCCACTTTGATGCTTTGGGAATGCTCAATTCTGTACATAGATGAGCTTTTAAGGTTTTGTGCAATTTCAAGCATAACTTGGTCTACTGGCATCTTTCCCTAACGAAACACTGTACGAAAGCTAAACTAACAAGTTAGACTTCCAGGAACACTAAAGAGAGTACAACGGTCCAATTTGATGCTTTAGGAATACTCAATTCTGTCCATAGACAAACTTTTCAAGTTTTGTGCAATTTGAAACATAACTTGGTCTACTGGTATCTTTACCGAACGAAACATTATACGAAAGCTAAACTCACATATTAGACTGCTAAGAACACTATATAAAGTAAAATGGTCCACTTTGATGCTTTAGGAATGCTCAATTCTTTCCATAGATGAGCTTTTAAAGTTTTGTGTAATTTCAAGCATAACTTGGTCTGTTGGCATCTTTACCTAGCGAAACGTTGTACGAAAGCTAAACTAGCAAGTTAGACTTCTAAGAACACTAAATAGAGTGCAATGGGCCACTTTGATGCTTTACGAATGCTCAATTCTGTCCATAGACGAGCATTTCAAGTTTTGTGCATTTTCAAACATATCTTGTTTTATTGGCATCTTTGTAGAACGAAACGTTGTACAAAAGCTAAACTACCAAGTTAGACTACTAAGAACACTAAATAGAGTACAAAGGTCCACTTTGATGCTTTGGGAATGCTCAAGCCTGTCCACAGATGAGGTTTTAAGGTTTTGAGGAATTTCAAGCATGACTAGGTCTATTGGCATCTTTAGCTTGAAACGTTGTACGAAAGCTAAACTAGCAAGTTAGACTTCTAAGAACACTAAATAGAGCACAACTGTCCACTTTGATGCTTTAGTAATGCTCAATTTTGTCCATAGACAAACTTTTCAAGGTTTGTGCAATTTGAATTATAACTTGGTCTACTGGTATCTTTACCTAACGAAACGTTGTACGAAAGCTAAACTAGCAAGTTTGACCTCTAAGAACACTAAATAGAGTACAACGGTCCACTTTGATGCTTTGGGAATGCTCAATTCTGTCCATAGATGAGCGTTTAAGGTTTTCCGCAATTTCAAGCATTACTTGGTTTATTGGCATCTTTACCTAACAAAACGTTGTACGAAAGCTAAACTAGAAAGTTAGACCTCTAACAACATTAAATAGTGTACAACGGTCCAATTTGATGTTTTAGGAATGCTCAATTCTGTCCATAGATAAACTTTTCAAGTTTTGTGCAATTTGAAAGATAACTTGGTTTACTAGTATCTTTACCTTACGAAACGTTGTACGAAAGCTAAACTAGCAAGTTAGGCCGCTAAGAACACTAAATAGAGTACAACGTTCCACTTTGATGCTTTGGAAATGCTCAATTCTTTCCATAGATGAGCTTTTACGGTTTTGTGCAATTTCAAGCAAAACTTGGTCTATTGGCATCCTTACCTAACGAAACATTGTACGAAAGCTAAACTAACAAGTTAGACTTCCAAGAACACTAAATATGGCACAACGGTCCAATTTGATTCTTTAGGAATACTCAATTCTGTCCATAGACAAACTTTTCAAGTTTTGTGCAATTTGAAACATAACTTGGTCTACCGGTATCATTACCTAACGAAACGTTGTACGAAAGCCAAACTAGCAAGTTAGGTTGCTAAGAACACTAAATAGAGTACAACGGTCCACTTTAATGCTTTGGGAATGCGCAATTCTGTCCATAGACGAGCTTTTAAGGTTTAGTGCAATTTCAAGCATGCCTTGGTCTATTGGCATATTTAGCTAACGAAACGTTTTACGAAAGCTAAACTAGCAAGTTAGACTTCCAAGAACACTAAATAGAGTGCAACGGTCCACATTGATGCCTTATGAATACACAATTCTGTCCATAAATGGGCTTTTCAAAATTTCTGCATTTTCAAACATAACTTGTTTTATTGGCATCTTTATCGAACAAAACGTTGTACAAAACCTAAACTAGCAAGTTAGACTTCTAAGAACACTAAATAGAGTACAACTGTCCACTTTGATGCTTTAGGAATGCTCAATTCTGTCCATAGACAAACTTTTCAAGTTTTATGCAATTTGAAACATAACTTGGTCTACTGGTATCTTTAGCTAACGAAACGTTGTACGAAAGCTAAACTAGCAAGTTAGGCTGCTAAGAACACTAAATAGAGTACAACAGTCAACTTTCATACTTTGGGAATGCACAATTCTGTCCATAGATGGGCTTTTCAAGTTTTGTGCATTTTCAAACATAACTTGTTTTATTGGCATCTTTATCGAACGAAACGTTGTACAAAACCTAAACTAGAAAGCTAGACTTCTAAGAACACTAAATAGAGTACAACTGTCCACTTTGATGCTTTAGGAATGCTCAATTCTGTCCATAGACAAACTTTTCAAGTTTTGTGCAATTTGAAACATAACTTGGTTTACTGGTATCTTTAGCTAACGAAACGTTGTACGAAAGCTAAACTAGCAAGTTAGGCTGCTAAGAACACTAAATAGAGTACAACGGTCCACTTTGATGCTTTGGGAATGCTCAATTCTGTCCATAGATGAGCTTTTAAGGTTTTGTACAATTTCAAGCATAACTTGGTCTATTGGCATCTTTGCCTAAAAAAACGTTGTACGAAAGCTAAATTAGCAAGTTAGACCTCTAAGAACACTAAATAGAGTACAACGGTCCACTTTAATGCTTTAGGAATGCTCAATTCTGTCCATAGACAAACTTTTCAACTTTTGTGCAATGTGAAACATAACTTGGTCTACTTGTATCTTTACCTAACGAAACGTTGTACGAAAGCTAAACTAGCAAGTTAGACCTCTAAGAACACTAAATAGAGTACAACGGTCCACTTTGATGCTTTACGAATGCTCAATTCTGTCCATAGATGAACTTTTCATGTTTTGTGCATTTTCAAACATAACTTGTTTTATTGGCATCTTTATAGAACGAAACGTTGTACCAAAGCTAAACTAGCAAGTTAGACTGCTAAGAACACTAAATAGAGTATAACGGTCCACTTTAATGCTTTAGGAATGCCCAATTTATTCCATAGACGAGCTTTTCAAGTTTTGTGCATTTTTAAACATAACTTGTTTTATTAGCATCTTTATCGAATGAAACGTTGTACAAAAGCTAAACTAGCAAGTTACACTGCTAAGAACACTAAATAGTGTACAACGGTCCACTTTGACGCTTTAGCAATGCTCAATTCGGTCCATAGATGAGCTTTTAAGGTTTTGTGCAATTTCAAGCATAACTTGGTCTATTGGAATCTTTACCTAACGAAACATTGTACGAAAGCTAAACTAGCATGTTAGACTTCTAAGAACACTAAATAGAGTACAACGGTGCACATTGATGCTTTAGGAATGCTCAATGCTATCCATAGACAAACTTTTCATGTATTGTGCAATTTGAAACATAACTTGGTCTACTGGTATCTTTACCTAACGAAACGTTATACGAATGCTAAACAAGCAAGTTAAGCTGCTAAGAACACTAAATAGAGTACAACGGTCTACTTTGATGCTTTGGGAATGCTCAATTCTTTCCATAGATGAGCTTTTAAGGTTTTGTGCAATTTCAAGCATAACTTGGTCTATTGGCATCTTAACCTAACGAAACGTTGCACGAAAGCTAAATTAGCAAGTTAGACCTCTAAGAACACTAAATAGAGTACAACGGCCCACTTTGATGCTTTAGAAATGCTCAATTCTGTCCGTAAACAAACTTTTCAAGTTTTGTGCAATGTGAAACATAACTTGGTCTACTGGTATCTTTCCCTAACGAAACGGTGTACGAAAACTAAACTAGCAAGTTAGGCTGCTAAGAACACTAAATAGACTACAACGGTCCACTTTGATGCTTTGGCAATGCTCAATTCGGTCCGTAGATGAGCTTTTAACGTTTTGTGCAATTTCAAGCATAACTTGGTCTATTGGAATCTTTACCTAACGGAACGTTGTACTAAAGCTAAACTCGCAAGTTAGACTTCTAAGAACACTAGATAGAGTGCAACGGTCCACTTCGATGCTTTACGAATGCTCAATTCAGTCCGTTGACGAGCTTTTCAAGCATTGTGCATTTTCAAACATAACTTGTTTTATTGGCATCTTTATCGAACGAAACGTTGTCGCAAAGCTAAACTAGCAAGTTAGACCGCTAAGAACACTAAATAGAGTACAACGGTCCACTTTGATGCTTTGGGAATGCTCAATTATGTCCATAGATGAGCTTTTAAGGTTTTGTGCAATTTCAAGCATAACTTGGTCTATTGGCGTCTTTACCTAACGAAACATTGTACGAAAGCTAAACTAACAAGTTAGACTTCCAAGAAAACTAAATAGAGTACAACGATCCACTTTGATGCTTTACGAATGCTCAATTCTGTACATAGACGAGCTTTTAATGTTTTGTGCATTTTCAAACATAACTTGTTTTATTGGTATCTTTATCGAACGAAACATTGTACCAAAGCTAAACTAGCAAGTTAAACTGCTAAGAACACTAAATAGAGTACAACGGTCCACTTTGATGCTTTGGGAATGCTCAATTCTGTCCATAGATGAGCTTTTAAGGTTTTGTGCAATTTCAAGCATAACTTGGTCTATTGGCATCTTTACCTAACGAAATATTGTACGAAAGCTAAATTAGCAAGTTAGACCTCTAAGAACACTAAATAGAGTGCAACTGTCCACTTTGATGCTTTAGGAATGTTCAATTCTATCCATTGACAAACTTTTCATGTTTTGTGCAATTCGAAACATGACTTGGTCTACAAGTATCTTTACCTAACAAAACGTTGTACGAAAGCTAAACTAGTAAGTTAGGCTACTAAGAACACTAAATAGAGTACAACGGTCCACTTTGATGCTTTACGAATGCTCAATTCTGTCCATAGATGAACTTTTCATATTTTGTGCATTTTCAAACATAACTTGTTTTATTGGCATCTTTATAGAACGAAACGTTGTACCAAAGCTAAACTAGCAAGTTAGACTGCTAAGAACACTAAATAGAGTATAACGGTCCACTTTAATGCTTTAGGAATGCCCAATTTATTCCATAGACGAGCTTTTCAAGTTTTGTGCATTTTTAAACATAACTTGTTTTATTAGCATCTTTATCGAATGAAACGTTGTACAAAAGCTAAACTAGCAAGTTACACTGCTAAGAACACTAAATAGTGTACAACGGTCCACTTTGACGCTTTAGCAATGCTCAATTCGGTCCATAGATGAGCTTTTAAGGTTTTGTGCAATTTCAAGCATAACTTGGTCTATTGGAATCTTTACCTAACGAAACATTGTACGAAAGCTAAACTAGCATGTTAGACTTCTAAGAACACTAAATAGAGTACAACGGTGCACATTGATGCTTTAGGAATGCTCAATGCTATCCATAGACAAACTTTTCATGTATTGTGCAATTTGAAACATAACTTGGTCTACTGGTATCTTTACCTAACGAAACGTTATACGAATGCTAAACAAGCAAGTTAAGCTGCTAAGAACACTAAATAGAGTACAACGGTCTACTTTGATGCTTTGGGAATGCTCAATTCTTTCCATAGATGAGCTTTTAAGGTTTTGTGCAATTTCAAGCATAACTTGGTCTATTGGCATCTTAACCTAACGAAACGTTGCACGAAAGCTAAATTAGCAAGTTAGACCTCTAAGAACACTAAATAGAGTACAACGGCCCACTTTGATGCTTTAGAAATGCTCAATTCTGTCCGTAAACAAACTTTTCAAGTTTTGTGCAATGTGAAACATAACTTGGTCTACTGGTATCTTTCCCTAACGAAACGGTGTACGAAAACTAAACTAGCAAGTTAGGCTGCTAAGAACACTAAATAGACTACAACGGTCCACTTTGACGCTTTGGCAATGCTCAATTCGGTCCGTAGATGAGCTTTTAACGTTTTGTGCAATTTCAAGCATAACTTGGTCTATTGGAATCTTTACCTAACGGAACGTTGTACTAAAGCTAAACTCGCAAGTTAGACTTCTAAGAACACTAGATAGAGTGCAACGGTCCACTTTGATGCTTTACGAATGCTCAATTCAGTCCATTGACGAGCTTTTCAAGCATTGTGCATTTTCAAACATAACTTGTTTTATTGGCATCTTTATCGAACGAAACGTTGTCGCAAAGCTAAACTAGCAAGTTAGACCGCTAAGAACACTAAATAGAGTACAACGGTCCACTTTGATGCTTTGGGAATGCTCAATTATGTCCATAGATGAGCTTTTAAGGTTTTGTGCAATTTCAAGCATAACTTGGTCTATTGGCGTCTTTACCTAACGAAACATTGTACGAAAGCTAAACTAACAAGTTAGACTTCCAAGAAAACTAAATAGAGTACAACGATCCACTTTGATGCTTTACGAATGCTCAATTCTGTACATAGACGAGCTTTTAATGTTTTGTGCATTTTCAAACATAACTTGTTTTATTGGTATCTTTATCGAACGAAACATTGTACCAAAGCTAAACTAGCAAGTTAAACTGCTAAGAACACTAAATAGAGTACAACGGTCCACTTTGATGCTTTGGGAATGCTCAATTCTGTCCATAGATGAGCTTTTAAGGTTTTGTGCAATTTCAAGCATAACTTGGTCTATTGGCATCTTTACCTAACGAAATATTGTACGAAAGCTAAATTAGCAAGTTAGACCTCTAAGAACACTAAATAGAGTGCAACTGTCCACTTTGATGCTTTAGGAATGTTCAATTCTATCCATTGACAAACTTTTCATGTTTTGTGCAATTCGAAACATGACTTGGTCTACAAGTATCTTTACCTAACAAAACGTTGTACGAAAGCTAAACTAGTAAGTTAGGCTACTAAGAACACTAAATAGAGTACAACGGTCCACTTTGATGCTTTACGAATGCTCAATTTTGTCCATAGACGAGCTTTTCATGTTTTGTGCATTTTCAAACATAACTTGTTTTATTGGCATCTTTATAGAACGAAACGTTGTACCAAAGCTAAGCTAGCAAGTTAGACTGCTAAGAACACTAAATAGAGTATAACGGTCCACTTTAATGCTTTGGGAATACTCAATTCTGCCCTTAGATGAGCTTTTAAGGTTTTGTGCAATTTCAAGCATCACTTGGTCTATTGGCATCTCTAGCGAACGAAAGGTTGTACGAAAGAAAGCTAAACTAGCAAGTTAGACTTCTAGGAACACTAGATAGAGTGCAACGGTCCACTTTGATGCTTTACGAAGGCTCAATTCAGTCCATTGACGAGCTTTTCAAGCTTTGTGCATTTTCAAACATAACTTGTTTTATTGGCATTTTTATCGAAGAAAACGTTGTAGCAAAGCTAAACTAGCAAGTTAGACTGCTAAGAACACCAAATAGAGTACAACGGTCTACTTTGATGCTTTGGGAATGCTCAATTATGTCCATAGATGAGCTTTTAAGGTTTTGTGCAATTTCAAGCATAACTTGGTCTATTGGCATCTTTACCGAATGAAACACTGTACGAAAGCTAAACTAGCAAGTTAGACTTTTAAGAACAGTAAATAGAGTACGAGGGTCCACATCGATGCTTTGGGAATGCTCAATTCTGTCCATAGACAAACTTTTCAAGTATTGTGCCATTTGAAACATAACTTGGTCTACGAGTATCTTTACCTAACGAAACGTTGTACGAAAGCTAAACTAGCAAGTTAGGCTGCTAAGAACACTCAATAGAGTACGAGGGTCCACATCGATGCTTTGGCAATGCTCAATTTGGTCCATAGATGAGCTTTTAAGGTTTTGTGCAATTTCAAGCATAACTTGGTCTATTGGAATCTATACCTAACGGAACGTTGTACTAAAGCTAAACTAGCAAGTTAGACTTCTAAGAACACTAAATAGAGTACGAGGGTCCACATCGATGCTTTGGGAATGCTCAATTCTGTTCATAGAGAAACTTTTGAAGTATTGTGCGAATGAAACGCTGTACGAAAGCTAAACTCACAAGTTAGACTTCTAAGAACACTAAATAGACTACAACGGTTCACATTGATGCCTTTGGAATGCTCAATTCTATCCATAGACAAACTTTTCAAGTTTTGTGAAATTTTACCTAACGAAACGTTGTACGAAAGCTAACCTAGCAAGTTAGGCTGCTAAGAACACTAAATTGAGTACAACGGTCCACTTTGATACTATGGCAATGCTCAATTCGGTCCATAGATGGGCTTTTAAGGTTTTGTGCAATTTCAAGCATAACTTGGTCTATTGGAATCTTTACCTAACGAAACGTTGTACGAAAGCTAAACTAGCAAGTTAGACTTCTAAGAACACCAAATAGAGTACAACGGTCCACATTGATGCTTTCGGAATGCTCAATTCTGTGCATAGAGAAACTTTTCAAGTATTGTGCAATTCGAAACATAACTTGGTCTACCGGTATCTTTACCTAACGAAACGTTGTACGAAAGCTAAACTAGCAAGTTTGGCTGCTAAGAACACTAAATAGAGTGCAAGGGTCCACTTTGATGCTTTGAGAATGCTCAATTCTGTGCATTGATGAGCTTTTAAGGTTTTGTGCAATTTCAAGCATAACTTGGTCTATTGGCATCTTTACCTAACGAAAAGTTGTACGGAAGCTAAACAACCAAGTTAGACCTCAAAGAACACTAAATAGAGTACAACGGTCCATAGACGAGCTTTTCATGTTTTGTGCATTTTCAAACATAACTTGTTTTATTGGCTACTTTATGGAACGAAACGTTGTACAAAAGCTAAACTAGCAAGTTACACTACTAACGATACTAAATAGAGTACAACGGTCCACTTTGATGGTTTAGGAATGCTCAATTCTGCCCATAGACAAACTTTTCATGTTTTGCGCAATTAGAAACATAAGTTGGTCTATTGGTATTTAACGAAACGTTATACAAAAGCTAAACTCGCATGTTAGACTGCTAAGAATACTAAATAGAGGACAACGGTCCACTTTGATGCTTTGCGAATGCTCAATTCTGTTCATAGATGAGCTTTTAAGGTTTCGTGCAATTTCAAGCATAACTTGGTCTATTGGAATCTTTACCTAACGAAACGTTGTACGAAAGCTAAACTAGCAAGTGAGACCTCTAAGAACACTAAATAGAGTACAACGGTCCACTTTGATGCTTTACGAATGCTCAATTCTGTCCGTAGACGAGCTTTTCAAGTGTTGTGCAACTTCAAGCATAACTTGGTCTATTGGAATCTTTACCTAACCAAACGTTGTACGAAAGCTAAACTAGCGAGTGAGACCTCTAAGAACACTAAATAGAGTACAACGGTCCACATTGATGCTTTAGGAATGCTCAATTCCGTCCATAGAGAAACTTTTCAAGTTTTGTGCAATTTGAAACATAACTTGGTCTACTGGTATCTTTACCTAACGAAACTAGGCTGCTAAGAACACTAAATAGAGTACAACGGTCCACTTTGATGCTTTGGCAATGCTCAATTTGGTCCATAGATGAGCTTTTAAGGTTTTGTGCAATTTTACGCATAACTTGGTCTATTGGAATCTTTACATAACGAAACGTTGTACGAAAGCTAAACTAGCAAATTAGACTTCTAAGAACACTAAATAGAGTACAACGGTCCACATTGATGCTTTAGGAATGCTCAATTCTTTCCATAGACAAACTTTTCTAGTACTGTGCAATTTGAAACATAACTTGGTCTACTCGTATCTTTTCCTAACGAAATGTTGTACGAAAGCTAAACTAGCAATTTAGACTGCTAAGAACACTAAATAGAGTACAACTGTCCACTTTGATGCTTTGGCAATGCTCAATTCGGTCCATAGATGAGCTTTTAAGGTTTTGTGCAATTTCAAGCATAACTTGGTCTATTGGAATCTTTACCTAACGAAACGCTGTACGAAAGCTAAACTCGCAAGTTAGACTTCTAAGAACACTAAATAGACTACAACGGTCCACATTGATGCTTTAGGAATGCTCAATTCTGTCCATAGATAAACTTTTCATGTTTTGTGCAATTTGAAACATAACTTGGTCTACTGGTATCTTTACCTAATGAAACGTTGTACGAAAGCTAAACTAACAAGTTAGGCTGCTAAGAACACTAAATAGAGTACAACGGTCCACTTTGATGCTTTGGCAATGCTCAATTCGGTCCATATATGAGCTTTTATGGTTTTGTGCAATTTCAAGCATAACTTGGTCTATTGGAATCTTTACCTAACGAAACACTGTACGAAAGCTAAATTAGCAAGTTAGACTTCCAAGAACACTAAATAGAGTACAACGGTCTACATTGATGCTTTAAAAATGCTAAATTCTCTCCATAGACAAACTTTTCAAGTTTTGTGCATTTTGAAACATAACTTGGTCTACTGGTATCTTTACCTAACGAACCGTTGTACGAAAGCTAAACTAGCAAGTTAGGCTGCTAAGAACACTAAATAGAGTACAACGGTCCACTTTGATGCTTTGGCAATGCTCAATTCGGTCCATAGTGAGCTTTTAAGGTTTTGAGCAAATTCAAGCATAACTTGGTCTATTGGAATATTTACCTAACGAAACGTTGTACAAAAGCCAAACTAGCAAGTTAGACCTCTAAGAACACTAAATGGAGTACAACGGTCCACTTTGATTCTTTACGAATGCTCAATTCTGTCCGTAGACAAGCTTTTCATGTTTTGTGCATTTTCAAACATAACTTGTTTTATTGGCATCTGTATCGAACGAAATGTTGTACGAAAACTAAACTAGCAAGTTAGACTTCTAAGAACACTAAATAGATTGCAACGGTCCACTTTAATGCTTTACGAATGCTAAATTCTGTCCATAGACGAGCTTTTCAAGTTTTGTGCATTTTCAAACATAACTTGTTTTATCGGTATCTTTATCGAACGAAACGTTGTACAAAAGCTAAACTAGCAAGTTACACTACAGACGATACTACATAGAGTACAATGGTCCACTTTGATGTTTTAGGAATGCTCAGTTCTGCCCATAGACAAACTTTTCAAGTTTTGTGCAATTTGAAACATAACTTGGTCTATTGGTATCTTTACCTAACGAAACGTTATACGAAAGCTAGACTCGCATGTTAGACTACTAAGAACACTAAATAGACTACAACGGTCCACTTTGATGCTTTGGGAATGCTCAATTCTGCCCATAGATGAGCTTTTAAGGTTTTGTGCAATTTCAAGCATAACTTGGTCTATTGGAATCTTTACCTAACGAAACGTTGTACGAAAGCTAAACTAGCAAGTGAGACCTCTAAGGATACTAAATTGAGTACAATGGTCCACCTTGATGCTTTACGAATGCTCAATTCTGTCCAGAGACGAGCTTTTCAAGTGTTGTGCATTTTCAAACATAACTTGTTTTATTGGCATCTTTATCGAACGAAACGTTGTACCAAAGCTAAACTAGAAAGTTAGACTACTAAGAACACTAATAGAGTACAACGGTCCACTTTGATGATTTAGGAATGCTCAATTCTGTCCATAGATGTGCTTTTAAGGTTTTGTGCAATTTCAAGCATAACTTGGTCTATTGGCATCTTTACCTAATGAAACACTATACGAAAGCTAAACTAGCAAGTTAGACTTCCAAGAACACAAAATAGAGTACAATGGTCCACTTTGATGCTTTAGGAATTCAATTCTGTCCATAGACAAACTTTTCAAGTGTTGTGTAATTTGAAACATAACTTGGTCTACTCGTATCTTTACCTAACGAAATGTTGTACAAAAGTTAAACTCGCAACTTAGACTACTAAGAACACTAAATAGAGTACAACGGTCCACTTTTATGCTTTGGCAATGCTCAATTCGGTCTATAGATGAGCTTTTAAGGTTTTGTGCAATTCCAAGCAGAACTTGGTCTATTGGAATCTTTACCTAACGAAACGCTGTACGAAAGCTAAACTAGCAGGTTAGACTTCTAAGAAGACTAAATATAGTACAACGGTCCACATTAATGCTTTAGGAATGCTCAATTCTGTCCATAGACAAACTTTTCAAGTATTGTGCAATTTGAAACATAACTTGGTCTACTGCTATCTTTACTTAACGAAACGTTGTACGAAAACTAAACTAGGAAGTTAGGCTACTAAGAACACTAAATAGAGTACAACGGTCCACTTTGATGCTTTGGGAATGCTCAATTCTGCCCATAGATGAGCTTTTTAAGGTTTTGTGCAATTTCAAGCACGACTTGGTCTATTGGCATCTTTACCTAACAAAGAATTGTACGAAAGCTAATCTAGCATGTTAGACCTCTAAGAACACTAAATAGAGTACAACAGTCCACTTTGATGCTTTACGAAGCTCAATTCTGTCCATAGACGAGCTTTTCATGTTTTGTGCATTTTCAAACATAAGTTGTTTTATTGGCATCTTTATCGAACGAAACGTTGTACCAAAGCTAAACTAGCAAGTTTGACAGCTAAGAACACTACATAGAGTACAACGGTCCACTTTGATGCTTTGGGAATGCTCAATTCTGTCCATAGATGAGCTTTTAAGGTTTTGTGCAATTTCAAGCATGACTTGGCATATTGGCATCTTTAGCTAACGAAACGTTGTACGAAAGCAAAACTAGCAAGTTAGACTTCTAAGAACATTAAATAGATTGCAACAGTCCACTTTGATGCTTTACGAATGCGCAATTCTGTCCATAGACGAGCTTTTCAAGTTTTGTACATTTTCAAACATAACTTGTTTTATTGGCATCTTTATCGAACGAAACGTTGTATAAAAGCTAAAATAGCAAGTTACACTACTAACGATACTAAATAGAGTACAACAATTTACTTTGATGCTTTAGGAATGCTCAATTCTGCCCATAGACAAACTTTTCAAGTTTTGTGCAATTTGAAACATAACATGGTCTATTGGTATCTTTACCTAACGAAACGTTATACGAAAGCTAAACTCGGATGTTAGACTGCTAAGAACACTAAATAGACTACAACGATCCACTTTATTGCTTTGGGAATGCTCAATTCTGTCCATAGATGAGCTTTTAAGGTTTTTTGCAATTTAAAGCATAACTTGGTCTATTGGAATCTTTTCCTAATGAAACGTTGTACGAAAGCTAAACTAGCAAGTGAGACCTCTAAGAACACTAAATAGAGTACAACGGTCCACTTTGATGCTTTACGAATGCTCAGTTCTGTCCATATACAAGCTTTTCAAGTGTTGTGCATTGTCAAACATAACTTGTTTTATTGGCATCTTTATCGAACGAAACGTTGTACCAATGCTAAACTAGCAAGTTAGACAACTAAGAACACAAAATAGAGTACAACGGTCCACTTTGATGCTTTACGAATGCTCAATTCTGTCCATAGACAAGCTTTTCAAGTGTTGTGCATTGTCAAACATAACTTGTTTTATTGGCATCTTTATCGAACGAAACGTTGTACCAAAGCTAAACTAGCAAGTTTGGCTCCTAAGAACACTAAATAGAATACAACGGTCCATTTTGATGCTTTGGGAATACTCAATTCTGTCCATAGATGAGCTTTTAAGGTTTTGCGCAATTTCAAGCATAACTTGGTCTATTGGCATCTTTACCTAACGAAATGTTGTACGAAAGCTAAACTAGCAAGTTAGACCTCAAAGAACACTAAATAGAGTACAACGGTCCACTTTGATGCTTTACGAATGCTCAATTCTGTTCATAGACGAGCTTTTCATGTTTTGTGCATTTTCAAACATAACTTGTTTTATTGGCACCTTTATCGAACGAAACGTTGTACCAAAGCTAAACTAGCTAGTTAGACTGCTAGGAATACTAAATAGAGTACAACGGTCCACTTTGATGCTTTGGGAATGCTCAATTCTGTCCACAGATGAGCTTTTAAGTTTTTGTGCAATTTCAAGCATGACTTGGCCTATTGGCATCTTTAGCTAACGAAACGTTGTACGAAAGCTAAAGTAGCAAGTTAGACTTCTAAGAACACTAGATAGAGTGCAACGGTCCACTTTGATGTTTACGAATGCTCAATTTTATCCATAGACGAGCTTTTCAAGTTTTGTGCATTTTAAAACATAACTTATTTTATTGGCATCTTTATCGAACGAAACGTTGCAGAAAAGGTAAACCAGCAACTTACACTACTAACGATACTAAATAGAGTACAACGGTCCACTTTGATGCTTTAGGAATGCTCAATTCTGCCCATAGACAAACTTTTCAAGTTTAGTGCAATTTGAAACATAAGTTTGTCTATTGGTATCTTTACCTAATGAAACATTATACGAAAGCTAAACTCGCATGTTAGACTACTAAGGACAGTAAATAGACTACAACGGTCCACTTTGATGCTTTGGGAATGCTCAATTCTATCCATAGATGAGCTTTTAAGGTTTTGTGCAACTTCAAACATAACTTGGCCTACTGGAATTTTTACCTAACGAAACGTTGTACGAAAGCTGAACTAGCAAGTGAGACCTCTAAGAACACTAAATAGACTACAACGGTACACTTTGATGCTTTACGAATGCTCAATTCTGTCGTAGACGAGCTTTTCAAGTGTTGTGCATTTTTAAACATAACTTGTTTTATTGGCATCTTTATCAAACGAAACGTTGTACCAAAGCTAAACTAGCAAGTTTGGCTCCTAAGAACACTAAATAGAATACAACGGTCCATTTTGATGCTTTGGGAATACTCAATTCTGTCCATAGATGAGCTTTTAAGGTTTTGCGCAATTTCAAGCATAACTTGGTCTATTGGCATCTTTACCTAACGAAAAGTTGTACGAAAGCTAAACTAGCAAGTTAGACCTCAAAGAACACTAAATAGAGTACAACGGTCCACTTTGATGCTTTACGAATGCTCAATTCTGTTCATAGACGAGCTTTTCATGTTTTGTGCATTTTCAAACATAACTTGTTTTATTGGTCTCTTTATCGAACGAAACGTTGTACCAAAGCTAAACTAGCTAGTTAGACTGCTAGGAATACTAAATAGAGTACAACGGTCCACTTTGATGCTTTGGGAATGCTCAATTCTGTCCACAAATGAGCTTTTAAGTTTTTGTGCAATTTCAAGCATGACTTGGCCTATTGGCATCTTTAGCTAACGAAACGTTGTACGAAAGCTAAACTAGCAAGTTAGACTTCTAAGAACACTAAATAGAGTGCAACGGTCCACTTTGATGTTTACGAATGCTCAATTTTGTCCATAGACGAGCTTTTCAAGTTTTAGGCATTTTCAAACATAACTTATTTTATTGGCCTCTTTATCGAACGAAACGTTGTACCAAAGCTAAACTAGCTAGTTAGACTGCTAGGAATACTAAATAGAGTACAACGGTCCACTTTGATGCTTTGGGAATGCTCAATTTTGTCCACAGATGAGCTTTTAAGTTTTTGTGCAATTTCAAGCATAACTTGGTCTATTGGAATCTTTACCTAACGGAACGTTGTACTAAAGCTAAACTAGCAAGTTAGACTTCTAAGAACACTAAATAGAGTACAACGGTCCACTTTGATGCTTTAGGAATGCTCAATTCTGCCCATAGACAAACTTTTCAAGTTTTGTGCAATTTGAAACATAAGTTTGTCTATTGGTATCTTTACCTAATGAAACATTATACGAAAGCTAAACTCGCATGTTAGACTACTAAGGACAGTAAATAGACTACAACGGTCCACTTTGATGCATTGGGAATGCTCAATTCTATCCATAGATGAGCTTTTAAGGTTTTGTGCAACTTCAAGCATAACTTGGTCTATTGGAATCTTTACCTAACGAAACGTTGTACGAAAGCTGAACTAGCAAGTGAGACCTCTAAGAACACTAAATAGAGTACAACGGTCCACTTTGATGCTTTACGAATGCTCAATTCTGTTGTAGACGAGCTTTTCAAGTGTTGTGCATTTTCAAACATAACTTGTTTTATTGGCATGTTTATCGAACGAAACGTTGTACCAAAGCTGAACTAGCAAGTTAGACTACTAAGGACACTAAATAGAGTACAACGGTCCACTTTGATGCTTTAGGAATGCTCAATTATGTCCACAGATGAGCTTTTAAGGTTTTGTGCAATTTCAAACATAACTTGGTCTATTGGCATCTTTACCTAACGAAACATTGTACGGAAGCTAAACTAGCAAGTTTGACTTCCAAGAACACTAAATAGAGTACAACGGTCCACTTTGATGCTTTAGGAATGCTCAATTCTGTCCATCGAGAAACTTTTCAAGTTTTGTGTAATTTGAAACATAACTTGGTCTACTCGTATTTTTACCTAACGAAATGTTGTACGAAAGCTAAACTAGCAAGTTAGACTGCTAAGAAGACTAAATAGAGTGTAACAGTCCACTTTGATGCTTTGGCAATGCTCAATTCGGTCTATGGATGAGCTTTTAAGGTTTTACGCAATTTCAAGCATAACTTGGTCAATTGGAATCTTTACCTAACGAAACGTTGTACGAAAGCTAAACTAGCAAGTTAGACTGCTAAGAAGACTAAATAGAGTGTAACGGTCCACTTTGATGCTTTGGCAATGCTCAATTTGGTCTATGGATGAGCTTTTAAGGTGTTGCGCAATTTCAAGCATAGCTTGGTCAATTGGAATCTTTACCTAACGAAACGTTGTACGAAAGCTAAACTAGCAAGTTAGACTGCTAAGAAGACTAAATAGAGTGTAACGGTCCACTTTGATGCTTTGGCAATGCTCAATTTGGTCTATGGATGAGCTTTTAAGGTTTTGCGCAATTTCAAGCATAACTTGGTCAATTGGAATCTTTACCTAACGAAACGTTGTACGAAAGCTAAACTAGCAAGTTAGACTTCTAAGAACACTAAATAGAGTAGAACGGTCCACATTGATGCTCTAGAAACGCTCAATTCTGTCCATAGACAAACGTTTCAAGTTTTGTGCAATTTGAAACATAACTTGGTCTACCGGTATCCTTACCTAACGAAACATTGTACGAAAGCTAAACTAGCAAGTTAGGCTGCTAGGAACACTAAATAGACTACAACGGTCCACTTTGATGCTTTGGGAATGCTCAATTCTGTCCATAGATGAGCTTTTAAGGTTTTGTGCAATTTCAAGCATAACTTGGTCTATTGGAATCTTTACCTAACGAAACATTGTACGAAAGCTAAACTAGCAAGTGAGACCTCTAAGAACACTAAATTGAGTACAACGGTCCACTTTGGTGCTTTACGAATGCTCAATTCTGTCCAGAGATGAGCTTTTCAAGTGTTGTGCATTTTCAAACATAACTTGTTTTATTGGCATCTTTATCGAACGAAACGTTGTACCAAAGCTAAACTATAAAGTTAGACTACTAAGAACACTAAATAGAGTACAACGGTCCACTTTGATGATTTAGGAATGCTCAATTCTTTCCATAGATGTGCATTTAAGGTTTTGTGCAATTTCAAGTGTAACTTGGTCTATTGGCATCTTTACCTAACGAAACACTGTACGAAAGCTAAACTAGCAAGTTAGACTTCCAAGAACACTAAATAGAGTACAACGGTCCACTTTTATGCTTTGGCAATGCTCAATTCGGTCTATAGATAAGCTTTTAAGGTTTTGTGCAATTCCAAGCAGAACTAGGTCTATTGGAATCTTTACCTAACGAAACACTGTACGAAAGCTAAACTAGCAAGTTAGACTTCTAAGAAGACTAAATAGAGTACAACGGTCCACATTGATGCTTTAGGAATGCTCAATTCTGTCCATAGACAAACTTTTCAAGCATTGTGCAATTTGAAACATAGCTTGGTCTACTGGTATCTTTACCTAACGAAACGTTGTACGAAAGCTAAACTAGCAAGTTAGGCTGCTAAGAACACTAAATAGAGTACAACGGTCCACTTTGATGCTTTGGGAATGCTCAATTCTGCCCATAGATGAGCTTTTAAGGTTTTGTGCAATTTCAAGCATGACTTGGTCTATTGGCATCTTTACCTAACAAAAAGTTGTACGAAAGCTAAACTAGCAAGTTAGACCTCTAAGAACACTAAATAGAGTACAACAGTCCACTTTGATGCTTTACGAAGCTCAATTCTGTCCATAGATGAGCTTTTCATGTTTTGTGCATTTTCAAACATAACTTGTTTTATTGCATCTTTATTGAACGAAACGTTGTACCAAAGCTAAACTAGCAAGTTAGACTGCTAAGAACACTACATGGAGTACAACGGTCTACTTTGATGCTTTGGGAATGCTCAATTCTGTCCATAGATGAGCTTTTAAGGTTTTGTGCAATTTCAAGCATGACTTGGCGTATTGGCATCTTTACCTAACGAAACGTTGTACGAAAGCTAAACTAGCAAGTTAGACTTCTAAGAACACTAAATAGATTGCAACGGTCCACTTTGATGCTTTACGAATGCTCAATTCTGTCCGTAGACGAGCTTTTTAAGTTTTGTGCATTTTCAAACATAACTTGTTTTATTGACATCTTTATCGAACGAAACGTTGTACAAAAGCTAAACTAGCAAGTTACACTACTAACGATACTAAATAGAGTACAACGGTCCATTTTTGATGCTTTAGGAATGACGGTCCACTTTGATGCTTTGGGAATGCTCAATTCTGTCCATAGATGAGCTTTTAAGGTTTTGTGCAATTTCAAGCATAACTTGGTCTATGGAATCTTTACCTAGTGAAACGTTGTACGAAAGCTAAACTAGCAAGTTAGACCTCTAAGAACACTAAATAGAGTACAACGGTCCACTTTGATGCTTTACGAATGCCCAATTCTGTCCATAGACAAGTTTTTCAAGTGTTGTGCATTTTGAAACATAACTTGTTTTATTGGCATCTTTATCGAACGAAACATTGTACCAATGCTAAACTAACAAGTTAGACTGCTAAGAACACTCAGTAGAGTACAACGGTCGACTTTGATGCTTTGGGAATGCTCAATTACGTCCATAGATCAGCTTTTAAGGTTTTGTGCAATTTCAAGCATAACTTGGTCTATTGGAATCTTTACCTAACGAAACTCTGTACGAAATCTAAACTTGCAAGTAAGACTTCCAAGAACAGTAAATAGAGTACAACGGTCCACTTTGATGCTTTAGGAATGTTCAATTCTGTCCATAGACAAACTTTTCAAGTTTTGTGTAATTGGCAACATAACTTGGTCTACTCGTATCTTTAACTAACGAAATGTTGTATGAAAGCTAAAATAGCAAGTTAGACTACTAAGAACACTAAATAGAGTACAACGGTCCACTTTGATGCTTTGGCAATGCTCAATTCGGTCCATATATGAGCTTTTCAGGTTTTGTAAAATTTCAAGCATAACTTGGTCTATTGGAATCTTTACATAACGAAACGTTGTACGAAACCTAAACTAGCAAGTTAGACTTCTAAGAACACTAAATATAGTACAACGGTGCACATTGATGCTTTAGGAATGCTCAATTCTGTCCATAAACAAACCTTTCAAGTATTGTGCAATTTGAAACATAACTTGGTCTACTGGTATCTTTACCTAACGAAACGTTGTACGAAAGCTAAACTAGCAAGCTAGGCTGCTAAGAACACTAAATAGAGTACAACGGTCCACTTTGATGCTTTGGGAATGCTCAATTCTGTCCATAGATGAGCTTTTAAGGTTTGGTGCAATTTCAAGCATAACTTGGTCTATTGGCATCTTTACCTAACAAAAAGTTGTTCGAAAGCTAAACTAGCAAGTTAGACCTCTAAGAACACTAAATCGAGTACAACAGTCAACTTTGATGCTTTATGAATGCTCAATTCTGTCCATAGACGAGCTTTTCAAGTTTTGTGCATTTTCAAACATAACTTGTTTTATTGGCATCTTTATCGAACGAATCGTTGTACCAAAGCTAAACTAGCAAGCTAGACTGCTAAGAACACTAAATAGAGTACAACGGTTCACTTTGATGCTTTGGGAATGCTCAGTTCTGTCCATAGATGAGCTTTTAAGGTTTTGTACAATTTCAAGCATAACTTTGTCTATGGAATCTTTACCTAGTGAAACGTTGTACGAAAGCTAAACTAGCAAGTTAGACCTCTAAGAACACTAAATTGAGTACAACGGTCCACTTTGATGCTTTACGAATGCCCAATTCTGTCCATAGACAAGCTTTTCAAGTGTTGTGCATTTTCAAACATAACTTGTTTTATTGGCATCTGTATCGAACGAAACGTTGTACCAAAGCTAAACTAGCAATTTAGATTGCTAAGAACACTAAGTAGAGTACAACGGTCCACTTTGATGCTTTGGGAATGCTCAATTATGTCCATAGATCAGCTTTTAAGGTTTTGTGCAATTTCAAGCATAACTTGGTCTATTGGCATCTTCACCTAATGAAACTCTATACGAAAGCTAAACTAGCAAGTTAGAATTCCAAGAACAGTAAATAGAGTATAACGGTCCACTTTGATGCTTTAGGAATGCTCAATTCTGTCCATAGACAATCTTTTCAACTTTTGTGTAATTTGAAACATAACTTGGTCTACTCGTATCTTTACCTAATGAAATGTTGTACGAAAGCTAAAATAGCAAGTTAGACTACTAAGAACACTAAATAGAGTAGAATGGTCCACTTTGATGCTTTGGCAATGCTCAATTCGGTCCATAGATGAGCTTTTAAGGTTTTGTGCAATTTCAAGCATAACTTGGTCTATTGGAATCTTTACCTAACGAAACGTTGTGCGAAAGCTAAACTAGCAAGTTAGACTTATAAGAACAGTAAATAGATTACAACGGTCCACATTGATGCTTTAGGAATGCTCAATTCTGTGTATAGACAAACTTTTCAAGTTTTGTGCAATTTGAAACATAACTTGGTCTACTAGTATCTTTACCTAACGAAACGTTGTACGAAAGCTAAAATAGTAAGTTAGGCTGTTAAGAACATTAAATAGAGTACAACGGTCCCCTTTGATGCTTTGACCATGCTCAACTCAGTCCATAGATGAGCTTTTAAGGTTTTGTGCAATTTCAAGCATAACTTGGTCTATTGGAATCTTTACCTACGAAATGTTGTACGAAAGCTAAACTAGCAAGTTAGACTTCTAAGAATAGTAAATAGAGTACAACGGTCCACATTGATGCTTTAGAAATGCTCAATTCTGTCCATAGAAAAACTTTTCAAGTTTTGTGCAATTTGAAACAGAACTTGGTCTATCGGTATCTTTACCTAACGAAACGTTATACGAAAGCTAAACTCGCATGTTACATCTCTAAGAACACTAAATAGAGCACAACGGTCCACTTTGATGCTTTGGGAATGCTTAATTCTGTCCGTAGATGAGCTTTTAAGGTTTTGTGCAATTTCAAGCACAACATGGTCTATTGGAATCTTTACCTAACGAAACATTGTACGAAAGCTAAAATAGCAAGTTAGACCTCTAAGAACACTAAATAGAGTACAACGGTCCACTTTGATGCTTTACGAATGCTCAATTCTGCCTACAGATGAGCTTTTCAAGTGTTGTGCATTTTCAAACATGACTTGTTTTATTGGCATTTTTATCAAACGAAACGTTGTACCAAAGCTAAACTAGCAAGTTAGACTTCTAAGAAAACTAAATAGAGTACAACGGTCCACTTGATGCTTTAGGAATGCTCAATTCTGTCTATAGACAAACTTTTCAAGTTTCGTGTAATTTGAAACATAACTCGGTCTACTGGTATCTTTACCCAACAAAACGTTGTATGAAAGCTAACCTAGCAAGTTAGGCTGCTAAGAACACTAAATAGAGTAACGGTCCACTTTGATGCTTTGGGAATGCTCAATGCTGTCCATAGATTAGCTTTTAAGGTTTTGTGCAAGTTCAAGCAAAACTTGGTCTATTGGCATCTTTACCTAACGAAACGTTGTACGAAAGTTAAATTGGCAAGTTAGACCTCTAAGAACACTAAATGGTGTACAACGGTCCACTTTGATGCTTTACGAATGCTCAATTCTGTCCATAGACGAGCTTTTCAAGTTTTGTGCATTTTCAAACATAACTTGTTTTATTGGCATCTTTATCGAACGAATCGTTGTACCAAAGCTAAACTAGCAAGTTAGACTGCTAAGAACACCGAATAGAGTAGAACGGTCCACTTTGATGATTTGGGAATGCTCAATTCTGTCCATAGATGAGCTTTTAAGGTTTTGTGCAATTTCAAGCATGACTTGGTCTATTGGCTTCTTTAGCTAACGAAACGTTGAACGAAAGCTAAACTAGCAAGTTAGACTTCTAAGGACACTAAATAGAGTGCGACGGTCCACTTTGATGCTTTACGAATGCTCAATTCTGTCCATAGATGAGCTTTTCAAGTTTTGTGAATTTTCAAACATAACTTGTTTTATTGGCATCTTTATCGAATGAAACGTTCTAAAAAAGCTAAACTAGTAAGTTACACTTCTAACGACACTAAATAGAGTACGACGGTCCACTTTGATGTTTTAGAAATGCTCAATTCTATCCATAGAAAAACTTTTGAAGTTTTGTGCAATTTGAAACATAACTTGGTCTATTGTTATCTTGACCTAACGAAACATTGTACGAAAGCTAAACTCGCATGTTAGTCTGCTAAGAACACTAAATAGCGTACAACGGTCCACTTTGATACTTTGAGAATGCTCAATTCTATCCATAGATGAGCTTTTAAGGTTTTGTGTAATTTCAAGCATAACTTGGTCTATTGGCATCTTTACCTGACGAAACGTTGTACGAAAGCCAAATTAGCAAGTTAGACCTCTAAGAACACTAAATGGTGTACAACGGTCCACTTTGATGCTTTACGAATGCTCAATTCTGTCCATAGACGAGCTTTTCAAGTTTTGTGCATTTTCAAACATAACTTGTTTTATTGGCATCTTTATCAAACGAATCGTTGTACCAAAGCTAAACTAGCAAGTTAGACTGCTAAGAACACCGAATAGAGTACAATGGTCCACTTTGATGCTTCGGAAATGCTCAATTAAGTCCATAGACGAGCTTTTCAAGTTTTGTGCATTTTCAAACATAACTTGGTTTATTGGCATCTTTATTGAACGAAACATTGTACGAATGCTAAACTAGCAAGTTACACTTCAAACAACACTAAATAGAGTACAACGGTCCACTTTGATACTTTGGCATTGCTCAATTCTGTCCAAGACAAACTTTTCAAGTTTTGTGCAATTCGAAACATAACTTGTTCTATGGGTATCTTTGGCTAACGAAACGTTGTACGAAAGCTAAACTAGCAAGTTAGACTACTAGGAACACTAAATAGAGTAAAACGGTCCACTTTGATGCTTTGGGAATGCTCAATTCTGTCCATAGATGAGCTTTTAAGGTTTTGTGCAACTTCAAGCATAACTTGGTCTATTGGCATCTTTATCTAACAAAATGTTGTACGAAAGCTAAACTTGCAAGTTAGACTTCTAAGAACACTAAATAGAGTACAATGGTCTACTTTGATGATTTGGGAATGCTCAATTTGTCCATGGATGAGCTTTTAAGGTTTTGTGCAACTTCAAGCATAACTTGGTATGTTGGCATCTTTACCTAACGAAACGTTGTACGAAAGCTAAACTAGAAAGTTAGACTGCTATGAACAATAAATAGAGTAGAACGGTCCTCTTTGATGCTTCGGGAATGCTCAATTAAGTCCATAGACGAGCTTTTCAAGTTTTGTGCATTTTCAAACATAACTTGGCTTATTGGCATCTTTATCGAACGAAACATTGTACGAAAGCTAAACTAGCAAGTTACACTTCTAACAACACTAAATAGAGTACAACGGTCCACTTTGACGAGCTTTTCAAGCTTTGTGCATTTTCAAACATAACTTGTTTTATTGGCATTTTTATCGAAGAAAACGTTGTAGCAAAGCTAAACTAGCAAGTTAGACTGCTAAGAACACCAAATAGAGTACAACGGTCTACTTTGATGCTTTGGGAATGCTCAATTATGTCCATAGATGAGCTTTTAAGGTTTTGTGCAATTTCAAGCATAACTTGGTCTATTGGCATCTTTACCGAATGAAACACTGTACGAAAGCTAAACTAGCAAGTTAGACTTTTAAGAACAGTAAATAGAGTACGAGGGTCCACATCGATGCTTTGGGAATGCTCAATTCTGTCCATAGACAAACTTTTCAAGTATTGTGCCATTTGAAACATAACTTGGTCTACGAGTATCTTTACCTAACGAAACGTTGTACGAAAGCTAAACTAGCAAGTTAGGCTGCTAAGAACACTCAATAGAGTACGAGGGTCCACATCGATGCTTTGGCAATGCTCAATTTGGTCCATAGATGAGCTTTTAAGGTTTTGTGCAATTTCAAGCATAACTTGGTCTATTGGAATCTATACCTAACGGAACGTTGTACTAAAGCTAAACTAGCAAGTTAGACTTCTAAGAACACTAAATAGAGTACGAGGGTCCACATCGATGCTTTGGGAATGCTCAATTCTGTTCATAGAGAAACTTTTGAAGTATTGTGCGAATGAAACGCTGTACGAAAGCTAAACTCACAAGTTAGACTTCTAAGAACACTAAATAGACTACAACGGTTCACATTGATGCCTTTGGAATGCTCAATTCTATCCATAGACAAACTTTTCAAGTTTTGTGAAATTTTACCTAACGAAACGTTGTACGAAAGCTAACCTAGCAAGTTAGGCTGCTAAGAACACTAAATTGAGTACAACGGTCCACTTTGATACTATGGCAATGCTCAATTCGGTCCATAGATGGGCTTTTAAGGTTTTGTGCAATTTCAAGCATAACTTGGTCTATTGGAATCTTTACCTAACGAAACGTTGTACGAAAGCTAAACTAGCAAGTTAGACTTCTAAGAACACCAAATAGAGTACAACGGTCCACATTGATGCTTTCGGAATGCTCAATTCTGTGCATAGAGAAACTTTTCAAGTATTGTGCAATTCGAAACATAACTTGGTCTACCGGTATCTTTACCTAACGAAACGTTGTACGAAAGCTAAACTAGCAAGTTTGGCTGCTAAGAACACTAAATAGAGTGCAAGGGTCCACTTTGATGCTTTGAGAATGCTCAATTCTGTGCATTGATGAGCTTTTAAGGTTTTGTGCAATTTCAAGCATAACTTGGTCTATTGGCATCTTTACCTAACGAAAAGTTGTACGGAAGCTAAACAACCAAGTTAGACCTCAAAGAACACTAAATAGAGTACAACGGTCCATAGACGAGCTTTTCATGTTTTGTGCATTTTCAAACATAACTTGTTTTATTGGCTACTTTATGGAACGAAACGTTGTACAAAAGCTAAACTAGCAAGTTACACTACTAACGATACTAAATAGAGTACAACGGTCCACTTTGATGGTTTAGGAATGCTCAATTCTGCCCATAGACAAACTTTTCATGTTTTGCGCAATTAGAAACATAAGTTGGTCTATTGGTATTTAACGAAACGTTATACAAAAGCTAAACTCGCATGTTAGACTGCTAAGAATACTAAATAGAGGACAACGGTCCACTTTGATGCTTTGCGAATGCTCAATTCTGTTCATAGATGAGCTTTTAAGGTTTCGTGCAATTTCAAGCATAACTTGGTCTATTGGAATCTTTACCTAACGAAACGTTGTACGAAAGCTAAACTAGCAAGTGAGACCTCTAAGAACACTAAATAGAGTACAACGGTCCACTTTGATGCTTTACGAATGCTCAATTCTGTCCGTAGACGAGCTTTTCAAGTGTTGTGCAACTTCAAGCATAACTTGGTCTATTGGAATCTTTACCTAACCAAACGTTGTACGAAAGCTAAACTAGCGAGTGAGACCTCTAAGAACACTAAATAGAGTACAACGGTCCACATTGATGCTTTAGGAATGCTCAATTCCGTCCATAGAGAAACTTTTCAAGTTTTGTGCAATTTGAAACATAACTTGGTCTACTGGTATCTTTACCTAACGAAACTAGGCTGCTAAGAACACTAAATAGAGTACAACGGTCCACTTTGATGCTTTGGCAATGCTCAATTTGGTCCATAGATGAGCTTTTAAGGTTTTGTGCAATTTTACGCATAACTTGGTCTATTGGAATCTTTACATAACGAAACGTTGTACGAAAGCTAAACTAGCAAATTAGACTTCTAAGAACACTAAATAGAGTACAACGGTCCACATTGATGCTTTAGGAATGCTCAATTCTTTCCATAGACAAACTTTTCTAGTACTGTGCAATTTGAAACATAACTTGGTCTACTCGTATCTTTTCCTAACGAAATGTTGTACGAAAGCTAAACTAGCAATTTAGACTGCTAAGAACACTAAATAGAGTACAACTGTCCACTTTGATGCTTTGGCAATGCTCAATTCGGTCCATAGATGAGCTTTTAAGGTTTTGTGCAATTTCAAGCATAACTTGGTCTATTGGAATCTTTACCTAACGAAACGCTGTACGAAAGCTAAACTCGCAAGTTAGACTTCTAAGAACACTAAATAGACTACAACGGTCCACATTGATGCTTTAGGAATGCTCAATTCTGTCCATAGATAAACTTTTCATGTTTTGTGCAATTTGAAACATAACTTGGTCTACTGGTATCTTTACCTAATGAAACGTTGTACGAAAGCTAAACTAACAAGTTAGGCTGCTAAGAACACTAAATAGAGTACAACGGTCCACTTTGATGCTTTGGCAATGCTCAATTCGGTCCATATATGAGCTTTTATGGTTTTGTGCAATTTCAAGCATAACTTGGTCTATTGGAATCTTTACCTAACGAAACACTGTACGAAAGCTAAATTAGCAAGTTAGACTTCCAAGAACACTAAATAGAGTACAACGGTCTACATTGATGCTTTAAAAATGCTAAATTCTCTCCATAGACAAACTTTTCAAGTTTTGTGCATTTTGAAACATAACTTGGTCTACTGGTATCTTTACCTAACGAACCGTTGTACGAAAGCTAAACTAGCAAGTTAGGCTGCTAAGAACACTAAATAGAGTACAACGGTCCACTTTGATGCTTTGGCAATGCTCAATTCGGTCCATAGTGAGCTTTTAAGGTTTTGAGCAAATTCAAGCATAACTTGGTCTATTGGAATATTTACCTAACGAAACGTTGTACAAAAGCCAAACTAGCAAGTTAGACCTCTAAGAACACTAAATGGAGTACAACGGTCCACTTTGATTCTTTACGAATGCTCAATTCTGTCCGTAGACAAGCTTTTCATGTTTTGTGCATTTTCAAACATAACTTGTTTTATTGGCATCTGTATCGAACGAAATGTTGTACGAAAACTAAACTAGCAAGTTAGACTTCTAAGAACACTAAATAGATTGCAACGGTCCACTTTAATGCTTTACGAATGCTAAATTCTGTCCATAGACGAGCTTTTCAAGTTTTGTGCATTTTCAAACATAACTTGTTTTATCGGTATCTTTATCGAACGAAACGTTGTACAAAAGCTAAACTAGCAAGTTACACTACAGACGATACTACATAGAGTACAATGGTCCACTTTGATGTTTTAGGAATGCTCAGTTCTGCCCATAGACAAACTTTTCAAGTTTTGTGCAATTTGAAACATAACTTGGTCTATTGGTATCTTTACCTAACGAAACGTTATACGAAAGCTAGACTCGCATGTTAGACTACTAAGAACACTAAATAGACTACAACGGTCCACTTTGATGCTTTGGGAATGCTCAATTCTGCCCATAGATGAGCTTTTAAGGTTTTGTGCAATTTCAAGCATAACTTGGTCTATTGGAATCTTTACCTAACGAAACGTTGTACGAAAGCTAAACTAGCAAGTGAGACCTCTAAGGATACTAAATTGAGTACAATGGTCCACCTTGATGCTTTACGAATGCTCAATTCTGTCCAGAGACGAGCTTTTCAAGTGTTGTGCATTTTCAAACATAACTTGTTTTATTGGCATCTTTATCGAACGAAACGTTGTACCAAAGCTAAACTAGAAAGTTAGACTACTAAGAACACTAATAGAGTACAACGGTCCACTTTGATGATTTAGGAATGCTCAATTCTGTCCATAGATGTGCTTTTAAGGTTTTGTGCAATTTCAAGCATAACTTGGTCTATTGGCATCTTTACCTAATGAAACACTATACGAAAGCTAAACTAGCAAGTTAGACTTCCAAGAACACAAAATAGAGTACAATGGTCCACTTTGATGCTTTAGGAATTCAATTCTGTCCATAGACAAACTTTTCAAGTGTTGTGTAATTTGAAACATAACTTGGTCTACTCGTATCTTTACCTAACGAAATGTTGTACAAAAGTTAAACTCGCAACTTAGACTACTAAGAACACTAAATAGAGTACAACGGTCCACTTTTATGCTTTGGCAATGCTCAATTCGGTCTATAGATGAGCTTTTAAGGTTTTGTGCAATTCCAAGCAGAACTTGGTCTATTGGAATCTTTACCTAACGAAACGCTGTACGAAAGCTAAACTAGCAGGTTAGACTTCTAAGAAGACTAAATATAGTACAACGGTCCACATTAATGCTTTAGGAATGCTCAATTCTGTCCATAGACAAACTTTTCAAGTATTGTGCAATTTGAAACATAACTTGGTCTACTGCTATCTTTACTTAACGAAACGTTGTACGAGAACTAAACTAGGAAGTTAGGCTACTAAGAACACTAAATAGAGTACAACGGTCCACTTTGATGCTTTGGGAATGCTCAATTCTGCCCATAGATGAGCTTTTTAAGGTTTTGTGCAATTTCAAGCATGACTTGGTCTATTGGCATCTTTACCTAACAAAGAATTGTACGAAAGCTAATCTAGCATGTTAGACCTCTAAGAACACTAAATAGAGTACAACAGTCCACTTTGATGCTTTACGAAGCTCAATTCTGTCCATAGACGAGCTTTTCATGTTTTGTGCATTTTCAAACATAAGTTGTTTTATTGGCATCTTTATCGAACGAAACGTTGTACCAAAGCTAAACTAGCAAGTTTGACAGCTAAGAACACTACATAGAGTACAACGGTCCACTTTGATGCTTTGGGAATGCTCAATTCTGTCCATAGATGAGCTTTTAAGGTTTTGTGCAATTTCAAGCATGACTTGGCATATTGGCATCTTTAGCTAACGAAACGTTGTACGAAAGCAAAACTAGCAAGTTAGACTTCTAAGAACATTAAATAGATTGCAACAGTCCACTTTGATGCTTTACGAATGCGCAATTCTGTCCATAGACGAGCTTTTCAAGTTTTGTACATTTTCAAACATAACTTGTTTTATTGGCATCTTTATCGAACGAAACGTTGTATAAAAGCTAAAATAGCAAGTTACACTACTAACGATACTAAATAGAGTACAACAATTTACTTTGATGCTTTAGGAATGCTCAATTCTGCCCATAGACAAACTTTTCAAGTTTTGTGCAATTTGAAACATAACATGGTCTATTGGTATCTTTACCTAACGAAACGTTATACGAAAGCTAAACTCGGATGTTAGACTGCTAAGAACACTAAATAGACTACAACGATCCACTTTATTGCTTTGGGAATGCTCAATTCTGTCCATAGATGAGCTTTTAAGGTTTTTTGCAATTTAAAGCATAACTTGGTCTATTGGAATCTTTTCCTAATGAAACGTTGTACGAAAGCTAAACTAGCAAGTGAGACCTCTAAGAACACTAAATAGAGTACAACGGTCCACTTTGATGCTTTACGAATGCTCAGTTCTGTCCATATACAAGCTTTTCAAGTGTTGTGCATTGTCAAACATAACTTGTTTTATTGGCATCTTTATCGAACGAAACGTTGTACCAATGCTAAACTAGCAAGTTAGACAACTAAGAACACAAAATAGAGTACAACGGTCCACTTTGATGCTTTACGAATGCTCAATTCTGTCCATAGACAAGCTTTTCAAGTGTTGTGCATTGTCAAACATAACTTGTTTTATTGGCATCTTTATCGAACGAAACGTTGTACCAAAGCTAAACTAGCAAGTTTGGCTCCTAAGAACACTAAATAGAATACAACGGTCCATTTTGATGCTTTGGGAATACTCAATTCTGTCCATAGATGAGCTTTTAAGGTTTTGCGCAATTTCAAGCATAACTTGGTCTATTGGCATCTTTACCTAACGAAATGTTGTACGAAAGCTAAACTAGCAAGTTAGACCTCAAAGAACACTAAATAGAGTACAACGGTCCACTTTGATGCTTTACGAATGCTCAATTCTGTTCATAGACGAGCTTTTCATGTTTTGTGCATTTTCAAACATAACTTGTTTTATTGGCACCTTTATCGAACGAAACGTTGTACCAAAGCTAAACTAGCTAGTTAGACTGCTAGGAATACTAAATAGAGTACAACGGTCCACTTTGATGCTTTGGGAATGCTCAATTCTGTCCACAGATGAGCTTTTAAGTTTTTGTGCAATTTCAAGCATGACTTGGCCTATTGGCATCTTTAGCTAACGAAACGTTGTACGAAAGCTAAAGTAGCAAGTTAGACTTCTAAGAACACTAGATAGAGTGCAACGGTCCACTTTGATGTTTACGAATGCTCAATTTTATCCATAGACGAGCTTTTCAAGTTTTGTGCATTTTAAAACATAACTTATTTTATTGGCATCTTTATCGAACGAAACGTTGCAGAAAAGGTAAACCAGCAACTTACACTACTAACGATACTAAATAGAGTACAACGGTCCACTTTGATGCTTTAGGAATGCTCAATTCTGCCCATAGACAAACTTTTCAAGTTTAGTGCAATTTGAAACATAAGTTTGTCTATTGGTATCTTTACCTAATGAAACATTATACGAAAGCTAAACTCGCATGTTAGACTACTAAGGACAGTAAATAGACTACAACGGTCCACTTTGATGCTTTGGGAATGCTCAATTCTATCCATAGATGAGCTTTTAAGGTTTTGTGCAACTTCAAACATAACTTGGCCTACTGGAATTTTTACCTAACGAAACGTTGTACGAAAGCTGAACTAGCAAGTGAGACCTCTAAGAACACTAAATAGACTACAACGGTACACTTTGATGCTTTACGAATGCTCAATTCTGTCGTAGACGAGCTTTTCAAGTGTTGTGCATTTTTAAACATAACTTGTTTTATTGGCATCTTTATCAAACGAAACGTTGTACCAAAGCTAAACTAGCAAGTTTGGCTCCTAAGAACACTAAATAGAATACAACGGTCCATTTTGATGCTTTGGGAATACTCAATTCTGTCCATAGATGAGCTTTTAAGGTTTTGCGCAATTTCAAGCATAACTTGGTCTATTGGCATCTTTACCTAACGAAAAGTTGTACGAAAGCTAAACTAGCAAGTTAGACCTCAAAGAACACTAAATAGAGTACAACGGTCCACTTTGATGCTTTACGAATGCTCAATTCTGTTCATAGACGAGCTTTTCATGTTTTGTGCATTTTCAAACATAACTTGTTTTATTGGTCTCTTTATCGAACGAAACGTTGTACCAAAGCTAAACTAGCTAGTTAGACTGCTAGGAATACTAAATAGAGTACAACGGTCCACTTTGATGCTTTGGGAATGCTCAATTCTGTCCACAAATGAGCTTTTAAGTTTTTGTGCAATTTCAAGCATGACTTGGCCTATTGGCATCTTTAGCTAACGAAACGTTGTACGAAAGCTAAACTAGCAAGTTAGACTTCTAAGAACACTAAATAGAGTGCAACGGTCCACTTTGATGTTTACGAATGCTCAATTTTGTCCATAGACGAGCTTTTCAAGTTTTAGGCATTTTCAAACATAACTTATTTTATTGGCCTCTTTATCGAACGAAACGTTGTACCAAAGCTAAACTAGCTAGTTAGACTGCTAGGAATACTAAATAGAGTACAACGGTCCACTTTGATGCTTTGGGAATGCTCAATTTTGTCCACAGATGAGCTTTTAAGTTTTTGTGCAATTTCAAGCATAACTTGGTCTATTGGAATCTTTACCTAACGGAACGTTGTACTAAAGCTAAACTAGCAAGTTAGACTTCTAAGAACACTAAATAGAGTACAACGGTCCACTTTGATGCTTTAGGAATGCTCAATTCTGCCCATAGACAAACTTTTCAAGTTTTGTGCAATTTGAAACATAAGTTTGTCTATTGGTATCTTTACCTAATGAAACATTATACGAAAGCTAAACTCGCATGTTAGACTACTAAGGACAGTAAATAGACTACAACGGTCCACTTTGATGCATTGGGAATGCTCAATTCTATCCATAGATGAGCTTTTAAGGTTTTGTGCAACTTCAAGCATAACTTGGTCTATTGGAATCTTTACCTAACGAAACGTTGTACGAAAGCTGAACTAGCAAGTGAGACCTCTAAGAACACTAAATAGAGTACAACGGTCCACTTTGATGCTTTACGAATGCTCAATTCTGTTGTAGACGAGCTTTTCAAGTGTTGTGCATTTTCAAACATAACTTGTTTTATTGGCATGTTTATCGAACGAAACGTTGTACCAAAGCTGAACTAGCAAGTTAGACTACTAAGGACACTAAATAGAGTACAACGGTCCACTTTGATGCTTTAGGAATGCTCAATTATGTCCACAGATGAGCTTTTAAGGTTTTGTGCAATTTCAAACATAACTTGGTCTATTGGCATCTTTACCTAACGAAACATTGTACGGAAGCTAAACTAGCAAGTTTGACTTCCAAGAACACTAAATAGAGTACAACGGTCCACTTTGATGCTTTAGGAATGCTCAATTCTGTCCATCGAGAAACTTTTCAAGTTTTGTGTAATTTGAAACATAACTTGGTCTACTCGTATTTTTACCTAACGAAATGTTGTACGAAAGCTAAACTAGCAAGTTAGACTGCTAAGAAGACTAAATAGAGTGTAACAGTCCACTTTGATGCTTTGGCAATGCTCAATTCGGTCTATGGATGAGCTTTTAAGGTTTTACGCAATTTCAAGCATAACTTGGTCAATTGGAATCTTTACCTAACGAAACGTTGTACGAAAGCTAAACTAGCAAGTTAGACTGCTAAGAAGACTAAATAGAGTGTAACGGTCCACTTTGATGCTTTGGCAATGCTCAATTTGGTCTATGGATGAGCTTTTAAGGTGTTGCGCAATTTCAAGCATAGCTTGGTCAATTGGAATCTTTACCTAACGAAACGTTGTACGAAAGCTAAACTAGCAAGTTAGACTGCTAAGAAGACTAAATAGAGTGTAACGGTCCACTTTGATGCTTTGGCAATGCTCAATTTGGTCTATGGATGAGCTTTTAAGGTTTTGCGCAATTTCAAGCATAACTTGGTCAATTGGAATCTTTACCTAACGAAACGTTGTACGAAAGCTAAACTAGCAAGTTAGACTTCTAAGAACACTAAATAGAGTAGAACGGTCCACATTGATGCTCTAGAAACGCTCAATTCTGTCCATAGACAAACGTTTCAAGTTTTGTGCAATTTGAAACATAACTTGGTCTACCGGTATCCTTACCTAACGAAACATTGTACGAAAGCTAAACTAGCAAGTTAGGCTGCTAGGAACACTAAATAGACTACAACGGTCCACTTTGATGCTTTGGGAATGCTCAATTCTGTCCATAGATGAGCTTTTAAGGTTTTGTGCAATTTCAAGCATAACTTGGTCTATTGGAATCTTTACCTAACGAAACATTGTACGAAAGCTAAACTAGCAAGTGAGACCTCTAAGAACACTAAATTGAGTACAACGGTCCACTTTGGTGCTTTACGAATGCTCAATTCTGTCCAGAGACGAGCTTTTCAAGTGTTGTGCATTTTCAAACATAACTTGTTTTATTGGCATCTTTATCGAACGAAACGTTGTACCAAAGCTAAACTATAAAGTTAGACTACTAAGAACACTAAATAGAGTACAACGGTCCACTTTGATGATTTAGGAATGCTCAATTCTTTCCATAGATGTGCATTTAAGGTTTTGTGCAATTTCAAGTGTAACTTGGTCTATTGGCATCTTTACCTAACGAAACACTGTACGAAAGCTAAACTAGCAAGTTAGACTTCCAAGAACACTAAATAGAGTACAACGGTCCACTTTTATGCTTTGGCAATGCTCAATTCGGTCTATAGATAAGCTTTTAAGGTTTTGTGCAATTCCAAGCAGAACTAGGTCTATTGGAATCTTTACCTAACGAAACACTGTACGAAAGCTAAACTAGCAAGTTAGACTTCTAAGAAGACTAAATAGAGTACAACGGTCCACATTGATGCTTTAGGAATGCTCAATTCTGTCCATAGACAAACTTTTCAAGCATTGTGCAATTTGAAACATAGCTTGGTCTACTGGTATCTTTACCTAACGAAACGTTGTACGAAAGCTAAACTAGCAAGTTAGGCTGCTAAGAACACTAAATAGAGTACAACGGTCCACTTTGATGCTTTGGGAATGCTCAATTCTGCCCATAGATGAGCTTTTAAGGTTTTGTGCAATTTCAAGCATGACTTGGTCTATTGGCATCTTTACCTAACAAAAAGTTGTACGAAAGCTAAACTAGCAAGTTAGACCTCTAAGAACACTAAATAGAGTACAACAGTCCACTTTGATGCTTTACGAAGCTCAATTCTGTCCATAGATGAGCTTTTCATGTTTTGTGCATTTTCAAACATAACTTGTTTTATTGCATCTTTATTGAACGAAACGTTGTACCAAAGCTAAACTAGCAAGTTAGACTGCTAAGAACACTACATGGAGTACAACGGTCTACTTTGATGCTTTGGGAATGCTCAATTCTGTCCATAGATGAGCTTTTAAGGTTTTGTGCAATTTCAAGCATGACTTGGCGTATTGGCATCTTTACCTAACGAAACGTTGTACGAAAGCTAAACTAGCAAGTTAGACTTCTAAGAACACTAAATAGATTGCAACGGTCCACTTTGATGCTTTACGAATGCTCAATTCTGTCCGTAGACGAGCTTTTTAAGTTTTGTGCATTTTCAAACATAACTTGTTTTATTGACATCTTTATCGAACGAAACGTTGTACAAAAGCTAAACTAGCAAGTTACACTACTAACGATACTAAATAGAGTACAACGGTCCATTTTTGATGCTTTAGGAATGACGGTCCACTTTGATGCTTTGGGAATGCTCAATTCTGTCCATAGATGAGCTTTTAAGGTTTTGTGCAATTTCAAGCATAACTTGGTCTATGGAATCTTTACCTAGTGAAACGTTGTACGAAAGCTAAACTAGCAAGTTAGACCTCTAAGAACACTAAATAGAGTACAACGGTCCACTTTGATGCTTTACGAATGCCCAATTCTGTCCATAGACAAGTTTTTCAAGTGTTGTGCATTTTGAAACATAACTTGTTTTATTGGCATCTTTATCGAACGAAACATTGTACCAATGCTAAACTAACAAGTTAGACTGCTAAGAACACTCAGTAGAGTACAACGGTCGACTTTGATGCTTTGGGAATGCTCAATTACGTCCATAGATCAGCTTTTAAGGTTTTGTGCAATTTCAAGCATAACTTGGTCTATTGGAATCTTTACCTAACGAAACTCTGTACGAAATCTAAACTTGCAAGTAAGACTTCCAAGAACAGTAAATAGAGTACAACGGTCCACTTTGATGCTTTAGGAATGTTCAATTCTGTCCATAGACAAACTTTTCAAGTTTTGTGTAATTGGCAACATAACTTGGTCTACTCGTATCTTTAACTAACGAAATGTTGTATGAAAGCTAAAATAGCAAGTTAGACTACTAAGAACACTAAATAGAGTACAACGGTCCACTTTGATGCTTTGGCAATGCTCAATTCGGTCCATATATGAGCTTTTCAGGTTTTGTAAAATTTCAAGCATAACTTGGTCTATTGGAATCTTTACATAACGAAACGTTGTACGAAACCTAAACTAGCAAGTTAGACTTCTAAGAACACTAAATATAGTACAACGGTGCACATTGATGCTTTAGGAATGCTCAATTCTGTCCATAAACAAACCTTTCAAGTATTGTGCAATTTGAAACATAACTTGGTCTACTGGTATCTTTACCTAACGAAACGTTGTACGAAAGCTAAACTAGCAAGCTAGGCTGCTAAGAACACTAAATAGAGTACAACGGTCCACTTTGATGCTTTGGGAATGCTCAATTCTGTCCATAGATGAGCTTTTAAGGTTTGGTGCAATTTCAAGCATAACTTGGTCTATTGGCATCTTTACCTAACAAAAAGTTGTTCGAAAGCTAAACTAGCAAGTTAGACCTCTAAGAACACTAAATCGAGTACAACAGTCAACTTTGATGCTTTATGAATGCTCAATTCTGTCCATAGACGAGCTTTTCAAGTTTTGTGCATTTTCAAACATAACTTGTTTTATTGGCATCTTTATCGAACGAATCGTTGTACCAAAGCTAAACTAGCAAGCTAGACTGCTAAGAACACTAAATAGAGTACAACGGTTCACTTTGATGCTTTGGGAATGCTCAGTTCTGTCCATAGATGAGCTTTTAAGGTTTTGTACAATTTCAAGCATAACTTTGTCTATGGAATCTTTACCTAGTGAAACGTTGTACGAAAGCTAAACTAGCAAGTTAGACCTCTAAGAACACTAAATTGAGTACAACGGTCCACTTTGATGCTTTACGAATGCCCAATTCTGTCCATAGACAAGCTTTTCAAGTGTTGTGCATTTTCAAACATAACTTGTTTTATTGGCATCTGTATCGAACGAAACGTTGTACCAAAGCTAAACTAGCAATTTAGATTGCTAAGAACACTAAGTAGAGTACAACGGTCCACTTTGATGCTTTGGGAATGCTCAATTATGTCCATAGATCAGCTTTTAAGGTTTTGTGCAATTTCAAGCATAACTTGGTCTATTGGCATCTTCACCTAATGAAACTCTATACGAAAGCTAAACTAGCAAGTTAGAATTCCAAGAACAGTAAATAGAGTATAACGGTCCACTTTGATGCTTTAGGAATGCTCAATTCTGTCCATAGACAATCTTTTCAACTTTTGTGTAATTTGAAACATAACTTGGTCTACTCGTATCTTTACCTAATGAAATGTTGTACGAAAGCTAAAATAGCAAGTTAGACTACTAAGAACACTAAATAGAGTAGAATGGTCCACTTTGATGCTTTGGCAATGCTCAATTCGGTCCATAGATGAGCTTTTAAGGTTTTGTGCAATTTCAAGCATAACTTGGTCTATTGGAATCTTTACCTAACGAAACGTTGTGCGAAAGCTAAACTAGCAAGTTAGACTTATAAGAACAGTAAATAGATTACAACGGTCCACATTGATGCTTTAGGAATGCTCAATTCTGTGTATAGACAAACTTTTCAAGTTTTGTGCAATTTGAAACATAACTTGGTCTACTAGTATCTTTACCTAACGAAACGTTGTACGAAAGCTAAAATAGTAAGTTAGGCTGTTAAGAACATTAAATAGAGTACAACGGTCCCCTTTGATGCTTTGACCATGCTCAACTCAGTCCATAGATGAGCTTTTAAGGTTTTGTGCAATTTCAAGCATAACTTGGTCTATTGGAATCTTTACCTACGAAATGTTGTACGAAAGCTAAACTAGCAAGTTAGACTTCTAAGAATAGTAAATAGAGTACAACGGTCCACATTGATGCTTTAGAAATGCTCAATTCTGTCCATAGAAAAACTTTTCAAGTTTTGTGCAATTTGAAACAGAACTTGGTCTATCGGTATCTTTACCTAACGAAACGTTATACGAAAGCTAAACTCGCATGTTACATCTCTAAGAACACTAAATAGAGCACAACGGTCCACTTTGATGCTTTGGGAATGCTTAATTCTGTCCGTAGATGAGCTTTTAAGGTTTTGTGCAATTTCAAGCACAACATGGTCTATTGGAATCTTTACCTAACGAAACATTGTACGAAAGCTAAAATAGCAAGTTAGACCTCTAAGAACACTAAATAGAGTACAACGGTCCACTTTGATGCTTTACGAATGCTCAATTCTGCCTACAGATGAGCTTTTCAAGTGTTGTGCATTTTCAAACATGACTTGTTTTATTGGCATTTTTATCAAACGAAACGTTGTACCAAAGCTAAACTAGCAAGTTAGACTTCTAAGAAAACTAAATAGAGTACAACGGTCCACTTGATGCTTTAGGAATGCTCAATTCTGTCTATAGACAAACTTTTCAAGTTTCGTGTAATTTGAAACATAACTCGGTCTACTGGTATCTTTACCCAACAAAACGTTGTATGAAAGCTAACCTAGCAAGTTAGGCTGCTAAGAACACTAAATAGAGTAACGGTCCACTTTGATGCTTTGGGAATGCTCAATGCTGTCCATAGATTAGCTTTTAAGGTTTTGTGCAAGTTCAAGCAAAACTTGGTCTATTGGCATCTTTACCTAACGAAACGTTGTACGAAAGTTAAATTGGCAAGTTAGACCTCTAAGAACACTAAATGGTGTACAACGGTCCACTTTGATGCTTTACGAATGCTCAATTCTGTCCATAGACGAGCTTTTCAAGTTTTGTGCATTTTCAAACATAACTTGTTTTATTGGCATCTTTATCGAACGAATCGTTGTACCAAAGCTAAACTAGCAAGTTAGACTGCTAAGAACACCGAATAGAGTAGAACGGTCCACTTTGATGATTTGGGAATGCTCAATTCTGTCCATAGATGAGCTTTTAAGGTTTTGTGCAATTTCAAGCATGACTTGGTCTATTGGCTTCTTTAGCTAACGAAACGTTGAACGAAAGCTAAACTAGCAAGTTAGACTTCTAAGGACACTAAATAGAGTGCGACGGTCCACTTTGATGCTTTACGAATGCTCAATTCTGTCCATAGATGAGCTTTTCAAGTTTTGTGAATTTTCAAACATAACTTGTTTTATTGGCATCTTTATCGAATGAAACGTTCTAAAAAAGCTAAACTAGTAAGTTACACTTCTAACGACACTAAATAGAGTACGACGGTCCACTTTGATGTTTTAGAAATGCTCAATTCTATCCATAGAAAAACTTTTGAAGTTTTGTGCAATTTGAAACATAACTTGGTCTATTGTTATCTTGACCTAACGAAACATTGTACGAAAGCTAAACTCGCATGTTAGTCTGCTAAGAACACTAAATAGCGTACAACGGTCCACTTTGATACTTTGAGAATGCTCAATTCTATCCATAGATGAGCTTTTAAGGTTTTGTGTAATTTCAAGCATAACTTGGTCTATTGGCATCTTTACCTGACGAAACGTTGTACGAAAGCCAAATTAGCAAGTTAGACCTCTAAGAACACTAAATGGTGTACAACGGTCCACTTTGATGCTTTACGAATGCTCAATTCTGTCCATAGACGAGCTTTTCAAGTTTTGTGCATTTTCAAACATAACTTGTTTTATTGGCATCTTTATCAAACGAATCGTTGTACCAAAGCTAAACTAGCAAGTTAGACTGCTAAGAACACCGAATAGAGTACAATGGTCCACTTTGATGCTTCGGAAATGCTCAATTAAGTCCATAGACGAGCTTTTCAAGTTTTGTGCATTTTCAAACATAACTTGGTTTATTGGCATCTTTATTGAACGAAACATTGTACGAATGCTAAACTAGCAAGTTACACTTCAAACAACACTAAATAGAGTACAACGGTCCACTTTGATACTTTGGCATTGCTCAATTCTGTCCAAGACAAACTTTTCAAGTTTTGTGCAATTCGAAACATAACTTGTTCTATGGGTATCTTTGGCTAACGAAACGTTGTACGAAAGCTAAACTAGCAAGTTAGACTACTAGGAACACTAAATAGAGTAAAACGGTCCACTTTGATGCTTTGGGAATGCTCAATTCTGTCCATAGATGAGCTTTTAAGGTTTTGTGCAACTTCAAGCATAACTTGGTCTATTGGCATCTTTATCTAACAAAATGTTGTACGAAAGCTAAACTTGCAAGTTAGACTTCTAAGAACACTAAATAGAGTACAATGGTCTACTTTGATGATTTGGGAATGCTCAATTTGTCCATGGATGAGCTTTTAAGGTTTTGTGCAACTTCAAGCATAACTTGGTATGTTGGCATCTTTACCTAACGAAACGTTGTACGAAAGCTAAACTAGAAAGTTAGACTGCTATGAACAATAAATAGAGTAGAACGGTCCTCTTTGATGCTTCGGGAATGCTCAATTAAGTCCATAGACGAGCTTTTCAAGTTTTGTGCATTTTCAAACATAACTTGGCTTATTGGCATCTTTATCGAACGAAACATTGTACGAAAGCTAAACTAGCAAGTTACACTTCTAACAACACTAAATAGAGTACAACGGTCCACTTTGATGCTTTGGCAAAGCTCAATTCTGTCCAAGACAAACTTTTCAAGTTTTGTGCAATTCGAAACATAACTTGTTCTATTGGTAACTTTACCTAACGAAACGTTGTACGAAAGCTAAACTTGCAAGTTAGACTACTAGGAACACTAAATACAGTACAACGGTCCACTTTAATGCTTTAGGGAATGCTCAATTCTGTCCATAGATTAGCTTTTAAGTTTTTGTGCAATTTCAAGCCTAACTTGGTCTATTGGCATCTTTAGCTAACGAAACGTTGTACGAAAGCTAAACTAGCAAGTTAGACTTCTAATAACACTAAATAGAGTGCAACGGTCCACTCTGATGTTTTACGAATGCTCAATTATGTCCATAGACAAGCTTTTCAAGTTTTGCGCATTTTCAAACAGAACTTGTTTTATTGGCATCTTTATCGAACGAAACGTTGTACAAAAGCTAAACTAGCAAGTTAGACTGCTAAGAACACTAAATAGAGTACAACGGTCCACTTTGATGCTTTGAGAATGCTCAATTCTGTCCATAGATTAGCTTTTAAGGTATTGTGCAATTTCAAGCATAACTTGGTCCATTGGCATCTTTACCTGACGAAACGTTGTACGAAAGCTAAACTAGAAAGTTAGACTGCTAAGAACACTAAATAGAGTACAACGGTCCACTTTGATGCTTGACCAATGCTCAATTCTGTCCATAGACAAACTTTTCAAGTTTTGTGCAATTTGAAACATAACTTGGTCTGCTGGTATCTTCACTTAACGAAACGTTGTACGGAAACTAAACTAGCAAGTTAGGCTGCTAAGAACACAAAATAGAGTACAGCGGTCCACTTTGAGTCTTTGGGAATGCTCAACTCTTTCCATAGATCAGCTTTTAAGGTTTTGTGCAATTTCAAGCATAACTTTGTTAATTGGCATCTTTCCCTGACGAAACGTTGTACAAAAGCTAAACTAGCAAGTTAGACCTATAAGAACACTAAATAGAGTACAACGGTCCACTTTAATTCTTTACGCATGCTCAATTTTGTCCATGGACGAGCTTTTTATGTTTTATGCATTTTCAAACATAACTTGTGTTATTGGCATCTTTATCGAACGAAACGTTGTACCAAAGCTAAACTAGCAAGTTATATTGCAAAGAACACTAAATAGAGTACAACGGTCCACTTTGATGCTTTGGGATTGCTCAATTCTGTCCATAGATGAGCTTTTAAGGTTTTGTGCAATTTCTAGCATGACTTGGTCTATTGGCATCTTTAGCAAACGAAACGTTGTACGGAAAAAAACTAGCAAGTTAGACTTCTAAAAACACTAAATAGAGTGCAACGGTCCACTTTGATGCTTTACAAATGCTCAATTCTGTCCATAGGCAAGCCTTTCAAGTTTTGTGCATTTTCAAACATAACTTGTTTTATTGGCCTCTTTATCGAACGAAACGTTGTACAAAAGCTAAACTAGCAATTTACACTTCTAACGACACTAAATAAAGTACAACGGTTCACACTTATGCTTTAGGAATGCTCAATTCTGTCCATAGACAAACTTTTCAAGTTTTGTGCAATTTGAAACATAACTTGGTCTATTGGTATCTTTACCTAATGAAACGTTATACGAAAGCTAAACTCACATGTTAGACTGCTAAGAACACTAAATAGAGTACAACGGTCCACTTTGATGCTTTGGGAATGCTCAATTCTGTCCAAAGATGAGCTTTTAACGTTTTGTGCAATTTCAAGCATAACTTGGTCTATTGGCATCTTTACCTAACGAAACGTTGTACGAAAGCTAAACTAGCAAGTTATACTTCTAAGAACACTAAATAGAGTGCAACGGTCCACTTTGATGCTTTACGATTGCTCAGTTCTATCCATAGACGAGCTTTTCAAGTTTTGCTCAGTTTCAAACATAACTTGTTTTTTTGCCATCTTTATCGAACGAAACGTTGTACAAAAGCTAAACTAGCAAGTTAGACTGCTAAGAACACTAAATAGGGTACAACGGTCCATTTTGACGCTTTGAGAATGCTCAATTCTGTCCATAGATGAGCTTTTAAGGTATTGTGCAATTTCAAGCATAACTTAGTCCATTGGCATCTTTAGCTAACGAAACGTTGTACGAAAGCTAAACTAGCAAGTTAGACTTCTAAGAAAACTAAATAGAGTACAACGGTCCACTTTGATGCTTTCGGAATGCTCAATTCTGTCCATAGGCAAACTTTTCAAGTTTTGTGCAATTTCAAAAACAACTTGGTCTACTGGTATCATTACCTAACGAAACGATGTACGAATACTAAACAAGCAAGTTAGGCTGCTAAGAACACTAAATAGAGTACAACGGTCCACTTTGATGCTTTGGGAATGCTCAATTCTGTCCATGCATGAGCTTTTAAGGTTTTGTGCAATTTCTAGCATGACTTGGTCTATTGGCATCTTTAGCAAACGAAACGTTGTACGGAAAAAAACTAGCAAGTTAGACTTCTAAAAACACTAAATAGAGTGCAACGGTCCACTTTGATGCTTTCGGAATGCTCAATTTTGTCCATAGACGAGCTTTTTATGTTTTATGCATTTTCAAACATAACTTGTGTTATTGGCATCTTTATCGAACGAAACGTTGTACCAAAGCTAAACTAGCAAGTTATATTGCAAAGAACACTAAATAGAGTACAACGGTCCACTTTGATGCTTTGGGATTGCTCAATTTTGTCCATAGATGAGCTTTTAAGGTTTTGTGCAATTTCTAGCATGACTTGGTCTATTGGCATCTTTAGCAAACGAAACGTTGTACGGAAAAAAACTAGCAAGTTAGACTTCTAAAAACACTAAATAGAGTGCAACGGTCCACTTTGATGCTTTACAAATGCTCAATTCTGTCCATAGACAAGCCTTTCAAGTTTTGTGCATTTTCAAACATAACTTGTTTTATTGGCATCTTTATCGAACGAAACGTTGTACAAAAGCTAAACTAGCAATTTACACTTCTAACGACACTAAATAAAGTACAACGGTTCACACTTATGCTTTAGGAATGCTCAATTCTGTCCATAGACAAACTTTTCAAGTTTTGTGCAATTTGAAACATAACTTGGTCTATTGGTATCTTTACCTAATGAAACGTTATACGAAAGCTAAACTCACATGTTAGACTGCTAAGAACACTAAATAGAGTACAACGGTCCACTTTGATGCTTTGGGAATGCTCCATTCTGTCCAAAGATGAGCTTTTAACGTTTTGTGCAATTTCAAGCATAACTTGGTCTATTGGCATCTTTACCTAACGAAACGTTGTACGAAAGCTAAACTAGCAAGTTATACTTCTAAGAACACTAAATAGAGTGCAACGGTCCACTTTGATGCTTTACGATTGCTCAGTTCTATCCATAGACGAGCTTTTCAAGTTTTGCGCATTTTCAAACATAACTTGTTTTTTTGCCATCTTTATCGAACGAAACGTTGTACAAAAGCTAAACTAGCAAGTTAGACTGCTAAGAACACTAAATAGGGTACAACGGTCCATTTTGACGCTTTGAGAATGCTCAATTCTGTCCATAGATGAGCTTTTAAGGTATTGTGCAATTTCAAGCATAACTTAGTCCATTGGCATCTTTAGCTAACGAAACGTTGTACGAAAGCTAAACTAGCAAGTTAGACTTCTAAGAAAACTAAATAGAGTACAACGGTCCACTTTGATGCTTTCGGAATGCTCAATTCTGTCCATAGGCAAACTTTTCAAGTTTTGTGCAATTTCAAAAACAACTTGGTCTACTGGTATCATTACCTAACGAAACGATGTACGAATACTAAACAAGCAAGTTAGGCTGCTAAGAACACTAAATAGAGTACAACGGTCCACTTTGATGCTTTGGGAATGCTCAATTCTGTCCATGCATGAGCTTTTAAGGTTTTGTGCAATTTCAAGCATAACTTGGTCGATTGACATCTTTACCTAACGAAACGTTGTACGAAAGCTAAACTAGGAAGTTAGACCTCTAAGAACACTAAATAGAGTATAACGGTCCACTTTAATGCTTTACCAATGCTCAATTCTGTCCATAAATGACCTTTTCATGTTCTGTGCATTTTCAAACATAACTTGTCTTATTGGCATCTTTATCGAACGAAACGTTGTACCAAAGCTAAACTAGCAAGTTAGACTGCGAAGAACACTAAATAGAGTACAACGGTCCACTTTGATGCTTTGCGAATGCTCAATTCTATCCATGGATGAGCTTTTAAGGTTTTGTGCAATTTCAAGCATAATTTGGTCTGTTGGCATCTTCACCTAACGAAACCTTGTACGAAAGCTAAACTAGCAAGTTAGACTTCTAATAACACTAAATAGAGTGCAACGGTCCACTTTGATGCTTTACGATTGCTCAATTCTGTCCATAGACGAGCTTTTCAAGTTTTGTGCATTTTGAAACATAACTTGTTTTATTGGCATCTTTATCCAACGAAACGTTGTACAAAAGCTAAACTAGCAAGTTACACTTCTAACGACACTAAATAGACTACAACGGTCCACTTTGATGCTTTGGGAATGCTCAATTCGTTCCATCGATGAGCTTTTAAGGTTTTGTGCAATTTGAAGCATAACTTGGTCTGTTGGCATCTTTACATAACGAAACGTTGTACGAAAGCTAAACTAGCAAGTTAGACTTCTAAGAACACTAAATAGAGTGCAACGGTCCACTTTGATGCTTTACGATTGCTCAATTCTTTCCATAGACGAGCTTTTCAAGTTTTGTGCATTTTCAAACATAACTTGTTTTATTGGCATCTTTATAGAATGAAACGTTGTACCAAAGCTAAACTAGCAAGTTAGACTGCTAAGAACACTTAATAGAGTACAACGGTCCACGTTGATGCTTTGGGAATGCTCAATTCTGTCCATAGCTGAGCTTTTAAGGTTTTGTACAATTTCACGCATGACTTGGCCTATTGGCATCTTTGGCTAGCGAAACGTTGTACGAAAGCTAAACTAGCAAGTTAGACTTCTAAGAACACTAAATAGAGTGCAACGATCCACTTTGAAGGTTTAAGAATGCTCAATTCTATCCATAGACGAGCTTGTCAAGTTTTTTGCATTTTCAAACATAACTTGTTTGTTGGCATCTTTATAGAACGAAACGTTGTACAAAAGCGAAACTATTAAGTTAGACTGGTAAGAACACCAAATAGAGTACAACGGTCCACTTTGATGCTTTGGGAATACTCAATTCTGTCCATAGATGAGCTTTTAAGGTTTTGTGGAATTTCGAGCATAACTTGGTGTATTGGCAACTTTACCTAACGAAACAGTGTACGAAAGCTAAACTAGAAAGTTAGATTTCTAAGAACACGTTCACTAAATAGAGTGCAACGGTCCACTTTGATGATTTGGGAATGCTCAATTCTGCCCATATATGAGCTTTTAAGGTTTTGTGCAATTTCAAGCATAACTTGGTCTGTTGGCATCTTCACCGAACGAAACGTTGTACGAAAGCTAAACTAGCAAGTTAGACTTCTAAGAACACTAAATAGAGTGCAACGGTCCACTTTGATGCTTTACTATTGCTCAATTCTTTCCATAGACGAGGTTTCCAAGTTTTGTGCATTTTGAAACATAACTTGTTTTATTGGCATCTTTATCGAATGAAACGTTGTACAAAAGCTAAACCAGCAAGTTACACTTCTAACGACACTAAATAGACTACAACGGTCCACTTTGATGCTTTGGGAACGCTCAATTCTTTCCATCGATGAGCTTTTAAGGTTTTGTGCAATTTCAAGCATAACTTGGTCTGTTGGCATCATTACCTAACAAAACGATGTACGAATACTAAACTAGCAAGTTTGGCTGCAAAGAACACTAAATAGAGTACAACGGTCCACTTTGATGCTTTGGGAATGCTCAATTCTGTCCATAGATGAGCTTTTAAGGTTTTGTGCAATTTCAAGCATGACTTGGCGTATTGGCATCTTTAGCTAACGAAACGTTGTACGAAAGCTAAACTAGCAAGTCAGACTTCTAAGAACACTAAATAGATTGCAACGGCCCACTTTAATGCTTTACGAATTCTCAATTCTGTCTATAGACGAGCTTTTCATGTTTTGTGCATTTTCAAACATAACTTGTTTTATTGGCATCTTTATCGAACGAAACGTTGTACAAAAGCTAAACTAGCAAGTTACACTACTAACGATACTAAATAGAGTACAACGGTCCACTTTGATGCTTTAGGAATGCTCAGTTCTGCCCATAGACAAACTTTTCAAGTTTTGTGCAATTTGAAACATAACTTGGTCTATTGGTATCTTTACCTAACGAAACGTTATATGAAAGCTAAACTCGCATGTTAGACTGCTAAGAACACTAAATAGACTACAACGTTCCACTTTGATTCTTTGGGAATGCTCAATTCTGTCCATATATTAGCTTTTAAGGTTTTGTGCAATTTCAAGCATAACTTGGTCTATTGGAATCTTTACCTAACGAAACGTTGTACGATAGCTAAACTAGCAAGTGAGACCTCTAAGAACACTAAATTGAGTACAACGGTCCACTTTGATGCTTTACGAATGCTCAATTCTGTCCAGAGACGAGCTTTTCAAGTGTTGTGCATTTTCAAACATAACTTGTTTTATTGGCATCTTCATCGAACGAAACGTTGTACCAATGCTAAACAAGAAAGTTAGACTACTAAGAACACTAAATAGAGTACAACGGTCCACTTTGATGATTTAGGAATGCTCAATTCTGTCCATAGATGTGCTTTTAAGGTTTTGTGCAATTTCAAGCATAACTTGGTCTATTGGCATCTTTACCTAACGAAACACTGTACGAAAGCTAAACTAGCAAGTTTGACTTCCAAGAACACTAAATAGAGTACAACGGTCCACTTTGATGCTTTAGGAATGCTCAATTCTGTCCATAGACAAACTTTTCAAGTTTTGTGTAATTTGAAACATAACTTGGTCTACTCGTATCTTTACCAAACGAAATGTTGTACAAAAGTTAAACTCACAAGTTAGACTGCTAAGAACACAAAATAGAGTACAACGGTCCACTTTTATGCTTTGGCAATGCTCAATTCGGTCTATAGATGAGCTTTTAAGGTTTTGTGCAATTCCAAGCAGAACTTGATCTATTGGAATCTTTACCTAACGAAACGTTGTACGAAAGCTAAACTAGCAAGTTAGACTTCTAAGAAGACTAAATAGAGTACAACGGTCCACATTGATGCTTTAGGAATGCTCAATTCTGTCCATAGACAAACTTTTCAACTATTGTGCAATTTGAAACATAACTTGGTCTACTGGTATCTTTACCTAACGAAATGTTGTACGAAAGCTAAACTAGCAAGTTAGGCTGCTAAGAACAATAAATAGAGTACAACGGTCCACTTTGATGCTTTGGGAATGCTCAATTCTGCCCATAGACGAGCTTTTAAGGTTTTGTGCAATTTCAAGCATGACTTGGTCTATTGGCATCTTTACCTAACAAAAACTTGTAGGAAAGCTAAACTAGCAAGTTAGACCTCTAAGAACACTAAATAGAGTACAACAGTCCACTTTGATGCTTTACGAAGCTCAATTCTGTCCATAGACGAGCTTTTCATGTTTTGTGCATTTTCAAACATAACTTATTTTATTGGCAACTTTATCGAACGAAACGTTGTACGAAAGCTAAACTAGCAAGTTGGACTTCTAAGAACACTAAATGGAGTACAACGATCCACTTTGATGCTTTAGGAATGCTCAATTTTGTCCATAGGCAAACTTTTCAAGTTTTGTGCAATTTGAAACATAACTTGGTCTACTGGTATCTTTACCTAACGAAACGTTGTACGAAAGCTAAAATAGCAAGTAAGGTTGCTAAGAATACTAAATAGAGTACAACTGTCCACTTTGATGCTTTGGGAATGCTCAATTCTGTCCATAGATGAGTTTTAAGGTTTTGTGCAATTTCAAGCATAACTTGGTCTATGGAATCTTTACCTAGTGAAACGTTGTACGAAAGCTAAACTAGCAAGTTAGACATCTAAGAACACTAAATAGAGTACAACGGTCCACTTTAATGCTTTACGAATGCCCAATTCTGTCCATAGACAAGCTTTTCAAGTGTTGTGCATTTTGAAACGTAACTTGTTTTATTGGCATCTTTATCGAACGAAACGTTGTACCAATGCTAAACTAGCAAGTTAGACTGCTAAGAAAACTAAGTAGAGTACAACGGTCCACTTTGATGCTTTGGGAAGGCTCAATTATGTCCATAGATCAGCTTTGAAGGTTTTGTGCAATTTCAAGCATAACTTGGTCTATTGGCATCTTTACCTAACGAAACTCTATACGAAAGCTAAACTAGCAAGTAAGACTTCCAAGAACAGTAAATAGAGTACAACGGTCCACTTTGATGCTTTAGAAATGCTCAATTTTGTCCATGGACAAACTTTTAAAGTTTTATGTAATTTGAAACATAACTTGGGCTACTCGTATCTTTACCTGATGAAATGTTGTACGAAAGCTAAAATAGCAAGTTAGACTACTAAAAACACTAAATAGAGTACAACGGTCCACTTTGATGCTTTGGCAATGCTCAATTCGGTCCATAGATGAGCTTTTAAGGTTTTGTGCAATTTCAAGCATAACTTGGTCTATTGGAATCTTTACCTAACGAAACGTTGTACAAAAGCTAAACTTGCAACTTAGACTTCTAAGAACACTAAATAGAGTACAACGGTACACATTGATGCTTTAGGAATGCTCAATTCTATCCATAGACAAACCTTTCAAGTATTGTGCAATTTGAAACATAACTTGGTCTACTGGTATCTTTACCTAACGAAACGTTGTACGAAAGCTAAACTAGCAAGCTAGGCCGCTAAGAACACTAAATAGAGTACAACGGTCCACTTTAATGCTTTGGGAATGCTCAATTTTGTCCATAGATGAGCTTTTAAGATTTTGTGCAATTTCAAGCATAACTTGGTCTATTGGCATCTTTACCTAACAAAAAGTTGTACGAAAGCTAAACTAGCAAGTTAGACCTCTAAGAACACTAAATAGAGTACAACAGTCAACTTTGATGCTTTACGAAAGCTCAATTCTGTCCATAGACGAGCTTTTCATGTTTTGTGCATTTTCAAACATAACTTGTTTTATTGGCATCTTTATCGAACGAAACGTTGTACCAAAGCTAAACTAGCACGGTAGACTGCTAAGAACACTAAGTAGAGTACAACGGTCCACTTTGATGCTTTGGGAATGCTCAATTATGTCCACAGATCAGCTTTTAAGGTTTTGTACAATTTCAAGCATAACTTGGTCTATTGGCATCTTTACCTAACGAAACTCTGTATGAAAGCTAAACAAGCAAGTAAGACTTCCAAGAACAGTAAATAGAGTACAACAGTCCATTTTGATGCTTTAGGAATGCTCAATTCTGCCCATAAACAAACTTTTCAAGTTTTGTGCAATTTGAAACATAACTTGGTCTATTTGTATCTTTACCTAACGAAACATTATACGAAAGCTAAACTCGCATGTTAAACTGCTAAGAACACTAAATAGAGTACAACGGTCCACTTTGATGCTTTGGGAATGCTCAATTCTGTCCATAGATTAGCTTTTAAGGTCTTGTGCAATTTCAAGCATAACTTGGTCTGTGGAATCTTTACCTAGTGAAACGTTGTACGAAAGCTAAACTAGCAAGTTAGACCTCTAAGAACACTAAATTGAGTACAACGGTCCACTTTGATGCTTTACGAATGCCCAATTCTGTCCATAGACAAGCTTTTCAAGTGTAGTGCATTTTCAAACATAACTTGTTTTATTGGCATCTGTATCGAACGAAACGTTGTATTAAAGCTAAACTAGCAAGTTAGACTGCTAAGAACACTAAGTAGAGTACAACGGTCCACTTTGATGCTTTGGGAATGCTCAATTATGTCCATAGATCAGCTTTTAAGGTTTTGTGCAATTTCAAGCATAACTTGGTCTATTGGCATCTTCACCTAACGAAACTCTATACGAAAGCTAAACTAGCAAGTTAGACTTCCAAGAACAGTAAATAGAGTACAACGGTCCACTTTGATGATTTAGGAATGCTCAATTCTGTCCATAGACAAACTTTTCAACTTTTGTGTAATTTGAAACATAACTTGGTCTACTCGTATCTTTACCTAACGAAATGTTGTACGAAAGCTAAAATAGCAAGTTAGACTACTAAGAACACTAAATAGAGTACAACGGTCAACTTTGATGCTTTGGCAATGCTAAATTCGGTCCATAGATGAGCTTTTAAGGTTTTGTGCAATTTCAAGCGTAACTTGGTCTATTGGAATCTTTACCTAACGAAACGTTGTACGAAAGCTAAACTAGCAAGTTAGACTTATCAACAGTAAATAGATTACAACGGTCCACATTGATGCTTTAGGAATGCTCAATTCTGTCCATAGACAAACTTTTCAAGTTTTGTGCAATTTGAAATATAACTTGGTCTACTAGTATCTTTACCTAACGAAACTTTGTACGAAAGCTGAACTAGCAAGTTAGGCTATTAAGAACATTAAATAGAGTACAACGGTCCCCTTTGATGCTTTGACAATGCTCAATTCAGTCCATAGATGAGCTTTTAAGGTTTTGTGCAATTTCAAGCATAACTTGGTTTATTGGAATCTTTACCTAATGAAATGTTGTACGAAAACTAAGCCAGCAAGTTAGACTTCTAACAACACTAAATAGAATACAACGGTCCACATTGATGCTTTAGGAATGCTCAATTCTGTCCATAGACAAACTTTTCATGTTTTGTGCAATTTCAAACAGAACTCGGTCTATCGGTATCTTTACCTAATGAAACGTTATACGAAAGCTAAACTCGCATGTTACATCGCTAAGAACACTAAATAGAGTACAACGGTCTACTTTGATGCTTTGGGAATGCTCAATTCTGTCCATAGATGAGCTTTTAAGTTTTTGTGCAATTTCAAGCAGAACATGGTCTATTGGAATCTTTACCTAACGAAACATTGTACGAAAGCTAAAATAGCAAGTTAGACCTCTAAGAACACTAAATAGAGTACAACGGTCCACTTTGATACTTTACGAATGCTCAATTCTGCCCACAGATGAGCTTTTCAAGTGTTGTGCATTTTCAAACATGACTTGTTTTATTGGCATTTTTATCGAACGAAATGTTGTACCAAAGCTAAACTAGCAAGTTAGACTTCTAAGAAAACTAAATAGAGTACAACGGTCCACTTTGATGCTTTAGGAATGCTCAATTCTGTCTATAGACAAACTTTTCAAGTTTTATGTAATTTGAAACATAACTTGGTCTACTGGTATCTTGACCTAACAAAACGTTGTATGAAAGCTAACCTAGCAAGTTAGGCTGCTAAGAACACTAAATACATTAACGGTCCACTTTGATGCTTTGGGAATGCTCAATTCTGTCCATAGATTAGCTTTTAAGGTTTTGTGCAAGTTCAAGCATAACTTGGTCTATTGGCATCTTTACCTAACGAAACGTTGTACGAAAGCTAAATTAGCAAGTTAGACCTCTAAGAACACTAAATGGTGTACAACGGTCCACTTTGATGCTTTACGAATGCTCAATTCTGTCCATTGACGAGCTTTTCAAGTTTTGTGCATTTTCAAACATAACTTGTTTTATTGGCATCTTTATCGAACGAATCGTTATACCAAAGCTAAACTAGCAAGTTAGACTGCTAAGAACACCGAATAGAGTATAACGGTCCACTTTGATGCTTTGGGAACGCTCAATTCTGTCCATGGATGAGCTTTTAAGGTTTTGTGCAATTTCAAGCATGACTCGGTCGATTGGCTTCTTTAGCTAACGAAACGTTGAACGAAAGCTAAACTAGCAAGTTAGACTTCTAAGGACACTAAATAGAGTGTGACGGTCCACTTTGATGCTTTACGAATGCTCAATTCTGTCCATAGATGAGCTTTTCAAGTTTTGTGCATTTTCAAACATAACTTGTTTTATTGGCATCTTTATCGAATGAAACGTTCTAAAAAAGCTAAACTAGTAAGTTACACTTCTAACGACACTAAATAGAGTACAACGTCCACTTTGATGCTTTAGGAATGCTCAATTCTGTCCATAGAAAAACTTTTCAAGTTTTGTGCAATTTGAAACAAAACTTGGTCTATTGTTATCTTGACTTAACGAAACGTTGTACGAAGGCTAAACTCGCATGTTAGTCTGCTAAGAACACTAAATAGCGTACAATGGTCCACTTTGATGCTTTGACAATGCTCAATTCTGTCCATAGATGAGCTTTTAAGATTTTGTGTAATTTCAAGCATAACTTGGTGTATTGGCATCTTTATCTCACGAAACGTTGTACGAAAGCTAAACTAGCAAGTTAGACATCTAAGAACACTAAATAGAGTACAACGGTCCACTTTGATGCTTTGGGAATGCTCAATTCTGTCCATAGATGAGCTTTTAAGGTTTTGTGCAATTTCAAGCATAACTTGGTCTATTGGCATCTTTAGCTAACGAAACGTTGTACGAAAGCTAAACTAGCACGTTAGACTTCTAAGAACACGAAATAGAGTGCAACGGTCCACTTTGATGCTTGAGCAATGCTCAATTCTGCCATAGACAAACTTTTCAAGTTTTGTGCAATTTGAAACATAACTTGGTCTCCTAGTATCTTTACCTAACGAAACGTTGTACGAAAACTAAACTAGCAAGTTAGGCTGCTAAGACCACAAAATAGAGTACAGCGGTACACTTTGATGCTTTGGGAATGCTCAATTCTGTCCATAGATGAGCTTTTAAGGTTTTGTGCAAGTTCAAGCATAACTTGGTCTATTGGCATCTTTACCTAACGAAACGTTGTACGAAAGCCAAATTAGCAAGTTAGACCTCTAAGAACACTAAATGGTGTATAACGGTGCACTTTGATGCTTTACGAATGCTCAATTCTGTCCATAGACGAGCTTTTCAAGTTTTGTGCATTTTCAAACATAACTTGTTCTATTGGCATATTTATCAAACGAATCGTTGTACCAAGGCTAAACTAGCTAGTTAGACTGCTAAGAACACCGAATAGAGTACAACGGTCCACTTTGATGCTTTGGGAATGCTCAATTCTGTCCATAGATGAGCTTTTAAGGTTTTGTGCAATTTCAAGCATGACTTGGTCTATTGGCTTCTTTAGCTAATGAAATGTTGAACGGAAGCTAAACTAGCGAGTTAGCCTGCTACGAAGACTAAATAGAGCAAAACGGTCCACTTTGATGCTTCGGGAATGCTCAAGTCCATAGACGAGCTTTTCAAGTTTTGTGCAGTTTCAAACATAACTTGGTTTATTGGCATCTTTATTGAATGAAAGATTGTACGAAAGCTAAACTAGCAAGTTACACTTCTAACAACACTAAATAGAGTACAACGGTCCACTTTGATACTTTGGCAATGCTCAATTCTGTCCAAGACAAACTTTTCAAGTTTTGTGCAATTCGAAACATAACTTGTTTTATGGGTATCTTTACCTAACGAAACGTTGTACGACAGCTAAACTGGCAAGTTAGACTACTAGGAACACTAAATAGAGTAAAACGGTCCACTTTGATGCTTTGAGAATGCTCAATTCTGTCCATAGATGAGCTTTTAAGGTTTTGTGCAATTTCAAGCATAACTTGGTCTATTGGCATCTTTAGCTAACGAAACGTTGTACGAAAGCTAAACTAGCACGTTAGACTTCTAAGAACACGAAATAGAGTGCAACGGTCCACTTTGATGCTTTACGAATGCTCAATTCTGTCCATAGACGAGCTTTTCAAGTTTTGTGCGTTTTCAAACATAACTTGGTTTATCGGCATCTTTATCGAACGAAACATTGTTGAAAAGCTAAACTAGTAAGTTACACTTCTAACAACACTAAATAAAGTACAATGGTTCACTTTGATGCTCAGGAATGATAAATTCTGTCTGTAGACAAACTTTTCAAGTATTGTGCAATTCGAAACATAACTTGGTCTATTGGTATCTTTGCCTAACGAAACGTTGTATGAAAGTTAAACTAGCAAGTTAGACTTCTAAGAACACTGAATAGAGTGCAACGGTCCACTTAATTGCTTTACTAATGCTCAATTCTGTCCATAGACGAGCTTTTCAAGTTTTGTGCATTTTCAAACATAACTTGTTTTATTGGCAACTTTATCTAACGAAACGTTGTACAAAAACTAAACTAGCAAGTTAGATTACTAAGAACACTAAATAGAGTACAACGGTCCATTTTAATGCTTTGGGAATGCTCAATTCTATCCATAGATGAGCTTTTAAGGTTTTGTGCAATTTCAAGCATAACTTGGTCTATTGGCATCTTTATCTAACGAAACGTTGTACGAAAGCTAAACTTGCAAGTTAGACTTCTAAGAACACTAAATAGAGTACAATGGTCTACTTTGATGATTTGGGAATGCTCAATTCTGTCCATGAATGAGGTTTTAAGGTTTTGTGCAATTTCAAGCATAACTTGGTATGTTGGCATCTTTACCTAACGAAACGTCGTACGAAAGCTAAACTAGCAAGTTAGACTGCTACGAACAATCAATAGAGTACAACGGTCCTCTTTGATGCTTCGGGAATGCTCAATTAAGTCCATAGACGAGCTTTTCAAGTTTTGTACGTTTTCAAACATAACTTGGTTTATTGGAATCTTTATCGAACGAAACATTGTACGAAAGCTAAACTAGCAAGTTACACTTCTAACAACACTAAATAGAGTACAACGGTCCACTTTGATGCTTTTGCAATGCTTAATTCTGTCCAAGACAAACTTTTCAAGTTTTGTGCAATTCGAAACATAACTTGTTCTATTGGTATCTTTACCTAACGAAACGTTGTACGTAAGCTAAACTTGCAAGTTAGACTACTAGAAACACTAAATAGAGTAAAACGGTCCGCTTTGATGCTTTGGGGAATGCTCAATTCTGTCCATAGATGAGCTTTTAAGTTTTTGTACAATTTCAAGCATAACTTGGTCTATTGGCATCTTTAGCTAACGAAACGCTGTACGAAAGCTAAACTAGCAAGCTAGACTTCTAAGAACAGTAAATAGAGTGCAACGGTCCACTTTGATGCTTTACGAATGCTCAATTCTGTCCATAGACGAGCTTTTCAAGTTTTGCGCATTTTCAAACAGAACCTGTTTTATTGGCATCTTTATCGAACGAAACGTTGTACAAAAGCTAAACTAGCAAGTTAGACTGCTAAGAACACTAAATAGAGTACAACGGTCCACTTTGATGCTTTGAGGATGCTCAATTCTGTCCATAGATGAGCTTTTAAGGTATTGTGCAATTTCAAGCATAACTTGGTCCATTGGCATCTTTACCTGACGAAACGTTGTACGAAAGCTAAACTAGCAAGTTAGACTGCTAAGAACACTAAATAGAGTACAACGGTCCACTTTGATGCTTGAGCAATGCTCAATTCTGCCATAGACAAACTTTAAGTTTTGTGCAATTTGAAACATAACTTCGTCTCCTAGTATCTTTACCTAACGAAACGTTGTACGAAAACTAAACTAGCAAGTTAGGCTGCTAAGACCACAAAATAGAGTACAGTGGTACACTTTGATGCTTTGGGAATGCTCAATTCTGTGCATAGATGAGCTTTTAAGATTTTGTACAATTTCAAGCATAACTTGGTCTATTGGCATCTTTAGCAAACGAAACGTTGTACGAAAGAAAAACTAGCAAGTTAGACTTCTAAAAACACTAAATAGAGTGCAACGGTCCACTTTGATGCTTTACGAATGCTCAATTCTGTCCATAGACGAGCCTTTCAAGTTTTGTGCATTTTCAAACATAACTTGTTTTATTGCCATCTTTATCGAACGAAAAGTTGTACAAAAGCTAAACTAGCAAGTTACACTTCTAACGACGCTAAGTAGAGTACAACAGCTTAATCTGATGATTTAGGAATGCTCAATTCTGTCCATAGACAAACTTTTCAAGTTTTGTGCAATTTGAAACATAACTTGGTCTATTGGTATCTTTACCTAACGAAACGTTGTACGAAAGCTAAACTAGCAAGTTATACTTCTTAGAACACTAAATAGAGTGCAACGGTCCACTTTGATGCTTTACAAATGTTCAGTTCTATCCATAGACGAGCTTTTCAAGTTTTGCGCATTTTCGAACATAACTTGTTCTATTGGCATCTTTATCGAACGAATCGTTGTACCAAAGCTAAACTAGCAAGTTAGACTGCTAAGAACACTAAATAGGGTACAACAGTCCACTTTGATGCTTTGAGAATGCTCAATTCTATCCATAGATGAGCTTTTAAGGTATTGTGCAATTTCAAGCATAACTTAGTCCATTGGCATCTTTACCTAACGAAACATTGTACGAAAGCTAAACTAGCAAGTTAGACTTCTAAGAAAACCAAATAGAGTACAACGGTCCACTTTGATGCTTTAGGAATGCTCAATTCAGTCCGTAGACAAACTTTTCAAGTTTTGTGCAATTTGAAACACAACTTGGTCTACTGGTATCATTACCTAACGAAACGATGTATGAATACTAAACTAGCAAGTTAGGCTGCTAAGAACACTAAATAGAGTACAGCGGTCCACTTTGATGCTTTGGGAATGCTCAATTCTATCCATGGATGAGCTTTTAAGGTTTTGTGCAATTTCAAGCATAACTTGGTCTGTTGGCATCTTCACCTAACGAAACGTTGTACGAAAGCTAAACTAGCAAGTTAGAATTCTAAGAACACTAAATAGAGTGCAACGGTCCATTTTGATGCTTTACGATTGCTCAATTCTGTCCATAGACGAGCTTTTCAAGTTTTGTGCATTTTGAAACATAACTTGTTTTATTGGCATATTTATTGAACGAAACGTTGTACAAAAGCTAAACTAGCAAGTTACACTTCTAACGACACTAAATAGAGTACAACGGTTCACTTTGATGCTTTAGGAATTGTCAATTCTGTCCGTAGACAAACTTTTCAAGGTTTGTGCAATTTAAAACACAACTTGGTCTATTGTTATCTTTACCTAACAAAACGTTATACGAAAGCTAAACTCAAATGTTAGACGGGTAAAAACACTAAATAGACTACAACGATCCACTTTGATGGTTTGGGAATGCTCAATTCTTTCCATAGATGAGCTTTTAAGGTTTTGTGCAATTTCAAGCATAACTTGGTCTGTTGGCATCTTTACATAACGAAACGTTGTACGAAAGCTAAACTAGCAAGTTAGACTTCTAAGAACACTAAATAGAGTGCAACGGTCCACTTTGATGCTTTACGATTGCTCAATTTTGTCCATAGACGAGCTTTTCAAGTTTTGTGCATTTTCAAACATAACTTGTTTTATTGGCATCTTTATAGAATGAAACGTTGTACCAAAGCTAAACTAGCAAGTTAGACTGCTAAGAACACTAAATAGGGTACAACGGTCGACTTTGATGCTTTGAGAATGCTCAATTCTATCCATAGATGAGCTTTTAAGGTATTGTGCAATTTCAAGCATAACTTAGTCCATTGGCATCTTTAGCTAACGAAACGTTGTTCGAAAGCTAAACTAGCAAGTTAGACTTCTAAGAACACTAAATAGAGTGGAACGGTCCACTTTGAAGGTTTAAGAATGCTCAATTCTATCCATAGACGAGCTTGTCAAGTTTTTTACATTTTCAAACATAACTTGTTTGTTGGCATCTTTATAGAACGAAACGTTGTACAAAAGCGAAACTAGCAAGTTAGACTGCTAAGAACACCAAATAGAGTACAACGGTCCACTTTGATGCTTTGGGAATACTCAATTCTGTCCATAGATGAGCTTTTAACGTTTCGTGCAATTTCGAGCATAACTTGGTCTATTGGCATCTTTACCTAACGAAACGTTGTACGAAAGCTAAACTAGCAAGTTAGATTTCTAAGAACACTAAATAGAGTGCAACGTTCCACATTGATGCTTTACGAATGCTCAATTCTGTCCATAGACGAGCTTTTCAAGTTTTGTGCATTTTCAAACATAACTTGTTTTATTGGCATCTTTATCGAACGAAACATTGTACAAAAGCTAAACTAGCAAGTTACACTTCTAACGACACTAAATAGAGTACAACGGTTCACTATGATGCTTTAGGAATGGTCAATTCTGTCCATAGACATACTTTTCAAGGTTTGTGCAATTTAAAACATAACTTGGTCTATTGTTATCTTTACCTAACAAAACGTTATACGAAAGCTAAACTCAAATGTTAGACGGGTAAAAACACTAAATAGACTACAACGATCCACTTTGATGGTTTGGGAATGCTCAATTCTTTCCATAGATGAGCTTTTAAGGTTTTGTGCAATTTCAAGCATAACTTGGTCTGTTGGCATCTTTACATAACGAAACGTTGTACGAAAGCTAAACTAGCAAGTTAGACTTCTAAGAACACTAAATAGAGTGCAACGGTCCACTTTGATGCTTTACGATTGCTCAATTTTGTCCATAGACGAGCTTTTCAAGTTTTGTGCATTTTCAAACATAACTTGTTTTATTGGCATCTTTATAGAATGAAACGTTGTACCAAAGCTAAACTAGCAAGTTAGACTGCTAAGAACACTAAATAGGGTACAACGGTCGACTTTGATGCTTTGAGAATGCTCAATTCTATCCATAGATGAGCTTTTAAGGTATTGTGCAATTTCAAGCATAACTTAGTCCATTGGCATCTTTAGCTAACGAAACGTTGTTCGAAAGCTAAACTAGCAAGTTAGACTTCTAAGAACACTAAATAGAGTGGAACGGTCCACTTTGAAGGTTTAAGAATGCTCAATTCTATCCATAGACGAGCTTGTCAAGTTTTTTACATTTTCAAACATAACTTGTTTGTTGGCATCTTTATAGAACGAAACGTTGTACAAAAGCGAAACTAGCAAGTTAGACTGCTAAGAACACCAAATAGAGTACAACGGTCCACTTTGATGCTTTGGGAATACTCAATTCTGTCCATAGATGAGCTTTTAACGTTTCGTGCAATTTCGAGCATAACTTGGTCTATTGGCATCTTTACCTAACGAAACGTTGTACGAAAGCTAAACTAGCAAGTTAGATTTCTAAGAACACTAAATAGAGTGCAACGTTCCACATTGATGCTTTACGAATGCTCAATTCTGTCCATAGACGAGCTTTTCAAGTTTTGTGCATTTTCAAACATAACTTGTTTTATTGGCATCTTTATCGAACGAAACATTGTACAAAAGCTAAACTAGCAAGTTACACTTCTAACGACACTAAATAGAGTACAACGGTTCACTATGATGCTTTAGGAATGGTCAATTCTGTCCATAGACATACTTTTCAAGGTTTGTGCAATTTAAAACATAACTTGGTCTATTGGTATCTTTACCTAACAAAACATTATACGAAAGCTAAACTCATATGTTAGACTGCTAAAAACACTAAATAGAGTACAACGGTCTACTTTGATGCTTTGGGAATGCTCAATTCTTTCCATAGATGAGCTTTTAAGGTTTTGTGCAATTTCAAGCATAACTACGTCTGTTGGCATCTTTACCTAACGAAACGTTGCACGAAAGCTAAACTAGCATGTTAGACTTCTAAGAACACTAAATAGAGTGCAACGGTCCACTTTGAAGCTTTACGAATGCTCAATTCTGTCCATAGATGAGCTTTTCAAGTTATGTGCATTTTCAAACATAACTTGTTTTATTGGCATATTTATAGAATGAAACGTTGTACAAAAGCTAAACTAGCAAGTTAGACTGCTAAGAACAACAAATTGAGTGCAACGCTCCACTTTGATGCTTTGGGAAAGCTTAATTCTGTCCATAGATGAGGTTTTAATGTTTTGTGCAATTTCAAGCATAACTTTGTCTATTGGAATCTTTGCCTAATGAAACGTTGTACGAAAGCTAAACTAGCAATTTAGACTTCAAAGAACACTAAATAGACTACAACGGTCCACTTTGATGCTTTAAGAAAGCTCAATTCTGTCCATAGACAAGCTTTTCAAGTTTTGTGCAATTCGAAACATAACTTGGTCTACTGGTATCGTTCCCTAATGAAACGTTGTACGAAAGCTAAACTAGCATGTTAGGTTGCTAAAAACACTAAATAGAGCACAACGGTCCACTTTGATGCTTTGGGAACGCTCAATTCTGTCCATAGATGAGCGTTTAAGGTTTTGTGCAATTTCAAGCGTAACTTGGTCTATTGGCATCTTTACCTAACGAAACGTTGTACAAAAGCTAAACTAGCAAGTTAGACTTCTCAGAACACGAAATAGAGTACAACGGTCCACTTTGATGCTTTACGAATGCTCAATTCTGTCCATAGATGAGCTTTTCATGTTTTGTGCATTTTCAAGCATAACTTGTTTTATTGGCATCTTTATCGAACGACACGTTGTACCAAAGCTAACCTACCATGTTAGACTGCTAAGAACACTAAATAGAGTACAACGGTGCACGTTGATGCTTTGGGAATGCTCAATTCTATCCATAACCTATTGGCATCTTTTGCTAACGACACGTTGTACGAAAGCTAAACTAGCAAGTTAGACTTCTAAGAACACCAAATAGAGTGCAACGGTCCACTTTGATGCTTTACGAATGCTCAGTTCTGTCCATAGACGAGCTTTTCAAGTTTTTTGCATTTTCAAACATAACTTGTTTTGTTGGCATCTTTATAGAACGAAACATTGTACACAAGTAAAACTAGCAAGTTAGACTGCTAAAAACACCAAATAGAGTACAACGGTCCACTTTGATGCTTTGGGAATGCTCAATTCTGTACATAGATGAGCTTTTAACGTTTTGTGGAATTTCAAGCATAACTTGTTTTATTGGCATCTTTATCGAACGAAACATTGTACCAAAGCTAACCTACCATGTTAGACTGCTAAGAACACTAAATAGAGTACAACGGTGCACGTTGATGCTTTGGGAATGCTCAATTCTGTCTATAGATGAGCTTTTAAGGTTTTATACAATTTCTTGCATGACTTGGCCTATTGGCATCTTTAGCTAACGACACGTTGTACGAAAGCTAAACTAGAAAGTTAGACTTCTAAGAACACCAAATAGAGTGCAACGGTCCACTTTGATGCTTTACGAATGCTCAATTCTGTCCATAGACGAGCTTTTCAAGTTTTTTACATTTTCAAACATAACTTGTTTTGTTGGCATCTTTATAGAACGAAACGTTGTACAAAAACAAAACTAGCAAGTTAGACTGCTAAGAACACCAAAAAGAGTACAACGGTCCACTTTGATGCTTTGGGAATGCTCAATTCTGTACATAGATGAGCTTTTAAGGTTTTGTGCAATTTCAAGCATAACTTGGTCTATTGGCATCTTTACCTAACGAAACGTTGCACGAAAGCTAAACTAGCAAGTTATACTTCTAAGAACACTAAATAGAGTGCAACGGTCCACATTGATGCTTTGCAAATGCTCAATTCTGTCCATAGACGAGCTTTTCAACTTTTGTACATTTTCAAACATAACTTGTTTTATTGGCATCTTTATCGAACGAAACGTTGCACAAAAGCTAAACTAGCAAGTTACACTTCTAACGACACTAAATGGAGTACAATGGTTCACTTTGACGCTTTAGGAATGGTCAATTCTGTCCATAGACAAACTTTTCAAGGTTTGTGCAATGTAAAACATAACTTGGTCTATTGGTATATTTACCTAACGAAACGTTATACGAAAGCTAAACTCACATGTTAGATTGCTAAAAACACTAAATAGAGTACAACGGTCCACATTGATGCTTTGGGAATGCTCAATTCTGTCCATAGATGAGCTTTTACGGTTTTGTGCAATTTCAAGCATAACTTGGTCTGTTGGCATCTTTACCTAACGAAACGTTGTACGAAAGCTAAACTAGCAAGTTAGACTTCTAAGAACACTAAATAGAGTGCAACGGTCCACTTTGATGTTTTACGAATGCTCAATTATGTCCATAGATGAGCTTTTCAAGTTATGTGCATTTTCAAACATAACTTGTTTTATTGGCATCTTTATAGAATAAAACGTTGTACAAAAGCTAAATTACCAAGTTAGACTGCTAAGAACACCAAATAGAGTACAACGGTCCACTTTGATGCTTTGGGAAAGCTTAATTCTGTCCATGATGAGCTTTTAATGTTTTGTACAATTTCAAGCATAACTTTGTCTATTGGAATCTTTACCTAATGAAATGTTGTACGAAAGCTAAACTACCAAGTTAGACTTCAAAGAACACTAAATAGAGTACAACGGTCCACTTTGATGCTTTAAGAAAGCTTAATTCTGTCCATAGACAAGCTTTTCAAGTTTTGTGCAATTCGAAACATAACTTGGTCTAGTGGTATCGTTCCATAACGAAACGTTGTACGAAAGCTAAACTAGCAAGTTAGGTAGCTAAGAACACTAAATAGAGTACAACGGTCCACTTTGATGCTTTGGGAATGCTCAATTCTGTCCATAGATGAGATTTTAAGGTTTTGTGCAATTTCAAGCGTAACTTGGTCTATTGGCATCTTTACCTAACGAAACGTTGTACGAAAGCTAAACTAGCAAGTTAGACTTCTAAGAACACTAAATAGAGTACAACGGTCCACTTTGATGCTTTACGAATGCTCAATTCAGTCTATAGACGAGCTTTTCATGTTTTGTGAATTTTCAAACATAACTTGTTTTATTGGCATCTTTGTCGAACGAAACGTTGTACCAAAGCTAAACTACCAATTTAGACTGCTAAGAACACTAAATAGAGTACAACGGTCCACGTTGATGCTTTGGGAATGCTCAATTCTGTCCATAGATGAGCTTTTAAGGTTTTGTACAATTTCTCGCATGACTTGGCCTATTGGCATGTTTAGCTAACGACAAGTTGTACGAAAGCTAAACTAGCAAGTTAGACTTCTAAGAACACCAAATAGAGTGCAACGGTCCACTTTGATGCTTTACGAATGCTCAATTCTGTCCATAGACGAGCTTTTCAAGTTTTTTTGCATTTTCAAACATAACTTGTTTTGTTGGCATCTTTATAGAACGAAACGTTGTACAAAAACAAAACTAGCAAGTTAGACTGCTAAGAACACCAAATAGAGTACAACGGTCCACTTTGATGCTTTGGGAATGCTCAATTCTGTACATAGATGAGCTTTTAAGGTTTTGTGGAATTTCAAGCATAACTTGGTCTATTGGCATCTTTACCTAACGACACGTTGTACGAAAGCTAAACTAGCAAGTTATACTTCTAAGAACACTAAATAGAGTGCAACGGTCCACATTGATGCTTTACAAATGCTGAATTCTGTCCATAGATGAGCTTTTCAACTTTTGTACATTTTCAAACATAACTTGTTTTATTGGCATCTTGATCGAACGAAACGTTGTACAAAAGCTAAACTAGCAAGTTACACTTCTAACGACACTAAATGGAGTACAATGGTTCACTTTGATGCTTTAGGAATGGTCAATTCTGTCCATGGACAAACTTTTCAAGGTTTGTGCAATTTAAAAGATAACTTGGTCTATTGGTTTCCTTACCTAACGAAACGTTATACGAAAGCTAAACTCACATGTTAGCTGCTAAAAACACTAAATAGAGTACAACGGTCAACATTGATGCTTTAGGAATGCTCAGTTCTGTCCATAGATGAGCTTTTAAGGTTTTGTGCAATTTCAAGCATAACTTGGTCTGTTGGCATCTTTACCTAACGAAACGTTGTACGAAAGCTAAACTAGCAAGTTAGACTTCTAAGAACACTAAATAGAGTGCAACGGTCGTCTTTGATGCTTTACGAATGCTCAATTCTATCCATAGATGAGCTTTTCAAGTTTTGTGCATTTTCAAACATAACTTGTTTTATTGGCATCTTTATAGAACGAAACGTTGTACAAAAGCTGAACTAGCAAGTTAGTGAATCGATTGCTATTGATGTGTGTGAATCGATTTTGTTGCAAATTAGTGACCCTTGGTTGATTCCGAAGCCTTGGTGCTTCTTTCTCATCTTGAATCTTATTCCTTTTCTTTTAGCTTGTTTAGTTATAAATTGCATTAGCTCGATTTGCATCCTTATTCCAAGAAAACACAAAAAATACTTTACTGTTTGCTTGTCCTTAGTTAAATACTGAACCAAACAAACTTGAGTTGATCTTTACTTTGTTTGCACTGTCCATACATACATACAAGTATACTTTTGGATTAGACATAACTCCGTCCCTGTGGATTCGACCCTTGCTTATCATTGTACTGTAGTCGCTGACTAGTACACTTGCTAGTAAGGTTAATTTAGACCCAACAAGTTTATGGCGCCGTTGCCGGGGACGGTTGCTTATATTTGATCCATTTTAGTTTGTATAAATAGATACTTACATACCTAGTCTAGTTTTTATTACGTGATAATTAGCGATCCTTATCCTATTCATTCTTGTTTGTAGTTCATGCAAGGAAGACGTTCTCAAGATACAGAAATTCTTCCTATTGATCTAGACTTGGAGCGTGCACGAAGGAACAAAAGAGATAAGGACCCTGTTGGGGAGCTCTCTCTCACTCAGTCTATTTCTCGTTCATCCAGCTCTTGTTCATCTAGTGACAACACTTTGGGAGAACATTCTGAACAAGCAAGTATGGCTGAAAATCGTGAAGAAGTTGGCAATAATGCCCACATTGCTAATGCTCCTGTCACCATCATGGACTACTCTATGCCAAAATTCTCTACTAGACAATCATGCATCGTCTATCCTACTATTCCTCCAAACCTCTCCTATGAGCTTAAATGTCATGTGATCAACATGCTTCCATCCTCTTCAGGAGCGGAGAATCAAGATGCTAGTGATCATATTGATAGTTTTCTGGAGATTTGTGGCACTCAAAAAATACAGGGCATATCTGAAGAGTTCATCCGGTTGAAGCTATTTCCTTTTTCTCTCAAGGAGAGTGCTAAGGTTTGGTTCAAGACTCTGCCAGCAAATTCTATCACTTCTTGGGATCAACTCTCCGCTAAGTTTATTCAGAAGTTCTATACTCAGTCAAGGACACAGAGGTTGAGAGATCAGATTTTCCATTTCAGGCTTGGGAGCGATATAAAACTCTATTGATTGGTTGTCCCCATCATCAATTCTTGCCATGGCAGATTATCTCATACTTTTATCAACATCTGTCTGATGATTTCCGCCATCGGTTAGATGCAGCTGCTGGAGGAAATATTATGGCAAAGGAACCGACAGAGGCCAATGAAATTATTGAGACTGTGGTAGCAAATTCCTCACAATGGGATAGTCGTGATCCTGATGTTCCTAGACACACTGTTTATGAGGCTAGTGCTTCGAATTCAGAGATGGCATCTGTGGCTAGGAAACTGGATGCGGTAGTCACTTTGTTGAGCAGAAATTTGGAGCCATGTGGTATTTGTGGAGGCACCGATCATCCTACTCATGTATGTTCTAGAAGTGGAACATTTCCTGAAGCTGAAGCTAATGCAGTTCAACCTTTTCATAGGCAGCAGAATGACCCATTTTCTCACACATATAACCTAGGATGGAAGAATCACCCCAATTTCTCTTACGCTTCACCACAGAATTTCAACCAAGGGCCCAGACCTTGGCAAGCTCCACGACAAGCACCACCTTCTCAAGATGCACGGAAGTCTACTATAGAGGACCTTATTTCCCAACTTGCTCAATCGTATGTCTCAATGCAGCATTCTCAAGCAGAGATGAGCAATTCAATGACTCAGTTGTAACAAACTGTGTCCAGTAATACTCAGTCCATCTCAAAGCTTGACATGCAGGTAGGACAACTCGCTAATGCCTTGAGTGAAAGACAGTTGGGAAAGCTTCCAAGTCAACTTGAGGTAAATCGCAATAAGCATGAAGATGCTAATGCCATTACTGTTTTGTGAAGTGGGAAAAAGGTGGATAACAAGATTGAGTATCAAAGGCTTGAAGGTGAGAGTCATGATGAGCCTATAGTGGTGGAGCCAAGTGCTTCCACCATGCCTCATGTTGAGAAGGAACAGCCGGAAGTAGAAGAGGTTGTTCCAAAAGTGCCTTTTCCATCTCGTCTTGCACCGACTAAGAAAAGCAAGTATAATTGGGATATTTTTGAAGATTTGAAGAAAGTGGAGATTAATATTCAACTCATTGAGGCAATTAAGTCTATTCCCGCATATGCAAATTTTTGAAGGAGTTGTGCACTAACAAAAGGAAGATAGGTGATCATGAAGAAGTATTTCTCTCAGAAGAGACAAGTGCTATTTTACAAAAGAAGCTCCCGCCCAAATTAAAAGATCTGGGTAGCTTTACCATTCCTTGTATTATTGGAGAGAAAGAAATTGAAAAGGCTTTGATGGATCTTGGTGCAAGTGTAAATATCATGCCTTATTCTGTTTACACTACTTTGAAGATCGGCGAGTTGAAACCAACTTCAGTCACTCTCCAATTAGCGGATCGCTCTTTAGTGCATCCTTTTGGGCTAGTGGAAGATGTTCTAGTGAAGGTGGGTGAGTTTGTTATTCCTGTGGATTTTCTAGTGCTTGATATGAAGGGTGAACCTAATCCGGGAAAAGATGTACCACTCATTCTAGGCCGCGGTTTTATGGCAACTACCAACACCCTCATTGATGTCAAGATGGGGGTTCTTACTATGACAGTTTTTGATAAAACTATTCAGTTTCGGCTCTTTGAAGCTATGAGACATTCTAATGGTGTAAAATCTTGTTTCTGGGTGGATGTGGTGGATAGAAGAGTTGATATGGAGCTGCATAGAAATGATACAATCATTGCTTTGGAAGCTTTTCTAGTGGGAGACATTGAGAGGACTTTTGACAATGACACTCAAGAAGTCGTAAATATGTTTGAGGCTTCTCCTAGTTATCAATACAAGTGGCATCCGACTTTTGAAAATTTGAGGGACTCTCCAAATCCTGAGAAACTAGAACCATCTATAGTGAGTCCGCCAGAGCTAGAGTTGAAGCCTTTGCCCGCACACTTGCGATATGCATTCATAGGTAACTCTAAAACTCTTCCTGTTATTATTTCTTCTTATCTTTCTCTCTTGGAAGAAGAGAAATTGCTCCGTGTTCTCAGGGAATATAAGAGTGCAATTGGGGGGGACCATTGCAGATATCCGTGGCATTAGCCCTTCTATGTTCATACACCGCATTTTGATGGAGGACGGAACTAAGGCCACTAGAGAAGGACAAAGAAGATTAAATCCCAACATGAAAGAAGTTGTCCGGGGTGAGATTTTGAAGCTCTTGGATGTAGGCGTTATTTATCCTATTTCTGATTCCAAGTGGGTGAGCCCAGTTCATCTTGTGCCGAAGAAATCTGGGATTACTGTAGAAGCCAATGAGAACCATGTGCTTATTCCTACTCGGAAGGTCACGGGGTGGAGAGTTTGTATTGATTACCGGAAGCTGAATTTTGCTACCCGAAAAGATCATTTCCCCTTACCTTTCGTTGATCAAATGCTTGAGAGACTAGCAGGGCATGAGTAATATTGCTTTCTAGATGGTTATTTTGGCTATAACCAAATTTCCATTGCTCTCGAAGATCAAGACAAGACTACTTTCACTTGTCCATTTGGAACATTTGCTTATCGTCGGATGCCTTTCGGCCTTTGCAATGCTCCTGCAACATTTCAGCTTTGCATGATGAGTATCTTTTCTGACATGGTGGAGCATTTCATTGAGATATTTATGGATGATTTCTCTGTCTTTGGGTCAAGTTTTGACAATTGCCTTCAAAATCTGTCTTTTGTGTTGAAGAGATGTGAAGAAACCAATTTGGTTCTAAATTGGGAGAAATGCCACTTTATGGTGCAACGAGGCAATGTGTTGGGGCATGTTATCTCCAAAAATGGGATTGAAGTTGATCCGGCTAAGATTGAGCTTATATCGAAGCTTCCACCTCCAATCAATGTGAAAGGAATTCGCTCTTTTCTTGGACATGCAGGGTTCTATAGGCGGTTCATTCAAGATTTTTCTAAAATTGCTAGGCCTTTATGCAACCTTTTGGCCAAAGATGCAGTTTTTCTATTCGATGAAGCTTGTATGAGGGCATTCAATTTGTTGAAGGAGAAACTTACTACCGCTCCAATTATGATGCCTCTGGATTTTTCTTTGCCATTTGAAATTATGTGCGACGCTTCTGACTTTGCCATTGGAGCGGTGCTTTGCCAACGAGTTGACAAGAAGTCTCATGTTATATATTATTCAAGCCAAACACTCAATGATGCTCAAGTCAATTATACCACCACCGAGAAAGAGTTGTTGGCCATTGTCTTCGCCTTGGACAAATTTCGCCCATATTTGGCATGCTCTAAAGTGATTGTCTATTCCGATCATGCGGCATTGCGGTATTTGTTATCAAAGAAAGATTCCAAGCCAAGGCTCATTCGTTGGGTACTTCTCCTCCAAGAGTTTGATTTGGAGATTCGGGATAAGAAGGGGTGTGAGAATGTAGTTGCTGATCATCTTTCTAGGCTTGCTATCAAGGAGAGTGGTGCAAAAGATATGGATTTCAATGAGACCTTTCCGGATGAGCAGTTATTCGAGGTTGAGGAGGTCCCTTGGTATGCAGATATTGTTAACTACTTGGTGAGTGGGAAGTTACCTCCCGGCATGACTACACACGAGAAAAACAAATTTCTCTCTTCTATCAAATATTACTATTGGGATGATCCTTATCTATTCCGGTGTTGTCCTGATCAGATTATCAGGCGATGTATTCCGGTTAATGAGCAAGAAAGTGTTCTTCATTTTTGCCACACCCATGTTTGTGGAGGGCACTTTGGGGGAAAGAAAACTTCGGCCAAGGTGCTTCAATGTGGATTTTATTGGCCATCTTTGTTCAAAGATGCTCATTCTTTCTGTTTGACTTGTGATCGATGCCAATGAACTGGGAATATTTCAGCCAGAAATCAAATGCCATTGAAAAATATTTTGACTATTGACCTATTCGATGTGTCGGGGATTGATTTCATGGGTTCATTCCCCAATTCCCATGGAAATCTATATATTTTGGTGGCAGTCGATTATGTGAGAAAATGGGTGGAGGCTTCACCGTGTAAAACTAATGATCATGGTGTGCTTTTGAATTTCTTGAAGAATATGATTTTTGCAAGGTTTGGAACCCCACGAGCTATTATTAGTGATGGTGGATCACATTTTTGCAACAAGCCCTTTAAGAAATTGATGAAAAAATGTGGGGTCACTCATAAGGTTGCTACACCTTACCACCCGCAAACGAGTGGCCAGGTGGAGATATCGAACCGGGAGATCAAGCATATTCTTGAGAAGACGGTCTCTTCTAATAGAAAGGATTGGAGCGTTAAGCTTAATGATGCTCTTTGGGCTTATCGGACCGCTTTCAAGACTCCTATTGGCATGTCTCCTTACAGGTTAGTCTTTGGGAAGCCTTGTCATTTACCGGTAGAGCTGCAACATCGAGCATATTGGGCAATCAAGGTTCTGAACTTTGATCTCCAAGAAGCTGGCCAATTGTGGAAGCTCCAACTTAATGAGCTTGATGAGCTTCGGAATGATTCCTATAAGAATGCTAAAATCTACAACGAAAAGACCAAACTCTTTCATGATAAACATATCTCAAGGAAGGTATTTGAACCGGGTCAAAAAGTCTTGCTTTATAATGCTAGCCTTCGATTTTTTCCGGGAAAGCTTCGATCAAGGTGGAGTGGTCCGTATGAGGTGATTAAAGTTCTTCCTTATGGATCTATATTTATCAAGGACCCTCGCACAGGTTTTGAGCAACAAGTAAATGGTCACCGCCTTAAGCCCTATTTCGAGACCTCTTTTGATATGGAAAAGTACAAGTTACGTTTGGAATATTCTCCATCGCTTTGAATATCTCAGGTGGTTTCGTTTCTTGATCAAGTTGTTGTTACTGTCCTTTTAAAGTGTGGGGTGGGTGGCTATCTTCATCTATTAAGTTCTGATGCTTGTTTGTTTAATTGTGTAGGTACCGCTACGTCTGGCTGAAGACACTAAACTTAGCGCTACTTGGGAGGCAACCCAATGAATCATATCCTTTTTGTGTATCCTTTTGTTCTTCAGCATTCCAGTTTTATTGACAAAAATCTTGTGTGGATGCTAGTTGTGAATGAGTTGGAATCTGGCTGCAGGACAATTAACATTTCTGGGCATTATTTTTACAGCCAGCCTGTTCTGGGCGCACGCTTAGCACGCCTAGGCGCAAAAATGGTACCACGCCTAGGCGTGTACTTTTTCACGCCTAGGCGTAAAAATAAAAAAAAATTTCGACTATTTAGAACCTGTACACTCATTCACACACCCACGCCGACCCTCTCTTCACTGAGTGTCTAGACTCACCTCTCCAATCCTCGCCTAAGCGACAGTCTAAGCGCCCCAGGTATGTAATACTTTCTCTCATGTGTGTTCTTTTGCTATCTTTGAGTTCTTGTCTTACTCTATTCTGAGCAAGAATTGAAGTGAGAGAATTGATGAGTTCCACCATGGCATATCCTAATTTTTGGAGTTTAGGGCTAAAGAAGGGGGATATCTTGGTTGATTTGTCATTTTGAGTAATGTAGGAACTGTGTGCTGCCTGCTATGATGTGGTTGATTTATCGAACGACACGTTGCACAAAAGCTAAACTAGCGAGTTAGACTGCTAAGAACACTAAATAGAGTACAACGGTCCACTTTGATGCTTTGAGAATACTCAATTCTGTCCATAGATGAGCTTTTAAGGTATTGTGACATTTCAAGCATAACTTGGTCCATTGGCATCTTTACCTAACGAAACGTTGTACGAAAGCTAAACTAGCAAGTTAGACTTATAAGAACACTAAATAGGGTACAACGGTCCACTTTGATGCTTTAGGAATGCTCAATTCTGTCAATAGACAAACTTTTCAAGTTTTGTGCAAATTGAAACATAACTTGGTCTACTGGAATCGTTACCTAACGAAACGTTGTACGAATACTAAACTAGCAATTTAGGCTGCTAAGAACACTAAATAGAGTACAACGGTCCACTTTGATGCTTTGGGAATGCTTAATTCTGTCCATAGATGAGCTTTTACGGTTTTGTGCAATTTCAAGCATAACATGGTCTATTGGAACCTTTACCTAACGAAACGTTGTACGAAAGCTAAACTAGCAAGTTAGACTTCTAAGAACACTAAATAGAGTACAACGGTCCACTTTGATGCTTTAGGAATGCTCAATTCTGTCCATAGCCAAAGTTTTCAAGTTTTATGCAATTTGAAACATAAATTGGTCTACTGGTATCTGTACCTAACGAAACGTTGTACGAAAGCTAAACTAGCAAGTTAGGCTGCTAAGAACACTAAATAGAGTACAACGGTCCACTTTGATGCTTTAGGAATGCTCAATTCTGTCTATAGATGAGCTTTTAAGGTTTTGTGCAATTTCAAGCAGAACTTGGTCTATTGGCATCTTTACCTAACGAAATGTTGTCCGAAAGCTAAACTAGCGAGTTAGACTTCTAAGAACACTAAATATAGTACAACGATCCACTTTGATGTTTGAGGAATGATCAATAATAATGAGTATTATTATTGATTTGTATTTTTATAGGTTAATTGCGGATTGTATCAAAAAGTGGAAAAAGGGGCTGAAATAGGCACGACTGGAGAAAGAACAAGTCTTCAAGCTGTTATGGGTGAATTTTAGTCATGCCTAGGCTTCATCATTTGCGCCCAGTCTAGGAGGAAGAGATTTTGTGGGTGAAGAAGTATGCCTAGGCTTACGCCTAGGCGAGGTCCGCCTAGGCGCATGATTTGTGCACGCCCAGGATAATTTCATTCACCCAGTCCAGGAAGCAATGATTTGAAGGAGACATAACTTAAGAGGCTCATGCCTAGGCGCAAAAAGCAGCTTTTGGGCCAGTTTTAATTCGTGATTTGCCCTAGCCGCAAACAACTTTTGACACTGTAAACTGATTTTCTGGAGAGCGAAAACAGAGGGGAAAGGTGATTCGTGGAGCTAGGAGGAGAGATTCTTCAGCCCAACTTGGATCTTCTCAACTTATTGGGTTTATTCATGCTTTTCTCATCTATCTTCTTTTGTTTTTCTCTTCCTATGTGTAACTAAACTACTTGTACCAAGGCTAGGATGAAGCCTTGGGTTGAATGATTTGTATTTGACTTTGATTCACATATATAATGGTCGATTAATGGGTATAAATCTTGTGTTTCTGTGCTGGATTGTATATTCTTCATACTCTTTGTGTTTGATCACCACTTAGGGTTTGAATGAAATTGTTTGTTGAATCTACTTAGATGGTAAAATGTCAAGTAGGTTATGCTTCATGAAACTCATGATTATGAATGTGTCTCCCTTTAATTAGGTGACGATTTGTATGAATCTTATCTCCATGGAACTTCATTAATTCTTATGCATGTTTAGACCAATAGGATGGCTAAAATGTATAGTAACATCCAACCTAGACCAATAAGATGGCTAGTAATTGATTTTAGGGAGATTTGACCTAGGTGCGCTAGTACCGACCTAGGTACGGGTTCGTTATTCCCGGATTGCTATTGATGTGTGTGAATCGGTTTTGTTGCAAATCAGTGACCCTTGGATGATTCCGAAGCCTTGGTGCTTCTTTCTCATCTTGAATCTTATTCCTTTTCTTTTAGCTTGTTTAGTTATAAATTGCATTAGCTCGATTTGCATCCTTATTCCAAGAAAACACCAAAAATACTTTACTGTTTCCTTGTCCTTAGTTAAATACTGAACCAAACAAACTTGAGTTGATCTTTACTTTGTTTGCACTGTCCATACATACATACAAGCATACTTTTGGATTAGACATAACTCCGTCCCTGTGGAATCGACCCTTGCTTATCATTGTACTGTAGTCGCTGACTAGTACACTTGCTAGTAAGGTTAATTTAGACCCAACAACGGTCCACTTTGATGCTTTAGGAATGCTCAATTCTGTCCATTGCCAAACTTTCCAAGTTTTATGCAATTTGAAACATAACTTGGTCTACTGGTATCGTTCCCTAACGAAACGTCGTACGAAAGCTAACCTAGCAAGTTAGGCTGCTAAGAACACTAAATAGAGTACAACGGTCCACTTTGATGCTTTGGGAATGCTCAATTCTGTCCATAGATGAGCTTTTAAGGTTTTGTGCAATTTCAAGCATAACTTGGTCTATTGGCATCTTTACCTAACGAAACATTCTACGAAAGCTAAACTAGCAAGTTAGACTTGTAAGAACACTAAATAGAGTACAACAGTCGACTTTGATGCTTTACGAATACTCAATTCTGTCCATAGACGAGCTTTTCATGTTTTGTGCATTTTCAAACATAACTTGTTTTATTGGCATCTTTATTGAACGAAACGTTGTACCAAAGCTAAACTAGCAAGTTAGACTGCTAAGAACACTAAATAGAGTACAACGGTCCACGTTGATGCTTTGGGAATGCTCAATTCTGTCCATAGATGAGCTTTTAAGGTTTTGTACAATTTCACACATGACATGGCCTATTGGCATCTTTAGCTAACGAAATGTTGTACGAAAGCTAAACTAGCAAGTTAGACTTCTAAGAACACTAAATAGAGTGCAACGGTCCACGTCGATGCTTTATGAACGCTCAATTCTATCAATAGACGAACTTTTCAAGTTTTTTGCATTTTCAAACATAACTTGTTTTGTTGACATCTTTATAGAACGAAATGTTGTACAAAAGCTAAACTAGCAAGTTAGACTGCTAAGAACACCAAATAGAGTACAACGGTCCACTTTGATGTTTTGGGAATGCTCAATTCTATCCATAGATGAGCTTTTAAGGTTTTGTACAATTTCAAGCATAACTTGGTCTATTGGCATCTTTACCTAACGAAACGTTGTACGAAAGCTAAACTAGCAAGTTAGACTTCTAAGAACACTAAATAGATTGCAACGGTCCACATTGATGCTTTACGAATGCTCAATTCTGTCCATAGACGGCTTTTCAAGTTTTGTTCATTTTCAAACATAACTTGTTTTATTGGCATCTTTATAGAACGAAACGTTGCACAAAAGCTAAACTAGCAAGTTAGACTGCTAAGAACACCAAATAAAGTACAACGGTCCACTTTGATGCTTTGGGAATGCTCAATTCTGTCCATTGATGAGCTTTTAAGGTTTTGTCCAATTTCAAGTATAACTTGGTCTATTGGAACCTTTACCTAACGAAACGTTGTACGAAAGCTAAACTAGCAAGTTAGACTTCTAAGAACACTAAATAGAGTGCAACGGTCCACTTTGATGCTTTACGAATGCTCAATTCTATCCATAGACGTGCTTTTCAAGTTTTGCGCATTTTCAAACATAACTTGTTTTATTGGCCTCTTTATCGAACGAAACATTGTACAAAAGCTAAACTAGCAAGTTAGACTGCTAAGAACACTAAATAGAGTACGACGGTCCACTTTGATGATTTGAGAATGCTCAATTCTGTCCATAGATGAGCTTTTAAGGTATTGTACAATTTCAAGCATAACTTGGTCCATTGGCATCTTTGCTTAACGAAACGTTGTACGAAAGCTAAACTAGCAAGTTAGACTTCTAAGAAAACTAAATAGAGTACAACGGTCCACTTTGATGCTTTAGGAATGCCCAATTCTGTCCATAGACAAACTTTTCAAGTTTTGTGCAATTTGAAACATAACTTGGTCCACTGGTATCTTTACCTTACGAAACGCTGCACGAATACTAAACTAACAAGTTAGGCTGCTAAGAACACTTAATAGAGTACAACGGTCCACTTTGATGCTTTGGGAATGCTCAATTCTGTCCATACATGAGCTTTTAAGGTTTTGTGCAATTTCAAGCATAACTTGGTCAATTGGCATCTTTAGCTACGGAAACGTTGTACGAAAGCTAAACTAGCAAGTTAGACCTCTAAGAACACTAAATAGAGTACAACGGTCCACTTTAATGCTTTACGAATGCTCAATTCTGTCCATTGATGAGCTTTTCATGTTTTGTGCATTTTCAAACATAACTTGTCTTATTGGCATCTTTATCGAACGAAACGTTGCACCAAAGCTAAACTAGCAAGTTAGACTACAAAGAACACGAAATAGAGTACAACGGTCAACTTTGATGCTTTGGGAATGCTCAATTTTGTCCATAGATGAGCTTTTAAGGTTTTGCGCAATTTCAAGCATAACTTGGTCTATTGGCATCTTTACCTAACGAAACGTTGTAAAAAATCTAAACTAGCAAATTAGACTTCTAAGAACACTAAATAGAGTGCAACGGTCCACATTGATGCTTTACGAATGCTCAATTCTATCCATGGACGAGCTTTTCAAGTTTTGTGCATTTTCAAACATAACTTGTTTTATAGGCATCTTTATAGAACGAAATGTTGTACAAAAGCTAAACTAGCAAGTTAGACTGCTAAGAACACCAAATAGAGTATAACGGTCCACTTTGATGCTTTGGGAATGCTCAATTCTGTCCATAGATGAGCTTTTAAGGTTTTGTGTAATTTCAAGCATAACTTGGTCCATTGGCATCTTTGCTTAACGAAACGTTGTACGAAAGCTAAACTAGCAAGTTAGACTTCTAAGAAAACTAAATAGAGTACAACGGTCCACTTTGATGCTTTAGGAATGCTCACTTCTGTCTATAGACAAACTTTTCAAGTTTTGTGCAATTTGAAACATAACTTGGTCCACTGGTATCTTTACCTTACGAAACGCTGCACGAATACTAAACTAACAAGTGAGGCTGCTAAGAACACTAAATAGAGTACAACGGTCCACTTTGATGCTTTGGGAATGCTCAATTCTGTCCATACATGAGCTTTTAAGGTTTTGTGCAATTTCAAGCATAACTTGGTCCATTGGCATCTTTAGCTACCGAAACGTTGTACGAAAGCTAAACTAGCAAGTTAGACCTCCAAGAACACTAAATAGAGTACAACGGTCCACTTTAATGCTTTACGAATGCTCAATTCTGTCCATAGATGAGCTTTTCATGTTTTGTGCATTTTCAAACATAACTTGTCTTATTGGGATCTTTATCGAACGAAACGTTGTACCAAAGCTAAACTAGCAAGTTAGACTGCTAAGAACAATAAATAGAGTACAACGGTCCACTTTGATGCTTTGGGAATGCTCAATTTTGTCCATAGATGTGCTTTTAAGGTTTTCTGCAATTTCAAGCATAACTTGATCAATTGGCATCTTTACCTAACGAAACGTTGTACGAAAGCTAAACTAGCAAGTTAGACCTCTAAGAACACTAAATAGAGTACAACGGTCCACCTTAACGCTTTACGAATGCTCAATTCTGTCCATAGATGAGCTTTTCATGTTTTGTGCATTTTCAAACATAACTTGTCTTATTGGCATCTTTATCGAACGAAACGTTCTACCAAAGCTAAACTAGCAAGTTAGACTGCAAAGAACACTAAATAGAGTACAACGGTCCACTTTGATGCTTTAGGATTGCTCAATTCTGTCCATAGATGAGCTTTTAAGGTTTTGTACAATTTCAAGCATGACTTGGTCTATTGGCATCTTTAGCTAACGAAACGTTGTACGAAAGCTAAACTAGCAAGTTAGACTTTTAAGAACACTAAACAGAGTGCACCGTTCCACTTTAACGCTTTACGAATGCTCAATTCTGTCCATAGATGAGCTTTTCATGTTTTGTGCATTTTCAAACATAACTTGTCTTATTGGCATCTTTATCGAACGAAACGTTCTACCAAAGCTAAACTAGCAAGTTAGACTGCAAAGAACACTAAATAGAGTACAACGGTCCACTTTGATGCTTTGGGATTGCTCAATTCTGTCAATAGATGAGCTTTTAAGGTTTTGTGCAATTTCAAGCATGACTTGGTCTATTGGCATCTTTAGCTAACGAAACGTTGTACGAAAGCTAAACTAGCAAGTTACACTTCTAAGAACACTAAATAGAGTGCAACGGTCTACTTTGATGCTTTACGAATGCTCAATTCTGTCCATAGACGAGCTTTTCAAGTTTTGTGCATTTTCAAACATGACTTGTTTTATTGGCATCTTTATCGAACGAAACGTTGTACAAAAGCTAAACTAGCAAGTTACACTTCTAACGACACTAAATAGAGTACAACGGTTCACATTGATGCTTTAGGAATGGTCAATTCTGTCCATACACAAACTTTTAAAGGTTTGTGCAATTTAAAACATAACTTGGCCTACTGGTATCTTTACCTAACGAAACGTTATACGAAAGCTAAACTCACATGTTAGACTGCTTAAAACACTAAATAGAGTACAACGGTCCACTTTGATGCTTTGGGAATGCTCAATTCTTTCCATAGATGAGCTTTTAAGGTTTTGTGTAATGTCAAGCATAACTTGGTCGATTGGCATCTTTACCTATCGAAACGTTGTACGAAAGCTAACCTAGCATGTTAGACTTCTAAGAACACTTAATAGAGTGTAACGGTCCACTTTGATGCTTTACAAATGCTCAATTCTGTCCATAGACGAGCTTTTCAAGTTTTGTGCATTTTCAAACATAACTTGTTTTATTGGCATCTTTATAGAACGACACGTTGTACAAAAGCTAAACTAGCTAGTTAGACTACTAAGAACACCAAATATAGTGCAACGGTCCACTTTGATGCTTTGGGATAGCTCAATTCTATCCATAGATGAGCTTTTAAGGTTTTGTGCAATTTCAAGCATAACTTTGTCTATTGGAATCTTTACCTCACGAAACGTTGTATGAAAGCTAAACTAGCAAGTTAGACTTCAAAGAACACTAAGTAGAGTTGATGCTTTAGGAATGCTCAATTCTGTCCATAGGCAAACTTTTCAAGTTTTGTGCCATTTGAAACATAGCTTGGTCTACTGGTTCTTGTTTCTCTAACGAAACGTTGTACGAAAGCTAAACTAGCAAGTTAGGCTACTAAGAACACTAAATAGAGTACAACGGTCCACTTTGATGCTTTGGGAATACTCAATTCTGTCCATAGATGAGCTTTTAAGGTTTTGTGTAATTTCAAGCAAAACTTGGTCTATTGGCATTACCTAACGAAACGTTGTACGAAAGCTAAACTAGCAAGTTAGACTTCTAAGAACACTAAATACAGTACAACGGTCCACTTTGATGCTTTATGAATGCTCAATTCTGTCCATGGACAAGCTTTTCATGTTTTGTGCATTTTCAAACATAACTTGTTTTATTGGCATCTTTATCGAACGAAACGTTGTACCAAAGCTAAACTAGCAAGTTGGACTGCCAAGAACACTAAATAGAGTACAACGGTCCACGTTGATGCTTTGGGAATTCTCAATTCTGTCCATAGATGAGCTTTTAAGGTTTTGTAAAATTTCACGCATGACTTGGCCCATTGGCATCTTTAGCTAACGAAACGTTGTACGAAAGCTAAACTAACAAGTTAGACTTCTAAGAACAATAAATAGAGTGCAACGGTCCACTTCGATGCTTTACGAATGCTCAATTTTGTCCATGGACGAGCTTTTCAAGTTTTTTGCATTTTCAAACATAACTTGTTTCGTTGGCATCTTTATAGAACGAAACGTTGTACAAAAGCTAAACTAGCATGTTAGACTGCTAAGAACACCAAATAGAGTACAACGGTCCACTTTGATGCTTTGGGAATGCTCAATTCTGTCAATAGATGAGCTTTTAAGGTTTTGTGCAATTTCATGCATAACTTGGTCTATTGGAACCTTTACCTAATGAAACGATGTACGAAAGCTAAACTAGCAAGCTAGACTTCTAAGAACACTAAATATAGTACAACGATCCACTTTGATGCTTTAGGAATGCTCAATTCTGTCCGTAGACAAACTTTTCAAGTTTTGCGCAATTTGAAGCATAACTTGGTCTACTGGTATCTTTATAGAACGAAACGTTGTACGAAAGCTAAACTAGCAAGTTAGACTTCTAAGAACACTAAATAGAGTACAACGGTACACTTTGATGCTTTAGGAATGCTCAATTCTGACCATAGCCAAACTTTTCAAGTTTTATGCAATTTGAAACATAACTTGGTCTACTGGTATCTTTACCTAACGAAACGTTGTACAAAAGCTAAACTAGCAATTTAGGCTGCCAAGAACTGTAAATAGAGTACAACGGTCCACTTTGATTCTTTGAGACTGCTCAATTCTGTCAATAGATGAGCTTTTAAGGTTTTGTGTAATTTCAAGCATAACTTGGTCTATTGGCATCTTTACCTAACGAAATGTTGTCCAAAAGCTAAACTAGCAAGTTAGACTTCTAAGAACACTAAATATAGTACAACGATCCACTTTGATGATTTGGGAATGCTCAATTCTGTCCGTAGACAAACTTTTCAAGTTTTGTGCAATTTGAAGCATAACTTGGTCTACTGGTATCTTTATCGAACGAATCGTTGTACCAAAGCTACACTAGCAAGTTAGACTGCTAAGAACACCGAATAGAGTACAACGGTCCACTTTGATGCTTTGGGAATGCTTAATTCTTTCAATATATGAGCTTTTAAGGTTTTGTGCAATTTCAAGCATGACTTGGTCTATTGGCTTCTTTAGCTGACGAAACGTTGAACGAAAGCTACACTAGCAAGTTTGCCTGCTACGAAGACTAAATAGAGCACAACGGTCCACTTTGATGCTTCGGGAATGCTCAATTAAGTCCATAGACGAGCTTTTCAAGTTTTGTGCATTTTCAAACATAACTTGGTTTATTGGTATCTTTATCGAACAAAACATTGTACGAAAGCTAAACTAGCAAGTTACACTTCTAACAACACTAAATAGAGTACAACGGTCCACTTTGATACTTTGGCAATGCTCAATTCTGTCCATAGATGAGCTTTTAAGGTTTTGTGCAATTTCAAGCATGACTTGGCCTATTGGCATCTTTAGCTAACGAAACGTTGCAAGAAAGCTAAACTAGCAAGTTAGATTCTAAGAACACCAAATAGAGGGCAACGGTCCACTTTGATGCTTTACGAATGCTCAATTCAGTCCATAGATGAGCTTTTCAAGTTTTGTGCATTTTCAAACATAACTTGTTTTATTTGCATCTTCATTGAACGTAATGTTGTACGAAAGCTAAACTAGAAAGTTACACTTCTAACGACACTAAATATAGTACAACGGTCCACTTTGATGCCTTAGGAATGCTCAATTCTGTCCATAGATGAACTTTTGAAGTGTTGTGCAATTTGAAACATAACTTGGTCTATTGGTATCTTTACCTAACGAAACGTTATACGAAAGCTATACTCGCATGTTAGACTGCTAAGAACACTAAATAGAGTACAACAGTCCACTTTGATGCTTTGGGAATGCTCAATTCTGTCCATAGATGAGCATTTAAGGTTTTGTGCAATTTCAAGCATAACTTGGTCTATTAGCATCTTTACCTGACGAAACGTTGTACGAAAGCTAAACTAGCAAGTTAGATTTCTAAGAACACTAAATAGAGTGCAACGGTCCACTTTGATGCTTTACGAATGCTCAATTCTGTCCGTAGACGAGCATTTCAAGTTTTGTGCATTTTCAAACATAACTTGTTTTATTGGCATCTTTATAGAACGAAACGTTGTACAAAAGTTAAACTAGCAGGTTAGACTGCTAAGAACACCAAATAGAGTATAACGGTCCACTTTGATGCTTTGGGAAGCTCAATTCTGTCCATAGATGAGCTTTTAAGGTTTTGTGCAATTTCAAGCATAACTGGTCTATTAGAATCTTTACCTAACGAAACGTTGTACGACAGCTAAACTAGCAACTTAGACTTCTAAGAACACTAAATAGAGTGCAACGGTCCATTTTGATGCTTTACCAATGCACAATTCTGTCCATAGATGAGCTTTTATGGTTTTGTGCATTTTCAAACATAACTTTTTTTATTGGCATCTTTATGGAATGAAACGTTGTACACAAGCTAAACTAGTAAGTTAGTCTTCTAACGACACTAAATGGAGTATAACGGTTCACTTTGATGCCATAGGAATGCTCAATTCTATCCATAGACAAACTTTTCAAGTTTTGTGCAATTTGAAACATTACTTGGTCTATTGGTATCTTTACCTAACGAAACGTTGTACGAAAGCTAAACTCGCATGTTAGACTACTAAGAACACTAAATAGATTACAACGGTCCACTTTGATGCTTTGGGAATGCTCAATTCTGTCCATAGATGAGCTTTTAACGTTTTGTGCAATTTCAAGCATAACTTGGTGTATTGGCATCTTTACCTACTGAAATGTTGTACGAAAGCTAAAGTAGCAAGTTAGATTGCTAAGAACACTAAATAGAGTACAACGGTCCACTTTGATGCTTTGGGAATGCTCAATTTTGTCCACAGATGAGCTTTAAAGGTTTTGTGTAATTTCAAGCATAACTTGGTCAATTGGAATCTTTACCTAACGAAACGTTGTACGAAAGCTAAACTAGCAAGTTAGACCTCTAAGAACACTAAATAGAGTACAATGGTGCACTTTAATGGTGTATGAGCGCTCAATTCTGTCCATAGATGAGCTTTTCATGTTTTGTGCATTTTCAAACATAACTTGTCTTATTGGCATCTTTATCGAACGAAACGTTGTACCAAAGCTAAACTAGCAAGTTAGAATGCAAAGAACACTAAATAGAGTACAACGGTCCACTTTGATACTTTGGGATTGCTCAATTCTGTCCATAGATGAGCTTTTAAGGTTTTGTGCAATTTAGAGCATGACTTGGTCTATTGGCATCTTTAGCTAACGAAACGTTGTACGAAAGCTAAACTAGCAAGTTAGACTTCTAAGAACACTAAATAGAGCACAACGGTCCACTTTGATGCTTCGGGAATGCTCAATTTTGTCCATAGACGAGCTTTTCAAGTTTTATGCATTTTCAAACATAACTTGTTTTATTGGCATCTTTATCGAACGAAACGTTGTACAAAAGCTAAACTAGCAAGTTACACTTCTAACGACACTAAATAGAGTACAACGGTTCACTATGATGCTTTACGAATGGTCAATTCTATCCATAGACAAACTTTTCAAGGTTTGTGCTATTTAAAACGTAACTTGGTCCACTGGTATCTTTGCCTAACGAAACGTTATACGAAAGCTGAACTCACATGTTAGACTGCTAAAAACAGTAAATAGAGTACAACGGTCCACTTTGATGCTTTAGGAATGCTCAATTCTGTCCATAGATGAGATTTTAAGGTTTTGTGCAATTTCAACCATAACTTGGTCTATTGGCATCTTTACCTAACGAAACGTTGTACGAAAGCTAAACTAGCAAGTTAGACTTCTAAGAACACTAAATAGAGTGCAACGGTACACACTGATGCTTTACGAATGCTCAATTCTGTCCACAGATGAGCATTTCAAGTTCTGTGCATTTTCAAACAGAACTTGTTTTATTGGCACCTTTATAGAATGAAACGTTGTACAAAAGCTAAACTAGCAAGTGAGACCGCTAAGAACCTCAAATAGAGTACAACGGTCCACTTTCAAGCTTTGGGAAGCTCAATTCTGTCCATAGATGAGCTTTTAAGGTTTTGTGCAATTTCAAGCACAACTTCGTCTATTGGAATCTTTACCTAACGAAACGTTGTACGAAAGCTAAACTAGCAAGTTAGACTTCTGAGAACACTAAATAGAGTGCAACGGTCCACATTGATGCTTTACGAATGCTCAATTCTGTCCATAGACGAGCTTTTAAAGTTTTTTGCATTTTCAAACATAACTTGTTTTATTGGCCTCTTTATAGAACGAAACGTTGTACAAAAGCTAAACTAGCAAGTTAGACTGCTAAGAACACCAAATAGAGTACAACGGTACACTTTGATGCTTTGGGAAGCTCAATTCTTTTTATAGATGAGCTTTTAAGGTTTTGTGCAATTTCAAGCATAAATTGGTCTATTGGAATCTTTACCTAACGAAACGTTGTACGAAAGCTAAACCAGAAAGTTAGGCTTCTGAGAACACTAAATAGAGTGCAACGGTCCACTTTGATACTTTACGAATGCTCAATTCTATCCATAGACGAGGTTTTCAAGTTTTGCGCATTTTCAAACATAACTTGTTTTATTGGCATCTTTATAGAATGAAACGTTGTACAAAAGCTAAACTAGCAAGTTAGACCGCTAAGAACCCCAAATAGAGTACAACGGTCCACTTTCAAGCTTTGGGAAGCTCAATTATGTCCATAGATGAGCTTTTAAGGTTTTGTGCAATTTCAAGCACAACTTCGTCTATTGGAATCTTTACCTAACGAAACGTTGTACGAAAGCTAAACTAGCAAGTTAGACTTCTAAGAACACTAAATAGAGTACAACGGTCCACTTTGATACTTTACGAATGCTCAATTCTATCCATAGACGAGGTTTTCAAGTTTTGCACATTTTCAAACATAACTTGTTTTATTGGCATCTTTATCGAACGACACGTTGCACAAAAGCTAAACTAGCGAGTTAGACTGCTAAGAACACTAAATAGAGTACAACGGTCCACTTTGATGCTTTGAGAATACTCAATTCTGTCCATAGATGAGCTTTTAAGGTATTGTGACATTTCAAGCATAACTTGGTCCATTGGCATCTTTACCTAACGAAACGTTGTACGAAAGCTAAACTAGCAAGTTAGACTTATAAGAACACTAAATAGGGTACAACGGTCCACTTTGATGCTTTAGGAATGCTCAATTCTGTCAATAGACAAACTTTTCAAGTTTTGTGCAAATTGAAACATAACTTGGTCTACTGGAATCGTTACCTAACGAAACGTTGTACGAATACTAAACTAGCAATTTAGGCTGCTAAGAACACTAAATCGAGTACAACGGTCCACTTTAATGCTTTGGCAATGCTCAATTCTGTCCATAGATAAGCTTTTAAGGTTTTGTGCAATTTCAAGCATAACTTGGTCCATTGGAATCTTTACCTAACGAAACGTTCTACGAAAGCTAAACTAGCAAGTTAGACTTCTAAGAACACTAAATAGAGTACAACGGTCCACTTTGATGTTTTAGGAATGCTCAATTCTGTCAATAGACAAACTTTTCAAGTTTTGCGCGATTTGAAACATAACTTGGTCTACTGGTATCGTTACCTAACGAAACATTGTACGAATACTAAACTAGCAAGTTAGGCTGCTAAGAACACTAAATAGAGTACAACGGTCCACTTTGATGCTTCGGGAATGCTCAATTCTGTCCATAGATGAGCTTTTCAAGTTTTGTGCATTTTCAAACATAACTTGTTTTATTGGCATCTTTATCGAACGAAACGTTGTACAAAAGCTAAACTAGCAAGTTACACTTCTAACGATACTAAATAGAGTACAACGGTTCACTATGATGCTTTACGAATGGTCAATTCTGTCCACAGACAAACTTTTCAAGGTGTGTGCAATTTAAAACATAACTTGGTCTATTGGTATCTTTACCTAACGAGACGTTATACGAAAGCTAAACTCACATGTTAGACTGCTAAAAACACTAAATAGAGTACAACGGTCCACTTTGATGCTTTGGGAATGCTCAATTCTGTCCATAGATGAGCTTTTAAGGTTTTGTGTAATTTCAAGCATAACATGGTCTATTGGAACCTTTACCTAACGAAACGTTGTACGAAAGCTAAACTAGCAAGTTAGACTTCTAAGAACACTAAATAGAGTACAACGGTCCACTTTGATGCTTTAGGAATGCTCAATTCTGTCAATAGACAAACTTTTCAAGTTTTGCGCGATTTGAAACATAACTTGGTCTACTGGTATCGTTACCTAACGAAACATTGTACGAATACTAAACTAGCAAGTTAGGCTGCTAAGAACACTAAATAGAGTACAATGGTCCACTTTGATGCTTCGGGAATGCTCAATTCTGTCCATAGATGAACTTTTCAAGTTTTGTGCATTTTCAAACATAACTTGTTTTATTGGCATCTTTATCGAACGAAACGTTGTACAAAAGCTAAACTAGCAAGTTACACTTCTAACGATACTAAATAGAGTACAACGGTTCACTATGATGCTTTACGAATGGTCAATTCTGTCCACAGACAAACTTTTCAAGGTTTGTGCAATTTAAAACATAACTTGGTCTATTGGTATCTTTACCTAACGAGACGTTATACGAAAGCTAAACTCACATGTTAGACTGCTAAAAACACTAAATAGAGTACAACGGTCCACTTTGATGCTTTGGGAATGCTTAATTCTGTCCATAGATGAGCTTTTACGGTTTTGTGCAATTTCAAGCATAACATGGTCTATTGGAACCTTTACCTAACGAAACGTTGTACGAAAGCTAAACTAGCAAGTTAGACTTCTAAGAACACTAAATAGAGTACAACGGTCCACTTTGATGCTTTAGGAATGCTCAATTCTGTCCATAGCCAAAGTTTTCAAGTTTTATGCAATTTGAAACATAAATTGGTCTACTGGTATCTGTACCTAACGAAACGTTGTACGAAAGCTAAACTAGCAAGTTAGGCTGCTAAGAACACTAAATAGAGTACAACGGTCCACTTTGATGCTTTAGGAATGCTCAATTCTGTCTATAGATGAGCTTTTAAGGTTTTGTGCAATTTCAAGCAGAACTTGGTCTATTGGCATCTTTACCTAACGAAATGTTGTCCGAAAGCTAAACTAGCGAGTTAGACTTCTAAGAACACTAAATATAGTACAACGATCCACTTTGATGTTTGAGGAATGATCAATTCTGTCCGTATACAAACTTTTCAAGTTTTGTGCAATTTGAAGCATAACTTGGTCTACTGGTATCTTTCCCAAACGAAACGTTGTACGAAAGCTAAAGTAGCAAGTTAGGCTGCTAAGAACACTAAATAGAGTAACGGTCCACTTCGATGCTTTGGGAATGCCCAATTCTGTCCATAGATGAGCTTTTAAGGTTTTGTGCAATTTCAAGCATAACTTGGTCTATTGGAATCTTTACCTAACGAAACGTTGTACGACAGCTAAACTAGCAAGTTAGACTTCTAACAACACTAAATAGAGTGCAACGGTCCACTTTGATACTTTACGAATGCTCAATTCTATCCATAGACGAGGTTTTCAAGTTTTGCACATTTTAAACATAACTTGTTTTATTGGCATCTTTATCGAACGACACGTTGCACAAAAGCTAAACTAGCGAGTTAGACTGCTAAGAACACTAAATAGAATACAACGGTCCACTTTGATGCTTTGAGAATACTCAATTCTGTCCATAGATGAGCTTTTAAGGTATTGTGACATTTCAAGAATAACTTGGTCCATTGGCATCTTTACCTAACGAAACGTTGTACGAAAGCTAAACTAGCAGGTTAGACTTCTAAGAACACTAAATAGGGTACAACGGTCCACTTTGATGCTTTAGGAATGCTCAATTCTGTCAATAGACAAACTTTTCAAGTTTTGTGCAATTTGAAACATAACTTGGTCTACTGGAATCGTTACCTAACGAAACGTTGTACGAATACTAAACTAGCAAGTTAGGCTGCTAAGAACACTAAATCGAGTACAACGGTCCACTTTAATGCTTTGGCAATGCTCAATTCTGTCCATAGATAAGCTTTTAAGGTTTTGTGCAATTTCAAGCATAACTTGGTCCATTGGAATCTTTACCTAACGAAACGTTGTACGAAAGCTAAACTAGCAAGTTAGACTTATAAGAACACTAAATAGAGTACAACGGTCCACTTTGATGCTTTAGGAATGCTCAATTCTGTCAATAGACAAACTTTTCAAGTTTTGCGCGATTTGAAACATAACTTGGTCTACTGGTATCGTTACCTAATGAAACATTGTACGAATACTAAACTAGCAAGTTAGGCTGCTAAGAACACTAAATAGAGTACAACGGTCCACTTTGATGCTTTGGGAATGCTCAATTCTGTCCATAGATGAGCTTTTCAAGTTTTGTGCATTTTCAAACATAACTTGTTTTATTGGCATCTTTATCGAACGAAACGTTGTACAAAAGCTAAACTAGCAAGTTACACTTCTAACGATACTAAATAGAGTACAACGGTTCACTATGATGCTTTACGAATGGTCAATTCTGTCCACAGACAAACTTTTCAAGGTTTGTGCAATTTAAAACATAACTTGGTCTATTGGTATCTTTACCTAACGAGACGTTATACGAAAGCTGAACTCACATGTTAGACTGCTAAAAACACTAAATAGAGTACAACGGTCCACTTTGATGCTTTGGGAATGCTTAATTCTGTCCATAGATGAGCTTTTAAGGTTTTGTGCAATTTCAAGCATAACATGGTGTATTGGAACCTTTACCTAACGAAACGTTGTACGAAAGCTAAACTAGCAAGTTAGACTTCTAAGAACACTAAATAGAGTACAACGGTCCACTTTGATGCTTTAGGAATGCTCAATTCTGTCCATAGCCAAAGTTTTCAAGTTTTATGCAATTTGAAACATAAATTGGTCTACTGGTATCTGTACCTAATGAAACGTTGTACGAAAGCTAAACTAGCAAGTTAGGCTGCTAAGAAGACTAAATAGAGTACAACGGTCCACTTTGATGCTTTAGGAATGCTCAATTCTGTCCATAGCCAAAGTTTTCAAGTTTTATGCAATTTGAAACATAAATTGGTCTACTGGTATCTGTACCTAACGAAACGTTGTACAAAAGCTAAACTAGCAAGTTAGGCTGCTAAGAACACTAAATAGAGTACAACGGTCCACTTTGATGCTTTAGGAATGCTCAATTCTGTCTATAGATGAGCTTTTAAGGTTTTGTGCAATTTCAAGCAGAACTTGGTCTATTGGCATCTTTACCTAACGAAATGTTGTCCGAAAGCTAAACTAGCGAGTTAGACTTCTAAGAACACTAAATATAGTACAACGATCCACTTTGATGTTTAAGGAATGATCAATTCTGTCCGTATACAAACTTTTCAAGTTTTGTGCAATTTGAAGCATAACTTGGTCTACTGGTATCTTTCCCAAACGAAACGTTGTACGAAAGCTAAAGTAGCAAGTTAGGCTGCTAAGAACACTAAATAGAGTAACGGTCCACTTCGATGCTTTGGGAATGCCCAATTCTGTCCATTGATGAGCTTTTAAGGTTTTGTGCAATTTCAAGCATAACTTGGTCTATTGGAATCTTTACCTAACGAAACGTTGTACGACAGCTAAACTAGCAAGTTAGACTTCTAACAACACTAAATAGAGTGCAACGGTCCACTTTGATACTTTACGAATGCTCAATTCTATCCATAGACGAGGTTTTCAAGTTTTGCACATTTTCAAACATAACTTGTTTTATTGGCATCTTTATCGAACGACACGTTGCACAAAAGCTAAACTAGCGAGTTAGACTGCTAAGAACACTAAATAGAGTACAACGGTCCACTTTGATGCTTTGAGAATACTCAATTCTGTCCATAGATGAGCTTTTAAGGTATTGTGACATTTCAAGCATAACTTGGTCCATTGGCATCTTTACCTAACGAAACGTTGTACGAAAGCTAAACTAGCAGGTTAGACTTCTAAGAACACTAAATAGGGTACAACGGTCCACTTTGATGCTTTAGGAATGCTCAATTCTGTCAATAGACAAACTTTTCAAGTTTTGTGCAATTTGAAACATAACTTGGGCTACTGGAATCGTTACCTAACGAAACGTTGTACGAATACTAAACTAGCAAGTTAGGCTGCTAAGAACACTAAATCGAGTACAACGGTCCACTTTAATGCTTTGGCAATGCTCAATTCTGTCCATAGATAAGCTTTTAAGGTTTTGTGCAATTTCAAGCATAACTTGGTCCATTGGAATCTTTACCTAACGAAACGTTCTACGAAAGCTAAACTAGCAAGTTAGACTTCTAAGAACACTAAATAGAGTACAACGGTCCACTTTGATGCTTTAGGAATGCTCAATTCTGTCAATAGACAAACTTTTCAAGTTTTGCGCGATTTGAAACATAACTTGGTCTACTGGTATCGTTACCTAACGAAACATTGTACGAATACTAAACTAGCAAGTTAGGCTGCTAAGAACACTAAATAGAGTACAACGGTCCACTTTGATGCTTCGGGAATGCTCAATTCTGTCCATAGATGAGCTTTTCAAGTTTTGTGCATTGTCAAACATAACTTGTTTTATTGGCATCTTTATCGAACGAAACGTTGTACAAAAGCTAAACTAGCAAGTTACACTTCTAACGATACTAAATAGAGTACAACGGTTCACTATGATGCTTTACGAATGGTCAATTCTGTCCACAGACAAACTTTTCAAGGTTTGTGCAATTTAAAACATAACTTGGTCTATTGGTATCTTTACCTAACGAGACGTTATACGAAAGCTAAACTCAAATGTTAGACTGCTAAAAACACTAATTAGAGTACAACGGTCCACTTTGATGCTTTGGGAATGCTCAATTCTGTCCATAGATGAGCTTTTAAGGTTTTGTGCAATTTCAAGCATAACATGGTCTATTGGAACCTTTACCTAACGAAACGTTGTACGAAAGCTAAACTAGCAAGTTAGACTTCTAAGAACACTAAATAGAGTACAACGGTCCACTTTGATGCTTTAGGAATGCTCAATTCTGTCAATAGACAAACTTTTCAAGTTTTGCGCGATTTGAAACATAACTTGGTCTACTGGTATCGTTACCTAACGAAACATTGTACGAATACTAAACTAGCAAGTTAGGCTGCTAAGAACACTAAATAGAGTACAACGGTCCACTTTGATGCTTCGGGAATGCTCAATTCTGTCCATAGATGAGCTTTTCAAGTTTTGTGCATTTTCAAACATAACTTGTTTTATTGGCATCTTTATCGAACGAAACGTTGTACAAAAGCTAAACTAGCAAGTTACACTTCTAACGATACTAAATAGAGTACAACGGTTCACTATGATGCTTTACGAATGGTCAATTCTGTCCACAGACAAACTTTTCAAGGTTTGTGCAATTTAAAACATAACTTGGTCTATTGGTATCTTTACCTAACGAGACGTTATACGAAAGCTGAACTCACATGTTAGACTGCTAAAAACACTAAATAGAGTACAACGGTCCACTTTGATGCTTTGGGAATGCTTAATTCTGTCCATAGATGAGCTTTTAAGGTTTTGTGCAATTTCAAGCATAACATGGTCTATTGGAACCTTTACCTAACGAAACGTTGTACGAAAGCTAAACTAGCAAGTTAGACTTCTAAGAACACTAAATAGAGTACAACGGTCCACTTTGATGCTTTAGGAATGCTCAATTCTGTCCATAGCCAATGTTTTCAAGTTTTATGCAATTTGAAACATAAATTGGTCTACTGGTATCTGTACCTAATGAAACGTTGTACGAAAGCTAAACTAGCAAGTTAGGCTGCTAAGAAGACTAAATAGAGTACAACGGTCCACTTTGATGCTTTAGGAATGCTCAATTCTGTCCATAGCCAAAGTTTTCAAGTTTTATGCAATTTGAAACATAAATTGCTCTACTGGTATCTGTACCTAACGAAACGTTGTACAAAAGCTAAACTAGCAAGTTAGGCTGCTAAGAACACTAAATAGAGTACAACGGTCCACTTTGATGCTTTAGGAATGCTCAATTCTGTCTATAGATGAGCTTTTAAGGTTTTGTGCAATTTCAAGCAGAACTTGGTCTATTGGCATCTTTACCTAACGAAATGTTGTCCGAAAGCTAAACTAGCGAGTTAGACTTCTAAGAACACTAAATATAGTACAACGATCCACTTTGATGTTTAAGGAATGATCAATTCTGTCCGTATACAAACTTTTCAAGTTTTGTGCAATTTGAAGCATAACTTGGTCTACTGGTATCTTTCCCAAACGAAACGTTGTACGAAAGCTAAAGTAGCAAGTTAGGCTGCTAAGAACACTAAATAGAGTAACGGTCCACTTCGATGCTTTGGGAATGCCCAATTCTGTCCATTGATGAGCTTTTAAGGTTTTGTGCAATTTCAAGCATAACTTGGTCTATTGGAATCTTTACCTAACGAAACGTTGTACGACAGCTAAACTAGCAAGTTAGACTTCTAACAACACTAAATAGAGTGCAACGGTCCACTTTGATACTTTACGAATGCTCAATTCTATCCATAGACGAGGTTTTCAAGTTTTGCACATTTTCAAACATAACTTGTTTTATTGGCATCTTTATCGAACGACACGTTGCACAAAAGCTAAACTAGCGAGTTAGACTGCTAAGAACACTAAATAGAGTACAACGGTCCACTTTGATGCTTTGAGAATACTCAATTCTGTCCATAGATGAGCTTTTAAGGTATTGTGACATTTCAAGCATAACTTGGTCCATTGGCATCTTTACCTAACGAAACGTTGTACGAAAGCTAAACTAGCAGGTTAGACTTCTAAGAACACTAAATAGGGTACAACGGTCCACTTTGATGCTTTAGGAATGCTCAATTCTGTCAATAGACAAACTTTTCAAGTTTTGTGCAATTTGAAACATAACTTGGGCTACTGGAATCGTTACCTAACGAAACGTTGTACGAATACTAAACTAGCAAGTTAGGCTGCTAAGAACACTAAATCGAGTACAACGGTCCACTTTAATGCTTTGGCAATGCTCAATTCTGTCCATAGATAAGCTTTTAAGGTTTTGTGCAATTTCAAGCATAACTTGGTCCATTGGAATCTTTACCTAACGAAACGTTCTACGAAAGCTAAACTAGCAAGTTAGACTTCTAAGAACACTAAATAGAGTACAACGGTCCACTTTGATGCTTTAGGAATGCTCAATTCTGTCAATAGACAAACTTTTCAAGTTTTGCGCGATTTGAAACATAACTTGGTCTACTGGTATCGTTACCTAACGAAACATTGTACGAATACTAAACTAGCAAGTTAGGCTGCTAAGAACACTAAATAGAGTACAACGGTCCACTTTGATGCTTCGGGAATGCTCAATTCTGTCCATAGATGAGCTTTTCAAGTTTTGTGCATTGTCAAACATAACTTGTTTTATTGGCATCTTTATCGAACGAAACGTTGTACAAAAGCTAAACTAGCAAGTTACACTTCTAACGATACTAAATAGAGTACAACGGTTCACTATGATGCTTTACGAATGGTCAATTCTGTCCACAGACAAACTTTTCAAGGTTTGTGCAATTTAAAACATAACTTGGTCTATTGGTATCTTTACCTAACGAGACGTTATACGAAAGCTAAACTCAAATGTTAGACTGCTAAAAACACTAATTAGAGTACAACGGTCCACTTTGATGCTTTGGGAATGCTCAATTCTGTCCATAGATGAGCTTTTAAGGTTTTGTGCAATTTCAAGCATAACATGGTCTATTGGAACCTTTACCTAACGAAACGTTGTACGAAAGCTAAACTAGCAAGTTAGACTTCTAAGAACACTAAATAGAGTACAACGGTCCACTTTGATGCTTTAGGAATGCTCAATTCTGTCAATAGACAAACTTTTCAAGTTTTGCGCGATTTGAAACATAACTTGGTCTACTGGTATCGTTACCTAACGAAACATTGTACGAATACTAAACTAGCAAGTTAGGCTGCTAAGAACACTAAATAGAGTACAACGGTCCACTTTGATGCTTCGGGAATGCTCAATTCTGTCCATAGATGAGCTTTTCAAGTTTTGTGCATTTTCAAACATAACTTGTTTTATTGGCATCTTTATCGAACGAAACGTTGTACAAAAGCTAAACTAGCAAGTTACACTTCTAACGATACTAAATAGAGTACAACGGTTCACTATGATGCTTTACGAATGGTCAATTCTGTCCACAGACAAACTTTTCAAGGTTTGTGCAATTTAAAACATAACTTGGTCTATTGGTATCTTTACCTAACGAGACGTTATACGAAAGCTAAACTCACATGTTAGACTGCTAAAAACACTAAATAGAGTACAACGGTCCACTTTGATGCTTTGGGAATGCTTAATTCTGTCCATAGATGAGCTTTTAAGGTTTTGTGCAATTTCAAGCATAACATGGTCTATTGGAACCTTTACCTAACGAAACGTTGTACGAAAGCTAAACTAGCAAGTTAGACTTCTAAGAACACTAAATAGAGTACAACGGTCCACTTTGATGCTTTAGGAATGCTCAATTCTGTCCATAGCCAAAGTTTTCAAGTTTTATGCAATTTGAAACATAAATTGGTCTACTGGTATCTGTACCTAACGAAACGTTGTACGAAAGCTAAACTAGCAAGTTAGGCTGCTAAGAACACTAAATAGAGTACAACGGTCCACTTTGATGCTTTAGGAATGCTCAATTCTGTCTATAGATGAGCTTTTAAGGTTTTGTGCAATTTCAAGCAGAACTTGGTCTATTGGCATCTTTACCTAACGAAATGTTGTCCGAAAGCTAAACTAGCGAGTTAGACTTCTAAGAACACTAAATATAGTACAACGATCCACTTTGATGTTTGAGGAATGATCAATTCTGTCCGTATACAAACTTTTCAAGTTTTGTGCAATTTGAAGCATAACTTGGTCTACTGGTATCTTTCCCAAACGAAACGTTGTACGAAAGCTAAAGTAGCAAGTTAGGCTGCTAAGAACACTAAATAGAGTAACGGTCCACTTCGATGCTTTGGGAATGCCCAATTCTGTCCATAGATGAGCTTTTAAGGTTTTGTGCAATTTCAAGCATAACTTGGTCTATTGGAATCTTTACCTAACGAAACGTTGTACGACAGCTAAACTAGCAAGTTAGACTTCTAACAACACTAAATAGAGTGCAACGGTCCACTTTGATACTTTACGAATGCTCAATTCTATCCATAGACGAGGTTTTCAAGTTTTGCACATTTTCAAACATAACTTGTTTTATTGGCATCTTTATCGAACGACACGTTGCACAAAAGCTAAACTAGCGAGTTAGACTGCTAAGAACAGTAAATAGAGTACAACGGTCCACTTTGATGCTTTGAGAATACTCAATTCTGTCCATAGATGAGCTTTTAAGGTATTGTGACATTTCAAGCATAACTTGGTCCATTGGCATATTTACCTAACGAAACGTTGTACGAAAGCTAAACTAGCAGGTTAGACTTCTAAGAACACTAAGTAGGGTACAACGTTCCACTTTGATGCTTTAGGAATGCTCAATTCTGTCAATAGACAAACTTTTCAAGTTTTGTGCAATTTGAAACATAACTTGGTCTACTGGAATCGTTACCTAACGAAACGTTGTACGAATACTAAACTAGCAAGTTAGGCTGCTAAGAACACTAAATCGAGTACAACGGTCCACTTTAATGCTTTGACAATGCTCAATTCTGTCCATAGATAAGCTTTTAAGGTTTTGTGCAATTTCAAGCATAACTTGGTCCATTGGAATCTTTACCTAACGAAACGTTCTACGAAAGCTAAACTAGCGAGTTAGACTTCTAAGAACACTAAATAGAGTTCAACGGTCCACTTTGATGCTTTAGGAATGCTCAATTCTGTCAATAGACAAACTTTTCAAGTTTTGCGCGATTTGAAACATAACTTGGTCTACTGGTATCGTTACCTAACGAAACATTGTACGAATACTAAACTAGCAAGTTAGGCTGCTAAGAACACTAAATAGAGTACAACGGTCCACTTTGATGCTTCGGGAATGCTCAATTCTGTCCATAGATGAGCTTTTCAAGTTTTGTGCATTTTCAAACATAACTTGTTTTATTGGCATCTTTATCGAACGAAACGTTGTACAAAAGCTAAACTAGCAAGTTACACTTCTAACGATACTAAATAGAGTACAACGGTTCACTATGATGCTTTACGAATGGTCAATTCTGTCCACAGACAAACTTTTCAAGGTTTGTGCAATTTAAAACATAACTTGGTCTATTGGTATCTTTACCTAACGAGACGTTATACGAAAGCTAAACTCAAATGTTAGACTGCTAAAAACACTAATTAGAGTACAACGGTCCACTTTGATGCTTTGGGAATGCTCAATTCTGTCCATAGATGAGCTTTTAAGGTTTTGTGCAATTTCAAGCATAACATGGTCTATTGGAACCTTTACCTAACGAAACGTTGTACGAAAGCTAAACTAGCAAGTTAGACTTCTAAGAACACTAAATAGAGTACAACGGTCCACTTTGATGCTTTAGGAATGCTCAATTCTGTCAATAGACAAACTTTTCAAGTTTTGCGCGATTTGAAACATAACTTGGTCTACTGGTATCGTTACCTAACGAAACATTGTACGAATACTAAACTAGCAAGTTAGGCTGCTAAGAACACTAAATAGAGTACAACGGTCCACTTTGATGCTTCGGGAATGCTCAATTCTGTCCATAGATGAGCTTTTCAAGTTTTGTGCATTTTCAAACATAACTTGTTTTATTGGCATCTTTATCGAACGAAACGTTGTACAAAAGCTAAACTAGCAAGTTACACTTCTAACGATACTAAATAGAGTACAACGGTTCACTATGATGCTTTACGAATGGTCAATTCTGTCCACAGACAAACTTTTCAAGGTTTGTGCAATTTAAAACATAACTTGGTCTATTGGTATCTTTACCTAACGAGACGTTATACGAAAGCTAAACTCACATGTTAGACTGCTAAAAACACTAAATAGAGTACAACGGTCCACTTTGATGCTTTGGGAATGCTTAATTCTGTCCATAGATGAGCTTTTAAGGTTTTGTGCAATTTCAAGCATAACATGGTCTATTGGAACCTTTACCTAATGAAACGTTGTACGAAAGCTAAACTAGCAAGTTAGACTTCTAAGAACACTAAATAGAGTACAACGGTCCACTTTTATGCTTTAGGAATGCTCAATTCTGTCCATAGCCAAAGTTTTCAAGTTTTATGCAATTTGAAACATAAATTGGTCTACTGGTATCTGTACCTAACGAAACGTTGTACGAAAGCTAAACTAGCAAGTTAGGCTGCTAAGAACACTAAATAGAGTACAACGGTCCACTTTGATGCTTTAGGAATGCTCAATTCTGTCTATAGATGAGCTTTTAAGGTTTTGTGCAATTTCAAGCAGAACTTGGTCTATTGGCATCTTTACCTAACGAAATGTTGTCCGAAAGCTAAACTAGCGAGTTAGACTTCTAAGAACACTAAATATAGTACAACGATCCACTTTGATGTTTGAGGAATGATCAATTCTGTCCGTATACAAACTTTTCAAGTTTTGTGCAATTTGAAGCATAACTTGGTCTACTGGTATCTTTCCCAAACGAAACGTTGTACGAAAGCTAAAGTAGCAAGTTAGGCTGCTAAGAACACTAAATAGAGTAACGGTCCACTTCGATGCTTTGGGAATGCCCAATTCTGTCCATAGATGAGCTTTTAAGGTTTTGTGCAATTTCAAGCATAACTTGGTCTATTGGAATCTTTACCTAACGAAACGTTGTACGACAGCTAAACTAGCAAGTTAGACTTCTAACAACGCTAAATAGAGTGCAACGGTCCACTTTGATACTTTACGAATGCTCAATTCTATCCATAGACGAGGTTTTCAAGTTTTGCGCGATTTGAAACATAACTTGGTCTACTGGTATCGTTACCTAACGAAACATTGTACGAATACTAAACTAGCAAGTTAGGCTGCTAAGAACACTAAATAGAGTACAACGGTCCACTTTGATGCTTCGGGAATGCTCAATTCTGTCCATAGATGAGCTTTTCAAGTTTTGTGCATTTTCAAACATAACTTGTTTTATTGGCATCTTTATCGAACGAAACGTTGTACAAAAGCTAAACTAGCAAGTTACACTTCTAACGATACTAAATAGAGTATAACGGTTCACTATGATGCTTTACGAATGGTCAATTCTGTCCACAGACAAACTTTTCAAGGTTTGTGCAATTTAAAACATAACTTGGTCTATTGGTATCTTTACCTAACGAGACGTTATACGAAAGCTAAACTCACATGTTAGACTGCTAAAAACACTAAATAGAGTACAACGGTCCACTTTGATGCTTTGGGAATGCTTAATTCTGTCCATAGATGAGCTTTTAAGGTTTTGTGCAATTTCAAGCATAACATGGTCTATTGGAACCTTTACCTAACGAAACGTTGTACGAAAGCTAAACTAGCAAGTTAGACTTCTAAGAACACTAAATAGAGTACAACGGTCCACTTTGATGCTTTAGGAATGCTCAATTCTGTCCATAGCCAAAGTTTTCAAGTTTTATGCAATTTGAAACATAAATTGGTCTACTGGTATCTGTACCTAACGAAACGTTGTACGAAAGCTAAACTAGCAAGTTAGGCTGCTAAGAACACTAAATAGAGTACAACGGTCCACTTTGATGCTTTAGGAATGCTCAATTCTGTCTATAGATGAGCTTTTAAGGTTTTGTGCAATTTCAAGCAGAACTTGGTCTATTGGCATCTTTACCTAACGAAATGTTGTCCGAAAGCTAAACTAGCGAGTTAGACTTCTAAGAACACTAAATATAGTACAACGATCCACTTTGATGTTTGAGGAATGATCAATTCTATCCGTATACAAACTTTTCAAGTTTTGTGCAATTTGAAGCATAACTTGGTCTACTGGTATCTTTCCCAAACGAAACGTTGTACGAAAGCTAAAGTAGCAAGTTAGGCTGCTAAGAACACTAAATAGAGTAACGGTCCACTTCGATGCTTTGGGAATGCCCAATTCTGTCCATAGATGAGCTTTTAAGGTTTTGTGCAATTTCAAGCATAACTTGGTCTATTGGAATCTTTACCTAACGAAACGTTGTACGACAGCTAAACTAGCAAGTTAGACTTCTAACAACACTAAATAGAGTGCAACGGTCCACTTTGATACTTTACGAATGCTCAATTCTATCCATAGACGAGGTTTTCAAGTTTTGCACATTTTCAAACATAACTTGTTTTATTGGCATCTTTATCGAACGACACGTTGCACAAAAGCTAAACTAGCGAGTTAGACTGCTAAGAACACTAAATAGAGTACAACGGTCCACTTTGATGCTTTGAGAATACTCAATTCTGTCCATAGATGAGCTTTTAAGGTATTGTGACATTTCAAGCATAACTTGGTCCATTGGCATCTTTACCTAACGAAACGTTGTACGAAAGCTAAACTAGCAGGTTAGACTTCTAAGAACACTAAATAGGGTACAACGGTCCACTTTGATGCTTTAGGAATGCTCAATTCTGTCAATAGACAAACTTTTCAAGTTTTGTGCAATTTGAACATAACTTGGTCTACTGGAATCGTTACCTAACGAAACGTTGTACGAATACTAAACTAGCAAGTTAGGCTGCTAAGAACACTAAATCGAGTACAACGGTCCACTTTAATGCTTTGGCAATGCTCAATTCTGTCCATAGATAAGCTTTTAAGGTTTTGTGCAATTTCAAGCATAACTTGGTCCATTGGAATCTTTACCTAACGAAACGTTCTACGAAAGCTAAACTAGCAAGTTAGACTTCTAAGAACACTAAATAGAGTACAACGGTCCACTTTGATGCTTTAGGAATGCTCAATTCTGTCAATAGACAAACTTTTCAAGTTTTGCGCGATTTGAAACATAACTTGGTCTACTGGTATCGTTACCTAACGAAACATTGTACGAATACTAAACTAGCAAGTTAGGCTGCTAAGAACACTAAATAGAGTGCAACGGTGCACTTTGATGCTTCGGGAATGCTCAATTCTGTCCATAGATGAGCTTTTCAAGTTTTGTGCATTTTCAAACATAACTTGTTTTATTGGCATCTTTATCGAACGAAACGTTGTACAAAAGCTAAACTAGCAAGTTACACTTCTAACGATACTAAATAGAGTACAACGGTTCACTATGATGCTTTACGAATGGTCAATTCTGTCCACAGACAAACTTTTCAAGGTTTGTGCAATTTAAAACATAACTTGGTCTATTGGTATCTTTACCTAACGAGACGTTATACGAAAGCTAAACTCACATGTTAGACTGCTAAAAACACTAAATAGAGTACAACGGTCCACTTTGATGGTTTGGGAATGCTTAATTCTGTCCATAGATGAGCTTTTAAGGTTTTGTGCAATTTCAAGCATAACATGGTCTATTGGAACCTTTACCTAACGAAACGTTGTACGAAAGCTAAACTAGCAAGTTAGACTTCTAAGAACACTAAATAGAGTACAACGGTCCACTTTGATGCTTTAGGAATGCTCAATTCTGTCCATAGCCAAAGTTTTCAAGTTTTATGCAATTTGACACATAAATTGGTCTACTGGTATCTGTACCTAACGAAACGTTGTACGAAAGCTAAACTAGCAAGTTAGGCTGCTAAGAACACTAAATAGAGTACAACGGTCCACTTTGATGCTTTAGGAATGCTCAATTCTGTCTATAGATGAGCTTTTAAGGTTTTGTGCAATTTCAAGCAGAACTTGGTCTATTGGCATCTTTACCTAACGAAATGTTGTCCGAAAGCTAAACTAGCGAGTTAGACTTCTAAGAACACTAAATATAGTACAACGATCCACTTTGATGTTTGAGGAATGATCAATTCTGTCCGTATACAAACTTTTCAAGTTTTGTGCAATTTGAAGCATAAATTGGTCTACTGGTATCTTTCCCAAACGAAACGTTGTACGAAAGCTAAAGTAGCAAGTTAGGCTGCTAAGAACACTAAATAGAGTAACGGTCCACTTCGATGCTTTGGGAATGCCCAATTCTGTCCATAGATGAGCTTTTAAGGTTTTGTGCAATTTCAAGCATAACTTGGTCTATTGGAATCTTTACCTAACGAAACGTTGTACGACAGCTAAACTAGCAAGTTAGACTTCTAACAACACTAAATAGAGTGCAACGGTCCACTTTGATACTTTACGAATGCTCAATTCTATCCATAGACGAGGTTTTCAAGTTTTGCGCATTTTCAAACATAACTTGTTTTATTGGCATCTTTATCGAACGACACGTTGCACAAAAGCTAAACTAGCGAGTTAGACTGCTAAGAACACTAAATAGAGTACAACGGTCCACTTTGATGCTTTGAGAATACTCAATTCTGTCCATAGATGAGCTTTTAAGGTATTGTGACATTTCAAGCATAACTTGGTCCATTGGCATCTTTACCTAACGAAACGTTGTACGAAAGCTAAACTAGCAAGTTAGACTTCTAAGAACACTAAATAGGGTACAACGGTCCACTTTGATGCTTTAGGAATGCTCAATTCTGTCAATAGACAAACTTTTCAAGTTTTGTGCAATTTGAAACATAACTTGGTCTACTGGAATCGTTACCTAACGAAACGTTGTACGAATACTAAACTAGCAAGTTAGGCTGCTAAGAACACTAAATCGAGTACAACGGTCCACTTTAATGTTTTGGCAATGCTCAATTCTGTCCATAGATAAGCTTTTAAGGTTTTGTGCAATTTCAAGCATAACTTGGTCCATTGGAATCTTAACCTAACGAAACGTTCTACGAAAGCTAAACTAGCAAGTTAGACTTCTAAGAACACTAAATAGAGTACAACGGTCCACTTTGATGCTTTAGGAATGCTCAATTCTGTCAATAGACAAACTTTTCAAGTTTTGCGCGATTTGAAACATAACTTGGTCTACTGGTATCGTTACCTAACGAAACATTGTACGAATACTAAACTAGCAAGTTAGGCTGCTAAGAACACTAAATAGAGTACAACGGTCCACTTTGATGCTTCGGGAATGCTCAATTCTGTCCATAGATAAGCTTTTCAAGTTTTGTGCATTTTCAAACATAACTTGTTTTATTGGCATCTTTATCGAACGAAACGTTGTACAAAAGCTAAACTAGCAAGTTACACTTCTAACGATACTAAATAGAGTACAACGGTTCACTATGATGCTTTACGAATGGTCAATTCTGTCCACAGACAAACTTTTCAAGGTTTGTGCAATTTAAAACATAACTTGGTCTATTGGTATCTTTACCTAACGAGACGTTATACGAAAGCTAAACTCACATGTTAGACTGCTAAAAACACTAAATAGAGTACAACGGTCCACTTTGATGCTTTGGGAATGCTCAATTCTGTCCATAGATGAGCTTTTAAGGTTTTGTGCAATTTCAAGCATAACATGGTCTATTGGAACCTTTACCTAACGAAACGTTGTACGAAAGCTAAACTAGCAAGTTAGACTTCTAAGAACACTAAATAGAGTACAACGGTCCACTTTGATGCTTTAGGAATGCTCAATTCTGTCCATAGCCAAAGTTTTCAAGTTTTATGCAATTCGAAACATAAATTGGTCTACTGGTATCTGTACCTAACGAAACGTTGTACGAAAGCTAAACTAGCAAGTTAGGCTGCTAAGAACACTAAATAGAGTACAACGGTCCACTTTGATGCTTTAGGAATGCTCAATTCTGTCTATAGATGAGCTTTTAAGGTTTTGTGCAATTTCAAGCAGAACTTGGTCTATTGGCATCTTTACCTAACGAAATGTTGTCCGAATGCTAAACTAGCGAGTTAGACTTCTAAGAACACTAAATATAGTACAACGATCCACTTTGATGTTTGAGGAATGATCAATTCTGTCCGTATACAAAATTTTCAAGTTTTGTGCAATTTGAAGCATAACTTGGTCTACGTGTATCTTTCCCAAACGAAACGTTGTATGAAAGCTAAAGTAGCAAGTTAGGCTGCTAAGAACACTAAATAGAGTAACGGTCCACTTCGATGCTTTGGGAATGCCCAATTCTGTCCATAGATGAGCTTTTAAGGTTTTGTGCAATTTCAAGCATAACTTGGTCTATTGGAATCTTTACCTAACGAAACGTTTTACGACAGCTAAACTAGCAAGTTAGACTTCTAAGAACACTAAATAGAGTGCAACGGTCCACTTTGATGCTTTACCAATGCTCAATTCTATCCATAGACGAGCTTTTCAAGTTTTGCGCATTTTCAAACATAACTTGTTTTATTGGCATCTTTATAGAACGAAACGTTGTACGAAAGCTAAACTAGCAAGTTAGACTTCTAAGAACACTAAATGGAGTACAACGGTCCACTTTGATGATTTAGGAATGCTCAATTGTGTCCATAGACAAACTTTTCAAGTTTTGTGCAATTTGAAACATGACTTGGTCTACTGGTATCTTTACCTAACGAAACGTTGTACGAAAGCTAAAATAGCAAGTTAGGCTGCTAAGAACGCTAAATAGAGTAATGGTCCACTTCGATGCTTTGGGAATGCCCAATTCTGTCCATAGATGAGCTTTTAAGGTTTTGTGCAATTTCAAGCATAACTTGGTCTATTGGCATCTTTACCCAACGAAATGTTGTACGAAAGCTAAACTAGCAAGTTAGACCTCTAAGAACACTAAATGGAGTACAACGGTCCACTTTGATGCTTTACGAATGCTCAATTCTGTTTATTGATGAGCTTGTATGGTTTTGTGCATTTTCAAACATAACTTTTTTTATTGGCATCTTTATGGAATGAAACGTAGTACAAAAGCTAAACTAGTAAGTTAGTCTTCTAACGACACCAAATGGAGTATAATGGTGCGCACTTTGATGCCACAGGAATGCTCAATTCTGTCCATAGACAAACTTTTCAAGTTTTGTGCAATTTGAAACATTACTTGGTCTATTGGTATCTTTACCTAACGAAACGTTGTACGAAAGTTAAACTCGCATGTTAGACTACTAAGAACACTAAATAGATTACAACGGTCCACTTTGATGCTTTAGGAATGCTCAATTCTGTTCATTGATGAGCTTTTAACGTTTTGTGCAATTTCAAGCATAACTTGGTCTATTGGCATCTTTACCTCTTGAAATGTTGTAGGAAAGCTAAAGTAGTAAGTTAGATTGCTAAGAACACTAAATAGAGTACAACGGTCCACTTTGATGCTTTGGCAATGCTCAATTTTGTCCACAGATGAGCTTTTATGGTTTTGTGCAATTTCAAGCATAACTTGGTCAATTGGAATCTTTACCTAACGAAACGTTGCACGAAAGCTGAACTAGCAAGATAGACCTCTAAGAACACTAAATAGAGTACAACAGTCCACTTTAATGGTGTATGAGTGCTCAATTCTGTCCATAGATAAGCTTTTCATGTTTTGTGCAGTTTCAAACATAACTTGTCTTATTGGCATCTTTATCGAACGAAACGTTGTACCAAAGCTAAACAAGCAAGTTAGAATGCAAAGAACACTAAATAGAGTACAACGTTCCACTTTGATGCTTTGGGATTGCTCAATTCTGTCCATAGATGAGCTTTTAAGGTTTTGTGCAATTTCAAGCATGACTTGGTCTATTGGCATCTTTAGCTAACGAAACGTTGTACGAAAGCTAAACTAGCAAGTTAGACTTCTAAGAACAGTAAATAGAGCACAACGGTCCACTTTGATGCTTCGGGAATGCTCAATTCTGTCCATAGACGAGCTTTTCAAGTTTTGTGCATTTTCAAACATAACTTGTTTTATTGGCATCTTTATCGAACGTAACGTTGTACAAAAGCTAAACTAGCAAGTTACACTTCTAACGACAGTAAATAGAGTACAACGGTTCACTATGATGCTTTACGAATGGTCAATTCTGTCCATAGACAAACTTTTCAAGGTTTGTGCTATTTAAAATATAACTTGGTTCATTGGTATCTTTACCTAACGAAACGTTATACGAAAGCTAAAATCACATGTTAGACTGCTAAAAACACTAAATAGAGTACAACGGTCCACTTTGATGCTTTAGGAATGCTCAATTCTGTCCATAGATGAGATTTTAAGGTTTTGTGCAATTTCAAGCATAACTTGGTCTATTGGCATCTTTACCTAACGAAACGTTGTACGAAAGCTAAACTAGCAAGTTAGACTTCTAAGAACACTAAATAGAGTGCAACGGTCCACATTGATGCTTGACGAATGCTCAATTCCATCCATAGACGAGCTTTTCAATTTCTGTGCATTTTCAAACAGAACTTGTTTTATTGGCATCTTTATAGAATGAAACGTTGTACAAAAGCTAAACTAGCAAGTTAGACTGCTAAGAACACCAAATAGAGTACAACGGTTCACTTTGAAGCTTTGGGAAGCTCAATTCTGTCCATAGATGAGCTTTTAAGGTTTTGTGCAATTTCAAGCACAACTTGGTCTATTGGAATTTTTACCTAACGAAACGTTGTACGAACGCTAAACTAGCAAGTTAGACTTCTGAGAACACTAAATAGAGTGCAACGGGCCACATTGATGATTTACGAATGCTCAATTCTGTCCATAGACGAGCTTTTAAAGTTTTGTGCATTTTCAAACATAACTTGTTTTATTGGCATCTTTATAGAACGAAACGTTGTACAAAAGTTAAACTAGCAAGTTAGACTGCTAAGAACACCAAATAGAGTACAACAGTCCACTTTGATGCTTTGGAAAGGTCAATTCTATCCATAGATGAGCTTTTAAGGTTTTGTGCAATTTCAAGCATAACTTGGTCTATTGGAATCTTTACCTAATGAAACATTGTACGAAAGCTAAAGTAGAAAGTTAGACTTCTGAGAACACTAAATAGAGTGCAACGGTCCACTTTGATGCTTTACGAATGCACAATTCTATCCATAGACGAGGTTTTCAAGTTATGCAATTTCAAGCATAACTTGGTCCATTGGCATCTTTACCTAACGAAACGTTGTACGAATACTAAACTAGCAAGTTAGACTTCAAAGAACACTAAATAGAGTACAACGGTCCACTTTGATGCTTTAGGAATGCTCAATTCTGTCAATAGACAAACTTTTCAAGTTTTGTGCAATTTGAAACATAACTTGGTCTACTGGTATCGTTACCTAACGAAACGTTGTACGAATACTAAACTAGCAAGTTAGGCCGCTAAGAACACAAAAAAGATTACACCGGTCCAATTTGATGCTTTGGGAATGCTCAATTCTGTCCATAGAAAAGCTTTTAAGGTTTTGTGCAATTTCAAGCATAACTTGGTCCATTGGCATCTTTATCTAACGAAACGTTCTACGAAAGCTAAACTAGCAAGTTAGACTTCTAAGAACACTAAATAGAGTACAACGGTCCACTTTGATGCTTTAGGAATGCTCAATTCTGTCAATAGACAAACTTTTCAAGTTTTGCGCGATTTGAAACATAACTTGGTCTACTGGTATCGTTACCTAACGAAACATTGTACGAATACTAAACTAGCAAGTTAGGCTGCTAAGAACACTAAATAGAGTACAACGGTCCACTTTGATGCTTCGGGAATGCTCAATTCTGTCCATAGACGAGCTTTTCAAGTTTTGTGCATTTTCAAACATAACTTGTTTTATTGGTATCTTTATCGAACGAAACGTTGTACAAAAGCTAAACTAGCAAGTTACACTTCTAACGATACTAAATAGAGTACAACGGTTCACTATGATGCTTTACGAATGGTCAATTCTGTCCACAGACAAACTTTTCAAGGTTTGTGCAATTTAAAACATAACTTGGTCTATTGGTATCTTTACCTAACGAGACGTTATACGAAATCTAAACTCACATGTTAGACTGCTAAAAACACTAAATAGAGTACAACGGTCCACTTTGATGCTTTGGGAATGCTCAATTCTGTCCATAGATGAGCTTTTAAGGTTTTGTGCAATTTCAAGCATAACATGGTCTATTGGAACCTTTACCTAACGAAACGTTGTACGAAAGCTAAACTAGCAAGTTAGACTTCTAAGAACACTAAATAGAGTACAACGGTCCACTTTGATGCTTTAGGAATGCTCAATTCTGTCCATAGCCAAAGTTTTCAAGTTTTATGCAATTTGAAACATAAATTGGTCTACTGGTATCTGTACCTAACGAAACGTTGTACGAAAGCTAAACTAGCAAGTTAGGCTGCTAAGAACACTAAATAGAGTACAACGGTCCACTTTGATGCTTTAGGAATGCTCAATTCTGTCTATAGATGAGCTTTTAAGGTTTTGTGCAATTTCAAGCAGAACTTGGTCTATTGGCATCTTTACCTAACGAAATGTTGTCCGAATGCTAAACTAGCGAGTTAGACTTCTAAGAACACTCAATATAGTACAACGATCCACTTTGATGTTTGAGGAATGATCAATTCTGTCCGTATACAAACTTTTCAAGTTTTGTGCAATTTGAAGCATAACTTGGTCTACTGGTATCTTTCCCAAACGAAACGTTGTACGAAAGCTAAAGTAGCAAGTTAGGCTGCTAAGAACACTAAATAGAGTAACGGTCCACTTCGATGCTTTGGGAATGCCCAATTCTGTCCATAGATGAGCTTTTAAGGTTTTGTGCAATTTCAAGCATAACTTGGTCTATTGGAATCTTTACCTAACGAAACGTTTTACGACAGCTAAACTAGCAAGTTAGACTTCTAAGAACACTAAATAGAGTGCAACGGTCCACTTTGATGCTTTACCAATGCTCAATTCTATCCATAGACGAGCTTTTCAAGTTTTGCGCATTTTCAAACATAACTTGTTTTATTGGCATCTTTATAGAACGAAACGTTGTACGAAAGCTAAACTAGCAAGTTAGACTTCTAAGAACACTAAATGGAGTACAACGGTCCACTTTGATGATTTAGGAATGCTCAATTGTGTCCATAGACAAACTTTTCAAGTTTTGTGCAATTTGAAACATGACTTGGTCTACTGGTATCTTTACCTAACGAAATGTTGTACGAAAGCTAAAATAGCAAGTTAGGCTGCTAAGAACGCTAAATAGAGTAACGGTCCACTTCGATGCTTTGGGAATGCCCAATTCTGTCCATAGATGAGCTTTTAAGGTTTTGTGCAATTTCAAGCATAACTTGGTCTATTGGCATCTTTACCCAACGAAATGTTGTACGAAAGCTAAACTAGCAAGTTAGACCTCTAAGAACACTAAATGGAGTACAACGGTCCACTTTGATGCTTTACGAATGCTCAATTCTGTTTATTGATGAGCTTGTATGGTTTTGTGCATTTTCAAACATAACTTTTTTTATTGGCATCTTTATGGAATGAAACGTAGTACAAAAGCTAAACTAGTAAGTTAGTCTTCTAACGACACTAAATGGAGTATAATGGTGCGCACTTTGATGCCACAGGAATGCTCAATTCTGTCCATAGACAAACTTTTCAAGTTTTGTGCAATTTGAAACATTACTTGGTCTATTGGTATCTTTACCTAACGAAACGTTGTACGAAAGTTAAACTCGCATGTTGGACTACTAAGAACACTAAATAGATTACAACGGTCCACTTTGATGCTTTAGGAATGCTCAATTCTGTTCATTGATGAGCTTTTAACGTTTTGTGCAATTTCAAGCATAACTTGGTCTATTGGCATCTTTACCTCTTGAAATGTTGTAGGAAAGCTAAAGTAGTAAGTTAGATTGCTAAGAACACTAAATAGAGTACAACGGTCCACTTTGATGCTTTGGCAATGCTCAATTTTGTCCACAAATGAGCTTTTATGGTTTTGTGCAATTTCAAGCATAACTTGGTCAATTGGAATCTTTACCTAACGAAACGTTGCACGAAAGCTAAACTAGCAAGATAGACCTCTAAGAACACTAAATAGAGTACAACAGTCCACTTTAATGGTGTATGAGTGCTCAATTCTGTCCATAGATAAGCTTTTCATGTTTTGTGCAGTTTCAAACATAACTTGTCTTATTGGCATCTTTATCGAACGAAACGTTGTACCAAAGCTAAACAAGCAAGTTAGAATGCAAAGAACACTAAATAGAGTACAACGTTCCACTTTGATGCTTTGGGATTGCTCAATTCTGTCCATAGATGAGCTTTTAAGGTTTTGTGCAATTTCAAGCATGACTTGGTCTATTGGCATCTTTAGCTAACGAAACGTTGTACGAAAGCTAAACTAGCAAGTTAGACTTCTAAGAACAGTAAATAGAGCACAACGGTCCACTTTGATGCTTCGGGAATGCTCAATTCTGTCCATAGACGAGCTTTTCAAGTTTTGTGCATTTTCAAACATAACTTGTTTTATTGGCATCTTTATCGAACGTAACGTTGTACAAAAGCTAAACTAGCAAGTTACACTTCTAACGACAGTAAATAGAGTACAACGGTTCACTATGATGCTTTACGAATGGTCAATTCTGTCCATAGACAAACATTTCAAGGTTTGTGCTATTTAAAACATAACTTGGTTCATTGGTATCTTTACCTAACGAAACGTTATACGAAAGCTAAAATCACATGTTAGACTGCTAAAAACACTAAATAGAGTACAACGGTCCACTTTGATGCTTTAGGAATGCTCAATTCTGTCCATAGATGAGATTTTAAGGTTTTGTGCAATATCAAGCATAACTTGGTCTATTGGAATCTTTACCTAACGAAACGTTGTACGAACGCTAAACTAGCAAGTTAGAATTCTGAGAACACTAAATAGAGTGCAACGGGCCACATTGATGATTTACGAATGCTCAATTCTGTCCATAGACGAGCTTTTAAAGTTTTGTGCATTTTCAAACATAACTTGTTTTATTGGCATCTTTATAGAACAAAACGTTGTACAAAAGTTAAACTAGAAAGTTAGACTGCTAAGAACACCAAATAGAGTACAACAGTCCACTTTGATGCTTTGGGAAGCTCAATTCTATCCATGGATGAGCTTTTAAGGTTTTGTGCAATTTCAAGCATAACTTGGTCTATTGGAATCTTTACCTAATGAAACGTTGTACGAAAGCTAAAGTAGAAAGTTAGACTTCTGAGAACACTAAATAGAGTGCAACGGTCCACTTTGATGCTTTACGAATGCACAATTCTATCCATAGACGAGGTTTTCAAGTTTTGCACATTTTCAAACATAACTTGTTTTATTGGCATCTTTATCGAACGACACGTTGCACAAAAGCTAAACTAGCGAGTTACACTGCTAAGAACACTAAATAGAGTACAACGGTCCACTTTGATGCTTTGAGAATACTAAATTCTGTCCATAGATGAGCTTTTAAGGTATTGTGCAATTTCAAGCATAACTTGGTCCATTGGCATCTTTACCTAACGAAACGTTGTACGAATACTAAACTAGCAAGTTAGACTTCAAAGAACACTAAATAGAGTACAACGGTCCACTTTGATGCTTTAGGAATGCTCAATTCTGTCAATAGACAAACTTTTCAAGTTTTGTGCAATTTGAAACATAACTTGGTCTACTGGTATCGTTACCTAACGAAACGTTGTACGAATACTAAACTAGCAAGTGAGGCCGCTAAGAACACAAAATAGATTACACCGGTCCAATTTGATGCTTTGGGAATGCTCAATTCTGTCCATAGAAAAGCTTTTAAGGTTTTGTGCAATTTCAAGCATAACTTGGTCCATTGGCATCTTTATCTAACGAAACGTTCTACGAAAGCTAAACTAGCAAGTTAGACTTCTAAGAAAACTAAATAGAGTACAACGGTCCACTTTGATGCTTTAGGAATGCTCAATTCTGTCAATAGACAAACTTTTCAAGTTTTGCGCGATTTGAAACATAACTTGGTCTACTGGTATCGTTACCTAACGAAACATTGTACGAATACTAAACTAGCAAGTTAGGCTGCTAAGAACACTAAATAGAGTACAACGGTCCACTTTGATGCTTCGGGAATGCTCAATTCTGTCCATAGATGAGCTTTTCAAGTTTTGTGCATTTTCAAACATAACTTGTTTTATTGTCATCTTTATCGAACGAAACGTTGTACAAAAGCTAAACTAGCAAGTTACACTTCTAACGATACTAAATAGAGTACAACGGTTCACTATGATGCTTTACGAATGGTCAATTCTGTCCACAGACAAACTTTTCAAGGTTTGTGCAATTTAAAACATAACTTGGTCTATTGGTATCTTTACCTAACGAGACGTTATACGAAAGCTAAACTCACATGTTAGACTGCTAAAAACACTAAATAGAGTACAACGGTCCACTTTGATGCTTTGGGAATGCTCAATTCTGTCCATAGATGAGCTTTTAAGGTTTTGTGCAATTTCAAGCATAACATGGTCTATTGGAACCTTTACCTAACGAAACGTTGTACGAAAGCTAAACTAGCAAGTTAGACTTCTAAGAACACTAAATAGAGTACAACGGTCCACTTTGATGCTTTAGGAATGCTCAATTCTGTCCATAGCCAAAGTTTTCAAGTTTTATGCAATTTGAAACATAAATTGGTCTACTGGTATCTGTACCTAACGAAACGTTGTACGAAAGCTAAACTAGCAAGTTAGGCTGCTAAGAACACTAAATAGAGTACAACGGTCCACTTTGATGCTTTAGGAATGCTCAATTCTGTCTATAGATGAGCTTTTAAGGTTTTGTGCAATTTCAAGCAGAACTTGGTCTATTGGCATCTTTACCTAACGAAATGTTGTCCGAATGCTAAACTAGCGAGTTAGACTTCTAATAACACTAAATATAGTACAACGATCCACTTTGATGTTTGAGGAATGATCAATTCTGTCCGTATACAAACTTTTCAAGTTTTGTGCAATTTGAAGCATAACTTGGTCTACTGGTATCTTTCCCAAACGAAACGTTGTACGAAAGCTAAAGTAGCAAGTTAGGCTGCTAAGAACACTAAATAGAGTAACGGTCCACTTCGATGCTTTGGGAATGCCCAATTCTGTCCATAGATGAGCTTTTAAGGTTTTGTGCAATTTCAAGCATAACTTGGTCTATTGGAATCTTTACCTAACGAAACGTTTTACGACAGCTAAACTAGCAAGTTAGACTTCTAAGAACACTAAATAGAGTGCAACGGTCCACTTTGATGCTTTACCAATGCTCAATTCTATCCATAGACGAGCTTTTCAAGTTTTGCGCATTTTCAAACATAACTTGTTTTATTGGCATCTTTATAGAACGAAACGTTGTACGAAAGCTAAACTAGCAAGTTAGACTTCTAAGAGCACTAAATGGAGTACAACGGTCCACTTTGATGATTTAGGAATGCTCAATTGTGTCCATAGACAAACTTTTCAAGTTTTGTGCAATTTGAAACATGACTTGGTCTACTGGTATCTTTACCTAACGAAACGTTGTACGAAAGCTAAAATAGCAAGTTAGGCTGCTAAGAACGCTAAATAGAGTAACGGTCCACTTCGATGCTTTGGGAATGCCCAATTCTGTCCATAGATGAGCTTTTAAGGTTTTGTGCAATTTCAAGCATAACTTGGTCTATTGGCATCTTTACCCAACGAAATGTTGTACGAAAGCTAAACTAGCAAGTTAGACCTCTAAGAACACTAAATGGAGTACAACGGTCCACTTTGATGCTTTACGAATGCTCAATTCTGTTTATTGATGAGCTTGTATGGTTTTGTGCATTTTCAAACATAACTTTTTTTATTGGCATCTTTATGGAATGAAACGTAGTACAAAAGCTAAACTAGTAAGTTAGTCTTCTAACGACACTAAATGGAGTATAATGGTGCGCACTTTGATGCCACAGGAATGCTCAATTCTGTCCATAGACAAACTTTTCAAGTTTTGTGCAATTTGAAACATTACTTGGTCTATTGGTATCTTTACCTAACGAAACGTTGTACGAAAGTTAAACTCGCATGTTAGACTACTAAGAACACTAAATAGATTACAACGGTCCACTTTGATGCTTTAGGAATGCTCAATTCTGTTCATTGATGAGCTTTTAACGTTTTGTGCAATTTCAAGCATAACTTGGTCTATTGGCATCTTTACCTCTTGAAATGTTGTAGGAAAGCTAAAGTAGTAAGTTAGATTGCTAAGAACACTAAATAGAGTACAACGGTCCACTTTGATGCTTTGGCAATGCTCAATTTTGTCCACAGATGAGCTTTTATGGTTTTGTGCAATTTCAAGCATAACTTGGTCAATTGGAATCTTTACCTAACGAAACGTTGCACGAAAGCTGAACTAGCAAGTTAGACCTCTAAGAACACTAAATAGAGTACAACAGTCCACTTTAATGGTGTATGAGTGCTCAATTCTGTCCATAGATAAGCTTTTCATGTTTTGTGCAGTTTCAAACATAACTTGTCTTATTGGCATCTTTATCGAACGAAACGTTGTACCAAAGCTAAACAAGCAAGTTAGAATGCAAAGAACACTAAATAGAGTACAACGTTCCACTTTGATGCTTTGGGATTGTTCAATTCTGTCCATAGATGAGCTTTTAAGGTTTTGTGCAATTTCAAGCATGACTTGGTCTATTGGCATCTTTAGCTAACGAAACGTTGTACGAAAGCTAAACTAGCAAGTTAGACTTCTAAGAACAGTAAATAGAGCACAACGGTCCACTTTGATGCTTCGGGAATGCTCAATTCTGTCCATAGACGAGCTTTTCAAGTTTTGTGCATTTTCAAACATAACTTGTTTTATTGGCATCTTTATCGAACGTAACGTTGTACAAAAGCTAAACTAGCAAGTTACACTTCTAACGACAGTAAATAGAGTACAACGGTTCACTATGATGCTTTACGAATGGTCAATTCTGTCCATAGACAAACTTTTCAAGGTTTGTGCTATTTAAAACATAACTTGGTTCATTGGTATCTTTACCTAACGAAACGTTATACGAAAGCTAAAATCACATGTTAGACTACTAAAAACACTAAATAGAGTACAACGGTCCACTTTGATGCTTTAGGAATGCTCAATTCTGTCCATAGATGAGATTTTAAGGTTTTGTGCAATATCAAGCATAACTTGGTCTATTGGCATCTTTACCTAACGAAACGTTGTACGAAAGCTAAACTAGCAAGTTAGACTTCTAAGAACACTAAATAGAGTGCAACGGTCCACATTGATGCTTGACGAATGCTCAATTCCATCCATAGACGAGCTTTTCAATTTCTGTGCATTTTCAAACAGAACTTGTTTTATTGGCATCTTTATAGAATGAAACGTTGTACAAAAGCTAAACTAGCAAGTTAGACTGCTAAGAACACCAAATAGAGTACAACGGTTCACTTTGAAGCTTTGGGAAGCTCAATTCTGTCCATAGATGAGCTTTTAAGGTTTTGTGCAATTTCAAGCACAACTTGGTCTATTGGAATCTTTACCTAACGAAACGTTGTACGAACGCTAAACTAGCAAGTTAGACTTCTGAGAACACTAAATAGAGTGCAACGGGCCACATTGATGATTTACGAATGCTCAATTCTGTCCATAGACGAGCTTTTAAAGTTTTGTGCATTTTCAAACATAACTTGTTTTATTGGCATCTTTATAGAACGAAACGTTGTACAAAAGTTAAACTAGCAAGTTAGACTGCTAAGAACACCAAATAGAGTACAACAGTCCACTTTGATGCTTTGGGAAGCTCAATTCTATCCATAGATGAGCTTTTAAGGTTTTGTGCAATTTCAAGCATAACTTGGTCTATTGGAATCTTTACCTAATGAAACGTTGTACGAAAGCTAAAGTAGAAAGTTAGACTTCTGAGAACACTAAATAGAGTGCAACGGTCCACTTTGATGCTTTACAAATGCACAATTCTATCCATAGACGAGGTTTTCAAGTTTTGCGCATTTTCAAACATAACTTGTTTTATTGGCATCTTTATCGAACGACACGTTGCACAAAAGCTAAACTAGCGAGTTACACTGCTAAGAACACTAAATAGAGTACAACGGTCCACTTTGATGCTTTAGGAATGCTCAATTCTGTCAATAGACAAACTTTTCAAGTTTTGTGCAATTTGAAACATAACTTGGTCTACTGGTATCGTTACCTAACGAAACGTTGTACGAATACTAAACTAGCAAGTTAGGCCGCTAAGCACACAAAATAGAATACACCGGTCCAATTTGATGCTTTGGGAATGCTAAATTCTGTCCATAGAAAAGCTTTTAAGGTTTTGTGCAATTTCAAGCATAACTTGGTCCATTGGCATCTTTATCTAACGAAACGTTCTACGAAAGCTAAACTAGCAAGTTAGACTTCTAAGAACACTAAATAGAGTACAACGGTCCACTTTGATGCTTTAGGAATGCTCAATTCTGTCAATAGACAAACTTTTCAAGTTTTGCGCGATTTGAAACATAACTTGTTCTACTGGTATCGTTACCTAACGAAACATTGTACGAATACTAAACTAGCAAGTTAGGCTGCTAAGAACACTAAATAGAGTACAACGGTCCACTTTGATGCTTCGGGAATGCTCAATTCTGTCCATAGATGAGCTTTTCAAGTTTTGTGCATTTTCAAACATAACTTGTTTTATTGGCATCTTTATCGAACGAAACGTTGTACAAAAGCTAAACTAGCAAGTTACACTTCTAACGATACTAAATAGAGTACAACGGTTCACTATGATGCTTTACGAATGGTCAATTCTGTCCACAGACAAACTTTTCAAGGTTTGTGCAATTTAAAACATAACTTGTTCTATTGGTATCTTTACCTAACGAGACGTTATACGAAAGCTAAACTCACATGTTAGACTGCTAAAAACACTAAATAGAGTACAACGGTCCACTTTGATGCTTTGGGAATGCTCAATTCTGTCCATAGATGAGCTTTTAAGGTTTTGTGCAATTTCAAGCATAACATGGTCTATTGGAACCTTTACCTAACGAAACGTTGTATGAAAGCTAAACTAGCAAGTTAGACTTCTAAGAACACTAAATAGAGTACAACGGTCCATTTTGATGCTTTAGGAATGCTCAATTCTGTCCATAGCAAAAGTTTTCAAGTTTTATGCAATTTGAAACATAAATTGGTCTACTGGTATCTGTACCTAACGAAACGTTGTACGAAAGCTAAACTAGCAAGTTAGGCTGCTAAGAACACTAAATAGAGTACAACGGTCCACTTTGATGCTTTAGGAATGCTCAATTCTGTCTATAGATGAGCTTTTAAGGTTTTGTGCAATTTCAAGCAGAACTTGGTCTATTGGCATCTTTACCTAACGAAATATTGTCCGAATGCTAAACTAGCGAGTTAGACTTCTAAGAACACTAAATATAGTACAACGATCCACTTTGATGTTTGAGGAATGATCAATTCTGTCCGTATACAAACTTTTCAAGTTTTGTGCAATTTGAAGCATAACTTGGTCTACTGGTATCTTTCCCAAACGAAACGTTGTACGAAAGCTAAAGTAGCAAGTTAGGCTGCTAAGAACACTAAATAGAGTAACGGTCCACTTCGATGCTTTGGGAATGCCCAATTCTGTCCATAGATGAGCTTTTAAGGTTTTGTGCAATTTCAAGCATAACTTGGTCTATTGGAATCTTTACCTAACGAAACGTTTTACGACAGCTAAACTAGCAAGTTAGACTTCTAAGAACACTAAATAGAGTGCAACGGTCCACTTTGATGCTTTACCAATGCTCAATTCTATCCATAGACGAGCTTTTCAAGTTTTGCGCATTTTCAAACATAACTTGTTTTATTGGCATCTTTATAGAACGAAACGTTGTACGAAAGCTAAACTAGCAAGTTAGACTTCTAAGAACACTAAATGGAGTACAACGGTCCACTTTGATGATTTAGGAATGCTCAATTGTGTCCATAGACAAACTTTTCAAGTTTTGTGCAATTTGAAACATGACTTGGTCTACTGGTATCTTTACCTAACGAAACGTTGTACGAAAGCTAAAATAGCAAGTTAGGCTGCTAAGAACGCTAAATAGAGTAACGGTCCACTTCGATGCTTTGGGAATGCCCAATTCTGTCCATAGATGAGCTTTTAAGGTTTTGTGTAATTTCAAGCATAACTTGGTCTATTGGCATCTTTACCCAACGAAATGTTGTACGAAAGCTAAACTAGCAAGTTAGACCTCTAAGAACACTAAATGGAGTACAACGGTCCACTTTGATGCTTTACGAATGCTCAATTCTGTTTATTGATGAGCTTGTATGGTTTTGTGCATTTTCAAACATAACTTTTTTTATTGGCATCTTTATGGAATGAAACGTAGTACAAAAGCTAAACTAGTAAGTTAGTCTTCTAACGACACTAAATGGAGTATAATGGTGCGCACTTTGATGCCACAGGAATGCTCAATTCTGTCCATAGACAAACTTTTCAAGTTTTGTGCAATTTGAAACATTACTTGGTCAATTGGTATCTTTACCTAACGAAACGTTGTACGAAAGTTAAACTCGCATGTTAGACTACTAAGAACACTAAATAGATTACAACGGTCCACTTTGATGCTTTAGGAATGATCAATTCTGTTCATTGATGAGCTTTTAACGTTTTGTGCAATTTCAAGCATAACTTGGTCTATTGGCATCTTTACCTCTTGAAATGTTGTAGGAAAGCTAAAGTAGTAAGTTAGATTGCTAAGAACACTAAATAGAGTACAACGGTCCACTTTGATGCTTTGGCAATGCTCAATTTTGTCCACAGATGAGCTTTTATGGTTTTGTGCAATTTCAAGCATAACTTGGTCAATTGGAATCTTTACCTAACGAAACGTTGCACGAAAGCTGAACTAGCAAGATAGACCTCTAAGAACACTAAATAGAGTACAACAGTCCACTTTAATGGTGTATGAGTGCTCAATTCTGTCCATAGATAAGCTTTTCATGTTTTGTGCAGTTTCAAACATAACTTGTCTTATTGGCATCTTTATCGAACGAAACGTTGTACCAAAGCTAAACAAGCAAGTTAGAATGCAAAGAACACTAAATAGAGTACAACGTTCCACTTTGATGCTTTGGGATTGCTCAATTCTGTCCATAGATGAGCTTTTAAGGTTTTGTGCAATTTCAAGCATGACTTGGTCTATTGGCATCTTTAGCTAACGAAACGTTGTACGAAAGCTAAACTAGCAAGTTAGACTTCTAAGAACAGTAAATAGAGCACAACGGTCCACTTTGATGCTTCGGGAATGCTCAATTCTGTCCATAGACGAGCTTTTCAAGTTTTGTGCATTTTCAAACATAACTTGTTTTATTGGCATCTTTATCGAACGTAACGTTGTACAAAAGCTAAACTAGCAAGTTACACTTCTAACGACAGTAAATAGAGTACAACGGTTCACTATGATGCTTTACGAATGGTCAATTCTGTCCATAGACAAACTTTTCAAGGTTTGTGCTATTTAAAACATAACATGGTTCATTGGTATCTTTACCTAACGAAACGTTATACGAAAGCTAAAATCACATGTTAGACTGCTAAAAACACTAAATAGAGTACAACGGTCCACTTTGATGCTTTAGGAATGCTCAATTCTGTCCATAGATGAGATTTTAAGGTTTTGTGCAATTTCAAGCATAACTTGGTCTATTGGCATCTTTACCTAACGAAACGTTGTACGAAAGCTAAACTAGCAAGTTAGACTTCTAAGAACACTAAATAGAGTGCAACGGTCCACATTGATGCTTGACGAATGCTCAATTCCATCCATAGACGAGCTTTTCAATTTCTGTGCATTTTCAAACAGAACTTGTTTTATTGGCATCTTTATAGAATGAAACGTTGTACAAAAGCTAAACTAGCAAGTTAGACTGCTAAGAACACCAAAAAGAGTACAACGGTTCACTTTGAAGCTTTGGGAAGCTCAATTCTGTCCATAGATGAGCTTTTAAGGTTTTGTGCAATTTCAAGCACAACTTGGTCTATTGGAATCTTTACCTAACGAAACGTTGTACGAACGCTAAACTAGCAAGTTAGACTTCTGAGAACACTAAATAGAGTGCAACGGGCCACATTGATGATTTACGAATGCTCAATTCTGTCCATAGACGAGCTTTTAAAGTTCTGTGCATTTTCAAACATTACTTGTTTTATTGGCATCTTTATAGAACGAAACGTTGTACAAAAGTTAAACTAGCAAGTTAGACCGCTAAGAACCCCAAATAGAGTACAACAGTCCACTTTCAAGCTTTGGGAAGCTCAATTCTGTCCATAGATGAGCTTTTAAGGTTTTGTGCAATTTCAAGCACAACTTCGTCTATTGGAATCTTTACCTAACGAAACGTTGTACGAAAGCTAAACTAGCAAGTTAGATTTCTGAGAACACTAAATAGAGTGCAACGGTCCACTTTGATGCTTTACGAATGCTCAATTCTATCCATAGACGAGATTTTCAAGTTTTGCGCATTTTCAAACATAACTTGTTTTATTGGCATCTTTATCGAACGACACGTTGCACAAAAGCTAAACTAGCGAGTTAGACTGCAAAGAACACTAAATAGAGTACAACGGTCCACTTTGATGCTTTGAGAATACTCAATTCTGTCCATAGATGAGCTTTTAAGGTATTGTGCAATTTCAAGCATAACTTGGTCCATTGGCATCTTTACCTAACGAAACGTTGTACGAAAGCTAAACTAGCAAGTTAGACTTCTAAGAACACTAAATAGAGTACAACGGTCCACTTTGATGCTTTAGGAATGCTCAATTCTGTCAATAGACAAACTTTTCAAGTTTTGTGCAATTTGAAACATAACTTGGTCTACTGGTATCGTTACCTAACGAAACGTTGTACGAATACTAAACTAGCAAGTTAGGCCGCTAAGAACACTAAATAGAGTACAACGGTCCACTTTGATGCTTTGGGAATGCTCAATTCTGTCCATAGAAAAGCTTTTAATGTTTTGTGCAATTTCAAGCATAACTTGGTCCATTGGCATCTTTACCTAACGAAACGTTCTACGAAAGCTAAACTAGCAAGTTAGACTTTTAAGAACACTAAATAGAGTACAACGGTCCACTTTGATGCTTTAGGAATGCGCAATTCTGTCAATAGACAAACTTTTCAAGTTTTGTGCGATTTGAAACATAACTTGGTCTACTGGTATCGTTACCTAACGAAACATTGTACGAATACTAAACTAGGAAGTTAGGCTGCTAAGAACACTAAATAGAGTACAACGGTCCACTTTGATGCTTCGGGAATGCTCAATTCTGTCCATAGATGAGCTTTTCAAGTTTTGTGCATTTTCAAACATAACTTGTTTTATTGGCATCTTTATCGAACGAAACGTTGTACAAAAGCTAAACTAGCAAGTTACACTTCCACCGATAGTAAATAGAGTACAACGGTTCACTATGATGCTTTACGAATGGTCAATTCTGTCCATAGACAAACTTTTCAAGGTTTGTGCAATTTAAAACATAACTTGGTCTATTGGTATCTTTACCTAACGAAACGTTATACGAAAGATAAACTCACATGTTAGACTGCTAAAAACACTAAATAGAGTACAACGGTCCACTTTGATGCTTTGGGAATGCTCAATTCTGTCCATTGATGAGATTTTAAGGTTTTGTGCAATTTCAAGCATAACTTGGTCTATTGACATCTTTACCTAACGAAACGTTGTACGAAAACTAAACTAGCAAGTTAGACTACTAAGAACACCAAATAGATAACAACGGTCTACTTTGATGCTTTGGGAATGCTCAATTCTATCCATTGATGAGCTTGTAAGGTTTTGTGGAATTTCAAGCATAACTTGGTCTATTGGAACCTTTACCTAACGAAACGTTGTACGAAAGCTAAACTAGCAAGTTAGACTTCTAAGAACACTAAATAGAGTACAACGGTCCACTTTGATGCTTTAGAAATGCTCAATTCTGTCCATAGCCAAACTTTTCAAGTTTTATGCAATTTGAAACATAACTTGGTCTACTGGTATCTGTACCTAACGAAACGTTGTACGAAAGCTAAACTAGCAAGTTAGGCTGCTAAGAACACTAAATAGAGTACAACGGTCCACTTTGATGCTTTAGGAATGCTCAATTCTGTCTATAGATGAGCTTTTAAGGTTTTGTGCAATTTCAAGCAGAACTTGGTCTATTGGCATCTTTTCCTAACGAAATGTTGTCCGAAAGCTAAACTAGCGAGTTAGACTTCTAAGAACACTAAATATAGTACAACGATCCACTTTGATATTTTAGGAATGCTCAATTCTGTCAGTATACAAACTTTTCAAGTTTTGTGCAATTTGAAGCATAACTTGGTCTACTGGTATCTTTACCAAACGAAACGTTGTACGAAAACTAAACTAGGAAGTTAGGCTGCTAAGAACACTAACTAGAGCAACGGTCCACTTTGATGCTTTTGGAATGCCCAATTCTGTCCATAGATGAGCTTTTAAAGTTTTGTGTAATTTCAAGCATAACTTGGTCTATTGGCATGTTTACCTAACGAAATGTTGTACGAAAGCTAAACGATCAAGTTAGACCTCTAAAAACACAAAATGGAGTACAACGGTCCATTTTGACGGCTTAGGAATGCTCAATTCTGTCCATAGACAAACTTTTCAAGTTTTGTGCAATTTGAAACATAACTTGGTCTATTGGTATCTTTACCTAATGAAACGTTGTACGAATGCTAAACTCGCATGTTAGACTGCTAAGAACACTAAATAGAGTACAAAGGTCCAATTTGATGCTTTGGGAATGCTCAATTCTGTCCGTAGATGAGCTTTTAAGGTTTTGTGCAATTTCAAGCATAACTTGGTCTATTGGCATCTTTACCTAACGAAACGTTGTACGAAAACTAAACTAGCAAGTTAGACTTCTAAGAACACTAAATAAAGTACAATGGTCCACTTTAATGCTTTGGGAATGCTCAATTATGTCCATAGATGAGCTTTTATGGTTTTGTACAATTTCAAGCATAACTTGGTCTATTGGCATCTTTACCTAAAGAAACGTTGTACGAAAGCTAAAGTAGCAAGTTAGACTGCTAGGAACACTAAATAGAGTACAACGGTCCACTTTGATGCTTTGGGAATGCTCAATTCTATCCATAGATGAGCTTTCAAGGTTTTGTGCAATTTCAAGCATAACTTGGTCTATTGGCATCTTTACCCAACGAAACGTTGTACGAAAGCTAAACTAGCAAAATAGGCCGCTACGAACACTAAATAGAGCACAACGGTCCACTTTGATTCTTCGGGAATGCTCAACTAAGTCCATAGAGGAGCTTTTCAAGTTTTGTGCATTTTCAAACATAACTTGGTTTATTGGCATCTTTATCGAACGAAACATTGTACAAAAGCTAAACTAGCAAGTTAGACCTCTAAGAACACTAAATGGAGTACAACAGTCCAATTTGATGCTTTACGAATGCGTAACTTTGTCCATAAATGAGCTTTTATGGTTTTGTGCAATTTCAAACATAACTTGTTTTATTGGCATCTTTATCGAACGAAACGCTGTACAAAAGCTAAACTAGTAAGTTACACTTTTAATGACACTAAATAGAGTACAACGGTCCACTTAGATGCCTTACGAATGGTCAATTCTGTCCATAGACAAAGTTTTCAAGTTTTGTGCAATTTGAAACATAACTTGGTCTATTGGTATCTTTACCTAACGAAACGTTGTACGAAAGCTAAACTCGCATGTTAGACTGCTAAGAACACTAAATAGAGTACAACGGTCCACTTTGATGCTTTGGGAATGCTCAATTCTGTCCATACATGACCTTTTAAGGTTTTGTGCAATTTCAAGCATAACTTGGTCTATTGGCATCTTTACCTAATGAAACGTTGTACGAAAGCTAAACTAGCAAGTTAGACTTCTAAGAACACTAAATAGAGTACAACGGTCCACTTTGATGCTTTGGGAATGCTCAATTCTGTCCATAGATGAGCTTTTATGGTTTTGTACAATTTCAAGCATAACATGGTCTATTGGCATCTTTACCTAACGAAACGTTGTACGAAAGCTAAACTAGTAAGTTATACTTCTAAGAACACTAAATAGAGTAAAACGGTCCACTTGAATGCTTTGGGAATGCTCAATTCTGTCCATAGAAAAGCTTTTAATGTTTTGTGCAATTTCAAGCATAACTTGGTCCATTGACATCTTTACCTAACGAAACGTTCTACGAAAGCTAAGCTAGCAAGTTAGACTTTTATGAACACTAAATAGAGTACAACGGTCCACTTTGATGCTTTAGGAATGCTCAATTCTGTCAATAGACAAACTTTTCAAGTTTTGTGCAATTTGAAACATAACTTGGTCTACTGGTATCGTTACCTAACGAAACTTTGTACGAATACTAAACTAGCAAGTTAGGCCGCTAAGAACACTAAATAGATTACACCGGTCCAATTTGATGCTTTGGGAATGCTCAATTCTGTCCATAGAAAAGCTTTTAAGGTTTTGTGCAATTTCAAGCATAACTTGGTCCATTGGCATCTTTATCTAACGAAACGTTCTACGAAAGCTAAACTAGCAAGTTAGACTTCTAAGAACACTAAATAGAGTACAACGGTCCACTTTGATGCTTTAGGAATGCTCAATTCTGTCAATAGACAAACTTTTCAAGTTTTGTGCGATTTGAAACATAACTTGGTCTACTGGTATCGTTACCTAACGAAACATTGTACGAATACTAAACTAGCAAGTAAGTCTGCTAGGAACACTAAATAGAGTACAACGGTCCACTTTGATGCTTCGGCAATGCTCAATTCTGTTCATAGACGAGCTTTTTAAGTTTTGTGCATTTTCAAACATAACTTGTTTTATTGGCATCTTTATCGAACAAAACGTTGTACAAAAGCTAAACTAGCAAGTTACACTTCTAACGATAGTAAATAGAGTACAACGGTTCACTATGATGCTTTACGAATGGTCAATTCTGTCCATAGCCAAACTTTTTAAGGTTTGTGCAATTTAAAACATAACTTGGTCTATTGGTATCTTTACCTAACGAAACGTTATACGAAAGATAAACTCACATGTTAGACTGCTAAAAACACTAAATAGAGTACAACGGTCCACTTTGATGCTTTGGGAATGCTCAATTCTTTCCATAGATGAGATTTTAAGGTTTTGTGCAATTTCAAGCATAACTTGGTCTATTGACATCTTTACCTAACGAAACGTTGTACGAAAGCTAAACTAGCAAGTTAGACTGCTAAGAACACCAAATAGAGTACAACGGTCTACTTTGAAGCTTTGGGAATGCTCAATTCTGTCCAATGATGAGCTTTTAAGGTTTTGTGCAATTTCAAGCATAACTTGGTCTATTGGAACCTTTACCTAACGAAACGTTGTACGAAAGCTAAACTAGCAAGTTAGACTTCTAATAACACTAAATAGAGTACAACGGTCCACTTTGATGCTTTAGGAATGCTCAATTCTGTCCATAGCCAAACTTTTCAAGTTTTATGCAATTTGGAACATAACTTGGTCTACTGGTATCTGTACCTAACAAAACGTTGTACGAAAGCTAAACTAGCAAGTTAGGCTGCTAAGAACATTAAATAGAGTACAACGGTCCACTTTGATGCTTTAGGAATGCTCAATTCTGTCTATAGATGAGCTTTTAAGGTTTTGTGCAATTTCAAGCAGAACTTGGTCTATTGGCATCTTTACCTAACGAAATGTTGTCCGAAAGCTAAACTAGCGAGTTAGACTTCTAAGAACACTAAATATAGTGCAACGATCCACTTTGATGTTTTAGGAATGCTCAATTCTGTCAGAATACAAACTATTCAAGTTTTGTGCAATTTGAAGCTTAACTTGGTCTACTGGTATCTTTACCAAACGAAATGTTGTACGAAAGCTAAACTAGCAAGTTAGGCTGCAAAGAACACTAACTAGAGCAACGGTCCACTTTGATGCTTTGGGAATGCCCAATTCTGTCCATAGATGAGTTTTTAAAGTTTTGTGTAATTTCAAGCATAACTTGGTCTATTGGCATCTTTACCTAACGAAATGTTGTACGAAAGCTAAACTATCAAGTTAGACCTCTAAAAACACAAAATGGAGTACAACGGTCCACCTTGACGCTTTACGAATGCTCAATTCTTTCCATAGACGAGCTTTGATGGTTTTGTGCAATTTCAAATATAACTTGTTTTATTGGCATCTTTATCGAATGAAACGTTGTACAAAAGCTAAACTAGTAAGTTACACTTCTAACGACACTAAATAGAGTACAACGGCCCACTTTGATGCCTTAGGAATGCTCAATTCTGTCCATAGACAAACTTTTCAAGTTTTGTGCAATTTGAAACATAACTTGGTCTATTGGTATCTTTACCTAATGAAACGTTGTACGAATGCTAAACTCGCATGTTAGACTGCTAAGAACACTAAATAGAGTACAAAGGTCCACTTTGATGCTTTGGGAATGCTCAATTCTGTCCGTAGATGAGCTTTTAAGATTTTGTGCAATTTCAGGCATAACTTGGTCTATTGGCATCTTTACCTAACGAAACATTGTACGAAAGCTAAACTTGCAAGTTAGACTTCTAAGAACACTAAATAGAGTACAACGGTCCACTTTGATGCTTTAGGAATGCTCAATTCTGTCAATAGACAAACTTTTCAAGTTTTGTGCGATTTGAAACATAACTTGGTCTACTAGTATCGTTACCTAACGAAACATTGTACGAATACTAAACTAGCAAGTAAGTCTGCTAGGAACACTAAATAGAGTACAACGGTCCACTTTGATGCTTTAGGAATGCTCAATTCTGTCAATAGACAAACTTTTCAAGTTTTGTGCAATTTGAAACATAACTTGGTCTACTGGTATCGTTACCTAACGAAACTTTGTACGAATACTAAACTAGCAAGTTAGGCCGCTAAGAACACTAAATAGATTACACCGGTCCAATTTGATGCTTTGGGAATGCTCAATTCTGTCCATAGAAAAGCTTTTAAGGTTTTGTGCAATTTCAAGCATAACTTGGTCCATTGGCATCTTTATCTAACGAAACGTTCTACGAAAGCTAAACTAGCAAGTTAGACTTCTAAGAACACTAAATAGAGTACAACGGTCCACTTTGATGCTTTAGGAATGCTCAATTCTGTCAATAGACAAACTTTTCAAGTTTTGTGCGATTTGAAACATAACTTGGTCTACTGGTATCGTTACCTAACGAAACATTGTACGAATACTAAACTAGCAAGTAAGTCTGCTAGGAACACTAAATAGAGTACAACGGTCCACTTTGATGCTTCGGCAATGCTCAATTCTGTTCATAGACGAGCTTTTCAAGTTTTGTGCATTTTCAAACATAACTTGTTTTATTGGCATCTTTATCGAACAAAACGTTGTACAAAAGCTAAACTAGCAAGTTACACTTCTAACGATAGTAAATAGAGTACAACGGTTCACTATGATGCTTTACGAATGGTCAATTCTGTCCATAGCCAAACTTTTTAAGGTTTGTGCAATTTAAAACATAACTTGGTCTATTGGTATCTTTACCTAACGAAACGTTATACGAAAGATAAACTCACATGTTAGACTGCTAAAAACACTAAATAGAGTACAACGGTCCACTTTGATGCTTTGGGAATGCTCAATTCTTTCCATAGATGAGATTTTAAGGTTTTGTGCAATTTCAAGCATAACTTGGTCTATTGACATCTTTACCTAACGAGACGTTGTACGAAAGCTAAACTAGCAAGTTAGACTGCTAAGAACACCAAATAGAGTACAACGGTCTACTTTGAAGCTTTGGGAATGCTCAATTCTGTCCAATGATGAGCTTTTAAGGTTTTGTGCAATTTCAAGCATAACTTGGTCTATTGGAACCTTTACCTAACGAAACGTTGTACGAAAGCTAAACTAGCAAGTTAGACTTCTAATAACACTAAATAGAGTACAACGGTCCACTTTGATGCTTTAGGAATGCTCAATTCTGTCCATAGCCAAACTTTTCAAGTTTTATGCAATTTGGAACATAACTTGGTCTACTGGTATCTGTACCTAACAAAACGTTGTACGAAAGCTAAACTAGCAAGTTAGGCTGCTAAGAACATTAAATAGAGTACAACGGTCCACTTTGATGCTTTAGGAATGCTCAATTCTGTCTATAGATGAGCTTTTAAGGTTTTGTGCAATTTCAAGCAGAACTTGGTCTATTGGCATCTTTACCTAACGAAATGTTGTCCGAAAGCTAAACTAGCGAGTTAGACTTCTAAGAACACTAAATATAGTGCAACGATCCACTTTGATGTTTTAGGAATGCTCAATTCTGTCAGAATACAAACTTTTCAAGTTTTGTGCAATTTGAAGCTTAACTTGGTCTACTGGTATCTTTACCAAACGAAATGTTGTACGAAAGCTAAACTAGCAAGTTAGGCTGCTAAGAACACTAACTAGAGCAACGGTCCACTTTGATGCTTTGGGAATGCCCAATTCTGTCCATAGATGAGTTTTTAAAGTTTTGTGTAATTTCAAGCATAACTTGGTCTATTGGCATCTTTACCTAACGAAATGTTGTACGAAAGCTAAACTATCAAGTTAGACCTCTAAAAACACAAAATGGAGTACAACGGTCCACCTTGACGCTTTACGAATGCTCAATTCTTTCCATAGACGAGCTTTGATGGTTTTGTGCAATTTCAAATATAACTTGTTTTATTGGCATCTTTATCGAATGAAACGTTGTACAAAAGCTAAACTAGTAAGTTACACTTCTAACGACACTAAATAGAGTACAACGGCCCACTTTGATGCCTTAGGAATGCTCAATTCTGTCCATAGACAAACTTTTCAAGTTTTGTGCAATTTGAAACATAACTTGGTCTATTGGTATCTTTACCTAATGAAACGTTGTACGAATGCTAAACTCGCATGTTAGACTGCTAAGAACACTAAATAGAGTACAAAGGTCCACTTTGATGCTTTGGGAATGCTCAATTCTGTCCGTAGATGAGCTTTTAAGATTTTGTGCAATTTCAGGCATAACTTGGTCTATTGGCATCTTTACCTAACGAAACATTGTACGAAAGCTAAACTTGCAAGTTAGACTTCTAAGAACACTAAATAGAGTGCAACGGTCCACATTGATGCTTGACGAATGCTCAACTCTGCCCATAGACGAGCTTTTCAAGTTCTGTGCATTTTCAAACAGAACTTGTTTTATTTGCATCTTTATAGAATGAAACGTTGTACAAAAGCTAAACTAGCAAGTTAGACCGCTAAGAACCCCAAATAGAGTACAACGGTCCACTTTCAAGCTTTGGGAAGCTCAATTCTGTCCATAGATGAGCTTTTAAGGTTTTGTGCAATTTCAAGCACAACTTCGTCTATTGGAATCTTTACCTAACGAAACGTTGTACGAAAGCTAAACTAGCAAGTTAGATTTCTGAGAACACTAAATAGAGTGCAACGGTCCACTTTGATGCTTTACGAATGCTCAATTCTATCCATAGACGAGATTTTCAAGTTTTGCGCATTTTCAAACATAACTTGTTTTATTGGCATCTTTATCAAACGACACGTTGCACAAAAGCTAAACTAGCGAGTTAGACTGCTAAGAACACTAAATAGAGTACAACGGTCCACTTTGATGCTTTGAGAATACTCAATTCTGTCCATAGATGAGCTTTTAAGGTATTGTGCAATTTCAAGCATAACTTGGTCCATTGGCATCTTTACCTAACGAAACGTTGTACGAAAGCTAAACTAGCAAGTTAGACTTCTAAGAACACTAAATAGAGTACAACGGTCCACTTTGATGCTTTAGGAATGCTCAATTCTGTCAATAGACAAACTTTTCAAGTTTTGTGCAATTTGAAACATAACTTGGTCTACTGGTATCGTTACCTAACGAAACGTTGTACGAATACTAAACTGGCAAGTTAGGCCGCTAAGAACACTAAATAGAGTACAACGGTCCACTTTGATGCTTTGGGAATGCTCAATTCTGTCCATAGAAAAGCTTTTAATGTTTTGTGCAATTTCAAGCATAACTTGGTCCATTGGCATCTTTACCTAACGAAACGTTCTACGAAAGCTAAACTAGCAAGTTAGACTTTTAAGAACACTAAATAGAGTACAACGGTCCACTTTGATGCTTTAGGAATGCTCAATTCTGTCAATAGACAAACTTTTCAAGTTTTGTGCGATCTGAAACATAACTTGGTCTACTGGTATCGTTACCTAACGAAACATTGTACGAATACTAAACTAGGAAGTTAGGCTGCTAAGAACACTAAATAGAGTAAAACGGTCCACTTTGATGCTTCGGGAATGCTCAATTCTGTCCATAGATGAGCTTTTCAAGTTTTGTGCATTTTCAAACATAACTTGTTTTATTGGCATCTTTATCGAACGAAACGTTGTACAAAAGCTAAACTAGCAAGTTACACTTCCACCGATAGTAAATAGAGTACAACGGTTCACTATGATGCTTTACGAATGGTCAATTCTGTCCATAGACAAACTTTTCAAGGTTTGTGCAATTTAAAACATAACTTGGTCTATTGGTATCTTTACCTAACGAAACGTTATACGAAAGATAAACTCACATGTTAGACTGCTAAAAACACTAAATAGAGTACAACGGTCCACTTTGATGCTTTGGGAATGCTCAATTCTGTCCATTGATGAGATTTTAAGGTTTTGTGCAATTTCAAGCATAACTTGGTCTATTGACATCTTTACCTAACGAAACGTTGTACGAAAACTAAACTAGCAAGTTAGACTACTAAGAACACCAAATAGATAACAACGGTCTACTTTGATGCTTTGGGAATGCTCAATTCTATCCATTGATGAGCTTGTAAGGTTTTGTGGAATTTCAAGCATAACTTGGTCTATTGGAACCTTTACCTAACGAAACGTTGTACGAAAGCTAAACTAGCAAGTTAGACTTCTAAGAACACTAAATAGAGTACAACGGTCCACTTTGATGCTTTAGAAATGCTCAATTCTGTCCATAGCCAAACTTTTCAAGTTTTATGCAATTTGAAACATAACTTGGTCTACTGGTATCTGTACCTAACGAAACGTTGTACGAAAGCTAAACTAGCAAGTTAGGCTGCTAAGAACACTAAATAGAGTACAACGGTCCACTTTGATGCTTTAGGAATGCTCAATTCTGTCTATAGATGAGCTTTTAAGGTTTTGTGCAATTTCAAGCAGAACTTGGTCTATTGGCATCTTTTCCTAATGAAATGTTGTCCGAAAGCTAAACTAGCGAGTTAGACTTCTAAGAACACTAAATATAGTACAACGATCCACTTTGATATTTTAGGAATGCTCAATTCTGTCAGTATACAAACTTTTCAAGTTTTGTGCAATTTGAAGCATAACTTGGTCTACTGGTATCTTTACCAAACGAAACGTTGTACGAAAACTAAACTAGGAAGTTAGGCTGCTAAGAACACTAACTAGAGCAACGGTCCACTTTGATGCTTTGGGAATGCCCAATTCTGTCCATAGATGAGCTTTTAAAGTTTTGTGTAATTTCAAGCATAACTTGGTCTATTGGCATGTTTACCTAACGAAATGTTGTACGAAACCTAAACTATCAAGTTAGACCTCTAAAAACACAAAATGGAGTACAACGGTCCATTTTGACGGCTTAGGAATGCTCAATTCTGTCCATAGACAAACTTTTCAAGTTTTGTGCAATTTGAAACATAACTTGGTCTATTGGTATCTTTACCTAATGAAACGTTGTACGAATGCTAAACTCGCATGTTAGACTGCTAAGAACACTAAATAGAGTACAAAGGTCCAATTTGATGCTTTGGGAATGCTCAATTCTGTCCGTAGATGAGCTTTTAAGGTTTTGTGCAATTTCAAGCATAACTTGGTCTATTGGCATCTTTACCTAACGAAACGTTGTACGAAAACTAAACTAGCAAGTTAGACTTCTAAGAACACTAAATAAAGTACAATGGTCCACTTTAATGCTTTGGGAATGCTCAATTATGTCCATAGATGAGCTTTTATGGTTTTGTACAATTTCAAGCATAACTTGGTCTATTGGCATCTTTACCTAAAGAAACGTTGTACGAAAGCTAAAGTAGCAAGTTAGACTGCTAGGAACACTAAATAGAGTACAACGGTCCACTTTGATGCTTTGGGAATGCTCAATTCTATCCATAGATGAGCTTTCAAGGTTTTGTGCAATTTCAAGCATAACTTGGTCTATTGGCATCTTTACCCAACGAAACGTTGTACGAAAGCTAAACTAGCAAAATAGGCCGCTACGAACACTAAATAGAGCACAACGGTCCACTTTGATTCTTCGGGAATGCTCAACTAAGTCCATAGAGGAGCTTTTCAAGTTTTGTGCATTTTCAAACATAACTTGGTTTATTGGCATCTTTATCGAACGAAACATTGTACAAAAGCTAAACTAGCAAGTTAGACCTCTAAGAACACTAAATGGAGTACAACAGTCCACTTTGATGCTTTACGAATGCGTAACTTTGTCCATAAATGAGCTTTTATGGTTTTGTGCAATTTCAAACATAACTTGTTTTATTGGCATCTTTATCGAACGAAACGCTGTACAAAAGCTAAACTAGTAAGTTACACTTTTAATGACACTAAATAGAGTACAACGGTCCACTTTGATGCCTTACGAATGGTCAATTCTGTCCATAGACAAAGTTTTCAAGTTTTGTGCAATTTGAAACATAACTTGGTCTATTGGTATCTTTACCTAACGAAACGTTGTACGAAAGCTAAACTCGCATGTTAGACTGCTAAGAACACTAAATAGAGTACAACGGTCCACTTTGATGCTTTGGGAATGCTCAATTCTGTCCATACATGACCTTTTAAGGTTTTGTGCAATTTCAAGCATAACTTGGTCTATTGGCATCTTTACCTAATGAAACGTTGTACGAAAGCTAAACTAGCAAGTTAGACTTCTAAGAACACTAAATAGAGTACAACGGTCCACTTTGATGCTTTGGGAATGCTCAATTCTGTCCATAGATGAGCTTTTATGGTTTTGTACAATTTCAAGCATAACATGGTCTATTGGCATCTTTACCTAACGAAACGTTGTACGAAAGCTAAACTAGTAAGTTATACTTCTAAGAACACTAAATAGAGTAAAACGGTCCACTTGAATGCTTTGGGAATGCTCAATTCTGTCCATAGATGAGCTTTTATGGTTTTGTACAATTTCAAGCATAACATGGTCTATTGGCATCTTTACCTAACGAAACGTTGTACGAAAGCTAAAGTAGCAAGTTAGACTGCTAGGAACACTAAATAGAGTACAACGGTCCACTTTGATGGTTTGGGAATGCTCAATTCTGTCCATAGATGAGCTTTTAAGGTTTTTTGCAATTTCAAGCATAACTTGGTATATTGTCATCTTTACCTAACGAAACGTTGTACGAAAGCTAAACTAGCAAGTTAGACCGCTACGAACACTAAATAGAGCACAACGGTCCACTTTGATGCTTCGGGAATGCTCAATTAAGTCCATAGAGGAGCTTTTCAAGTCTTGTGCATTTTCAAACATAACTTGGTTTATTGGCATCTTTATTGAACGAAACATTGTACAAAAGCTAAACAAGTAAGTTACACTTCTAACAACACTAAATAGAGTACAACGGTCCACTTTGATGCTTTAGGAATGCTCAATTCTGTCGGTAGACAAACTTTTCAAGTATTGTGTAATTTGAAACATAACTCGGTCTATTGGTGTCTTTACCTAATGAAACGTTGTACGAAAGCTAGACTAGCAAGATAAACTTCTAAGAACACTAAATAGAGTGCAACGGTCCACTTTGATGCTTTGGGAATGCTCAATCCTGTCCATAGATGATGTTTTAAGGTTTTGTGCAATTTCAAGCATAACTTGGTCTATTGGCATCTTTACCTCATGAAACGTTGTAAGAAAGCTAAACTAGCAAGTTAAACTTCTAAGAACACTAGAGAGAATACAACGGTCGACTTTGATGCTTTGGGAATGCTCAATTCTGTCCATAGCTGAGCTTTTAAGGTTTTGTGCAATTTTAAGCATAACTTGGTCTATTGGCATCTTTACCTAACGAAACGTTGCACGAAAGCTAAACTAGCAAGTTAGACTTCTAAGAACACTAAATAGAGTCCAACGGTCCACTTTGATGATTTAGGAATGCTCAATTCTGTCCCTAGACAAACTTTTCAAGTTTTGTGCAATTTGAAACATAACTTGGTATACTGGTATCTTTACCTAGCAAAACGTTGTACGAAAGCTAAACTAGCAAGTTAGGCTGCTAAGAACACTAAATAGCGTAACGGTCAACTTTGATACTTTGGGAATGCTCAATGTTGTCCATAGATGAGCTTTTAAGGCTTTGTGCAATTTCAAGCATAACTTGGTCTATTGGCATCTTTACCTAACGAAATGTTGTACGAAAGCTAAACTAGCAAGTTAGACCTCTAAGAACACTAAATGGAGTACAACGGTCCACTTTGATGCTTTAGGAATGCGTAGCTTTGTCCATAGATGGGCTTTTATGGTTTTGTGCCATTTTCAAACATAACTTGTTTTATTGGCATCTTTATCGAACGAAACGCTGTACAAAAGCTAAACTAGTAAGTTACACTTCTAACGACACTAAATAGAGTACAACGGTCGACTTTGATGCCTTACGAATGGTCAATTCTGTCCATAGAGAAACTTTTCAAGTTTTGTACAATTTGAAACATAACTTGGTCTATTGGTATCTTTACCTAACGAAACGTTGTACGAAAGCTAAACTCGCATGTTAGACTACTAAGAACACTAAATAGAGTACAACGGTCCACTTTGATGCTTTGGGAATGCTCAATTCTGTCCATATATGACCTTTTAAGGTTTTGTGCAATTTCAAGCATAACTTGGTCTATTGGCATCTTTACCTAACGAAACGTTGTATGAAAGCTAAACTAGCAAGTTAGACTTCTAAGAACACTAAATAGAGTAACGGTCCACTTGAATGCTTTGGGAATGCTCAATTCTGTCCATAGATGAGCTTTTATGGTTTTGTACAATTTCAAACATAACTTGGTCTATTAGCATCTTTACCTAACGAAACGATGTACGAAAGCTAAAGTAGCAAGTTAGACTGCTAGGAAGAGTAAATAGAGTACAACGGTCCACTTTGATGCTTTGGGAATGCTCAATTCTGTCCATAGATGAGCTTTTAAGGCTTTGTGCAATTTCAAGCATAACTTGGTCTATTGGCATCTTTACCTAACGAAATGTTGTACGAAAGCTAAACTAGCAAGTTAGACCTCTAAGAACACTAAATGGAGTACAACGGTCCACTTTGATGCTTTAGGAATGCGTAGCTTTGTCCATAGATGGGCTTTTATGGTTTTGTGCCATTTTCAAACATAACTTGTTTTATTGGCATCTTTATCGAACGAAACGCTGTACAAAAGCTAAACTAGTAAGTTACACTTCTAACGACACTAAATAGAGTACAACGGTCGACTTTGATGCCTTACGAATGGTCAATTCTGTCCATAGACAAACTTTTCAAGTTTTGTACAATTTGAAACATAACTTGGTCTATTGGTATCTTTACCTAACGAAACGTTGTACGAAAGCTAAACTCGCATGTTAGACTGCTAAGAACACTAAATAGAGTACAACGGTCCACTTTGATGCTTTGGGAATGCTCAATTCTGTCCATATATGACCTTTTAAGGTTTTGTGCAATTTCAAGCATAACTTGGTCTATTGGCATCTTTACCTAACGAAACGTTGTATGAAAGCTAAACTAGCAAGTTAGACTTCTAAGAACACTAAATAGAATAACGGTCCACTTGAATGCTTTGGGAATGCTCAATTCTGTCCATAGATGAGCTTTTATGGTTTTGTACAATTTCAAACATAACTTGGTCTATTAGCATCTTTACCTAACGAAACGATGTACGAAAGCTAAAGTAGCAAGTTAGACTGCTAGGAAGAGTAAATAGAGTACAACGGTCCACTTTGATGCTTTGGGAATGCTCAATTCTGTCCATAGATGAGCTTTTAAGGTTTTGTGCAATTTCAAGCATAACTTGGTCTATTGGCATCTTTACCTAATGAAACGTTGTACGAAAGCTAAACTAGCAAGTTAGACCGCTACGAACACTAAATAGAGCACAACGGTCCACTTTGATGCTTCGGGAATGCTCAATTAAGTCCATAGAGGAGCTTTTCAAGTTTTGTGCATTTTCAAACATAACTTCGTTTATTGGCATCTTTATCCAACGAAACATTGTACAATAGCTAAACAAGTAAGTTACACTTCTAACAACACTAAATAGAATCCAACGGTCCACTTTGATGATTTAGGAATGCTCAATTTTGTCCCTAGACAAACTTCTCAAGCTTTACGCAATTTGAAACATAACTTGGTCTACTGGTATCTTTACCTAATAAAACGTTGTACGAAAGCTAAACTAGCAAGTTAGGCTGCTAAGAACACTAAATAGAGTAACGGTCAACTTTGATACTTTGGGAATGCTCATTGTTGTCCATCGATGAGCTTTTAAGGTTTTGTGCAATTTCAAGCATAACTTGGTCTATTGGCATCTTTACCTAACGAAACGTTGTACGAAAGCTAAACTAGCAAGTTAGACCGCTACGAACACTAAATAGAGCACAACGGTCCACTTTGATGCTTCGGGAATGCTCAATTAAGTCCATAGAGGAGCTTTTCAAGTCTTGTGCATTTTCAAACATAACTTGGTTTATTGGCATCTTTATTGAACGAAACATTGTACAAAAGCTAAACAAGTAAGTTACACTTCTAACAACACTAAATAGAGTACAACGGTCCACTTTGATGCTTTAGGAATGCTCAATTCTGTCGGTAGACAAACTTTTCAAGTATTGTGTAATTTGAAACATAACTCGGTCTATTGGTATCTTTACCTAACGAAACGTTGTACGAAAGCTAGACTAGCAAGTTAAACTTCTAAGAACACTAAATAGAGTGCAACGGTCCACTTTGATACTTTGGGAATGCTCAATCCTGTCCATAGATGACGTTTTAAAGTTTTGTGCAATTTCAAGCATAACTTGGTCTATTGGCATCTTTACCTAACGAAACGTTGTACGAAAGCTAAACTAGCAAGTTAAACTTCTAAGAACACTAGAGAGAGTACAATGGTCGACTTTGATGCTTTGGGAATGCTCAATTCTGTCCATAGCTGAGCTTTTAAGGTTTTGTGCAATTTTAAGTATAACTTGGTCTATTGGCATCTTTACCTAACGAAACGTTGTACGAAAGCTAAACTCGCATGTTAGACTACTAAGAACACTAAATAGAGTACAACGGTCCACTTTGATGCTTTGGGAATGCTCAATTCTGTCCATAGATGACCTTTTAAGGTTTTGTGCAATTTCAAGCATAACTTAGTCTATTGGAATCTTTACCTAACGAAACGTTGTATGAAAGCTAAACTAGCAAGTTAGACTTCTAAGAACACTAGATAGAGTACAACGGTCCACTTTGATGCTTTGGGAATGCTCAATTCTGTGCATAGATGAGCTTTTATGGTTTTGTACAATTTCAAGCATAACTTGGTCTATTAGCATCTTTACCTAACGAAACGTTGTACGAAAGCTAAAGTAGCAAGTTAGACTGCTAGGAAGAGTAAATAGAGTACAACGGTCCACTTTGATGCTTTGGGAATGCTCAATTCTGTCCATAGATGAGCTTTTAAGGTTTTGTGCAATTTCAAGCATAACTTGGTCTATTGGCATCTTTACCTAACGAAACGTTGTACGAAAGCTAAACTAGCAAGTTAGACCGCTACGAACACTAAATAGAGCACAACGGTCCACTTTGATGCTTCGGGAATGCTCAATTAAGTCCATAGATGAGCTTTTCAAGTTTTGTGCATTTTCAAACATAACTTGGTTTATTGGCATCTTTATTGATCGAAACATTGTACAAAAGCTAAACAAGTAAGTTACACTTCTAACAACACTAAATAGAGTACAACGGTCCACTTTGATGCTTTAGGAATGCTCAATTCTGTCGGTAGACAAACTTTTCAAGTATTGTGTAATTTGAAACATAACTCGGTCTATTGGTATCTTTACCTAACGAAACGTTGTACGAAAGCTAGACTAGCAAGTTAAACTTCTAAGAACACTAAATAGAGTGCAACGGTCCACTTTGATGCTTTGGGAATGCTCAATCCTGTCCATAGATGACGTTTTAAAGTTTTGTGCAATTTCTAGCATAACTTGGTCTATTGGCATCTTTACCTAACGAAACGTTGTACGAAAGCTAAACTAGCAAGATAAACTTCTAAGAACACTAGAGAGAGTACAATGGTCGACTTTGATGCTTTGGGAATGCTCAATTCTGTCCATAGCTGAGCTTTTAAGGTTTTGTGCAATTTTATGTATAACTTGGTCTATTGGCATCTTTACCTAACGAAACGTTGTACGAAAGCTAAACTCGCATGTTAGACTGCTAAGAACACTAAATAGAGTACAACGGTCCACTTTGATGCTTTGGGAATGCTCAATTCTGTCCATAGATGACCTTTTAAGGTTTTGTGCAATTTCAAGCATAACTTAGTCTATTGGAATCTTTACCTAACGAAACGTTGTATGAAAGCTAAACTAGCAAGTTAGACTTCTAAGAACACTAGATAGAGTACAACGGTCCACTTTGATGCTTTGGGAATGCTCAATTCTGTGCATAGATGAGCTTTTATGGTTTTGTACAATTTCAAGCATAACTTGGTCTATTAGCATCTTTACCTAACGAAACGTTGTACGAAAGCTAAAGTAGCAAGTTAGACTGCTAGGAAGAGTAAATAGAGTACAACGGTCCACTTTGATGCTTTGGGAATGCTCAATTCTGTCCATAGATGAGCTTTTAAGGTTTTGTGCAATTTCAAGCATAACTTGGTCTATTGGCATCTTTACCTAACGAAACGTTGTACGAAAGCTAAACTAGCAAGTTAGACCGCTACGAACACTAAATAGAGCACAACGGTCCACTTTGATGCTTCGGGAATGCTCAATTAAGTCCATAGAGGAGCTTTTCAAGTTTTGTGCATTTTCAAACATAACTTGGTTTATTGGCATCTTTATCCAACGAAACATTGTACAATAGCTAAACAAGTAAGTTACACTTCTAACAACACTAAATAGAATCCAACGGTCCACTTTGATGATTTAGGAATGCTCAATTCTGTCACTAGACAAACTTTTCAAGCTTTGCGCAATTTGAAACATAACTTGGTCTACTGGTATCTTTACCTAATAAAACGTTGTACGAAAGCTAAACTAGCAAGTTAGGCTGCTAAGAACACTAAATAGAGTAACGGTCAACTTTGATACTTTGGGAATGCTCATTGTTGTCCATCGATGAGCTTTTAAGGTTTTGTGCAATTTCAAGCATAACTTGGTCTATTGGCATCTTTACCTAACGAAATGTTGTACGAAAGCTAAACTAGCAAGTTAGAACTCTAAGAACACTAAATAGAGTACAACGGTCCACTTTGATGCTTTAGGAATGCTCAATTCTGTCCGTAGACATACTTTTCAAGTATTGAGCAATTCGAAACATAACTCGGTCTATTGGTATCTTTACCTAACGAAACATTGTACGAAAGCTAAACTAGCAAGTTAAACTGCTAAGAACACTAAATAGAGTGCAACGGTCCACTTTGATGCTTTAGGAATGCTCAATTCTGTCCATAGATGAGGTTTTGAGGTTTTGTGCAATTTCAAGCATAACTTGGTCTATTGGCATCTTTACCGAACGAAACGTTGTACGAAAGCTAAACTAGCAAGTTAAACTTCTAAGAACACTAGATAGAGTACAACGGTCGACTTTGATGCTTTGGGAATGCTAAATTCTGTCCATAGCTGGGCTTTTAAGGTTTTGTGCAATTTCAAGCATAACTTGGTCTATTGGCATCTTTACCTAATGAAACGTTGCACGAAAGCTAAACTAGCACGTTAGACTTCTAAGAACACTAAATAGAGTCCAACGGTCCACTTTGATGATTTAAGAATGCTCAATTCTGCCCCTAGACAAACTTTTCAAGTTTTGTGCAATTTGAAACATAACTTGGTCTACTGGTATCTTTACCTAACAAAACGTTGTACGAAAGCTAAACTAGCAAGTTAGGCTGCTTAGAACACTAAATAGAGGAATGGTCAACTTTGATACTTTGGGAATGCTCAATGCTGTCCATAGATGAGCTTTTAAGGTTTTGTGCAATTTCAAGCATAACTTGGTCTAGTGGCATCTTTGCCTAACGAAATGCTGTACGAGAGCTAAACTAGCAAGTTAGACCTCTAAGAACACTAAATGGAGTGCAACAGTCCACTTTGATGCTTTACGAATGCGTAACTTTGTGTCCATGGACGAGCTTTTATGGTTTTGTGCAATTTCAAACACAACTTGTTTTATTGGCATCTTTATCAAACGAAACGTTGTACAAAAGCTAAGCTAGTAAGTTACACTTCTAACGACACTAAATAGAGTACAACGGTCCACTTTGATGCCTTACGAATGGTCAATTCTGTCCATAGACAAACTTTTCAAGTTTTGTGCAATTTGAAACATAACTTGGTCTATTTGTATCTTTACCTAACGAAACCTTGTACGAAAGCCAAAATCGCATGTTAGACTGCTAAAAACACTAAATAGAGTACAACGGTCCACTTTGATGCTCTGGGAATGCTCAATTCTGTCCATAGATGACCTTTTAAGGTTTTGTGCAATTTCAAGCATAACTTGGTCTATTGGCATCTTTACCTAACGAAACGTTGTACGAAAGCTAAAGTAGAAAGTTAGAGTTCTAAGAACACTAAATAGAGTACGACGGTCCACTTTGATGCTCTGGGAATGCTCAATTCTGTCCATAGATGAGCTTTTATGGTTTTGCTCAATTTCAAGCATAACTTGGTGTATTGGCATCTTTACCTAATGAAACGTTGTACGAAAGCTAAAGTAGCAAGTTAGACTGCTAGGAACACTAAATAGAGTACCACGGTCCACTTTGATGCATTGGGAATGCTTAATTCTGTCCATAGATGAGCTTTTAAGGTTTTGTGCAATTTCAAGCATAACTTGGTCTATTGGCATCTTTACCTAACAAAACGTTGTACGAAGGCTAAACTAGCAAGTTAGACTGCTAGGAACACTAAATAGAGTACAACAGTCCACTTTGATGCTTTGGGAATGCTCAATTTTGTCCATAGATGAGCTTTTAAGGTTTTGTGCAATTTCAAGCATAACTTGGTCTATTGGCATCTTTACCTAACGAAACGTTGTACGAAAGCTAAACTAACAAGTTAGTTAACTACGAACACTAAATAGAGCATAACGGTCCTCTTTGATGCTTTAGGAATGCTCAATTAAGTCCATAGAAGAGCTTTTCAAGTTTTGTGCATTTTCAAACATAACTTGGTTTATTGGCATCTTTATTGAACGAAACATTGTCGGAAAGCTAAACTAGCAAGTTACACTTCTAACAACACTAAATAGAGTACAACGGCTACTTTGATGCTTTAGGAATGCTCAATTCTGTCCGTGGACAAACTTTTCAAGTATTGTGGAATTCGAAACATAACTCGGTCTATTGGTATCTTTACCTAACGAAACGTTGTACGAAAGCTAAACTAGCAAGTTAAACTTCTTAGAACACTAAATAGAGTGCAACGGTCCACTTTGATGCTTTGGGAATGCTCAATTCTGTCCATAGATGAGCTTTTAAGGTTTTGTGCAATTTCAAGCATGAGTTGGTCTATTGGCTTCTTTAGCTAACGAAACGTTGAACGAAAGCTAAACTAGCAAGTTAGCCTGCTACGAAGACTAAATAGAGCACAAAGGTCCACTTCGATGCTTCGGGAATGCTCAATTAAGTCCATAGAAGAGCTTTTCAAGTTTTGTGCATTTTCAAACATAACTTGGTTTATTGGCATTTTTATTGAAGGAAACATTGTACGAAAGCTAAACTAGCAAGTTACACTTCTAACAAAACTAAATAGAGTACAACGGTCCACTTTGATAATTTGGCAATGCTCAATTCTTTCCATAGATGAGCTTCTAAGGTTTTGTGCAATTTCAAGCATGACTTGGCCTATTGGCATCTTTAGCTAACGAAACGTTGCACGAAAGCTAAACTAGCAAGTCAGACTTCTAAGAACACCAAATAGAGTGCAACGGTCCACTTTGATGCTTTACGAATTCTCAATTCTATCCATAAGCGAGCATTTCAAGTTCTGTGCATTTTCAAACATAACTTGTTTTATTTGCATCTTCATTGAACGAAACGTTAGAATGCTAAGAACACTAAATAGAGTTCAACAGTCCACTTTGATGCTTTGGGAATGCTCAATTCTGTCCAGTGATGAGCATTTAAGGTTTTGTGCAACTTCAAGCATAACTTGGTCTATTGGCATCTTTACCTAATGAAACGTTGTACGAAAGCTAAACTAGCAAGTTAGACTTCTAAGAACTCTAAATAGAGTGCAACGGTCCACTTTGATGCTTTACCAATGCTCAATTCTGTCCATAGACGAGCTTTTCAAGTTTTGCGCATTTTCAAACATAACTTGTTTTATTGGCATCTTTATAGAACGAAACGTTGTACAAAAGCTAAACTATCAAGTTAGATTGCTAAGAACACTAAATAGAGTACAACGGTCCACTTTGATGCTTTGGGAATGCTTAATTCTGTATATGGATGAGCTTTTAAGGTTTTGTACAATTTCATGCATAACTTGGTCTATTGGCATCTTTACCTAACGAAACAATGTACGAAAGCTAAACTAGCAAGTTAGACTTCTAAGAACACTAAATAGAGTACAACGGTCCACTTTAATGATTTAGGAATGCTCAATTGTGTATATAGACAAACTTTTCAAGTTTTGTGCAATTTGAAACATGACTTGGTCTACTGGTATCTTTACCTAACGAAACGTTGTACGAAAGCTAAAATAGCAAGTTAGGCTGCTAAGAACGCTAAATAGAGTAACGGTCCACTTTGATGCTTTGGGAATGCCCAATTCTGTCCATAGATGAGCTTTTAAGGTTTTGTGCAATTTCAAGCATAACTTGGTCTATTGGCATCTTTACCTAACGAAATGTTGTACGAAAGCTAAACTAGCAAGTTAGACCTCTAAGAACACTAAATGGAGTACAACGGTCCACCTTGATGCTTTACGAATGCTCAATTCTGTTCATAGACGAGCTTTTATGGTTTTGTACAACTTCAAACATAACTTTTTTTATTGGCATCTTTATGGAATGAAACGTTGTACAAAAGCTAAACTAGTAAGTTACACTTCTAACGACACTAAATGGAGTATAACGGTCCACTTTCATGCCATAGACAAACTTTTCAAGTTTTGTGCAATTTGAAACATGACTTGCTCTACTGGTATCTTTACCTAACGATTGTACGAAAGCTAAACTAGCAAGTTAGACTTCTAAGAGCACTAAATAGAGTACAACGGTCCACTTTGATGCTTTGGGAATGCTCGATTCTGTCCATAGACGAGCTTTTATGGTTTTGTGCAATTTAAAGCATAACTTGGTCTATTGACATCTTTACCTACTGAAATGTTGTACGAAAGCTAAAGTAGGAAGTTAGACTGCTAGGAACATCAAATAGAGTATAACGGTCCACTTTGATGCTTTGGGAATGCTTAATTCTGTCCACAGATGAGCTTTTAAAATGTTGCGCAATTTTAAGCATAACTTGGTCTATTGACATCTTTACCTAACGAAACGTTGCACGAAAGCTAAACTAGCCAGTTAGATTTCTAAGAACACTAAATAGAGTGCAACGGTCCACTTTGATGCTTTACGAATGTTCAATTCTGTCCATAGACGAGCATTTCAAGTTTTGTGCATTTTCAAACATAACTTGTTTTATTGGCATATTTATAGAACGAAATGTTTTACAAAAGCTAAACTAGCAAGTTAGACTACTAAGAACACCAAATAGAGTACAACGGTCCACTTTGATGGTTTGGGAAGCTCAATTCTGTCCATAGATGAGCTTTTAAGGTTTTGTGCAATTTCAAGCATAACTTGGTCTATTGGAATCTTTACCTAACGAAACGTTGTACGAAAGCAAAACTAGCAATTTAGACTTCTGAGAACACTAAATAGAGTGCAACGGTCCACTTTGATGCTTTACGAATGCTCAGTTCTATCCATAGACGAGCTTTTCAAGTTTTGCGCATTTTCAAACATAACTTCTTTTATTGGCATCTTTATCGAACGACACGTTGTAGAAAAGCTAAACTAGCGAGTTATACTGCTAAGAACACTAAATAGAGTACAACGGTCCACTTTGATGCTTTGAGAATAGTCAATTCTGTCCATAGATGAGCTTTTAAGGTATTGTGCAATTTCAAGCATAACTTGGTCCATTGGCATCTTTACCTACGAAACGTTGTAGAAAGCTAAACTAGCAAGTTAGACTTCTAAGACCACTAAATAGAGTACAACGGTCCACTTTGATGCTTTAGGAATGCTCAATTCTGTCAATAGACAAACTTTTCAAGTTTTGTGCAATTTGAAACATAACTTGGCCTACTGGTATCGTTACCTAACGAAATGTTGTACGAATACTAAACTAGCAAGTTAGGCTGCTGAGAACACTAAATAGAGTACAACGGTCCACTTTGATGCTTTGCGAATGCTCAATTCTGTCCATAGATAAGCTTTTAAGGTTTTGTGCAATTTCAAGCATAACTTGGTCAATTGGAATCTTTACCTAACGGAACGTTGTACGAAAGCTAAAGTAGCAAGTTAGACCTCTAAGAACACTAAAGAGAGTACAACGGTCCACTTTAATGGTTTATGAATGCTCAATTCTATCCATAGATGAGCGTTTCATGTTTTGTGCATTTTCAAACATAACTTGTCTTATTGGCATCTTTATCGAACGAACGTTGTCCCAAAGCTAAACTAGCAAGTTAGAATGCAAAGAACACTAAATAGAGTACAACGGTCCACTTTGATGCTTTGGGATTGCTCAATTCTGTCCATAGATGAGCTTTTAAGGTTTTGTGCAATTTCAAGCATGACTTGGTTTATTAGCATCTTTAGATAACGAAACGTTGTACGAAAGCTAAACTAGCAAGTTAGACTTCCAAGAACACTAAATAGAGCACAACGATCCACTTTGATGCTTCGGGAATGCTCAATTCTGTCCATAGATGAGCTTTTCAAGTTTTCTGGATTTTCAAACATAACTTGTTTTATTGGCATCTTTATCGAACGAAACATTGTACAAAAGCTAAACTTGCAAGTTACACTTCTAACGACACTAAATAGAGTACAACGGTTCACTATGATGCTTTACGAATGGTCAATTCTGTCCATAGACAAACTTTTCAAGGTTTGTGCAATTTAAAACATAACTTTTTCTATTGGTATCTTTACCTAACGAAACTTTATACGAAATCTAAACTCGCATGTTAGACTGCCAAAAACGCTAAATAGAGTACAGCGGTCCACTATGATGCTTTAGGAATACTCAATTCTGTCCATAGATGAGATTTTAAGGTTTTCTGCAATTTCAAGCATAACTTGGTCTATTGGCATCTTTACCTAACGAAACGTTGTACAAAAGCTAAACTAGTAAGTTAGACTTCTAAGAACACTAAATAGAGTGCAACGGTGCACATTGATGCTTTACAAATGCTCAATTCTGTCCATAGATGAGCTTTTCAAGTTTTGTGCATTTCCAAATATAACTTGTTTTATTGGCATCTTTATAGAACGAAACATTGTACAAAAGCTAAACTAGCAAGTTAGACTGCAAAGAACACCAAATATAGTACAACGGTCCACTTTGATGCTTTGGGAAGCTCAATTCTGTCCATGGATGAGCTTTTAAGGTTTTGTGCAATTTCAAGCATAACTTGGCCTATTGGAATCTTTACCTAATGAAACGTTGTACGAAAGCTAAACTAGCAAGTTAGACTTCTGAGAACACTAAATAGAGTGCAACGGTCCACATTGATGCTTTACGAATGCTCAATTCTGTCCATAGACGAGCTTTTCAAGTTTTGTGCATTTTCAAACATAACTTGTTTTGTTGGCATCTTTATAGAACGAAACGTTGTACAAAAGCTAAACTAGCAAGTTAGACTGCTAAGAACACCAAATAGAGTACAACGGTCCACTTTGATGCTTTGGGAAGCTCAATTCTGTCCATAGATGAGCTTTTAAGGTTTTGTATAATTTCAAGCATAACTTGGTCTATTGGAATCTTTACCTAACGAAACGTTGTACGAAAGCTAAACTAGCAAGTTAGACTTCTGAGAACACTAAATAGAGTGCAACGGTCCACTTTGATGCTTTACGAATGTTCAATTCTATCCATAGACGAGCTTTTCAAGTTTTGCGTATTTTCAAACGTAACTTGTTTTATTGGCATCATTATCGAACGCCACGTTGTACAAAAGCTAAACTAGCTAGTTAGACTGCTAAGAACACTAAATAGAATACAACGGTTCACTTTGATGCTTTGAGAATACTCAATTCTGTCCATAGATGAGCTTTTAAGCTATTGTGCAATTTCAAGCATAACTTGGTCCATTGGCATCTCTACCTAACGAAACGTTGCACGAAAGCTAAACTAGCATGTTAGACTTCTAAGAACACTAAATAGAGTACAACGGTCTACTTTGATGCTTTAGGAATGCTCAATTCTGTTAATAGATAAACTTTTCAAATTTTGTGCAATTTGAAACATAACTTGGCCTACTGGTATCGTTACCTAACTAAATGTTGTACGAATACTAAACTAGCAAGTTAGGCTGCTAAGAACACTAAATAGAGTACAACGGTCCACTTTGATGCTTGGGGGATGCTCAATTCTGTCCAAAGATAAGCTTTTAAGGTTTTGTGCAATTTCAAGCATAACTTCGTCAATTGGAATCTTTATCTAACGAAACGTTGTACGAAAGCTAAACTAGCAAGTTAGACCACTAAGAACACTAAATAGAGTACAACGGTTCACTTTAATGGTTTATGAATGCTCAATTCTGTCCATAGATGAGCTTTTCTTGTTTTGTGCATTTTCAAACATAACTTGTCTTATTGGCATCTTTATCGAACGAAACGTTGTACCAAAGCTAAACTAGGAAGTTAGAATGCAAAGAATACTAAATAGAATACAACGGTCCACTTTGATGCTTTGGGATTGCTCAATTCTGTCCATAGATGAGCTTTTAAGGTTTTGTGCAATTTCAAGCATGACTTGGTCTATTGGCATCTTTAGCTAACGAGACGTTGTACGAAAGCTAAACTAGCAAGTTAGACTTCCAAGAACACTAAATAGAGCACAACGGTCCACTTTGATGCTTCGGGAATGCTCAATTATTTCCATATATGAGCTTTTAAGTTTTGTGCATTTTCAAACATAACTTGTTTTATTGGCATCTTTATCGAACGAAACGTTGTACAAAATTTAAACTAGCAAGTTACACTTCTAACGACAGTGAATAGAGTACAACGGTTCACCATGATGCTGTACGAATGGTCAATTCTGTCCATAGACAAACTTTTCAAGGTTTGTGCAATTTAAAACATAACTTGGTCTATTGGTATTTTTACCTAACGAAACGTGATACGTAAGCTAAACTCACATGTTAGACTGCTAAAAACACTAAATAGAGTACAACGGTCCACTTTGATGATTTGGGAATGCTCAATTCTGTCCATAGATAACATTTTAAGGTTTTGTGCAGTTCCAAGCATAACTTGGTCTATTGGCATCTTTTCCTAACGAAACGTTGTACGAAATCTAAACTAGCAAGTTAGACTTCTAAGAACACTAAATAGAGTGCAACGGTCCACATCGATGCTTTACGAATGCTCAATTCTGTCCATTGACGAGCTTTTCAAGTTTTGTGCATTTTTAAACGTAACTTGTTTCATTGGCATCTTTATAGAACGAAACGTTGTACAAAAGGTAAACTATCAAGTTAGACTGCTAAGAACACCAAATAAAGTACAATGGTCCGCTTTGATGCTTTTTTGAATGCTCAATTCTGTCCATAGATGAGCTTTTAAGTTTTTGTGCAATTTCAAGCATAACTTGGTCTATTAGAGCCTTTACCAAACAAAACGTTGTACGAAAGCTAAACTAGCCAGTTAGACTTCTAATAACACTAAATAGAGTACAACGGTCCACTTTGATGCTTTAGGAATGCTCAATTCTGTCCATAGCCAAACTTTCCAAGTTTTATGCAATTTGAAACATAACTTGGTCTACTGGTATCTGTACCTAACGAAACGTTGTTCGAAAGCTAAACTAGCAAGTTAGGCTGCTAAGAACACTAAATAGAGTACAACGGTCCGCATTGATGTTTTGGGAATGCTCAATTATGTCTATGGATGAGCTTTTAAGGTTTTGTGCAGTTTCAAGCAGAACTTGGTCTATTGGCATCTTTACCTAACGAAATGTTGTCCGAAAGCTAAACTAGCAAGTTAGACTTCTAAGAACACTAAATATAGTACAAAGATCTACTTTGATGCTTTAGGAATGCCCAATTCCGTCCGTATACAAACTTTTCAAGTTTTGTGCAATTTGAAGTATAACTTGGTCTACTGGTATCTTTACCTAACGAAACGTTATACGAAAGCTAAACTAGCAAGTTAGGCTGCTAAGAACACTAACTAGAGTAATGGTGCACTTTGATGCTTTGGGAATGCCCAATTCTGTCCATAGATGAGCTTTTAAGGTTTTGTGCAATTTCAAGCATAACTTGGTCTAGTGGCATCTTTACCTAACGAAATGTTGTACGAAAGCTAAACTATCAAGTTAGACCTCTAAGAACACTAAATGGAGTACAACGGTCCACTTTGATGCTTTACGAATGCTCAATTCTTTCCATAGACGAACTTTTATGGTTTTGTGCAATTTCAAACATAACTTGTTTTATTGGCATCTTTATCGAATGAAACGTTGTACAAAAGCTAAACTAGTAAGTTACACTTCTAACGACACTAAATAGAGTACAACAGTCCACTTTGATGCCTTAGAAATCCTCAATTCTGACCATAGACAAACTTTTCAAGTTTTGTGCAATTTGAAACATAACTTGGTCTATTGATATAATTACCTAATGAAACGTTGTACGAATGCTAAACTCGCATGTTAGACTGCTAAGAAAACTAAATAGAGTACAACGGTCCACTTTGATGCTTTGGGAATGCTCAATTCTGTCCATAGATGAGCTTTTAAGGTTTTGTGCAATTTCAAGCATAACTTGGTCTATTGGCATCTTTACCTAACGAAACGTTGTACGAAAGCTAAACTTGCAATTTAGACTTCTGAGAACACTAAATAGAGTGCAACGGTCCACCTTGATGATTTATGAATGCTCAATTATATCCATAGACGAGCATTTCAAGTTTTGCGCATTTTCAAACATAACTTGTTTATTGGCATCTTTATCGAACGACGCGTTGTACAAAAGCTAAACTAGTGAGTTAGACTGCTAAGAACACTAAATAGAGTACAACGGTCCACTTTGATGCTTTGGGGAAGCTCAATTCTGTCCAAAGATAGGCTTTTAAGGTTTTGTGCAATTTCAAGCATAACTTCGTCAATTGGAATCTTTACCTAACGAAACGTTGTACGAAAGGTAAACTAGCAAGTTAGACCACTAAGAACACTAAATAGAGTACAACGATTCACTTTAATGGTTGTATGAATGCTCAATTCTGTCCATAGATGAGCTTTTCATGTTTTGTGCATTTTCAAACATAACTTGTCTTATTGGCATCTTTATCGAACGAAACGTTGTACGAAAGCTAAACTAGCAAGTTAGAAAGCAAAGAATACTAAATAGAATACAACGGTCCACTTTGATGCTTTGGGATTGCTCAATTCTGTCCATAGATGAGCTTTTAAGGTTTTGTGCAATTTCAAGCATGACTTGGTCTATTGGCATCTTTGGCTAACGAGACGTTGTACGAAAGCTAAACTAGCAAGTTAGACTTCCAAGAACACTAAATAGAGCACAACGGTCCACTTTGATGATTCGGGAATGCTCAATTCTGTCCATAGACGTGTTTTCAAGTTTTGTGCATTTTCAAACATAACTAGTTTTATTGGCATCTTTATAGAACGAAACGTTGTACAAAAGCTAAACTAGCAAGTTAGACTGCTAAGAACACCAAATAGAGTACAACGGTCCACTTTGATGATTTGGGAATGCTCAATTCTATGCATCGATGAGCTTTTAAGGTTTTGTGCAATTTCAAGCATAACTTGGTCTACTGGTATCAGTACCTAACGAAACATTGTACGAAAGCTAAACTAGCAAGTTAGGCTGCTAAGAACACTAAATAGAGTACAACGGTCTGCTTTGATGTTTTGGGAACGCTCAATTATGTCTATGGATGAGCTTTCAAGGTTTTGTGCAGTTTCAAGCAGAACTTGGTCTATTGGCATCTTTACCTAACGAAATGTTGTCCGAAAGCTAAACTAGCAAGTTAGACTTTTAAGAACACTAACTATAGTACAACGATCCACTTTGATGCTTTAGGAATGCCCAATTCTGTCCGTATACAAACTTTTCAAGTTTTGTGCAATTTGAAGCATAACTTGGTCTACTGGTATCTTTACCTAACGAAACGTTGTACGAAAGCTAAACTAGCAAGTTAGGCTGCTAAGAACACTAACTAGAGTAATGGTCCACTTTGATGCTTTGGGAATGCCCAATTCTGTCCATAGATGAGCTTTTAAGGTTTTGTGCAATTTCAAGCATAACTTGGTCTATTGGCATCTTTAGGTAACGAGACGTTGTACGAAAGCTAAACTAGCAAGTTAGACTTCCAAGAACACTAAATAGAGCACAACGGTTCACTTTGATGCTTCGGGAATGCTCAATTCTGTCCATAGACGTGCTTTTTAAGTTTTGTGCATTTTCAAACATAACTAGTTTTATTGGCATCTTTATAGAATGAAACGTTGTACAAAAGCTAAACTAGCAAGTTAGACTGCTAAGAACACCAAATAGAGTACAACGGTCCACTTTGATGATTTGGGAATGCTCAATTCTGTCCATAGATGAGCTTTTAAGGTTTTGTGCAATTTCAAGCATAACTTGGTCTATTGGAACCTTTACCTAACGAAACGTTGTACGAAAGCTAAACTAGCAAGTTAGACTTCTAAGAACACTAAATAGAGTCCAACGGTCCACTTTGATGCTTTAGGAATGCTCAATTCTGTCCATAGCCAAACTTTTCAAGTTTTATGCAATTTGAAACATAACTTGGTCTACTGGTATCTGTACCGAACGAAACGTTGTACGAAAGCTAAACTAGCAAGTTAGGCTCCTAAGAACACTAAATAGAGTACAACGGTCCACTTTGATGCTTTGGGAATGCCCAATTCTGTCTATAGATGAGCTTTTAAGGTTTTGTGCAATTTCAAGCAGAACTTGGTCTATTGCCATCTTTACCTAATGAAATGTTGTCCGAAAGCTAAACTAGCAAGATATACTTCTAAGAACACTAAATATAGTACAACGATCCACTTTGATGCTTTAGGAATGCTCAATTCTGTCCGTATACAAACTTTTCAAGTTTTGTGCAATTTTAAGCATAACTTGGTCTACCGGTATCTTTACCTAGCGAAACGTTGTACGAAAGCTAAACTAGCAAGTTAGGCTGCTAAGAAAACTAACTAGAGTAACGGTCCACTTTGATGCTTTGGGAATGCCCAATTCTGTCCATAGATGAGCTTTTAAGGGTTTTGTGCAATTTCAAGCATAACTTGGTCTATTGGCATCTTTACCTAACGAAATATTGTACGAAAGCTAAACTATAAAGTTAGACCTCTAAGAACGCTAAATGGAGTACAACGGTCCACTTTGATGATTTACGAATGCTCAATTGTTTCCATACACGAGCTTTTATGGTTTTGTGCAATTTCAAACATAACTTGTTTTATTGGCATCTTTATCGAATGAAACGTTGTACAAAAGCTAAACTAGTAAGTTTCACGTCTAACGACACTAAATAGAGTACAACGGTCCACTTTGATGCCTTAGGAAAGCTCAATTCTGTCCATAGACAAACCTTTCAAGTTTTGTGCAATTTGAAACATAACTTGGTCTATTGGTATCTTTACCTAATGAAACGTTGTACGAATGCTAAACTCGCATGTTAGACTGCTAAGAACACAAAATAGAGTACAACGGTCCACTTTGATGCTTTGGGAATGCTCAATTCTGTCCATAGATGAGCTTTTACGGTTTTGTGCAATTTGAAGCATAACTTGGTCTATTGGCATCTTTACGTAACGAAACGTTGTACGAAAGCTAAACTAGCAAGTTAGACTTCTAAGAACACTAAATAGAGTACAACGGTCCACTTTGATGCTTTGGGAATGCTCAATTCTGTCCATAGATGAGCTTTTATGGTTTTGTACAATTTCAAGCATAACTTGGCCTATTGGCATCTTTACCTAACGAAACGTTGTACGAAAGCTAAAGTAGCAAGTTAGACCGCTAGGAACACTAAATAGATTACAACGGTCCACTTTGATGCTTTGGGAACGCTCAATTCTATCCATAGATGAGCTTTTAAGGTTTTGTGCAATTTCAAGCATAACTTGGTCTATTGGCATCTTTACCTAATGAAACGTTGTACGAAAGCTAAACTAGCAAGTTAGACCGCGACGAACACTAAATACAGCACAACTGTCCACTTTGATGCTTCGGGAATGCTCAATTAAGTCCATAGCGGAGCTTTTCAAGTTTTGTGCATTTTCAAACATAGCATGGTTTATTGGCATCTTTATCGAACGAAACATTGTACAAAAGCTAAACAAGTAAGTTACACGTCTAAAAACACTAAATAGAGTACAACGGTCCACTTTGATGCTTTAGGAATGCTCAATTCTGTCCGTTGACAAACTTTTCAAGTATTGTGCAATTCGAAAGATAACTCGGTCTATTGGTATCTTTCCCTAACGAAACATTGTACGAAAGCTAAACTAGCAAGTTAAACTTCTAAGAATACTAAATAGAGTGCAACGATCCACTTTGATGCTTTGGGAATGCTCAATTCTGTCCATAGATGAGGTTTTGAGGTTTTGAGCAATTTCAAGCATAGCTTGGTCTATTGGCATGTTTACCTAACGAAACGTTGTACGAAAGCTAAACTAGCAAGTTAAACTTCTAAGAACACTAGATAGAGTACAACGGTCGACTTTGATGCTTTGGGAATGCTCAATTTTGTCCATAGCTGAGCTTTTAAGGTTTTGTGCAATTTCAAGCATAACTTGGTCTATTGGCATCTTTACCTAACGAAACGTTGCACGAAAGCTAAACTAGCAAGTTAGACTTCTAAGAACACTAAATAGAGTCCAACGGTCCACTTTGATGATTTAGGAATGCTCAATTCTGTCCCTAGACAAACTTTTCAAGTTTTGTGCAATTTGAAACACAACTTGGTCTACTGGTATCTTTACCTAACAAAACGTTGTACGAAAGCCAAACTAGGAAGTTAGGCTGCTAATAACACTAAATAGAGTAACGGTCATCTTTGATACTTTGGCAATTCTCAATGCTGTCCATAGATGAGCTTTTAAGGTTTTGTGCAGTTTCAAGCATAACTTGGTCTATTGGCATCTTTACCTAACGAAACGTTGTACGAAAGCTAAACTAGCAAGTTAGACTTCTAATAACACTAAATAGAGTACAACGGTCCACTTTGATGCTTTAGGAATGCCCAATTCTGTCCGTAGACAAACTTTTCAAGTATTGTGCAATTCGAAACATAACTCGGTCTATTGGTATCTTTCCCTAACGAAACATTGTACGAAAGCTAAACTAGCAAGTTAAAATTCTAAGAACACTAAATAGAGTGCAACGGTCCACTTTGATGCTTTGGGAATACTCAACTCTGTCCATAGATGAGGTTTTGAGGTTTTGTGCAATTTCAAGCATAACTTGGTCTATTGGCATCTTTACCTAACGAAACGTTGTACGAAAGCTAAACTAGCAAGTTAAACTTCTAAGAACACTAGATAGAGTACAACGGTCCACTTTGATGCTTTAGGAATGCTCAATTCTGTCCGTAGACAAACTTTTCAAGTATTGTGCAATTCGAAACATAACTCGGTCTATTGGTATCTTTCCCTAACGAAACATTGTACGAAAGCTAAACTAGCAAGTTAAACTTCTAAGAACACTAGATAGAGTACAACGGTCGACTTTGATGCTTTGGAAATGCTCAATTTTGACCATAGCTGAGCTTTTAAGGTTTTGTGCAATTTCAAGTATAACTTGGTCTATTGGCATCTTTACCTAACGAAACGTAGTACAAAAGCTAAACTAGAAAGTTGGACTGCTAAGAACACTAAATAGAGTGCAATGGTCCACTTTGATGCTTTACGAATGCTCAATTTTGTCCATAGACGAGATTTTCAAGTTTTGTGCATCTTCAAACATAACTTATTTTATTGGCATCTTTATAGAATGAAACGTTGTACAAATGCTAAACTAGCAAGTTAGACTGCCAAGAACACTAAATAGAGTACAATGGTCCACTTTGTTGCTTTGGGAATGCTCAATTCTGTCCATATATGAGCTTTTAGGGTTTTGTGCAATTTCAAGCATAACTTGGTCTATTGGCATCTTTACCTAACGAAACGTTGTACGAAAGCTAAACTAGCAAGTTAGACCGCGACGAACACTAAATACAGCACAACGGTCCACTTTGATGCTTCGGGAATGCTCAATTAAGTCCATAGCGGAGCTTTTCAAGTTTTGTGCATTTTCAAACATAGCATGGTTTATTGGCATCTTTATCGAACGAAACATTGTACAAAAGCTAAACAAGTAAGTTACACGTCTAAAAACACTAAATAGAGTACAACGGTCCACTTTGATGCTTTAGGAATGCTCAATTCTGTCCGTTGACAAACTTTTCAAGTATTGTGCAATTCGAAAGATAACTCGGTCTATTGGTATCTTTCCCTAACGAAACATTGTACGAAAGCTAAACTAGCAAGTTAAACTTCTAAGAATACTAAATAGAGTGCAACGATCCACTTTGATGCTTTGGGAATGCTCAATTCTGTCCATAGATGAGGTTTTGAGGTTTTGAGCAATTTCAAGCATAGCTTGGTCTATTGGCATGTTTACCTAACGAAACGTTGTACGAAAGCTAAACTAGCAAGTTAAACTTCTAAGAACACTAGATAGAGTACAACGGTCGACTTTGATGCTTTGGGAATGCTCAATTTTGTCCATAGCTGAGCTTTTAAGGTTTTGTGCAATTTCAAGCATAACTTGGTCTATTGGCATCTTTACCTAACGAAACGTTGCACGAAAGCTAAACTAGCAAGTTAGACTTCTAAGAACACTAAATAGAGTCCAACGGTCCACTTTGATGATTTAGGAATGCTCAATTCTGTCCCTAGACAAACTTTTCAAGTTTTGTGCAATTTGAAACACAACTTGGTCTACTGGTATCTTTACCTAACAAAACGTTGTACGAAAGCCAAACTAGGAAGTTAGGCTGCTAATAACACTAAATAGAGTAACGGTCAACTTTGATACTTTGGGAATTCTCAATGCTGTCCATAGATGAGCTTTTAAGGTTTTGTGCAGTTTCAAGCATAACTTGGTCTATTGGCATCTTTACCTAACGAAACGTTGTACGAAAGCTAAACTAGCAAGTTAGACTTCTAATAACACTAAATAGAGTACAACGGTCCACTTTGATGCTTTAGGAATGCCCAATTCTGTCCGTAGACAAACTTTTCAAGTATTGTGCAATTCGAAACATAACTCGGTCTATTGGTATCTTTCCCTAACGAAACATTGTACGAAAGCTAAACTAGCAAGTTAAAATTCTAAGAACACTAAATAGAGTGCAACGGTCCACTTTGATGCTTTGGGAATACTCAACTCTGTCCATAGATGAGGTTTTGAGGTTTTGTGCAATTTCAAGCATAACTTGGTCTATTGGCATCTTTACCTAACGAAACGTTGTACGAAAGCTAAACTAGCAAGTTAAACTTCTAAGAACACTAGATAGAGTACAACGGTCCACTTTGATGCTTTAGGAATGCTCAATTCTGTCCGTAGACAAACTTTTCAAGTATTGTGCAATTCGAAACATAACTCGGTCTATTGGTATCTTTCCCTAACGAAACATTGTACGAAAGCTAAACTAGCAAGTTAAACTTCTAAGAACACTAGATAGAGTACAACGGTCGACTTTGATGCTTTGGAAATGCTCAATTTTGACCATAGCTGAGCTTTTAAGGTTTTGTGCAATTTCAAGTATAACTTGGTCTATTGGCATCTTTACCTAACGAAACGTAGTACAAAAGCTAAACTAGAAAGTTGGACTGCTAAGAACACTAAATAGAGTGCAATGGTCCACTTTGATGCTTTACGAATGCTCAATTTTGTCCATAGACGAGATTTTCAAGTTTTGTGCATCTTCAAACATAACTTATTTTATTGGCATCTTTATAGAACGAAACGTTGTACAAATGCTAAACTAGCAAGTTAGACTGCTAAGAACACTAAATAGAGTACAATGGTCCACTTTGTTGCTTTGGGAATGCTCAATTCTGTCCATATATGAGCTTTTAGGGTTTTGTGCAATTTCAAGCATAACTTGGTCTATTGGCATCTTTACCTAACGAAACGTTGTACGAAAGCTAAACTAGCAAGTTAGACCGCGACGAACACTAAATACAGCACAACGGTCCACTTTGATGCTTCGGGAATGCTCAATTAAGTCCATAGCGGAGCTTTTCAAGTTTTGTGCATTTTCAAACATAGCATGGTTTATTGGCATCTTTATCGAACGAAACATTGTACAAAAGCTAAACAAGTAAGTTACACGTCTAAAAACACTAAATAGAGTACAACGGTCCACTTTGATGCTTTAGGAATGCTCAATTCTGTCCGTTGACAAACTTTTCAAGTATTGTGCAATTCGAAAGATAACTCGGTCTATTGGTATCTTTCCCTAACGAAACATTGTACGAAAGCTAAACTAGCAAGTTAAACTTCTAAGAATACTAAATAGAGTGCAACGATCCACTTTGATGCTTTGGGAATGCTCAATTCTGTCCATAGATGAGGTTTCGAGGTTTTGAGCAATTTCAAGCATAGCTTGGTCTATTGGCATGTTTACCTAACGAAACGTTGTACGAAAGCTAAACTAGCAAGTTAAACTTCTAAGAACACTAGATAGAGTACAACGGTCGACTTTGATGCTTTGGGAATGCTCAATTTTGTCCATAGCTGAGCTTTTAAGGTTTTGTGCAATTTCAAGCATAACTTGGTCTATTGGCATCTTTACCTAACGAAACGTTGCACGAAAGCTAAACTAGCAAGTTAGACTTCTAAGAACACTAAATAGAGTCCAACGGTCCACTTTGATGATTTAGGAATGCTCAATTCTGTCCCTAGACAAACTTTTCAAGTTTTGTGCAATTTGAAACACAACTTGGTCTACTGGTATCTTTACCTAACAAAACGTTGTACGAAAGCCAAACTAGGAAGTTAGGCTGCTAATAACACTAAATAGAGTAACGGTCAACTTTGATACTTTGGGAATTCTCAATGCTGTCCATAGATGAGCTTTTAAGGTTTTGTGCAGTTTCAAGCATAACTTGGTCTATTGGCATCTTTACCTAACGAAACGTTGTACGAAAGCTAAATTAGCAAGTTAGACTTCTAATAACACTAAATAGAGTACAAGGGTCCACTTTGATGCTTTAGGAATGCCCAATTCTGTCCGTAGACAAACTTTTCAAGTATTGTGCAATTCGAAACATAACTCGGTCTATTGGTATCTTTCCCTAATGAAACATTGTACGAAAGCTAAACTAGCAAGTTAAAATTCTAAGAACACTAAAGAGAGTGCAACGGTCCACTTTGATGCTTTGGGAATACTCAATTCTGTCCATAGATGAGGTTTTGAGGTTTTGTGCAATTTCAAGCATAACTTGGTCTATTGGCATCTTTACCTAACGAAACGCTGTACGAAAGCTAAACTAGCAAGTTAAACTTCTAAGAACACTAGATAGAGTACAACGGTCCACTTTGATGCTTTAGGAATGCTCAATTCTGTCCGTAGACAAACTTTTCAAGTATTGTGCAATTCGAAACATAACTCGGTCTATTGGTATCTTTCCCTAACGAAACATTGTACGAAAGCTTAACTAGCAAGTTAAACTTCTAAGAACACTAGATAGAGTACAACGGTCGACTTTGATGCTTTGGAAATGCTCAATTTTGACCATAGCTGAGCTTTTAAGGTTTTGTGCAATTTCAAGTATAACTTGGTCTATTGGCATCTTTACCTAACGAAACGTAGTACAAAAGCTAAACTAGAAAGTTAGACTGCTAAGAACACTAAATAGAGTGCAATGGTCCACTTTGATGCTTTACGAATGCTCAATTTTGTCCATAGACGAGATTTTCAAGTTTTGTGCATCTTCAAACATAACTTGTTTTATTGGCATCTTTATAGAACGAAACGTTGTACAAATGCTAAACTAGCAAGTTAGACTGCTAAGAACACTAAATAGAGTACAATGGTCCACTTTGATGCTTTGGGAATGCTCAATTCTGTCCATATATGAGCTTTTAAGGTTTTGTGAAATTTCAAGCATAACTTGGTCTATTGGCATCTTTACCTAACGAAACGTTCCACGAAAGCTAAACTAGCAAGCTAGGCTTCTAAGAACACTAAATAGAGTCCAACGGTCTACTTTGATGATTTGGGAATGCTCAATTCTGTACATAGATGAGCTTTTAAAGTTTTGTGCAATTTCAAGTATAACTTGGTCTATTGGCATCTTTACCTAACGAAACAATGTACAAAAGCTAAACTAGAAAGTTAGACTTCTAAGAACACTAAATAGAGTGCAATGGTATACTTTGATGCTTTGGTAATGCTCAATTCTGTCCATAGATGAGGTTTTGAGGTTTTGTTCAATTTCAAGCATAACTTGGTCTATTGGCATCTTTACCTAACGAAACGTTGTACGAAAGCTAAACTAGCAAGTTAAACTTCTAAGAACACTAGATAGAGTACAACGGTCCACTTTGATGCTTTAGGAATGCTCAATTCTGTCCGTAGACAAACTTTTCAAGTATTGTGCAATTCGAAAAATAACTCGGTCTATTGGTATCTTTCCCTAACGAAACATTGTACGAAAGCTAAACTAGCAAGTTAAAATTCTAAGAACACTAAATAGAGTGCAACGGTCCAGTTTGATGCTTTGGGAATACTCAATTCTGTCCATAGATGACGTTTTGAGGTTTTGTGCAATTTCAAGCATAACTTGGTCTATTGGCATCTTTACCTAACGAAACGTTGTACGAAAGCTAAACTAGCAAGTTAAACTTCTAAGAACACTAGATAGAGTACAACGGTCCACTTTGATGCTTTAGGAATGCTCAATTCTGTCCGTAGACAAACTTTTCAAGTATTGTGCAATTCGAAACATAACTCAGTCTATTGGTATCTTTCCCTAACGAAACATTATACGAAAGCTAAACTAGCAAGTTAAACTTCTAAGAACACTAGATAGAGTACAACGGTCGACTTTGATGCTTTGGAAATGCTCAATTTTGACCATAGCTGAGCTTTTAAGGTTTTGTGCAATTTCAAGTATAACTTGGTCTATTGGCATCTTTACCTAACGAAACATAGTACAAAAGCTAAACTAGAAAGTTAGACTGCTAAGAACACTAAATAGAGTGCAATGGTCCACTTTGATGCTTTACGAATGCTCAATTTTGCCCATAGACGAGATTTTCAAGTTTTGTGCATCTTCAAACATAACTTGTTTTATTGGCATCTTTATAGAACGAAACGTTGTACAAATGCTAAACTAGCAAGTTAGACTGCTAAGAACACTAAATAGAGTACAATGGTCCACTTTGATGCTTCGGGAATGCTCAATTCTGTCCATATATGAGCTTTTAAGGTTTTGTGCAATTTCAAGCATAACTTGGTCTATTGGCATCTTTACCTAACGAAACGTTCCACGAAAGCTAAACTAGCAAGTTAGGCTTCTAAGAACACTAAATAGAGTCCAACGGTCTACTTTGATGATTTGGGAATGCTCAATTCTGTACATAGATGAGCTTTTAAAGTTTTGTGCAATTTCAAGTATAACTTGGTCTATTGGCATCTTTACCTAACGAAACAATGTACAAAAGCTAAACTAGAAAGTTAGACTTCTAAGAACACTAAATAGAGTGCAATGGTCTACTTTGATGCTTTGGGAATGCTCAATTCTGTCCATAGACGAGGTTTTGAGGTTTTGTTCAATTTCAAGCATAACTTGGTCTATTGGCATCTTTACCTAACGAAACGTTGTACGAAAGCTAAACTAGCAAGTTAAACTTCTAAGAACACTAGATAGAGTACAACGGTCCACTTTGATGCGTTAGGAATGCTCAATTCTGTCCGTAGACAAACTTTTCAAGTATTGTGCAATTCGAAACATAACTCGGTCTATTGGTATCTTTCCCTAACGAAACATTGTACGAAAGCTAAACTAGCAAGTTAAAATTCTAAGAACACTAAATAGAGTGCAACGGTCCACTTTGATGCTTTGGGAATACTCAATTCTGTCCATAGATGACGTTTTGAGGTTTTGTGCAATTTCAAGCATAACTTGGTCTATTGGCATCTTTACCTAACGAAACGTTGTACGAAAGCTAAACTAGCAAGTTAAACTTCTAAGAATACTAGATAGAGTACAACGGTTCACTTTGATGCTTTAGGAATGCTCAATTCTGTCCGTAGACAAACTTTTCAAGTATTGTGCAATTCGAAACATAACTCAGTCTATTGGTATCTTTCCCTAACGAAACATTATACGAAAGCTAAACTAGCAAGTTAAACTTCTAAGAACACTAGATAGAGTACAACGGTCGACTTTGATGCTTTGGAAATGCTCAATTTTGACCATAGCTGAGCTTTTAAGGTTTTGTGCAATTTCAAGTATAACTTGGTCTATTGGCATCTTTACCTAACGAAACGTAGTACAAAAGCTAAACTAGAAAGTTAGACTGCTAAGAACACTAAATAGAGTGCAATGGTCCACTTTGATGCTTTACGAATGCTCAATTTTGTCCATAGACGAGATTTTCAAGTTTTGTGCATCTTCAAACATAACTTGTTTTATTGGCATCTTTATAGAACGAAACGTTGTACAAATGCTAAACTAGCAAGTTAGACTGCTAAGAACACTAAATAGAGTACAATGGTCCACTTTGATGCTTTGGGAATGCTCAATTCTGTCCATATATGAGCTTTTAAGGTTTTGTGCAATTTCAAGCATAACTTGGTCTATTGGCATCTTTACCTAACGAAACGTTCCACGAAAGCTAAACTAGCAAGTTAGGCTTCTAAGAACACTAAATAGAGTCCAACGGTCTACTTTGATGATTTGGGAATGCTCAATTCTGTACATAGATGAGCTTTTAAGGTTTTGTGCAATTTCAAGTATAACTTGGTCTATTGGCATCTTTACCTAACGAAACGTTGTACAAAAGCTAAACTAGAAAGTTAGACTTCTAAGAACACTAAATAGAGTGCAATGGTCTACTTTGATGCTTTGGGAATGCTCAATTCTGTCCATAGATGAGGTTTTGAGGTTTTGTTCAATTTCAAGCATAACTTGGTCTATTGGCATCTTTACCTAACGAAACGTTGTACGAAAGCTAAACTAGCAAGTTAAACTTCTAAGAACATTAGATAGAGTACAACGGTCGACTTTGATGCTTTGGGAAAGCTCAATTTTGTCCATAGCTGAGCTTTTAAGGTTTTGTGCAATTTGAAGCATAACTTGGTCTATTGGCATCTTTACCTAACGAAACGTTGTACGAAAGCTAAACTAGCAAGTTAGACCGCGACGAACACTAAATACAGCACAACTGTCCACTTTGATGCTTCGGGAATGCTCAATTAAGTCCATAGCGGAGCTTTTCAAGTTTTGTGCATTTTCAAACATAGCATGGTTTATTGGCATCTTTATCGAACGAAACATTGTACAAAAGCTAAACAAGTAAGTTACACGTCTAAAAACACTAAATAGAGTACAACGGTCCACTTTGATGCTTTAGAAATGCTCAATTCTGTCCGTTGACAAACTTTTCAAGTATTGTGCAATTCGAAAGATAACTCGGTCTATTGGTATCTTTCCCTAACGAAACATTGTACAAAAGCTAAACTAGCAAGTTAAACTTCTAAGAATACTAAATAGAGTGCAACGATCCACTTTGATGCTTTGGGAATGCTCAATTCTGTCCATAGATGAGGTTTTGAGGTTTTGAGCAATTTCAAGCATAGCTTGGTCTATTGGCATGTTTACCTAACGAAACGTTGTACGAAAGCTAAACTAGCAAGTTAAACTTCTAAGAACACTAGATAGAGTACAACGGTCGACTTTGATGCTTTGGGAATGCTCAATTTTGTCCATAGCTGAGCTTTTAAGGTTTTGTGCAATTTCAAGCATAACTTGGTCTATTGGCATCTTTACCTAACGAAACGTTGCACGAAAGCTAAACTAGCAAGTTAGACTTCTAAGAACACTAAATAGAGTCCAACGGTCCACTTTGATGATTTAGGAATGCTCAATTCTGTCCATAAATGAGCTTTTAAGGTTTTGTGCAATTTCAAGAATAACTTGGTCTATTGGCATCTTTACCTAACGAAACGTTGTACAAAAGCTAAACTAGAAACTTAGACTTCTAAGAACACTAAAAAGAGTGCAACGGTCCACTTTGATACTTTACGAATGCTCAATTCTGTCCATAGACGAGATTTTCAAGTTTTGTGCATATTCAAACATAACTTCTTTTATTGGCATCTTTATAGAACGAAACGTTGTACAAAAGCTAAACTAGCAAGTTAGACTGCTAAGAACACTAAATAGAGTCCAACGGTCCACTTTGATGATTTAGGAATGCTCAATTCTGTCCATAGATGAGCTTTTAAGGTTTTGTGCAATTTCAAGCATAACTTGGTCTATTGGCATCTTTACCTAACGAAACGTAGTACAAAAGCTAAACTAGAAAGTTAGACTTCGAAGAACACTAAATGGAGTGCAATGGTCCACTTTGATGCTTTACGAATGCTCAATTCTGTCCATAGACGAGATTTTCAAGTTTTGTGCATCTTCAAACATAACTTGTTTTATTGGCATCTTTATAGAACGAATCGTTGTACAAATGCTAAACTAGGAAGTTAGACTGCTAAGAACACTAAATAAAGTACAATGGTCCACTTTGATGCTTTGGGAATGCTCAATTTTGTCCATAGATGAGCTTTTAAGGTTTTGTGCAATTTCAAGCATAACTTGGTCTATTGGCATCTTTACCTAACGAAACGTTGCACGAAAGCTAAACTAGAAAGTTAGACTTCTAAGAACACTAAATAGAGTCCAATGGTCTACTTTGATGATTTATGAATGCTCAATTCTGTCCATAGATGAGCTTTTCATGTTTTGTGCATTTTCAAACATAACTTGTCTTATTGGCATCTTTATCGAACGGAACGTTGTACCAAAGCTAAACTAGCAAGTTAGAATGCAAATAATACTAAATAGAATACAATGGTCCACTTTGATGCTCTGCGATTGCTCAATTCTGTCCATAGATGAGCTTTTAAGGTTTTGTGCAATTTCAAGCATGACTTGGTCTATTGGCATCTTTAGCTAACGAGACGTTGTACGAAAGCTAAACTAGCAAGTTAGACTTCCAAGAACACTAAATAGAGCACAACGGTCCACTTTGATGCTTCGGGAATGCTCAATTCTGTCCATAGACGTGCTTTTCAAGTTTTGTGCATTTTCAAACATAACTAGTTTTATTGGCATCTTTATAGAACGAAACGTTGTACAAAAGCTAAACTAGCAAGTTAGACTGCTAAGAACACCAAATAGAGTACAACGGTCCACTTTGATGATTTGGGAATGCTCAATTCTGTCCATAGATGAGCTTTTAAGGTTTTGTGCAATTTTAAGCATAACTTGGTCTATTGGAACCTTTACCTAACGAAACGTTGTACGAAAGCTAAACTAACAAGTTAGACTTTTAAGAACACAAAATGAGTACAACGCTCCACTTTGATGCTTTAGTAATGCTCAATTCTGTCCATAGCCAAACTTTTCAAGTTTTATGCAATTTGAAACATAACTTGGTCTACTGGTATCTGTACCGAACGAAACGTTGTACGAAAGCTAAACTAGCAAGTTAGGCTGCTAAGAACACTAAATAGAGTACAACGGTCCACTTTGATGCTTTGGGAATGCTCAATTCTGTCTATAGATGAGCTTTTAAGGTTTTGTGCAATTTCAAGCAGAACTTGTTCTATTGCCATCTTTACCTAATGAAATGTTGTCCGAAAGCTAAACTAGCAAGTTAGACTTCTAAGAACACTAAATATAGTACAACAATCCACTTTGATGCTTTAGGAATGCTCAAATCTGTCCGTATACAAACTTTTCAAGTTTTGTGCAATTTGAAGCATAACTTGGTCTACCGGTATCTTTACCTAACGAAACGTTGTACGAAAGCTAAACTAGCAAGTTAGGCTGCTAAGAAACCTAACTAGAGTAACGGTCCACTTTGATGCTTTGGGAATGCCCAATTCTGTCCATAGATGAGCTTTTAAGGTTTTGTGCAATTTCAAGCATAACTTGGTCTATTGGCATCTTTACCTAACGAAATGTTGTACGAAAGCTAAACTATAAAGTTAGACCTCTATGAACACTAAATGGAGTGCAACGATCCACTTTGATGCTTTACGAATGCTCAATTGTTTCCATACACGAGCTTTTATGGTTTTGTGCAATTTCAAACATAACTTGTTTTATTGGTATCTTTATCGAATGAAACGTTGTACAAAAGCTAAACTAGTAAGTTTCACATCTAACGACACTAAATAGAGTACAATGGTCCACTTTGATGCCTTAGGAAAGCTCAATTCTGTCCATAGACAAACCTTTCAAGTTTTGCGCAATTTGAAACATAACTTGGTCTATTGGTATCTTTACCTAATGAAACGTTGTACGAAAGCTAAACTAGCAAGTTAGACTTCTAAGAACACTAAATAGAGTACAACGGTCCACTTTGATGCTTTGGGAATGCTCAATTCTGTCCATAGATGAGCTTTTATGGTTTTGTACAATTTCAAGCATAACTTGGCCTATTGGCATCTTTACCGAACGAAACGTTGCACGAAAGCTAAACTAGCAAGTTAGACTTCTAAGAACACTAAATAGAGTCCAACGGTCCACTTTGATGATTTAGGAATGCTCAATTCTGTCCATAAATGAGCTTTTAAGGTTTTGTGCAATTTCAAGAATAACTTGGTCTATTGGCATCTTTACCTAACGAAACGTTGTACAAAAGCTAAACTAGAAACTTAGACTTCTAAGAACACTAAAAAGAGTGCAACGGTCCACTTTGATACTTTACGAATGCTCAATTCTGTCCATAGACGAGATTTTCAAGTTTTGTGCATATTCAAACATAACTTCTTTTATTGGCATCTTTATAGAACGAAACGTTGTACAAAAGCTAAACTAGCAAGTTAGACTGCTAAGAACACTAAATAGAGTCCAACGGTCCACTTTGATGATTTAGGAATGCTCAATTCTGTCCATAGATGAGCTTTTAAGGTTTTGTGCAATTTCAAGCATAACTTGGTCTATTGGCATCTTTACCTAACGAAACGTAGTACAAAAGCTAAACTAGAAAGTTAGACTTCGAAGAACACTAAATGGAGTGCAATGGTCCACTTTGATGCTTTATGAATGCTCAATTCTGTCCATAGACGAGATTTTCAAGTTTTGTGCATCTTCAAACATAACTTGTTTCATTGGCATCTTTATAGAACGAATCGTTGTACAAATGCTAAACTAGGAAGTTAGACTGCTAAGAACACTAAATAAAGTACAATGGTCCACTTTGATGCTTTGGGAATGCTCAATTTTGTCCATAGATGAGCTTTTAAGGTTTTGTGCAATTTCAAGCATAACTTGGTCTATTGGCATCTTTACCTAACGAAACGTTGCACGAAAGCTAAACTAGAAAGTTAGACTTCTAAGAACACTAAATAGAGTCCAACGGTCTACTTTGATGATTTATGAATGCTCAATTCTGTCCATAGATGAGCTTTTCATGTTTTGTGCATTTTCAAACATAACTTGTCTTATTGGCATCTTTATCGAACGGAACGTTGTACCAAAGCTAAACTAGCAAATTAGAATGCAAATAATACTAAATAGAATACAACGGTCCACTTTGATGCTTTGGGATTGCTCAATTCTGTCCATAGATGAGCTTTTAAGGTTTTGTGCAATTTCAAGCATGACTTGGTCTATTGGCATCTTTAGCTAACGAGACGTTGTACGAAAGCTAAACTAGCAAGTTAGACTTCCAAGAACACTAAATAGAGCACAACGGTCCACTTTGATGCTTCGAGAATGCTCAATTCTGTCCATAGACGTGCTTTTCAAGTTTTGTGCATTTTCAAACATAACTAGTTTTATTGGCATCTTTATAGAACGAAACGTTGTACAAAAGCTAAACTAGCAAGTTAGACTGCTAAGAACACCAAATAGAGTACAACGGTCCACTTTGATGATTTGGGAGTGCTCAATTCTGTCCATAGATGAGCTTTTAAGGTTTTGTGCAATTTCAAGCATGACTTGGTCTATTGGCATCTTTAGCTAACGAGACGTTGTACGAAAGCTAAACTAGCAAGTTAGACTTCCAAGAACACTAAATAGAGCACAACGGTCCACTTTGATGCTTCGGGAATGCTCAATTCTGTCCATAGATGAGCTTTTATGGTTTTGTACAATTTCAAGCATAACTTGGCCTATTGGCATCTTTACCGAACGAAACGTTGCACGAAAGCTAAACTAGCAAGTTAGACTTCTAAGAACACTAAATAGAGTCCAACGGTCCACTTTGATGATTTAGGAATGCTCAATTCTGTCCATAAATGAGCTTTTAAGGTTTTGTGCAATTTCAAGAATAACTTGGTCTATTGGCATCTTTACCTAACGAAACGTTGTACAAAAGCTAAACTAGAAACTTAGACTTCTAAGAACACTAAAAAGAGTGCAACGGTCCACTTTGATACTTTACGAATGCTCAATTCTGTCCATAGATGAGATTTTCAAGTTTTGTGCATATTCAAACATAACTTCTTTTATTGGCATCTTTATAGAACGAAACGTTGTACAAAAGCTAAACTAGCAAGTTAGACTGCTAAGAACACTAAATAGAGTCCAACGGTCCACTTTGATGATTTAGGAATGCTCAATTCTGTCCATAGATGAGCTTTTAAGGTTTTGTGCAATTTCAAGCATAACTTGGTCTATTGGCATCTTTACCTAACGAAACGTAGTACAAAAGCTAAACTAGAAAGTTAGACTTCGAAGAACACTAAATGGAGTGCAATGGTCCACTTTGATGCTTTACGAATGCTCAATTCTGTCCATAGACGAGATTTTCAAGTTTTGTGCATCTTCAAACATAACTTGTTTCATTGGCATCTTTATAGAACGAATCGTTGTACAAATGCTAAACTAGGAAGTTAGACTGCTAAGAACACTAAATAAAGTACAATGGTCCACTTTGATGCTTTGGGAATGCTCAATTTTGTCCATAGATGAGCTTTTAAGGTTTTGTGCAATTTCAAGCATAACTTGGTCTATTGGCATCTTTACCTAACGAAACGTTGCACGAAAGCTAAACTAGAAAGTTAGACTTCTAAGAACACTAAATAGAGTCCAACGGTCTACTTTGATGATTTATGAATACTCAATTCTGTCCATAGATGAGCTTTTCATGTTTTGTGCATTTTCAAACATAACTTGTCTTATTGGCATCTTTATCGAACGGAACGTTGTACCAAAGCTAAACTAGCAAATTAGAATGCAAATAATACTAAATAGAATACAACGGTCCACTTTGATGCTTTGGGATTGCTCAATTCTGTCCATAGATGAGCTTTTAAGGTTTTGTGCAATTTCAAGCATGACTTGGTCTATTGGCATCTTTAGCTAACGAGACGTTGTACGAAAGCTAAACTAGCAAGTTAGACTTCCAAGAACACTAAATAGAGCACAACGGTCCACTTTGATGCTTCGAGAATGCTCAATTCTGTCCATAGACGTGCTTTTCAAGTTTTGTGCATTTTCAAACATAACTAGTTTTATTGGCATCTTTATAGAACGAAACGTTGTACAAAAGCTAAACTAGCAAGTTAGACTGCTAAGAACACCAAATAGAGTACAACGGTCCACTTTGATGATTTGGGAGTGCTCAATTCTGTCCATAGATGAGCTTTTAAGGTTTTGTGCAATTTCAAGCATGACTTGGTCTATTGGCATCTTTAGCTAACGAGACATTGTACGAAAGCTAAACTAGCAAGTTAGACTTCCAAGAACACTAAATAGAGCACAACGGTCCACTTTGATGCTTCGGGAATGCTCAATTCTGTCCATAGACGTGCTTTTCAAGTTTTGTACATTTTCAAACATAACTAGTTTTATTGGCATCTTTATAGAACGAAACGTTGTACAAAAGCTAAACTAGCAAGTTAGACTGCTAAGAACACCAAATAGAGTACAACGGTCCACTTTGATGATTTGGGAATGCTCAATTCTGTCCATAGATGAGCTTTTAAGGTTTTGTGCAATTTTAAGCATAACTTGGTCTATTGGAACCTTTACCTAACGAAACGTTGTACGAAAGCTAAACTAACAAGTTAGACTTTTAAGAACACAAAATGAGTACAACGCTCCACTTTGATGCTTTAGTAATGCTCAATTCTGTCCATAGCCAAACTTTTCAAGTTTTATGCAATTTGAAACATAACTTGGTCTACTGGTATCTGTACCGAACGAAATGTTGTACGAAAGCTAAACTAGCAAGTTAGGCTGCTAAGAACACTAAATAGAGTACAACGGTCCACTTTGATGCTTTGGGAATGCTCAATTCTGTCTATAGATGAGCTTTTAAGGTTTTGTGCAATTTCAAGCAGAACTTGGTCTATTGCCATCTTTACCTAATGAAATGTTGTCCGAAAGCTAAACTAGCAAGTTAGACTTCTAAGAACACTAAATATAGTACAACAATCCACTTTGATGCTTTAGGAATGCTCAAATATGTCCGTATACAAACTTTTCAAGTTTTGTGCAATTTGAAGCATAACTTGGTCTACCGGTATCTTTACCTAACGAAACGTTCTACGAAAGCTAAACTAGCAAGTTAGGCTGCTAAGAAACCTAACTAGAGTAACGGTCCACTTTGATGCTTTGGGAATGCCCAATTCTGTCCATAGATGAGCTTTTAAGGTTTTGTGCAATTTCAAGCATAACTTGGTCTATTGGCATCTTTACCTAACGAAATGTTGTACGAAAGCTAAACTATAAAGTTAGACCTCTATGAACACTAAATGGAGTGCAACGATCCACTTTGATGCTTTACGAATGCTCAATTGTTTCCATACACGAGCTTTTATGGTTTTGTGCAATTTCAAACATAACTTGTTTTATTGGTATCTTTATCGAATGAAACGTTGTACAAAAGCTAAACTAGTAAGTTTCACGTCTAACGACACTAAATAGAGTACAATGGTCCACTTTGATGCCTTAGGAAAGCTCAATTCTGTCCATAGACAAACCTTTCAAGTTTTGCGCAATTTGAAACATAACTTGGTCTATTGGTATCTTTACCTAATGAAACGTTGTACGAATGCTAAACTCGCATGTTAGACTGCTAAGAACACAAAATAGAGTACAACGGTCCACTTTGATGCTTTGGGAATACTCAATTCTGTCCATAGATGAGCTTTTAAGGTTTTGTGCAATTTCAAGCATAACTTGGTCTATTGGCATCTTTACGTAACAAAACGTTGTACGAAAGCTAAACTAGCAAGTTAGACTTCTAAGAACACTAAATAGAGTACAACGGTCCACTTTGATGCTTTGGGAATGCTCAATTCTGTCCATAGATGAGCTTTTCTGGTTTTGTACAATTTCAAGCATAACTTGGCCTATTGGCATCTTTACCTAACGAAACGTTGCACGAAAGCTAAACTAGCAAGTTAGACTTCTAAGAACACTAAATAGAGTCCAACGGTCCACTTTGATGATTTAGGAATGCTCAATTCTGTCCATAGATGAGCTTATAAGGTTTTGTGCAATTTCAAACATAACTTGGTCTATTGGCATCTTTACTTAACGAAACGTTGTACGAAAGCTAAACTAGCAAGTTAGACCGCGACGAACACTAAATACAGCACAACGGTCCACTTTGATGCTTCGGGAATGCTCAATTAAGTCCATAGCGGAGCTTTTCAAGTTTTGTGCATTTTTAAACATAGCATGGTTTATTGGCATCTTTATCGAACGAAACATTGTAAAAAAGCTAAACAAGTAAGTTACACGTCTAAAAACACTAAATAGAGTAAAACGGTCCACTTTGATGCGTTAGGAATGCTCAATTCTGTCCGTTGACAAACTTTTCAAGTATTGTGCAATTCGAAAGATAACTCGGTCTATTGGTATCTTTCCCTAACGAAACATTGTACGAAAGCTAAACTAGCAAGTTAAACTTCTAAGAATACTAAATAGAGTGCAACGATCCACTTTGATGCTTTGGGAATGCTCAATTCTGTCCATAGATGAGGTTTTGAGGTTTCGAGCAATTTCAAGCATAGCTTGGTCTATTGGCATGCTTACCTAACGAAACGTTGTACGAAAGCTAAACTAGCAAGTTAAACTTCTAAGAACACTAGATAGAGTACAACGGTCGACTTTTATGCTTTGGGAATGCTCAATTTTGTCCATAGCTGAGCTTTTAAGGTTTTGTGCAATTTCAAGCATAACTTGGTCTATTGGCATCTTTACCTAACGAAACGTTGCACGAAAGCTAAACTAGCAAGTTAGACTTCTAAGAACACTAAATAGAGTCCAACGGTCCACTTTGATGATTTAGGAATGCTCAATTCTGTCCCTAGACAAACTTTTCAAGTTTTGTGCAATTTGAAACATAACTTGGTCTACTGGTATCTTTACCTAACAAAACGTTGTACGAAAGCCAAACTAGGAAGTTAGGCTGCTAATAACACTAAATAGAGTAACGGTCAACTTTGATACTTTGGGAATTCTCAATGCTGTCCATAGATGAGCTTTTAAGGTTTTGTACAGTTTCAAGCAAAACTTGGTCTATTGGCATCTTTACCTAACGAAACGTTGTACGAGAGCTAAACTAGCAAGTTAGACTTCCAAGAACACTAAATAGAGTACAACGGTCCACTTTGATGCTTTAGGAATGCCCAATTCTGTCCGTAGACAAACTTTTCAAGTATTGTGCAATTCGAAACATAACTCGGTCTATTAGTATCTTTCCCTAACGAAACATTGTACAAAAGCTAAACCAGCAAGTTAAACTTCTAAGAACACTAAATAGAGTGCAACGGTCCACTTAGATGCTTTGGGAATACTCAATTCTGTCCATAGATGAGGTTTTGAGGTTTTGTGCAATTTCAAGCATAACTTGGTCTATTGGCATCTTTACCTAACGAAACGTTGTACGAAAGCTAAACTAGCAAGTTAAACTTCTAAGAACACTAGATAGAGTACAACGGTCCACTTTGATGCTTTAGGAATGCTCAATTCTGTCCGTAGACAAACTTTTCAAGTATTGTGCAATTCGAAACATAACTCGGTCTATTGGTATCTTTCCCTAACGAAACATTGTACGAAAGCTAAACTAGCAAGTTAAACTTCTAAGAACACTAAATAGAGTCCAACGGTCCACTTTGATGATTTAGGAATGCTCAATTCTGTCCATAAATGAGCTTTTAAGGTTTTGTGTAATTTCAAGAATAACTTAGTCTATTGGCATCTTTACCTAACGAAACGTTGTACAAAAGATAAACTAGAAACTTAGACTTCTAAGAACACTAAAAAGAGTGCAACGGTCCACTTTGATGCTTTACGAATGCTCAATTCTGTCCATAGACGAGATTTTCAAGTTTTGTGCATATTCAAACATAACTTCTTTTATTGGCATCTTTATAGAACGAAACGTTGTACAAAAGCTAAACTAGCAAGTTAGACTGCTAAGAACACTAAATAGAGTCCAACGGTCCACTTTGATGATTTAGGAATGCTCAATTCTATCCATAGATGAGCTTTTAAGGTTTTGTGCAATTTCAAGCATAACTTGGTCTATTGGCATCTTTACCTAACGAAACGTAGTACAAAAGCTAAACTAGAAAGTTAGACTTCGAAAAACACTAAATGGAGTGCAATGGTCCACTTTGATGCTTTACGAATGCTCAATTCTGTCCATAGACGAGATTTTCAAGTTTTGTGCATCTTCAAACATAACTTGTTTTATTGGCATCTTTATAGAACGAATCGTTGTACAAATGCTAAACTAGCAAGTTAGACTGCTAAGAACACTAAATAAAGTACAATGGTCCACTTTGATGCTTTGGGAATGCTCAATTTTGTCCATAGATGAGCTTTTAAGGTTTTGTGCAATTTCAAGCATAACTTGGTCTATTGGCATCTTTACCTAACGAAACGTTGCACGAAAGCTAAACTTGAAAGTTAGACTTCTAAGAACACTAAATAGAGTCCAACGGTCTACTTTGATGATTTAGGAATGCTCAATTCTGTCCATAGATGAGCTTTTAAGGTTTTGTGCAATTTCAAGCATAACTTGGTCTATTGGCATCTTTACCTAACGAAACGTTGTGCAAAAGCTAAACTAGAAAGTTAGACTTCTAGGAACACTAAATAGAGTGCAATGGTCCACTTTGATGCTTTGGGAATGCTCAATTCTGTCCATAGATGAGGTTTTGAGGTTTTGTTCAATTTCAAGCATAACTTGGTCTATTGGCATCTTTGCCTAACGAAACAATGTACGAAAGTTAAACTAGCAAGTCAAACTTCTAAGAACACTAGATAGAGTACAACGGTCGACTTTGATGCTTTGGGAATGCTCAATTCTGTCCATAGATGAGCTTTTAAGGTTTTGTGCAATTTCAAGCATAACTTGGTCTATTGGCATCTTTACCTAACGAAACGTTGCACGAAAGCTAAACTAGGAAGTTAGACTTCTAAGAACACTAAATAGAGTGCAACGGTCCACTTTGATGCTTTACGAATGCTCAATTCTGTCCATAGACGAGATTTTCAAGTTTTGTGCTTATTCAAACATAACTTGTTTTATTGGCATCTTTATAGAACGAAATGTTGTACAAAAGCTAAACTAGCAAGTTAGACTGCTAAGAACACTAAATAGAGTACAATGGTCCACTTTGATGCTTTGGGAATGCTCAATTCTGTCCATAGATGAGCTTTTAAGGTTTTGTGCAATTTCAAGCATAACTTGGTCTATTGGCATCTTTACCTAAAAAAACGTTGTACGAAAGCTAAACTAGAAAGTTAGACTTCTAAGAACACTAAATAGAGTGCAACGGTCCACTTTGATGCTTTACGAATGCTCAATTCTGTCCATAGATGAGATTTTCAAGTTTTGTGCATTTTCAAGCATAACTTGTTTTATTGGCATCTTTATAGAATGAAACGTTGTACAAAAGCTAAACTAGCAAGTTAGACTGCTAAGAACACTAAATAGAGTGCAACGGTCCACTTTAATGCTTTAGGAATGCTCAATTCTGTCCATAGATTAGGTTTTGAGGTTTTGTGCAATTTCAAGCATAACTTGGTCTATTGGCATCTTTACCTAACGAATCGTTGTACGAAAGCTAAACTAGCAAGTTAAACTTCTAAGAACACTGGATAGAGTACAACGGTCGACTTTGATGCTTTGGGAATGCTCAATTCTGTCCATAGCTGAGCTTTTAAGGTTTTGTGCAATTTCAAGCATAACTTGGTCTATTGGCATCTTTACCTAACGAAACGTTGTACAAAAGCTAAACTAGAAAGTTAGACTTCTAAGAACACTAAATAGAGTACGACGGTCCACTTTGATACTTTGGGAATGTTCAATTTTGTACAAAGATGAGCTTTTATGGTTTTGTTCAATTTCAAGCATAACTTGGTCTATTGGCATCTTTACCTAATGAAACGTTGTACGAAAGCTAAAGTAGCAAGTTAGACTGCTAGGAACACTAAAAAGAGTACAATGGTCCACTTTGATGCTTTGGGAATGCGCAATTCTGTCGATAGACGAGCTTTTACGATTTTGTGCATTTTTAAGCATAACTTGGTCTATTGGCATCTTTACCTAACGAAACGTTGTACGAAAGAAAAACTAGCAAGTTAGACTGCTAGGAACACTAAATAGAGTACAACGGTCCACTTTGATGCTTTAGGATTGCTCATTTCTGTTCATAGATGAGCTTTTAAGGTTTTGTGCAATTTCAAGCATAACTTGGTGTATTGGCATCTTTGCCTAACGAAACGTTGTACGAAAGCTAAACTAACAAGTTAGACCACTACGAACACTAAATCGAGCACAACGGTCCACTTTGATGCTTCGGGAATACTCAATTAAATCCATAGACGAGGTTTTCAAGTTTTGTGCATTTTCAAACATAACTTGGTTTATTTGCATCTTTATCGAACGAAACATTGTACAAAAGCTAAACAAGTAAGTTACACTTCTAACAACACTAAATAGAGTACAACGGTCCACTTTGATGCTTTAGGAATGCTCAATTCTATCAGTGGACAAACTTTTCAAGTATGTGCAATTCGAAAGATAACTCGGTCTATTGGTATCTTTACCTAACGAAACGTTGTACGAAAGCTAAATTAGCAAGTTCAACTTCTAAGAACACTAAATAGAGTGCAGCAGTCCACTTTGATACTTTGGGAATGCTGAATTCTGTCCATAGATGAGGTTTTAAGGTTTTGTGCAATTTCAAGCATAACATGGTCTATTGGCATCTTTACCTAACGAAACGTTGTACGAATGCTAAACTAGCAAGTTAGACTTCTAAGAACACTAAATAGAGTGCAACGGTCCACTTTGATGTTTTTCGAATGCTCAATTCTGTCCATAGATGAGCTTTTCAAGTTTTGTGCATTTTCAAACATAACTTGTTTTATTGGCATCTTTATAGAACGAAACGTTGTACAAAAGCTAAACTAGCTAGTTAGACTGCTAAAAACACTAAATAGAGTACAATTGTCCACTTCGATGCTTTGGGAATGCTCAATTCTGTCCATAGATGAGCTTTTAAGGTTTTGTGCAATTTCAAGCATAACTTGGTCTATTGGCATCTTTACCTAACGAAACGTTGTACGAAAGCTAAACTAGAAAGTTAGACTTCTAAGAACACTAAATAGAGTGCAACGGTCCACTTTGATGCTTTACGAATGCTCAATTCTGTCCATAGACGAGATTTTCAAGTTTTGTGCATTTTCAAACATAACTTGCTTTATTGGCATGTTTATAGAACGAAACGTTGTACAAAAGCTAAACAATCAAGTTAGACTGCTAAGAACACTAGATAGAGTACAACGGTCGACTTTGATGCTTTGGGAATGCTCAATTCTGCCCATAGATGAGCTTTTAAGGTTTTGTGCAATTTCAAATATAACTTGGTCTATTGGCATCTTTACCTAACGAAACGTTGTAAGAAAGCTAAAATAGAAAGTTAGGCTTCTAAGAACACTAAAAAGAGTGCAACGGTCCACTTTGATGCTTTACGAATGCTCAATTCTGTCCATAGACGAGATTTTCAAGTTTTGTGCATATTCAAACATAACTTCTTTTATTGGCATCTTTATAGAACGAAACGTTGTACAAAAGCTAAACTAGCAAGTTAGACTGCTAAGAACACTAAATAGAGTCCAACGGTCCACTTTGATGATTTAGGAATGCTCAATTCTATCCATAGATGAGCTTTTAAGGTTTTGTGCAATTTCAAGCATAACTTGGTCTATTGGCATCTTTACCTAACGAAACGTAGTACAAAAGCTAAACTAGAAAGTTAGACTTCGAAAAACACTAAATGGAGTGCAATGGTCCACTTTGATGCTTTACGAATGCTCAATTCTGTCCATAGACGAGATTTTCAAGTTTTGTGCATCTTCAAACATAACTTGTTTTATTGGCATCTTTATAGAACGAATCGTTGTACAAATGCTAAACTAGCAAGTTAGACTGCTAAGAACACTAAATAAAGTACAATGGTCCACTTTGATGCTTTGGGAATGCTCAATTTTGTCCATAGATGAGCTTTTAAGGTTTTGTGCAATTTCAAGCATAACTTGGTCTATTGGCATCTTTACCTAACGAAACGTTGCACGAAAGCTAAACTAGAAAGTTAGACTTCTAAGAACACTAAATAGAGTCCAACGGTCTACTTTGATGATTTAGGAATGCTCAATTCTGTCCATAGATGAGCTTTTAAGGTTTTGTGCAATTTCAAGCATAACTTGGTCTATTGGCATCTTTACCTAACGAAACGTTGTGCAAAAGCTAAACTAGAAAGTTAGACTTCTAAGAACACTAAATAGAGTGCAATGGTCCACTTTGATGCTTTGGGAATGCTCAATTCTGTCCATAGATGAGGTTTTGAGGTTTTGTTCAATTTCAAGCATAACTTGGTCTATTGGCATCTTTGCCTAACGAAACAATGTACGAAAGTTAAACTAGCAAGTCAAACTTCTAAGAACACTAGATAGAGTACAACGGTCGACTTTGATGCTTTGGGAATGCTCAATTCTGTCCATAGATGAGCTTTTAAGGTTTTGTGCAATTTCAAGCATAACTTGGTCTATTGGCATCTTTACCTAACGAAACGTTGCACGAAAGCTAAACTAGGAAGTTAGACTTCTAAGAACACTAAATAGAGTGCAACGGTCCACTTTGATGCTTTACGAATGCTCAATTCTGTCCATAGACGAGATTTTCAAGTTTTGTGCTTATTCAAACATAACTTGTTTTATTGGCATCTTTATAGAACGAAATGTTGTACAAAAGCTAAACTAGCAAGTTAGACTGCTAAGAACACTAAATAGAGTACAATGGTCCACTTTGATGCTTTGGGAATGCTCAATTCTGTCCATAGATGAGCTTTTAAGGTTTTGTGCAATTTCAAGCATAACTTGGTCTATTGGCATCTTTACCTAAAAAAACGTTGTACGAAAGCTAAACTAGAAAGTTAGACTTCTAAGAACACTAAATAGAGTGCAACGGTCCACTTTGATGCTTTACGAATGCTCAATTCTGTCCATAGATGAGATTTTCAAGTTTTGTGCATTTTCAAGCATAACTTGTTTTATTGGCATCTTTATAGAATGAAACGTTGTACAAAAGCTAAACTAGCAAGTTAGACTGCTAAGAACACTAAATAGAGTGCAACGGTCCACTTTAATGCTTTAGGAATGCTCAATTCTGTCCATAGATTAGGTTTTGAGGTTTTGTGCAATTTCAAGCATAACTTGGTCTATTGGCATCTTTACCTAACGAATCGTTGTACGAAAGCTAAACTAGCAAGTTAAACTTCTAAGAACACTGGATAGAGTACAACGGTCGACTTTGATGCTTTGGGAATGCTCAATTCTGTCCATAGCTGAGCTTTTAAGGTTTTGTGCAATTTCAAGCATAACTTGGTCTATTGGCATCTTTACCTAACGAAACGTTGTACAAAAGCTAAACTAGAAAGTTAGACTTCTAAGAACACTAAATAGAGTACGACGGTCCACTTTGATACTTTGGGAATGTTCAATTTTGTACAAAGATGAGCTTTTATGGTTTTGTTCAATTTCAAGCATAACTTGGTCTATTGGCATCTTTACCTAATGAAACGTTGTACGAAAGCTAAAGTAGCAAGTTAGACTGCTAGGAACACTAAAAAGAGTACAATGGTCCACTTTGATGCTTTGGGAATGCGCAATTCTGTCGATAGACGAGCTTTTACGATTTTGTGCATTTTTAAGCATAACTTGGTCTATTGGCATCTTTACCTAACGAAACGTTGTACGAAAGAAAAACTAGCAAGTTAGACTGCTAGGAACACTAAATAGAGTACAACGGTCCACTTTGATGCTTTAGGATTGCTCATTTCTGTTCATAGATGAGCTTTTAAGGTTTTGTGCAATTTCAAGCATAACTTGGTGTATTGGCATCTTTGCCTAACGAAACGTTGTACGAAAGCTAAACTAACAAGTTAGACCACTACGAACACTAAATCGAGCACAACGGTCCACTTTGATGCTTCGGGAATACTCAATTAAATCCATAGACGAGGTTTTCAAGTTTTGTGCATTTTCAAACATAACTTGGTTTATTTGCATCTTTATCGAACGAAACATTGTACAAAAGCTAAACAAGTAAGTTACACTTCTAACAACACTAAATAGAGTACAACGGTCCACTTTGATGCTTTAGGAATGCTCAATTCTATCAGTGGACAAACTTTTCAAGTATGTGCAATTCGAAAGATAACTCGGTCTATTGGTATCTTTACCTAACGAAACGTTGTACGAAAGCTAAATTAGCAAGTTCAACTTCTAAGAACACTAAATAGAGTGCAGCAGTCCACTTTGATACTTTGGGAATGCTGAATTCTGTCCATAGATGAGGTTTTAAGGTTTTGTGCAATTTCAAGCATAACATGGTCTATTGGCATCTTTACCTAACGAAACGTTGTACGAATGCTAAACTAGCAAGTTAGACTTCTAAGAACACTAAATAGAGTGCAACGGTCCACTTTGATGTTTTTCGAATGCTCAATTCTGTCCATAGATGAGCTTTTCAAGTTTTGTGCATTTTCAAACATAACTTGTTTTATTGGCATCTTTATAGAACGAAACGTTGTACAAAAGCTAAACTAGCTAGTTAGACTGCTAAAAACACTAAATAGAGTACAATTGTCCACTTCGATGCTTTGGGAATGCTCAATTCTGTCCATAGATGAGCTTTTAAGGTTTTGTGCAATTTCAAGCATAACTTGGTCTATTGGCATCTTTACCTAACGAAACGTTGTACGAAAGCTAAACTAGAAAGTTAGACTTCTAAGAACACTAAATAGAGTGCAACGGTCCACTTTGATGCTTTACGAATGCTCAATTCTGTCCATAGACGAGATTTTCAAGTTTTGTGCATTTTCAAACATAACTTGCTTTATTGGCATGTTTATAGAACGAAACGTTGTACAAAAGCTAAACAATCAAGTTAGACTGCTAAGAACACTAGATAGAGTACAACGGTCGACTTTGATGCTTTGGGAATGCTCAATTCTGCCCATAGATGAGCTTTTAAGGTTTTGTGCAATTTCAAATATAACTTGGTCTATTGGCATCTTTACCTAACGAAACGTTGTAAGAAAGCTAAAATAGAAAGTTAGGCTTCTAAGAACACTAAATAGAGTGCAACGGTCCACTTTGATGCTTTACGAATGCTCAATTCTGTCCATAGACGAGATTTTCAAGTTTTGTGCATATTCAAACATAACTTGTTTTATTGGAATCTTTATAGAACGAAACGTTGTACAACAGCTAAACTAGCAAGTTAGACTGCTAAGAACACTAAATAGAGTACAATGGTCCACTTTGATGCTTTGGGAATGCTCAATTCTGTCCATAGATGAGCTTTTAAGGTTTTGTGCAATTTCAAGCATAACTTGATCTATTGGCATCTTTACCTAACGAAACGTTGTACGAAAGCTAAACTAGAAAGTTAGACTTCTAAGAACACTAAATAGAGTGCAACGGTCCACTTTGATGCTTTACGAATGCTCAATTCTGTCCATAGATGAGATTTTCAAGTTTTGTGCATTTTCAAACGTAACTTGTTTTATTGGCATCTTTATAGAACGAAACGTTGTACAAAAGCTAAACTAGCAAGTTAGACTGCTAAGAACACTAAATAGAGTCCAACGGTCCACTTTGATGATTTAGGAATGCTCAATTCTGTCCACAGATGAGCTTTTAAGGTTTTGTGCAATTTCTAGCATAACTTGGTCTATTGGCATCTTTACCTAACGAAACGTAGTACAAAAGCTAAACTAGAAAGTTAGACTTCGAAGAACACTAAATGGAGTGCAATGGTCCACTTTGATGCTTTACGAATGCTCAATTCTGTCCATAGACGAGATTTTCAAGTTTTGTGCATCTTCAAACATAACTTGTTTTATTGGCATCTTTATAGAACGAATCGTTGTACAAATGCTAAAGTAGGAAGTTAGACTGCTAAGAACACTAAATAAAGTACAATGGTCCACTTTGATGCTTTGGGAATGCTCAATTTTGTCCATAGATGAGCTTTTAAGGTTTTGTGCAATTTCAAGCATAACTTGGTCTATTGGCATCTTTACCTAACGAAATGTTGCACGAAAGCTAAACTAGAAAGTTAGACTTCTAAGAACACTAAGTAGAGTCCAACGGTCTACTTTGATGATTTATGAATGCTCAATTCTGTCCATAGATGAGCTTTTCATGTTTTGTGCATTTTCAAACATAACTTGTCTTATTGGCATCTTTGTCGAACGGAACGTTGTACCAAAGCTAAACTAGCAAGTTAGAATGCAAATAATACTAAATAGAATACAACGGTCCACTTTGATGCTTTGGGATTGCTCAATTCTGTCGATAGATGAGCTTTTAAGGTTTTGTGCAATTTCAAGCATGACTTGGTCTATTGGCATCTTTAGCTAACGAGACGTTGTACGAAAGCTAAACTAGCAAGTTAGACTTCCAAGAACAATAAATAGAGCACAGCGGTCGACTTTGATGCTTCGGGAATGCTCAATTCTGTCCATAGACGTGCTTTTCAAGTTTTGTGCATTTTCAAACATAACTAGTTTTATTGGCATCTTTATAGAACGAAACGTTGTACAAAAGCTAAACTAGCAAGTTAGACTGCTAAGAACACCAAATAGAGTACAACGGTCCACTTTGATGATTTGGGAATGCTCAATTCTGTCCATAGATGAGCTGTTAAGGTTTTGTGCAATTTCAAACATAACTTGGTCTATTGGCATCTTTACCTAACGAAACGTTGTACGAAAGCTAAACTAGCAAGTTAGACCGCGACGAACACTAAATACAGCACAACGGTCCACTTTGATGCTTCGGGAATGCTCAATTAAGTCCATAGCGGAGCTTTTCAAGTTTTGTGCATTTTCAAACATAGCATGGTTTATTGGCATCTTTATCGAACGAAACATTGTACAAAAGCTAAACAAGTAAGTGACACGTCTAAAAACACTAAATAGAGTACAACGGTCCACTTTGATGCTTTAGGAATGCTCAATTCTGTCCGTTGACAAACTTTTCAAGTATTGTGCAATTCGAAAGATAACTCGGTCTATTGGTATCTTTCCCTAACGAAACATTGTACGAAAGCTAAACTAGCAAGTTAAACTTCTAAGAATACTAAATAGAGTGCAACGATCCACTTTGATGCTTTGGGAATGCTCAATTCTGTCCATAGATGAGGTTTTGAGGTTTTGAGCAATTTCAAGCATAGCTTCGTCTATTGGCATGTTTACCTAACGAAACGTTGTACGAAAGCTAAACTAGCAAGTTAAACTTCTAAGAACACTAGATAGAGTACAACGGTCGACTTTTATGCTTTGGGAATGCTCAATTTTGTCCATAGCTGAGCTTTTAAGGTTTTGTGCAATTTCAAGCATAACTTGGTCTATTGGCATCTTTACCTAGCGAAACGTTGCACGAAAGCTAAACTAGCAAGTTAGACTTCTAAGAACACTAAATAGAGTCCAACGGTCCACTTTGATGATTTAGGAATGCTCAATTCTGTCCCTAGACAAACTTTTCAAGTTTTGTGCAATTTGAAACATAACTTGGTCTACTGGTATCTTTACCTAACAAAACGTTGTACGAAAGCCAAATTAGGAAGTTAGGCTGCTAATAACACTAGATAGAGTAACGGTCAACTTTGATACTTTGGGAATTCTCAATGCTGTCCATAGATGAGCTTTTAAGGTTTTGTGCAGTTTCAAGCAAAACTTGGTCTATTGGCATCTTTACCTAACGAAACGTTGTACGAAAGCTAAACTAGCAAGTTAGACTTCTAAGAACACTAAATAGAGTACAACGGTCCACTTTGATGCTTTCGGAATGCCCAATTCTGTCCGTAGACAAACTTTTCAAGTATTGTGCAATTCGAAACATAACTCGGTCTATTAGTATCTTTCCCTAACGAAACATTGTACGAAAGCTAAACTAGCAAGTTAAACTTCTAAGAACACTAAATAGAGTGCAACGGTCCACTTAGATGCTTTGGGAATACTCAATTCTGTCCATAGATGAGGTTTTGAGGTTTTGTGCAATTTCAAGCATAACTTGGTCTATTAGCATCTTTACCTAACGAAACGTTGTACGAAAGCTAAACTAGCAAGTTAAACTTCTAAGAACACTAGATAGAGTACAACGGTCCACTTTGATGCTTTAGGAATGCTCAATTCTGTCCGTAGACAAACTTTTCAAGTATTGTGCAATTCGAAACATAACTCGGTCTATTGGTATCTTTCCCTAACGAAACATTGTACGAAAGCTAAACTAGCAAGTTAAACTTCTAAGAACACTAAATAGAGTCCAACGGTCCACTTTGATGATTTAGGAATGCTCAATTCTGTCCATAAATGAGCTTTTAAGGTTTTGTGCAATTTCAAGAATAACTTGGTTTATTGGCATCTTTACCTAACGAAACGTTGTACAAAAGATAAACTAGAAACTTAGACTTCTAAGTACACTAAAAAGAGTGCAACGGTCCACTTTGATGCTTTACGAATGCTCAATTCTGTCCATAGACGAGATTTTCAAGTTTTGTGCATATTCAAACATAACTTCTTTTATTGGCATCTTTATAGAACGAAACGTTGTACAAAAGCTAAACTAGCAAGTTAGACTGCTAAGAACACCAAATAGAGTACAACGGTCCACTTTGATGATTTGGGAATGCTCAACTCTGTCCATAGATGAGCTTTTAAGGTTTTGTGCAATTTTAAGCATAACTTGGTCTATTGGAACCTTTACCTAACGAAACATTGTACGAAAGCTAAACTAGCAAGTTAGACTTTTAGGAACACTAAATAGAGTACAACGCTCCACTTTGATGCTTTAGTAATGCTCAATTCTGTCCATAGCCAAACTTTTCAAGTTTTATGCAATTTGAAACATAACTTGGTCTACTGGTATCTGTACCGAACGAAACGTTGTACGAAAGCTAAACTAGCAAGTTAGGCTGCTAAGAACACTAAATAGAGTACAACGGTCCACTTTGATGCTTTGGGAATGCTCAATTCTATCCATAGATGAGCTGTTAAGGTTTTGTGCAATTTCAAACACAACTTGGTCTATTGGCATCTTTACCTAACGAAACGTTGTACGAAAGCTAAACTAGCAAGTTAGACCGCGACGAACACTAAATACAGCACAACGGTCCACTTTGATGCTTCGGGAATGCTCAATTAAGTCCATAGCGGAGCTTTTCAAGTTTTGTGCATTTTCAAACATAGCATGGTTTATCGGCATCTTTATCGAACGAAACATTGTACAAAAGCTAAACAAGTAAGTTACACGTCTAAAAACACTAAATAGAGTACAACGGTCCACTTTGATGCTTTAGGAATGCTCAATTCTGTCCGTTCACAAACTTTTCAAGTATTGTGCAATTCGAAAGATAACTCGGTCTATTGGTATCTTTCCCTAACGAAACATTGTACGAAAGCTAAACTAGCAAGTTAAACTTCTAAGAATACTAAATAGAGTGCAACGATCCACTTTGATGCTTTGGGAATGCTCAATTCTGTCCATAGATGAGGTTTTGAGGTTTTGAGCAATTTCAAGCATAGCTTCGTCTATTGGCATGTTTACCTAACGAAACGTTGTACGAAAGCTAAACTAGCAAGTGAAACTTCTAAGAACACTAGATAGAGTACAACGGTCGACTTTGATGCTTTGGGAATGCTCAATTTTGTCCATAGCTGAGCTTTTAAGGCTTTGTGCAATTTCAAGCATAACTTGGTCTATTGGCATCTTTACCTAGCGAAACGTTGCACGAAAGCTAAACTAGCAAGTTAGACTTCTAAGAACACTAAATAGAGTCCAACGGTCCACTTTGATGATTTAGGAATGCTCAATTCTGTCCCTAGACAAACTTTTCAAGTTTTGTGCAATTTGAAACATAACTTGGTCTACTGGTATCTTTACCTAACAAAACGTTGTACGAAAGCCAAACTAGGAAGTTAGGCTGCTAATAACACTAAATAGAGTAACGGTCAACTTTGATACTTTGGGAATTCTCAATGCTGTCCATAGATGAGCTTTTAAGGTTTTGTGCAGTTTCAAGCAAAACTTGGTCTATTGGCATCTTTACCTAACGAAACGTTGTACGAAAGCTAAACTAGCAAGTTAGACTTCTAAGAACACTAAATAGAGTACAACGGTCCACTTTGATGCTTTAGGAATGCCCAATTCTGTCCCTAGACAAACTTTTCAAGTATTGTGCAATTCGAAACATAACTCGGTCTATTAGTATCTTTCCCTAACGAAACATTGTACGAAAGCTAAACTAGCAAGTTAAACTTCTAAGAACACTAAATAGAGTGCAACGGTCCACTTAGATGCTTTGGGAATACTCAATTCTGTCCATAGATGAGGTTTTGAGGTTTTGTGCAATTTCAAGCATAACTTGGTCTATTGGCATCTTTACCTAACGAAACGTTGTACGAAAGCTAAACTAGCAAGTTAAACTTCTAAGAACACTAGATAGAGTACAACGGTCCACTTTGATGCTTTAGGAATGCTCAATTCTGTCCGTAGACAAACTTTTCAAGTATTGTGCAATTCGAAACATAACTCGGTCTATTGCTATCTTTCCCTAACGAAACATTGTACGAAAGCTAAACTAGCAAGTTAAACTTCTAAGAACACTAAATAGAGTGCAACGGTCCACTTCGATGCTTTGGGAATACTCAATTCTGTCCGTAGACAAACTTTTCAAGTATTGTGCAATTCGAAACATAACTCGGTCTATTGGCATCTTTACCTAACGAAACGTTGTACAAAAGATAAACTAGAAACTTAGACTTCTAAGAACACTAAAAAGAGTGCAACGGTCCACTTTGATGCTTTACGAATGCTCAATTCTGTCCATAGACGAGATTTTCAAGTTTTGTGCATATTCAAACATAACTTCTTTAATTGGCATCTTTATAGAACGAAACGTTGTACAAAAGCTAAACTAGCAAGTTAGACTGCTAAGAACACTAAATAGAGTCCAACGGTCCACTTTGATGATTTAGGAATGCTCAATTCTATCCATAGATGAGCTTTTAAGGTTTTGTGCAATTTCAAGCATAACTTGGTCTATTGGCATATTTACCTAACGAAACATTGTGCAAAAGCTAAACTAGAAAGTTAGACTTCTAAGAACACTAAATAGAGTGCAATGGTCCACTTTGATGCTTTGGGAATGCTCAATTCTGTCCATAGATGAGGTTTTGAGGTTTTGTTCAATTTCAAGCATAACTTGGTCTATTGGCATCTTTACCTAACGAAACGTTGTACGAAAGCTAAACTAGCAAGTCAAACTTCTAAGAACACTAGATAGAGTACAACGGTCGACTTTGATGCTTTGGGAATGCTCAATTCTGTCCATAGATGAGCTTTTAAGGTTTTGTGCAATTTCAAGCATAACTTGGTCTATTGGCATCTTTACCTAACGAAACGTTGTACGAAAGCTAAACTAGGAAGTTAGACTTCAAAGAACACTAAATAGAGTCCAACGGTCCACTTTGATGATTTAGGAAGGCTCAATTCTGTCCATAGATGAGCTTTTAAGGTTTTGTGCAATTTCAAGAATAACTTGGTCTATTGGCATCTTTACCTAACGAAACGTTGTACAAAAGCTAAACTAGAAACTTAGACTTCTAAGAACACTAAATAGAGTGCAACGGTCCACTTTGATGCTTTACGAATGCTCAATTCTGTCCATAGACGAGATTTTCAAGTTTTGTGCATATTCAAACATAACTTGTTTTATTGGCATCTTTATAGAACGAAATGTTGTACAAAAGCTAAACTAGCAAGTTAGACTGCTAAGAACACTAAATAGAGTACAATGGTCCACTTTGATGCTTTGGGAATGCTCAATTCTGTCCATAGATGAGCTTTTAAGGTTTTGTGCAATTTCAAGCATAACTTGGTCTATTGGCATCTTTACCTAAAAAAACGTTGTACGAAAGCTAAACTAGAAAGTTAGACTTCTAAGAACACTAAATAGAGTGCAACGGTCCAGTTTGATGCTTTACGAATGCTCAATTCTGTCCATAGACGAGGTTTTCAAGTTTTGTGCATTTTGAAACATAACTTGCTTTATTGGCATCTTTATAGAACGAAACATTGTAAAAAAGCTAAACAATCAAGTTAGATTGCTAAGAACACTAGATAGAGTACAACAATCGACTTTGATGCTTTGGGAATGCTCAATTCTGTCGATAGATGAGCTTTTAAGGTTTTGTGCTATTTCAAGCATAACTTGGTCTATTGGCATCTTTACCTAACGAAACGTTGTACGATAGCAAAACTAGGAAGTTAGACTGCTAGGAACACTAAATAGAGTACAACGGTCCACTTTGATGCTTTAGGATTGCTCAATTCTGTCCATTGATGAGCTTTTAAGGTTTTGTTCAATTTCAAGCATAACTTGGTCTATTGGCATCTTTACCTAACGAAACGTTGTACGAAAGCTAAACTAACAAGTTAGACCACTACGAACACTAAATCGAGCACAACGGTACACTTTGACACTTCGGGAATGCTCAATTAAATCCATAGACGAGCTTTTCAAGTTTTGTGCATTTTCAAACATAACTTGGTTTATTTGCATCTTTATCGAACGAAACATTGTACAAAAGCTAAACAAGTAAGTTACACTTCTAACAACACTAAATAGAGTACAACGGTCCACTTTGATGCTTTATAAATGGTCAATTCTATCAGTGGACAAACTTTTCAAGTATTGTGCAATTCGAAAGATAACTCGGTCTATTGGTATCTTTACCTAACGAAACGTTGTACGAAAGCTAAACTAGCAAGTTACACTTCTAAGAAGACTAAATAGAGTGCAGCAGTCCACTTTGATACTTTAGGAATGCTCAATTCTGTCCATAGATGAGGTTTTAAGATTTTTTGCAATTTCAAGCATAACTTGGTCTATTGGCATCTTTACCTAACGAAACGTTGTACGATAGCTAAACTAGAAAGTTAGACTTCTAAGAACACTAAATAGAGTGCAACGGTCCAGTTTGATGCTTTACGAATGCTCAATTCTGTCCATAGACGAGGTTTTCAAGTTTTGTGCATTTTGAAACATAACTTGCTTTATTGGCATCTTTATAGAACGAAACATTGTAAAAAAGCTAAACAATCAAGTTAGACTGCTAAGAACACTAGATAGAGTACAACAATCGACTTTCATGCTTTGGGAATGCTCAATTCTGTCCATAGATGAGCTTTTAAGTTTTTGTGCAATTTCAAGCATAACTTGGTCTATTGGCATCTTTACCTAACGAAACGTTGTACGAAAGCTAAAATAGAAAGTTAGGCTTCTAAGAACACTAAATAGAGTGCAACGGTCCACTTTGATACTTTGGGAATGCTGAATTCTGTCCATAGATGAGGTTTTAAGGTTTTGTGCAATTTTAAGCATAACATGGTCTATTGGCATCTTTACCTAACGAAACGTTGTACGAATGCTAAACTAGCAAGTTAGACTTCTAAGAACACTAAATAGAGTGCAACGGTCCACTTTGATGTTTTTCGAATGCTCAATTCTGTCCATAGATGAGATTTTCAAGTTTTGTGCATTTTCAAATGTAACTTGTTTTATTGGCATCTTTATAGAACGAAACGTTGTACAAAAGCTAAACTAGCAAGTTAGACTGCTAAGAACACTAAATAGAGTACAATGGTCCACTTTGATGCTTTGGGAAAGCTCAATTCTATCCATAGATGAGCTTTTAAGATTTTGTGTAATTTCAAGCATAACTTGGTCTATTGGCATCTTTACCTAACGACACATTGCACGAAAGCTAAACTAGCAAGTTTAACTTCTAATAACACTAAATAGAGTGCAACGGTCCACTTTGATGCTTTAGGAATGCTCAATTCTGTCCATAGATTAGGTTTTGAGGTTTTGTGCAATTTTAAGCAAAACTTGGTCTATTGGCATCTTTACCTAACGAAACGTTGTACGAAAGCTAAACTAGCAAGTTAAACTTCTAAGAACACTAGATAGAGTACAACGGTCGACTTTGATGCTTTGGGAATGCTCAATTCTGTCCATAGCCGAGCTTTTAAGGTTTTGTGCAATTTCAAGCATAACTTGGTCTATTGGCATCTTTACCTAACGAAACGTTGCACGAAAGCTAAACTAGCAGGTTAGACTTCTAAGAACACTAAATAGAGTCTAACGGTCCACTTTGATGATTTAAGAATGCTCAATTCTGTCCCTAGACAAACTTTTCAAGTTTTGTGCAATTTGAAACATAACTTGGTCTACTGGTATCCTTACCTAACAAAAAGTTGTACAAAAGCTAAACTAGCAAGTTAGGCTGCTAAGAACACTAAATGGAGTAACGGTCCACTTTGATACTTTGGGAATGCCCAATGCTGTCCATAGATGAGCTTTTAAGGTTTTGTGCAATTTCAAACATAACTTGGTCTATTGGCATATTTACCAAACGAAATGTTGTACGAAAGCTAAACTAGCAAGTTAGACCTCTAAGAACACTAAATGGAGTACAACGGTCCACTTTGATGCTTTACGAATGCGTAACTTTGTCCATAGACGAGCTTTTATGGTTTCGTGCAATTTCGAACGAAACGTTGTACAAAAGCTAAACTAGTAAGTTACACTTCAAGCGACACTAAATAGAGTACAACGGTCCACTTTGATGCCTTACGAATGGTGAATTCTGTCCATAGACAAACTTTTCAAGTTTTGCGTAATTTGAAACATAATTTGGTCTATTGGTATTTTTACCTAACGAAACGTTGTACGAAAGCTAAACTCGCATGTTAGACTGCTAAGAACACTAAATAGAGTACAACGGTCCACTTTGACGCTTTGGGAATGCTCAATTCTGTCCATAGATGACCCTTTAAGGTTTTGTGCAATTTCAAGCATAACTTGGTCTATTGGCATCTTTACCTAACGAAACGTTGTACAAAAGCTAAACTAGAATGTTAGACTTCTAAGAACACTAAAAAGAGTACGACGGTCCACTTTGATACTTTGGGAATGCTCAATTCTGTCCATAGATGAGCTTTTATGGTTTTGTTCAATTTCAAGTATAACTTGGTCTATTGGCATCTTTACCTAATGAAACGTTGTATGAAAGCTAAAGTAGCAAGTTAGACTGCTAGGAACACTAAATAGAGTACAACGGTCCACTTTGATGCTTTGGGAATGCTCAATTCTGTCGATAGATGAGCTTTTAAGGTTTTGTGCTATTTCAAGCATAACTTGGTCTATTGGCATCTTTACCTAACGAAACGTTGTACGATAGCAAAACTAGGAAGTTAGACTGCTAGGAACACTAAATAGAGTACAACGGTCCACTTTGATGCTTTAGGATTGCTCAATTCTGTCCATTGATGAGCTTTTAAGGTTTTGTTCAATTTCAAGCATAACTTGGTCTATTGGCATCTTTACCTAACGAAACGTTGTACGAAAGCTAAACTAACAAGTTAGACCACTACGAACACTAAATCGAGCACAACGGTACACTTTGACACTTCGGGAATGCTCAATTAAATCCATAGACGAGCTTTTCAAGTTTTGTGCATTTTCAAACATAACTTGGTTTATTTGCATCTTTATCGAACGAAACATTGTACAAAAGCTAAACAAGTAAGTTACACTTCTAACAACACTAAATAGAGTACAACGGTCCACTTTGATGCTTTATAAATGGTCAATTCTATCAGTGGACAAACTTTTCAAGTATTGTGCAATTCGAAAGATAACTCGGTCTATTGGTATCTTTACCTAACGAAACGTTGTACGAAAGCTAAACTAGCAAGTTACACTTCTAAGAAGACTAAATAGAGTGCAGCAGTCCACTTTGATACTTTAGGAATGCTCAATTCTGTCCATAGATGAGGTTTTAAGATTTTTTGCAATTTCAAGCATAACTTGGTCTATTGGCATCTTTACCTAACGAAACGTTGTACGATAGCTAAACTAGAAAGTTAGACTTCTAAGAACACTAAATAGAGTGCAACGGTCCAGTTTGATGCTTTACGAATGCTCAATTCTGTCCATAGACGAGGTTTTCAAGTTTTGTGCATTTTGAAACATAACTTGCTTTATTGGCATCTTTATAGAACGAAACATTGTAAAAAAGCTAAACAATCAAGTTAGACTGCTAAGAACACTAGATAGAGTACAACAATCGACTTTCATGCTTTGGGAATGCTCAATTCTGTCCATAGATGAGCTTTTAAGTTTTTGTGCAATTTCAAGCATAACTTGGTCTATTGGCATCTTTACCTAACGAAACGTTGTACGAAAGCTAAAATAGAAAGTTAGGCTTCTAAGAACACTAAATAGAGTGCAACGGTCCACTTTGATACTTTGGGAATGCTGAATTCTGTCCATAGATGAGGTTTTAAGGTTTTGTGCAATTTTAAGCATAACATGGTCTATTGGCATCTTTACCTAACGAAACGTTGTACGAATGCTAAACTAGCAAGTTAGACTTCTAAGAACACTAAATAGAGTGCAACGGTCCACTTTGATGTTTTTCGAATGCTCAATTCTGTCCATAGATGAGATTTTCAAGTTTTGTGCATTTTCAAATGTAACTTGTTTTATTGGCATCTTTATAGAACGAAACGTTGTACAAAAGCTAAACTAGCAAGTTAGACTGCTAAGAACACTAAATAGAGTACAATGGTCCACTTTGATGCTTTGGGAAAGCTCAATTCTATCCATAGATGAGCTTTTAAGATTTTGTGTAATTTCAAGCATAACTTGGTCTATTGGCATCTTTACCTAACGACACATTGCACGAAAGCTAAACTAGCAAGTTTAACTTCTAATAACACTAAATAGAGTGCAACGGTCCACTTTGATGCTTTAGGAATGCTCAATTCTGTCCATAGATTAGGTTTTGAGGTTTTGTGCAATTTTAAGCAAAACTTGGTCTATTGGCATCTTTACCTAACGAAACGTTGTACGAAAGCTAAACTAGCAAGTTAAACTTCTAAGAACACTAGATAGAGTACAACGGTCGACTTTGATGCTTTGGGAATGCTCAATTCTGTCCATAGCCGAGCTTTTAAGGTTTTGTGCAATTTCAAGCATAACTTGGTCTATTGGCATCTTTACCTAACGAAACGTTGCACGAAAGCTAAACTAGCAGGTTAGACTTCTAAGAACACTAAATAGAGTCTAACGGTCCACTTTGATGATTTAAGAATGCTCAATTCTGTCCCTAGACAAACTTTTCAAGTTTTGTGCAATTTGAAACATAACTTGGTCTACTGGTATCCTTACCTAACAAAAAGTTGTACAAAAGCTAAACTAGCAAGTTAGGCTGCTAAGAACACTAAATGGAGTAACGGTCCACTTTGATACTTTGGGAATGCCCAATGCTGTCCATAGATGAGCTTTTAAGGTTTTGTGCAATTTCAAACATAACTTGGTCTATTGGCATATTTACCAAACGAAATGTTGTACGAAAGCTAAACTAGCAAGTTAGACCTCTAAGAACACTAAATGGAGTACAACGGTCCACTTTGATGCTTTACGAATGCGTAACTTTGTCCATAGACGAGCTTTTATGGTTTCGTGCAATTTCGAACGAAACGTTGTACAAAAGCTAAACTAGTAAGTTACACTTCAAGCGACACTAAATAGAGTACAACGGTCCACTTTGATGCCTTACGAATGGTGAATTCTGTCCATAGACAAACTTTTCAAGTTTTGCGTAATTTGAAACATAATTTGGTCTATTGGTATTTTTACCTAACGAAACGTTGTACGAAAGCTAAACTCGCATGTTAGACTGCTAAGAACACTAAATAGAGTACAACGGTCCACTTTGACGCTTTGGGAATGCTCAATTCTGTCCATAGATGACCCTTTAAGGTTTTGTGCAATTTCAAGCATAACTTGGTCTATTGGCATCTTTACCTAACGAAACGTTGTACAAAAGCTAAACTAGAATGTTAGACTTCTAAGAACACTAAAAAGAGTACGACGGTCCACTTTGATACTTTGGGAATGCTCAATTCTGTCCATAGATGAGCTTTTATGGTTTTGTTCAATTTCAAGTATAACTTGGTCTATTGGCATCTTTACCTAATGAAACGTTGTATGAAAGCTAAAGTAGCAAGTTAGACTGCTAGGAACACTAAATAGAGTACAACGGTCCACTTTGATGCTTTGGGAATGCTCAATTCTGTCGATAGATGAGCTTTTAAGGTTTTGTGCTATTTCAAGCATAACTTGGTCTATTGGCATCTTTACCTAACGAAACGTTGTACGATAGCAAAACTAGGAAGTTAGACTGCTAGGAACACTAAATAGAGTACAACGGTCCACTTTGATGCTTTAGGATTGCTCAATTCTGTCCATTGATGAGCTTTTAAGGTTTTGTTCAATTTCAAGCATAACTTGGTCTATTGGCATCTTTACCTAACGAAACGTTGTACGAAAGCTAAACTAACAAGTTAGACCACTACGAACACTAAATCGAGCACAACGGTACACTTTGACACTTCGGGAATGCTCAATTAAATCCATAGACGAGCTTTTCAAGTTTTGTGCATTTTCAAACATAACTTGGTTTATTTGCATCTTTATCGAACGAAACATTGTACAAAAGCTAAACAAGTAAGTTACACTTCTAACAACACTAAATAGAGTACAACGGTCCACTTTGATGCTTTATAAATGGTCAATTCTATCAGTGGACAAACTTTTCAAGTATTGTGCAATTCGAAAGATAACTCGGTCTATTGGTATCTTTACCTAACGAAACGTTGTACGAAAGCTAAACTAGCAAGTTACACTTCTAAGAAGACTAAATAGAGTGCAGCAGTCCACTTTGATACTTTAGGAATGCTCAATTCTGTCCATAGATGAGGTTTTAAGATTTTTTGCAATTTCAAGCATAACTTGGTCTATTGGCATCTTTACCTAACGAAACGTTGTACGATAGCTAAACTAGAAAGTTAGACTTCTAAGAACACTAAATAGAGTGCAACGGTTCAGTTTGATGCTTTACGAATGCTCAATTCTGTCCATAGACGAGGTTTTCAAGTTTTGTGCATTTTGAAACATAACTTGCTTTATTGGCATCTTTATAGAACGAAACATTGTAAAAAAGCTAAACAATCAAGTTAGACTGCTAAGAACACTAGATAGAGTACAACAATCGACTTTCATGCTTTGGGAATGCTCAATTCTGTCCATAGATGAGCTTTTAAGTTTTTGTGCAATTTCAAGCATAACTTGGTCTATTGGCATCTTTACCTAACGAAACGTTGTACGAAAGCTAAAATAGAAAGTTAGGCTTCTAAGAACACTAAATAGAGTGCAACGGTCCACTTTGATACTTTGGGAATGCTGAATTCTGTCCATAGATGAGGTTTTAAGGTTTTGTGCAATTTTAAGCATAACATGGTCTATTGGCATCTTTACCTAACGAAACGTTGTACGAATGCTAAACTAGCAAGTTAGACTTCTAAGAACACTAAATAGAGTGCAACGGTCCACTTTGATGTTTTTCGAATGCTCAATTCTGTCCATAGATGAGATTTTCAAGTTTTGTGCATTTTCAAATGTAACTTGTTTTATTGGCATCTTTATAGAACGAAACGTTGTAGAAAAGCTAAACTAGCAAGTTAGACTGCTAAGAACACTAAATAGAGTACAATGGTCCACTTTGATGCTTTGGGAAAGCTCAATTCTATCCATAGATGAGCTTTTAAGATTTTGTGTAATTTCAAGCATAACTTGGTCTATTGGCATCTTTACCTAACGACACATTGCACGAAAGCTAAACTAGCAAGTTTAACTTCTAATAACACTAAATAGAGTGCAACGGTCCACTTTGATGCTTTAGGAATGCTCAATTCTGTCCATAGATTAGGTTTTGAGGTTTTGTGCAATTTTAAGCAAAACTTGGTCTATTGGCATCTTTACCTAACGAAACGTTGTACGAAAGCTAAACTAGCAAGTTAAACTTCTAAGAACACTAGATAGAGTACAACGGTCGACTTTGATGCTTTGGGAATGCTCAATTCTGTCCATAGCCGAGCTTTTAAGGTTTTGTGCAATTTCAAGCATAACTTGGTCTATTGGCATCTTTACCTAACGAAACGTTGCACGAAAGCTAAACTAGCAGGTTAGACTTCTAAGAACACTAAATAGAGTCTAACGGTCCACTTTGATGATTTAAGAATGCTCAATTCTGTCCCTAGACAAACTTTTCAAGTTTTGTGCAATTTGAAACATAACTTGGTCTACTGGTATCCTTACCTAACAAAAAGTTGTACAAAAGCTAAACTAGCAAGTTAGGCTGCTAAGAACACTAAATGGAGTAACGGTCCACTTTGATACTTTGGGAATGCCCAATGCTGTCCATAGATGAGCTTTTAAGGTTTTGTGCAATTTCAAACATAACTTGGTCTATTGGCATATTTACCAAACGAAATGTTGTACGAAAGCTAAACTAGCAAGTTAGACCTCTAAGAACACTAAATGGAGTACAACGGTCCACTTTGATGCTTTACGAATGCGTAACTTTGTCCATAGACGAGCTTTTATGGTTTCGTGCAATTTCGAACGAAACGTTGTACAAAAGCTAAACTAGTAAGTTACACTTCAAGCGACACTAAATAGAGTACAACGGTCCACTTTGATGCCTTACGAATGGTGAATTCTGTCCATAGACAAACTTTTCAAGTTTTGCGTAATTTGAAACATAATTTGGTCTATTGGTATTTTTACCTAACGAAACGTTGTACGAAAGCTAAACTCGCATGTTAGACTGCTAAGAACACTAAATAGAGTACAACGGTCCACTTTGACGCTTTGGGAATGCTCAATTCTGTCCATAGATGACCCTTTAAGGTTTTGTGCAATTTCAAGCATAACTTGGTCTATTGGCATCTTTACCTAACGAAACGTTGTACAAAAGCTAAACTAGAATGTTAGACTTCTAAGAACACTAAAAAGAGTACGACGGTCCACTTTGATACTTTGGGAATGCTCAATTCTGTCCATAGATGAGCTTTTATGGTTTTGTTCAATTTCAAGTATAACTTGGTCTATTGGCATCTTTACCTAATGAAACGTTGTATGAAAGCTAAAGTAGCAAGTTAGACTGCTAGGAACACTAAATAGAGTACAACGGTCCACTTTGATGCTTTGGGAATGCTCAATTCTGTCGATAGATGAGCTTTTAAGGTTTTGTGCTATTTCAAGCATAACTTGGTCTATTGGCATCTTTACCTAACGAAACGTTGTACGATAGCAAAACTAGGAAGTTAGACTGCTAGGAACACTAAATAGAGTACAACGGTCCACTTTGATGCTTTAGGATTGCTCAATTCTGTCCATTGATGAGCTTTTAAGGTTTTGTTCAATTTCAAGCATAACTTGGTCTATTGGCATCTTTACCTAACGAAACGTTGTACGAAAGCTAAACTAACAAGTTAGACCACTACGAACACTAAATCGAGCACAACGGTACACTTTGACACTTCGGGAATGCTCAATTAAATCCATAGACGAGCTTTTCAAGTTTTGTGCATTTTCAAACATAACTTGGTTTATTTGCATCTTTATCGAACGAAACATTGTACAAAAGCTAAACAAGTAAGTTACACTTCTAACAACACTAAATAGAGTACAACGGTCCACTTTGATGCTTTATAAATGGTCAATTCTATCAGTGGACAAACTTTTCAAGTATTGTGCAATTCGAAAGATAACTCGGTCTATTGGTATCTTTACCTAACGAAACGTTGTACGAAAGCTAAACTAGCAAGTTACACTTCTAAGAAGACTAAATAGAGTGCAGCAGTCCACTTTGATACTTTAGGAATGCTCAATTCTGTCCATAGATGAGGTTTTAAGATTTTTTGCAATTTCAAGCATAACTTGGTCTATTGGCATCTTTACCTAACGAAACGTTGTACGATAGCTAAACTAGAAAGTTAGACTTCTAAGAACACTAAATAGAGTGCAACGGTCCACTTTGATGCTTTACGAATGCTCAATTCTGTCCATAGACGAGGTTTTCAAGTTTTGTGCATTTTCAAACATAACTTCTTTTATTGGCATCTTTATAGAACGAAACGTTGTACAAAAGCTAAACTAGCAAGTTAGACTGCTAAGAACACTAAATAGAGTACAATTGTCCACTTTGATGCTTTGGGACTGCTCAATTCTGTCCATAGATGAGCTTTTAAGGTTTTGTGCAATTTCAAGTATAACTTGGTCTATTGGCATCTTTACCTAACGAAACGTTGTACGATAGCTAAACTAGAAAGTTAGACTTCTAAGAACACTAAATAGAGTGCAACGGTCCACTTTGATGCTTTACGAATGCTCAATTCTGTCCATAGACGAGGTTTTCAAGTTTTGTGCATTTTGAAACATAACTTGCTTTATTGGCATCTTTATAGAACGAAACATTGTAAAAAAGCTAAACAATCAAGTTAGACTGCTAAGAACACTAGATAGAGTACAACAATCGACTTTCATGCTTTGGGAATGCTCAATTCTGTCCATAGATGAGCTTTTAAGTTTTTGTGCAATTTCAAGCATAACTTGGTCTATTGGCATCTTTACCTAACGAAACGTTGTACGAAAGCTAAAATAGAAAGTTAGGCTTCTAAGAACACTAAATAGAGTGCAACGGTCCACTTTGATGCTTTACGAATGCTCAATTCTGTCCATAGACGAGATTTTAAAGTTTTGTGCATATTCAAACATAACTTGTTTTATTGGCATCTTTATAGAACGAAACATTGTACAAAAGCTAAACTAGCAAGTTAGACTGCTAAGAACACTAAATAGAGTACAATGGTCCACTTTGATGCTTTGGGAATGCTCAATTCTGTACATAGATGAGCTTTTAAGGTTTTGTGCAATTTCAAGCATAACTTGGTCTATTGGCATCTTTACCTAACGAAACGTTGTACGAAAGCTAAACTAGAAAGTTAGACTTCTAAGAACACTAAATAGAGTGCAACGGTCCACTTTGATGCTTTACGAATGCTCAATTCTGTCCATAGATGAGATTTTCAAGTTTTGTGCATTTTCAAACATAACTTGTTTTATTGGCATCTTTATAGAACGAAACGTTGTACAAAAACTAAACTAGCAAGTTAGACTGCTAAGAACACTAAATAGAGTACAATGGTCCACTTTGATGCTTTGGGAATGCTCACTTCTATCCATAGATGAGCTTTGAAGGCTTTGTGTAATTTCAAGCATAACTTGGTCTATTGGCATCTTTACCTAACGAAACATTGCACGAAAGCTAAACTAGCAAGTTAAACTTCTAAGAACCTAAATAGAGTGCAACGGTCCACTTTGATGCTTTAGGAATGCTCAATTCTGTCCATAGATTAGGTTTTGAGGTTTTGTGCAATTTTAAGCATAACTTGGTTTATTGGCATGTTTACCTAACGAAACGTTGTATGAAAGCTGAACTAGCAAGTTAAACTTCTAAGAACACTAAATAGAGTCCAACGGTCCACTTTGATGATTTAGGATTGCTCAATTCTATCCATAGATGAGCTTTTAAGGTTTTGTACTATTTCAAGCATAACTTGGTCTATTGGCATCTTTACCTAACGAAATGTTGTACGAAAGCTAAACTAGCAAGTTAGACCTCTATGAACACTAAATGGAGTACAACGGTCCACTTTGATACTTTACGAATGCGTAACTTTGTCCATAGACGAGCTTTTATGGTTTTGTGCAATTTCGAACGAAACGTTGTACAAAAGCAAAACTAGTAAGTTACACTTCAAGCGACACTAAATAGAGTAAAACGGTCCACTTTGATGCCTTACGAATGGTCCATTCTGTCCATAGACAAACTTTTCATGTTTTGCGCAATTTGAAACATAACTTGGTCTATTGGTATTTTTACCTAACGAAACGTTGTACGAAAGCTAAACTCGCATGTTAGACTGCTAAGAACACTAAATAGAGTACAACGGTCCACTTTCACGCTTTGGGAATGCTCAATTCTGTCCATAGATGACCTTTTAAGGTTTTGTGCAATTTCAAGCATAACTTGGTCTATTGGCATCTTTACCTAACGAAACGTTGTACAAAAGCTAAACTAGAAAGTTAGACTTCTAAGAACACTAAATAGAGTACGACGGTCCACTTTGATACTTTGGGAATGCTCAATTTTGTCCATAGATGAGCTTTTATGGTTTTGTTCAATTTCAAGCATAACTTGGTCTATTGGCATCTTTACCTAACGAAACGTTGTACGAAAGCAAAACTAGCAAGTTAGACTGCTAGGAACACTAAATAGAGTACAACGGTCCACTTTGATGCTTTAGGATTGCTCAATTCTATCCATAGATGAGCTTTTAAGGTTTTGTGCAATTTCAAGCATAACTTGGTCTATTGGCATCTTTACCTAACGAAACGTTGTACAAAAGCTAAACTAACAAGTTAGACCACTACGAACACTAAATCGAGCACAACGGTCCACTTTGATGCTTCGGGAATGCTCAATTAAATCCATAGACGAGCTTTTCAAGTTTTGTGCATTTTCAAACATAACTTGGTTTATTTGCATCTTTATCGAACGAAACATTGTACAAAAGCTAAACAAGTAAGTTACACTTCTAACAACACTAAATAGAGTACAACGGTCCACTTTGATGCTTTAGGAATGCTCAATTCTATCAATGTACAAACTTTTCAAGTATTGTGCAATTCGAAAGATAACTCGGTCTATTGGTATCTTTACCTAACGAAACGTTGTAGAAAGCTAAACTAGCAAGTTAAACTTCTAAGAACACTAAATAGAGTGCAGCAGTCCATTTTGATGAGGTTTTAAGGTTTTGTGCAATTTCAAGCATAACTTGGTCTATTGGCATCTTTACCTAACGAAACGTTGTACGAATGCTAAACTAGCAAGTTAGACTTCTAAGAACACTAAATAGAGTGCAACGGTCCACTTTGATGTTTTTCGAATGCTCAATATTGTCCATAGACGAGCTTTTCAAGTTTTGTGCATTTTCAAACATAACTTGTTTTATTGGCATCTTTATAGAACGAAACGTTGTACAAAAGCTAAACTAGCAAGTTAGACTGCTAAGAACACTACATAGAGTACAATTGTCCACTTTGATGCTTTGGGAATGCTCAATTCTGTCCATAAATGAGCTTTTAAGGTTTTGTGCAATTTCAAGCATAACTTGGTGTATTGGCATCTTTACCTAACGAAACGTTGTACGAAAGCTAAACTAGAAAGTTAGACTTCTAAAAACACTAAATAGAGTGCAACGGTCCACTTTGATGCTTTACGAATGCTCAATTCTGTCCATAGACGAGATTTTCAAGTTTTGTGCATTTTCAAACATAACTTGCTTTATTGGAATCTTTATAGAACGAAACGTTGTACAAAAGCTAAACAATCAACTTAGACTACTAAGAATACTAGATAGAGTACAACAGTCGACTTTGATGCTTTGGGAATGCTCAATTCTGTCCACAAATGAGCTTTTAAGGTTTTGTGCAATTTCAAGCATAACTTGGTCTATTGGCATCTTTACCTAATGAAACGTCGTACGAAAGCTAAAATAGAAAGTTAGACTTCTAAGAACACTAATTAGAGTGCAGCGGTCCACTTTGATGCTTTACGAATGCTCAATTCTGTCCATAGACGAGATTTTCAAGTTTTGTGCATTTTCAAACATAAATTGCTTTATTGGCATCTTTATAGAACGAAACGTTGTACAAAAGCTAAACAATCAAGTTAGACTGCTAAGAACACTAGATAGAGTACAACGGTCGACTTTGATGCTTTGGGAATGCTCAATTCTGTCCATAGATGAGCTTTTAAGGTTTTGTGCAATTTCAAGCATAACTTGGTCTATTGGCATATTTACCCAACGAAACATTGCACGAAAGCTAAACTAGCAAGTCAAACTTCTAAGAACACTAAATAGAGTGCAACGGTCCACTTTGATGCTTTAGGAATGCTCAATTCTGTCCATTGATGAGGTTTTGAGGTTTTGTGCAATTTCAAGCATAACTTGGTCTATTGGCATCTTTACCTAACGAAACGTTGTACGAAAGCTAAACTAGCAAGCTAAACTTCTAAGAACACTAGATAGAGTACAACGGTCGGCTTTGATGCTTTGGGAATGCTGAATTCTGTCCATAGTTGAGCTTTTACGGTTTTGTGTAATTTCAAGCATAACTTGCTGTATTGGCATCTTTACCTAACGAAACGTTGCACGAAAGCTAAACTAGCAAGTTAGACTTCTAAGAACACTAAATAGAGTCCAACGGTCCACTTTGATGATTTAGGAATGCTCAATTCTGTCCCTAGACAAACTTTTCAAGTTTTGTGCAATTTTAAACATAACTTGGTCTACTGGTATCTTTACCTAAAAAAACGTTGTACAAAAGCTAAACTAGCAAGTTAGGCTGCTAAGAACACTAAATGGAGTAACGGTCCACTTTGATACTTTGGGAATGCTCAATGCTGTCCATAGATGATCTTTTAAGGTTTTGTGCAATTTCAAGCATAACTTGGTCTATTGGCATCTTTACCTAACGAAATGTTGTACGAAAGCTAAACTAGCAAGTTAGACCTCTAAGAACACTAAATGGAGTACAACGGTCCACTTTGATGCTTTACGAATGCGTAACTTTGTCCATAGACGAGCTTTTATGGTTTTGTGCAATTTCGAACGAAACGTTGTACAAAAGCTAAACTAGTAGGTTGCACTTCTAACGACACTAAAAAGAGTACAACGGCCCACTTTGACGCCTAACGAAACATTGTACAAAAGCTAAACTCGCATGTTAGACTGCTAAGAACACTAAATAGAGTACAACGGTCCAGTTTGACGCTTTGGGAAAGCTCAATTCTGTCCATAGATGAGCTTTTAAGGTTTTGTGCAATTTCAAGCATAACTTGGTCTATTGGCATCTTTACCTAACGAAACGTTGTACAAAAGCAAAACTAGAATGTTAGACTTCTAAGAACACTAAATAGAGTACGACGGTCCACTTTAATACTTTGGGAATGCTCAATTCTGTCCATAGATGAGCTTTTATGGTTTTGTTCAATTTCAAGCGAAACTTGGTCTATTGGCATCTTTACCTAATGAAACGTTGTACGAAAGCTAAAGTACCAAGTTAGACTGCTAGGAACACTAAATAAAGTACAACGGTCCACTTTGATGCTTTGAGAATGCTCAATTCTGTCGATAGATGAGCTTTTAAGGTTTTGTGCAATTTCAAGCATAACTTGGTCTATTGGCATCTTTACCTAACGAAACGTTGTACGAAAGCCAAACTGGCAAGTTATACTGCTAGGAACACCAAATAGAGTACAACGGTCCACTTTGATGCTTTAGGATTGCTCAATTCTGTCCATAGATGAGCTTTTAAGGTTTTGTGCAATTTCACGCATAACTTGGTCATTGGCATCTTTGCCTAACGAAACGTTGTACGAAAGCTAAACTAACAAGTTAGGCCACTACGAACACTAAATCGAGCACAACGGTCCACTTTCATGCTTCGGGAATGCTCAATTAAATCCATAGACGAGCTTTTCAAGTTTTGTGCATTTTCAAACATAACTTGGTTTATTTGCATCTTTATCGAACGAAACATTGTACAAAAGCCAAACAAGTAAGTTACACTTCTAACAACACTAAATAGAGTACAACGGTCCACTTTGATGCTTTTGGAATGCTCAATTCTATCCGTGGAAAAACTTTTCAAGTATTGTGCAATTCGAAACATAACTCGGTCTATTGGTATCTTTACCTAACGATACGTTGTACGAAAGCTAAACTAGCAAGTTAAGCTTCTAAGAACACTAAATAGAGTGCAGCAGTCCACTTTGATTCTTTGGGAATGCTCAATTCTGTACATAGATGAGGTTTTAAGGTTTTGTGCAATTTCAAGCATAACTTGGTCTATTGGCATCTTTACCTAACGAAACGTTGTACGAATGCTAAACTAGCAAGTTAGACTTCTAAGAACACTAAATAGAGTGCAACGGTCCACTTTGATGTTTTACGAATGCTCAATTCTGTCCATAGACGAGCTGTTCAAGTTTTGTGCATTTTCAAACATAACTAGTTTTATTGGCATCTTTATAGAACGAAACGTTGTACAAAAGCTAAAATAGCAAGTTAGACAGCTAAGAACACTAAATAGAGTACAATTGTCCACTTTGATGCTTTGGGAATGCTCAATTCTGTCCATAGACGAGATTTTCAAGTTTTATGCATTTTCAAACATAACTTGCGTTATTGGCTTCTTTATAGAACGAAACGTTGTACAAAAGCTAAACAATCAAGTTAGACTGCTAAGAACACTAGATAGAGTACAACGGTCGACTTTGATGCTATGGGAATGCTCAATTCTGTCCATAGATGAGCTTTTAAGGTTTTGTGCAATTTCAAGCATAACTTGGTCTATTGGCATCTTTACCTAACGAAACGTTGTACGAAAGCTAAACTAGACAGTTATACTTCTAAGAACACTAAATAGAGTGCAACGGTCCACTTTGATGCTTTACGAATGCTCAATTCTGTCCATAGACGAGATTTTCAAGTTTTGTGCATTTTCAAACATAACTTGCTTTATTAGCATCTTTATAGAACGAAACGTTGTACAAAAGCTAAACAATCAAGTTAGACTGCTAAGAACACTAGATAGAGTACAACGGTCGACTTTGATGCTATGGGAATGCTCAATTCTGTCCATAGATGAGCTTTTAAGGTTTTGTGCAAATTCAAGCATAACTTGGTCTATTGGCATCTTTACCTAACGAAACGTTGTACGAAAGCTAAACTAGAAAGTTAGACTTCTAATAACACTAAATAGAGTGCAACGGTCCACTTTGATGCTTTACGAATGCCCAATTCTGTCCATAGACGAGATTTTCAAGCTTTGTGCATTTTCAAACATAACTTTCTTTATTGGCATCTTTATAGAACGAAACGTTGTACAAAAGCTAAACAATCAAGTTAGACTGCTAAGAACACTAGATAGAGTACAACGGTCGACTTTGATGCTTTGGGAATGCTCAATTCTGTCCATAGATGAGCTTTTAAGGTTTTGTGCAATTTCAAGCATAACTTGGTCTATTGGCATCTTTACCTAACGAAACGTTGTACGAAAGCTAAACTAGACAGTTATACTTCTAAGAACACTAAATAGAGTGCAACGGTCCACTTTGATGCTTTACGAATGCTCAATTCTGTCCATAGACGAGATTTTCAAGTTTTGCGCATTTTCAAACATAACTTGCTTTATTGGCATCTTTATAGAACGAAACGTTGTACAAAAGCTAAACAATCAAGTTAGACTGCTAAGAACACTAGATAGAGTACAACGGTCGACTTTGATGCTATGGGAATGCTCAATTCTGTCCATAGATGAGCTTTTAAGGTTTTGTGCAATTTCAAGCATAACTTGGTCTATTGGCATCTTTACCTAACGAAACGTTGTACGAAAGCTAAACTAGAATATTAGACTTCTAAGAACACTAAATAGAGTGCAACGGTCCACTTTGATGCTTTACGAATGCCCAATTCTGTCCATAGATGAGATTTTCAAGTTTTGTGCATTTTCAAACATAACTTTCTCTATTGGCATCTTTATAGAACGAAACGTTGTACAAAAGCTAAACAATCAAGTTAGACTGCTAAGAACACTAGATAGAGTACAACGGTCGACTTTGATGCATTGGGAATGTTAAATTCTGTCCATAGATGAGCTTTTAAGGTTTTGTGCAATTTCAAGCATAACTTGGTCTATTGGCATCTTTACCTAACGCAACGTTGTACGAAAGCTAAACTAGAAAGTTATACTTCTAAGAACACTAAATAGAGTGCAACAGTCCACTTTGATGCTTTACGAATGCTCAATTCTGTCCATAGACGAGATTTTCAAGTTTTGTGCATTTTCAAACATAACTTGCTTTATTGGCATCTTTATAGAACGAAACGTTGTACAAAAGCTAAACAATCAAGTTAGACTGCTAAGAACACTAGATAGAGTACAACGGTCGACTTTGATGCTTTGGGAATGCCAAATTCTGTCCATAGATGAGCTTTTAAGGTTTTGTGCAATTTAAAGCATAACTTGGTCTATTGGCATCTTTACCTAACGAAACGTTGTACGAAAGCTAAACTAGAAAGTTATACTTCTAAGAACACTAAATAGAGTGCAACAGTCCACTTTGATGCTTTACGAATGCTCAATTCTGTCCATAGATGAGGTTTTAAGGTTTTGTGCAATTTCAAGCATAACTTGGTCTATTGGCATCTTTACCTAACGAAACGTTGTACGAATGCTAAACTAGCAAGTTAGACTTCTAAGAACACTAAATAGAGTGCAACGGTCCACTTTGATGCTTTGGGAATGCTCAATTCTATCCATAGATGAGCTTTTAAGGTTTTGTGCAATTTCAAGCATAACTTGGTCTATTGGCATCTTTACCTAACGAAACGTCGTACGAAAGCTAAACTAGACGGTTAGACTTCTAAGAACACTAAATAGAGTGCAACGTCCACTTTGATGCTTTACGAATGCTCAATTCTGTCCATAGACGAGATTTTCAAGTTTTATGCATTTTCAAACATAACTTGCTTTATTGGCATATTTATAGAACGAAACGTTGTACAAGAGCTAAACAATCAAGTTAGACTGCTAAGAACACTAGATAGAGTACAACGGTCGACTTTGATGCTTTGGGAATGCTCAATTCTGTCCATAGATGAGCTTTTAAGGTTTTGTGCAATTTCAAGCATAACTTGGTCTATTGGCATCATTACCTAACGAAACGTTGTACGAAAGCTAAACTAGAAAGTTAGACTTCTAAGAACACTAAATAGAGTGCAACGGTCCACTTTGATGCTTTACGAATGCCCAATTCTGTCCATAGACGAGATTTTCAAGTTTTGTGCATTTTCAAACATAACTTTCTTTATTGGCATCTTTATAGAACGAAACGTTGTACAAAAGCTAAACAATCAAGTTAGACTACTAAGAACACTAGATACAGTACAACGGTCGACTTTGATGCTTTGGGAATGCTCAATTCTGTCCATAGATGAGCTTTTAAGGTTTTGTGCAATTTCACGCATAACTTGGTCTATTGGCATTTTTACCTAACGAAACGTTGTACGAAAGCTAAACTAACAAGTTAGACCACTACGAACACTAAATCGAGCACAACGGTCCACTTTGATGCTTCGGGAATGCTCAATTAAATCCATAGACGAGCTTTTCAAGTTTTGTGCATTTTTAAACATAACTTGGTTTATTTGCATCTTTATCGAACGAAACATTGTACAAAAGCTAAACAAGTAAGTTACACTTCTAACAACACTAAATAGAGTACAACGGTCCACTTTGATGCTTTAGGAATGCTCAATTCTATCCGTGGACAAACTTTTCAAGTATTGTGCAATTCGAAACATAACTCCGCCTATTGGTATCTTTACCTAACGAAACGTTGTACGAAAGCTAAACTAGCAAGTTAAACTTCTAAGAACACTAAATAGAGTGCAGCAGTCCACTTTGATACTTTGGGAATGCTCAATTCTGTCCATAGATGAGGTTTTAAGGTTTTGTGCAATTTCAAGCATAACTTGGTCTATTGGCATCTTTACCTAACGAAACGTTGTACGAATGCTAAACTAGCAAGTTAGACTTCTAAGAACACTAAATAGAGGTCAACGGACCACTTTGATGTTTTACGAATGCTCAATTCTGTCCATAGACGAGATTTTCAAGTTTTATGCATTTTCAAACATAACTTGCTTTATTGGCTTCTTTATAGAACGAAACGTTGTACAAAAGCTAAACAATCAAGTTAGACTGCTAAGAACACTAGATAGAGTACAACGGTTGGCTTTGATGCTTTGGGAATGCTCAATTCTGTCCATAGATGAGCTTTTAAGGTTTTGTGCAAATTCAAGCATAACTTGGTCTATTGGCATCTTTACCTAACGAAACATTGTACGAAAGCTAAACTAGAAAGTTAGACTTCTAAGAACACTAAATAGAGTGCAACGGTCCACTTTGATGCTTTACGAATGCCCAATTCTGTCCATAGACGAGATTTACAAGTTTTGTGCATTTTCAAACATAACTTTCTTTATTGGCATCTTTATAGAACGAAACGTTGTACAAAAGCTAAACAAACAAGTTAGACTGCTAAGAACACTAGATAGAGTACAACGGTCGACTTTGATGCTTTGGGAATGCTCAATTCTGTCCATAGATGAGCTTTTAAGGTTTTGTGCAATTTCAAGCATAACTTGGTCTATTGGCATCTTTACCTAACGAAACGTTGTACGAAAGCAAAACTAACAAGTTAGACTGCTAGGAACACCAATAGAGTACAACGGTCCACTTTGATGCTTTAGGTTTGCTTAATTCTATCCATAGATGAGCTTTTAAGGTTTTGTGCAATTTCACGCATAACTTGCTCTATTGGCATCTTTACCTAACGAAACGTTGTACGAAAGCTAAACTAACAAGTTACACCACTACGAACACTAAATCGAGCACAACGGTCCACGTTGATGCTTCGGGAATGCTCATTAAATCCATAGACGAGCTTTTCAAGTTTTGTGCATTTTCAAACATAACTTGGTTTATTTGCATCTTTATCGAACGAAACATTGTACAAAAGCTAAACAAGTAAGTTACACTTCTAACAACACTAAATAGAGTACAACGGTCCACTTTGATGCTTTAGGAATGCTCAATTCTATCCGTGGACAAACTTTTCAAGTATTGTGCAATTCGAAGCATAACTCGGTATATTGGTATCTTTACCTAACGAAACGTTGTACGAAAGCTAAACTAGCAAGTTAAACTTCTAAGAACACTAAATAGAGTGCAACGGTCCACTTTGATGCTTTACGAATGCTCAATTCTGTCCATAGACGAGATTTTCAAGTTTTATGCATTTTCAAACATAACTTTCTTTATTGGAATCTTTATAGAACGAAACGTTGTACAAAAGCTGAACAATCAAGTTAGATTGCTAAGAACACTAGATAGAGTACAACGGTCGTCTTTGATGCTTTGGGAATGCTCAATTCTGTCCATAGATGAGCTTTTAAGGTTTTGTGCAATTTCAAGCATAACTTGGTCTATTGGCATCTTTACCTAACGAAACGTTGTACGAAAGCAAAACTAACAAGTTAGACTGCTAGGAACACCAAATAGAGTACAACGGTCCACTTTGATGCTTTAGGTTTGCTTAATTCTATCCATAGATGAGCTTTTAAGGTTTTGTGCAATTTCACGCATAACTTGCTCTATTGGCATCTTTACCTAACGAAACGTTGTACGAAAGCTAAACTAACAAGTTACACCACTACGAACACTAAATCGAGCACAACGGTCCACGTTGATGCTTCGGGAATGCTCATTAAATCCATAGACGAGCTTTTCAAGTTTTGTGCAATTTCAAACATAACTTGGTTTATTTGCATCTTTATCGAACGAAACATTGTACAAAAGCTAAAAAAGTAAGTTACACTTCTAACAACACTAAATAGAGTACAACGGTCCACTTTGATGCTTTACGAATGCTCAATTCTGTCCATAGACGAGATTTTCAAGTTTTATGCATTTTCAAACATAACTTTCTTTATTGGAATCTTTATAGAACGAAACGTTGTACAAAAGCTGAACAATCAAGTTAGATTGCTAAGAACACTAGATAGAGTACAACGGTCGTCTTTGATGCTTTGGGAATGCTCAATTCTGTCCATAGATGAGCTTTTAAGGTTTTGTGCAATTTCAAGCATAACTTGGTCTATTGGCATCTTTACCTAACGAAACGTTGTACGAAAGCAAAACTAACAAGTTAGACTGCTAGGAACACCAAATAGAGTACAACGGTCCACTTTGATGCTTTAGGTTTGCTTAATTCTATCCATAGATGAGCTTTTAAGGTTTTGTGCAATTTCACGCATAACTTGCTCTATTGGCATCTTTACCTAACGAAACGTTGTACGAAAGCTAAACTAACAAGTTACACCACTACGAACACTAAATCGAGCACAACGGTCCACGTTGATGCTTCGGGAATGCTCATTAAATCCATAGACGAGCTTTTCAAGTTTTATGCATTTTCAAACATAACTTTCTTTATTGGAATCTTTATAGAACGAAACGTGGTACAAAAGCTAAACAATCAAGTTAGACTTCTAAGAACAATTGATAAAGTACAACGGTTGACTTTGATGCTTTGGGAATGTTCAATTCTATCCATAGATGAGCTTTTAAGGTTTTGTGCAAATTCAAGCATAAATTGGTCTATTGGCATCTTTACCTAACGAAACGTTGTACGAAAGCTAAACTAGAAAGTTAGACTTCTAAGAATACTAAATAGAGTGCAACGGTCCACTTTGATGCTTTACGAATGCCCAATTCTGTCCATAGACGAGATTTTCAAGTTTTGTGCATTTTCAAACATAACTTTCTTTATTGGCATCTTTATAGAACGAAACGTTGTACAAAAGCTAAACAATCAAGTTAGACTGCTAAGAACACTAGATAGAGTACAACGGTCGACTTTGATGCTTTGGGAATGCTCAATTCTGTCCATAGATGAGCTTTTAAGGTTTTATGCAATTTCAAGCATAACTTGGTCTATTGGCATCTTTACCTAACGAAACGTTGTACGAAAGCTAAACTCGCAAGTTAAACTTCTAAGAACACTAAATAGAGTGCAGAAGTCCACTTTGATACTTTGGGAATGCTCAATTCTGTCCATAGATGAGGTTTTAAGGTTTTGTGCAATTTCAAGCATAACTTGGTCTATTGGCATCTTTACCTAACGAAACGTTGTACGAATGCTAAACTAGCAAGTTAGACTTCTAAGAACACTAAATAGAGTGCAACGGTCCACTTTGATGTTTTACGAATGCTCAATTCTGTCCATAGACGAGATTTTCAAGTTTTATGCATTTTCAAACATAACTTGCTTTATTGGCTTCTTTATAGAACGAAACATTGTACAAAAGCTAAACAATCAAGTTAGACTGCTAAGAACAATAGATAAAGTACAACGGTTGACTTTGATGCTTTGGGAATGCTCAATTCTGTCCATAGATGAGCTTTTAAGGTTTTGTGCAAATTCAAGCATTACTTGGTTTATTTGCATCTTTACCTAACGAAACGTTGTACGAAAGCTAAACTAGAAAGTTAGACTTCTAAGAATACTAAATAGAGTGCAACGGTCCACTTTGATGCTTTACGAATGCCCAATTCCGTCCATAGACGAGATTTTCAAGTTTTGTGCATTTTCAAACATAACTTTCTTTATTGGCATCTTTATAGAACGAAACGTTGTACAAAAGCTAAACAATCAAGTTAGACTGCTAAGAACACTAGATAGAGTACAACGGTCGACTTTGATGCTATGGGAATGCTCAATTCTGTCCATAGATGAGCTTTTAAGGTTTTGTGCAAATTCAAGCATAACTTGGTCTATTGGCATCTTTACCTAACGAAACGTTGTACGAAAGCTAAACTAGAAAGTTAGACTTCTAATAACACTAAATAGAGTGCAACGGTCCACTTTGATGCTTTACGAATGCCCAATTCTGTCCATAGACGAGATTTTCAAGCTTTGTGCATTTTCAAACATAACTTTCTTTATTGGCATCTTTATAGAACGAAACGTTGTACAAAAGCTAAACAATCAAGTTAGACTGCTAAGAACACTAGATAGAGTACAACGGTCGACTTTGATGCTTTGGGAATGCTCAATTCTGTCCATAGATGAGCTTTTAAGGTTTTGTGCAAATTCAAGCATAACTTGGTCTATTGGCATCTTTACCTAACGAAACGTTGTACGAAAGCTAAACTAGAAATTTAGACTTCTAATAACACTAAATAGAGTGCAACGGTCCACTTTGATGCTTTACGAATGCCCAATTCTGTCCATAGACGAGATTTTCAAGCTTTGTGCATTTTCAAACATAACTTTCTTTATTGGCATCTTTATAGAACGAAACGTTGTACAAAAGCTAAACAATCAAGTTATACTGCTAAGAACACTAGATAGAGTACAACGGTCGACTTTGATGCTTTGGGAATGCTCAATTCTGTCCATAGATGAGCTTTTAAGGTTTTGTGCAATTTCAAGCATAACTTGGTCTATTGGCATCTTTACCTAACGAAACGTTGTACGAAAGCTAAACTAGACAGTTATACTTCTAAGAACACTAAATAGAGTGCAACGGTCCACTTTGATGCTTTACGAATGCTCAATTCTGTCCATAGACGAGATTTTCAAGTTTTGCGCATTTTCAAACATAACTTGCGTTATTGGCATCTTTATAGAACGAAACGTTGTACAAAAGCTAAACAATCAAGTTAGACTGCTAAGAACACTAGATAGAGTACAACGGTCGACTTTCATGCTATGGGAATGCTCAATTCTGTCCATAGATGAGCTTTTAAGGTTTTGTGCAATTTCAAGCATAACTTGGTCTATTGGCATCTTTACCTAACGAAACGTTGTACGAAAGCTAAACTAGAAAGTTAGACTTCTAAGAACACTAAATAGAGTGCAACGGTCCACTTTGATGCTTTACGAATGCCCAATTCTGTCCATAGATGAGATTTTCAAGTTTTGTGCATTTTCAAACATAACTTTCTCTATTGGCATCTTTATAGAACGAAACGTTGTACAAAAGCTAAACAATCAAGTTAGACTGCTAAGAACACTAGATAGAGTACAACGGTCGACTTTGATGCTTTGGGAATGTTAAATTCTGTCCATAGATGAGCTTTTAAGGTTTTGTGCAATTTCAAGCATAACTTGGTCTATTGGCATCTTTACCTAACGCAACGTTGTACGAAAGCTAAACTAGAAAGTTATACTTCTAAGAACACTAAATAGAGTGCAACAGTCCACTTTGATGCTTTACGAATGCTCAATTTTGTCCATAGACGAGATTTTCAAGTTTTGTGCATTTTCAAACATTACTTGCTTTATTGGCATCTTTATAGAACGAAACGTTGTACAAAAGCTAAAAAATCAAGTTAGACTGCTAAGAACACTAGATAGAGTACAACGGTCGACTTTGATGCTATGGAATGCTCAGTTCTGTCCATAGATGAGCTTTTAAGGTTTTGTGCAATTTCAAGCATAACTTGGTCTATTGGCATCTTTACCTAACGAAACGTTGTACGAAAGCTAAACTAGAAAGTTATACTTCTAAGAACACTAAATAGAGTGCAACAGTCCACTTTGATGCTTTACGAATGCTCAATTCTGTCCATAGATGAGGTTTTAAGGTTTTGTGCAATTTCAAGCATAACTTGGTCTATTGGCATCTTTACCTAACGAAACGTTGTACGAATGCTAAACTAGCAAGTTAGACTTCTAAGAACACTAAATAGAGTGCAACGGTCCACTTTGATGCTTTGGGAATGCTCAATTCTATCCATAGATGAGCTTTTAAGGTTTTGTGCAATTTCAAGCATAACTTGGTCTATTGGCATCTTTACCTAACAAAACGTCGTACGAAAGCTAAACTAGACGGTTAGACTTCTAAGAACACTAAATAGAGTGCAACGTCCACTTTGATGCTTTACGAATGCTCAATTCTGTCCATAGACGACATTTTCAAGTTTTATGCATTTTCAAACATAACTTGCTTTATTGGCATCTTTATAGAACGAAACGTTGTACAAGAGCTAAACAATCAAGTTAGACTGCTAAGAACACTAGATAGAGTACAACGGTCGACTTTGATGCTTTGGGAATGCTCAATTCTGTCCATAGATGAGCTTTTAAGGTTTTGTGCAATTTCACGCATAACTTGGTCTATTGGCATTTTTACCTAACGAAACGTTGTACGAAAGCTAAACTAACAAGTTAGACCACTACGAACACTAAATCGAGCACAACGGTCCACTTTGATGCTTCGGGAATGCTCAATTAAATCCATAGACGAGCTTTTCAAGTTTTGTGCATTTTTAAACATAACTTGGTTTATTTGCATCTTTATCGAACGAAACATTGTACAAAAGCTAAACAAGTAAGTTACACTTCTAACAACACTAAATAGAGTACAACGGTCCACTTTGATGCTTTAGGAATGCTCAATTCTATCCGTGGACAAACTTTTCAAGTATTGTGCAATTCGAAACATAACTCCGTCTATTGGTATCTTTACCTAACGAAACGTTGTACGAAAGCTAAACTAGCAAGTTAAACTTCTAAGAACACTAAATAGAGTGCAGCAGTCCACTTTGATACTTTGGGAATGCTCAATTCCGTCCATAGATGAGGTTTTAAGGTTTTGTGCAATTTCAAGCATAACTTGGTCTATTGGCATCTTTACCTAACGAAACGTTGTACGAAAGCTAAACTCGCAAGTTAAACTTCTAAGAACACTAAATAGAGTGCAGCAGTCCACTTTGATACTTTGGGAATGCTCAATTCTGTCCATAGATGAGGTTTTAAGGTTTTGTGCAATTTCAAGCATAACTTGGTCTATTGGCATCTTTACCTAACGAAACGTTGTACGAATGCTAAACTAGCAAGTTAGACTTCTAAGAACACTAAATAGAGTGCAACGGTCCACTTTGATGTTTTACGAATGCTCAATTCTGTCCATAGACGAGATTTTCAAGTTTTATGCATTTTCAAACATAACTTGCTTTATTGGCTTCTTTATAGAACGAAACATTGTACAAAAGCTAAACAATCAAGCTAGACTGCTAAGAACAATAGATAAAGTACAACGGTTGACTTTGATGCTTTGGGAATGCTCAATTCTGTCCATAGATGAGCTTTTAAGGTTTTGTGCAAATTCAAGCATTACTTGGTTTATTTGCATCTTTACCTAACGAAACGTTGTACGAAAGCTAAACTAGAAAGTTAGACTTCTAAGAATACTAAATAGAGTGCAACGGTCCACTTTGATGCTTTACGAATGCCCAATTCCGTCCATAGATGAGATTTTCAAGTTTTGTGCATTTTCAAACGTAACTTTCTTTATTGGCATCTTTATAGAACGAAACGTTGTACAAAAGCTAAACAATCAAGTTAGACTGCTAAGAACACTAGATAGAGTACAACGGTCGACTTTGATGCTTTGGTAATGCTCAATTCTGTCCATAGATGAGCTTTTAAGGTTTTGTGCAATTCCAAGCATAACTTGGTCTATTGGCATCTTTACCTAACGAAACGTTGTACGAAAGCTAAACTAGAAAGTTAGACTTCTAAGAACACTAAATAGAGTGCAACGGTCCACTTTAATGCTTTACGAATGCTCAATTCTGTTCATAGACGAGATTTTCAAGTTTTATGCATTTCCAAACATAACTTGCTTTATTGGCATTTTTATAGAACGAAACGTTGTACAAAAGCAAAACAATCAAGTTAGACTGCTAAGAACACTAGATAGAGTACAACGGTCGTCTTTGATGCTTTGGGAATGCTCAATTCTGTCCATAGATGAGCTTTTAAGGTTTTGTGCAATTTCAAGCATAACTTGGTCTATTGGCATCTTTACCTAACGAAACGTTGTACGAAAGCTAAACTAGAAAGTTAGACTTCTAAGAACACTAAATAGAGTGCAACGGTCCACTTTGATGCTTTATGAATGCTCAATTCTGTCCATAGACGAGATTTTCAAGTTTTATGCATTTTCAAACATAACTTGCTTTATTGGCATCTTTATAGAACGAAACGTTGTACAAAAGCTAAACGATCAAGTTAGACTACTAAGAACACTAGATAGAGTACAACGGTCGACTTTGATGCTTTGGGAATGCTCAATTCTGTCCATAGATGAGCTTTTAAGGTTTTGTGCAATTTCAAGCATAACTTGGTCTATTGGCATCTTTACCTAACGAAACGTTGTACGAAAGCTAAACTAGAAAGTTAGACTTCTAAGAACACTAAATAGAGTGCAACGGTCCACTTTGATGCTTTACGAATGCCCAATTCTGTCCATAGACGAGATTTTCAAGTTTCGTGCATTGTCAAACATAACTTGCTTTATTGGCATCTTTATAGAACGAAACGTTGTACAAAAGCAAAACAATCAAGTTAGACTGCTAAGAACACTAGATAGAGTACAACGGTCGACTTTGATGCTATGGGAATGCTCAATTCTGTCCATAGATGAGCTTTTAAGGTTTTGTGCAATTTCAAGCATAACTTGGTCTATTGGCATCTTTACCTAACGAAACGTTGTACGAAAGCAAAACTAACAAGTTAGACTGCCAGGAACACCAAATAGAGTACAACGGTCCACTTTGATGCTTTAGGATTGCTCAATTCTGTCCATAGATGAGCTTTTAAGGTTTTGTGCAATTTCACGCATAACTTGGTCTATTGGCATCTTTACCTAACGAAACGTTGTACGAAAGCTAAACTAGAAAGTTATACTTCTAAGAACACTAAATAGAGTGCAACGGTCCACTTTGATGCTTTACGAATGCTCAATTCTGTCCATAGACGAGAGTTTCAAGTTTTGTGCATTTTCAAACATAACTTGCTTTATTGGCATCTTTATAGAACGAAACGTTGTACAAAAGCTAAACAATCAAGTTAGACTGCTAAGAACACTAGATAGAGTACAACGGTCGACTTTGATGCTATGGGAATGCTCAATTCTGTTCATAGATGAGCTTTTAAGGTTTTGTGCAATTTCAAGCATAACTTGGTCTATTGGCATCTTTACCTAACGAAACCTTGTACGAAAGCTAAACTAGAAAGTTAGACTTCTAAGAACACTAAATAGAGTGCAACGGTCCACTTTGATGCTTTAGGAATGCCCAATTTTGTCCATAGACGAGATTTTCAAGTTTTGTGCATTTTCAAACAATCAAGTTAGACTGCTAAGAACACTAGATAGAGTACAGCGGTCGACTTTGATGCTTTGGGAATGCTCAATTCTGTCCATAGATGAGCTTTTAAGGTTTTGTGCAATTTCAAGCATAACTTGGTCTATTGGCATCTTTACCTAACGAAACATTGCACGAAAGCTAAACTAGCATGTTAAACTTCTAAGAACACTAAATAGAGTACAACGGTCGACTTTGATGCTTTGGGAATGCTCAATTCTGTCCATAGATGAGCTTTTGAGCATTTGTGCAATTTCAAGCATAACTTGGTCTATTGGCATCTTTTCCTAACGAAACGTTGTACGAAAGCTAAACTAGAAAGTTAGACTTCTAAGAGCACTAAATAGAGTGCAACGGTCCACTTTGATGCTTTACGAATGCTCAATTCTGTCCATAAACGAGATTTTTAAGTTTTGTGCATTTTCAAACATAACTTTCTTTATTGGCATCTTTATAGAACGAAACGTTGTACAAAAGCTAAACAATCAAGTTAGACTGCTAAGAACACTAGATAGAGTACAACGGTCGACTTTGATGCTATGGGAATGCTCAATTCTGTCCATAGATGAGCTTTTATGGTTTTGTGCAATTTCAAGCATAACTTGGTCTATTGGCATCCTTACCTAACGAAACGTTGTACGAAAGCTAAACTAGAAAGTTAGACTTCTAAGAACACTAAATAGAGTGCAACGGTCCACTTTGATGCTGTACGAATGCTCAATTCTGTCCATAGACGAGATTTTCAAGTTTTGTGCATTTTCAAACATAACTTGCTTTATTGGCATCTTTATAGAACGAAACGTCGTACAAAAGCTAAACAATCAAGTTAGACTGCTAAGAACACTAGATAGAGTACAACGGTCGACTTTGATGCTATGGGAATGCTCAATTCTGTCCATAGATGAGCTTTTAAGGTTTTGTGCAATTTCAAGCATAACTTGGTCTATTGGCATCATTACCTAACGAAACGTTGTACGAAAGCTAAACTAGAAAGTTAGACTTCTAAGAACACTAAATAGAGTGCAACGGTCCACTTTGATGCTTTACGAATGCGCAATTCTGTCCATAGACGAGATTTTCAAGTTTTGTGCATTTTCAAACATAACTTTCTTTATTGGCATCTTTATAGAACGAAACGTTGTACAAAAGCTAAACAATCAAGTTAGACTACTAAGAACACTAGATACAGTACAACGGTCGACTTTGATGCTTTGGGAATGCTCAATTCTGTCCATAGATGAGCTTTTAAGGTTTTGTGCAATTTCACGCATAACTTGGTCTATTGGCATTTTTACCTAACGAAACGTTGTACGAAAGCTAAACTAACAAGTTAGACCACTACGAACACTAAATCGAGCACAACGGTCCACTTTGATGCTTCGGGAATGCTCAATTAAATCCATAGACGAGCTTTTCAAGTTTTGTGCATTTTTAAACATAACTTGGTTTATTTGCATCTTTATCGAACGAAACATTGTACAAAAGCTAAACAAGTAAGTTACACTTCTAACAACACTAAATAGAGTACAACGGTCCACTTTGATGCTTTAGGAATGCTCAATTCTATCCGTGGACAAACTTTTCAAGTATTGTGCAATTCGAAACATAACTCCGTCTATTGGTATCTTTACCTAACGAAACGTTGTACGAAAGCTAAACTAGCAAGTTAAACTTCTAAGAACACTAAATAGAGTGCAGCAGTCCACTTTGATACTTTGGGAATGCTCAATTCCGTCCATAGATGAGGTTTTAAGGTTTTGTGCAATTTCAAGCATAACTTGGTCTATTGGCATCTTTACCTAACGAAACGTTGTACGAATGCTAAACTAGCAAGTTAGACTTCTAAGAACACTAAATAGAGGTCAACGGACCACTTTGATGTTTTACGAATGCTCAATTCTGTCCATAGACGAGATTTTCAAGTTTTATGCATTTTCAAACATAACTTGCTTTATTGGCTTCTTTATAGAACGAAACGTTGTACAAAAGCTAAACAATCAAGTTAGACTGCTAAGAACACTAGATAGAGTACAACGGTTGGCTTTGATGCTTTGGGAATGCTCAATTCTGTCCATAGATGAGCTTTTAAGGTTTTGTGCAAATTCAAGCATAACTTGGTCTATTGGCATCTTTACCTAACGAAACATTGTACGAAAGCTAAACTAGAAAGTTAGACTTCTAAGAACACTAAATAGAGTGCAACGGTCCACTTTGATGCTTTACGAATGCCCAATTCTGTCCATAGACGAGATTTACAAGTTTTGTGCATTTTCAAACATAACTTTCTTTATTGGCATCTTTATAGAACGAAACGTTGTACAAAAGCTAAACAATCAAGTTAGACTGCTAAGAACACTAGATAGAGTACAACGGTCGACTTTGATGCTTTGGGAATGCTCAATTCTATCCATAGATGAGCTTTTAAGGTTTTGTGCAATTTCAAGCATAACTTGGTCTATTGGCATCTTTACCTAACGAAACGTTGTACGAAAGCAAAACTAACAAGTTAGACTGCTAGGAACACCAAATAGAGTACAACGGTCCACTTTGATGCTTTAGGTTTGCTTAATTCTATCCATAGATGAGCTTTTTAGGTTTTGTGCAATTTCACGCATAACTTGCTCTATTGGCATCTTTACCTAACGAAACGTTGTACGAAAGCTAAACTAACAAGTTACACCACTACGAACACTAAATCGAGCACAACGGTCCACGTTGATGCTTCGGGAATGCTCATTAAATCCATAGACGAGCTTTTCAAGTTTTGTGCATTTTCAAACATAACTTGGTTTATTTGCATCTTTATCGAACGAAACATTGTACAAAAGCTAAACAAGTAAGTTACACTTCTAACAACACTAAATAGAGTACAACGGTCCACTTTGATGCTTTAGGAATGCTCAATTCTATCCGTGGACAAACTTTTCAAGTATTGTGCAATTCGAAACATAACTCGGTATATTGGTATCTTTACCTAACGAAACGTTGTACGAAAGCTAAACTAGCAAGTTAAACTTCTAAGAACACTAAATAGAGTGCAACGGTCCACTTTGATGCTTTACGAATGCTCAATTCTGTCCATAGACGAGATTTTCAAGTTTTATGCATTTTCAAACATAACTTTCTTTATTGGAATCTTTATAGAACGAAACGTTGTACAAAAGCTGAACAATCAAGTTAGACTGCTAAGAACACTAGATAGAGTACAACGGTCGTCTTTGATGCTTTGGGAATGCTCAATTCTGTCCATAGATGAGCTTTTAAGGTTTTGTGCAATTTCAAGCATAACATGGTCTATTGGCATCTTTACCTAACGAAACGTTGTACGAAAGCTAAACTAGCAAGTTAAACTTCTAAGAACACTAAATAGAGTGCAGTAGTCCACTTTGATACTTTGGGAATGCTCAATTCTGTCCATAGATGAGGTTTTAAGGTTTTGTGCAATTTCAAGCATAACTTGGTCTATTGGCATCTTTACCCAACGAAACGTTGTACGAATGCTAAACTAGCAAGTTAGACTTCTAAGAACACTAAATAGAGTGCAACGGTCCACTTTGATGTTTTACGAATGCTCAATTCTGTCCATAGACGAGATTTTCAAGTTTTATGCATTTTCAAACATAACTTGCTTTATTGGCTTCTTTATAGAACGAAACGTGGTACAAAAGCTAAACAATCAAGTTAGACTTCTAAGAACAATAGATAAAGTACAACGGTTGACTTTGATGCTTTGGGAATGTTCAATTCTGTCCATAGATGAGCTTTTAAGGTTTTGTGCAAATTCAAGCATAAATTGGTCTATTGGCATCTTTACCTAACGAAACGTTGTACGAAAGCTAAACTAGAAAGTTAGACTTCTAAGAATACTAAATAGAGTGCAACGGTCCACTTTGATGCTTTACGAATGCCCAATTCTGTCCATAGACGAGATTTTCAAGTTTTGTGCATTTTCAAACATAACTTTCTTTATTGGCATCTTTATAGAACGAAACGTTGTACAAAAGCTAAACAATCAAGTTAGACTGCTAAGAACACTAGATAGAGTACAACGGTCGACTTTGATGCTTTGGGAATGCTCAATTCTGTCCATAGATGAGCTTTTAAGGTTTTATGCAATTTCAAGCATAACTTGGTCTATTGGCATCTTTACCTAACGAAACGTTGTACGAAAGCTAAACTCGCAAGTTAAACTTCTAAGAACACTAAATAGAGTGCAGCAGTCCACTTTGATACTTTGGGAATGCTCAATTCTGTCCATAGATGAGGTTTTAAGGTTTTGTGCAATTTCAAGCATAACTTGGTCTATTGGCATCTTTACCTAACGAAACGTTGTACGAATGCTAAACTAGCAAGTTAGACTTCTAAGAACACTAAATAGAGTGCAACGGTCCACTTTGATGTTTTACGAATGCTCAATTCTGTCCATAGACGAGATTTTCAAGTTTTATGCATTTTCAAACATAACTTGCTTTATTGGCTTCTTTATAGAACGAAACATTGTACAAAAGCTAAACAATCAAGCTAGACTGCTAAGAACAATAGATAAAGTACAACGGTTGACTTTGATGCTTTGGGAATGCTCAATTCTGTCCATAGATGAGCTTTTAAGGTTTTGTGCAAATTCAAGCATTACTTGGTTTATTTGCATCTTTACCTAACGAAACGTTGTACGAAAGCTAAACTAGAAAGTTAGACTTCTAAGAATACTAAATAGAGTGCAACGGTCCACTTTGATGCTTTACGAATGCCCAATTCCGTCCATAGATGAGATTTTCAAGTTTTGTGCATTTTCAAACGTAACTTTCTTTATTGGCATCTTTATAGAACGAAACGTTGTACAAAAGCTAAACAATCAAGTTAGACTGCTAAGAACACTAGATAGAGTACAACGGTCGACTTTGATGCTTTGGTAATGCTCAATTCTGTCCATAGATGAGCTTTTAAGGTTTTGTGCAATTCCAAGCATAACTTGGTCTATTGGCATCTTTACCTAACGAAACGTTGTACGAAAGCTAAACTAGAAAGTTAGACTTCTAAGAACACTAAATAGAGTGCAACGGTCCACTTTAATGCTTTACGAATGCTCAATTCTGTTCATAGACGAGATTTTCAAGTTTTATGCATTTCCAAACATAACTTGCTTTATTGGCATTTTTATAGAACGAAACGTTGTACAAAAGCAAAACAATCAAGTTAGACTGCTAAGAACACTAGATAGAGTACAACGGTCGTCTTTGATGCTTTGGGAATGCTCAATTCTGTCCATAGATGAGCTTTTAAGGTTTTGTGCAATTTCAAGCATAACTTGGTCTATTGGCATCTTTACCTAACGAAACGTTGTACGAAAGCTAAACTAGAAAGTTAGACTTCTAAGAACACTAAATAGAGTGCAACGGTCCACTTTGATGCTTTATGAATGCTCAATTCTGTCCATAGACGAGATTTTCAAGTTTTATGCATTTTCAAACATAACTTGCTTTATTGGCATCTTTACAGAACGAAACGTTGTACAAAAGCTAAACGATCAAGTTAGACTACTAAGAACACTAGATAGAGTACAACGGTCGACTTTGATGCTTTGGGAATGCTCAATTCTGTCCATAGATGAGCTTTTAAGGTTTTGTGCAATTTCAAGCATAACTTGGTCTATTGGCATCTTTACCTAACGAAACGTTGTACGAAAGCTAAACTAGAAAGTTAGACTTCTAAGAACACTAAATAGAGTGCAACGGTCCACTTTGATGCTTTACGAATGCCCAATTCTGTCCATAGACGAGATTTTCAAGTTTCGTGCATTGTCAAACATAACTTGCTTTATTGGCATCTTTATAGAACGAAACGTTGTACAAAAGCAAAACAATCAAGTTAGACTGCTAAGAACACTAGATAGAGTACAACGGTCGACTTTGATGCTATGGGAATGCTCAATTCTGTCCATAGATGAGCTTTTAAGGTTTTGTGCAATTTCAAGCATAACTTGGTCTATTGGCATCTTTACCTAACGAAACGTTGTACGAAAGCAAAACTAACAAGTTAGACTGCCAGGAACACCAAATAGAGTACAACGGTCCACTTTGATGCTTTAGGATTGCTCAATTCTGTCCATAGATGAGCTTTTAAGGTTTTGTGCAATTTCACGCATAACTTGGTCTATTGGCATCTTTACCTAACGAAACGTTGTACGAAAGCTAAACTAGAAAGTTATACTTCTAAGAACACTAAATAGAGTGCAACGGTCCACTTTGATGCTTTACGAATGCTCAATTCTGTCCATAGACGAGAGTTTCAAGTTTTGTGCATTTTCAAACATAACTTGCTTTATTGGCATCTTTATAGAACGAAACGTTGTACAAAAGCTAAACAATCAAGTTAGACTGCTAAGAACACTAGATAGAGTACAACGGTCGACTTTGATGCTATGGGAATGCTCAATTCTGTTCATAGATGAGCTTTTAAGGTTTTGTGCAATTTCAAGCATAACTTGGTCTATTGGCATCTTTACCTAACGAAACCTTGTACGAAAGCTAAACTAGAAAGTTAGACTTCTAAGAACACTAAATAGAGTGCAACGGTCCACTTTGATGCTTTAGGAATGCCCAATTTTGTCCATAGACGAGATTTTCAAGTTTTGTGCATTTTCAAACAATCAAGTTAGACTGCTAAGAACACTAGATAGAGTACAGCGGTCGACTTTGATGCTTTGGGAATGCTCAATTCTGTCCATAGATGAGCTTTTAAGGTTTTGTGCAATTTCAAGCATAACTTGGTCTATTGGCATCTTTACCTAACGAAACATTGCACGAAAGCTAAACTAGCATGTTAAACTTCTAAGAACACTAAATAGAGTACAACGGTCGACTTTGATGCTTTGGGAATGCTCAATTCTGTCCATAGATGAGCTTTTGAGCATTTGTGCAATTTCAAGCATAACTTGGTCTATTGGCATCTTTTCCTAACGAAACGTTGTACGAAAGCTAAACTAGAAAGTTAGACTTCTAAGAGCACTAAATAGAGTGCAACGGTCCACTTTGATGCTTTACGAATGCTCAATTCTGTCCATAAACGAGATTTTTAAGTTTTGTGCATTTTCAAACATAACTTTCTTTATTGGCATCTTTATAGAACGAAACGTTGTACAAAAGCTAAACAATCAAGTTAGACTGCTAAGAACACTAGATAGAGTACAACGGTCGACTTTGATGCTATGGGAATGCTCAATTCTGTCCATAGATGAGCTTTTATGGTTTTGTGCAATTTCAAGCATAACTTGGTCTATTGGCATCCTTACCTAACGAAACGTTGTACGAAAGCTAAACTAGAAAGTTAGACTTCTAAGAACACTAAATAGAGTGCAACGGTCCACTTTGATGCTGTACGAATGCTCAATTCTGTCCATAGACGAGATTTTCAAGTTTTGTGCATTTTCAAACATAACTTGCTTTATTGGCATCTTTATAGAACGAAACGTCGTACAAAAGCTAAACAATCAAGTTAGACTGCTAAGAACACTAGATAGAGTACAACGGTCGACTTTGATGCTATGGGAATGCTCAATTCTGTCCATAGATGAGCTTTTAAGCTTTTGTGCAATTTCAAGCATAACTTGGTCTATTGGCATCTTTACCTAACGAAACGTTGTACGAAAGCAAAACTAACAAGTTAGACTGCCAGGAACACCAAATAGAGTACAACGGTCCACTTTGATGCTTTAGGATTGCTCAATTCTGTCCATAGATGAGCTTTTAAGGTTTTGTGCAATTTCACGCATAACTTGGTCTATTGGCATCTTTACCTAACGAAACGTTGTACGAAAGCTAAACTAGAAAGTTATACTTCTAAGAACACTAAATAGAGTGCAACGGTCCACTTTGATGCTTTACGAATGCTCAATTCTGTCCATAGACGAGATTTTCAAGTTTTGTGCATTTTCAAACATAACTTGCTTTATTGGCATCTTTATAGAACGAAACGTTGTACAAAAGCTAAACAATCAAGTTAGACTGCTAAGAACACTAGATAGAGTAAAACGGTCGACTTTGATGCTATGGGAATGCTCAATTCTGTTCATAGATGAGCTTTTAAGGTTTTGTGCAATTTCAAGCATAACTTGGTCTATTGGCATCTTTACCTAACGAAACCTTGTACGAAAGCTAAACTAGAAAGTTAGACTTCTAAGAACACTAAATAGAGTGCAACGGTCCACTTTGATGCTTTAGGAATGCCCAATTTTGTCCATAGACGAGATTTTCAAGTTTTGTGCATTTTCAAACAATCAAGTTAGACTGCTAAGAACACTAGATAGAGTACAGCGGTCGACTTTGATGCTTTGGGAATGCTCAATTCTGTCCATAGATGAGCTTTTAAGGTTTTGTGCAATTTCAAGCATAACTTGGTCTATTGGCATCTTTACCTAACGAAACATTGCACGAAAGCTAAACTAGCATGTTAAACTTCTAAGAACACTAAATAGAGTACAACGGTCGACTTTGATGCTTTGGGAATGCTCAATTCTGTCCATAGATGAGCTTTTGAGCATTTGTGCAATTTCAAGCATAACTTGGTCTATTGGCATCTTTTCTTAACGAAACGTTGTACGAAAGCTAAACTAGAAAGTTAGACTTCTAAGAGCACTAAATAGAGTGCAACGGTCCACTTTGATGCTTTACGAATGCTCAATTCTGTCCATAAACGAGATTTTTAAGTTTTGTGCATTTTCAAACATAACTTTCTTTATTGGCATCTTTATAGAACGAAACGTTGTACAAAAGCTAAACAATCAAGTTAGACTGCTAAGAACACTAGATAGAGTACAACGGTCGACTTTGATGCTATGGGAATGCTCAATTCTGTCCATAGATGAGCTTTTATGGTTTTGTGCAATTTCAAGCATAACTTGGTCTATTGGCATCCTTACCTAACGAAACGTTGTACGAAAGCTAAACTAGAAAGTTAGACTTCTAAGAACACTAAATAGAGTGCAACGGTCCACTTTGATGCTGTACGAATGCTCAATTCTGTCCATAGACGAGATTTTCAAGTTTTGTGCATTTTCAAACATAACTTGCTTTATTGGCATCTTTATAGAACGAAACGTCGTACAAAAGCTAAACAATCAAGTTAGACTGCTAAGAACACTAGATAGAGTACAACGGTCGACTTTGATGCTATGGGAATGCTCAATTCTGTCCATAGATGAGCTTTTAAGCTTTTGTGCAATTTCAAGCATAACTTGGTCTATTGGCATCTTTACCTAACGAAACGTTGTACGAAAGCTACACTAGAAAGTTAGACTTCTAAGAACACTAAATAGAGTGCAACGGTCCACTTTGATGCTTTACGAATGCCCAATTCTGTCCATAGACGAGATTTTCAAGTTTTGTGCATTTTCAAACATAACTTTCTTTATTGGCATCTTTATAGAACGAAACGTTGTACAAAAGCTAAATAATCAAGTTAGACTGCTAAGAACACTAGATAGAGTACAACGGTCGACTTTGATGCTTTGGGAATGCTCAATTCTGTCCATAGATGAGCTTTTAAGGTTTTGTGCAATTTCAAGCATAACTTGCTCTATTGGCATCTTTACCTAACGAAACGTTGTACGAAAGCTAAACTAGAAAGTTAGACTTCTAAGAACACTAAGTAGAGTGCAACGGTCCACTTTGATGCTTTACGAATGCTCAATTCTGTCCATATTCGAGATTTTCAAGTTTTGTGCATTTTCAAACATAACTTGCTTTATTGGCATCTTTATAGAACGAAACGTTCTACAAAAGCTAAACAATCAAGTTAGACTGCTAAGAACACTAGATAGAGTACAACGGTCGACTTTGATGCTATGGGAATGCTCAATTCTGTTCATAGATGAGCTTTTAAGGTTTTGTGCAATTTCAAGCATAACTTGGTCTATTGGCATCTTTACCTAACGAACCCTTGTACGAAAGCTAAACTAGAAAGTTAGACTTCTAAGAACACTAAATAGAGTGCAACGGTCCGCTTTGATGCTTTAGGAATGCCCAATTTTGTCCATAGACGAGATTTTCAAGTTTTGTGCATTTTCAAACAATCAAGTTAGACTGCTAAGAACACTAGATAGAGTACAACGGTCGACTTTGATGCTTTGGGAATGCTCAATTCTGTCCATAGATGAGCTTTTAAGGTTTTGTGCAATTTCAAGCATAACTTGGTCTATTGGCATCTTTACCTAACGAAACATTGCACGAAAGCTAAACTAGCATGTTAAACTTCTAAGAACACTAAATAGAGTACAACGGTCGACTTTGATGCTTTGGGAATGCTCAATTCTGTCCATAGATGAGCTTTTGAGCATTTGTGCAATTTCAAGCATAACTTGGTCTATTGGCATCTTTTCCTAACGAAACGTTGTACGAAAGCTAAACTAGAAAGTTAGACTTCTAAGAGCACTAAATAGAGTGCAACGGTCCACTTTGATGCTTTACGAATGCTCAATTCTGTCCATAAACGAGATTTTCAAGTTTTGTGCATTTTCAAACATAACTTTCTTTATTGGCATCTTTATAGAACGAATCGTTGTACAAAAGCTAAAAAATCAACTTAGACTGCTAAGAACACTAGATAGAGTACAACGGTCGACTTTGATGCTTTGGAAATGCTCAATTCTGTCCATAGATGAGCTTTTAAGGTTTTGTGCAATTTCAAGCATAACTTGGTCTATTGGCATCTTTACCTAACGACACGTTGTACGAAAGCTAAACTAGAAAGTTAGACTTCTAAGAACACTAAATAGAGTGCAACGGTCCACTTTGATGCTTTACGAATGCTCAATTCTGTCCATAGACGAGATTTTCAAGTTTTGTGCATTTTCAAACATAACTTGCTTTATTGGCATCTTTATAGAACGAAACGTTGTACAAAAACTAAACAATCAAGTTAGACTGCTAAGAACACTAGATAGAGTACAACGGTCGACTTTGATGCTTTGGGAATGCTCAATTCTGTCTATAGATGAGCTTTTAAGGTTTTGTGCAATTTCTAGCATAACTTGGTCTATTGGCATCTTTACCTAACGAAACATTGCACGAAAGCTAAACTAGCATGTTAAACTTCTAAGAACACTAAATAGAGTGCAACGGTCCACTTTAATGCTTTACGAATGCTCAATTCTGTTCATAGACGAGATTTTCAAGTTTTATGCATTTCCAAACATAACTTGCTTTATTGGCATTTTTATAGAACGAAACGTTGTACAAAAGCAAAACAATCAAGTTAGACTGCTAAGAACACTAGATAGAGTACAACGGTCGTCTTTGATGCTTTGGGAATGCTCAATTCTGTCCATAGATGAGCTTTTAAGGTTTTGTGCAATTTCAAGCATAACTTGGTCTATTGGCATCTTTACCTAACGAAACGTTGTACGAAAGCTAAACTAGAAAGTTAGACTTCTAAGAACACTAAATAGAGTGCAACGGTCCACTTTGATGCTTTATGAATGCTCAATTCTGTCCATAGACGAGATTTTCAAGTTTTATGCATTTTCAAACATAACTTGCTTTATTGGCATCTTTACAGAACGAAACGTTGTACAAAAGCTAAACGATCAAGTTAGACTACTAAGAACACTAGATAGAGTACAACGGTCGACTTTGATGCTTTGGGAATGCTCAATTCTGTCCATAGATGAGCTTTTAAGGTTTTGTGCAATTTCAAGCATAACTTGGTCTATTGGCATCTTTACCTAACGAAACGTTGTACGAAAGCTAAACTAGAAAGTTAGACTTCTAAGAACACTAAATAGAGTGCAACGGTCCACTTTGATGCTTTACGAATGCCCAATTCTGTCCATAGACGAGATTTTCAAGTTTCGTGCATTGTCAAACATAACTTGCTTTATTGGCATCTTTATAGAACGAAACGTTGTACAAAAGCAAAACAATCAAGTTAGACTGCTAAGAACACTAGATAGAGTACAACGGTCGACTTTGATGCTATGGGAATGCTCAATTCTGTCCATAGATGAGCTTTTAAGGTTTTGTGCAATTTCAAGCATAACTTGGTCTATTGGCATCTTTACCTAACGAAACGTTGTACGAAAGCAAAACTAACAAGTTAGACTGCCAGGAACACCAAATAGAGTACAACGGTCCACTTTGATGCTTTAGGATTGCTCAATTCTGTCCATAGATGAGCTTTTAAGGTTTTGTGCAATTTCACGCATAACTTGGTCTATTGGCATCTTTACCTAACGAAACGTTGTACGAAAGCTAAACTAGAAAGTTATACTTCTAAGAACACTAAATAGAGTGCAACGGTCCACTTTGATGCTTTACGAATGCTCAATTCTGTCCATAGACGAGAGTTTCAAGTTTTGTGCATTTTCAAACATAACTTGCTTTATTGGCATCTTTATAGAACGAAACGTTGTACAAAAGCTAAACAATCAAGTTAGACTGCTAAGAACACTAGATAGAGTACAACGGTCGACTTTGATGCTATGGGAATGCTCAATTCTGTTCATAGATGAGCTTTTAAGGTTTTGTGCAATTTCAAGCATAACTTGGTCTATTGGCATCTTTACCTAACGAAACCTTGTACGAAAGCTAAACTAGAAAGTTAGACTTCTAAGAACACTAAATAGAGTGCAACGGTCCACTTTGATGCTTTAGGAATGCCCAATTTTGTCCATAGACGAGATTTTCAAGTTTTGTGCATTTTCAAACAATCAAGTTAGACTGCTAAGAACACTAGATAGAGTACAGCGGTCGACTTTGATGCTTTGGGAATGCTCAATTCTGTCCATAGATGAGCTTTTAAGGTTTTGTGCAATTTCAAGCATAACTTGGTCTATTGGCATCTTTACCTAACGAAACATTGCACGAAAGCTAAACTAGCATGTTAAACTTCTAAGAACACTAAATAGAGTACAACGGTCGACTTTGATGCTTTGGGAATGCTCAATTCTGTCCATAGATGAGCTTTTGAGCATTTGTGCAATTTCAAGCATAACTTGGTCTATTGGCATCTTTTCCTAACGAAACGTTGTACGAAAGCTAAACTAGAAAGTTAGACTTCTAAGAGCACTAAATAGAGTGCAACGGTCCACTTTGATGCTTTACGAATGCTCAATTCTGTCCATAAACGAGATTTTTAAGTTTTGTGCATTTTCAAACATAACTTTCTTTATTGGCATCTTTATAGAACGAAACGTTGTACAAAAGCTAAACAATCAAGTTAGACTGCTAAGAACACTAGATAGAGTACAACGGTCGACTTTGATGCTATGGGAATGCTCAATTCTGTCCATAGATGAGCTTTTATGGTTTTGTGCAATTTCAAGCATAACTTGGTCTATTGGCATCCTTACCTAACGAAACGTTGTACGAAAGCTAAACTAGAAAGTTAGACTTCTAAGAACACTAAATAGAGTGCAACGGTCCACTTTGATGCTGTACGAATGCTCAATTCTGTCCATAGACGAGATTTTCAAGTTTTGTGCATTTTCAAACATAACTTGCTTTATTGGCATCTTTATAGAACGAAACGTCGTACAAAAGCTAAACAATCAAGTTAGACTGCTAAGAACACTAGATAGAGTACAACGGTCGACTTTGATGCTATGGGAATGCTCAATTCTGTCCATAGATGAGCTTTTAAGCTTTTGTGCAATTTCAAGCATAACTTGGTCTATTGGCATCTTTACCTAACGAAACGTTGTACGAAAGCAAAACTAACAAGTTAGACTGCCAGGAACACCAAATAGAGTACAACGGTCCACTTTGATGCTTTAGGATTGCTCAATTCTGTCCATAGATGAGCTTTTAAGGTTTTGTGCAATTTCACGCATAACTTGGTCTATTGGCATCTTTACCTAACGAAACGTTGTACGAAAGCTAAACTAGAAAGTTATACTTCTAAGAACACTAAATAGAGTGCAACGGTCCACTTTGATGCTTTACGAATGCTCAATTCTGTCCATAGACGAGATTTTCAAGTTTTGTGCATTTTCAAACATAACTTGCTTTATTGGCATCTTTATAGAACGAAACGTTGTACAAAAGCTAAACAATCAAGTTAGACTGCTAAGAACACTAGATAGAGTAAAACGGTCGACTTTGATGCTATGGGAATGCTCAATTCTGTTCATAGATGAGCTTTTAAGGTTTTGTGCAATTTCAAGCATAACTTGGTCTATTGGCATCTTTACCTAACGAAACCTTGTACGAAAGCTAAACTAGAAAGTTAGACTTCTAAGAACACTAAATAGAGTGCAACGGTCCACTTTGATGCTTTAGGAATGCCCAATTTTGTCCATAGACGAGATTTTCAAGTTTTGTGCATTTTCAAACAATCAAGTTAGACTGCTAAGAACACTAGATAGAGTACAGCGGTCGACTTTGATGCTTTGGGAATGCTCAATTCTGTCCATAGATGAGCTTTTAAGGTTTTGTGCAATTTCAAGCATAACTTGGTCTATTGGCATCTTTACCTAACGAAACATTGCACGAAAGCTAAACTAGCATGTTAAACTTCTAAGAACACTAAATAGAGTACAACGGTCGACTTTGATGCTTTGGGAATGCTCAATTCTGTCCATAGATGAGCTTTTGAGCATTTGTGCAATTTCAAGCATAACTTGGTCTATTGGCATCTTTTCTTAACGAAACGTTGTACGAAAGCTAAACTAGAAAGTTAGACTTCTAAGAGCACTAAATAGAGTGCAACGGTCCACTTTGATGCTTTACGAATGCTCAATTCTGTCCATAAACGAGATTTTTAAGTTTTGTGCATTTTCAAACATAACTTTCTTTATTGGCATCTTTATAGAACGAAACGTTGTACAAAAGCTAAACAATCAAGTTAGACTGCTAAGAACACTAGATAGAGTACAACGGTCGACTTTGATGCTATGGGAATGCTCAATTCTGTCCATAGATGAGCTTTTATGGTTTTGTGCAATTTCAAGCATAACTTGGTCTATTGGCATCCTTACCTAACGAAACGTTGTACGAAAGCTAAACTAGAAAGTTAGACTTCTAAGAACACTAAATAGAGTGCAACGGTCCACTTTGATGCTGTACGAATGCTCAATTCTGTCCATAGACGAGATTTTCAAGTTTTGTGCATTTTCAAACATAACTTGCTTTATTGGCATCTTTATAGAACGAAACGTCGTACAAAAGCTAAACAATCAAGTTAGACTGCTAAGAACACTAGATAGAGTACAACGGTCGACTTTGATGCTATGGGAATGCTCAATTCTGTCCATAGATGAGCTTTTAAGCTTTTGTGCAATTTCAAGCATAACTTGGTCTATTGGCATCTTTACCTAACGAAACGTTGTACGAAAGCTACACTAGAAAGTTAGACTTCTAAGAACACTAAATAGAGTGCAACGGTCCACTTTGATGCTTTACGAATGCCCAATTCTGTCCATAGACGAGATTTTCAAGTTTTGTGCATTTTCAAACATAACTTTCTTTATTGGCATCTTTATAGAACGAAACGTTGTACAAAAGCTAAATAATCAAGTTAGACTGCTAAGAACACTAGATAGAGTACAACGGTCGACTTTGATGCTTTGGGAATGCTCAATTCTGTCCATAGATGAGCTTTTAAGGTTTTGTGCAATTTCAAGCATAACTTGCTCTATTGGCATCTTTACCTAACGAAACGTTGTACGAAAGCTAAACTAGAAAGTTAGACTTCTAAGAACACTAAGTAGAGTGCAACGGTCCACTTTGATGCTTTACGAATGCTCAATTCTGTCCATATTCGAGATTTTCAAGTTTTGTGCATTTTCAAACATAACTTGCTTTATTGGCATCTTTATAGAACGAAACGTTGTACAAAAGCTAAACAATCAAGTTAGACTGCTAAGAACACTAGATAGAGTACAACGGTCGACTTCGATGCTTTGGGAATGCTCAATTCTGTCCATAGATGAGCTTTTAAGGTTTTGTGCAATTTCAAGCATAACTTGGTCTATTGGCATCTTTACCTAACGAAACGTTGTACGAAAGCTAAACTAGAAAGTTAGACTTCTAAGAACACTAAATAGAGTGCAACGGTCCACTTTGATGCTTTACGAATGCTCAATTCTGTCCATAGACGAGATTTTCAAGTTTTGTGCATTTTCAAACATAACTTGCTTTATTGGCATCTTTATAGAACGAAACGTTCTACAAAAGCTAAACAATCAAGTTAGACTGCTAAGAACACTAGATAGAGTACAACGGTCGACTTTGATGCTATGGGAATGCTCAATTCTGTTCATAGATGAGCTTTTAAGGTTTTGTGCAATTTCAAGCATAACTTGGTCTATTGGCATCTTTACCTAACGAACCCTTGTACGAAAGCTAAACTAGAAAGTTAGACTTCTAAGAACACTAAATAGAGTGCAACGGTCCGCTTTGATGCTTTAGGAATGCCCAATTTTGTCCATAGACGAGATTTTCAAGTTTTGTGCATTTTCAAACAATCAAGTTAGACTGCTAAGAACACTAGATAGAGTACAACGGTCGACTTTGATGCTTTGGGAATGCTCAATTCTGTCCATAGATGAGCTTTTAAGGTTTTGTGCAATTTCAAGCATAACTTGGTCTATTGGCATCTTTACCTAACGAAACATTGCACGAAAGCTAAACTAGCATGTTAAACTTCTAAGAACACTAAATAGAGTACAACGGTCGACTTTGATGCTTTGGGAATGCTCAATTCTGTCCATAGATGAGCTTTTGAGCATTTGTGCAATTTCAAGCATAACTTGGTCTATTGGCATCTTTTCCTAACGAAACGTTGTACGAAAGCTAAACTAGAAAGTTAGACTTCTAAGAGCACTAAATAGAGTGCAACGGTCCACTTTGATGCTTTACGAATGCTCAATTCTGTCCATAAACGAGATTTTCAAGTTTTGTGCATTTTCAAACATAACTTTCTTTATTGGCATCTTTATAGAACGAATCGTTGTACAAAAGCTAAAAAATCAACTTAGACTGCTAAGAACACTAGATAGAGTACAACGGTCGACTTTGATGCTTTGGAAATGCTCAATTCTGTCCATAGATGAGCTTTTAAGGTTTTGTGCAATTTCAAGCATAACTTGGTCTATTGGCATCTTTACCTAACGACACGTTGTACGAAAGCTAAACTAGAAAGTTAGACTTCTAAGAACACTAAATAGAGTGCAACGGTCCACTTTGATGCTTTACGAATGCTCAATTCTGTCCATAGACGAGATTTTCAAGTTTTGTGCATTTTCAAACATAACTTGCTTTATTGGCATCTTTATAGAACGAAACGTTGTACAAAAACTAAACAATCAAGTTAGACTGCTAAGAACACTAGATAGAGTACAACGGTCGACTTTGATGCTTTGGGAATGCTCAATTCTGTCTATAGATGAGCTTTTAAGGTTTTGTGCAATTTCTAGCATAACTTGGTCTATTGGCATCTTTACCTAACGAAACATTGCACGAAAGCTAAACTAGCATGTTAAACTTCTAAGAACACTAAATAGAGTGCAACGGTCCACTTTGATGCTTTACGAATGCTCAATTCTGTCCATAGATGAGCTTTTAAGGTTTTGTGCAATTTCAAGCATAACTTGGTCTATTGGCATCTTTACCTAACGAAACGTTGTACGAAAGCTAAACTAGAAAGTTAGACTTCTAAGAACACTAAATAGAGTGCAACGGTCCACTTTGATGCTTTACGAATGCTCAATTCTGTCCATAGACGAGATTTTCAAGTTTTGTGCATTTTCAAACATAACTTTCTTTATTGGCATCTTTATAGAACGAATCGTTGTACAAAAGCTAAAAAATCAAGTTAGACTGCTAGGAACACTACATAGAGTACAACGGTCGACTTTGATGCTTTGGTATTGCTCAATTCTGTCCATAGATGAGCTTTTGAGCATTTGTGCAATTTCAAGCATAACTTGGTCTATTGGCATCTTTTCCTAACGAAACGTTGTACGAAAGCTAAACTAGAAAGTTAGACTTCTAAGAACACTAAATAGAGTGCAACGGTCCACTTTGATGCTTTACGAATGCCCAATTCTGTCCATAAACGAGATTTTCAAGTTTTGTGCATTTTCAAACATAACTTTCTTTATTGGCATCTTTATAGAACAAATCGTTGTACAAAAGCTAAAAAATCAAGTTAGACTGCTAAGAACACTAGATAGAGTACAACGGTCGACTTTGATGCTTTGGAAATGCTCAATTCTGTCCATAGATGAGCTTTTAAGGTTTTGTGCAATTTCAAGCATAACTTGGTCTATTGGCATCTTTACCTAACGACACGTTGTACGAAAGCTAAACTAGAAAGTTAGACTTCTAAGAACACTAAATAGAGTGCAACGGTCCACTTTGATGCTTTACGAATGCTCAATTCTGTCCATAGACGAGATTTTCAAGTTTTGTGCATTTTCAAACATAACTTGCTTTATTGGCATCTTTATAGAACGAAACGTTGTACAAAAGCTAAACAATCAAGTTAGACTGCTAAGAACACTAGATAGAGTACAACGGTCGACTTTGATGCTTTGGGAATGCTCAATTCTGTCTATAGATGAGCTTTTAAGGTTTTGTGCAATTTCTAGCATAACTTGGTCTATTGGCATCTTTACCTAACGAAACATTGCACGAAAGCTAAACTAGCATGTTAAACTTCTAAGAACACTAAATAGAGTGCAACGGTCCACTTTGATGCTTTACGAATGCTCAATTCTGTCCATAGATGAGCTTTTAAGGTTTTGTGCAATTTCAAGCATAACTTGGTCTATTGGCATCTTTACCTAACGAAACGTTGTACGAAAGCTAAACTAGAAAGTTAGACTTCTAAGAACACTAAATAGAGTGCAACGGTCCACTTTGATGCTTTACGAATGCTCAATTCTGTCCATAGACGAGATTTTCAAGTTTTGTGCATTTTCAAACATAACTTTCTTTATTGGCATCTTTATAGAACGAATCGTTGTACAAAAGCTAAAAAATCAAGTTAGACTGCTAGGAACACTACATAGAGTACAACGGTCGACTTTGATGCTTTGGTATTGCTCAATTCTGTCCATAGATGAGCTTTTGAGCATTTGTGCAATTTCAAGCATAACTTGGTCTATTGGCATCTTTTCCTAACGAAACGTTGTACGAAAGCTAAACTAGAAAGTTAGACTTCTAAGAACACTAAATAGAGTGCAACGGTCCACTTTGATGCTTTACGAATGCCCAATTCTGTCCATAAACGAGATTTTCAAGTTTTGTGCATTTTCAAACATAACTTTCTTTATTGGCATCTTTATAGAACGAATCGTTGTACAAAAGCTAAAAAATCAAGTTAGACTGCTAAGAACACTAGATAGAGTACAACGGTCGACTTTGATGCTTTGGAAATGCTCAATTCTGTCCATAGATGAGCTTTTAAGGTTTTGTGCAATTTCAAGCATAACTTGGTCTATTGGCATCTTTACCTAACGACACGTTGTACGAAAGCTAAACTAGAAAGTTAGACTTCTAAGAACACTAAATAGAGTGCAACGGTCCACTTTGATGCTTTACGAATGCTCAATTCTGTCCATAGACGAGATTTTCAAGTTTTGTGCATTTTCAAACATAACTTGCTTTATTGGCATCTTTATAGAACGAAACGTTGTACAAAAGCTAAACAATCAAGTTAGACTGCGAAGAACACTAGATAGAGTACAACGGTCGACTTTGATGCTTTGGGAATGCTCAATTCTGTCTATAGATGAGCTTTTAAGGTTTTGTGCAATTTCTAGCATAACTTGGTCTATTGGCATCTTTACCTAACGAAACATTGCACGAAAGCTAAACTAGCATGTTAAACTTCTAAGAACACTAAATAGAGTGCAACGGTCCACTTTGATGCTTTACGAATGCTCAATTCTGTCCATAGATGAGCTTTTAAGGTTTTGTGCAATTTCAAGCATAACTTGGTCTATTGGCATCTTTACCTAACGAAACGTTGTACGAAAGCTAAACTAGAAAGTTAGACTTCTAAGAACACTAAATAGAGTGCAACGGTCCACTTTGATGCTTTACGAATGCTCAATTCTGTCCATAGACGAGATTTTCAAGTTTTGTGCATTTTCAAACATAACTTTCTTTATTGGCATCTTTATAGAACGAATCGTTGTACAAAAGCTAAAAAATCAAGTTAGACTGCTAGGAACACTACATAGAGTACAACGGTCGACTTTGATGCTTTGGTATTGCTCAATTCTGTCCATAGATGAGCTTTTGAGCATTTGTGCAATTTCAAGCATAACTTGGTCTATTGGCATCTTTTCCTAACGAAACGTTGTACGAAAGCTAAACTAGAAAGTTAGACTTCTAAGAACACTAAATAGAGTGCAACGGTCCACTTTGATGCTTTACGAATGCCCAATTCTGTCCATAAACGAGATTTTCAAGTTTTGTGCATTTTCAAACATAACTTTCTTTATTGGCATCTTTATAGAACGAATCGTTGTACAAAAGCTAAAAAATCAAGTTAGACTGCTAAGAACACTAGATAGAGTACAACGGTCGACTTTGATGCTTTGGAAATGCTCAATTCTTTCCATAGATGAGCTTTTAAGGTTTTGTGCAATTTCAAGCATAACTTGGTCTATTGGCATCTTTACCTAACGAAACGTTGTACGAAAGCTAAACTAGAAAGTTAGACTTCTAAGAACACTAAATAGAGTGCAACGGTCCACTTTGATGCTTTACGAATGCTCAATTCTGTCCATCGACGAGATTTTCAAGTTTTGTGCATTTTCAAACAATCAAGTTAGACTGCTAAGAACACTCGATAGAGTACAACGGTCGACTTTGATGCTTTGGGAATGCTCAATTCTGTCCATAGATGAGCTTTTAAGGTTTTGTGCAATTTCAAGCATAACTTGGTCTATTGGCATCTTTACCTAACGAAACATTGCACGAAAGCTAAACTAGCATGTTAAACTTCTAAGAACACTAAATAGAGTACAACGGTCGACTTTGATGCTTTGGGAATGCTCAATTCTGTCCATAGATGAGCTTTTGAGCATTTGTGCAATTTCAAGCATAACTTGGTCTATTGGCATCTTTTCCTAACGAAACGTTGTACGAAAGCTAAACTAGAAAGTTAGACTTCTAAGAGCACTAAATAGAGTGCAACGGTCCACTTTGATGCTTTACGAATGCTCAATTCTGTCCATAGACGAGATTTTCAAGTTTTGTGCATTTTCAAACATAACTTTCTTTATTGGCATCTTTATAGAACGAAACGTTGTACAAAAGCTAAACAATCAAGTTAGACTGCTACGAACACTACATAGAGTACAACGGTCGACTTTGATGCTTTGGTATTGCTCAATTCTGTCCATAGATGAGCTTTTGAGCATTTGTGCAATTTCAAGCATAACTTGGTCTATTGGTATCTTTTCCTAACGAAACGTTGTACGAAAGCTAAACTAGAAAGTTAGACTTCTAAGAACACTAAATAGAGTGCAACGGTCCACTTTGATGCTTTACGAATGCCCAATTCTGTCCATAAACGAGATTTTCAAGTTTTGTGCATTTTCAAACATAACTTTCTTTATTGGCATCTTTATAGAACGAATCGTTGTACAAAAGCTAAAAAATCAAGTTAGACTGCTAAGAACACTAGATAGAGTACAACGGTCGACTTTGATGCTTTGGAAATGCTCAATTCTTTCCATAGATGAGCTTTTAAGGTTTTGTGCAATTTCAAGCATAACTTGGTCTATTGGCATCTTTACCTAACGAAACGTTGTACGAAAGCTAAACTAGAAAGTTAGACTTCTAAGAACACTAAATAGAGTGCAACGGTCCACTTTGATGCTTTACGAATGCTCAATTCTGTCCATAGACGAGATTTTCAAGTTTTGTGCATTTTCAAACATAACTTGCTTTATTGGCATCTTTATAGAACGAAACGTTGTACAAAAGCTAAACAATCAAGTTAGACTGCTAAGAACACTAGATAGAGTACAACGGTAATAGACTCATGTGAAAGCATAGTGAACAATTCATATGAATGCATGAGCATGTTAATGTTGGACTCCTTTACTTGATTAGTTCCCTCATGCTTCATCTCTAACCTAGTCCACATATCTTTAGCCGAAATGCATGTTGAAATATGTTTAGCTTCAATTGAATTCAATGCATTAAATAAAATAGACATAGCTTTAGCATTCAAGGAAATCTTTTTCTTATCATTGTCATCCCATTTATCCCTAGGTTTTGAAATCTCCTTTTCAACATCACCAACTTTGGTGATGATGGTAGGCTCATAAGGTCCATCCTCTATGACATACCACAAATCAATATCCAGAGACATGAAATAAAGTTTCATTCTCATCTTCCAATGGTCATAGTCATCTCCATCAAAGTATGAAGGTCTACCACTAGATTGACCCTCTAATACATGATCATGTCTACCACTAGTAGATGCCATATCAAGAATCACAAATAATGCACAAGACAATTAATTCTATATGCAAGTAACCTTGCTCCAATACCACTTTTTAGGATGTATGGCACCACAAGAGGGGGGGTGAATTGTGTCCTTAGTCAAATTTAGACTAGGTCACTCCTTTTTCGGTTTCAATGAATTCTATCAAATTTCACCCTAAGCGGAAGCTAAATACCAAATTAAGTTCTAGTATATATGTATATGAGTCAAGGAGAACAATCAATTTAAACAAACTTGAATCTAGCAACCTAAATATCCAATTTCAAGTATGTATGATATGAGAATGCAATGCTAATTGAAATTGCTGGAAAGTAAAAGAGGCAAGAGATTTATAGTGGTTCGGCTTAACCCAAGCCTACTCCACTCCCCAAGTCCCACTTGGGAATTTCAAACACTCCAATATGGCTTGTTCAACCGAGTCAAGCGGAACTCTTACAACCGATGTTTTTGTAGCTCAAACACCAAACTCTACACACCGTGTGGTTTGTAGCTCACCACACCAAACTCTACACACCGTGTGGTTTGTAGCTCACCACACTAACTCAATCAATAATACACCTCGGTCTCACCGAGAACACAAATCAACAAGTTGAATTCTCAAATAGGCTCTTTATGGCAGCCGGGTAGAGAAGTAGTTTAAGCTCAAGGTATGGCTCTTTGAGTAGCTAGATATGGAAGTGTTTAGGCTCAAATGTGGCTCTTTATGTTCTGGAAATCAGATTGTGCAAGCAAGAAAATGGCTCTTGAGGAAATGATAAGAATCTGGTAAGAAAGGCTCAAGAGTAACAATAAAGCTTTACTTGGCTAGTGTGTATGATCTCTCTTCAAAATCAAGTATGTAATCAAGGAATGAATGAGTGAAAGAATGAAAGCTTAGAAGATGAAGAACACTAGAGAGAGAGTGTGTAATTTTCGGCCAAGTATCTGCACCATAGACAAAGAGTTAGTTTTTATAGAAAATTGTGGAGTGTAAGCTCATGAAATGAGGGCCATTGGATTGATATGAAAGATATGGACCCTTGGATCATTAGAGACGTTAGAAGGCTTAGAGAAGTGTGAAAATGTTTACAACAAGTCTCTTTTGGTAGGAAGAAATAATGGCTTTTGGATGGATATAGACTTTGGAGGCATCTTGGAAGATACAACAATTGACTTGAGAAAAGTTTGTCTTTTAGGTGGAGTAAATCATGGCTTTTGGATGGATATAGACTTTAGATGCATCTTGAAAGATACAACAATTGACTTGAGAAAAGTTTTTCTCTTAGGTGGAATAAATGATGGCCTTTGGATCAAATGAAGATTCAATTTTGGCCATAGGATGTAAAGTAGGAGAGATAAGAATAAAGCTTGAATCTTTGGCCATTGGATTAAAATGTGATTTTGATGTAGAGAGAATATGATCCATTGGATGTGGAGTGTCTTGGTGGGAAAGAGAAATGGTTTTGAAATAAAGCTTCCCACACATGTGAAGAGAAAAACTTGTCATAAGACTTGTTGTACCTCTTGTCTCCTCCTTTCAAATTAACTTTTCCTTCTCTTCTCTTTTTGGCTCCAAGTCTTCCAGTTAAGATGTAACTATGGTTAACTTGTCTTCTTTGCCATGTCATCAATGCCATGTCATTAATGCTGTGTCAACAATGCCATGTCAGCTGCCACGTCACGTCCGTCGATTCTGACTTTGACTAGAAAGTTAATTTTACTTCAGATGATCCCAATTAAGCTTCAAGACATCTTTGGCAAAACTTGATTATGTTGACCACGAAATTGACTTTCTTAATCATGTTTGACACTGATTAAGTCTTCATTACAGTTCGGTTAAGGCCACCATGTTGATACATGGCCAACTTGATCATCCTACACACAATTAAACTCAAGACATGCTATGTAAACCCTTTTAGGATTTCTTGCAATTAGTTCATGTTAGTTCAATAATCAAATCATCAAATAAGCACAATTGAACTAGTTTAATATAAGTCTTGAATTCCTAAACTAATCAAGTAGGCGTATGCACCTAGGTTTCTCAATACAATCAATAGATCAACGTTCAATCAAAACATGCCGTTGTAATCACTCAAACATATATTCAACATTCTCCCCCTTTTGATGATTACAAAATAACTTATGTAACTTTGAGCTATTTTCTTTAATTCACATGAGAAACTCTCCCCCTCACATTATGCTTCACACAAATAAACTTCCTATAAGCATATGTTTCAATAAACACAAGGGAATTGCAATTCAAGACAAGTAAAGTATCAATAGGCAAGGTCTATACAATATGACATTCAAGTTCCTCCCCCTTAACCTATGCATACCAAACTTTTAAAGTTCAAAGTATATTTCTCCCCCTTTATTTTGTAAATGCATCCAAAAGGTGTTCAATATAAGCAATGCATAAAATTCATACACATATCAAGGAATCATTCTGATGCCAAGATTACCTCTTAGAAAGGCTAATTTAATTGTCCCTTGAGTCACATGGTCTCTAATAAAATGATGCCTAATTTCAATATGTTTAGCCTTAGAATGATGCACCGGATTTTTAGAAAGGCTAATGGCACTAGTATTATCACAATATATAGGAATATCTTTTAATTTAAGTCCAAAATCATTTAGTTGTTGTCTAATCCATAAGAGTTGAGCACAACAACTCCCTATAGCCATATATTCGGCTTCGGTGGTAGATAGGGCAACACAAGGTTGTTTCTTGGAGAACCAAGAGATAAGCATACTCCCTAGGAATTGGCATGTACCCGAAGTACTCTTCCTATTTATCTTACATCCAGCAAAGTCGGCATCACTATATGCATGTAAATCAAACAATGAATTTTTGTCATACCATAAGCCAAGAGTTGATGTATGCCTAAGATACCTAAATATTCTCTTAACCGCTAGGAAATGAGAATGCATAGGCTGACTTTGAAATCTAGCACACATGCATACACTAAACATAATGTCGGGTCTACTAGAGGTCAAATACAAAAGTGAACCAATCATGGACCTATACATTTTAGAATCATAAGGCTGTCCATTTTCATCTTTGTTAAGCTTAGTAGACACACTCATGGGAGTAGGAGAAGAATTCAAGGAATCAAAACCAAACTTTTTAAGCATATCATGAATATATTTAGTTTGACTAATATGTATACCTTTCTTAGTTTGTTTAACTTGCAGCCCTAAAAAGAATGTAAGTTCACCCATCATAGACATCTCAAATTCATTTTTCATGCAAGACTCAAACTCTTTGCACATAGCCTCATTAGTAGCACCAAATATAATGTCATCTACATATATTTGAACAATAAGCATGTCATGACCTTTTTCTTTTAAGAACAAAGTGCTATCAATTCTTCCTCTTTTAAAACCATTTTGAATTAAGAATGAAGAAAGTCTATCATACCATGCCCTAGGTGCTTGTTTCAAACCATACAAGGCTTTTGTCAATTTATAAACATGGTTTGGAAAGTTAGGATCTTCAAATCCGGGTGGTTGCTTTACATATACATTCTCATTGATAAAACCATTAAAAAATGCACTTTTGACATCCATTTGATAAAGTTTAAAACCTTTGAAACATGCAAATGTCATAAGCAACCTAATAGCTTCTAACCTAGCTACGGGTGCAAATGTTTCTTCATAGTCAATCCCTTCTTCTTGGTTGTACCCTTGTGCAACCAACCTAGCCTTGTTTCTAATAACTTCACCATCTTCATTCATTTTGTTCTTAAACACCCATTTAGTTCCAATTATGGTTTGGTCTTTAGGTCTTGGAACTAGATGCCAAACTTCATTCCTAGTGAATTGATTCAACTCATCTTGCATAGCAATAATCCATTTATCATCAAGCAAAGCATCATTAATATTTCTAGGTTCTACTTGAGAAATCAAGGCATAAGAACCATGCACATCAACAATCAAAGCAGTATTCATTAAATTTGCAGTCACATTATCTACCACATTAACATGCATATCACCATTATTAGGAGCTAAGTGAGATCTACGAGTCCTTACCCCTTGATGCAAATCGCCAATTATGAGTTGTTTGGGATGCTTGTGTTTGTCCTTCACTTGCAGCCATGATGTAGGAGCTGTAGTTTCACTATTGGAGGCCACGGGTGCAACCTCACTTTCTTCCAAGCCCACGGGTGCGTCACTATTTTCTGTCTCCTCGTGCTCGTTTCCTCCCTCTTTGCTTGGTCCATCATCTTTAGGTGTAGGAGAGTCATCTTTATCATCTTTTAAGCTCAACTTCTCCAGACCTAACTCAATATCATCATTCTCAAGCAAAGGGTCAAGTGCAATAGTTTCAATAAATTTAACATGAATGGACTCTTCTATTCTCCTAGACTTTGGATTGTAAACTCTATAAGCTCTAGAAGTTAAAGCATAGCCAACAAATACACAAGGAGTAGATTTTGCATCAAATTTATCTAAGTCATCCTTAGTGTTTAGTACATAACATTTGCAACCAAAAACTCTAAAGTAGTCAACCTTAGGTTTTCTATCATTCCAAATCTCATAAGGTGTCTTATTTATCTTCTTTCTAATAGACAACCTATTTGTAACATAGCATGCACAATTAATGGCCTCGGCCCACAAGAACTTAGGCAAATCATGTTCACAAAGCATAGTCCTAGCAATTTCTTGCAAAGTTCTATTTTTCCTTTCTACTACCCCATTTTGTTGGGGTGTTCTAGGTGAAGAGAAATCATGTCTAATGCCATATTCATCACATAGATCAATAAATGCATGATTATCAAATTCTCCTCCATGATCACTCCTAATCTTGCTAATGCTTATGTTCTTTTCATTTTGAAGCCTCTTGATTAGTTTTGAAAACTCATGAATGGTCTCATGTTTATGTGCAAGGAAAATCACCCAAGTATATCTGGAATAGTCATCAACAATCACAAAAGCATAGGATCCACCACCTAGACTTTTGAATCTACTTGGACCAAACAAATCAAGATGCAAAAGTTCTAAAACCCTAGTAGTTGAAATCTGGTTTTTAGACTTGAAAGACTCCCTAGTGTGTTTTCCACTAATGCATGACTCACAAGCATCATACATGTCAATTGTAGAAATTTTTCAATTGTAGAAATTCCTATATGTCCTAATCTTCTATGCCATATATTCACATCACTAACATTGGAAATCAAGCATTTAAGTTTGCAATCATTCAAGTCTTTCAAATTAATAGAATACACATTACCATCTCTTTTTCCTACAAGCACACATTCATTCATGGCATTTAAAAACTCACACTTTGAATCATCAAAACATATGCGCAAGCCACCATCACACAATTGAGAAATACTAAGAAGGTTAAAAGACAATCCATCAACTAATTGCACATTAGAGATAGAGAAAGAGGATACATCACCTATGGATCCTTGACCAAGGATCCTACCCTTCTTGTTGTCACCAAAAGTCACATGACCACCATTAGAGAACTTCTTGAGAGAAGAAAAAGAACTTGAGTTCCCGGTCATGTGTCTTGAGCAACCACTATCCAAGTACCACTTGGAAGCCTTAGAACTTTTGATTTTCAAGAACACCTACATTAGTTCAATTCGCTTTAGGTACCCAATTTCTTTTGGGTCCTAGGAGGTTAGCATCAAGAATCTTGATTCCCTTTGGAACCCACATTTGCTTAACTTTCTTGCCAAACACATATTGAAACTTTGGAAAAGCTTTGGCATTCAAGTTATGCATATATGCATCATTTGAAGAATGAAATGAAGTGCTAGCATACATAGAGCCTTGTGGAGCTCTAGGAGCCCTAGGATACCTTATGGGTTGCCCTAATTTCTTAGGAAACCCTACGGGTCTCTTGGGACCAGATTTGATATCCTTCTTCCAAGGCTGATTTGGCACACCCCTAATGGGAATAGGCCTATGTCTCACGGATTGGACAAATGATACATGTTCATGATGTGATTTCGAAGTACTAGCATGCATATCATTCAAAGCATTGTAGTTAGGAGGTGAAAAAATCATTTTCTTAGGAAAACAATCATCCTTCATGTCATTCAAGGAATGCAAATATCCATGTGATACGAAAGATGTAGAAATATCATGCATATCACATTTCTTCAATTTTACATCATCACCAACATAACCTAAACCCGATTTTTCCAAAGATTGTCTAAGGCATGATAAGAGTGAATCAAGTCTAGAAGATCCCACACTAAACTTTGAGAAAGATTTCTCTAGATCCTCATATCTCAATTTCAAAGCGTCTAATTCATTTTGAACAATAGAGTCATCGTGTGACTCTTGGTTCTCATTAGGCACAATAGCAATCAATTTCAAATCATCATACTCTTCTTGCAAGGTACTAAGTTTAAATTGCAAATCTTCAATCAAAGGTTCATGATCACACTTAGACATGTTATTAGCACACATGGCAGCAAGCATATCGCACTTTTCATCACATTTAGCATTTAGATCATCAATGGTCTTTTCATGCTCTTCTACCTTAGCATTTAAACAATCAATCTCATTTTTCAATTTTTTCTTTTCCTTATGCATTTTCCTATTCTTAGCATTCATGTCATTGAGTAAGGAAAACAAATCATCAATAGACACATCATCATCATCATGATCAAAAGAGTTTACCTCCTCATCCGGATTGGATGAGTTTCCTTTGGCCATCAAGCAAAGTCTAGCAACCTCGTCCTCACTTGAAGTGCTTTCGGAGTCCGAATCACTCCATGTAGCTTTGAAGGCTCTCTTGGTTTGCTCCTTGCTCTTTTCTTTCTTCTTTGGACACTCATACTTCATGTGTCCCTTCTTACCACACTCAAAGCACCTCAAATTTTTGTCTTGCTCCTCATGGTTTCCTTTTGAGTCGTTTTGATCCCCATGGCCAGATTTGAAGTTGTCCCTCCTTGAGTGGCCAAAAAGTCTACCACCTTGCTTCTTCTTGTTTATCAAGTATCTCTTGAATCTTCTTGTCATTAGGGCTACTTCCTCATCACTCAAATCATCTCCACTATCACCCTTGGAGGCAAAAGCAATGCTCTTCTTTTTGGTGTCCTCTTTTTGAGCTTCTCTTGCCTTCAAATTTGTCTCATATACCAGAAGTGATCCTACAAGCTCATCCAACTTCAAAACTTTGAGATCTTTAGCTTTTTGGATGGCTGTCACTTTGGCATCCCATGCTTCCGGAAGACTTCTCAAGTACTTTTGCACCTTTTCTTGATTGGAGAATGTCTTCCCTAAAGATTCAAGAGAATTCAGAATTTTGGTTAGTCTAATATCCATATCGGTAATAGACTCATGTGAAAGCATAGTGAACAATTCATATGAATGCATGAGCATGTTAATCTTGGACTCCTTTACTTGATTAGTTCCCTCATGCTTCATCTCTAACCTAGTCCACATATCTTTAGCCGAAATGCATGTTGAAATATGTTTAGCTTCAATTGAATTCAATGCATTAAATAAAATAGACATAGCTTTAGCATTCAAGGAAATCTTTTTCTTATCATTGTCATCCCATTTATCCCTAGGTTTTGAAATCTCCTTTTCAACATCACCAACTTTGGTGATGATGGTAGGCTCATAAGGTCCATCCTCTATGACATACCACAAATCAATATCCAGAGACATGAAATAAAGTTTCATTCTCATCTTCCAATGGTCATAGTCATCTCCATCAAAGTATGGAGGTCTACCACTAGATTGACCCTCTAATACATGATCATGTCTACCACTAGTAGATGCCATATCAAGAATCACAAATAATGCACAAGACAATTACTTCTATATGCAAGTAACCTTGATCCGATACCACTTGTTAGGATGTATGGCACCACAAGAGGGGGGGTGAATTGTGTCCTTAGTCAAATTTAGACTAGGTCACTCATTTTTCGGTTTCAATGAATTCTATCAAATTTCACCCTAAGCGGAAGCTAAATACCAAATTAAGTTCTAGTATATATGTATATGAGTCAAGGAGAACAATCAATTTAAACAAACTTGAATCTAGCAACCTAAATATCCAATTTCAAGTATGTATGATATGAGAATGCAATGCTAATTGAAATTGCTGGAAAGTAAAAGAGGCAAGAGATTTATAGTGGTTCGGCTTAACCCAAGCCTACTCCACTCCCCAAGTCCCACTTGGGAATTTCAAACACTCCAATATGGCTTTGTTCAACCGAGTCAAGCGGAACTCTTACAACCGATGTTTTTGTAGCTCAAACACCAAACTCTACACACCGTGTGGTTTGTAGCTCACCACACCAAACTCTACACACCGTGTGGTTTGTAGCTCACCACACTAACTCAATCAATAATACACCTCGGTCTCACCGAGAACACAAATCAACAAGTTGAATTCTCAAATAGGCTCTTTATGGCAGCCGGGTAGAGAAGTAGTTTAAGCTCAAGGTATGGCTCTTTGAGTAGCTAGATATGGAAGTGTTTAGGCTCAAATGTGGCTCTTTATGTTCTGGAAATCAGATTGTGCAAGCAAGAAAATGGCTCTTGAGGAAATGATAAGAATCTGGTAAGAAAGGCTCAAGAGTAACAATAAAGCTTTACTTGGCTAGTGTGTATGATCTCTCTTCAAAATCAAGTATGTAATCAAGGAATGAATGAGTGAAAGAATGAAAGCTTAGAAGATGAAGAACACTAGAGAGAGAGTGTGTAATTTTCGGCCAAGTATCTGCACCATAGACAAAGAGTTAGTTTTTATAGAAAATTGTGGAGTGTAAGCTCATGAAATGAGGGCCATTGGATTGATATGAAAGATATGGACCCTTGGATCATTAGAGACGTTAGAAGGCTTAGAGAAGTGTGAAAATGTTTACAACAAGTCTCTTTTGGTAGGAAGAAATAATGGCTTTTGGATGGATATAGACTTTGGAGGCATCTTGGAAGATACAACAATTGACTTGAGAAAAGTTTGTCTTTTAGGTGGAGTAAATCATGGCTTTTGGATGGATATAGACTTTAGATGCATCTTGAAAGATACAACAATTGACTTGAGAAAAGTTTGTCTCTTAGGTGGAATAAATGATGGCCTTTGGATCAAATGAAGATTCAATTTTGGCCATAGGATGTAAAGTAGGAGAGATAAGAATAAAGCTTGAATCTTTGGCCATTGGATTAAAATGTGATTTTGATGTAGAGAGAATATGATCCATTGGATGTGGAGTGTCTTGGTGGGAAAGAGAAATGGTTTTGAAATAAAGCTTCCCACACATGTGAAGAGAAAAACTTGTCATAAGACTTGTTGTACCTCTTGTCTCCTCCTTTCAAATTAACTTTTCCTTCTCTTCTCTTTTTGGCTCCAAGTCTTCCAGTTAAGATGTAACTATGGTTAACTTGTGTTCTTTGCCATGTCATCAATGCCATGTCATTAATGCCGTGTCAACAATGCCATGTCAGCTGCCACGTCACGTCCGTCGATTCTGACTTTGACTAGAAAGTTAATTTTACTTCAATTGATCCCAATTAAGCTTCAAGACATCTTTGGCAAAACTTGATTATGTTGACCACGAAATTGACTTTCTTAATCATGTTTGACACTGATTAAGTCTTCATTACAGTTCGGTTAAGGTCACCATGTTGATACATGGCCAACTTGATCATCCTACACACAATTAAACTCAAGACATGCTATGTAAACCCTTTTAGGATTTCTTGCAATTAGTTCATGTTAGTTCAATAATCAAATCATCAAATAAGCACAATTGAACTAGTTTAATATAAGTCTTGAATTCCTAAACTAATCAAGTAGGCGTATGCACCTAGGTTTCTCAATACAATCAATAGATCAAAGTTCAATCAAAACATGCCGTTGTAATCACTCAAACATATATTCAACAGTACGAAAGTTAAACTAGAAAGTTGGACTTCTAAGAACACTAAATAGAGTGCAACGGTCCACTTTGATGCTTTACGAATGCCCAATTCTATCCATAGACGAGATTTTCAAGTTTTGTGCATTTTCAAACATAACTTTCTTTATTGGCAACTTTATAGAACGAATCGTTGTACAAAAGCTAAAAAATCAAGTTAGACTGCTAAGAACACTAGATAGAGTACAACGGTCGACTTTGATGCTTTGGGAATGCTCAATTCTGTCCATAGATGAGCTTTTAAGGTTTTGTGCAATTTCAAGCATAACTTGGTCTATTGGCATCTTTACCTAACGAAACGTTGTACGAAAGCTAACCTAGAAAGTTAGACTTCTAAGAACACTAAATGGAGTGCAACGGTCCACTTTGATGCTTTACGAATGCCCAATTCTGTCCATAGACGAGATTTTCAAGTTTTGTGCATTTTCAAACATAACTTTCTTTATTGGCATCTTTATAGAACGAAACGTTGTACAAAAGCTAAAAAATCAAGTTAGACTGCTAAGAACACTAGATAGAGTACAACGGTCGACTTTGATGCTTTGGGAATGCTCAATTCTGTCCATAGATGAGCTTTTAAGGTTTTGTGCAATTTCAAGCATAACTTGCTCTATTGGCATCTTTACCTAACGAAACGTTGTACGAAAGCTAAACTAGAAAGTTAGACTTCTAAGAACACTAAGTAGAGTGCAACGGTCCACTTTGATGCTTTACGAATGCTCAATTCTGTCCATCGACGAGATTTTCAAGTTTTGTGCATTTTCAAACATAACTTGCTTTATTGGCATCTTTATAGAACGAAACGTTGTACAAAAGCTAAACAATCAAGTTAGACTACTAAGAACACTAGATAGAGTACAACGGTCGACTTTGATGGTATGGGAATGCTCAATTCTGTCCGTAGATGAGCTTTTAAGGTTTTGTGCAATTTCAAGCATAACTTGGTCTATTGGCATCTTTACCTAACGAAACGTTGTACGAAAGCTAAACTAGAAAGTTAGACTTCTAAGAACAGTAAATAGAGTGCAACGGTCCACTTTGATGCTTTACGAATGCTCAATTCTGTCCATAGACGAGATTTTCAAGTTTTGTGCATTTCCAAATATAACTTGCTTTATTGGCATCTTTATAGAACGAAACGTTGTACAAAAGCTAAACAATCAAGTTAGACTGCTAAGAACACTAGATAGAGTACAACGGTCGACTTTGATGCTTTGGGAATGCTCAATTCTGTCTATAGATGAGCTTTTAAGGTTTTGTACAATTTCAAGCATAACTTGGTCTATTGGCATCTTTACCTAACGAAACGTTGTACGAAAGCTAAACTAGAAAGTTAGACTTCTAAGAACACTAAATACAGTGCAACGGTCCACTTTGATGCTTTACGAATGCTCAATTCTGTCCATAGACGAGATTTTCAAGTTTTGTGCATTTTCAAACATAACTTGCTTTATTGGCATCTTTAAAGAACGAAACGTTGTACAAAAGCTAAACAATCAAGTTAGACTGCTAAGAACACTAGATAGAGTACAACGGTCGACTTTGATGCTTTGGGAATGCTCAATTCTGTCCATAGATGAGCTTTTAAGGTTTTGTGCAATTTCAAGCATAACTTGCTCTATTGGCATCTTTACCTAACGAAACGTTGTACGAAAGCTAAACTAGAAAGTTAGACTTCTAAGAACACTAAGTAGAGTGCAACGGTCCACTTTGATGCTTTACGAATGCTCAATTCTGTCCATAGACGAGATTTTCAAGTTTTGTGCATTTTCAAACATAACTTGCTTTATTGGCATCTTTATAGAACGAAACGTTGTACAAAAGCTAAACAATCAAGTTAGACTACTAAGAACACTAGATAGAGTACAACGGTCGACTTTGATGCTATGGGAATGCTCAATTCTGTCCGTAGATGAGCTTTTAAGGTTTTGTGCAATTTCAAGCATAACTTGGTCTATTGGCATCTTTACCTAACGAAACGTTGTACGAAAGCTAAACTAGAAAGTTAGACTTCTAAGAACAGTAAATAGAGTGCAACGGTCCACTTTGATGCTTTACGAATGCTCAATTCTGTCCATAGACGAGATTTTCAAGTTTTGTGCATTTCCAAATATAACTTGCTTTATTGGCATCTTTATAGAACGAAACGTTGTACAAAAGCTAAACAATCAAGTTAGACTGCTAAGACCACTAGATAGAGTACAACGGTCGACTTTGATGCTTTGGGAATGCTCAATTCTGTCTATAGATGAGCTTTTAAGGTTTTGTGCAATTTCAAGCATAACTTGGTCTATTGGCATCTTTACCTAACGAAACGTTGTACGAAAGCTAAACTAGAAAGTTAGACTTCTAATAACACTAAATACAGTGCAACGGTCCACTTTGATGCTTTACGAATGCTCAATTCTGTCCATAGACGAGATTTTCAAGTTTTGTGCATTTTCAAACATAACTTGCTTTATTGGCATCTTTAAAGAACGAAACGTTGTACAAAAGCTAAACAATCAAGTTAGACTACTAAGAACACTAGATAGAGTACAACGGTCGACTTTGATGCTATGGGAATGCTCAATTCTGTCCATAGATGAGCTTTTAAGGTTTTGTGCAATTTCAAGCATAACTTGGTCTATTGGCATCTTTACCTAACGAAACGTTGTACGAAAGCTAAACTAGAAAGTTAGACTTCTAAGAACAGTAAATAGAGTGCAACGGTCCACTTTGATGCTTTACGAATGCTCAATTCTGTCCATAGACGAGATTTTCAAGTTTTGTGCATTTCCAAATATAACTTGCTTTATTGGCATCTTTATAGAACGAAACGTTGTACAAAAGCTAAACAATCAAGTTAGACTACTAAGAACACTAGATAGAGTACAACGGTCGACTTTGATGCTATGGGAATGCTCAATTCTGTCCGTAGATGAGCTTTTAAGGTTTTGTGCAATTTCAAGCATAACTTGGTCTATTGGCATCTTTACCTAACGAAACGTTGTACGAAAGCTAAACTAGAAAGTTAGACTTCTAAGAACAGTAAATAGAGTGCAACGGTCCACTTTGATGCTTTACGAATGCTCAATTCTGTCCATAGACGAGATTTTCAAGTTTTGTGCATTTCCAAATATAACTTGCTTTATTGGCATCTTTATAGAACGAAACGTTGTACAAAAGCTAAACAATCAAGTTAGACTGCTAAGAACACTAGATAGAGTACAACGGTCGACTTTGATGCTTTGGGAATGCTCAATTCTGTCTATAGATGAGCTTTTAAGGTTTTGTGCAATTTCAAGCATAACTTGGTCTATTGGCATCTTTACCTAACGAAACGTTGTACGAAAGCTAAACTAGAAAGTTAGACTTCTAATAACACTAAATACAGTGCAACGGTCCACTTTGATGCTTTACGAATGCTCAATTCTGTCCATAGACGAGATTTTCAAGTTTTGTGCATTTTCAAACATAACTTGCTTTATTGGCATCTTTAAAGAACGAAACGTTGTACAAAAGCTAAACAATCAAGTTAGACTACTAAGAACACTAGATAGAGTACAACGGTCGACTTTGATGCTATGGGAATGCTCAATTCTGTCCATAGATGAGCTTTTAAGGTTTTGTGCAATTTCAAGCATAACTTGGTCTATTGGCATCTTTACCTAACGAAACGTTGTACGAAAGCTAAACTAGAAAGTTAGACTTCTAAGAACAGTAAATAGAGTGCAACGGTCCACTTTGATGCTTTACGAATGCTCAATTCTGTCCATAGACGAGATTTTCAAGTTTTGTGCATTTCCAAATATAACTTGCTTTATTGGCATCTTTATAGAACGAAACGTTGTACAAAAGCTAAACAATCAAGTTAGACTACTAAGAACACTAGATAGAGTACAACGGTCGACTTTGATGCTATGGGAATGCTCAATTCTGTCCGTAGATGAGCTTTTAAGGTTTTGTGCAATTTCAAGCATAACTTGGTCTATTGGCATCTTTACCTAACGAAACGTTGTACGAAAGCTAAACTAGAAAGTTAGACTTCTAAGAACAGTAAATAGAGTGCAACGGTCCACTTTGATGCTTTACGAATGCTCAATTCTGTCCATAGACGAGATTTTCAAGTTTTGTGCATTTCCAAATATAACTTGCTTTATTGGCATCTTTATAGAACGAAACGTTGTACAAAAGCTAAACAATCAAGTTAGACTGCTAAGAACACTAGATAGAGTACAACGGTCGACTTTGATGCTTTGGGAATGCTCAATTCTGTCTATAGATGAGCTTTTAAGGTTTTGTACAATTTCAAGCATAACTTGGTCTATTGGCATCTTTACCTAACGAAACGTTGTACGAAAGCTAAACTAGAAAGTTAGACTTCTAAGAACACTAAATACAGTGCAACGGTCCACTTTGATGCTTTACGAATGCTCAATTCTGTCCATGGACGAGATTTTCAAGTTTTGTGCATTTTCAAACATAACTTGCTTTATTGGCATCTTTAAAGAACGAAACGTTGTACAAAAGCTAAACAATCAAGTTAGACTGCTAAGAACACTAGATAGAGTACAACGGTCGACTTTGATGCTTTGGGAATGCTCAATTCTGTCCATAGATGAGCTTTTAAGGTTTTGTGCAATTTCAAGCATAACTTGCTCTATTGGCATCTTTACCTAACGAAACGTTGTACGAAAGCTAAACTAGAAAGTTAGACTTCTAAGAACACTAAGTAGAGTGCAACGGTCCACTTTGATGCTTTACGAATGCTCAATTCTGTCCATAGACGAGATTTTCAAGTTTTGTGCATTTTCAAACATAACTTGCTTTATTGGCATCTTTATAGAACGAAACGTTGTACAAAAGCTAAACAATCAAGTTAGACTACTAAGAACACTAGATAGAGTACAACGGTCGACTTTGATGCTATGGGAATGCTCAATTCTGTCCGTAGATGAGCTTTTAAGGTTTTGTGCAATTTCAAGCATAACTTGGTCTATTGGCATCTTTACCTAACGAAACGTTGTACGAAAGCTAAACTAGAAAGTTAGACTTCTAAGAACAGTAAATAGAGTGCAACGGTCCACTTTGATGCTTTACGAATGCTCAATTCTGTCCATAGACGAGATTTTCAAGTTTTGTGCATTTCCAAATATAACTTGCTTTATTGGCATCTTTATAGAACGAAACGTTGTACAAAAGCTAAACAATCAAGTTAGACTGCTAAGACCACTAGATAGAGTACAACGGTCGACTTTGATGCTTTGGGAATGCTCAATTCTGTCTATATATGAGCTTTTAAGGTTTTGTGCAATTTCAAGCATAACTTGGTCTATTGGCATCTTTACCTAACGAAACGTTGTACGAAAGCTAAGCTAGAAAGTTAGACTTCTAATAACACTAAATACAGTGCAACGGTCCACTTTGATGCTTTACGAATGCTCAATTCTGTCCATAGACGAGATTTTCAAGTTTTGTGCATTTTCAAACATAACTTGCTTTATTGGCATCTTTAAAGAACGAAACGTTGTACAAAAGCTAAACAATCAAGTTAGACTACTAAGAACACTAGATAGAGTACAACGGTCGACTTTGATGCTATGGGAATGCTCAATTCTGTCCATAGATGAGCTTTTAAGGTTTTGTGCAATTTCAAGCATAACTTGGTCTATTGGCATCTTTACCTAACGAAACGTTGTACGAAAGCTAAACTAGAAAGTTAGACTTCTAAGAACACTACATAGAGTGCAACGGTCCACTTTGATGCTTTAGGAATCCCCAATTCTGTCCATAGACGAGATTTTCAAGTTTTGTGCATTTTCAAACATAAGTTGCTTTATTGGCATCTTTATAGAACGAAACGTTGTACAAAAGCTAAACAATCTGTTGGACCTATGGTCCTATATGTCTAATTTTGATGATATTAAATCATTTATAAATGATAATGAAACATTAAAGCAATATTTGATTTATATGAATTGAATTTAAATGACTATATATTTTTGAGATAGTGCTGGAAATTAAGTTTTGAAAACAAACATACATGAACTAAGTTAGAGCATCAATTTTCCAATTATCATATCTTAACCAACTTAGGTCCAAATGACTTGAAACTTGAATCACATATACATGAAGGTTTAATATATGTTCTAGGACTATAATCATGAGAAATTAAGTGCATCACATATATATTTGGTCATATGCTTAAATTCCGCCAAAACTAGGTTTTACCTAATTTTGTGCATATGTGTTCTTTGTGAACGTGGTGAACCAAATGAACTCCGATTTAAATGAAATTTCGTGTGCATCTTAGTTTCATCACTATGAACATATTTGATTTAGTAAAGTTCAAGAGAAAAGGTCATTTACACTGAGTTTGCAAAATGACTTTGAATTTACACTTAGAATTTATCGGTTTCACTATTAGTGACCTAATTGCTTGGTTGAGTGACCAAACGATTTCCGATTGTTATGAAATTTTACATGGACATTCTAATACATATAAAATGATTTATCATGCAGTAATATGAATTTTCTGGGTTGTTTTTCTAATATAATTAACCTATGCGCTCTATATGAAGCTCTTTGAGCTTACATGCAATTGGGGAGTTCTACCTCCTATTTCCTTGTAGGTTAATCATCATTGTGGTCTCATATGGCTCAGAATTCAGTATGTTCAAGAGTGGTCGAAGTCCAGTTTCTAAGAATGAGCTTGGAGCTCTAGGAAACTATGAAAAATCCTATATTTGCCAACTTTCCACTAAGGCACTTTATCAAGTTGAATGAATCAAACATTGAGGCTATTGGTTGTGGTCTTCATGGAGATACAACTCTTTTCAAACATGTGGGACAAACCTTGTCCTCTCTATCATTAGTGATATATTCTTGTTTGACATTTTCACTCAAGACATGTGCTACCAAGAAAGTTAGGTTGGTGAAATCAAACAAGATCCTTGACATTTTCACTCAAGACATGTGCTACCAAGAAAGTTATGTTGGTGCAATCAAACAAGATCATTGACTAAGGGATCACTTTTGAAGTCTTTGATTCAAAATGAAGGGACAAGATGGCATAGTACAATCTACATCCATGGCTGAGAATTAAAGAGAGTTTGAATGGTCAAGATTTGAAGACATACATTGATCAAATGGTTGTGCATAAGACAACTTTCTTGCTTGCAATTTTTGACTTAAAAAAGGGAGCATGTGCAACGTCTATATGCTCTATGGTGGAGATTTGTTTGCTCAAATCATCAATGACCAAGATTAGGAGCTGCAATGGATGGTAGAGATCAACTCTTGAAGTTTGATCCAATGGCTGCAAGCATAGGAGAGAATTGCCTTTAAAAGAGGATCTTCCCTTTCATACAACTTGGAGAAGCATTTACAATCAAGAGAGAACTTTGTTCAAAGCTTTCAAGCATTCAAGCATCCATTGTCTACTAAAATCCCAGCTTCTTCTTGAGCCACTACTCAAGGCCTTCTCACCATTTTGCTGCTGCAAAGAGAGGGTGCTTTCACTTAAGCTCAAGGTGTTATTTCTCCCAAAATCACCTCACCTTACCTACTTGAAAATCCTACCCGTGAGTGTGTGATTGTTGTTATTGAAAGTTCTTCACTTAAATAGCTTAGTGCTAGTTGTGAGAACCTTGGCTAAAAAACCCATTGAGAAAGTCCCTTTGTTAGGGCATATTACAAACATTGAAGTTTGAGGGAGTTCTTAGAAACCCTTGGTTGTAAAGTTTGAAGATTGTCTTGAAATCTTCAGTTTCAAGGGTGACCTAAAAACCCTTGTGAGTTTTGTGGAGCTCTTGAGAAAACCACATCCTTAGTGGAGGTTGAAAATCCTAGGTTGGTGAACCTAGGTAGTAGACGTAGGAGAAGGGTCTCCGAACTACTATAAATCGTTGTGTCAATTTTTGTTCATTGCATTGTTTGCATGTTGATTGACTAAGTGTTTAATTGTTTCCTAAACTATTTTGGTCATTGCAAGACCATGCATTAAAACTGATTTTCTGCCCTTGTGTGTTGATAATTTGCTTGAGGTTGATAATTGCATTAGTGGAGGTTTCTTTGTTAATTGTCATTAATTTGTTTAAATTGAAAAAGGGATTCCAATTGGAATTTGGGGACACAATTCACCCCCCCTCTTGTGTTAAACTCGATCCGTCAATTGGTATCGGAGCAGGTTAGCTAAAACTAGGAGTTATATCCTATTTGGCATATTTATGGCAAATATTAATTCTTATGGTGAGGCCGAAGGTCTATCCATGAATAGACCACCATTTTTCAATGGCTTGCAATACGGTTTTTGGAAAAATAGGATGAAAATTTTTATAAATTCCATTGATTATGATTTGTGGGAAGTTGTAGAGAATGGTCCTTATGTTCCTAGGAAACTTTTGGGTGATGAGATGGTAGATAAGGAAAAGAGTGAGTTTACTAAGGAAGATAAGAGATTACTTAGCCTAAATAATAAGGCAATCAACACTTTGCACATTGCACTTATTAGGAGTGAATTTGATTACATAGCTCAATGTAAGAGTGCAAAGGAGATTTGGGATATGTTAGAGTTGAAGCATGAAGGAACAAGTCAAGTGAAGGACTCTAAGATAAACATGCTAGTCACCGAGTTTGAGACCTTTAGAATGAAGAAGGGTGAGAGCATTAGGGAGATGTTTTCTAGACTTACTTGCATATGTAATGAATTAGAAGCTTTGAACAAACCATATGAGGAAGTTGATAAGGTCCAAAAGATCCTTAGGAGTTTACCTAGGATTTGGAAAGATAAGGTAGTAGCCATTAAAGAGGCTAAAGACCTTAGGAAGCTTAAGATAGAGGAATTAATAGGAAGTCTAATGACACATGAGTTGGAGATGTCAAGATTAGATGAGGAAGATGCACCACCTAAGAAAAATGGCTTAGCTCTTAGGATCAATAGTGACACTAGTTCGGATTCTAGTGATGATGATAGTGAAATAGGGGCAGCCCTATTAGCTAAGCATTTCAAGAAGTTCTTGAAGATGAACAAACGTGGAGGATTCAAGAATAGAAAGGCTTTTAAAGAAAAGAGAGAGGAGATAGAGAAAGAAAAGAGTACTTGCTTTAAGTGTGGCAAAGTAGGTCACTTTATGGCCGATTGCCCTAAGCTTCAAAAGAAGAAGCATAAGGAATATAGAGAGAAAGAGAAGAAGAAGGACAAAGGGAAGAAGGAGAAGAAGGCATTCAAGGCCACTTGGGATGATTCTTCATCATCATCTTCAAGTGATAGTGAAGAGGAACTCCAAGCCAACTTGTGTCTCATGGCAAATGAGGAAGAGGAAGTGTCCTCATCAAATTCGGATGAGATGGTGTGCTTAAAATCCAAATCCGAATCATGCAAATGGTATTTGGATAGTGGTTGTTCTAGACACATGACGGGAGATGCTTCATTATTCACATCCTTTGAAGCAAAGAAGAATGGAGGATTTGTGACCTTTGGAGACAAGGTCAAAGGTAAGATCCTAGGCTTGGGATCCATAGGTAACTCTTCTTTCTCCCTTAGTGAAGTAAGATTGGTTGAAAATTTATCTTTTAATTTATTGAGTGTTAGTCATTTAGCCGATAAAGGCTTTGATATTCTTTTCAAAAATGATAAATGTTATGTGTTTGATGTTTATGGTAATGTTGTGAAATTAGGAAGTAGAAGTGGTGATATGTATGTAATGCATTTTGATGCTATGAAAAATTCTAAAATATCTTGCTTGTTTGCTAAGAATGATGATGCTTTGCATTGGCATAGAAGATTAGGTCATATCGGAATGTCTACATTGAAAAAGTTGTGTGCCAATGAACTTATTAGAGGATTGCCTAAGTTAAATTTCAATGTTGAACATGTTTGTGATGTTTGTGTTAGGGGTAAACAAACTAAAGAGTCTTTTAAGCCTAAACTTGATATTAGTACTTCTAGACCTCTAGAATTGTTACATATGGATTTATTTGGTCCTAGTAGAGTTAGGAGTCTAGGTGGAAAATACTATGCATTTGTTATTGTGGATGATTATACTAGATTTACATGGTGTTTGTTTCTTGTGCATAAAAGTGATGCATTGCATGCTTTTGAAAACTTACTTAGGAGATTGCAAAATGAGCATAACTTAAAGGTTTCAAAAATTAGAAGTGACCATGGAGGTGAATTTGAAAATGCTAATTTTGATTCTTTGTGTGCTTCTTTTGGTATTAAACACGAGTTTAGTGCTCCTAGGACACCTCAACAAAATGGGGTTGTAGAAAGGAAGAATAGAACTTTACAAGAACTAGGAAGAACCATGCTTTTAGAATATAATCTTCCTAAATATTTTTGGGCCGAAGCTACTAGTAATGCATGTTATGTGAGTAATAGACTTAGCATTAGAAAAGGATTAAAGAAAACTCCTTATGAACTCTTGTATGGCAAGAAACCTAAAGTAGATTACTTTAAGGTTTTTGGTGCTAAATGTTTTATTTTAAATACCAAAGACAATTTGGATAAATTTGATGCAAAGAGTGACATTGGAATATTTTTAGGATATTCATCATCATCTAAAGCATATAGAGTATTTAACTCTAGAACTAAAATTGTGGAAGAAAGTGTAAATGTTAAATTCGATGATATGACCACACTTGCTCCAAATGTGCGTGTAGAAAATAAATTTTCAGGTTTGGAACATCCTTTGAAGCACAAAAATGAAGGTACACATGGAGTACAATTGCTAGAAGAAGATGAAGATGATGTCCCTTTGGTGGAGAACTTAAGGGAGATGAATATCTCAAATGAAGAAACACCACCAAATGAAGAAAGTGAAGGTGAACCCGAGGGAAATGAAGAACCAAAAGAAGCTGAAAATGCTATGGAACAACCGGGTGTTCACAAATACAAGGTGATGAAGTCTCATCCAAAAGAACTAATTATTGGAGACTTGCATCAAGGAAGGCAACTAAGAGCCAAAAGGGACTCTACGGTTAATTCTAATCCTTTAAACTCTTTTACCATGCTTTCTTTAGTAGAGCCTAAAAATGTTCGTGATGCTTTGCATGATGATGATTGGGTGTATGCCATGCAAGAGGAGTTAGAACAATTTGAGAGAAGTAAGGTTTGGACTCTTTGTCCTAAACCTAAAGACCACACCATTATAGGAACAAAATGGGTCTATAGGAATAAGATGGATGAAAATGGTAATGTAACTAGGAACAAAGCTAGATTAGTGGCCCAAGGATATTGCCAAGAAGAGGGCATTGACTTTGATGAAACCTTTGCACCGGTTGCAAGGTTAGAGGCTATTAGATTATTGCTTGCATTTGCATGTTACAAAAATATCAAACTTTTTCAAATGGATGTGAAAAGTGCATTTTTAAATGGTGTGATAAATGAGGAAGTTTATGTTAAACAACCTCCCGGATTTGAAAGTAAGAAATTTTCAAACCATGTTTACAAACTAGACAAGGCTTTATATGGTTTAAAACAAGCTCCTAGAGCTTGGTATGAAAGATTGTCTAAGTTCTTGCTTGAAAATGGTTTTCAATGTGGTAGTATTGATGATACTTTGTTTATTAAATACAAAGGTCTTGATATGCTAATTGTGCAAATATATGTTGATGATATTGTGTTTGGTGCTACATTAGAATCTATGTGTGAAGATTTTGCATTATGCATGAAGAATGAATTTGAAATGAGTATGATGGGTGAGTTGACTTACTTTCTAGGTTTACAAATTAAACAAACCCCACTTGGCACTCACATTAGTCAAACTAAGTATACAAATGAGATATTAAAACGGTTTGGCATGGATATTTCTAAAGGTTCATCCACACCTATGGGAGTGGGAACCAAATTAGAACCCGACCTAGATGGTAATGATGTTGATCAAAAGAGATATAGGTCAATGATTGGTAGTTTACTTTAGTTGACCGCATCTAGGCCCGATATTATGTTTAGTGTTTGCATGTGTGCAAGATTTCAATCTAATCCTAAGCAAACACATCTCATGGCCATAAAGAAGATTCTTAGGTACTTAAAGGACACACCTTCCCTAGGGTTGTGGTATGATAAGAAATCTTCATTTGACTTGCATTCATTTGTAGATGCCGACTTTGCGGGTTGTAAAATAAATAGGAAAAGTACTAGTGGTACTTGTCAATACCTAGGAAATATGCTCATATCTTGGTTCTCCAAGAAGCAAACATGTGTTGCTTTGAGCACTACCGAAGCCGAATATATGGCTATTGGTAGTTGTACTTGCCAATTGCTTTGGATTAAACAACAAATGCTTGATTTTAATATGGAATTTTCAAACATTCCAATTCTTTGTGATAACATAAGTGCCATACATTTGTCTAAGAATCCTAGATATCATGGTAAAGCTAAGCATATAGACATTAGACATCATTTCATTAGAGATCATGTTGCTAAAAAGAACATTGTGCTTGAACATGTAGAAGGGGAACATAATATTGCTGATTTGTTCACTAAACCTTTAGCTAAGGATAGATTCATAAAACTAAGAAATGCATTGGGTTTGTGTGAAGCACCTTGAGAGCATATTACTTGAAGGGGGAGTAACCTAGTGTCATTAGGAGGCCATGGGTCACTTAGTGTGATAGGCTCCAAATTAGGTCACTTAGGTTCTATTAGTTCAATTGGTGTGTAGTCATGATTATTTGTTGATGAGAACTAGTTTTGATATTATTTGAAGAATGTTTATGGTCTTAAATCACTTTTGTGATAAAATCTCAAAAATGCTTATAAATCTTTTACAAAACTTGCATCAACCCCTTAGTTCTCCACTTTTTGAATTATTACAAAAAGGGGGAGAGACATGATGATAAATTGCATTAAAAATCATTTGCCAAAATGCATATATAGGCATAACTTAAGGGGGAGTGTATATGCCATGATTGGGAGAGAATAGATGTTAAAGTAAGGGGGAGCTAAGCTTACTTAACTAAAGTTGTATATGAGTTTCAAAATTATTTTAAATTGATATCATTAAACTTTTTAATGCACTTTGAATTGATATTAAATTCAATTACAATCAAATAGACATTTATATCATGCATGTTTTGTAATCATCAAAAAGGGGGAGATTGTTGGACCTATGGTCCTATATGTCTAATTTTGATGATATTAAATCATTTATAAATGATAATGAAACATTAAAGCAATATTTGATTTATATGAATTGAATTTAAATGACTATATATTTTTGAGATAGTGCTGGAAATTAAGTTTTGAAAACAAACATACATGAACTAAGTTAGAGCATCAATTTTCCAATTATCATATCTTAACCAACTTAGGTCCAAATGACTTGAAACTTGAATCACATATACATGAAGGTTTAATATATGTTCTAGGACTATAATCCTGAGAAATTAAGTGCATCACATATATATTTGGTCATATGCTTAAATTCCGCCAAAATTAGGTTTTACCTAATTTTGTGCATATGTGTTCTTTGTGAACGTGGTGAACCAAATGAACTCCGATTTAAATGAAATTTCGTGTGCATCTTAGTTTCATCACTATGAACATATTTGATTTAGTAAAGTTCAAGAGAAAAGGTCATTTACACTGAGTTTGCAAAATGACTTTGAATTTACACTTAGAATTTATCGGTTTCACTATTAGTGACCTAATTGCTTGGTTGAGTGACCAAACGATTTCCGATTGTTATGAAATTTTACATGGACATTCTAATACATATAAAATGATTTATCATGCAGTAATATGAATTTTCTGGGTTGTTTTTCTAATATAATTAACCTATGCGCTCTATATGAAGCTCTTTGAGCTTACATGCAATTGGGGAGTTCTACCTCCTATTTCCTTGTAGGTTAATCATCATTGTGGTCTCATATGGCTCAGAATTCAGTATGTTCAAGAGTGTTCGAAGTCCAGTTTCGAAGAATGAGCTTGGAGCTCTAGGAAACTATGAAAAATCCTATATTTGCCAACTTTCCACTAAGGCACTTTATCAAGTTGAATGAATCAAACATTGAGGCTATTGGTTGTGGTCTTCATGGAGATACAACTCTTTTCAAACATGTGGGACAAACCTTGTCCTCTCTATCATTAGTGATATATTCTTGTTTGACATTTTCACTCAAGACATGTGCTACCAAGAAAGTTAGGTTGGTGAAATCAAACAAGATCCTTGACATTTTCACTCAAGACATGTGCTACCAAGAAAGTTATGTTGGTGCAATCAAACAAGATCATTGACTAAGGGATCACTTTTGAAGTCTTTGATTCAAAATGAAGGGACAAGATGGCATAGTACAATCTACATCCATGGCTGAGAATTAAAGAGAGTTTGAATGGTCAAGATTTGAAGACATACATTGATCAAATGGTTGTGCATAAGACAACTTTCTTGCTTGCAATTTTTGACTTAAAAAAGGGAGCATGTGCAACGTCTATATGCTCTATGGTGGAGATTTGTTTGCTCAAATCATCAATGACCAAGATTAGGAGCTGCAATGGATGGTAGAGATCAACTCTTGAAGTTTGATCCAATGGCTGCAAGCATAGGAGAGAATTGCCTTTAAAAGAGGATCTTCCCTTTCATACAACTTGGAGAAGCATTTACAATCAAGAGAGAACTTTGTTCAAAGCTTTCAAGCATTCAAGCATCCATTGTCTACTAAAATCCCAGCTTCTTCTTGAGCCACTACTCAAGGCCTTCTCACCATTTTGCTGCTGCAAAGAGAGGGTGCTTTCACTTAAGCTCAAGGTGTTATTTCTCCCAAAATCACCTCACCTTACCTACTTGAAAATCCTACCCGTGAGTGTGTGATTGTTGTTATTGAAAGTTCTTCACTTAAATAGCTTAGTGCTAGTTGTGAGAACCTTGGCTAAAAAACCCATTGAGAAAGTCCCTTTGTTAGGGCATATTACAAACATTGAAGTTTGAGGGAGTTCTTAGAAACCCTTGGTTGTAAAGTTTGAAGATTGTCTTGAAATCTTCAGTTTCAAGGGTGACCTAAAAACCCTTGTGAGTTTTGTGGAGCTCTTGAGAAAACCACATCCTTAGTGGAGGTTGAAAATCCTAGGTTGGTGAACCTAGGTAGTAGACGTAGGAGAAGGGTCTCCGAACTACTATAAATCGTTGTGTCAATTTTTGTTCATTGCATTGTTTGCATGTTGATTGACTAAGTGTTTAATTGTTTCCTAAACTATTTTGGTCATTGCAAGACCATGCATTAAAACTGATTTTCTGCCCTTGTGTGTTGATAATTTGCTTGAGGTTGATAATTGCATTAGTGGAGGTTTCTTTGTTAATTGTCATTAATTTGTTTAAATTGAAAAAGGGATTCCAATTGGAATTTGGGGACACAATTCACCCCCCCTCTTGTGTTAAACTCGATCCGTCACAATCAAGTTAGACTGCTAAGAACACTAGATAGAGTACAACGGTCGACTTTGATGCTTTGGTAATGCTCAATTCTGTCCATAGATGAGCTTTTAAGGTTTTGTGCAATTTCAAGCATAACTTGGTCTATTGGCATCTTCACCTAACGAAACATTGCACGAAAACTAAACTAGCAAGTTAAACTTCTAAGAACACTAAATAGAGTACAACGGTCGACTTTGATGCTTTGGGAATGCTCAATTCTATCCATAGATGAGCTTTTAAGGTTTTGTACAATTTCAAGCATAACTTGGTCTATTGGCATCTTTACCTAACGAAACGTTGTACGAAAGCTAAACTAGAAAGTTAGACTTCTAAGAACACTAAATAGAGTGCAACGGTCCACTTTGATGCTTTAGGAATGCCCAATTCTGTCCATAGACGAGATTTTCAATTTTTGTGCATTTTCAAACATAAGTTGCTTTATTGGCATCTTTATAGCACGAAACGTTGTACAAAAGCTAAACAATCAAGTTAGACTGCTAAGAACACTAGATAGAGTACAACGGTCGACTTTGATGCTTTGGGAATGCTCAATTCTGTCCATAGATGAGCTTTTAAGGTTTTGTGCAATTTCAAGCATAACTTGGTCTATTGGCATCTTCACCTAACGAAACATTGCACGAAAGCTAAACTAGCAAGTTAAACTTCTAAGAAAACTAAATAGAGTACAACGGTCGACTTTGATGCTTTGGGAATGCTCAATTCTATCCATAGATGAGCTTTTAAGGTTTTGTGCAATTTCAAGCATAGCTTTGTCTATTGGCATCTTTACCTAACGAAACGTTGTACGAAAGCTAAACTAGAAAGTTAGACTTCTAAGAACACTAAATAGTGTGCAACAGTCCACTTTGATGCTTTACGAATGCTCAATTCTGTCCATAGACGAGATTTTCAAGTTTTGTGCATTTCCAAACATAACATGCTTTATTGGCATCTTTGTAGAACGAAACGTTGTACAAAAGCTAAACAATCAAGTTAGACTGCTAAGAACACTAGATAGAGTACAACGGTCGACTTTGATGCTTTGGGATTGCCCAATTCTGTCCATAGATGAGCTTTTAAGCATTTGTGCAATTTCAAGCATAACTTGGTCTATTGGCATCTTTTCCTAACGAAACGTTGTACGAAAGCTAAACTAGAAAGTTAGACTTCTAAGAACACTAAATAGAGTGCAACGGTCGACTTTGATGATTTACGAATGCCCAATTCTACCCATACATGAGATTTTCAAGTTTTGTGCATTTTCAAACATAACTTTCTTTATCGGCATCTTTATAGAACGAATCGTTGTACAAAAGCTAAAAAATCAAGTTAGACTGCTAAGAACACTAGATAGAGTACAACGGTCGACTTTGATGCTTTGGTAATGCTCAATTCTGTCCATAGATGAGCTTTTAAGGTTTTGTGCAATTTCAAGCATAACTTGGTCTATTGGCATCTTCACCTAACGAAACATTGCACGAAAGCTAAACTAGCAAGTTAAACTTCTAAGAACACTAAATAGAGTACAACGGTCGACTTTGATGCTTTGGGAATGCTCAATTCTATCCATAGATGAGCTTTTAAGGTTTTGTACAATTTCAAGCATAACTTGGTCTATTAGCATCTTTACCTAACGAAACGTTGTACGAAAGCTAAACTAGAAAGTTAGACTTCTAAGAACACTAAATAGAGTGCAACGGTCCACTTTGATGCTTTAGGAATGCCCAATTCTGTCCATAGACGAGATTTTCAATTTTTGTGGATTTTCAAACATAAGTTGCTTTATTGGCATCTTTATAGAACGAAACGTTGTACAAAAGCTAAACAATCAAGTTAGACTGCTAAGAACACTAGATAGAGTACAACGGTCGACTTTGATGCTTTGGGAATGCTCAATTCTGTCCATAGATGAGCTTTTAAGGTTTTGTGCAATTTCAAGCATAACTTGGTCTATTGGCATCTTCACCTAACGAAACATTGCACGAAAGCTAAACTAGCAAGTTAAACTTCTAAGAAAACTAAATAGAGTACAACGGTCGACTTTGATGCTTTGGGAATGCTCAATTCTATCCATAGATGAGCTTTTAAGGTTTTGTGCAATTTCAAGCATAGCTTGGTCTATTGGCATCTTTACCTAACGAAACGTTGTACGAAAGCTAAACTAGAAAGTTAGACTTCTAAGAACACTAAATAGTGTGCAACAGTCCACTTTGATGCTTTACGAATGCTCAATTCTGTCCATAGACGAGATTTTCAAGTTTTGTGCATTTCCAAACATAACGTGCTTTATTGGCATCTTTGTAGAACGAAACGTTGTACAAAAGCTAAACAATCAAGTTAGACTGCTAAGAACACTAGATAGAGTACAACGGTCGACTTTGATGCTTTGGGATTGCCCAATTCTGTCCATAGATGAGCTTTTAAGCATTTGTGCAATTTCAAGCATAACTTGGTCTATTGGCATCTTTTCCTAACGAAACGTTGTACGAAAGCTAAACTAGAAAGTTAGACTTCTAAGAACACTAAATAGAGTGCAACGGTCGACTTTGATGATTTACGAATGCCCAATTCTACCCATACATGAGATTTTCAAGTTTTGTGCATTTTCAAACATAACTTTCTTTATTGGCATCTTTATAGAACGAATCGTTGTACAAAAGCTAAAAAATCAAGTTAGACTGCTAAGAACACTAGATAGAGTACAACGGTCGACTTTGATGCTTTGGTAATGCTCAATTCTGTCCATAGATGAGCTTTTAATGTTTTGTGCAATTTCAAGCATAACTTGGTCTATTGGCATCTTCACCTAACGAAACATTGCACGAAAGCTAAACTAGCAAGTTAAACTTCTAAGAACACTAAATAGAGTACAACGGTCGACTTTGATGCTTTGGGAATGCTCAATTCTATCCATAGATGAGCTTTTAAGGTTTTGTACAATTTCAAGCATAACTTGGTCTATTGGCATCTTTACCTAACGAAACGTTGTACGAAAGCTAAACTAGAAAGTTAGACTTCTAAGAACACTAAATAGAGTGCAACGGTCCACTTTGATGCTTTAGGAATGCCCAATTCTGTCCATAGACGAGATTTTCAATTTTTGTGCATTTTCAAACATAAGTTGCTTTATTGGCATCTTTATAGAACGAAACGTTGTACAAAAGCTAAACAATCAAGTTAGACTGCTAAGAACACTAGATAGAGTACAACGGTCGACTTTGATGCTTTGGGAATGCTCAATTCTGTCCATAGATGAGCTTTTAAGGTTTTGTGCAATTTCAAGCATAACTTGGTCTATTGGCATCTTTACCTAACGAAACGTTGTACGAAAGCTAAACTAGAAAGTTAGACTTCTAAGAACACTAAATAGAGTGCAACGGTCCACTTTGATGCTTTTCGAATGCTCAATTCTGTCCATAGACGAGATTTTCAAGTTTTGTGCATTTCCAAACATAACTTGCTTTATTTGCATCTTTATAGAACGAAACATTGTACAAAAGCTAAACAATAGTTAGACTGCTAAGAACACTAGATAGAGTACAACGGTCGACTTTGATGCTTTGGGAATGCTCAATTCTGTCCATAGATGAGCTTTTAAGGTTTTGTGCAATTTGAAGCATAACTTGGTCTATTGGCATCTTTACCTAACGAAACGTTGTACGAAAGCTAAACTAGAAAGTTAGACTTCTAAGAACACTAAATAGAGTGCAACGGTCCACTTTGATGCTTTACGAATGCTCAATTCTGTCCATAGACGAGATTTTCAAGTTTTGTGCATTTCCAAACATAACTTGCTTTATTTGCATCTTTATAGAACGAAACGTTGTACAAAAGCTAAACAATCAAGTTAGACTGCTAAGAACACTAGATAGAGTACAACGGTCGACTTTGATGCTTTGGGAATGCTCAATTCTGTCCATAGATGAGCTTTTAAGGTTTTGTGCAATTTCAAGCATAACTTGGTCTATTGGCATCTTTACCTAACGAAACGTTGTACGAAAGCTAAACTAGAAAGTTAGACTTCTAAGAACACTAAATAGAGTGCAACGGCCCACTTTGATGCTTTGCGAATGCTCAATTCTGTCCATAGACGAGATTTTCAAGTTTTGTGCATTTCCAAACATAACTTGCTTTATTGGCATCTTTATAGAACGAAACATTGTACAAAAGCTAAACAATCAAGTTAGACTGCTAAGAACACTAAATAGAGTGCAACGGTCCACTTTGATGCTTTACGAATGCTCAATTCTGTCCATAGACGAGATTTTCAAGTTTTGAGCATTTCCAAACATAACTTTCTTTATTGGCATCTTCATAGAACGAAACGTTTTACAAAAACTAAAAAATCAAGTTAGACTGCTAAGAACACTAGATAGAGTACAACGGTCGACTTTGATGCTCTGGGAATGCTCAATTCTGTCTATAGATGAGCTTTTAAGGTTTTGTGCAATTTCAAGCATAACTTGGTCTATTGGCATCTTTACCTAACGAAACGTTGTACGAAAGCTAAACTAGAAAGTTAGACTTCTAAGAACACTAAATAGAGTGCAACGGTCCACTTTGATGCTTTACGAATGCTCAATTCTGTCCATTGACGAGATTTTCAAGTTTTGTGCATTTCCAAACATAACTTGCTTTATTGCCATCTTTATAGAACGAAACGTTGTACAAAAGCTAAACAATCAAGTTAGACTGCTAAGAACACTAGATAGAGTACAACGGTCGACTTTGATGCTCTGGGAATGCTCAATTCTGTCTATAGATGAGCTTTTAAGGTTTTGTGCAATTTCAAGCATAACTTGGTCTATTGGCATCTTTACCTAACGAAACGTTGTACGAAAGCTATACAATCAAGTTAGACTGCTAAGAACACTAGATAGAGTACAACGGTCGACTTTGATGCTCTGGGAATGCTCAATTCTGTCTATAGATGAGCTTTTAAGGTTTTGTGCAATTTCAAGCATAACTTGGTCTATTGGCATCTTTACCTAACGAAACGTTGTACGAAAGCTAAACTAGAAAGTTAGACTTCTAAGAACACTAAATAGAGTGCAACGGTCCACTTTGATGCTTTACGAATGCTCAATTCTGTCCATAGACGAGATTTTCAAGTTTTGTGCATTTTCAAACATAACTTTATTCTATTGGCATCTTTACCTAACGAAACGTTGTACGAAAGCTAAACTAGAAAGTTAGACTTCTAAGAACACTAAATAGAGTGCAACGGTCCACTTTGATGCTTTGCGAATGTTCAATTCTGTCCATAGACGAGATTTTCAAGTTTTGTGCATTTCCAAACATAACTTGCTTTATTGGCATCTTTATAGAACGAAACGTTGTACAAAAGCTAAACAATCAAGTTAGACTGCTAAGAACACTAGATAGAGTGCAACGGTCCACTTTGATGCTTTACGAATGCTCAATTCTGTCCATAGACGAGATTTTCAAGTTTTGTGCATTTCCAAACATAACTTTCTTTATTGGCATCTTTATAGAATGAAACGTTGTACAAAAACTAAAAAATCAAGTTAGACTGCTAAGAACACTAGATAGAGTACAACGGTCGACTTTGATGCTTTGGGAATGCTCAATTCTGTCCATAGATGAGCTTTTAAGGTTTTGTGCAATTTCAAGCATAACTTGGTCTATTGGCATCTTTACCTAACGAAACGTTGTACGAAAGCTAAACTAGAAAGTTAGACTTCTAAGAACACTAAATAGAGTGCAACGGTCCACTTTGATACTTTACGAATGCTCAATTCTGTCCATAGATGAGATTTTCAAGTTTTGTGCATTTCCAAACATAACTTGCTTTATTGGCATCTTTATAGAACGAAACGTTGTACAAAAACTAAAAAATCAAGTTAGACTGCTAAGAACACTAGATAGAGTACAACGGTCGACTTTGTTGCTTTGGGAATGCTCAATTCTGTCCATAGATGAGCTTTTAAGGTTTTGTGCAATTTCAAGCATAACTTGGTGTATTGGCATCTTCACCTAACGAAACGTTGTACGAAAGCTAAACTAGAAAGTTAGACTTCTAAGAACACTAAATAGAGTGCAACGGTCCACTTTGATGCTTTACGAATGCTCAATTCTGTCCATAGATGAGATTTTCAAGTTTTGTGCATTTTCAAACATAACTTGCTTTATTGGCATCTTTATAGAATGAAACGTTGTACCAAAGCTAAACAATCAAGTTAGACTGCTAAGAACACTAGATAGAGTACAACGGTCGACTTTGATGCTATGGGAATGCTCAATTCTGTCCATAGATGAGCTTTTAAGGTTTTGTGCAATTTCAAGCATAACTTGGTCTATTGGCATTATTACCTAACGAAACGTTGTACGAAAGCTAAACTAGAAAGTTAGACTTCTAAGAACACTATAGAGTGCAACGGTCCACTTTGATGCTTTAGGAATGCCCAATTCTGTCCATAGACGAGATTTTCAAGTTTTGTGCATTTTCAAACATAAGTTGCTTTATTGGCATCTTTATAGAACGAAACGTTGTACAAAAGCTAAACAATCAAGTTAGACTGCTAAGAAAACTAGATAGAGTACAACGGTCGACTTTGATGCTTTGGGAATGCGTAATTCTGTCCATAGATGAGCTTTTAAGGTTTTGTGCAATTTTAAGCATAACTTGGTCTATTGGCATCTTTACCTAACGAAACATTGCACGAAAGCTAAACTAGCAAGTTAAACTTCTAAGAACACTAAATAGAGTGCAACGGTCCACTTTGATGCATTAGGAATGGTCAATTCTGTCCATAGATGAGGTTTTGAGGTTTTGTGCAATTTCAAGCATAACTTGGTCTATTGGCATCTTTACCTAACGAAACGTTGTACGAAAGCTAAACTAGCAAGTTTAACTTCTAAGAACACTAGATAGAGTACAACGATCGACTTTGATGCTTTGGGAATGCTCAATTCTGTCCATAGCTGAGCTTTTAAGGTTTTGTGCAATTTCAAGCATAACTTGGTCTATTGGCATCTTTACCTAATGAAACGTTGCACGAAAGCTAAACTAGCAAGTGAGAATTCTAAGAACACTAAATAGAGTCCAATGGTCCACTTTGATGATTTAGGAATGCTCAATTCTGTCCCCAGACAAACTTTTCAAGTTTTGTGCAATTTGAATCATAACTTGGTCTACTGGTATCTTAACCTAACAAAATGTTGTACAAAAGCTAAACTAGCAAGTTAAGCAGCTAAGAACACTAAATGGAGTGACGGTCCACTTTGATGCTTTGGGAATGCTCAATGCTGTCCATAGATGAGCTTTTAAGGTTTTGTGCAATTTCAAGCATAACTTGGTCTATTGGCATCTTTACCTAACAAAATGTTGTACGAAAGCTAAACTAGCAAGTTAGACCTCTAAGAACACTAAATGGAGTACAACAGTCCATTTTGATGACTTACAAATGCGTAACTTTGTCCATAGACGAGCTTTTATGGTTTTGTGCAATTTCGAACGAAACGTTGTACAAAAGCTAAACTAGTAAGTTACACTTCGAACGACACTAAATAGAGTACAACGGTCCACTTTGATGCCTTACGAATGGTCAATTCTGTCCATAGACAAACTTTTCAAGTTTTGTGCAATTTGAAACATAACTTGGTCTATTGGTATTTTTACCTAACGAAACGTTCTACGAAAGCTAAACTCGCATGTTAGACTGCTAAGAACACTAAATAGAGTACAACGGTCCACTTTGACGCTTTGGGAATGCTCAATTCTGTCCATAGATGACCTTTTAAGGTTTTGTTCAATTTACAGAATAACTTGGTCTATTGGCATCTTTACCTAACGAAACGTTGTACGAAAGCTAAACTAGAAAGTTAGACTTCTAAGAACACTAAATAGAGTGCAACGGTCCACTTTGATGCTTTGCGAATGTTCAATTCTGTCCATAGACGAGATTTTCAAGTTTTGTGCATTTCCAAACATAACTTGCTTTATTGGCATCTTTATAGAACGAAACGTTGTACAAAAGCTAAACAATCAAGTTAGACTGCTAAGAACACTGGATAGAGTGCAACGGTCCACTTTGATGCTTTACGAATGCTCAATTCTGTCCATAGACGAGATTTTCAAGTTTTGTGCATTTCCAAACATAACTTTCTTTATTGGCATCTTTATAGAATGAAACGTTGTACAAAAACTAAAAAATCAAGTTAGACTGCTAAGAACACTAGATAGAGTACAACGGTCGACTTTGATGCTTTGGGAATGCTCAATTCTGTCCATAGATGAGCTTTTAAGGTTTTGTGCAATTTCAAGCATAACTTGGTCTATTGGCATCTTTACCTAACGAAACGTTGTACGAAAGCTAAACTAGAAAGTTAGACTTCTAAGAACACTAAATAGAGTGCAACGGTCCACTTTGATGCTTTACGAATGCTCAATTCTGTCCATAGATGAGATTTTCAAGTTTTGTGCATTTCCAAACATAACTTGCTTTATTGGCATCTTTATAGAACGAAACGTTGTACAAAAACTAAAAAATCAAGTTAGACTGCTAAGAACACTAGATAGAGTACAACGGTCGACTTTGTTGCTTTGGGAATGCTCAATTCTGTCCATAGATGAGCTTTTAAGGTTTTGTGCAATTTCAAGCATAACTTGGTCTATTGGCATCTTCACCTAACGAAACGTTGTACGAAAGCTAAACTAGAAAGTTAGACTTCTAAGAACACTAAATAGAGTGCAACGGTCCACTTTGATGCTTTACGAATGCTCAATTCTGTCCATAGATGAGATTTTCAAGTTTTGTGCATTTTCAAACATAACTTGCTTTATTGGCATCTTTATAGAATGAAACGTTGTACCAAAGCTAAACAATTAAGTTAGACTGCTAAGAACACTAGATAGAGTACAACGGTCGACTTTGATGCTATGGGAATGCTCAATTCTGTCCATAGATGAGCTTTTAAGGTTTTGTGCAATTTCAAGCATAACTTGGTCTATTGGCATTATTACCTAACGAAACGTTGTACGAAAGCTAAACTAGAAAGTTAGACTTCTAAGAACACTATAGAGTGCAACGGTCCACTTTGATGCTTTAGGAATGCCCAATTCTGTCCATAGACGAGATTTTCAAGTTTTGTGCATTTTCAAACATAAGTTGCTTTATTGGCATCTTTATAGAACGAAACGTTGTACAAAAGCTAAACAATCAAGTTAGACTGCTAAGAAAACTAGATAGAGTACAACGGTCGACTTTGATGCTTTGGGAATGCGTAATTCTGTCCATAGATGAGCTTTTAAGGTTTTGTGCAATTTCAAGCATAACTTGGTCTATTGGCATCTTTACCTAACGAAACATTGCACGAAAGCTAAACTAGCAAGTTAAACTTCTAAGAACACTAAATAGAGTGCAACGGTCCACTTTGATGCATTAGGAATGGTCAATTCTGTCCATAGATGAGGTTTTGAGGTTTTGTGCAATTTCAAGCATAACTTGGTCTATTGGCATCTTTACCTAACGAAACGTTGTACGAAAGCTAAACTAGCAAGTTTAACTTCTAAGAACACTAGATAGAGTACAACGATCGACTTTGATGCTTTGGGAATGCTCAATTCTGTCCATAGCTGAGCTTTTAAGGTTTTGTGCAATTTCAAGCATAACTTGGTCTATTGGCATCTTTACCTAATGAAACGTTGCACGAAAGCTAAACTAGCAAGTGAGAATTCTAAGAACACTAAATAGAGTCCAATGGTCCACTTTGATGATTTAGGAATGCTCAATTCTGTCCCCAGACAAACTTTTCAAGTTTTGTGCAATTTGAATCATAACTTGGTCTACTGGTATCTTAACCTAACAAAATGTTGTACAAAAGCTAAACTAGCAAGTTAAGCAGCTAAGAACACTAAATGGAGTGACGGTCCACTTTGATGCTTTGGGAATGCTCAATGCTGTCCATAGATGAGCTTTTAAGGTTTTGTGCAATTTCAAGCATAACTTGGTCTATTGGCATCTTTACCTAACGAAATGTTGTACGAAAGCTAAACTAGCAAGTTAGACCTCCAAGAACACTAAATGGAGTGCAACGGTCCACTTTGATGCTTTACAAATGCGTAACTTTGTCCATAGACGAGCTTTTATGGTTTTGTGCAATTTCGAACGAAACATTGTACAAAAGCTAAACTAGTAAGTTACACTTCTAACGACACTAAATAGAGTACAACGGTCCACTTTGATGCCTTACGAATGGTCAATTCTGTCCATAGACAAACTTTTCAAGTTTTGTGCAATTTGAAACATAACTTGGTCTATTGGTATTTTTACCTAACGAAACGTTCTACGAAAGCTAAACTCGCATGTTAGACTGCTAAGAACACTAAATAGAGTACAACGGTCCACTTTGACGCTTTGGGAATGCTCAATTCTGTCCATAGATGACCTTTTAAGGTTTTGTTCAATTTACAGAATAACTTGGTCTATTGGCTTCTTTACCTAACGAAACGTTGTACGAAAGCTAAACTAGAAAGTTAGACTTCTAAGAACACTAAATAGAGTACGACGGTCCACTTTGATACTTTGGGAATGCTCAATTCTGTCCATAGATGAGCTTTTATGGTTTTGTTCAATTTCAAGCATAACTTGGTCTATTGGCAGCTTTACCAAATGAAACGTTGCACGAAAGCTAAAATAGCAAGTTAGACTGCTAGGAACACTAAATAGAGTACAACAGTCCACTTTGATGCTTTGGGATTGCTCAATTTTGTCCATAGATGAGCTTTTAAGGTTTTGTGCAATTTCAAGCATAACTTGGTCTATTGGCATCTTTACCTAACGAAATGTTGTACGAAAGCTAAACTAGCAAGTTAGACTTCTAAGAACACTAAATGGAGTACAACGGTCCACTTTGATGCCTTACAAATGCGTAACTTTGACCATAGACGAGCTTTTATGGTTTTGTGCAATTTCGAACGAAACGTTGTACAAAAGCTAAACTAGTAAGTTACACTTCTAACGACACTAAATAGAGTACAACGGTCCACTTTGATGCCTTACGAATGGTCAATTCTGTCCATAGATAAACTTTTCAAGTTTTGTGCAATTTGAAACATAACTTGGTCTATTGGTATTTTTACCTAACGAAACGTTCTACGAAAGCTAAACTCGCATGTTAGACTGCTAAGAACACTAAATAGAGTACAACGGTCCACTTTGACACTTTGGGAATGCTCAATTCTGTCCATAGATGACCTTTTAAGGTTTTGTTCAATTTACAGAATAACTTGGTCTATTGGCTTCTTTACCTAACGAAACGTTGTACAAAAGCTAAACTAGAAAGTTAGACTTCTAAGAACACTAAATAGAGTACGACGGTCCACTTTGATACTTTGGGAATGCTCAATTCTGTCCATAGATGAGCTTTTATGGTTTTGTTCAATTTCAAGCATAACTTGGTCTATTGGCAGCTTTACCTAATGAAACGTTGCACGAAAGCTAAAATAGCAAGTTAGACTGCTAGGAACACTAAATAGAGTACAACGGTCCACTTTGATGCTTTGGGAATGCTCAATTCTATCGATAGATGAGCTTTGAAGGTTTTGTGCAATTTCAAGCATAACTTGGTCTATTGGCATCTTTACCCAAAGAAACGTTGTACGAAAGCAAAACTAGCAAGTTAGACTGCTAGGAACACTAAATAGAGTACAACGGTCCACTTTGATGCTTTGGGATTGCTCAATTCTGTCCATAGATGAGCTTTTAAGGTTTTGTGCAATTTCAAGCATAACTTGGTCTATTGGCATCTTTACCGAACGAAACGTTGTACGAAAGCTAAACTAACAAGTTAGACCACTACGAACACTAAATCGAGCACAACGGTCCACTTTGATGCTTGGGGAATGCTCAATTAAATCCATAGACGAGCTTGTCAAGTTTTGTGCATTTTCAAACATAACTTGGTTTATTTGCATCTTTATCGAACGAAACATTGTTCAAAAGCTAAACAAGTAAGTTACACTTCTAACAACACTAAATAGAGTACAACATTCCACTTTGATGCTTTAGGAATGCTCAATTCTATCCGTGGACAAACTTTTCAAGTATTGTGCAATTCAAAACAAAACTCGGTCTATTGGCATCTTTACCTAACGAAACGTTGTACGAAAGCTAAACTAGCAAGTTAAACTTCTAAGAACACTAAATAGAGTGCAGCAGTCCACTTTGATACTTTGGGAATGCTCAATTCTGTCCATAGATGAGATTTTAAGGTTTTGTGCAATTTCAAGCATAACTTGGTCTATTGGCATCTTTACCTAACGAAACGTTGTACGAATGCTAAACTAGCAAGTTAGACTGCTAAGAAGACTAAATAGAGTGCAATGGTCCATTTTAATGTTTTACGAATGCTCAATTCTGTCCATAGACGAGCTTTTCAAGTTTTGTGCATTTTCAAACATAACTTGTTTTATTGGCATCTTTATAGAACGAAACGTTGTACGAAAACTAAACTAGCAAGTTAGACTGCTAAGAACACTAAATAGAGTACAATTGTCCACTTTGATGCTTTGAGAATGCTCAATTCTGTCCATAGATGAGCTTTTAAGGTTTTGTGCAATTTCAAGCATAACTTGGTCTATTGGCATCTTTACCTAACGAAACGTTGTACGAAAGCTAAACAAGAAAGTTAGACTTCTAAGAACACTAAATAGAGTGCAACGGTCTACTTTGATGCTTTACGAATGCTCAATTCTGTCCATAGATGTGATTTTCAAGTTTTGTGCATTTTCAAACAGAACTTGCTTTATTGGCATTTTTATAGAACGAACCGTTGTACAAAAGCTAAACAATCAAGTTAGACTGCCAAGAACACTAGATAGAGTACAACGGTCGACTTTGATGCTTTGGGAATGCTCTATTCTGTCCATCGATGAGCTTTTAAGGTTTTGTGCAATTTCAAGCATAACTTGGTCTACTGGCATCTTTACCTAACGAAACGTTGTACGAAAGCTAAACAAGAAAGTTAGACTTCTAAGAACACTAAATAGAGTGCAACGGTCTACTTTGATGCTTTACGAATGCTCAATTCTGTCCATAGATGTGATTTTCAAGTTTTGTGCATTTTCAAACAGAACTTGCTTTATTGGCATCTTTATAGAACGAAACGTTGTACAAAAGCTAAACAATCAAGTTAGACTGCTAAGAACACTAGATAGAGTACAACGGTCCACTTTGATGCTTTGGGAATGCTCAATTATGTCCATCGATGAGCTTTTAAGGTTTTGTGCAATTTCAAGCATAACTTGGTCTATTGGCATCTTTACCTAACGAAATGTTGTACGAAAGCTAAACTAGCAAGTTAGACCTCTAAGAACACTAAATGGAGTACAACGGTCCACTTTGATGCCTTACAAATGCGTAACTTTGTCCATAGACGAGATTTTATGGTTTTGTGCAATTTCGAACGAAACGTTGTACAAAAGCTAAACTAGTAAGTTACACTTCTAACGACACTAAATAGAGTACAACGGTCCACTTTGATGCCTTACGAATGGTCAATTCTGTCCATAGACAAACTTTTCAAGTTTTGTGCAATTTGAAACATTACTTGGTCTATTGGTATTTTTACCTAACGAAACGTTCTACGAAAGCTAAACTCGCATGTTAGACTGCTAAGAACACTAAATAGAGTACAACGGTCCACTTTGACGCTTTGGGAATGCTCAATTCTGTCCATAGATGACCTTTTAAGGTTTTGTTCAACTTACAGAATAACTTGGTCTATTGGCATCTTTACCAAACGAAACGTTGTACAAAAACTAAACTAGAAAGTTAGACTTCTAAGAACACTAAATAGAGTACGACGGTCCACTTTGATACTTTGGGAATGCCCAATTCTGTCCATAGATGAGCTTTTATGGTTTTGTTCAATTTCAAGCATAACTTGGTCTATTGGCAACTTTACCTAATGAAACGTTGTACGAAAGCTAAAGTAGCAAGTTAGACTTCTAGGAACACTAAATAGAGTACAACGGTCCTTTTTGATGCTTTGGGAATGCTCAATTCTATCGATAGATGAGCTTTTAAGGTTTTGTGCAATTTCAAGCATAACTTGGTCTATTGGCATCTTTACCCAACGAAACGTTGTACGAAAGCAAAACTAGCAAGTTAGACTGCTAGGGACACTAAATAGAGTACAGCGGTCCACTTTGATGCTTTGGGATTGCTCAATTCTGTCCATAGATGAGCTTTTAAGGTTTTGTGCAATTTCAAGCATAACTTGGTCTATTGGCATCTTTACCGAACGAAACGTTGTACGAAAGCTAAACTAACAAGTTAGACCACTACGAACACTAAATCGAGCACAACGGTCCAGTTTGATGCTTGGGGAATGCTCAATTAAATCCATAGACGAGCTTTTCAAGTTTTGTGCATTTTCAAACATAACTTGGTTTATTTGCATCTTTATCGAACGAAACATTGTACAAAAGCTAAACAAGTAAGTTACACTTCTAACAACACTAAATAGAGTACAACGGTCCACTTTGATGCTTTAGGAATGCTCAATTCTATCCGTGGACAAACTTTTCAAGTATTGTGCAATTCGAAACATAACTCGGTCTATTGGTATCTTTACCTAACGAAACGTTGTACGAAAGCTAAACTAGCAAGTTAAACTTCTAAGAACACTAAATAGAGTGCAGCAGTCCACTTTGATACTTTGGGAATGCTCAATTCTGTCCATGGATGAGGTTTTAAGGTTTTGTGCAATTTCAAGCATAACTTGGTCTATTGGCATCTTTACCTAACGAAACGTTGTACGAATGCTAAACTAGCATGTTAGACTTCTAAGAACACTAAATAGAGTGCAACGGTCCACTTTAATGTTTTACGAATGCTCAATTCTGTCCATAGACGAGCTTTTCAAGTTTTGTGCATTTTCAAACATAACTTGTTTTATTGGCATCTTTATAGAACGAAACGTTGTACAAAAGCTAAACTAGCAAGTTAGACTGCTAAGAACACTAAATAGAGTACAATTGTCCACTGTGATGCTTTGGGAATGCTCAATTCTGTCCATAGATGAGGTTTTAAGGTTTTGTGCAATTTCAAGCATAACTTGGTCTATTGGCATCTTTACCTAACGAAACGTTGTACGAAAGCTAAACTAGAAAGTTAGACTTATAAGAACAATAAATAGAGTGCAACGGTCCACTTTGATGCTTTACGAATGCTCAATTCTGTCCATAGACGAGATTTTCAAGTTTTGTGCATTTTCAAACATAACTTGCTTTATTGGCATCTTTATAGAACGAAACGTTGTGCAAAAGCTAAATAATCAAGTTAGACTGCTAAGAACACTAGATAGAGTACAACGGTCGACTTTGATGCTATGGGAATGCTCAATTCTGTTCATAGATGAGCTTTTAAGACTTTGTGCAATTTCAAGCATAACTTGGTCTATTGGCATCTTTACCTAACGAAACGTTGTACGAAAGCTAAACTAGAAAGTTAGACTTCTAAGAACACTAAATAGAGTTCAACGGTCCACTTTGATCCTTTAGGAATGCCCAATTCTGTCCATAGACGAGATTTTCAAGTTTTGTGCATTTTCAAACATAAGTTGCTTTATTGGCATCTTTATAGAACGAAACGTTGTACAAAAGCTAAACAATCAAGTTAGACTGCTAAGAACACTAGATAGAGTACAACGGTCGACTTTGATGCTTTGGGAAAGCTCAATTCTGTCCATAGATGAGTTTTTAAGGTTTTGTGCAATTTCAAGCATAACTTGCTCTATTGGCATCTTTACCTAACGAAACATTGCACGAAAGCTAAACTAGCAAGTTAAACTTCTAAGAGCTCTAAATAGAGTGCAACGGTCCACTTTGATGCATTAGGAATGCTCAATTCTGTCAATAGATGAGGGTTTGAGGTTTTGTGCAATTTCAAGCATAACTTGGTCTATTGGCATCTTTACCTAACGAAACGTTGTACGAAAGCTAAACTAGAAAGTTAGACTTCTAAGAACACTAAATAGAGTGCAACGGTCCACTTTGATCCTTTAGGAATGCCCAATTCTGTCCATAGACGAGATTTTCAAGTTTTGTGCATTTTCAAACATAAGTTGCTTTATTGGCATCTTTATAGAACGAAACGTTTTACAAAAGCTAAACAATCAAGTTAGACTGCTAAGAACACTAGATAGAGTACAACGGTCGACTTTGATGCTTTGGGAAAACTCAATTCTGTCCATAGATGAGCTTTTAAGGTTTTGTGCAATTTCAAGCATAACTTGCTCTATTGGCATCTTTACCTAACGAAACATTGCACGAAAGCTAAACTAGCAAGTTAAACTTCTAAGAGCTCTAAATAGAGTGCAACGGTCCACTTTGATGCATTAGGAATGCTCAATTCTGTCAATAGATGAGGGTTTGAGGTTTTGTGCAATTTCAAGCATAACTTGGTCTATTGGCATCTTTACCTAACGAAACGTTGTACGAAAGCTAAACTAGCAAGTTAAACTTCTAAGAACACTAGATAGAGTACAACGGTCGACTTTGATGCTTTGGGAATGCTCAACTCTGTCCATAGCTGAGCTTTTAAGGTTTTGTGCAATTTCAAGCATAACTTGGTCTATTGGCATTTTTGCCTAACGAAACATTGTACGAAAGCAAAACTGGCAGGTTAGACAGCTAGGAACACTAGACAAACTTTTCAAGTTTTGTGCAATTTGAAACATAACTTGGTCTACTGGTATCTTTACCTAACAAAACGTTGTACAAAAGCTAAACTAGCAAGTTAAGCTGCTAAGAACAGTAAATGGAGGAACGGTCCACTTTGATACTTTGGGAATACTCAATGCTATTAGGATGTATGGCACCACAAGAGGGGGGGTGAATTGTGTCCTTAGTCAAATTTAGACTAGGTCACTCCTTTTTCGGTTTCAATGAATTATATCAAATTTCACCCTAAGCGGAAGCTAAATACCAAATTAAATTCTAGTGTATATGTATATGAGTCAAGGAGAACAATCAATTTAAACAAACTTGAATCTAGCAACCTAAATATCCAATTTCAAGTACGTATGATATGAGAATGCAATGCTAATTGAAATTGCTGGAAAGTAAAAGAGGCAAGAGATTTATAGTGGTTCGGCTTAACCCAAGCCTACTCCACTCCCCAAGTCCCACTTGGGAATTTCAAACACTCCACTATAGCTTGTTCAACCGAGTCAAGCGGAACTCATACAACCAGTGTTTTTGTAGCTCAAACACCAAACTTTACACACCGTGTGATTTATAGCTCACCACACCAAACTCTACACCCCGTGTGGTTTGTAGCTCACCACACTAACTTAATCAACAAAATACAAGCTCAAAAATGGCTCTAAGAATAGCCGGGTATGAGATAAGTTTAGGCTCAAAGGCTGGCTCTTTAGTAGCTGGATTTGTAAGTGTCTAAGGCTCAAATGAAGCTCTTGAAAAGCTGGAATGAGAATGGTAAGCACAAAACTCAGATTTGAGAATTTTTTGGTTGCTAGGGTATGTGAAATTTTGAGTAGTGTATCAACCAACGAAAATCAGTTGTGATAAGGCTTGAATGGTGAAATGGAGATATAGAATGAAGCCTTATAGGTGCTGGAAATCAGATTGTTCAAGGAAGTAGAATGACTCTTGAGGAAATGATAAGAATCTGGTAAGAAAGGCTCAAGAGTAACAATAAAGCTTTACTTGGCTAGTGTGTATGATCTCTCTTCAAAATCAAGTATGTAATCAAGGAATGAATGAGTGAAAGAATGAAAGCTTAGAAGATGAAGAACACTTAAGAGAGAAAGAGTAATTTTCGGCCAAGTATATGCACCATAGACAAAGAGTTAGTTTTTATAGAAAATTGTGGAGTGTAAGCTCATGAAATGAGGGCCATTGGATTGATATGAAAGATATGGACCCTTGGATCATTAGAGACGTTAGAAGGCTTAGAGAAGTGTGAAAATGTTTACAACAAGTCTCTTTTGGTAGGAGGAAATAATGGCTTTTGGATGGATATAGACTTTGGAGGCATCTTGGAAGATACAACAATTGACTTGAGAAAAGTTTGTCTTTTAGGTGGAGTAAATGATGGCCTTTGGATCAAATGAAGATTCAATTTTGGCCATAGGATGTAAAGTAGGAGAGATAAGAATAAAGCTTGAATCTTTGGCCATTGGATTAAAATGTGATTTTGATGTAGAGAGAATATGATCCATTGGATGTGGAGTGTCTTGGTGGGAAAGAGAAATGGTTTTGAAATAAAGCTTCCCACACATGTGAAGAGAAAAACTTGTCATAAGACTTGTTGTACCTCTTGTCTCCTCCTTTCAAATTAACTTTTCCTTCTCTTCTCTTTTTGGCTCCAAGTCTTCTAGTTAAGATGTAACTATGGTTAACTTGTCTTCTTTGCCATGTCATCAATGCCATGTCATTAATGCCGTGTCAACAATGCCATGTGAGCTGCCACGTCACGTCCGTCGATTCTGACTTTGACTAGAAAGTTAATTTTACTTCAATTGATCCCAATTAAGCTTCAAGACATCTTTGGCAAAACTTGATTATGTTGACCACGAAATTGACTTTCTTAATCATGTTTGACACTGATTAAGTCTTCATTACAGTTCGGTTAAGGTCACCATGTTGATACATGGCCAACTTGATCATCCTACACACAATTAAACTCAAGACATGCTATGTAAACCCTTTTAGGATTTCTTGCAATTAGTTCATGTTAGTTCAATAATCAAATCATCAAATAAGCACAATTGAACTAGTTTAATATAAGTCTTGAATTCCTAAACTAATCAAGTAGGCATATGCACCTAGGTTTCTCAATACAATCAATAGATCAAAGTTCAATCAAAACATGCCGTTGTAATCACTCAAACATATATTCAACAAATGCTGTCCATAGATGAGCTTTTAAGGTTTTGTGCAATTTCAAGCATAATTTGGTCTATTGGCATCTTTACCTAACGAAATGTTGTACGAAAGCTAAACTAGCAAGTTAGACCTCCAAGAACACTAAATGGAGTACAACGGTCCACTTTGATGCTTTACGAATGCGTAACTTTGTCCATAGATGAGCTTTTATGGTTTTGTGCAATTTCGAACGAAACGTTGTACAAAAGCTAAACTAGTAAGTTACACTTCTAACGACACTAAATAGATTACAACGGTCCACTTTGATGCCTTACGAATGGTCAATTCTGTCCATAGACAAACTTTTCAAGTTTTGTGCAATTTGAAACATAACTTGGTCTATTGGTATTTTTACCTAACGAAACGTTCTACGAAAGCTAAACTCGCATGTTAGACTGCTAAGAACACTAAATAGAGTACAACGGTCCACTTTGACGCTTTGGGAATGCTCAATTCTGTCCATAGATGACCTTTTAAGGTTTTGTTCAATTTACATAATAACTTGGTCTATTGGCATCTTTACCTAACGAAACATTGTACAAAAGCTAAACTAGAAAGTTAGACTTCTAAGAATACTAAATAGAGTACGACGGTCCACTTTGATACTTTGGGAATGCTCAATTCTGTCCATAGATGAGCTTTTATGGTTTTGTTCAATTTCAAGCATAACTTGGTCTATTGGCAACTTTACCTAATGAAACGTTGTACGAAAGCTAAAGTAGCAAGTTAGACTGCTAGGAACACAAAATAGAGTACAATGGTCCACTTTGATGCTTTGGGAATACTCAATTCTATAGATAGATGAGCTTTTAAGGTTTTGTGCAATTTCAAGCATAACTTGGTCTATTGGCATATTTACCCAACGAAACGTTGTACGAAAGCAAAACTAGCAAGTTAGATAGCTAGAAACACTAAATAGAGTACAACGGTCCATTTTGATGCTTTTGGATTGCTCAATTCTGTCCATAGATGAGCTTTTAAGGTTTTCTGCAATTTCAAGCATAACTTGGTCTATTGGCATCTTTACCTAACGAAATATTGTACGAAAGCTAAACTAACAAGTTAGACCACTACGAACACTAAATCGAGCACAACGGTCCACTTTTATGCTTCGGGAATGCTCAATTAAATCCATAGACGAGCTTTTAAAGTTTTGTGAATTTTCAAACATAACTTGGTTTATTTGCATCTTTATCGAACGAAACATTGTACAAAAGCTAAACGAGTAAGTTACGCTTCAAACAACACTAAACAGAGTACAACGGACCACTTTGATGGTTTAGGAATGCTCAATTCTATCCGTGGACAAACTTTTCAAGTATTGTTCAATTCGAAACATAACTCGGTCTATTGGTTTCTTTACCTAACGAAACGTTGTACGAAAGCTAAACTAGGAAGTTAAACTTCTAAAAACACTAAATAGAGTGCAGTAGTCCACTTTGATACTTTGGGAATGCTCAATTCTGTCCATAGAAGAGGTTTTAAGGTTTTGTGCTATTTCAAGCATAACTTGGTCTATTGGCATCTTTACCTAACGAAACGTTGTACGAATGCTAAACTAGCAAGTTAGACTTCTAAGAACACTAAATAGAGTGCAACGGTCCACTTTAATGTTTTATGAATGCTCAATTCTGTCCATAGACGAGCTTTTCAAGTTTTGTGCATTTTCAAACATAACTTGTTTTATTGGCATCTTTATAGAACGAAACGTTGTACAAAAGCTAAACTAGCAAGTTAGACTGCTAAGAACACTAAATAGAGTACAATTGTCCACTTTGATGCTTTGGGAATGCTCAATTCTTTTCATAGATGAGCTTTTAAGGTTTTGGGCAATTTCAAGCATAACTTGGTCTATTGGCATCTTCACCTAACGAAACATCATACGAAAGCTAAACTAGCAAGTTAGACTGCTACGAAAACTAAATAGAGCACAACGGTCCACTTTGATGCTTCGGGAATGCCCAATTAAGTCCATAGACGAGCTTTTCAACTTTTGTGCATTTTCAAACATAACTTGGTTTATTGGCATCTTTTTCGAACGAAACATTGTACAAAAGCTCAACAAGTGAGTTACACTTCTAAAAACACTAAATAGAGTACAACGGTCCACTTTGATGCTTTGGGAATGCTCAATTCTGTCCATAGATGAGCTTTTAAGGTTTTGTGCAATTTCAAGCACAACTTGGTCTATTGGCATCTTTACCAAACGAAACGTTGTACGAAAGCTAAACTAGCAAGTTAGACTGCTAGGAACACTAAATAGAGTACAACGGTCCACTTTGATGCTTTAGGAATGCTCAATTCTATCCGTGAACACACTTTTCAAGTATTGTGCAATTCGAAACATAACTCGGTCCATTGGTATCTTTACCTAACGAAACGTTGTACAAAAGCTAAACTAGCAAGTTAAACTTCTAAGAAAACTAAATAGAGTGCAGCAGTCCACTTTGATACTTTGGGAATGCTCAATTCTGTCCATATATAAGGTTTTAAGGTTTTGTGCAATTTCAAGCATAACTTGGTCTATTGGCATCTTTACCTAACGAAACGTTGTACGGATGCTCAACTAGCAAGTTAGACTTCTAAGAACACTAAATAAAGTGCAACTGTCCACTTTAATGTTTTACGAATGCTCAATTCTGTCCATAGACGAGCTTTTCAAGTTTTGTGCATTTTCAAACATAACTTGTTTTATTGGCATCTTTATAGAACGAAACGTTGTACAAAAGCCAAACTAGCAAGTTAAACTGCTAAGAACACTAAATAGAGTACAATTGTCCACTTTGATGCTTTGGGAATGCTCAATTCGGTCCATAGATGAGCTTTTAAGGTTTTGTGCAATTTCAAGCATAACTTGGTCTATTGGCATCTTTACCGAACGAAACGTTGTAGGAAAGCTAAACAAGAAAGTTAGACTTCTAAGAACATTAAATAGAGTGCAACGGTCCACTTTGATGCTTTACGAATGCTCAATTCTGTCCATAGACGAGATTTTCAAGTTTTGTGCATTTCCAACCATAACTTGCTTTATTGGCATCTTTATAGAACGAAACGTTGTACAAAAGCTAAACAATCAAGTTAGACTACTAAGAACACTAGATAGAGTACAACGGTCGACTTTGATGCTTTGGGAATGCTCAATTCTGTCCATAGATGAGCTTTTAAGGTTTTCTGCAAGTTCAAGCATAACTTGGTCTATTGGCATCTTTGCCTAACGAAACGTTGTACGAAAGCTAAACTAGCAAGTTAGACTTCTAAGAACACTAAATAGAGTACAACGGTCCACTTTGATGATTTAGGAATGCTCAATCTTGTCCATAGACAAACTTTTCAAGTTTTGTGCAATTTTAAACATAACTTGGTCTATTGTTACCATTACCTAACGAAACGTTGTCGAAAGCTAAACTTGCATGTTAGACTGCTAAGAACACTAAATAGAGTACAACGGTCCACTTTGATGCTTTGGGAATGCTCAATTCTGTCCATAGATGAGTTTTTAAGGTTTTGTGCAATTTCAAGCATAACTTGGTCTATTGGCATCTTTACCTAACGAAACGTCGTACGAAAGCTAAACTAGCAAGTTAGACAGCTACGAACACTAAATAGAGCGCAACGGTCCACTTTGATGCTTCAGGAATGCCCAATTAAGTCCATAGATGAGCTTTTCAAGTTTTGTGCATTTTCAAACATAACTTGGTTATTGGCATCTTTTTGGAACGAAACATTGTACAAAAGCTCAACAAGTGAGTTACACTTCTAAAAACACTAAATAGAGTACAACGGTCCACTTTGATGCTTTGGGAATGCTCAATTCTGTCCATAGATGAGCTTTTAAGGTTTTGTGCAATTTCAAGCACAACTTGGTCTATTGGCATCTTTACCAAACGAAACGTTGTACGAAAGCTAAACTAGCAAGTTAGACTGCTAGGAACACTAAATAGAGTACAACGGTCCACTTTGATGCTTTGGGGATGCTCAATTCTGTCCATAGATGAGCTTTTAAGGTTTTGTGCAATTTCAAGCACAACTTGGTCTATTGGCATCTTTACCAAACGAAACGTTGTACGAAAGCTAAACTAGCAAGTTAGACTGCTAGGAACACTAAATAGAGTACAACGGTCCACTTTGATGCTTTAGGAATGCTCAATTCTATCCGTGAACACACTTTTCAAGTATTGTGCAATTCGAAACATAACTCGGTCGATTGGTATCTTTACCTAACGAAACGTTGTACAAAAGCTAAACTAGCAAGTTAAACTTCTAAGAAAACTAAATAGAGTGCAGCAGTCCACTTTGATACTTTGGGAATGCTCAATTTTGTCCATATATAAGGTTGTACGGATGCTCAACTAGCAAGTTAGACTTCTAAGAACACTAAATAAAGTGCAACTGTCCACTTTAATGTTTTACGAATGCTCAATTCTGTCCATAGACGAGCTTTTCAAGTTTTGTGCATTTTCAAACATAACTTGTTTTGTTGGCATCTTTATAGAACGAAACGTTGTACAAAAGCCAAACTAGCAAGTTAAACTGCTAAGAACACTAAATAGAGTACAATTGTCCACTTTGATGCTTTGGGAATGCTCAATTCGGTCCATAGATGAGCTTTTAAGGTTTTGTGCAATTTCAAGCATAACTTGGTCTATTGGCATCTTTACCGAACGAAACGTTTTAGGAAAGCTAAACAAGAAAGTTAGACTTCTAAGAACATTAAATAGAGTGCAACGGTCCACTTTGATGCTTTACGAATGCTCAATTCTGTCCATAGACGAGATTTTCAAGTTTTGTGCATTTCCAACCAGAACTTGCTTTATTGGCATCTTTATAGAACGAAACGTTGTACAAAAGCTAAACAATCAAGTTAGACTACTAAGAACACTAGATAGAGTACAACGGTCGACTTTGATGCTTTGGGAATGCTCAATTCTGTCCATATATGAGCTTTTAAGGTTTTCTGCAAGTTCAAGCATAACTTGGTCTATTGGCATCTTTGCCTAACGAAACGTTGTACGAAAGCTAAACTAGCAAGTTAGACTTCTAAGAACACTAAATAGAGTACAACGGTCCACTTTGATGATTTAGGAATGCTCAATCTTGTCCATAGACAAACTTTTCAAGTTTTGTGCAATTTTAAACATAACTTGGTCTATTGTTATCATTACCTAACGAAACGTTGTCGAAAGCTAAACTTGCATGTTAGACTGCTAAGAACACTAAATAGAGTACAACGGTCCACTTTGATGCTTTGGGAATGCTCAATTCTGTCCATAGATGAGTTTTTAAGGTTTTGTGCAATTTCAAGCATAACTTGGTGTTAGGATGTATGGCACCACAAGAGGGGGGGTGAATTGTGTCCTTAGTCAAATTAGACTAGGTCACTCCTTTTTCGGTTTCAATGAATTCTATCAAATTTCACCCTAAGCGGAAGCTAAATACCAAATTAAGTTCTAGTGTATATGTATATGAGTCAAGGAGAACAATCAATTTAAACAAACTTGAATCTAGCAATCTAAATATCCAATTTCAAGTATGTATGATATGAGAATGCAATGCTAATTGAAATTGCTGGAAAGTAAAAGAGGCAAGAGATTTATAGTGGTTCGGCTTAACCCAAGCCTACTCCACTCCCCAAGTCCCACTTGGGAATTTCAAACACTCCAATATGGCTTGTTCAACCGAGTCAAGCGGAACTCTTACAACCGATGTTTTTGTAGCTCAAACACCAAACTCTACACACCGTGTGGTTTGTAGCTCACCACACCAAACTCTACACACCGTGTGGTTTGTAGCTCACCACACTAACTTAATCAATAATACACCTCGGTCTCACCGAGAACACAAATCAACAAGTTGAATTCTCAAATAGGCTCTTTATGGCAGCCGGGTAGAGAAGTAGTTTAAGCTCAAGGTATGGCTCTTTGAGTAGCTAGATATGGAAGTGTTTAGGCTCAAATGTGGCTCTTTATGTTCTGGAAATCAGATTGTGCAAGCAAGAAAATGGCTCTTGAGGAAATGATAAGAATCTGGTAAGAAAGGCTCAAGAGTAACAATAAAGCTTTACTTGGCTAGTGTGTATGATCTCTCTTCAAAATCAAGTATGTAATCAAGGAATGAATGAGTGAAAGAATGAAAGCTTAGAAGATGAAGAACACTAGAGAGAGAGTGTAATTTTCGGCCAAGTATATGCACCATAGACAAAGAGTTAGTTTTTATAGAAACTTGTGGAGTGTAAGCTCATGAAATGAGGGCCATTGGATTGATATGAAAGATATGGACCCTTGGATCATTAGAGACGTTTGAAGGCTTAGAGAAGTGTGAAAATGTTTACAACAAGTCTCTTTTGGTAGGAAGAAATAATGGCTTTTGGATGGATATAGACTTTGGAGGCATCTTGGAAGATACAACAATTGACTTGAGAAAAGTTTGTCTTTTAGGTGGAGTAAATCATGGCTTTTGGATGGATATAGACTTTAGATGCATCTTGAAAGATACAACAATTGACTTGAGAAAAGTTTGTCTCTTAGGTGGAATAAATGATGGCCTTTGGATCAAATGAAGATTCAATTTTGGCCATAGGATGTAAAGTAGGAGAGATAAGAATAAAACTTGAATCTTTGGCCATTGGATTAAAATGTGATTTTGATGTAGAGAGAATATGATCCATTGGATGTGGAGTGTCTTGGTGGGAAAGAGAAATGGTTTTGAAATAAAGCTTCCCACACATGTGAAGAGAAAAACTTGTCATAAGACTTGTTTACCTCTTGTCTCCTCCTTTCAAATTAACTTTTCCTTATCTTCTCTTTTTGGCTCCAAGTCTTCCAGTTAAGATGTAACTATGGTTAACTTGTCTTCTTTGCCATGTCATCAATGCCATGTCATTAATGCCGTGTCAACAATGTCATGTCAGCTGCCACGTCACGTCCGTCGATTCTGACTTTGACTAGAAAGTTAATTTTACTTCAATTGATCCCAATTAAGCTTCAAGACATCTTTGGCAAAACTTGATTATGTTGACCACGAAATTGACTTTCTTAATCATGTTTAACACTGATTAAGTCTTCATTACAGTTCGGTTAAGGTCACCATGTTGATACATGGCCAACTTGATCATCCTACACACAATTAAACTCAAGACATGCTATGTAAACCCTTTTAGGATTTCTTGCAATTAGTTCATGTTAGTTCAATAATCAAATCATCAAATAAGCACAATTGAACTAGTTTAATATAAGTCTTGAATTCCTAAACTAATCAAGTAGGCATATGCACCTAGGTTTCTCAATACAATCAATAGATCAAAGTTCAATCAAAACATGCCGTTGTAATCACTCAAACATATATTCAACACTTGGTCTATTGGCATCTTTACCTAACGAAACGTCGTACGAAAGCTAAACTAGCAAGTTAGACAGCTACGAACACTAAATAGAGCGCAACGGTCCACTTTGATGCTTCAGGAATGCCCAATTAAGTCCATAGATGAGCTTTTCAAGTTTTGTACATTTTCAAACATAACTTGGTTATTGGCATCTTTTTGGAACGAAACATTGTACAAAAGCTCAACAAGTGAGTTACACTTCTAAAAACACTAAATAGAGTACAACGGTCCACTTTGATGCTTTGGGAATGCTCAATTCTGTCCATAGATGAGCTTTTAAGGTTTTGTGCAATTTCAAGCACAACTTGGTCTATTGGCATCTTTACCAAACGAAACGTTGTACGAAAGCTAAACTAGCAAGTTAGACTGCTAGGAACACTAAATAGAGTACAACGGTCCACTTTGATGCTTTGGGAATGCTCAATTCTGTCCATAGGTGAGCTTTTAAGGTTGTGTGCAATTTCAAGCATAACTTGGTCTATTGGCATCTTTACCTAATGAAACGTTGTACGAATGCTAAACTAGCAAGTTTGACATCCAAGAACACTAAATAGAGTGCAACGGCCCACTTTGATGTTTTACGAATGCTCAATTCTGTCCATAGACAAGATTTTCAAGTTTTGTGCATTTCCAAACATAACTTGCTTTATTGGCATCTTTATAGAACGAAAAGTTATACAAAAGCTAAACAATCAAGTTAGACTGCTAGGAACACTAAATAGAATACAACGGTCCACTTTGATGCTTTGGGAATGCTCAATTCTGTCCATAGATGAGCTTTTAAGGTTTTGTGCAATTTCAAGCATAACTTGGTCTATTGGCATCTTTACCTAACGAAACGTCGTACGAAAGATAAACTAGCAAGTTAGACTGCTACGAACACTAAATAGAGCACAACGGTCCACTTTGATGCTTCGGGAATGCCCAATTAAGTCCATAGACGAGCTTTTCAAGTTTTGTGCATTTTCAAACATAACTTGGTTTATTGGCATCTTTTTCGAACGAAACATTGTACAAAATCTAAACTATCAATTCTGTCCACTTATAAAAACACTAAATAGAGTACAACGGTCCACTTTGATGCTTTGGGAACGCTCAATTCTGTCCATAGATGAGCTTTTAAGGCTTTGTGCAATTTCAAGCATAACTTGGTCTATTGGCATCTTTACCTAACGAAACGTTGTACGAAAGCTAAACTAGCAAGTTAGACGGCTACGAACACTAAATAGAGTACAACGGTCCACTTTGATGCTTTGGGAATGCTCAATTATGTACATAGATGAGCTTTTAAGGTTTTGTGCAATTTCAAGCATAACTTGGTCAATTGGAATCTTTACCAAACGAAACGTTGTACGAAAGCTAAACTAGCAAGTTAGACTGCTAGGAACACTAAATAGAGTACAACGGTCCAGTTTGATGCTTTGGGAATGCTCAATTCTGTCCATAGGTGAGCTTTTAAGGTTTTGTGCAATTTTAAGCATAACTTGGTCTATTGGCATCTTTACCTAACGAAACGTTATACGAAAGCTAAACTAACAAGTTAGACCACTACGAACACTAAATCGAGCACAACGGTCCACTTTGATGCTTCAGGAATGCCCAATTAAATCCATAGACGAGCTTTTCAAGTTTTGTGCATTTTCAAACATAACTTCGTTTATTTGCATCTTTATCGAACGAAACATTATTCAAAAGCTAAACGAGTAAGTTACACTTCTAACAACACTAAATAGAGTACAACGGTCCACTTTGATGCTTTAGGAATGCTCAATTCTATCCGTGGACAAACTTTTCAAGTATTGTGCAATTCGAAACATAACTCGGTCTATTGGTATCTTTACCTAACGAAACGTTGTACGAAAGCTAAACTAGCAAGTTAAAATTCTAAAAACACTAAATAGAGTGCGGCAGTCCACTTTGATACTTTGGGAATGCTCAATTCTGTCCATAGATGAGGTTTTAAGGTTTTGTGCAATTTCAAGCATAACTTGGTCTATTGGCATCCTTACCTAACGAAACGTTGTACGAATGCTAAACTAGAAAGTTAGACTTCTAAGAACACTAAATAGAGTGCAACGGTCCACTTTGATGTTTTACGAATGCTCAATTCTGTCCATAGACGAGCTTTTCAAGTTTTGTGCATTTTCAAACATAACTTGTTTTATTGGCATCCTTATAGAACGAAACGTTGTACAAAAGCTAAACTAGCAAGTTAGACTGCTAAGAACACTAAATAGATTACAATTGTCCACTTTGATCCTTTGGGAATGCTCAATTCTGTCCATAGATGAGCTTTTAAGGTTTTGTGCAATTTCAAGCATAACTTGGTCTATTGGCATCTTTACCTAACGAAACGTCGTACGAAAGATAAACTAGCAAGTTAGACTGCTACGAACACTAAATAGAGCACAACGGTCCACTTTGAAGCTTCGGGAATGCCCAATTAAGTCCATAGACGAGCTTTTCAAGTTTTGTGCATTTTCAAACATAACTTAGTTTATTGGCATCTTTTTCGAACGAAACATTGTACAAAAGCTCAACAAGTGAGTTACACTTATAAAAACACTAAATAGAGTACAACGGTCCACTTTGATGCTTTGGGAACGCTCAATTCTGTCCATAGATGAGCTTTTAAGGCTTTGTGCAATTTCAAGCATAACTTGGTCTATTGGCATCTTTACCTAACGAAACGTTGTACGAAAGCTAAACTAGCAAGTTAGACGGCTACGAACACTAAATAGAGTACAGCGGTCCACTTTGATGCTTTGGGAATGCTCAATTATGTACATAGATGAGCTTTTAAGGTTTTGTGCAATTTCAAGCATAACTTGGTCTATTGGAATCTTTACCAAACGAAAGGTTGTACGAAAGCTAAACTACCAAGTTAGACTGCTAGGAACACTAAATAGAGTACAACGGTCCAGTTTGATGCTTTGGGAATGCTCAATTCTGTCCATAGGTGAGCTTTTAAGGTTTTGTGCAATTTTAAGCATAACTTGGTCTATTGGCATCTTTACCTAACGAAACGTTATACGAAAGCTAAACTAACAAGTTAGACCACTACGAACACTAAATCTAGCACAACGGTCCACTTTGATGCTTCAGGAATGCTCAATTAAATTCATAGACGAGCTTTTCAAGTTTTGTGCATTTTCTAACATAACTTCGTTTATTTGCATCTTTATCGAACGAAACATTATTCAAAAGCTAAACGAGTAAGTTACACTTCTAACAACACTAAATAGAGTACAACGGTCCACTTTGATGCTTTAGGAATGCTCAATTCTATCCGTGGACAAACTTTTCAAGTATTGTGCAATTCGAAACATAACTCGGTCTATTGGTATCTTTACCTAACGAAACGTTGTACGAAAGCTAAACTAGCAAGTTAAAATTCTAAAAACACTAAATAGAGTGTGGCAGTCCACTTTGATACTTTGGGAATGCTCAATTCTGTCCATAGATGAGGTTTTAAGGTTTTGTGCAATTTCAAGCATAACTTGGTCTATTGGCATCTTTACCTAACGAAACGTTGTACGAATGCTAAACTAACAAGTTAGACTTCTAAGAACACTAAATAGAGTGCAACGGTCCACTTTGATGTTTTACGAATGCCCAATTCTGTCCATAGACGAGCTTTTCAAGTTTTGTGCATTTTCAAACATAACTTGTTTTATTGGCATCCTTATAGAACGAAACGTTGTACAAAAGCTAAACTAGCAAGTTAGACTGCTAAGAACACTAAATAGATTACAATTGTCCACTTTGATGCTTTGGGAATGCTCAATTCTGTCCATAGATGAGCTTTTAAGGTTTTGTGCAATTTCAAGCATAACTTGGTCTATTGGCATCTTTACCTAACGAAACGTCGTACGAAAGATAAACTAGCAAGTTAGACTGCTACGAACACTAAATAGAGCACAACGGTCCACTTTGATACTTCTGGAATGCCCAATTAAGTCCATAGACGAGCTTTTCAAGTTTTGTGCATTTTCAAACATAACTTAGTTTATTGGCATCTTTTTCGAACGAAACATTGTACAAAAGCTCAACAAGTGAGTTACACTTATAAAAACACTAAATAGAGTACAACGGTCCACTTTGATGCTTTGGGAACGCTCAATTCTGTCCATAGATGAGTATTTAAGGCTTTGTGCAATTGCAAGCATAACTTGGTCTATTGGCATCTTTACGTAACGAAACGTTGTACGAAAGCTAAACTAGCAAGTTAGACGGCTAGGAACACTAAATAGAGTACAACGGTCCACTTTGATGCTTTGGGAATGCTCAATTATGTCCATAGATGAGCTTTTAAGGTTTTGTGCAATTTCAAGCATAACTTGGTCTATTGGAATCTTTACCAAACGAAATGTTGCACGAAAGCTAAACTAGCAAGTTAGACTGCTAGGAACACTAAATAGAGTACAACGGTACACTTTGATGCTTTGGGAATGCTCAATTCTGTCCATAGGTGAGCTTTTAAGGTTTTGTGCAATTTTAAGCATAACTTGGTCTATTGGCATCTTTACGTAACGAAACGTTGTACGACAGCTAAACTAACAAGTTAGACCGCTACGAACACTAAATAGAGCACAACGGTCCACTTTGATGCTTCGGGAATGCTCAATTAAGTCCATTGACGAGCTTTTCAGGTTTTGTGCATTTTCAAACATAACTTGGTTTATTGGCATCTTTATCGAACGAAACATTGTACAAAAGCTCAAGAAGTGAGTTACACTTCTAAAAACACTAGATAGAGTACAACGGTCCACTTTGATGCTTTAGGAATGCTCAATTTTTTCCGTAGACAAACTTTTCAAGTGTTGTGCAATTCGAGACATAACTCGGTCTATTGGTATCTTTACCTAACGAAACGTTGTACGAAAGCTAAACTAGCAAGTTAAACTTCTAAGAACACTAAATAGAGTGGAGCGGCCCACTTTGATGCTTTGGGAATGCTCAATTCATTCCATAGATGAGGTTTTAAGGTTTTGTGCAATTTCAAGCATAACTTGGTCTATTGGTATATTTACCTAACGAAACGTTGTACGAATGCTAAACTAGCAAGTTAGACTTCTAAGAACACTAAATAGAGTGCAACGGTCCACTTTGATGTTTTACGAATGCTCAATTCTGTCGATAGACGAGCTTTTCAAGTTTTGTGCATTTTCAAACATAACTTGTTTTATTGGCATCTTTATAGAATGAAACGTTGTACAAAAGCTAAACTAGCAAGTTAGACTACTAAGAACACCAAATAGAGTACAACGGTCCACTTTGATGCTTTGGGAATGCTCAATTCTGTCCATAGATGAGCTTTCAAGGTTTTGTGCAATTCCAAGCATAACTTGGTCTATTGGCATCTTTACCTAATGAAACGTTATACGAAAGCTAAACCAGAAAGTTAGACTTCTAAGAACACTAAATAGAGTGCAATGGTCCACTTTGATGCTTTACGAATACTCAATTCTGTCCATAGACGAGCTTTTCAAGTTTTGTGCATTTTCAAACATAACTTGTTTTATTGGCATCTTTATAGAACGAAACGTTGTACAAAAGCTAAACTATCAAGTTAGACTGCTAAGAACACTAGATAGAGTACCACGGTCGTCTTTGATGCTTTGGGAATGCTCAATTCTGTCCATAGATGAGCTTTTAAGGTTTTGTGCAATTTCAAGCATAACTTGGTCTATTGGCATCTTTACCTAACAAAACGTTGTATGAATGCTAAACTAGCAAGTTAGACTTCTAAGAACAATAAATAGAGTGCAACGGTCCACTTTGATGTTTTACGAATGCTCAATTCTGTCGATAGACGAGCTTTTCAAGTTTCGTGCATTTTCAAACATAACTTGTTTTATTGGCATCTTTATAGAACGAAACGTTGTACAAAATCTAAACTATCAAGTTAGACTGCTAAGAACACTAGATAGAGTACAACGGTCATCTTTGATGCTTTGGGAATGCTCAATTCTGTCCATAGACGAGCTTTTCAAGTTTTGTGCATTTTCAAACATAACGTGGTTTATTGTCATCTTTTTCGAACGAAACATTGTACAAAAGCTCAACAAGTGAGTTACACTTATAAAAACACTAAATAGAGTACAACGGTCCACTTTGATGCTTTGGGAACGCTAAATTCTGTCCATAGATGAGGTTTTAAGGCTTTGTGCAATTTCAAGCATCACTTGGTTTATTGGCATCTTTACCTAACGAAACGTTGTACGAAAGCTAAACTAGCAAGTTAGACGGCTACGAACACTAAATAGAGTACAACGGTCCACTTTGATGCTTCGGGAATGCTCAATTATGTCCATAGATGAGCTTTTAAGGTTTTGTGCAATTTCAAGCATAACTTGGTCTATTGGAATCTTTACCAAACGAAACGTTGTACGAAAGCTAAACTAGCAAGTTAGACTGCTAGGAACACTAAATAGAGTACAACGGTCCACTTTGATGCTTTGGGAATGCTCAATTCTGTCCATAGGTGAGCTTTTAAGGTTTTGTGCAATTTTAAGCATAACTTGGTCTATTGGCATCTTTACCTAACGAAACGTTATACGAAAGCTAAACTAACAAGTTAGACCACTACGAACACTAAATCGAGCACAACGGTCCACTTTGATGCTTCGGGAATGCTCAATTAAATTCATAGACGAGCTTTTTAAGTTTTGTGCATTTTCAAACATAACTTCGTTTATTTGCATCTTTATCGAACGAAACATTATTCAAAAGCTAAACGAGTAAGTTACACTTCTAACAACACTAAATAGAGTACAACGGTACACTTTGATGCTTTAGGAAAGCTCAATTCTATCCGTGGACAAACTTTTCAAGTATTGTGCAATTCGAAACATAACTTGGTCTATTGGTATCTTTATCTAACGAAACGTTGTACGAAAGCTAAACTAGCAAGTTAAAATTCTAAAAACACTAAATAGAGTGCGGCAGTCCACTTTGATACTTTGGGAATGCTCAATTCTGTCCATAGATGAGGTTTTAAGGTTTTGTGCAATTTCAAGCATAACTTGGTCTATTGGCATCTTTACCTAACGAAACGTTGTACGAAAGCTAAACTAGAAAGTTAGACTTCCAAGAACACTAAATAGAGTGCAACGGTCCACTTTGATGCTTTACGAATGCTCATATCTGTCCATAGACAAGATTTTCAAGTTTTGTGCATTTTCAAACATAACTTGTTTTATTGGCATCCTTATAGAACGAAACGTTGTACAAAAGCTAAACTAGCAAGTTAGACTACTAAGAACACTAAATAGATTACAATTGTCCACTTTGATGCTTTGGGAATGCTCAATTCTGTCCATAGATGAGCTTTTAAGGTTTTGTGCAATTTCAAGCATAACTTGGTCTATTGGCATCTTTACCGAACGAAACATTGTACGAAAGCTAAACTAGAAAGTTAGACTTCTAAGAACACTAAATAAAGTGCAACGGTCCACTTTGATGCTTTACGAATGCTCATATCTGTCCATAGACAAGATTTTCAAGTTTTGTGCATTTCCAAACATAACTTGCTTTATTGGCATCTTTATAGAACGAAAAGTTGTACAAAAGCTAAACAATCAAGTTAGACTGCTAAGAACACTAGATAGAGTACAACGGTCGACTTTGATGCTTTGGGAATGCTCAATTCTGTCCATAGATGAGCATTTAAGGTTTTGTGCAATTTCAAGCATAACTTGGTCTATTGGCATCTTTGCCTAATGAAACGTTGTACGAAAGCTAAACTAGCAAGTTAGACTTCTAAGAACACTAAATAGAGTACAACGGTCCACTTTGATGATTTAGGAATGCTCAATCTTGTCCATAGACAAACTTTTCAAGTTTTGTGCAATTTTAAACATAACTTGGTCTATTGTTATCATTACCTAACGAAACGTTGTCGAAAGCTAAACTTGCATGTTAGACTGCTAAGAACACTAAATAGAGTACAACGGTCCACTTTGATGCTTTGGGAATGCTCAATTCTGTCCATAGATGAGCTTTTAAGGTTTTGTGTAATTTCAAGCATAACTTGGTCTATTGGCATCTTTATCTAACGAAACGTCGTACGAAAGATAAACTAGCAAGTTAGACTGCTACGAACACTAAATAGAGCACAACGGTCCACTTTGATGCTTTGGGAATGCCCAATTAAGTCCATAGACGAGCTTTTCAAGTTTTGTGCATTTTCAAACATAACTTGGTTTATTGGCATCTTTTTCGAACGAAACATTGTACAAAAGCTCAACAAGTGAGTTACACTTATAAAAACACTAAATAGAGTACAACGCTCCACTTTGATGCTTTGGGAACGCTCAATTCTGTCCATAGATGAGTATTTATGGCTTTGTGCAATTTCAAGCATAACTTGGTCTATTGGCATCTTTACCTAACGAAACGTTGTACGAAAGCTAAACTAGCAAGTTAGACGGCTAGGAACACTAAATAGAGTACAACGGTCCACTTTGATGCTTTGGGAATGCTCAATTATGTCCATAGATGAGCTTTTAAGGTTTTGTGCAATTTCAAGCATAACTTGGTCTATTGGAATCTTTACCAAACGAAATGTTGTACGAAAGCTAAACTAGCAAGTTAGACTGCTAGGAACACTAAATAGAGTACAACGGTACACTTTGATGCTTTGGGAATGCTCAATACTGTCCATAGGTGAGCTTTTAAGGTTTTGTGCAATTTTAAGCATAACTTGGTCTATTGGCATCTTTACGTAATGAAACGTTGTACGACAGCTAAACTAACAAGTTAGACCGCTACGAACACTAAATAGAGCACAACGGTCCACTTTGATGCTTCGGGAATGCTCAATTAAGTCCATAGACGAGCTTTTCAAGTTTTGTGCATTTTCAAACATAACTTGGTTTATTGGCATCTTTATCGAACGAGACATTGTACAAAAGCTCAAGAAGTGAGTTACACTTCTAAAAACACTAGATAGAGTACAACGGTCCACTTTGATGCTTTAGGAATGCTCAATTTTTTCCGTAGACAAACTTTTCAAGTGTTGTGCAATTCGAGACATAACTCGGTCTATTGGTATCTTTACCTAACGAAACGTTGTACGAAAGCTAAACTAGCAAGTTAAACTTCTAAGAACACCAAATAGAGTACAACAGTCCACTTTGATGATTTGGGAATGCTCAATTCTGTCCATAGATGAGCTTTCAAGGTTTTGTGCAATTCCAAGCATAACTTGGTCTATTGGCATCTTTACCTAATGAAACGTTATACGAAAGCTAAACCAGAAAGTTAGACTTCTAAGAACACTAAATAGAGTGCAACGGTCCACTTTGATGCTTTACGAATACTCAATTCTGTCCATAGACGAGCTTTTCAAGTTTTGTGCATTTTCAAACATAACTTGTTTTATTGGCATCTTTATAGAACGAAACGTTGTACAAAAGCTAAACTATCAAGTTAGACTGCTAAGAACACTAGATAGAGTACCAGGGTCGTCTTTGATGCTTTGGGAATGCTCAATTCTGTCCATAGATGAGCTTTTAAGGTTTTGTGCAATTTCAAGCATAACTTGGTCTATTGGCATCTTTACCTAACAAAACGTTGTACGAATGCTAAACTAGCAAGTTAGACTTCTAAGAACAATAAATAGAGTGCAACGGTCCACTTTGATATTTTACGAATGCTCAATTCTGTCGATAGACGAGCTTTTCAAGTTTCGTGCATTTTCAAACATAACTTGTTTTATTGGCATCTTTATAGAACGAAACGTTGTACAATATCTAAACTATCAAGTTAGACTACTAAGAACACTAAATAGAGTACAACGGTCTACTTTGATGCTTTAGGAATGCTCAATTCTGTCCGTGGAAAAACTTTTCAAGTATAGTGTAATTCGAAACATAACTCGGTCTATTGGTATCTTTACCTAACGAAACGCTGCACGAAAGCTAAACTAGCAAGTTAAACTTCTAATAACACTAAATAGAGTACAACGGTCCACTTTGATGCTTTGGGAATGCTCAATTATGTCCATAGATGAGCTTTTAAGGTTTTGTGCAATTTCAAGCATAACTTGGTCTATTAGCATCTTTACCTAACGAAACGTTGTACGAAAGCTAAACTAGCAAGTTAGACTTCTAAGAACACTAGATAGAGTACAACGGTCCACTTTGACGATTTAGGAATGCTCAATTCTGTCCATAGACAAACTTTTCAAGTTTTGTGCAATTTGAAACATAACTTGGTCTACTGGTATCTTTACCTAACGAAACGTTGTACGAAAGCTAAACTAGCAAGTTAGGATGCAAAGAACACTAAATAGAGTAACAGTCCACTTTGATACTTTGCGAATGCTCAATTTTGTCCGTAGATGAGCTTTTAAGGTTTTGTGCAATTTCAAGCATAACTTGGTCCATTGGCATCTTTAACTAACGAAATGTTGTACGAAAGCTAAACTAGCAAGTTAGACCTCTAAGAACTCTAAATGGAGTACAACGGTCAACTTTGATGCTTTACGAATGCTCAATTCTGTCCATAGATGAGATTTTCAAGTTTTGTGCATTTTCAAACATAACTTGTTTTATTGGCATCTTTGTAGAACGAAACGTTGTAGAAAAGCTAAACAATCATGTTAGACTGCTAAGAACACTAGATAGAGTACAACGGTCGACTTTGATGCTTTGGGAATGCTCAATTCTGTCCGTAGATGAGCTTTTAAGGTTTTGTGCAATTTCAAGCATAACTTGGTCTATTGGCATCTTTACCTAACGAAACGTTGTACGAAAGCTAAACTAGCAAGTTAGACTTCTAAGAACACTAAATAGAATACAACGGTCCACTTTGACGCTTTGGAAATGCTCTATACTGTCCATAGATGAGCTTTTATGGTTTTGTGCAATATCAAGCATAACTTGGTCTATTGGAATCTTTACCAAACGAAATGTTGTACGAAAGCTAAACTAGCAAGTTAGACTGCTAGGAACACTAAATAGAGTACAACGGTACACTTTGATGCTTTGGGAATGCTCAATACTGTCCATAGGTGAGCTTTTAAGGTTTTGTGCAATTTTAAGCATAACTTGGTCTATTGGCATCTTTACGTAATGAAACGTTGTACGACAGCTAAACTAACAAGTTAGACCGCTACGAACACTAAATAGAGCACAACGGTCCACTTTGATGCTTCGGGAATGCTCAATTAAGTCCATAGACGAGCTTTTCAAGTTTTGTGCATTTTCAAACATAACTTGGTTTATTGGCATCTTTATCGAACGAGACATTGTACAAAAGCTCAAGAAGTGAGTTACACTTCTAAAAACACTAGATAGAGTACAACGGTCCACTTTGATGCTTTAGGAATGCTCAATTTTTTCCGTAGACAAACTTTTCAAGTGTTGTGCAATTCGAGACATAACTCGGTCTATTGGTATCTTTACCTAACGAAACGTTGTACGAAAGCTAAACTAGCAAGTTAAACTTCTAAGAACACCAAATAGAGTACAACAGTCCACTTTGATGATTTGGGAATGCTCAATTCTGTCCATAGATGAGCTTTCAAGGTTTTGTGCAATTCCAAGCATAACTTGGTCTATTGGCATCTTTACCTAATGAAACGTTATACGAAAGCTAAACCAGAAAGTTAGACTTCTAAGAACACTAAATAGAGTGCAACGGTCCACTTTGATGCTTTACGAATACTCAATTCTGTCCATAGACGAGCTTTTCAAGTTTTGTGCATTTTCAAACATAACTTGTTTTATTGGCATCTTTATAGAACGAAACGTTGTACAAAAGCTAAACTATCAAGTTAGACTGCTAAGAACACTAGATAGAGTACCAGGGTCGTCTTTGATGCTTTGGGAATGCTCAATTCTGTCCATAGATGAGCTTTTAAGGTTTTGTGCAATTTCAAGCATAACTTGGTCTATTGGCATCTTTACCTAACAAAACGTTGTACGAATGCTAAACTAGCAAGTTAGACTTCTAAGAACAATAAATAGAGTGCAACGGTCCACTTTGATATTTTACGAATGCTCAATTCTGTCGATAGACGAGCTTTTCAAGTTTCGTGCATTTTCAAACATAACTTGTTTTATTGGCATCTTTATAGAACGAAACGTTGTACAATATCTAAACTATCAAGTTAGACTACTAAGAACACTAAATAGAGTACAACGGTCTACTTTGATGCTTTAGGAATGCTCAATTCTGTCCGTGGAAAAACTTTTCAAGTATAGTGTAATTCGAAACATAACTCGGTCTATTGGTATCTTTACCTAACGAAACGCTGCACGAAAGCTAAACTAGCAAGTTAAACTTCTAATAACACTAAATAGAGTACAACGGTCCACTTTGATGCTTTGGGAATGCTCAATTATGTCCATAGATGAGCTTTTAAGGTTTTGTGCAATTTCAAGCATAACTTGGTCTATTAGCATCTTTACCTAACGAAACGTTGTACGAAAGCTAAACTAGCAAGTTAGACTTCTAAGAACACTAGATAGAGTACAACGGTCCACTTTGACGATTTAGGAATGCTCAATTCTGTCCATAGACAAACTTTTCAAGTTTTGTGCAATTTGAAACATAACTTGGTCTACTGGTATCTTTACCTAACGAAACGTTGTACGAAAGCTAAACTAGCAAGTTAGGATGCAAAGAACACTAAATAGAGTAACAGTCCACTTTGATACTTTGCGAATGCTCAATTTTGTCCGTAGATGAGCTTTTAAGGTTTTGTGCAATTTCAAGCATAACTTGGTCCATTGGCATCTTTAACTAACGAAATGTTGTACGAAAGCTAAACTAGCAAGTTAGACCTCTAAGAACTCTAAATGGAGTACAACGGTCAACTTTGATGCTTTACGAATGCTCAATTCTGTCCATAGATGAGATTTTCAAGTTTTGTGCATTTTCAAACATAACTTGTTTTATTGGCATCTTTGTAGAACGAAACGTTGTAGAAAAGCTAAACAATCATGTTAGACTGCTAAGAACACTAGATAGAGTACAACGGTCGACTTTGATGCTTTGGGAATGCTCAATTCTGTCCGTAGATGAGCTTTTAAGGTTTTGTGCAATTTCAAGCATAACTTGGTCTATTGGCATCTTTACCTAACGAAACGTTGTACGAAAGCTAAACTAGCAAGTTAGACTTCTAAGAACACTAAATAGAATACAACGGTCCACTTTGACGCTTTGGAAATGCTCTATACTGTCCATAGATGAGCTTTTATGGTTTTGTGCAATATCAAGCATAACTTGGTCTATTGGCATCTTTACCTAACGAAACGTTATACGAAAGCTAAAGTAGCAAGTTAGACTACCAGGAACAATAAATAGAATACAACGGTCCACTTTGATGCTTTGGGAATGCTCAATTCTGTCCATAGGTGAGCTTTTAAGGTTTTGTTCAATTTCAAGCATAACTTGGTCTATTGGCATCTTTACCTAACGAAACGTTGAACGAAAGCTAAACTAACAAGTTAGACCGCTACGAAAACTAAATAGAGCACAACGGTCCACTTTGACGCTTCGGGAATGCTCAATTAAGTCCATAGACGAGCTTTTCAGGTTTTATGCATTGTCAAACATAACTTGGTTTATTGGCATCTTTATCGAACAAAACATTGTACAAAAGCTAAACAAGTAAGTTACACTTCTAACAACACTAAATAGAGTACAACGGTCTACTTTGATGCTTTAGGAATGCTCAATTCTGTCCGTGGAAAAACTTTTCAAGTATAGTGCAATTCGAAACATAACTCGGTCTATTGGTATCTTTACCTAACGAAACGCTGCACGAAAGCTAAACTAGCAAGTTAAACTTCTAATAACACTAAATAGAGTGCAACGGTCCACTTTGATGCTTTGGGAATGCTCAATTCTGTCCATAGATGAGGTTTTAAGGTTTTGTGTAATTTTAAGCATAACTTGGTCTATTGGCATCTTTACCTAACGAAACGTTGTACGAATGCTAAACTAGCAAGTTAGACTTCTAAGAACACTAAATAGAGTGCAATGGTCCACTTTGATGTTTTACGAATGCTCAATTCTGTCCATAGACGAGCTTTTCAAGTTTTGTGCGTTTTCAAACATAACCTATTTTATTGGCATCTTTATAGAACGAAACGTTGTACAAAAGCTAAACTAGCAAGTTAGACTGCTAAGAACACTAAATAGAGTACAATGGTCCACTTTGATGCTTTGGGAATGCTCAATTCTGTCCACAGACAAGCTTTTAAGGTTTTATGCAATTTCAAGCATAACTTGGTCTATTGGCATCTTTACCTAACGAAACGTTGTACGAAAGCAAAACTAGAAAGTTATACTTCTAAGAAAACTAAATAGAGTGCAACGGTCCACTTTGATGCTTTACGAATGCTCAATTCTGTCCATAGATGAGATTTTCAAGTTTTGTGCATTTTCAAACATAACTTGTTTTATTGGCATCTTTATAGAACGAAACGTTGTACAAAAGCTAAACAATCAAGTTAGACTGCTAAGAACACTAGATATGTTGGACCTATGGTCCTATATGTTCAATTTTGATGATATTAAATCATTTATAAATGATAATGAAACATTAAAGCAATATTTGATTTATATGAATTGAATTTAAATGACTATATATTTTTGAGATAGTGCTGGAAATTAAGTTTTGAAAACAAACATACATGGACTGAGTTAGAGCATCAATTTTTCAATTATCATATCTTAACCAACTTAGGTCCAAATGACTTGAAACTTCAATCACATATACATGAAGGTTTAATATATGTTCTAGGACTATAATCATGAGAAATTAAGTGCATCACATATATATTTGGTCATATGCTTAAATTCCGCCAAAACTAGGTTTTACCTAATTTTGTGCATATGTGTTCTTTGTGAACGTGGTGAACCAAATGAACTCCGATTTAAATGAAATTTCGTGTGCATCTTAGTTTCATAACTATGAACATATTTGATTTAGTAAAATTCAAGAGAAAAGGTCATTTACACTGAGTTTGCAAAATGACTTTGAATTTACACTTAGAATTTATCGGTTTTACTATTAGTGATCTAATTGCTTGGTTGAGTGACCAAACGATTTCCGATTGTTATGAAATTTTACATGGACATTCTAATACATATAAAATGATTTATCATGCAGTAATATGAATTTTCTGGGTTGTTTTTCTAATATAATTAACCTATGCGCTCTATATGAAGCTCTTTGAGCTTACATGCAATTGGGGAGTTCTACCTCCTATTTCCTTGTAGGTTAATCATCATTGTGGTCTCATATGGCTCAGAATTCAGTATGTTCAAGAGTGGTCGAAGTCCAGTTTCTAAGAATGAGCTTGGAGCTCTAGGAAACTATGAAAAATCCTATATTTGCCAACTTTCCACTAAGGCACTTAATCAAGTTGAATGAATCAAACATTGAGGCTATTGGTTGTGGTCTTCATGGAGACACAACTCTTTTCAAACATGTGGGACAAACCTTGTCCTCTCTATCATTAGTGATATATTCTTGTTTGACATTTTCACTCAAGACATGTGCTACCAAGAAAGTTAGGTTGGTGCAATCAAACAAGATCCTTGACATTTTCACTCAAGACATGTGCTACCAAGAAAGTTAGGTTGGTGCAATCAAACAAGATCCTTGACTAAGAGATCACTTTTGAAGTCTTTGATTCAAAATGAAGGGACAAGATGGCATAGTACAATCTACATCCATGGCTGAGAATTAAAGAGAGTTTGAATGGTCAAGATTTGAAGACATACATTGATCAAATGGTTGTGCATAAGACAACTTTTTTGCTTGCAATTTTTGACTTAAAAAAGGAGCATGTGCAACGTCTATATGCTCTATGGTGGAGATTTGTTTGCTCAAATCATCAATGACCAAGATTAGGAGCTGCAATGGATGGTAGAGATCAACTCTTGAAGTTTGATCCAATGGCTGCAAGCATAGGAGAGAATTGCCTTTAAAAGAGGATCTTCCCTTTCATACAACTTGGAGAAGCATTTGCAATCAAGAGAGAACTTTGTTCAAAGCTTTCAAACATTCAAGCATCCATTGTCTACTAAAATCCCAGCTTCTTCTTGAGCCACTACTCAAGGCCTTCTCACCATTTTGCTGCTGCAAAGAGAGGGTGCTTTCACTTGAGCTCAAGGTGTTATTTCTCCCAAATTCACCTCACCTTACCTACTTGAAAATCCTACCCGTGAGTGTGTGATTGTTGTTATTGAAAGTTCTTCACTTAAAGTCCCTTTGTTAGGGCATATTACAAACATTGAAGTTTGAGGGAGTTCTTAGAAACCCTTGGTTGTAAAGTTTGAAGATTGTCTTGAAATCTTTAGTTTCAAGGGTGACCTAAAAACCCTTGTGAGTTTTGTGGAGCTCTTGAGAAAACCACATCCTTAGTGGAGGTTGAAAATCCTAGGTTGGTGAATCTAGGTAGTAGACGTAGGAGAAGGGTCTTCGAACTACTATAAATCGCTGTGTTGATTTCTTTGTTTACTTGTTTATATTTACTACTTGTTTCAAACTGCAGGTTTTTCAAAACCCTAATCTGTCCGAGATTAGCAGACTGCCTTAAACTTTGAATTTTGATCTGAAATTTTGATATAGTGTTTATTAAGGTGTTGTGACATTGCATATAAAATTTCGTTGCATTTTGACATCATTTGATAGGTAAAATCTGAGTTGAAAAATCTGTGTGCAGTGTGTTGCTTGAAAATCTGTTTTGTGCAATTCTTGATTATTTGATATTTGGTCATTCACTATATTGTATCACATCTTGCATTGGATTGAATATTGATTAGTAAAATCATTAGAGTCCAAATTTGTGTGCTACTTGTTAATTGCCATTAATTTGTTTAAATTGAAAAAGGGATTCCAATTGGAATTTGGGGACACAATTCACCCCCCCTCTTGTGTTAAAACTCGATCCGTCAATTGGTATCGGAGCAGGTTAGCTAAAACTAGGAGTTATATCCTATTTGGCATATTTATGGCAAATATAAATTCTTATGGTGAGGCCGAAGGCCTATCCATGAATAGACCACCATTTTTCAATGGCTTGCAATACGGTTTTTGGAAAAATAGGATGAAATTTTTTATAAATTCCATTGATTATGATTTGTGGGAAGTTGTAGAGAATGGTCCTTATGTTCCTAGGAAACTTTTGGGTGATGAGATGGTAGATAAGGAAAAGAGTGAGTTTACTAAGGAAGATAAGAGATTACTTAGCCTAAATAATAAGGCAATCAACACTTTGCACATTGCACTTATTAGGAGTGAATTTGATTACATAGCTCAATGTAAGAGTGCAAAGGAGATTTGGGATATGTTAGAGTTGAAGCATGAAGGAACAAGTCAAGTGAAGGACTCTAAGATAAACATGCTAGTCACCGAGTTTGAGACCTTTAGAATGAAGAAGGGTGAGAGCATTAGGGAGATGTTTTCTAGACTTACTTGCATATGTAATGAATTAGAAGCTTTGAACAAACCATATGAGGAAGTTGATAAGGTTCAAAAGATCCTTAGGAGTTTACCTAGGATTTGGAAAGATAAGGTAGTAGCCATTAAAGAGGCTAAAGATCTTAGGAAGCTTAAGATAGAGGAATTAATAGGAAGTCTAATGACACATGAGTTGGAGATGTCAAGATTAGATGAGGAAGATGCACCACCTAAGAAAAATGGCTTAGCTCTTAGGATCAATAGTGACACTAGTTCGGATTCTAGTGATGATGATAGTGAAATAGGGGCAGCCCTATTAGCTAAGCATTTCAAGAAGTTCTTGAAGATGAACAAACGTGGAGGATTCAAGAATAGAAAGGCTTTTAAAGAAAAAAGAGAGGAGAAAGAGAAAGAAAAGAGTACTTGCTTTAAGTGTGGCAAAGTAGGTCACTTTATGGCCGATTGCCCTAAGCTTCAAAAGAAGAAGCATAAGGAATATAGAGAGAAAGAGAAGAAGAAGGACAAAGGGAAGAAGGAGAAGAAGGCATTCAAGGCCACTTGGGATGATTCTTCATCATCATCTTCAAGTGATAGTGAAGAGGAACTCCAAGCCAACTTGTGTCTCATGGCAAATGAGGAAGAGGAAGTGTCCTCATCAAATTCGGATGAGATGGTAACATCTTCTAAACCTTCTTATGATGAGCTCTCTTGTGTTTATGATGAACTTTATATTGCTTATGAGAAATTGATGCATAAACACAAGCATACTAAGAAAGAAGTTAGTAGACTTTCTAAAGTAGAAAAAATGCATCTAAATGAGTGTTGTGATTTGAAATCTAAATATGATGATGTATGTTTTTCACTTGATGCATTAGTTCAAGAAAATGAGGATTTAAAAAATCAATTGAAAACATGTGTTAATTCTAGTAACATTGCATCATCTAGCAATTCACATGACTTAGATGTTTTGCATGCTAGGATTCATGAGCTAGAAGGTGAGTTGGATACATGGGATGATCATGAGTGCATTATTATGCCTAACTCTTCTTCTCTACAAAAAGAGCTTGATATGGCCAATGAGAAATACAATATGCTTGAAAAACAATTTTCAAAATTTTCTATGAGTTCTTCTAAATTGGATGAACTTCTTGCATCTCAAAGACATTATCTTGACAAGAGTGGATTAGGATATGATCCTATGAAACTTAAGGACACCCTAGAGGCTAAGGAGGCCACGGTCAATGTGAACAAAAATGGTACCTACCCCAAGGGTAAGACTAATGTTCCTAAGGGAACTACACCTAGGAAGAGAAAAGTTTATGTGAAGAAGGTTTGGGTGCCTAAAGGGTTGAATGACTTTGAAAAGAAAGCATATGTGATGAGAACTTTCAAAATTGATGCATATGCCTTTATTGCTACTAACCCCAAAGGATCCAAAGTTTGGATACCTAAGGTATATTAAACATGTGTTTATCTAGGTGTGCTTAAAATCCAAATCCGAATCATGCAAATGGTATTTGGATAGTGGTTGTTCTAGACACATGACGGGAGATGCTTCATTATTCACATCCTTTGAAGCAAAGAAGAATGGAGGATTTGTGACCTTTGGAGACAAGGTCAAAGGTAAGATCCTAGGCTTGGGATCCATAGGTAACTCTTCTTTCTCCCTTAGTGAAGTAAGATTGGTTGAAAATTTATCTTTTAATTTATTGAGTGTTAGTCATTTAGCCGATAAAGGCTTTGATATTCTTTTCAAAAATGATAAATGTTATGTGTTTGATGTTTATGGTAATGTTGTGAAATTAGGAAGTAGAAGTGGTGATATGTATGTAATGCATTTTGATGCTATGAAAAATTCTAAAATATCTTGCTTGCTTGCTAAGAATGATGATGCTTTACATTGGCATAGAAGATTAGGTCATATCGGAATGTCTACATTGAAAAAGTTGTGTGCCAATGAACTTATTAGAGGATTGCCTAAGTTAAATTTCAATGTTGAACATGTTTGTGATGTTTGTGTTAGGGGTAAACAAACTAAAGAGTCTTTTAAGCCTAAACTTGATATTAGTACTTCTAGACCTCTAGAATTGTTACATATGGATTTATTTGGTCCTAGTAGAGTTAGGAGTCTAGGTGGAAAATACTATGCATTTGTTATTGTGGATGATTATACTAGATTTACATGGTGTTTGTTTCTTGTGCATAAAAGTGATGCATTGCATGCTTTTGAAAACTTACTTAGGAGATTGCAAAATGAGCATAACTTAAAAGTTTCAAAAATTAGAAGTGACCATGGAGGTGAATTTGAAAATGCTAATTTTGATTATTTGTGTGTTTCTTTTGGTATTAAACATGAGTTTAGTGCTCCTAGGACACCTCAACAAAATGGGGTTGTAGAAAGGAAGAATAGAACTTTACAAGAACTAGGAAGAACCATGCTTCTAGAATATAATCTTCCTAAATATTTTTGGGCCGAAGCTACTAGTAATGCATGTTATGTGAGTAATAGACTTAGCATTAGAAAAGGATTAAAGAAAACTCCTTATGAACTCTTGTATGGCAAGAAACCTAAAGTAGATTACTTTAAGGTTTTTGGTGCTAAATGTTTTATTTTAAATACCAAAGACAATTTGGATAAATTTGATGCAAAGAGTGACATTGGAATATTTTTAGGATATTCATCATCATCTAAAGCATATAGAGTATTTAACTCTAGAACTAAAATTGTGGAAGAAAGTGTAAATGTTAAATTCGATGATATGACCACACTTGCTCCAAATGTGCGTGTAGAAAATAAATTTTCAGGTTTGGAACATCCTTTGAAGCACAAAAATGAAGGTACACATGGAGTACAATTGCTAGAAGAAGATGAAGATGATGTCCCTTTGGTGGAGAACTTAAGGGAGATGAATATCTCAAATGAAGAAACACCACCAAATGAAGAAAGTGAAGGTGAACCCGAGGGAAATGAAGAACCAAAAGAAGCTGAAAATGCTATGGAACAACCGGGTGTTCACAAATACAAGGTGATGAAGTCTCATCCAAAAGAACTAATTATTGGAGACTTGCATCAAGGAAGGCAACTAAGAGCCAAAAGGGACTCTACGGTTAATTCTAATCCTTTAAACTCTTTTCCCATGCTTTCTTTAGTAGAGCCTAAAAATGTACGTGATGCTTTGCATGATGATGATTGGGTGTATGCCATGCAAGAGGAGTTAGAACAATTTGAGAGAAGTAAGGTTTGGACTCTTTGTCCTAAACCTAAAGACCACACCATTATAGGAACAAAATGGGTCTATAGGAATAAGATGGATGAAAATGGTAATGTAACTAGGAACAAAGCTAGATTAGTGGCCCAAGGATATTGCCGAGAAGAGGGTATTGATTTTGATGAAACCTTTGCACCGGTTGCAAGGTTAGAGGCTATTAGATTATTGCTTGCATTTGCATGTTACAAAAATATCAAACTTTTTCAAATGGATGTGAAAAGTGCATTTTTAAATGGTGTGATAAATGAGGAAGTTTATGTTAAACAACCTCCCGGATTTGAAAGTAAGAAATTTCCAAACCATGTTTACAAACTAGACAAGGCTTTATATGGTTTAAAACAAGCTCCTAGAGCTTGGTATGAAAGATTGTCTAAGTTCTTGCTTGAAAATGGTTTTCAATGTGGTAGTATTGATGATACTTTGTTTATTAAATACAAAGGTTTTGATATGCTAATTGTGCAAATATATGTTGATGATATTGTGTTTGGTGCTACATTAGAATCTATGTGTGAAGATTTTGCATTATGCATGAAGAATGAATTTGAAATGAGTATGATGGGTGAGTTGACTTACTTTCTAGGTTTACAAATTAAACAAACCCCACTTGGCACTCACATTAGTCAAACTAAGTATACAAATGAGATATTAAAAAGGTTTGGCATGGATATTTCTAAAGGTTCATCCACACCTATGGGAGTGGGAACCAAATTAGAACCCGACCTAGATGGTAATGATGTTGATCAAAAGAGATATAGGTCAATGATTGGTAGTTTACTTTACTTGACCGCATCTAGGCCCGATATTATGTTTAGTGTTTGCATGTGTGCAAGATTTCAATCTAATCCTAAGCAAACACATCTCATGGCCATAAAGAAGATTCTTAGGTACTTAAAAGACACACCTTCCCTAGGGTTGTGGTATGATAAGAAATCTTCATTTGACTTGCATTCATTTGTAGATGCCGACTTTGCGGGTTGTAAAATAAATAGGAAAAGTACTAGTGGTACTTGTCAATACCTAGGAAATATGCTCATATCTTGGTTCTCCAAGAAGCAAACATGTGTTGCTTTGAGCACTACCGAAGCCGAATATATGGCTATTGGTAGTTGTACTTGCCAATTGCTTTGGATTAAACAACAAATGCTTGATTTTAATATGGAATTTTCAAACATTCCAATTCTTTGTGATAACATAAGTGCCATACATTTGTCTAAGAATCCTAGATATCATGGTAAAGCTAAGCATATAGACATTAGACATCATTTCATTAGAGATCATCTTTACCTAACGAAACGTTGTACAAAAGCTAAAATAGTAAGTTACACTTCTAACGACACTAAATAGAGTACAACGGTCCACTTTGATGCCTTAGGAATGCTCAATTCTGTCCATAGACAAACTTTTCAGGTTTTGTGCAATTTGAAACATAACTTGGTCTATTGGTATCTTTACCTAACGAAACGTCGTATGAAAGCTAAAATCGCATGTTAGACTGCTAAGAACATTAAATAGAGTACAACGGTCCACTTTGATGTTTTGGGAATTCTCAATTCTGTCCATAGATGAACTTTTATGGTTTTGTGCAATTTCAAGCATAACTTGGTCTATTGGCATCTTTACCTAACGAAACGTTGTACGAAAGCTAAACTAGCAAGTTAGACTTCTAAGAACACTAAATAGAATACAACGGTCAACTTTGATGCTTTGGGAATGCTCAATTCTGTCCATAGATGAGCTTTTATGGTTTTGTGCAATTTCAACCATAACTTGGTGTATTGGCATCATTACCTAATGAAACGTTGTACGAAAGCTAAACTAGCAAGTTAGAGTGCTAGGAACACTAAATAGAGTACAACGGTCCAGTTTGATGCTTTGAGAATTCTCAATTCTGTCCATAGATGAGCTTTCAACGTTTTGTGCAATGTCAAGCACAACTTGGCCTATTGGCATCTTTACCTAACGAAACGTTGTACGAAAGCTAAACAAGGAAGTTTGACATCTAGGATCACTAAATAGAGTACAACGGTCCAATTTGATGATTTGGGAATGCTCAACTCTGTCCATAGATGAGCTTTTAAGGTTTTGTGCAATTTCAATCATAACTTGGTCTATTGGTATCTTTACCTAACGAAACGTTGTACGAATGCTAAACTAGCAAGTTAGACTGCTAAGAACACTAAATAGAGTACAATGGTCCACTTTGATGCTTTGGGAATGCTCAATTCTGTCCATAGATAAGCTTTTAAGGTTTTGTGCAATTTCAAGCATAACTTGGTCTATTGGCATCTTTACCTAACGAAACGTTGTACGAAAGCTAAACTAGAAAGTTAGACTTCTAAGAACACTAAATAGAGTGCAACGGTCCACTTTGATGCTTTACGAATGCTCAATTCTCTCCATAGATGAGATTTTCAAGTTTTGTGCATTTTCAAACATAACTTGTTTTATTGGCATCTTTATAGAACGAAACGTTGTACAAAAGCTAAAAAATCAAGTTAGACTGCTAAGAACACTAGATAGAGTACACCGGTCGACTTTGATGCTTTGGGAATGCTCAATTATGTCCATAGATGAGCTTATAAGGTTTTGTGCTATTTCAAGCATAACTTGGTCTATTGGCATCTTTGCCTAACGAAATGTTGTAGAAAAGCTAAATTAGCAAGTTAGACTTCCAAGAACACTAAATAGAGTACAACGGTCCACTTTGATGCTTTGGGAATGCTCAACTCTGTCCGTAGATGAGCTTTTAAGGTTTTGTGCAATTTCAAGCAAACTTGGTCTATTGGCATCTTTACCTAACGAAACGTTGTACGAAAGCTAAACTAGAATGTTATGTTAGGATGTATGGCACCACAAGAGGGGGGGTGAATTGTGTCCTTAGTCAAATTTAGACTAGGTCACTCCTTTTTCGGTTTCAATGAATTCTATCAAATTTCACCCTAAGCGGAAGCTAAATACCAAATTAAGTTCTAGTGTATATGTATATGAGTCAAGGAGAACAATCAATTTAAACAAACTTGAATCTAGCAACCTAAAATATCCAATTTCAAGTATGTATGATATGAGAATGCAATGCTAATTGAAATTGCTGGAAAGTAAAAGAGGCAAGAGATTTATAGTGGTTCGGCTTAACCCAAGCCTACTCCACTCCCCAAGTCCCACTTGGGAATTTCAAACACTCCAATATGGCTTGTTCAACCGAGTCAAGTGGAACTCTTACAACCGATGTTTTTGTAGCTCAAACACCAAACTCTACACACCGTGTGGTTTGTAGCTCACCACACCAAACTCTACACACCGTGTGGTTTGTAGCTCACCACACTAACTTAATCAATAATACACCTCGGTCTCACCGAGAACACAAATCAACAAGTTGAATTCTCAAGTAGGCTCTTTATGGCAGCCGGGTAGAGAAGTAGTTTAAGCTCAAGGTATGGCTCTTTGAGTAGCTAGATATGGAAGTGTTTAGGCTCAAATGTGGCTCTTTATGTTCTGGAAATCAGATTGTGCAAGCAAGAAAATGGCTCTTGAGGAAATGATAAGAATCTGGTAAGAAAGGCTCAAGAGTAACAATAAAGCTTTACTTGGCTAGTGTGTATGATCTCTCTTCAAAATCAAGTATGTAATCAAGGAATGAATGAGTGAAAGAATGAAAGCTTAGAAGATGAAGAACACTTAAGAGAGAAAGAGTAATTTTCGGCCAAGTATATGCACCATAGACAAAGAGTTAGTTTTTATAGAAAATTGTGGAGTGTAAGCTCATGAAATGAGGGCCATTGGATTGATGTGAAAGATTTGGACCCTTGGATCATTAGAGACGTTAGAAGGCTTAGAGAAGTGTGAAAATGTTTACAACAAGTCTCTTTTGGTAGGAAGAAATAATGGCTTTTGGATGGATATAGACTTTGGAGGCATCTTTAAAGATACAACAATTGACTTGAGAAAAGTTTGTCTTTTAGGTGGAGTAAATCATGGCTTCTGGATGGATATAGACTTTAGATGCATCTTGAAAGATACAACAATTGACTTGAGAAAAGTTTGTCTCTTAGGTGGAATAAATGATGGCCTTTGGATCAAATGAAGATTCAATTTTGGCCATAGGATATAAAGTAGGAGAGATAAGAATAAAGCTTGAATCTTTGGCCATTGGATTAAAATGTGATTTTGATGTAGAGAGAATATGATCCATTGGATGTGGAGTGTCTTGGTGGGAAAGAGAAATGGTTTTGAAATAAAGCTTTCCACACATGTGAAGAGAAAAACTTGTCATAAGACTTGTTGTACCTCTTGTCTCCTCCTTTCAAATTAACTTTTCCTTGTCTTCTCTTTTGGCTCCATGTCTTCTAGTTAAGATGTAACTATGGTTAACTTGTCTTCTTTGCCATGTTATCAATGCCATGTCAACAATGCCATGTCAGCTGCCATGTCACGTCCGTTGATTCTGACTTTGACTAGAAAGTAAATTTTACTTCAATTGATCCCAATTAAGCTCCAAGACATCTTTGGCAAAACTTGACTTATGTTGACCACGAAATTGACTTTCTTAATCATGTTTGACACTGATTAAGTCTTCATTACAGTTCGGTTAAGGTCACCATGTTGATACATGGCCAACTTGATCATCCTACACACAATTAAACTCAAGACATGCTATGTAAACCCTTTTAGGATTTCTTGCAATTAGTTCATGTTAGTTCAATAATCAAATCATCAAATAAGCACAATTGAACTAGTTTAATATAATTCTTGAATTCCTAAATTAATCAAGTAGGCATATGCACCTAGGTTTCTCAATACAATCAATAGATCAAAGTTCAATCAAAACATGCTGTTGTAATCACTCAAACATATATTCAACATTCTCCCCCTTTTGATGATTACAAAATAACTTATGTAACTTTGAGCTATTTTCTTTAATTCACATGAAAAACTCTCCCCCTCACATTATGCTTCACACAAATAAACTTCCTATAAGCATATATTTCAATAAACACAAGGGAATTGCAATTCAAGACAAGTAAAGTATCAATAGGCAAGGTCTATACAATATGACATTCAAGTTCCTCCCCCTTAACCTATGCATACCAAACTTTAAAGTTCAAAGTATATTTCTCCCCCTTTATTTTGTAAATGCATCCAAAAGGTGTTCAATATAAGCAATGCATAAAATTTATACACATATCAGGGAATCATTCTCATGCCAATATTACCTCTTAAAAATTCAAATCTCTCTTGGTTTAGAGGTTTCGTTAGTATGTCCGCAAGTTGGTTCATTGTGTCCACATAATCTAATTTAATTGTCCCTTGAGTCACATGGTCTCTAATAAAATGATGCCTAATTTCAATATGTTTAGCCTTAGAATGATGCACCGGATTTTTAGAAAGCCTAATGGCACTAGTATTATCACAATATATAGGAATATCTTTTAATTTAAGTCCAAAATCATTTAGTTGTTGTCTAATCCATAAGAGTTGAGCACAACAACTCCCTATAGCCATATATTCAGCTTCGGTGGTAGATAGGGCAACACAAGGTTGTTTCTTGGAGAACCAAGAGATAAGCATACTCCCTAGGAATTGGCATGTACCCGAAGTACTCTTCCTATTTATCTTACATCCAGCAAAGTCGACATCACTATATGCATGTAAATCAAACAATGAGTTTTTGTCATACCATAAGCCAAGAGTTGATGTATGCCTAAGATACCTAAATATTCTCTTAACCGCTAGGAAATGAGAATGCATAGGCTGACTTTGAAATCTAGCACACATGCATACACTAAACATAATGTCGGGTCTACTAGAGGTCAAATACAAAAGTGAACCAATCATGGACCTATACATTTTAGAATCATAAGGCTGTCCATTTTCATCTTTGTCAAGCTTAGTAGACACACTCATGGGAGTAGGAGAAGAATTCAAGGAATCAAAACCAAACTTTTTGAGCATATCATGAATATATTTAGTTTGACTAATATGTATACCTTTCTTAGTTTGTTTAACTTGCAGCCCTAAAAAGAATGTAAGTTCACCCATCATAGACATCTCAAATTCATTTTTCATGCAAGACTCAAACTCTTTGCACATAGCCTCATTAGTAGCACCAAATATAATGTCATCTACATATATTTGAACAATAAGCATGTCATGACCTTTTTCCTTTAAGAACAAAGTGCTATCAATTCTTCCTCTTTTAAAACCATTTTGAATTAAGAATGAGGAAAGTCTATCATACCATGCCCTAGGTGCTTGTTTCAAACCATACAAGGCTTTTGTCAATTTATAAACATGGTTTGGAAAATTAGGATCTTCAAATCCAGGTGGTTGCTTTACATGCACATTCTCATTGATAAAACCATTCAAAAATGCGCTTTTGACATCCATTTGATAAAGTTTAAAACCTTTGAAACATGCAAATGCCATAAGCAACCTAATAGCTTCTAGCCTAGCTACGGGTGCAAATGTTTCTTCATAGTCAATCCCTTCTTCTTGGTTGTACCCTTGTGCAACCAACCTACCCTTGTTTCTAATAACTTCACCATCTTCATTCATTTTGTTCTTAAACACCCATTTAGTTCCAATTATGGTTTGATCTTTAGGTCTTGGAACTAGATGCCAAACTTCATTCCTAGTGAATTGATTCAACTCATCTTGCATAGCAATAATCCATTTATCATCAAGCAAAGCATCATTAATATTTCTAGGTTCTACTTGAGAAATCAAGGCATAAGAACCATGCACATCAACAATCAAAGCAGTATTCATTAAATTTGCAGTCACATTATCTACCACATTAGCATGCATATCACCATTATTAGGAGCTAAGTGAGATCTACGAGTCCTTACCCCTTGATGCAAATCACCAATTATGAGTTGTTTGGGATGCTTGTGTTTGTCCTTCACTTGCAACCATGATGTAGGAGCTGTAATGTCACTACTGGAGGCCACAGGTGCAACCTCACTTTCTTCCAAGCCCACGGATGCATCACTATTTTGTGTCTCATCATGCTCATTTCCTCCTTCTTTGCTTGGTCCATCATCTTTAGGTGTAGGAGAGTCATCTTTATCGTCTTTTAAGCTCAACTTCTCCAAACCTAACTCAATGTCATCATTCTCAAGCAAAGGGTCAAATGCAAGAGTTTCAATAAATTTAACATGAATTGACTCTTCTATTCTCCTAGATTTTGGATTGTAAACTCTATAAGCTCTAGAAGTTAAAGCATAGCCAACAAATACACAAGGAGTAGACTTTGCATCAAATTTATCTAAGTCATCCTTAGTGTTTAGTACATAACATTTGCAACCAAAAACTCTAAAGTAGTCAACCTTAGGTTTTCTATCATTCCAAATCTCATAAGGTGTCTTATTTATCTTCTTTCTAATAGACAACCTATTTGTAACATAGCATGCACAATTAATGGCCTCGGCCCACAAGAACTTAGGCAAATCATGTTCACAAAGCATAGTCCTAGCAATTTCTTGCAAAGTTCTATTTTTCCTTTCTACTACCCCATTTTGTTGGGGTGTTCTAGGTGAAGAGAAATCATGTCTAATGCCATATTCATCACATAGATCAATAAATGCATGATTATCAAATTCTCCTCCATGATCACTCCTAATCTTGCTAATGCTTATGTTCTTTTCATTTTGAAGCCTCTTGATTAGTTTTGAAAACTCATGAATGGTCTCATGTTTATGTGCAAGGAAAATCACCCAAGTATATCTAGAATAGTCATCAACAATCACAAAGGCATAGGATCTACCACCTAGACTTTTTACTCTACTTGGACCAAACAAATCAAGATGCAAAAGTTCTAAAAACCTAGTAGTTGAAATCTGGTTTTTAGACTTGAAGGACTCCCTAGTGTGCTTTCCTTTAATACAAGGCTCACAAGCATCATACATGTCAAAGTTCAAAGAAGGTATGCCTCTAACTAGATTATTTCTAACCAATTTTTCAATTGTAGAAATTCCTATATGTCCTAATCTTCTATGCCATATATTCACATCACTAACATTGGAAATCAAGCATTTAAGTTTGCAATCATTCAAGTCTTTCAAATTAATAGAATATACATTACCATCTCTTTTTCCTACAAGCACACATTCCTTCATGGCATTTAAAAACTCACACTTTGAATCATCAAAACATATGCGCAAGCCACCATCACACAATTGAGAAATACTAAGAAGGTTAAAAGACAATCCATCAACTAATTGCACATTAGAGATAGAGAAAGAGGATACATCACCTATGGATCCTTGACCAAGGATCCTACCCTTCTTGTTGTCACCAAAAGTCACATGACCACCATTAAAGAACTTCTTGAGAGAAGAAAAAGAACTTGAGTTCCCGGTCATGTGTCTTGAGCAACCACTATCCAAGTACCACTTGGAAGCCTTAGAATTTTTGATTTTCAAGAACACCTACATTAGTTCAATTCGCTTTAGGTACCCAATTTCTTTTGGGTCCTATGAGGTTAGCATCAAGAATCTTGATTCCCTTTGGAACCCACATTTGCTTAACTTTCTTGCCAAACGCATATTGAAACTTTGGAAAAACTTTGGCATTCAAGTTATGCATATATGCATCATTTGAAGAATGAAATGAAGTGCTAGCATACATAGAGCCTTGTGGAGCTCTAGGAGCCCTAGAATACCTTATGGGTTGCCCTAATTTTATAGGAAACCCTACGGGTCTCTTGGGAACAGATTTGATATCCTTCTTCCAAGGCTGATTTGGCACACCCCTAATGGGAATAGGCCTATGTCTCATGGATTGGACAAATGATACATGTTCATGATGTGATTTCGAAGTACTAGCATGCATATCATTCAAAGCATTGTAGTTAGGAGGTGAAAAAATCATTTTCTTCGGAAAACAATCCTCCTTCATGTCATTCAAGGAATGCAAATAGCCACGTGATACAAAAGATGTAGAAATATCATGCATATCACATTTCTTCAATTTTACATTATCACCAACATAACCTAAACCCGATTTGTCCAAAGATTGTCTAAGGCATGATAAGAGTGAATCAAGTCTAGAAGATCCCACACTAAACTTCGAGAACGATTTCTCTAGATCCTCATATCTTAATTTCAAAGCATCTAATTCATTTTGAACAATAGAGTCATCATGTGACTCTTGGTTCTCATTAGGCACAATAGCAATCAATTTCAAATCATCATGCTCTTCTTGCAAGGTACTAAGTTTAAATTGCAAATCTTCAATCAAGGGTTCATGATCACACTTAGACATGTTATTAGCACACATGGCAGCAAGCATATCGCACTTTTCATCACATTTAGCATTTAGATCATCAATGGTCTTTTCATGCTCTTCTACCTTAGCATTTAAACAATCAATCTCATTTTTCAATTGTTTCTTTTCCTTATGCATTTTCCTATTCTTAGCATTCATGTCATTGAGTAAGGAAAGCAAATCATCAATAGACACATCATCATCATCATGATCAAAAGAGTTTACCTCCTCATCCGGATTGGATGAGTTTCCTTTGGCCATCAAGCAAAGTCTAGCAACCTCGTCCTCACTTGAAGTGCTTTCGGAGTCCGAATCACTCCATGTAGCTTTGAAGGCTCTCTTGGTTTGCTCCTTGCTCTTTTCTTTCTTCTTTGGACACTCATAGTTCATGTGTCCCTTCTTACCACACTCAAAGCACCTCAAATCTTTGTCTTGCTCCTCATGGTTCCCTTTTGAGTCGTTTTGATCCCCATGGCCAGATTTGAAGTTGTCCCTCCTTGAGTGGCCAAAAGGTCTACCACTTTGCTTCTTCTTGTTTATCAAGTATCTCCTGAACCTCCTTGTCATTAAGGCTACTTCTTCATCACTCAAATCATCTTCACTATCACCCTTGGAGGCAAAAGCAATGCTCTTCTTTTTGGTGTCCTCTTTTTGAGCTTCTCTTGCCTTCAAGTTTGTCTCATATACCAGAAGTGATCCTACAAGCTCATCCAACTTAAAACTTTGAGATCTTTAGCTTCTTGGATGGCGGTCACTTTGGCATCCCATGCTTCCGGAAGACTTCTCAAGTACTTTTGTACCTTTTCTTGATTGGAGAATATCTTCCCTAAAGATTCAAGAGAATTCAGAATTTTGGTTAGTCTAATATCCATATCGGTAATAGACTCATGTGGAAGCATAGTGAACAATTCATATGAATGCATGAGCATGTTAATCTTAGACTCCTTTACTTGATTAGTTCCCTCATGCTTCATCTCTAACCTAGTCCACATATCTTTAGCCGAAATGCATGTAGAAATATGTTTAGCTTCAATTGAATTTAATGCATTAAATAAAATAGACATAGCTTTAGCATTCAAAGAAATCTTTTTCTTATCATTATCATCCCATTTATCCCTAGGTTTTGAAATCTCCTTTTCAACATCACCAACTTTGGTGATGATGGTAGGCTCATAAGGTCCATCCTCTATGACATACCACAAATCAATATCCAGAGACATGAAATAAAGTTTCATTCTCATCTTCCAATGGTCATAGTCATCTCCATCAAAGTATGGAGGTCTACCACTAGATTGACCCTCTAACACATGATCATGTCTACCACTAGTAGATGCCATATCAAGAATCACAAATAATGCAAGTAACCTCCTCTGATACCACTTGTTAGGATGTATGGCACCACAAGAGGGGGGGTGAATTGTGTCCTTAGTCAAATTTAGACTAGGTCACTCCTTTTTCGGTTTCAATGAATTCTATCAAATTTCACCCTAAGCGGAAGCTAAATACCAAATTAAGTTCTAGTGTATATGTATATGAGTCAAGGAGAACAATCAATTTAAACAAACTTGAATCTAGCAACCTAAAATATCCAATTTCAAGTATGTATGATATGAGAATGCAATGCTAATTGAAATTGCTGGAAAGTAAAAGAGGCAAGAGATTTATAGTGGTTCGGCTTAACCCAAGCCTACTCCACTCCCCAAGTCCCACTTGGGAATTTCAAACACTCCAATATGGCTTGTTCAACCGAGTCAAGTGGAACTCTTACAACCGATGTTTTTGTAGCTCAAACACCAAACTCTACACACCGTGTGGTTTGTAGCTCACCACACCAAACTCTACACACCGTGTGGTTTGTAGCTCACCACACTAACTTAATCAATAATACACCTCGGTCTCACCGAGAACACAAATCAACAAGTTGAATTCTCAAGTAGGCTCTTTATGGCAGCCGGGTAGAGAAGTAGTTTAAGCTCAAGGTATGGCTCTTTGAGTAGCTAGATATGGAAGTGTTTAGGCTCAAATGTGGCTCTTTATGTTCTGGAAATCAGATTGTGCAAGCAAAAAAATGGCTCTTGAGGAAATGATAAGAATCTGGTAAGAAAGGCTCAAGAGTAACAATAAAGCTTTACTTGGCTAGTGTGTATGATCTCTCTTCAAAATCAAGTATGTAATCAAGGAATGAATGAGTGAAAGAATGAAAGCTTAGAAGATGAAGAACACTTAAGAGAGAAAGAGTAATTTTCGGCCAAGTATATGCACCATAGACAAAGAGTTAGTTTTTATAGAAAATTGTGGAGTGTAAGCTCATGAAATGAGGGCCATTGGATTGATATGAAAGATTTGGACCCTTGGATCATTAGAGACGTTAGAAGGCTTAGAGAAGTGTGAAAATGTTTACAACAAGTCTCTTTTGGTAGGAAGAAATAATGGCTTTTGGATGGATATAGACTTTGGAGGCATCTTTAAAGATACAACAATTGACTTGAGAAAAGTTTGTCTTTTAGGTGGAGTAAATCATGGCTTTTGGATGGATATAGACTTTAGATGCATCTTGAAAGATACAACAATTGACTTGAGAAAAGTTTGTCTCTTAGGTGGAATAAATGATGGCCTTTGGATCAAATGAAGATTCAATTTTGGCCATAGGATGTAAAGTATGAGAGATAAGAATAAAGCTTGAATCTTTGGCCATTGGATTAAAATGTGATTTTGATGTAGAGAGAATATGATCCATTGGATGTGGAGTGTCTTGGTGGGAAAGAGAAATGGTTTTGAAATAAAGCTTTCCACACATGTGAAGAGAAAAACTTGTCATAAGACTTGTTGTACCTCTTGTCTCCTCCTTTCAAATTAGCTTTTCCTTGTCTTCTCTTTTGGCTCCATGTCTTCTAGTTAAGATGTAACTATGGTTAACTTGTCTTCTTTGCCATGTCATCAATGCCATGTCAACAATGCCATGTCAGCTGCCACGTCACGTCCGTTGATTCTGACTTTGACTAGAAAGTAAATTTTACTTCAATTGATCCCAATTAAGCTCCAAGACATCTTTGGCAAAACTTGACTTATGTTGACCACGAAATTGACTTTCTTAATCATGTTTGACACTGATTAAGTCTTCATTACAGTTCGGTTAAGCTCACCATGTTGATACATGGCCAACTTGATCATCCTACACACAATTAAACTCAAGACATGCTATGTAAACCCTTTTAGGATTTCTTGCAATTAGTTCATGTTAGTTCAATAATCAAATCATCAAATAAGCACAATTGAACTAGTTTAATATAATTCTTGAATTCCTAAATTAATCAAGTAGGCATATGCACCTAGGTTTCTCAATACAATCAATAGATCAAAGTTCAATCAAAACATGCCGTTGTAATCACTCAAACATATATTCAACATGTTAGACTTCTAAGAACACTAAATAGAGTACAACGCTCCACTTTGATGCTTTGGGAAAGCTCAATTCTGTCCATAGATGAGCTTTTATGGTTTTGTGCAATTTCAAGCATAACTTGGTCTATTGGCATCTTTACCTAACGAAACGTTGTACGAAAGCTAAAGTAGCAAGTTAGACGGCCAGGAACAATAAATAGAGTACAATGGTCCAATTTGATGCTTTGGGAATGCTCAATTCTGTCCATAGGTGAGCTTTTAAGGTTTAGTGCAATTTCAAGCATAACTTGGTCTATTGCATCTTTACCTAACGAAACGTTGTACGAAAGCTAAACTAACAAGTTAGACCGCTACGAACACTAAATAGAGCACAACGGTCCACTTTGATGCTTTGGGAATGCTCAATTCTGTCCACAGATGAGGTTTTAAGGTTTTGCACAATTTCAAGCATAACTTGGTCTATTGGCATCTTTACCTAACGAAACGTTGTACGAATGCTAAACTAGCAAGTTAGACTTCTAACAACACTAAATAGAGTACAACGATCCACTTTGATGTTTTACGAATGCTCAATTCTGTCCATAGATGAGCTTTTCAAGTTTTGTGCATTTTCAAACATAAGTTATTTTATTGGCATCTTTATAGAACGAAACCTTGTACAAAAGCTAAACTAGCAAGTTATACTACTAAGAACACTTAATAGAGTACAATGGTACACTTTGATGCTTTGGGAATGCTCAATTCTGTCCATTGATAAGCTTTCAAGGTTTTGTTCAATTTCAAGCATAACTTGTTCTATTGGCATCTTTACCTAACGAAACGTTGTACGAAAGCTAAACTAGAAAGTTATACTTCTAAGAACACTAAATAGAGTGCAACGGTCCACTTTGATGCTTTACGAATGCTCAATTCTGTCCATAGATGAGATTTTCAAGTTTTGTGCATTTTCAAACATAACTTGTTTTATTGGCATCTTTACAGAACGAAACGTTGTACAAAAGCTAAACAATCAAGTTAGACCGCTAAGAACACTAGATAGAGTACAACGGTCGACTTTGATGCTTTGGGAATGCTCAATTCCGTCCATAGATGAGCTTTTAAGGTTTTTTGCTATTTCAAGCATAACTTGGTCTATTGGCATCTTTGCCTAACGAAACGTTGTACGAAAGATAAACTAGCAAGTTAGACTTCTAAGAACACTAAATGGAGTACAACGGTCCACTTTGATGATTTAGTAATGCTCAATTTTGTCCATAGACAAACTTTTCAAGTTTTGTGCAATTTGAAACATAACTTGGTCTACTGGTATCTTTACCTAACGAAACGTTGTACGAAAGCTAAACTAGCAAGTTAGGCTGCTAAGAACACTAAATAGAGTAACGGTCCACTTTGATACTTTGGGAATGCTCAATTATGTCCGTAGATGAGCTTTTAAGGTTTTGTGCAATTCCAAGCATAACTTGTTCTATTGGCATCTTTACCTAACGAAATATTGTACGAAAGCTAAACTAGCAAGTTAGACCTCTAAGAACACTAAATGGAGTACAACTGTCCACTTTGATGCTTTACGAATGCGTAACTTTGTCCATAGACGAGCTTTTATGGTTTTGTGCAATTTCAAACATAACTTGTTTTATTGGCATCTTTACCTAACGAAACGTTGTACAAAAGCAAAAATAGTAAGTTGCACTTCTAACGACACTAAATAGAGTACAACGGTCCACTTTGATGCCTTAGGAATGCTCAATTCTGTCCATAGACAAACTTTTCAGGTTTTGTGCAATTTGAAACATAACTTGGTCTATTGGTATCTTTACCTAACGAAACGTTGTATGAAAGCTAAACTCGCATGTTAGACTGCTAAGTACATTAAATAGAGTACAACGGTCCACTTTGATGCTTTGGGAATTCTCAATTCTGTCCATAGATGAGCTTTTATGGTTTTGTGCAATTTCAAGCATAACTTGGTCTATTGGCATCTTTACCTAACGAAACGTTGTACAAAAGCTAAACTAGCAAGTTAGACTTCTAAGAACACTAAATAGAGTACAACGGTCAACTTTGATGCTTTGGGAATGCTCAATTCTGTCCATAGATGAGCTTTTATGGTTTTGTGCAATTTCAACCATAACTTGGTCTATTGGCATCATTACCTAATTAAACGTTGTACGAAAGCTAAACTAGCAAGTTAGACTGCTAGGAACACTAAATAGAGTACAACGGTCCAGTTTGATGCTTTGAGAATTCTCAATTCTGTCCATAGATGAGCTTTTAACGTTTTGTGCAATGTCAAGCATAACTTGGTCTATTGGCATCTTTACCTAACGAAACGTTGTACGAAAGCTAAACTAGGAAGTTTGACGGCTAGGATCACTAAATAGAGTACAACGGTCCAATTTGATGATTTGGGAATGCTCAACTCTGTCCATAGATGAGCTTTTAAGGTTTTGTGCAATTTCAATCATAACTTGGTCTATTGGCATCTTTACCAAACGAAACGTTGTACGAAAGCTAAACCAGCAAGTTAGACTGCTACGAACACTAAATAGAGCACAACAGTCCACTTTGATGCTTTGGGAATGCTCAATTAAGTCCATAGACGAGCTTTTCAAATTTTGTGCATTTTCAAACATTACTTGGTTTATTGGATCTTTATCGAACGAAAGATTGTACAAAAGCTAAACTAGTAAGTTACACTTTTAACAACACTAAATAGAGTACAACGGTCCATTTTGATGCTTTAGGAATGCTCAATTCTGTCCGTAGAAAAACTTTTCAAGTTTTGTGCAATTTGAAACATAAGTTGGTGTATTGGTATTATTACCTAACAAAATGTTGTACGAAAGCTAAACTCGCATGTTAGATTGCTAAGAACACTAAATAGAGTATCACGGTCCACTTTGATGCTTTGGTAATACTCAATTCTGTCCATAGATGAGCTTTTATGGTTTTGTGCAATTTCAAGCATAACTTGGTCTATTGGCATCTTTACCTAACCAAACGTTGTACGAAGCTAAACTAGCAAGTTAGACTACTAGGAACACTACATATAGTACAACGGTCCACTTTGGTGCTTTGGGAATGCTCAATTCTGTCCATAGATGAGCTTTTAAGGTTTTGTGCAATTTCAAGCATAACTTGGTCAATTGGCATCTATACCAAACAAAACATTGTACGAAAGCTAAACTAACAAGTTAGACCGCTACGAACACTAAATAGGGCACAACGGTCCACTTTGATGCTTCGGGAATGCTCAATTAAGTCCATAGATGAGCTTTTCAAGTTTTGTGCGTTTTCAAACATAACTTGGTTTATTGGCATCTTTATCGAACGAAACATTGTTCAAAAGCTCAACAAGTAAGTTACACTTCTAACAACACTAAATAGAGTACAACGGTCCACTTTGATGCTTTAGGAATGCTCAATTCCGTCCGTAGAAAAACTTTTCAAGTATTGTGCAATTCGAAACATAACTCAGTCTATTGGTATCTTTGCCTAACGACACGATGTTCGAAAGCTAAACTAGAAAGTTAAACATCTAAGAACACTAAATAGAGTGCAACGGCCCACTTTGATGCTTTGGGAATGCTCAATTCTGTCCATAGATGAGGTTTTAACGTTTTGTGCAATTTCAAGCATAACATGGTCTATTGGCATCTCTACCTAACGAAATGTTGTACGAATGCTAAACTAGAAAGTTACACCTCTAAGAACACTAAATGGAGTACAACGGTCCACTTTGATGCTTGACGAATGCGTAACTTTGTCAATAGACGAGCTTTTATGGTTTTGTGCAATTTCAAACATAACTTGTTTTATTGGCATCTTTATCGAACGAAACGTTGTACAAAAGCTAAACTAGTAAGTTACACTTCTAACGACACTAAATAGAGTACAACGGTCCACTTTGATGCCTTAGGAATACTCAATTTTGTCCATAGACAAACTTTTCAAGTGTTGTGCAATTTGAAACATAACTTGGTCTATTGGTATCTTTACCTGACCAAACGTTGTACAAAAGCTAAACACGCATGTTAGACTGCTAAGATAACTAAATAGAGTACAAAGGTCCACTTTGATGCTTTGGGAATGCTCAACTCTGTCCATAAATGAGCTTTTAAGGTTTTGTGCAATTTCAAGCATAACTTGGTCTATTGGCATCTTTACCTAACGAAACGTTGTTTGAAAGCTAAACTAGAAAGTTAGACTTCTAAGCACACTAAATAAAGTACAATGGTCCACTTTGATGCTTTGGGAAAGCTCAATTATGTCCATAGATGAGCTTTTATGGTTTTGTGCAATTTCAAGCATAACTTGGTCTATTGACATCTTTACCTAACGAAACGTTCTACGAAAGCTAAAGTAGCAAGTTAGACTGCCAGGAACAATAAATAGAGTACAACGGTCCACTTTGATGCTTTGGGAATGCTCAATTGTGTCCATAGACGAGCTTTTAAGGTTTTGTGCAATTTCAAGCATAAGTTGGTCTATTGGCATCTTTACCTAAAGAGACGTTGTACAAAAGCTAAACTAGCAAGTTAGACTGCTAGGAACACTAAATAGAGTACAACGGTCCACTTTGATGCTTTGGGAATGCTCAATTCTGTCCATAGATGAGCTTTTAAGGTTTTGTGCAATTTCAAACATAACTTGGTCTATTGGCATCTTTACCTAACGAAACGTTGTACGAAATCTAAACTAACAAGTTAGACCGCTACGAACACTAAATAGAGCACAACGGTCCACTTTGACGCTTCGGGAATGCTCAATTAAGTCCATAGACGAGCTTTTCAAGTTTTGTACATTTTCAAACATAACTAGGTTTATTGGCATCTTTATCGAAAGAAACATTGTACAAAAGCTAAAAAAGTAAGTTACACTTCTAACAACACTAAATAGAGTACAACGATCCACTTTGATGCTTTAGGAATTCTCAATTCTGTCCGTGGACAAACTTTTCAAGTATTGTGCAATTCGAAACATGACTCGGTCTATTGGTATCTTTACCTAACGAAACGTTGTACGAAAGCTAAACTAGCAAGTTAAACTTCAAAAAACACTAAATAGAGTGCAACGGTCCACTTTGATGCTTTGGGATTGCTCACTTCTGTCCATAGATGAGCTTTTAAGGTTTTCTGCAAGTTCAAGCACAACTTGGTCTGTTGGCATCTTTATCGAACGAAACGTTATAGGAAAGCTAAACTAGCAAGTTAGACTTATAAGAACACTAAATAAAGTACAACGGTCCACTTTGATGCCTTAGAAATGCTCAATTCTGTCCATAGACAAACTTTTCAAGTTTTGTGCAATTTGAAACATAATTTGGTCTATTGGTATCTTTAACTAACGAAACGTTGTACGACAGCTAAACTCGCATGTTAGACTGCTAAGATAACTAAATAGAGTACAACGGTCCACTTTGATGCTTTGGGAATGCTCAACTCATTCCATAGATGAGCTTTTAAGGTTTTGTGCAATTTCAAACATAACTTGGTCTATTGGCATCTTTACCTAACGAAACGTTGTACGAAATCTAAACTGACAAGTTAGACCGCTACGAACACTAAATAGAGCACAACGGTCCACTTTGACACTTCGGGAATGCTCAATTAAGTCCATAGACGAGCTTTTCAAGTTTTGTACATTTTCAAACATAACTTGGTTTATTGGCATCTTTATCGAAAGAAACATTGTGAAAAAGCTAAACAAGTAAGTTACACTTCTAACAACACTAAATAGAGTACAACGATCCACTTTCATGCTTTAGGAATTCTCAATTCTGTCCGTGGACAAACTTTTCAAGTATTGTGCAATTCGAAAGATGACTCGGTCTATTGGTATCTTTACCTAACGAAACGTTGTACGAAAGCTAAACTAGCAAGTTAAACTTCAAAAAACACTAAATAGATTGCAACGGTCCACTTTGATGCTTTGAGAATGCTCAATTCTGTCCATAGATAAGGGTTTAAGGTTTTGTGAAATTTCAAGCATAACTTGGTCTATTGGCATATTTACCTAACAAAACGTTGTACGAATGCTAAACTAGCAAGTTAGACTTCTAAGAACACCAAATAGAGTGCAACGGTCCACTTTGATGTTTTACGAATGCTCAATTCTGTCCATTGATGAGCTTTTCAAGTTTTGTGCATTTTCAAACATAACTTGTTTTATTAGCATCTTTATGGAACGAAACGTTGTACAAAAGCTAAACTATCAAGTTAGACTGCTAAGAACACTAGATAGAGTACAACGGTCGACTTTGATGCTTTGGGAATGCTCAATTCTGTCCGTAGATGAGTTTTTAAAGTTTTCTGCAATTTCAAGCATAACTTGGTCTATTGGCATTTTTACCTAACGAAACATTGTAGGAAAGCTAAACTAGCAAGTTAAACTTCTAAGAACACTAAATAGAGTACAACGGTACACTTTGATGATTTAGGAATGCTCAATTCTGTCCATAGACAAACTTTTCAAGTTTTGTGCAATTTGAAACATAACTTGGTCTACTGGTAACTTTACCTAACGACACGTTGTACGAAAGCTAAACTAGCAAGTTAGGCTGCTAAGAACACTAAATAGAGTAACGGTTGACTTTGATACTTTGGGAATGCTCAATTCTATCCGTAGATGGGCTTTTAAGGTTTTGTGCAATTTAAAGCATAACTTGGTCTATTGGCATCTTGACCTGTACGAAAGGTAAACTAGCAAGTTAGACTGCTACGAACACTAAATAGAGCTCAACGGTCCACTTTGATGCTTAGGGAATGCTCAATTAAGTCCATAGGCGAGCTTTTCAAGTTTTGTGCATTTTCAAACATAACTTGGTTTATTGGATCTTTATCGAACTAAACATTGTACAAAAGCTAAACTAGTAAGTTACACTTCTAACAACACTAAATAGAGTACAACGGTCCATTTTGATGCGTTAGGAATGCTCAATTCTGTCCGTAGACAAACTTGTCAAGTTTTGTGAAATTTGAAACATAACTTGGTCTATTGGTATCATTACCTAACGAAATGTTGTACGAAAGCTAAACTCGCATGTTGCACTGCTAAAAACACTAAATAGAATACAACGGTCCACTTTGATGCTTTGGGAATGCTAAATTCTGTCCATAGATGAGCTTTTACGGTTTTGTGCAATTGTAAGCATAACTTGGTCTATTGGCATCTTTACCTAACCAAACGTTGTACGAAGATAAACTAGCAAGTTAGACTGCAAGGAACACTAAATATAGTACAACGGTCCAGTTTGGTGCTTTGGGAATGCTCAATTCTGTCCATAGATGAGCTTTTAAGGTTTTGTGCAATTTCAAGCATAACTTGGTCTATTGGCATCTTTGCCAAACGAAACGTTGTACGAAAGCTAAACTAGCAAGTTAGACTTCTAGGAACACTAAATAGAGTACAACGATCCACTTTGATGCTTTAGGAATTCTCAATTCTGTCCGTGGACAAACTTTTCAAGTATTGTGCAATTCGAAAGATGACTCGGTCTATTGGTATCTTTACCTAACGAAACGTTGTACGAAAGCTAAACTAGCAAGTTAAACTTCAAAAAACACTAAATAGATTGCAACTGTCCACTTTGATGCTTTGAGAATGCTCAATTCTGTCCATAGATGAGGGTTTAAGGTTTTGTGTAATTTCAAGCATAACTTGGTCTATTGGCATCTTTACCTAACGAAACGTTGTACGAATGCTAAACTAGCAAGTTAGACTTCTAAGAACACCAAATAGAGTGCAACGGTCCACTTTCATGTTTTACGAATGCTCAATTCTGTCCATTGATGAGCTTTTCAAGTTTTGTGCATTTTCAAACATAACTTGTTTTATTAGCATCTTTATGGAACGAAACGTTGTACAAAAGCTAAACTATCAAGTTAGACTGCTAAGAACACTAGATAGAGTACAACGGTCGACTTTGATGCTTTGGGAATGCTCAATTCTGTCCGTAGATGAGCTTTTAAGGTTTTCTACAATTTCAAGCATAACTTGGTCTATTGGCATTTTTACCTAACGAAACATTGTAGGAAAGCTAAACTAGCAAGTTAGACTTCTAAGAACACTGAATAGAGTACAACGGTCCACTTTGATGATTTAGGAATGCTCAATTCTGTCCATAGAAAAACTTTTCAAGTTTTGTGCAATTTGAAAGATAACTTGGTCTACTAGTATCTTTTCCTAACAACACGTTGTACGAAAGCTAAACTAGCAAGTTAGGCTGCTAAGAACACTAACTAGAGTAACGGTCCACTTTGATACTTTGGGAATGCTTAATTCTGTCCGTAGATGAGCTTTTAAGGTTTTGTGCATATTCAAGCATAACTTGGTCTATTGGCATCTTTACCTAAGGAAACGTTGTACGAAAGCTAAAATAGAAAGTTAGACTTCTAAGAACACTAAATAGAGTACAACGGTCCACTTTGATGCTTTGGGAAAGCTCAATTCTGTCCATAGATGAGCTTTTATGGTTTGGTGCAATTTCAAGCATAACTTGGTCTGTTGGCATCTTTACCCAACGAAACGTTGTACGAAAGCTAAAGTAGCAAGTTAGACTGCCAGGAACAATAAATAGAGTACAACGGTCCACTTTGATGCTTTGGTAATGCTCAATTCTGTCCATAGATGAGCTTTTAAGGTTTTGTGCAATTTCAAGCATAAGTTGGTCTATTGGCATCTTTACCTAACGAAACGTTATACGAAAGCTAAACTAGAAAGTTAGACTGCTAAGAACACTAAATAGAGTAACGGTCGACTTTGATACTTTGGGAATGCTCAATTCTGTCCGTAGATGGGCTTTTAAGGTTTTGTGCAATTTCAAGCATAACTTGGTCTATTGGCATCTTGACCTGTACGAAAGCTAAACTAGCAAGTTAGACTGCTACGAACACTAAATAGAGCACAAAGGTCCACTTTGATGCTTAGGGAATGCTCAATTAAGTCCATAGACGAGCTTTTCAAGTTTTGTGCATTTTCAAACATAACTTGGTTTATTGGATCTTTATCGAACGAAACATTGTACAAAAGCTAAACTAGTAAGTTACACTTCTAACAACACTAAATAGAGTACAACGGTCCATTTTGATGCTTTAGGAATGCTCAATTCTGTCCGTAGACAAACTTTTCAAGTTTTGTGCAATTTGAAACATAACTTGGTCTATTGGCATCATTACCTAACGAAATGTTGTACGAAAGCTAAACTCGTATGTTAGACTGCTAGGAACACTAAATAGAGTACAATGGTCCACTTTGATGCTTTGGGAATGCTCAATTCTGTCCATAGGTGAGCTTTTAAGGTTTTGTGCAATTTTAATCATAACTTGGTCTATTGGCATCTTTACCTAATGAAACGTTGTACGAAGGCTAAACTAACAAGTTAGACCGCTACGAACACTAAATAGGGCACAACGGTCCACTTTGATGCTTTGGGAATGCTCAATTAAGTCCATAGACGAGCTTTTCAAGTTTTGTGCATTTTCAAACATAACTTGGTTTATTGGCATCTTTATCGAACGAAACATTGTACAAAAGCTCAACAAGTAAGTTACACTTCCAACAACACTAAATTGAGTACAACGGTCCACTTTGATGCTTTAGGAATGCTCAATTCTATCCGTAGACAAACTTTTCAAGTATTGTGCAATTCGAAACATAACTCGGTCTATTGGTATCTTTACCTAACGAAACATTGTACGAAAGCTAAACTAGAAAGTTAAACTTCTAAGAACACTAAATAGAGTGCAACGGCCCACTTTGATGCTTTGGGAATGCTCAATTCTGTCCATAGATGAGGTTTTAACATTTTGTGCAATTTCAAGCATAACTTGGTCTATTGACATCTTTACCTAACGAAACGTTGTATGAAAGCTAAACAAGCAAGTTAGACTGCTACGAACACTAAATAGAGCACAACGGTCCACTTTGATGCTTCGGGAATGCTCAATTAAGTCCATAGGCGAGCTTTTCAAGTTTTGTACATTTTCAAACATAACTTGGTTTATTGGATCTTTATCGAACGAAACATTGTACAAAAGCTAAACTAGTAAGTTACACTTCTAACAACACTAAATAGAGTACAACGGTCCATTTTGATGCGTTAGGAATGCTCAATTCTGTCCGTAGACAAACTTGTCAAGTTTTGTGAAATTTGAAACATAACTTGGTCTATTGGTATCATTACCTAACGAAATGTTGTACGAAAGCTAAACTCGCATGTTACACTGCTAAGAACACTAAATAGAATACAACGGTCCACTTTGATGCTTTGGGAAAGCTCAATTCTGTCCCTAGATGAGCTTTTACGGTTTTGTGCAATTGTAAGCATAACTTGGTCTATTGGCATCTTTACCTAACCAAACGTTGTACGAAGCTAAACTAGCAAGTTAGACTGCAAGGAACACTAAATATAGTACAACGGTCCAGTTTGGTGCTTTGGAAATGCTCAATTCTGTCCATAGATGAGCTTTTAAGGTTTTGTGCAATTTCAAGCATAACTTGGTCTATTGGCATCTTTGCCAAACGAAACGTTGTACGAAAGCTAAACTAGCAAGTTAGACTGCTAGGAACACTAAATAGAGTACAACGATCCACTTTGATGCTTTAGGAATTCTCAATTCTGTCCGTGGACAAACTTTTCAAGTATTGTGCAATTCGAAAGATGACTCGGTCTATTGGTATCTTTACCTAACGAAACGTTGTACGAAAGCTAAACTAGCAAGTTAAACTTCAAAAAACACTAAATAGATTGCAACTGTACACTTTGATGCTTTGAGAATGCTCAATTCTGTCCATAGATGAGGGTTTAAGGTTTTGTGTAATTTCAAGCATAACTTGGTCTATTGGCATCTTTACCTAGCGAAACGTTGTACGAATGCTAAACTAGCAAGTTAGACTTCTAAGAACACCAAATAGAGTGCAACGGTCCACTTTGATGTTTTACGAATGCTCAATTCTGTCCATTGATGAGCATTTCAAATTTTGTGCATTTTCAAACATAACTTGTTTTATTAGCATCTTTATGGAACGAAACGTTGTACAAAAGCTAAACTATCAAGTTAGACTGCTAAGAACACTAGATAGAGTACCACGGTCGACTTTGACGCTTTGGGAATGCTCAATTCTGTCCGTAGATAAGCTTTTAAGGTTTTCTGCAATTTCAAGCATAACTTGGTGTATTGATATTTTTACCTAACGAAACATTGTAGGAAAGCTAAACTAGCAATTTAGACTTCTAAGAACACTAAATAGAGTACAACGGTCCACTTTGATGATTTAGGAATGCTCAATTCTGTCCATAGATAAACTTTTCAAGTTTTGTGCAATTTGAAACATAACTTGGTCTACTGGTAACTTTACCTAACGACACGTTGTACGAAAGCTAAACTAGCAAGTTAGGCTGCTAAGAACACTAAATAGAGTAACAGTCGACTTTGATACTTTGGGAATGCTCAACTCTGTCCGTAGATGGGCTTTTAAGGTTTTGTGCAATTTCAAGCATAACTTGGTCTATTGGCATCTTGACCTGTACGAAAGCTAAACTAGCATGTTTGACTGCTAAGAACACTAAATAGATTAACGGTCCACTTTGATACTTTGGGAATGCTCAATTCTGTCCGTAGATGAGCTTTTAAGGTTTTGTGCAATTTCAAGCATAACTTGGTCTATTGGCATCTTTACCTAAGGAAATGTTGTACGAAAGCTAAACTAGAAAGTTAGACTTCTAAGAACACTAAATAGAGTACAACGGTCCACTTTGATGCTTTGGGAAAGCTTAATTCTGTCCATAGATAAGCTTTTATGGTTTGGTGCAATTTCAAGCTTAACTTGGTCTGTTGGCATGTTTACCTAATGAAACGTTGTACGAAAGCTAAAGTAGCAAGTTAGACTGCCAGGAATAATAAATAGAGTACAACGGTCCAGTTTGATGCTTTGGGAATGCTCAATTCTGTCCATAGATAAGCTTTTAAGGTTTTGTGCAATTTCAAGTATAAGTTGGTCTATTGGCATCTTTCGCAAACAAAATGTTGTACGAAAGCTAAACTAGCAAGTTAGACTGCTAGGAACACTAAATAGAGTACAACGGTCGACTTTGATGCTTTGGGATTGCTCAATTCTGTCCATAGATGAGCTTTTAAGGTTTTGTGCCATTTCAAGCATAACTTGGTCTATTGGCATCTTTACCTAACGAAACGTTGTACGAATGCTAAACTAGAAAGTTAAACTTCTAAGAACACTAAATAGAGTGCAACGGTCCACTTTGATGTTTTACGAATGCTCAATTCTGTCCATTGATGAGCATTTAAAGTTTTGTGCATTTTCAAACATAAACTTGTTTTATTCGCATCTTTATGGAACGAAACATTGTGCAAAAGTTAAACTATCAAGTTAGACTGCTAAGAACACTAGATAGAGTACAACGGTCGACTTTGATGCTTTGGGAATGCTCAATTCTGTCCGTAGATGAGCTTTTAAGGTTTTCTGCAATTTCAAGCATAACTTGGTCTATTGGAATTTTTACCTAACGAAACGTTGTACGAAAGCTAAACTAACAAGTTAGACTTCTAAGAACACTAAATAGAGTACAACGGTCCAATTTGATGATTTACGAATGCTCAATTCCGTCCATAGAAAAACTTTTCAAGTTTTGTGCAATTTGAAAGATAACTTGGTCTACTGGTATCTTTTCCTAACGACACGTTGTACGAAAGCTAAACTAGCAAGTTAGGCTGCTAAGAACACTAACTAGAGTAACGGTCCACTTTGATACTTTGGGAATGCTTAATTCTGTCCGTATATGAGTTTTTAAGGTTTTGTGCAATTTCAAGCATAACTTGGTCTATTGGCATCTTTACCTAAGGAAACGTTGTACGAAAGCTAAAATAGAAAGTTAGACTTCTAAGAACACTAAATAGAGTACAACGGTCCACTTTGATGCTTTGGGAAAGCTCAATTCTGTCCATAGATGAGCTTTTATGGTTTGGTGCAATTTCAAGCATAACTTGGTCTGTTGGCATCTTTACCCAACGAAACGTTGTACGAAAGCTAAAGTAGCAAGTTAGACTGCCAGGAACAATAAATAGAGTACAACGGTCCACTTTGATGCTTTGGTAATGCTCAATTCTGTCCATAGATGAGCTTTTAAGGTTTTGTGCAATTTCATGCATAAGTTGGTCTATTGGCATCTTTACCTAACGAAACGTTGTACGAAAGCTAAACTAGAAAGTTAGACTGCTAGGAACACTAAATAGAGTACAACGGTCCACTTTGATGCTTTGGGAATGCTCAATTCTGTCCATAGATGAGCTTTTAAGGTTTTGTGCAATTTCAAGCATAACTTGGTCTATTGGCATCTTTACCTAACGAAACGTTGTACGAAAGCTAAACTAACAAGTTAGACCGCTACGAACACTAAATAGAGCACAATAGTCCACTTTGACACTACGGGATTGCTCAATTAAGTCTATAGACGAGCTTTTCAAGTTTTGTGCATTTTCAAACATAACTTGGTTTATTGGCATCTTTATCGAAATAAACATTGTACAAAAGCTAAACAAGTAAGTTAAACTTCTAACAACAGTAATTAGAGTACAACGATCCACTTTGATGCTTTAGGAATTCTCAATTCTGTCCGTTGAGAAACTTTTCAAGTATTGTGCAATTCGAAACATAACTCGGTCTATTGGTATCTTTACCTAACGAAACGTTGTACGAAAGCTAAACTTGCAAGTTAAACTTCAAAAAACACTAAATAGAGTGCAACGGTCCACTTTAATGCTTTGGGAATGCTCAATTCTGTCCGTAGATGAGCTTTTAAGGTTTTCTGCACTTTCAAGCATAACTTGATCTATTGGCATTTTTACCTAACGAAACGTTGTACGAAAGCTAAACTAGCAAGTTAGACTTCTAAGAACACTAAATAGAGTACAACGGTCCACTTTGATGATTTACGAATGCTCAATTCCGTCCATAGAAAAACTTTTCAAGTTTTGTGCAATTTGAAAGATAACTTGGTCTACTGGTATCTTTTCCTAACGACACGTTGTACGAAAGCTAAACTAGCAAGTTAGGCTGCTAAGAACACTAAATAGAGAAACGGTCGACTTTGATACTTTGGGAATGCTTAATTCTGTCCGTAGATGAGCTTTTAAGGTTTTGTGCAATTTCAAGCATAACTTGGTCTATTGGCATCTTGACCTAAGGAAACGTTGTACGAAAGCTAAAATAGAAAGTTAGACTTCTAAGAACACTAAATAGAGTACAACGGTCCACTTTGATGCTTTGGGAAAGCTCAATTCTGTCCATAGATGAGCTTTTATGGTTTGGTGCAATTTCAAGCATAACTTGGTCTGTTGGCATCTTTACCCAACGAAACGTTGTACGAAAGCTAAAGTAGCAAGTTAGACTGCCAGGAACAATAAATAGAGTACAACGGTCCACTTTGATGCTTTGGGAATGCTCAATTCTGTCCATAGATGAGCTTTTAAGGTTTTGTGCAATTTCAAGCATAAATTGGTCTATTGGCATATTTACCTAACGAACCGTTGTACGAAAGCTAAACTAGAAAGTTAGACTGCTAGGAACACTAAATAGAGTACAACGGTCCACTTTGATGCTTTGGGAAAGCTCAATTCTGTCCATAGATGAGCTTTTATGGTTTGGTGCAATTTCAAGCATAACTTGGTCTGTTGGCATCTTTACCCAACGAAACGTTGTACGAAAGCTAAAGTAGCAAGTTAGACTGCCAGGAACAATAAATAGAGTACAACGGTCCACTTTGATGCTTTGGGAATGCTCAATTCTGTCCATAGATGAGCTTTTAAGGTTTTGTGCAATTTCAAGCATAAATTGGTCTATTGGCATATTTACCTAACGAACCGTTGTACGAAAGCTAAACTAGAAAGTTAGACTGCTAGGAACACTAAATAGAGTACAACGGTCCACTTTGATGCTTTGGGAATGCTCAATTCTGTCCATAGATGAGCTTTTAAGGTTTTGTGCAATTTCAAGCATAACTTGGTCTATTGGCATCTTTACCTAACGAAACGTTGTACAAAAGCTAAACTAACAAGTTAGACCGCTACGAACACTAAATAGAGCACAATAGTCCACTTTGACACTACGGGATTGCTCAATTAAGTCTATAGACGAGCTTTTCAAGTTTTGTGCATTTTCAAACATAACTTGGTTTATTGGCATCTTTATCGAAATAAACATTGTACAAAAGCTAAACAAGTAAGTTACACTTCTAACAACACTAATTAGAGTACAACGATCCACTTTGATGCATTAGGAATTCTCAATTCTGTCCGTTGAGAAACTTTTCAAGTATTGTGCAATTCGAAACATAACTCGGTCTATTGGTATCTTTACCTAACGAAACATTGTACGAAAGCTAAACTAGCAAGTTAAATTTCAAAAAACACTAAATAGAGTGCAATGGTCCACTTTAATGCTTTGGAAATGCTCAATTCTGTCCATAGATGAGGGTTTAAGGTTTTGTGTAATTTCAAGCATAACTTGGTCTATTGACATCTTTACCTAACGAAACGTTGTACGAATGCTAAACTAGAAAGTTAGACTACTACGAACACTAAATAGAGTACAACGGTCCACTTTGATGCTTTGGGAATGCTCAATTCTGTCCATAGATGAGCTTTTAAGGTTTTGTGCAATTTCAAGCATAACATGGTCTATTGGCATCTTTACCTAACGAAACGTTGTACGAAAGTTAAACTAACAAGTTAGACCGCTACGAACACTAAATAGAGCACAACGGTCCACTTTGACGCTTCGGGAATGCTCAATTAAGTCCATAGACTAGCTTTTCAAGTTTTGTGCATTTTCAAACATAACTTGGTTTATTGGCATCTTTATCGAAATGAACATTGTACAAAAGCCAAACAAGTAAGTTACACTTCTAACAACACTAAATAGAGTACAACGATCCACTTTGATGCTTTAGGAATTCTCAATTCTGTCCGTTGACAAACTTTTCAAGTATTGTGCAATTCGAAACATAACTCGGTCTATTGGCATCTTGACCTAAGGAAACGTTGTACGAAAGCTAAAATAGAAAGTTAGACTTCTAAGAACACTAAATAGAGTACAACGGTCCACTTTGATGCTTTGGGAAAGCTCAATTCTGTCCATAGATGAGCTTTTATGGTTTGGTGCAATTTCAAGCATAACTTGGTCTGTTGGCATCTTTACCCAACGAAACGTTGTACGAAAGCTAAAGTAGCAAGTTAGACTGCCAGGAACAATAAATAGAGTACAACGGTCCACTTTGATGCTTTGGGAATGCTCAATTCTGTCCATAGATGAGCTTTTAAGGTTTTGTGCAATTTCAAGCATAAATTGGTCTATGGGCATCTTTACCTAACGAACCGTTGTACGAAAGCTAAACTAGAAAGTTAGACTGCTAGGAACACTAAATAGAGTACAACGGTCCACTTTGATGCTTTGGGAATGCTCAATTCTGTCCATAGATGAGCTTTTAAGGTTTTGTGCAATTTCAAGCATAACTTGGTCTATTGGCATCTTTACCTAACGAAACGTTGTACAAAAGCTAAACTAACAAGTTAGACCGCTACGAACACTAAATAGAGCACAATAGTCCACTTTGACACTACGGGATTGCTCAATTAAGTCTATAGACGAGCTTTTCAAGTTTTGTGCATTTTCAAACATAACTTGGTTTATTGGCATCTTTATCGAAATAAACATTGTACAAAAGCTAAACTAGTAAGTTACACTTCTAACAACACTAATTAGAGTACAACGATCCACTTTGATGCATTAGGAATTCTCAATTCTGTCCGTTGAGAAACTTTTCAAGTATTGTGCAATTCGAAACATAACTCGGTCTATTGGTATCTTTACCTAACGAAACATTGTACGAAAGCTAAACTAGCAAGTTAAATTTCAAAAAACACTAAATAGAGTGCAATGGTCCACTTTAATGCTTTGGAAATGCTCAATTCTGTCCATAGATGAGGGTTTAAGGTTTTGTGTAATTTCAAGCATAACTTGGTCTATTGACATCTTTACCTAACGAAACGTTGTACGAATGCTAAACTAGAAAGTTAGACTACTACGAACACTAAATAGAGTACAACGGTCCACTTTGATGCTTTGGGAATGCTCAATTCTGTCCATAGATGAGCTTTTAAGGTTTTGTGCAATTTCAAGCATAACATGGTCTATTGGCATCTTTACCTAACGAAACGTTGTACGAAAGTTAAACTAACAAGTTAGACCGCTACGAACACTAAATAGAGCACAACGGTCCACTTTGACGCTTCGGGAATGCTCAATTAAGTCCATAGACTAGCTTTTCAAGTTTTGTGCATTTTCAAACATAACTTGGTTTATTGGCATCTTTATCGAAATGATCATTGTACAAAAGCCAAACAAGTAAGTTACACTTCTAACAACACTAAATAGAGTACAACGATCCACTTTGATGCTTTAGGAATTCTCAATTCTGTCCGTTGACAAACTTTTCAAGTATTGTGCAATTCGAAACATAACTCGGTCTATTGGCATCTTGACCTAAGGAAACGTTGTACGAAAGCTAAAATAGAAAGTTAGACTTCTAAGAACACTAAATAGAGTACAACGGTCCACTTTGATGCTTTGGGAAAGCTCAATTCTGTCCATAGATGAGCTTTTATGGTTTGGTGCAATTTCAAGCATAACTTGGTCTGTTGGCATCTTTACCCAACGGTCCACTTTAATGCTTTGGAAATGCTCAATTCTGTCCATAGATGAGGGTTTAAGGTTTTGTGTAATTTCAAGCATAACTTGGTCTATTGACATCTTTACCTAACGAAACGTTGTACGAATGCTAAACTAGAAAGTTAGACTACTACGAACACTAAATAGAGTACAACGGTCCACTTTGATGCTTTGGGAATGCTCAATTCTGTCCATAGATGAGCTTTTAAGGTTTTGTGCAATTTCAAGCATAACTTGGTCTATTGGCATCTTTACCTAACGAAACGTTGTACAAAAGCTAAACTAACAAGTTAGACCGCTACGAACACTAAATAGAGCACAATAGTCCACTTTGACACTACGGGATTGCTCAATTAAGTCTATAGACGAGCTTTTCAAGTTTTGTGCATTTTCAAACATAACTTGGTTTATTGGCATCTTTATCGAAATAAACATTGTACAAAAGCTAAACTAGTAAGTTACACTTCTAACAACACTAATTAGAGTACAACGATCCACTTTGATGCATTAGGAATTCTCAATTCTGTCCGTTGAGAAACTTTTCAAGTATTGTGCAATTCGAAACATAACTCGGTCTATTGGTATCTTTACCTAACGAAACATTGTACGAAAGCTAAACTAGCAAGTTAAATTTCAAAAAACACTAAATAGAGTGCAATGGTCCACTTTAATGCTTTGGAAATGCTCAATTCTGTCCATAGATGAGGGTTTAAGGTTTTGTGTAATTTCAAGCATAACTTGGTCTATTGACATCTTTACCTAACGAAACGTTGTACGAATGCTAAACTAGAAAGTTAGACTACTACGAACACTAAATAGAGTACAACGGTCCACTTTGATGCTTTGGGAATGCTCAATTCTGTCCATAGATGAGCTTTTAAGGTTTTGTGCAATTTCAAGCATAACATGGTCTATTGGCATCTTTACCTAACGAAACGTTGTACGAAAGTTAAACTAACAAGTTAGACCGCTACGAACACTAAATAGAGCACAACGGTCCACTTTGACGCTTCGGGAATGCTCAATTAAGTCCATAGACTAGCTTTTCAAGTTTTGTGCATTTTCAAACATAACTTGGTTTATTGGCATCTTTATCGAAATGAACATTGTACAAAAGCCAAACAAGTAAGTTACACTTCTAACAACACTAAATAGAGTACAACGATCCACTTTGATGCTTTAGGAATTCTCAATTCTGTCCGTTGACAAACTTTTCAAGTATTGTGCAATTCGAAACATAACTCGGTCTATTGGTATCTTTACCTAACGAAACGTTGTACGAAAGCTAAACTTGAAAGTTAAACTTCAAAAAACACTAAATAGAGTGCAACGGTCCACTTTAATGCTTTGGGAATGCTCAATTCTGTCCATAGATGAGGGTTTAAGGTTTTGTGTAATTTCAAGCATAACTTGGTCTATTACCTAACGAAACGTTGTACGAATGCTAAAGTAGAAAGTTAAACTTCTAAGAACACTAAATAAGGTGCAATGGTGCACTTTGATGTTTTACGAATTCTCAATTCTGTCCATTGATGAGCTTTTCAAGTTTTGTGCATTTTCAAACATAACTAGTTTTATTGGCATCTTTATGGAACGAAACGTTGTGCAAAAGCTAAACTATCAAGTTAGACTGCTAAGAACACTAGATAGAGTACAACGGTTGACTTTGATGCTTTGGGAATGCTCAATTCTGTCCGTAGATGAGCTTTTAAGGTTTTCTGCAATTTCAAGCATAACTTGGTCTATTGGCATTTTTACCTAACGAAACGTTGTACGAAAGCTAAACTAGCAAGTTAGACTTCTAAGAACACTAAATAGAGTACAACGGTCCACTTTGATGATTTACGAATGCTCAATTCTGTCCATATACAAACTTTTCAAGTTTTGTGCAATTTGAAACATAACTTGGTCTACTGGTATCTTTACCTAACGACATGTTGTACGAAAGCTAAACTAGCAAGTTAGGCTGCTAAGAACACTAACTAGAAAAACGGTCCACTTTGATACTTTGGGAATGCTTAATTCTGTCCGTAGATGAGCTTTTAAGGTTTTGTGCAATTTCAAGCATAACTTGGTCTATTGGCATCTTTACCTAACGAAACGTTGTACGAAAGCTAAAATAGAAAGTTAGACTTCTAAGAACACTAAATAGAGTACAACGGTCCACTTTGATGCTTTGGGAAAGCTCAATTCTGTCCATACATGAGCTTTTATGGTTTGGTGCAATTTCAAGCATAACTTGGTTTGTTGGCATCTTTACCCAACGAAACGTTGTACGAAAGCTAAAGTAGCTAGTTAGACTGCCAGGAACAATAAATAGAGTACAACGGTCCACTTTGATGCTTTGGGAATGCTCAATTCTGTCCATAGATGAGCTTTTAAGGTTTTGTGCAATTTCAAGCATAAGTTGGTCTATTGGCATCTTTACCTAACGAAACGTTGTACGAAAATTAAACTAGCAAGTTAGACTGCTACGAACACTAGATGGAGTACAACGGTCCACTTTGATGCTTTGGAAATGCTCAATTCTGTCCATAGATGAGCTTTTCAAGTTTTGTGCATTTTCAAACATAACTTGGTTTATTGGCATCTTTATCGAAATAAACATTGTACAAAAGCTAAGCAAGTAAGTTACACTTCTAACAACACCAAATAGAGTACAACGATCCACTTTGATGCTTTAGGAATTCTCAATTCTGTCCGTTGACAAACTTTTCAAGTATTGTGCAATTCGAAACATAACTCGGTCTATTGGTATCTTTACCTAACGAAACGTTGTACGAAAGCTAAACTTGCAAGTTAAACTTCAAAAAACACTAAATAGAGTGCAACGGTCCACTTTAATGCTTTGGGAATGCTCAATTCTGTCCATAGATGAGGGTTTAAGGTTTTGTGTAATTTCAAGCATAACTTGGTCTATTGGCATCTTTACCTAACGAAACGTTGTATGAATGCTAAACTAGCAAGTTAAACTTCTAAGAACACTAAATAGATTGGAACGGTCCACTTTGATGTTTTACGAATGCTCAATTCTGTCCATTGATGAGCTTTTCAAGTTTTGTCCATTTTCAAACATAACTAGTTTTATTGGCATCTTTATGGAACGAAACGTTGTGCAAACGCTAAACTATCAAGTTAGACTGCTAGGAACACTAGATAGAGTACAACAGTCGACCTTGATGCTTTGGGAATGCTCAATTCTGTCCGTAGATGAGCTTTTAAGGTTTTCTGCAATTTCAAGCATAACTTGGTCTATTGGCATTTTTACCTAACGAAACGTTGTACGAAAGCGAAACTAGCAAGTTAGACTTCTAAGAACACTAAATAGAGTACAACGGTCCACTTTGATGATTTACGAATGCTCAATTCTGTCCATATACAAACTTTTCAAGTTTTGTGCAATTTGAAACATAACTTGGTCTACTGGTATCTTTACCTAACGACACGTTGTACGAAAGCTAAACTAGCAAGTTAGGCTGCTAAGAACACTAACTAGAGTAACGGTCCACTTTGATACTTTGGGAATGCTTAATTCTGTCCGTAGATGAGCTTTTAAGGTTTTGTGCAATTTCAAGCATAACTTGGTCTCTTGGCATCTTTACCTAACGAAACGTTGTACGAAAGCTAAACAAGAAAGTTAGACTTCTAAGAACACTAAATAGAGTACAACGGTTCACTTTGACGCTTCTGGAATGCTCAATTATGTCCATGGACGACCTTTTCAAGTTTTGTGCATTTTCAAACATAACTTGGTTTATTGGCATCTTTATCGAAAGAGACATTGTACAAAAACTAAACAAGTAAGTTACACTTCTAACAACACTAAATAGAGTACAACGATCCACTTTGATGCTTTAGGAATTCTCAAATCTGTCCGTGGACAAACTTTTCAAGTATTGTGCAATTCGAAACATAACTCGGTCTATTGGTATTTTTACCTAACGAAACGTTGTACGAAAGCTAAACTCGCATGTTAGACTGGTAAGAACACTAAATAGAGTACAACGGTCCACTTTGATGCTTTTGGAATGCTCAATTCTTTCCATAGATGATCTTTTAAGGTTTTGTGCAATTTCAAGCATAAGTTGGTCTATTGGCATCTTTACCTAACGAAACGTTGTACGAAAGCTAAACTAGCAAGTTAGACTGCTACGAACACTACATTGAGTACAACGGTCCACTTTGATGCTTTGGAAATGCTCAATTCTGTCCATAGATGAGCTTTTAAGGTTTTGTGCAATTTCAAGCATAACTTGGTCTATTGGCATCTTTACCTAACGAAACGTTGTACGAAAGCTAAACTAACAAGTTAGACGGCTACGAACACTAAATAGAGCACAACGGTCCACTTTGATGCTTCGGGAATGCTCAATTAAGTCCATAGACAAGCTTTTCAAGTTTTGTGCATTTTCAAACATAACTTGGTTTATTGGCATCTTTATCGAAATAAACATTGTACAAAAGCTAAACAAGTAAGTTACACTTCTAACAACACTAAATAGAGTACAACGATCCACTCTGATGCTTTAGGAATTCTCAATTCTGTCCGTCGACAAACTTTTCAAGTATTGTGCAATTCGAAACATAACTCGGTCTATTGGTATCTTTACCTAACGAAACGTTGTACGAAAGCTAAACTAGCAAGTTAAACTTCAAAAAACACTAAATAGAGTGCAACGGTCCACTTTAATGCTTTGGGAATGCTCAATTCTGTCCATAGATGAGGGTTTAAGGTTTTGTGTAATTTCAAGCATAACTTGGTCGATTGGCATCTTTACCTAACGAAACGTTGTACGAATGCTAAACTAGCAAGTTAAACTTCTAAGAACACTAAATAGAGTGGAACGGTCCACTTTGATGTTTTACGAATGCTCAATTCTGTCCATTGATGAGCTTTTCAAGTTTTGTGCATTTTCAAAAATAACTTGTTTTATTGGCATCTTTATGGAACGAAACGTTGTGCAAAAGCTAAACTATCAAGTGACACTGGTAAGAACACTAGATAGAGTACAACGGTCGACATTGATGCTTTGGGAATGCTCAATTCTGTCCGTAGATGAGCTTTTAAGGTTTTCTGCAATTTCAAGCATAACTTGGTCTATTGGCATTTTTACCTAACGAAACGTTGTACAAAAGCTAAACTAGCAAGTTAGACTTCTAAGAACACTAAATAGAGTACAACGGTCCACTTTGATGATTTACGAATGCTCAATTCTGTCCATAGACAAACTTTTCAAGTTTTGTGCAATTTGAAACATAACTTGGTCTACTGATATCTTTACCTAACGACACGTTGTACAAAAGCTAAACTAGCAAGTTAGGCTGCTAAGAACACTAACTAGAGTAACGGTCCACTTTGATACTTTGGGAATGCTTAATTCTGTCCGTAGATGAGCTTTTAAGGTTTTGTGCAATTTCAGGCATAACTTGGTCTCTTGGCATCTTTACCTAACGAAACGTTGTACGAAAGCTAAACCAGAAAGTTAGATTTCTAAGAACACTAAATAGAGTACAACGGTCCACTTTGACGCTTCGGGAATGCTCAATTATGTCCATAGACGAGCTTTTCAGGTTTTGTGCATTTTCAAACATAACTTGGTTTATTGGCATCATTATCGAAAGAGACATTGTACAAAAGCTAAACAAGTAAGTTACATTTCCAACAACACTAAATAGAGTATAACGATCCACTTTGATGCTTGAGGAAGTCTCAAATCTGTCCGTGGACAAACTTTTCAATTATTGTGCAATTCGAAACATAGCTCGGTCTACTGGTATCTTTACTGAACGAAACGTTGTACGAAAGCTAAACTCGCATGTTAGACTGGTAAGAACACCAAATAGAGTACAACGGTCCACTTTGATGCTTTTGGAATGCTCAATTCTGTCCATAGATGATCTTTTAAGGTTTTGTGCAATTTCAAGCATAACTTGGTCTATTGGCATCTTTACCTAACGAAACTTTGTACGAAAGCTAAAATAACAAGTTAGACCACTACGAACACTAAATAGAGCACAACGGTCCACTTTGACGCTTCGGAAATGCTCAATTATGTCCATAGACGAGCTTTTCAAGTTTTCTGCAGTTTCAAACATAACTTGGTTTATTGGCATCTTTATCGAAAGAGACATTGTACAAAAGCTAAACAAGTAAGTTACCCTTCTAAAAACACTAAATAGAGTACAACGCTCCACTTTGATGCTTTAGGAATTCTCAAATCTGTCCGTGGACAAACTTTTCAAGTATTGTGCAATTCGAAACATAACTCGGTCTATTGGTATCCTTACCTAACGAAAGGTTGTACGAAAGCCAAACTAGCAAGTTGAACTTCAAAGAACACTAAATTGAGTGCAACGGTCCACTTTGATGCATTGGGAATGCTCAATTCTGTCCATAGATGAGGGTTTAAGGTTTTGTGCAATTTCAAGCATAACTCGGTCTATTGGCATCTTTACCTAATGAAACGTTGTACGAATGCTAAACTAGCAAGTTAGACTTCTGAGAACACTAATTAGAGTGCAACGGTCCACTTCGATGTTTTACGAATGCTCAATTCTGTTTATTGATGAGCTTTTCTACTTTTGTGCATTTTCAAACATAACTTGTTTTATTGGCATCTTTATGGAACGAAACGTTGTACAAAAGCTAAACTAGCAAGTTAGACTGCTAAGAACACTAAATAGAGCACAACGGTCCACTTTGATGCTTTGGGAATGCTCAATTCTGTCCATAGAAGAGCTTTTAAGGTTTTGTGCAATTTCAAGCAGAACTTGGCCTATTGGCATCTTTACCTAACGAAACGTTGTACGAAAGCGAAACTAGAAATTTAGACTTCTAAGAACACTAAATATAGTGCAACGATCCACTTTGATGCTTTACGAATGCTCAATTCTGTTCATAGATGAGCTTTTCAAGTTTCGTGCATTTTCAAACATAACTTGTTTTACTGGCATCTTTATAGAACGAAACGTTGTACGAAAGCTAAACTATCAAGTTAAACTTCTAAGAACACTAAATAGAGTGCAACGGTCCACTTTGATGCTTTGGGAATGCTCAATTCTGTCCATAGATGAGGTTTTAAGGTTTTGTGCAATTTCAAGCATAACTTGGTCTACTGGTATCCTTCCCTAATGAAACGTTGTATGAATGCTGAACTAGCAAGTTAGACTTCTAAGAACACTAAATAGAGTGCAACGGTCCACTTTGATGTTTTACGAATGCTCAATTATGTCCATAAACGAGCTTTTCAAGTTTTGTGCATTTTCAAACATAACTTGTTTTATTGGCATCTTTATACAACGAAACGTTGTACAAAAGCTAAACTACCAAGTTAGAGTGCTAAGGACACTAAATAGAGTACAACGGTTCACTTTCATGCTTTGGGAATGCTCAATTCTTTCCATAAAGGAGCTTTTAAGGTTTTGTGCAATTTCAAACATAACTTGTTTTATTGGCATCTTTATGGAATGAAACGTTGTTCAAAAGCTAAACTAGTAAGTTACACTTCTAACGACACTAAATAGAGTACAACGGTCCACTTTGATGCCTTAGGAATGCCCAATTCTATCCATAGACAAACTTTTCAAGTTTTGTGCAATTTGAAACATAACTTGGTCTATTGGTATCTTTAACTAACGAAACGTTGAACGAAAGCTAAACTAGCATCTTAGACCGCTAAAGACACTAAATAGAGTACAACGGTCCACTTTGATGCTTTGGGAATGCTAAATTCTGTCCATAGATGAGCTTTTAAGATTTTGTGCAATTTCAAGCATAACTTGGTCTATTGGCATCTTTACCTAACGAAACGTTGTGCGAAAGCTAAACTAACAAGTTAGACCGCTACGAACACTAAATAGAGCACAACGGTGCACTTTGATGCTTCGGGAATGCTCAATTAAGTCCATAGACGAGCTTTTCAAGATTTGTGCATTTTCAAACATAACTTGGTTTATTGGTATCTTTACCGAACTAAACATTGTACAAAAGCTAAACAAGTAAGTTACACTTCTAACAACACTAAATAGAGTACAACGGTCCACTTTGATGCTTTAGGAATGCTCAATTCTGTCCGTGGATAAACTTTTCAAGTATTGTGCAATTGGAAACATAACTCGGTCTATTGGTATGTTTACCTGATGAAACGTTGTACGAAAGCTAAACTAGTAAGTTAAACTTCTAAGAACACTAAATAGAGTGCAACGGTCCACTTTGATGCTTTGGGAATGCTCAATTCTGTCTGTAGATGAGGTTTTAAGGTTTTGTGTAATTTCAAGCATAACTTGGTGTATTGGCATCTTTACCTAACGAAACGTCTACGAAAGCTAAACTAGAAAGTTAGACTTCTAAGAACACTAAATGGAGTGCAACGGTCCACTTTGATGCTTTACGAATGTGTAACTTTGTCCATAGATGAGCTTTTATGGTTTTGTGTAATTTCAAACATAACTTGTTTTATTAGCATCTTTCTCGAACGAAACGTTGTACACAAGCTAAACTGGTAAGTTACACTTGTAACGACACTAAATAGAGTACAACGGTCCACTTTGATGACTTAGGAATGCTCAATTCTGTCCATAGACAAACTTTTCAAGTTTTGTGCAATTTGAAAAATAACTTGGTCTATTGGTATCTTTAACTAACGAAACGTTGTACGAAAGCTAAAATCGCATGTTAGACTGCTAAGAACACTAAATAGAGTACAACGGTCCACTTTGATGCGTTTGGAATGCTAAATTCTGTCCATAGATGAGCTTTTAACGTTTTGTGCAATTTCAAGCATAACTTGGTCTATTGGCATCTTTACCTAACGAAACGTTGTACGAAAGCTAAACTAACAAGTTAGACCACTACGAACACTAAATAGAGCACAACGGTCCATTTTGATGCTTCGGGAATGCTCAATTATGTCCATAGACGAGCTTTTCAAGTTTTGTGCATTTTCAAACATAACTTGGTTTATTGGTATCTTTACCGAACTAAACATTGTACAAAAGCTAAACAAGTAAGTTACACTTCTAACAACACTAAATAGAGTACAACGGTCCACTTTGATGCTTTAGGAATGCTCAATTCTGTCCGTGGACAAACTTTTCAAGTATTGTGCAATTGGAAACATAACTCGGTCTATTGGTATGTTTACCTGATGAAACGTTGTACGAAAGCTAAACTAGTAAGTTAAACTTCTAAGAACACTAAATAGAGTGCAACGGTCCACTTTGATGCTTTGGGAGTACTCAATTCTGTCTATAGCTGAGGTTTTAACGTTTTGTGTAATTTCAAGCATAACTTGGTGTATTGGCATCTTTACCTAACGAAACGTCTACGAAAGCTAAACTAGAAAGTTAGACTTCTAAGAACACTAAATGGAGTGCAACGGTCCACTTTGATGCTTTACGAATGCGTAACTTTGTCCATAGATGAGCTTTTATGGTTTTGTGTAATTTCAAACATAACTTGTTTTATTAGCATCTTTCTCGAACGAAACGTTGTACAAAAGCTAAACTAGTAAGTTACACTTGTAACGACACTAAATAGAGTACAACGGTCCACTTTGATGCCTTAGGAATGCTCAATTCTGTCCATAGACAAACTTTTCAAGTTTTGTGCAATTTGAAAAATAACTTGGTCTATTGGTATCTTTAACTAACGAAACGTTGTACGAAAGCTAAAATCGCATGTTAGACTGCTAAGAACACTAAATAGAGTACAACGGTCCACTTTGATGCTTTGGGAATGCTCAATTCTGTCCATAGATGAGGTTTTAAGGTTTTGCGCAATTTCAAGCATAACTTGGTCTATTGGTATCTTTACCTAACGAAACGTTGTACGAATGCTGAAGTAGCAAGTTAGACTTCTAAGAACACTAAATAGAGTGCAACGGTCCACTTTGATGTTTTACGAATGCTCAATTGTGTCCATACACGAGCTTTTCAAGTTTTGTGCATTTTCAAACGTAACTTGTTTTATTGGCATCTTTATAGAACAAAACGATGTAGAAAAGCTAAACTTCTAAGTTAGACTGCTAAGGACACTAAATAGAGGACAACGGTCCACTTTGATGCTTTGGTAATGCTCAATTCTGTCCATAGAGGAGCTTTTAAGGTTTTGTGCAATTTCAAGCATAACTTGGTCTATTGGCATCTTTACCTAACGAAACGTTGTACGAAAGGTAAACTAGAAAGTTAGACTTCTAAGAACACTAAATGGAGTGCAACGGTCCAATTTGATGCTTCACGAATGCGTAACTTTGTCCATAGACGAGGTTTTATGGTTTTGTGCAATTTCAAACATAACTTGTTTTATTGGCATCTTTATCGAACGAAACGTTGTACAAAAGCTAAACTAGTAAGTTACACTTGTAACGACACTAAATAGAGTACAACGGTCCACTTTGATGCCTTAGGAATGCTCAATTCTGTCCATGGACAAACTTTTCAAGTTTTGTGCAATGTGAAACATAACATGGTCTATTGATATCTTTAACTAACGAAACGTTGTACGAAAGCTAAACTCGCACGTTAGACTTCGAAGAACACAAATTAGAGTACAACGGTCCACTTTGATGCTTTGGGAATGCTCAATTCTGTCCATAGATGAGCTTTTAAGGTTTTGTGCAATTTCAAGCATAACTTGGTCTATTGGCATCTTTACCTAACGAAACGTTGTACGAAAGCTAAACTAGAAAGTTAGACTTCTAAGAACAGTAAATAGAGTACAACGGTCCACTTTGATGCTTTGGGAATGCTCAATTTTGTCCATAGATGAGCTTTTATGGTTTTGTGCAATTTCAAGCATAACATGGTCTATTGGCATCTTTACCTAACGAAAAGTTGTACGAAAGCTAAAGTAGAAAGTTAGACTGCTAGGAACACTAAATAGAGTACAACGGTCCACTTTGATGCTTTGGGAATGCTCAATTGTGTCCATAGATGAGCTTTTAAGGTTTTGTGCAATTTCAAGCATAACTTGGTCTATTGGCATCTTTACCTAACGAAACGTTTTACGAAAGCTAAACTAGCAAGTTAGACTACTGGGAACACTAAATAGAGTACAACGGTCCACTTTGATGCTTTGGGAATGCTCAATTCTGTCCATAGATGAGCTTTTAAGGTTTTGTGCAATATCAAGCATAACTTGGTCTATTGGCATCTTTACCTAATGAAACGTTGTACGAAAGCTAAACTAACAAGTTAGACCGCTACGAACACTAAATAGAGCACAACGGTCCATTTTGATGCTTCGGGAATGCTCAATTAAGTCGATAGACGAGCTTTGCAAGTTTTGTGCATTTTCAATCATTACATGGTTTATTGGCATCTTTATCGAACGAGACATTGTACAAAAGCTAAACAAGTAAGTTACACTTCGAACAACACTAAATAGAGTACAACGGTGCACTTTGATGCTTTAGGAATGCTCAATTCTGTCCGTGGATAAACATTTCAGGTATTGTGCAATTCGAAACATAAGTCGGTCTATTGGTATCTTTACCTAACGAAACGTTGTACGAAAGCTAAACTAGCAAGCTAACCTTCTAAGAACACTAAATAGAGTGCAACGGTCCACTTTGACACTTTGGGAATGCTCAATTCTGTCCATAGATGAGGTTTTAAGGTTTTGTGCAATTTCAAGCATAACTTGGTCTATTGGCATCTTTACCTAACGAAACCTTGTACGAATGCCAAACTAGCAAGTTAGAAATCTAAGAACACTAAATAGAGTGCAACGGTCCACTTTGATGTTTTACGAATGCTCAATTCTGTCCATAGAGGAGCTTTTAAGGTTTTGTGCAATTTCAAGCATAACTTGGTCTATTGGCATCTTTACCTAACGAAACGTTGTACGAAAGCTAAACTAGAAAGTTAGACTTCTAAGAACACTAAATGGACTGCAACAGTCCACTTTGATGCTTTTCGAATGCGTAACTTTGTCCATAGATGAGCTTTTATGGTTTTGTGCAATTTCAAACATAACTTGTTTTATTGGCATCTTTATCGAATGAAACGCTGTACAAAAGCTAAACTAGTAAGTTACACTTGTAACGACACTAAATAGAGTACAACGGTCCACTTTGATGCCTTAGGAATGCTCAATTCTGTCCATAGACAAACTTTTCAAGTTTTGTGCAATTTGAAACGTAACTTGGTCTATTGGTATCTTTAACTAACGAAACATTGTACGAAAGCTAAACTCGCATGTTAGACTGCTAAGAACACTAAATAGAGTACAACGGTCCACTTTGATGCTTTGGGAATGCTCAATTCTGTCCATAGATGAGCTTTTAAGGTTTTGTGCAATTTCAAGCATAACTTGGTCTATTGGCATCTTTACCTAACGAAACGTTGTGCGAAGCTAAACTAACAAGTTAGACCGCTACGAACACTAAATAGAGCACAACGGTCCACTTTCATGCTTCGGGAATGCTCAATTAAGTCCATAGATGAGCTTTTCAAGTTTTGTGCATTTTCAAACATAACTTAGTTTATTGGCATCTTTATCGAACGAAACATTGTACAAAAGCTAAACAAGTAAGTTACACTTCTAACAACACTAAATAGAGTACAACGGTCCACTTTGATGCCTTAGGAATGCTCAATTCTGTCCATGGACAAACTTTTCAAGTTTTGTGCAATGTGAAACATAACTTGGTCTATTGGTATCTTTAACTAACGAAACGTTGTACGAAAGCTAAACTCGCATGTTAGACTGCTAAGAACACTAAATAGAGTACAACGGTCCACTTTGATGCTTTGGGAATGCTCAATTCTGTCCATAGATGAGCTTTTAAGGTTTTGTGCAATTTCAAGCATAACTTGGTCTATTGGCATCTTTACCTAACAAAACGTTGTAGGAAAGCTAAACTAGAAAGTTAGACTTCTAAGAACACTAAATAGAGTTCAACGGTCCACTTTGATGCTTTGGGAATGATCAATTCTGTCCATAGATGATGTTTTAAGGTTTTGTGCAATTTCAAGCATAACTTGGTCTATTGGCATCTTTACCAAACGAAACCTTGTACGAATGCCAAACTAGCAAGTTAGAATTCTAAGAACACTAAATAGAGTGCAACGGTCCACTTTGATGCTTTGGGAGTACTCAATTCTGTCTATAGCTGAGGTTTTAACGTTTTGTGTAATTTCAAGCATAACTTGGTGTATTGGCATCTTTACCTAACGAAACGTCTACGAAAGCTAAACTAGAAAGTTAGACTTCTAAGAACACTAAATGGAGTGCAACGGTCCACTTTGATGCTTTACGAATGCGTAACTTTGTCCATAGATGAGCTTTTATGGTTTTGTGTAATTTCAAACATAACTTGTTTTATTAGCATCTTTCTCGAACGAAACGTTGTACAAAAGCTAAACTAGTAAGTTACACTTGTAACGACACTAAATAGAGTACAACGGTCCACTTTGATGCCTTAGGAATGCTCAATTCTGTCCATAGACAAACTTTTCAAGTTTTGTGCAATTTGAAAAATAACTTGGTCTATTGGTATCTTTAACTAACGAAACGTTGTACGAAAGCTAAAATCGCATGTTAGACTGCTAAGAACACTAAATAGAGTACAACGGTCCACTTTGATGCTTTGGGAATGCTCAATTCTGTCCATAGATGAGGTTTTAAGGTTTTGCGCAATTTCAAGCATAACTTGGTCTATTGGTATCTTTACCTAACGAAACGTTGTACGAATGCTGAAGTAGCAAGTTAGACTTCTAAGAACACTAAATAGAGTGCAACGGTCCACTTTGATGTTTTACGAATGCTCAATTGTGTCCATACACGAGCTTTTCAAGTTTTGTGCATTTTCAAACGTAACTTGTTTTATTGGCATCTTTATAGAACAAAACGATGTAGAAAAGCTAAACTTCTAAGTTAGACTGCTAAGGACACTAAATAGAGGACAACGGTCCACTTTGATGCTTTGGTAATGCTCAATTCTGTCCATAGAGGAGCTTTTAAGGTTTTGTGCAATTTCAAGCATAACTTGGTCTATTGGCATCTTTACCTAACGAAACGTTGTACGAAAGGTAAACTAGAAAGTTAGACTTCTAAGAACACTAAATGGAGTGCAACGGTCCAATTTGATGCTTCACGAATGCGTAACTTTGTCCATAGACGAGGTTTTATGGTTTTGTGCAATTTCAAACATAACTTGTTTTATTGGCATCTTTATCGAACGAAACGTTGTACAAAAGCTAAACTAGTAAGTTACACTTGTAACGACACTAAATAGAGTACAACGGTCCACTTTGATGCCTTAGGAATGCTCAATTCTGTCCATGGACAAACTTTTCAAGTTTTGTGCAATGTGAAACATAACATGGTCTATTGATATCTTTAACTAACGAAACGTTGTACGAAAGCTAAACTCGCACGTTAGACTTCTAAGAACACAAATTAGAGTACAACGGTCCACTTTGATGCTTTGGGAATGCTCAATTCTGTCCATAGATGAGCTTTTAAGGTTTTGTGCAATTTCAAGCATAACTTGGTCTATTGGCATCTTTACCTAACGAAACGTTGTACGAAAGCTAAACTAGAAAGTTAGACTTCTAAGAACAGTAAATAGAGTACAACGGTCCACTTTGATGCTTTGGGAATGCTCAATTTTGTCCATAGATGAGCTTTTATGGTTTTGTGCAATTTCAAGCATAACATGGTCTATTGGCATCTTTACCTAACGAAAAGTTGTACGAAAGCTAAAGTAGAAAGTTAGACTGCTAGGAACACTAAATAGAGTACAACGGTCCACTTTGATGCTTTGGGAATGCTCAATTGTGTCCATAGATGAGCTTTTAAGGTTTTGTGCAATTTCAAGCATAACTTGGTCTATTGGCATCTTTACCTAACGAAACGTTTTACGAAAGCTAAACTAGCAAGTTAGACTACTGGGAACACTAAATAGAGTACAACGGTCCACTTTGATGCTTTGGGAATGCTCAATTCTGTCCATAGATGAGCTTTTAAGGTTTTGTGCAATATCAAGCATAACTTGGTCTATTGGCATCTTTACCTAATGAAACGTTGTACGAAAGCTAAACTAACAAGTTAGACCGCTACGAACACTAAATAGAGCACAACGGTCCATTTTGATGCTTCGGGAATGCTCAATTAAGTCGATAGACGAGCTTTGCAAGTTTTGTGCATTTTCAATCATTACTTGGTTTATTGGCATCTTTATCGAACGAGACATTGTACAAAAGCTAAACAAGTAAGTTACACTTCGAACAACACTAAATAGAGTACAACGGTGCACTTTGATGCTTTAGGAATGCTCAATTCTGTCCGTGGATAAACATTTCAGGTATTGTGCAATTCGAAACATAAGTCGGTCTATTGGTATCTTTACCTAACGAAACGTTGTACGAAAGCTAAACTAGCAAGCTAACCTTCTAAGAACACTAAATAGAGTGCAACGGTCCACTTTGACACTTTGGGAATGCTCAATTCTGTCCATAGATGAGGTTTTAAGGTTTTGTGCAATTTCAAGCATAACTTGGTCTATTGGCATCTTTACCTAACGAAACCTTGTACGAATGCCAAACTAGCAAGTTAGAAATCTAAGAACACTAAATAGAGTGCAACGGTCCACTTTGATGTTTTACGAATGCTCAATTCTGTCCATAGAGGAACTTTTAAGGTTTTGTGCAATTTCAAGCATAACTTGGTCTATTGGCATCTTTACCTAACGAAACGTTGTACGAAAGCTAAACTAGAAAGTTAGACTTCTAAATAGAGTACAACGGTCCACTTTGATGCCTTAGGAATGCTCAATTCTGTCCATAGACAAACTTTTCAAGTTTTGTGCAATTTGAAACATAACTTGGTATATTGGTATCTTTAACTAACGAAACATTGTACGAAAGCTAAACTCGCATGTTAGACTGCTAAGAACACTAAATAGAGTACAACGGTCCACTTTGATGCTTTGGGAATGCTCAATTCTGTCCATAGATGAGCTTTTAAGGTTTTGTGCAATTTCAAGCATAACTTGGTCTATTGGCATCTTTACCTAACGAAACGTTGTGCGAAGCTAAACTAACAAGTTAGACCGCTACGAACACTAAATAGAGCACAACGGTCCACTTTCATGCTTCGGGAATGCTCAATTAAGTCCATAGATGAGCTTTTCAAGTTTTGTGCATTTTCAAACATAACTTAGTTTATTGGCATCTTTATCGAACGAAACATTGTACAAAAGCTAAACAAGTAAGTTACACTTCTAACAACACTAAATAGAGTACAACGGTCCACTTTGATGCCTTAGGAATGCTCAATTCTGTCCATGGACAAACTTTTCAAGTTTTGTGCAATGTGAAACATAACTTGGTCTATTGGTATCTTTAACTAACGAAACGTTGTACGAAAGCTAAACTCGCATGTTAGACTGCTAAGAACACTAAATAGAGTACAACGGTCCACTTTGATGCTTTGGGAATGCTCAATTCTGTCCATAGATGAGCTTTTAAGGTTTTGTGCAATTTCAAGCATAACTTGGTCTATTGGCATCTTTACCTAACAAAACGTTGTAGGAAAGCTAAACTAGAAAGTTAGACTTCTAAGAACACTAAATAGAGTTCAACGGTCCACTTTGATGCTTTGGGAATGATCAATTCTGTCCATAGATGATGTTTTAAGGTTTTGTGCAATTTCAAGCATAACTTGGTCTATTGGCATCTTTACCAAACGAAACCTTGTACGAATGCCAAACTAGCAAGTTAGAATTCTAAGAACACTAAATAGAGTGCAACGGTCCACTTTGATGTTTTACGAATGCTCAATTCTGTCCATAGAGGAGCTTTTAAGGTTTTGTGCAATTTCAAGCATAACTTGGTCTATTGGCATCTTTACCTAACGAAACGTTGTACGAAAGCAAAACTAGAAAGTTAGACTTCTAAGAACACTAAATGGACTGCAACAGTCCACTTTGATGCTTTTCGAATGCGTAACTTTGTCCATAGATGAGCTTTTATGGTTTTGTGCAATTTCAAACATAACTTGTTTTATTGGCATCTTTATCGAATGAAACGTTGTACAAAAGCTAAACTAGTAAGTTACACTTGTAACGACACTAAATAGAGTACAACGGTCCACTTTGATGCCTTAGGAATGCTCAATTCTGTCCATAGACAAACTTTTCAAGTTTTGTGCAATTTGAAACATAACTTGGTCTATTGGTATCTTTAACTAACGAAACATTGTACGAAAGCTAAACTCGCATGTTAGACTGCTAAGAACACTAAATAGAGTACAACGGTCCACTTTGATGCTTTGGGAATGCTCAATTATGTCCATAGATGAGCTTTTAAGGTTTTGTGCAATTTCTAGCATAACTTGGTCTATTGGCATCTTTACCTAATGAAACGTTGTGCGAAGCTAAACTAACAAGTTAGACCGCTACGAACACTAAATAGAGCACAACGGTCCACTTTGATGCTTCGGGAATGCTCAATTAAGTCCATAGATGAGCTTTTCAAGTTTTGTGCATTTTCAAACATAACTTGGTTTATTGGCATCTTTATCGAACGAAACATTGTACAAAAGCTAAACAAGTAAGTTACACTTCTAACAACACTAAATAGAGTACAACGGTCCACTTTGATGCCTTAGGAATGCTCAATTCTGTCCATGGACAAACTTTTCAAGTTTTGTGCAATGTGAAACATAACTTGGTCTATTGGTATCTTTAACTAACGAAACGTTGTACGAAAGCTAAACTCGCATGTTAGACTGCTAAGAACACTAAATAGAGTACAACGGTCCACTTTGATGCTTTGGGAATGCTCAATTCTGTCCATAGATGAGCTTTTAAGGTTTTGTGCAATTTCAAGCATAACTTGGTCTATTGGCATCTTTACCTAACAAAACGTTGTAGGAAAGCTAAACTAGAAAGTTAGACTTCTAAGAACACTAAATAGAGTTCAACGGTCCACTTTGATGCTTTGGGAATGATCAATTCTGTCCATAGATGATGTTTTAAGGTTTTGTGCAATTTCAAGCATAACTTGGTCTATTGGCATCTTTACCAAACGAAACCTTGTACGAATGCCAAACTAGCAAGTTAGAATTCTAAGAACACTAAATAGAGTGCAACGGTCCACTTTGATGTTTTACGAATGCTCAATTCTGTCCATAGAGGAGCTTTTAAGGTTTTGTGCAATTTCAAGCATAACTTGGTCTATTGGCATCTTTACCTAACGAAACGTTGTACGAAAGCAAAACTAGAAAGTTAGACTTCTAAGAACACTAAATGGACTGCAACAGTCCACTTTGATGCTTTTCGAATGCGTAACTTTGTCCATAGATGAGCTTTTATGGTTTTGTGCAATTTCAAACATAACTTGTTTTATTGGCATCTTTATCGAATGAAACGTTGTACAAAAGCTAAACTAGTAAGTTACACTTGTAACGACACTAAATAGAGTACAACGGTCCACTTTGATGCCTTAGGAATGCTGAATTCTGTCCATAGACAAACTTTTCAAGTTTTGTGCAATTTGAAACATAACTTGGTCTATTGGTATCTTTAACTAACGAAACATTGTACGAAAGCTAAACTCGCATGTTAGACTGCTAAGAACACTAAATAGAGTACAACGGTCCACTTTGATGCTTTGGGAATGCTCAATTATGTCCATAGATGAGCTTTTAAGGTTTTGTGCAATTTCTAGCATAACTTGGTCTATTGGCATCTTTACCTAATGAAACGTTGTGCGAAGCTAAACTAACAAGTTAGACCGCTACGAACACTAAATAGAGCACAACGGTCCACTTTGATGCTTCGGGAATGCTCAATTAAGTCCATAGATGAGCTTTTCAAGTTTTGTGCATTTTCAAACATAACTTGGTTTATTGGCATCTTTATCGAACGAAACATTGTACAAAAGCTAAACAAGTAAGTTACTCTTCTAACAACACTAAATAGAGTACAACGGTCCACTTTGATGCTTTAGGAATGCTCAATTCTGTCCGTGGACAAACTTTTCAAGTATTGTGCAATTCGAAACATAAGTCGGTCCATTGGTATCTTTACCTAACGAAACATTGTACGGAAGCTAAACTCGCATATTAGACTGCTAAGAACACCAAATAGAGTACAACGGTCCACTTTGATGCTTTGGGAATGCTCAATGCTGTCCATAGATGAGCTTTTAAGGTTTTGTGCAATTTCAAGCATAAGTTGGTCTATTGGCATCTTTACCTAACGAAAAGTTTTACGAAAGCTAAACTAGCAAGTCAGACTGCTAGGAACACTAAATAGAGTACAACGGTCCACTTTGATGCTTTGGGAATGCTCAATTGTGTCCATAGATGAGCTTTTAAAGTTTTGTGCAATTTCAAGCATAACTTGGTCTATTGGCATCTTTACCTAACGAAACGTTTTACGAATGCTAAACTAGCAAGTTAGATTACTGGGAACAATAAATAGAGTACAACGGTTCACTTTGATGCTTTGGGAATGCCCAATTCTGTCCATAAATAAGCTTTTAAGGTTTTGTGCAATTTCAAGCATAACATGGTCTATTGGCGTATTTACCTAACAAAACGTTGTACGAAAGCTAAACTAACAAGCTAGACTGCTACCAACACTAAATAGAGCACAACGTTCCATTTTGATGCTTCGGGAATGCTCAATTAAGTCCATAGACGAGCTTTTCAAGTTTTGTGCATTTTCAAACATAACTTGGTTTATTGGCATCTTTATCGAACGAAACATTGTACAAAAGTTAAACAAGTAAGTTACACTTCTAACAACACTAAATAGAGTACAACGGTCCACTTTGATGCTTTAGGAATGCTCAATTCTGTCCGTGGACAAAACATTTCAAGTATTGTGCAATTCGAAACATAAGTCGGTCTATTGGTATCTTTACCTAACGAAACATTGTACGGAAGCTAAACTAGCAAGTTAAACTTCTAAGAGCACTAAATAGAGTGCAACGGTCCACTTTGATGCTTTGGGAATGCTCAATTCTGTCCATAGATGAGGTTTTAAGGTTTCGTGCAATTTCAAGCATAACTTGGTCTATTGGTATCTTTACCAAACGAAACGTTGTACGAATGCCAAACTAGCAAGTTAGACTTCCAAGAACACTAAATAGAGTGCAACGGTCCACTTTGATGTTTTACGAATGCTCAATTCTGTCCATAGACGAGCTTTTCAAGTTTTGTGCATTTTCAAACATAACTTGTTTTATTGGCATCTTTATAGGACGAAACGTTGTACAAAAGCTAAACTACCAAGATAGACTGCTAAGAACACTAAATAGATTACAACGGTCCACTTTGATGCTTTGAGAATGCTCAATTCTGTCCATAGAGGAGCTTTTAAGGTTTTGTGCAATTTCAAGCATAACTTGGTCTATTGGCATCTTTACCTAACGAAACGTTGTACGAAAGCTAAACTAGAAAGTTAGACTTCTAAGAACACTAAATGGAGTGCAATGGTCCACTTTGATGCTTTACGAATGCGTAACTTTGTCCATAGATGAGCTTTTATGGTTTTGTGCAATTTCAAACATAACTTGTTTTATTGGCATCTTTATCAAATGAAACGTTGTACAAAAGCTAAACTAGTAAGTTACACTTGTAACGACACTAAATAGAGTACAACGGTCCACTTTGATGCGTTAGGAATGCTCAATTCTGTCCATAGACAAACTTTTCAAGCTTTGTGCAATTTGAAACATAACTTGGTCTATTGGTATCTTTAACTAACGAAACATTGTACGAAAGCTAAACTCGCATGTTAGACTGCTAATAACACTAAATAGAGTACAACGGTCCACTTTGATGCTTTGGGAATGCTCAATTCTGTCTATGGATGAGCTATTAAGGTTTTGTACAATTTCAAGCATAACTTGGTCTATTGGTATCTTTAACTAACGAAACATTGTACGAAAGCTAAACTCGCATGCTAGACTGCTAAGAACACTAAATAGAGTACAACGGTCCACTTTGATGCCTTGGGAATGCTCAATTCTGTCCATGGATGAGCTTTTATGGTTTTGTGCAATTTCAAGCATAACTTGGTCTATTGGCATCTTTACCTAACGAAACGTTGTACGAAAGCTAAACCAACAATGTAGACCACTACGAACGCTAAATAGAGCACAACGGTCCACTTTAATGACTCGGGAATGCTCAATTAAGTCCATGGACGAACTTTTCAAGTTTTGTGCATTTTCAAACATAACTTGGTTTATTGGCATCTTTATCGAACGAAACATTGTACAAAAGCTAAACAAGTAAGTTACACTTCTAACAACACTAAATAGAGTACAACGGTCCACTTTGATGCTTTAGGAATACTCAATTCTGTGCATGGACAAACTTTTCAAGTATTGTGCAAGTCGAAACATAAGTCGGTCTATTGGTATCTTTACCTAACGAAACGTTGTACGAAAGCTAAACTAGCAAGTTAAATTTCTAAGAACACAAAATAGAGTGCAACGGTCCACTTTGATGCTTTGGGAATGCTCAATTCTGTCCATAGATGAGGTTTTAAGGTTTTGTGCAACTTCAATCATAACTTGGTCTATTGGTATCTTTACCTAACAAAACGTTGTACGAATGCTGAACTAGGAAGTTTGACTTCTAAGAACACTAAATAGAGTGCAACGGTCCACTTTGATGTTTTACGAATGCTCCATTGTGTCCATGCACGAGCTTTTCAAGTTTTGTGCATTTTCAAACATAACTTGTTTTATTAGCATCTTTATAGAACGAAACGTTGTAGAAAACTTAAACGCCCAAGTTAGACTGCTAAGGACACTGAATAGAGTTCAACGGTCCACTTTGATGCTTTGGGAATGCTCAATTCTGTCCATAGAGGAGCTTTTAAGGTTTTGTGTAATTTCAAGCATAACTTGGTCTATTGGCATATTTACCTAACGAAACGTTGTACGAATGCCAAACTAGCAAGTTAGACTTCTAAGAACACTAAATAGAGTGCAACGGTCCACTTTGATGTTTTACGAATGCTCAATTCTGTCCATAGACGAGCTTTTCAAGTTTTGTGCATTTTCAAACATAACTTGTTTTATTGGCATCCTTATAGGATGAAACGTTGTACAAAAGCTAAACTACAAAGTTAGACTGCTAAGAACACTAAATAGAGTACAACGGTCCACTTTGATGCTTTGGGAATCCTCAATTCAGTCCATAGAGGAGCTTTTAAGGTTTTGTGCAATTTCAAGCATAACTTGGTCTATTGGCATCTTTACTTAACGAAACGTTGTACGAAAGCTAAACTAGAAAGTTAGACTTCTAAGAACACTAACTAGAGTGCAACGGTCCACTTTGATGCTTTACGAATGCGTAACTTTGTCCATAGATGAGCTTTTATGGTTTTGTGCAATTCCAAACATAACTTGTTTTATTGGCATCTTTATCGAACGAAACGTTGTACAAAAGCTAAACTAGTAAGTTACACTTGTAACGACACTAAATAGAGTACAACGGTCGACTTTGATTCCTTAGGAATGCTCAATTCTGTCCATAGACAAACTTTTCAAGTTTTGTGCAATTTGAAACATAACTTAGTCTATTGGTATCTTTAACTAACGAAACGTTGTACGAAAGCTAAACTCGCATGTTAGACAGCTAAGAACACCAAATAGAGTACAACGGTCCACTTTGATGCTTTGGGAATGCTCAATTCTGTCCATCGATGAGCTTTTAAGGTTTTGTGCAATTTCAAGCATAACATGGTCTATTGGCTTCTTTACCTAACGAAACGTTGTACGAAAGCTAAAGTAGCAAGTTAGATTGCTAGGAACACTAAATAGAGTACAATGGTCCACTTTGATGCTTTGGGAATGCTCAATTGTGTCCATAGATGAGCTTTTAAGGTTTTGTGCAATTTCAAGAATAACTTGGTCTATTGGCATCTTGACCTAACGAAACATTTTACGAAAGCTAAACTAGCAAGTTAGACTACTGGGAACACTAAATAGAGTACAACGGTCCACTTTGATGCTTTGGAAATACTCAATTCTGTCCATAGAAGAGCTTTTAAGGTTTTGTGCAATTTCAAGCATAACTTGGTCTATTGGCATCTTTACCTAACGAAACGTTGTACGAAAGCTAAACTAACAAGTTAAACCGCTACGAACACTAAATAGAGCACAACGGTCGATTTTGATGCTTTGGGAATGCTCAATTAAGTCCATAGACGAGCTTTTCAAGTTTTGTGCATTTTCAAACATAACTTGGTTTATTGGCATCTTTATCGAACGAAACATTGTACAAAAGCTAAACAAGTAAGTTACACTTCTAACAACACTAAATAGAGTACAACGGTCCACTTTGATGCTTTCGGAATGCTCAATTCTGTCCATAGATGAGGTTTTAAGGTTTTGTGCAATTTCAAGCATAACTTTGTCTACTGGCATATTTACCTAACGAAACGTTGTACGAATGCCAAACTAGCAAGTTAGACTTCCAAGAACACTAAATAGAGTGCAACGGTCCACTTTGATGTTTTACGAATGCTCAATTCCGTCCATAGACGAGCTTTTCAAGTTTTGTGCATTTTCAAACATAACTTGTTTTATTGGCATCTTTATAGGACGAAACGTTGTACAAAAGCTAAACTACAAAGTTAGACTGCTAAGAACACTAAATAGAGTACAGCGGTCCACTTTGATGCTTTGGGAATGTCAATTCTGTCCATAGAGGAACTTTTAAGGTTTCGTGCAATTTCAAGCATAACTTGGTCTATTGGCATCTTTACCTAACGAAACGTTGTACGAAACCTAACTAGAAAGTTAGACTTCTGAGAACACTAACTGGAGTGCAACGGTCCACTTTGATGCTTTACGAATGCGTAACTTTGTCCATAGATGAGCTTTTATGGTTTTGTGTAATTTCAAACATAACTTGTTTTATTGGCATCTTAATCGAACGAAACGTTGTACAAAAGCTAAACTAGTAAGTTACACTTGTAACGACACTAAATAGAGTATAACGGTCGACTTTGATGCCTTAGGAATGCTGAATTCTATCCATAGACAAACTTTTCAAGTTTTGTTCAATTTGAAACATAACTTAGTCTATTGGTATCTTTACCTAACGAAACGTTGTACGAAAGCTAAACTAGAAAGTTAGACTTCTAAGAACAGTAAGTAGAGTACAACGGTCCACTTTGATGCTTTGGGAATTCTCAATTCTGTCCATCGATGAGCTTTTATGGTTTTGTGCAATTTCAAGCATAACATGGTCTATTGGCATCTTTACCTAACGAAACGTTGTACGATAGCTAAAGTAGCAAGTTAGACTGCTAGGAACACTAAATAGAGTACAACGGTCCACTTTGATGCTTTGGGAATGCTCAATTGTGTCCATAGATGAGCTTTTAAGGTTTTGTGCAATTTCAAGCATAACTTGGTCTATTGGCATCTTGACCTAACGAAACGTTTTACGAAAGCTAAACTAGCAAGTTAGACTACTGGGAACACTAAATAGAGTACAACGGTCCACTTTGATGCTTTGGGAATGCTCAATTCTGTCCATAGATGAGCTTTTAAGGTTTTGTGCAATTTCAAGCATAACTTGGTCTATTGGCATCTTTACCTAACGAAACGTTGTACGAAAGCTAAACAAACAAGTTAAACCGCTACGAACACTAAATAGAGCACAACGGTCCATTTTGATGCTTTGGGAATGCTCAATTAAGTCCATAGATGAGCTGTTCAAGTTTTGTACATTTTCAAACATAACTTGGTTTATTGGCATCTTTATCGAACGAAACATTGTACAAAAGCTAAACAATTAAGTTACACTTCTAACAACACTAAATAGAGTACAACGGTCCACTTTGATGCTTACGGAATGCTCAATTCTGTCCGTGGACACACATTTCAAGTATTGTGCAATTCGAAACATAAATCGGTCTATTAGGATCTTTACCTAACGAAACGTTGTACGAAAGCTAAAGTAGCAAGTTAAACTTCTAAGAACACTAAATAGAGTGCAACGGACCACTTTGATGCTTAGGGAATGCTCAATTCTGTCCATAGATGAAGTTTTAAGGTTTTGTGCAATTTCAAGCATAACTTGGTCTATTGGTATCTTTACCTAAAGAAACGTTGTACGAATGCTGAACTACCAAGTTAGACTTCTAAGAACACTAAATAGAGTGCAACGGTCCACTTTGATGTTTTACGAATGCTCAATTGTGTCCATAGACGAGCTTTTCAAGTTTTCTGCATTTTCAAACATAACTTGGTTTATTGGCATCTTTATCGAACGAAACATTGTACAAAAGCTAAACAAGTAAGTTACACTTCTAACAACACTAAATAGAGTACAACGGTCCACTTTGACGCTTTAGGAAGGCTCAATTCTGTCCGAGGACAAACATTTCAAGTATTGTGCAATTCGAAACATAAGTCGGTCTATTGGTATCTTTACCCAACGAAACGTTGTACGAAAGCTAAACTAGCAAGTTAAACTTCTAAGAACACTAAATAGAGTGCAACGGTCCACTTTGATGCTTTGGGAATGCTCAATTCTGTCCATAGATGAGGTTTTAAGGTTTTGTGCAATTCCAAGCATAACTTTGTCTATTGGCATCTTTACCTAACGAAACGTTGTACGAATGCCAAACTAGCAAGTTAGACTTCTAACAACACTAAATAGAGTGCAACGGTCCACTTTGATGTTTTACGAATGCTCAATTCTGTCCATAGACGAGCTTTTCAAGTTTTGTGCATTTTCAAACATAACTTGTTTTATTGGCATCTTTATAGGATGAAACGTTGTACAAAAGCTAAACTACAAAGTTAGACTGCTAAGAACACTAAATAGAGTACAACGGTTCACTTTGATGCTTTGGGAATGCTCAATTCTGTCCATAGAGGAGCTTTTAAGGTTTTGTGCAATTTCAAGCATAACTTGGTCTATTGGCATCTTTACCCAACGAAACTTTGTACGAAAGCTAAACTAGAAAGTTAGACTTCTAAGAACACTAACTGGAGTGCAACGATCCAGTTTGATGCTTTACGAATGCGTAACTTTGTCCATATATGAGCTTTTATGGTTTTGTGCAATTTCAAACATAACTTGTTTTATTGGCATCTTTATCGAACGAAACGTTGTACAAAAGCTAAACTAGTAAGTTACACTTGTAACGAAACTAAATAGAGTACAACGGTCCACTTTGATGCCTTAGGAATGCTCAATTCTGTCCATAGACAAACTTTTCAAGTTTTGTGCAATTTGAAACATAACTTAGTCTATTGGTATCTTTAACTAACGAAACATTGTACGAAAGCTAAACTCGCATGTTAGACTGCTAAGAACACCAAATAGAGTACAACGGTCCACTTTGATGCTTTCGCAATGCTCAATTCTGTCCATAGATGAGCTTTTAAGGTTTTGTGCAATTTCAAGCATAACTTGGTCTATTGGCATCTTTACCTAACGAAACGTTGTACGAAAGCTAAACTAGAAAGTTAGACTTCTAAAAACAGTAAATAGAGTACAACGGTCCACTTTGATGCTTTGGGAATGCTCAATTTTGTTCATAGATGAGCTTTTATGGTTTTGTGCAATTTCAAGTTTAATATGGTCTATTGACATCTTTACCTAACGAAATGTTGTACGAAAGCTCAAGTCGCAACTTAGACTGCTAGGAACACTAAATAGAGTACAACGGTCCACTTTGATGCTTTGGGAATGCTCAATTGTGTCCATAGATGAGCTTTTAAGGTTTTGTGCAATTTCAAGCATAACTTGGTCTATTGGCATCTTTACCTAACGAAACGTTTTACGAAAGCTAAACTAGCAAGTTAGACTACTGGGAACACTAAATAGAGTACAACGGTCCACTTTGATGCTTTGGGAATGCTCAATTCTGTCCATAGATGGGCTTTTAAGGTTTTGTGCAATTTCAAGCATAACTTCGTCTATTGGCATCTTTACCTAACGAAACGTTGTACGAAAGCTAAACTAACAAGTTAAACCGCTACGAACACTAAATAGAGCACAACGGTCCATTTTGATGCTTTGGGAATGCTCAATTAAGTCCATAGACGAGCTTTTCAGGTTTTGTGCATTTTCAAACATAACTTGGTTTATTGGCATCTTTATCGAACGAAACATTGCACAAAAGCTAAACAAGTAAGTTACACTCCTAACAACACTAAATAGAGTACAACGGTCCACTTTGATGCTTTCGGAATGCTCAAATCTGTTCGTGGACAAACATTTCAAGTATTGTGCAATTCGAAACATAAATCGGTCTATTGGTATCTTTACCTAACGAAACGTTGTACGAAAGCTAAACTAGCAAGTTAAACTTCTAAGAACACTAAATAGAGTGCAACGGTCCACTTTGATGCTTTGGGAATGCTCAATTCTGTCCATAGATGAGGTTTTAAGGTTTTGTGCAATTTCAAGCATAACTTGATCTATTGGTATCTTTACCTAACGAAACATTGTACGAATGCTGAACTAGCAAGTTAGACTTCTAAGAACACTAAATAGAGTGCAACGGTCCACTTTGATGTTTTACGAATGCTCAATTGTGTCCATACACGAGCTTTTCAAGTTTTGTGCATTTTCAAACATAACTTGTTTTATTGGCATCTTTATAGAACGAAACGTTGTAGAAAACCCAAACGTCCAAGTTAGACTGCTAAGGACACCAAATAGAATACAACGGTTCACTTTGATGCTTTGGGAATGCTCAATTCTGTCCATAGAGTAGCTTTTAAGGTTTTGTGCAATTTAAAGCATAACTTGGTATATTGACATCTTTACCTAACGAAACGTTGTACGAAAGGTAAACTAGAAAGTTAGACTTCTAAGAACACTAAATGGAGTGCAATGGTCCACTTTGATGCTTCACGAATGCGTAACTTTGTCCATAGACGAGCTTTTAAGGTTTTGTGCAATTTCAAGCATAACTTGGTCTATTGGTATCTTTACCTAACGAAACGTTGTACGAAAGCTAAACTAGCAAGTTAAACTTCTAAGAACACTAAATAGAGTGCAACGGTCCACTTTGATGCTTTGGGAACGCTCAATTCTGTCCATAGATGAGGTTTTAAGGTTTTGTCCAATTTCAAGCATAACTTGGTCTATTGGCATCTTTACCTAACGAAACGTTGTACGAATGCCAAACTAGCAAGTTAGACTTCTAAGAAAACTAAATAGAGTGCAACGGTCCACTTTGATGTTTTACGAATGCTCAATTCTGTCCATAGACGAGCTTTTCAAGTTTTGTGCATTTTCAAACATAACTTGTTTTATTGGCATCTTTATAGGACGAAACGTTGTACAAAAGCTAAACTACCAAGTTAGACTGCTAAGAACACTAAATAGAGTACAACGGTCCACTTGATGCTTTGGGAATGCTCAATTCTTTCCATAGAGGATCTTTTAAGGTATTGTGCAATTTCAAGCATAACTTGGTCTATTGGCATCTTTACCTAACGAAACGTTGTACAGAAGCTAGACTAGTAAGTTACACTTGTAACGACACTAAATAGAGTACAACGGTTCACTTTGATGCCTTAGGAATGTTCAATTCTGTCCATAGACAAACTTTTCAAGTTTTGTGCAATTTGAAACATAACTTGGTCCAATGGTATCTTTAACTAACGAAACATTGTACGAAAGCTAAACTCGCATGTTGGACTGCTAAGAACACTAAATAGAGTACAACGGTCCACTTTGATGCTTTGGGAATGCTCAATTCTGTCCATAGATGAGCTTTTAAGGTTTTGTGCAATTTCAAGCATAACTTGGTCTATTGGCATCTTTACCTAACGAAACGTTGTACGAAAGCTAAACTAACAAGTTAGACCGCTACGAACACTAAATAGACCACAACGGTCCACTTTGATGCTTCGGGAATGCTCAATTAAGTCCATAGACGAGCCTTTCAAGTTTTGTGCATTATCAAACATAACTTGGTTTATTGGCATCTTTATCGAACGAAACATTGTACAAAAGTTAAACAAGTAAGTTACACTTCTAACAACACTAAATAGAGTACAACGGTCCACTTTGATCCTTTAGGAATGCTAAATTCTGTCCGTGGACAAACTTTTCAAGTTTTGTGCAATTCGAAACATAAGTCGGTCTATTGGTATCTTTACCTAACGAAACGTTGTACGAAAGCTAAACTACAAGTTAAACTTCTAAGAACACTAAATAGAGTGCAACGGTCCACTTTGATGCTTTGGGAATGCTCAATTCTATCCATAGAGGAGCTTTTAAGGTTCTGTGTAATTTCAAGCATAACTTGGTCTATTGGCATCTTTACCTAATGAAACGTTGTATGAAAGCTAAACTATAAAGCTATACTTCTAAGAACACTAAATGGAGTGCAACGGTCCACTTTGATGCTTCACGAATGCGTAACTTTGTCCATAGACGAGCTTTTATGGTTTTGTGCAATTTCAAACATAACTTGTTTTATTAGCATCTTTATCGAACGAAAAGTTGTACAAAAGCTAAACTAGTAAGTTACTGTTCTAATGACACTAAATAGAGTACAACGGTACACTTTGATGCCTTAGGAATTCCCAATTCTCTCCATAGGCAAACTTTTCAAGTTTTGTGCAATTTGAAACATAACTTGGTGTATTGGTATCTTTAATTAACGAAACGTTGTACGAAAGCTAAACTCGCATGTTAGACTGCTAAGAACACTAAATAGAGTACAACGGTCTACTTTGATGCTTTGGGAATGCTCAATTCTATCCATTGATGAGCTTTTAAGGTTTTGTGCAATTTCAAGCATAACTTGGTCTATTGGCATCTTTAACTAACGAAACGTTGTACGAAAGCTAAAATAGAAAGTTAGACTTCTAAGAACACTAAATGGAGTGCAACGGTCCACTTTGATGATTTACGAATGCGTAACTTTGTCCACAGACGAGCTTTTATGGTTTTGTGCAATTTCAAAAATAACTTGTTTTATTAGCATCTTTATCGAACGAAATGTTGTACAAAAGCTAAACTAGTAAGTTACAGTTCTAACGACACTAAATAGAGTACAACGGTCCACTTTGATGCCTTAGGAACGCTCAATTATGTCCATAGACAAACTTTTCAAGTTTTGTGCAATTTGAAACATAACTTGGTCTATTGGTATCTTTAACTAACGATACGTTGTACGAAAGCTAAACTCGCATGTTAGACTGCTAAGAACACCAAAGAGAGTATAACGGTCCACTTTGATGCTTTGAGAATGCTCAATTCTGTCCATAGATGAGCTTTTAAGGTTTTGTGCAATTTCAATCATAACTTGCTCTATTGGCATCTTTACCTAACGAAACGTTGTACGAAAGCTAAACTAGAAAGTTAGACTTCTAAGAACACTAAATGGAGTGCAACGGTCCACTTTGATGATTTACGAATGCGTAACTTTGTCCACAGACGAGCTTTTATGGTTTTGTGCAATTTCAAAAATAACTTGTTTTATTAGCATCTTTATCGAACGAAATGTTGTACAAAAGCTAAACTAGTAAGTTACAGTTCTAACGACACTAAATAGAGTACAACGGTCCACTTTGATGCCTTAGGAACGCTCAATTATGTCCATAGACAAACTTTTCAAGTTTTGTGCAATTTGAAACATAACTTGGTCTATTGTTATCTTTAACTAACGATACGTTGTACGAAAGCTAAACTCGCATGTTAGACTGCTAAGAACACTAAATAGAGTATAACGGTCCACTTTGATGCTTTGAGAATGCTCAATTCTGTCCATAGATGAGCTTTTAAGGTTTTGTGCAATTTCAATCATAACTTGCTCTATTGGCATCTTTACCTAACGAAACGTTGTACGAAAGCTAAACTAGAAAGTTAGACTTCTAAGAACACTAAATGGAGTGCAATGGTCCACTATGATGCTTTACGAATGCGTAACTTTGTCCATTGAGGAGCTTTTATGGTTTTGTGCAATTTCAAAAATAACTTGTTTTATTGGCATCTTTATCGAACAAAACGTTGTACAAAAGCTAGACTAGTAAGTTACACTTCTAACGACACTAAATAGAGTACAACGGTCCACTTTGATGCCTTAGGAATGCTGAATTCTGTCCCTAGACAACTTTTCAAGTTTTGTGCAATTTGAAACATAACTTAGTCTATTGGTATCTGTAACTAACGAAACGTTGTACGAAAGCTAAACTCGCATGTTAGACCGCTAGGAACACTAAATAGAGTACAATGGTCCACTTTGATGCTTTGGCAATGCTCAATTCTGTCCATAGATGAGCTTTTAAGGTTTTGTGAAATTTCAAGCAAAACTTGGTCTATTGGCATCTTTACCTAACGAAACGTCGTACGAAAGCTAAACTAGAAAGTTAGACTTCTAAGAACACTAAATAGAGTACAACGGTCCACTTCGATGTTTTACGAATGCTCAATTCTGTCCATAGATGAGCTTTTCAAGTTTTGTGCATTTTCAAACATAACTTGTTTTATTGGCATCTTTATAGAACGAAACGTTGTACAAAAGCTAAACTACCAAGTTAGACTGCAAAGAACACTAAATAGAGTACAACGGTCCACTTTGATGCTTTGGGAATGCTCAATTTTGTGTATAGAGAAGCTTTTAAGGTTTTGTGCAATTTCAAGCATAACTTGGTCTATTGGCTTCGTTACCTAAAGAAACGTTGTACGAAAGCTAAACTAGAAAGTTAGACTTCTAAGAACACTAAATGGAGTGCAACGGTCCACTTTGATGCTTTACGAATGCGTAACTTTGTCCATAGACGAGCCTTTATGGTTTTGTGCAATTTCAAACATAACTTGTTTTATTGGCATCTTTATCGAACGAAACGTTGCACAAAAGCTAAACAAGTAAGTTACACTTCTAACGACACTAAATAGAGTACAACGGTCCACGTTGATGCCTTAGCAATGCTCAATTCTGTCCATAGACAAACTTTTGAAGTTTTGTGCAATTTGAAACATAACTTCGTCTATTGGTATCTTTAACTAACGAAACGTTGTATGAAAGCTAAAGTAGCAAGTTAGACAGCTAGGAACACTAAATAGAGTACAACGGTCCAATTTGATGCTTGGGGAATGCTCAATTCTGTCCATAGACGAGATTTTCAAGTTTTGTGCATTTTCAAACATAACTTATTTTATTGGCATCATTATGGAACGAAACGTTGTACATAAGCTAAACTATCAAGTTAGACTGCTAAGAACACTAAATAGAGTACAACGGTCCACTTTGATGCTTTGGGAATGCTCAATTCTATCCATAGAGGAGCTTTTAAGGTTCTGTGCAATTTCAAGCATAACTTGGTCTATTGGCATCTTTACCTAATGAAACGTTGTATGAAAGCTAAACTATGAAGTTATACTTCTAAGAACACTAAATGGAGTGCAACGGTCCACTTTGATGCTTCACGAATGCGTAACTTTGTCCATAGTCGAGCTTTTATGGTTTTGTGCAATTTCAAACAAAACTTGTTTTATTAGCATCTTTATCGAACGAAAAGTTGTACAAAAGCTAAACTAGTAAGTTACTGTTCTAACGACACTAAATAGAGTACAACGGTACACTTTGATGCCTTAGGAATTCCCAATTCTCTCCATAGGCAAACTTTTCAAGTTTTGTGCAATTTGAAACATAACTTGGTCTATTGGTATCTTTAATTAACGAAACGTTGTACGAAAGCTAAACTCGCATGTTAGACTGCTAAGAACACTAAATAGAGTACAACGGTCTACTTTGATGCTTTGGGAATGCTCAATTCTATCCATTGATGAGCTTTTAAGGTTTTGTGCAATTTCAAGCATAACTTGGTCTATTGGCATCTTTACCTAACGAAACGTTGTACGAAAGCTAAAATAGAAAGTTAGACTTCTAAGAACACTAAATGGAGTGCAACGGTCCACTTTGATGATTTACGAATGCGTAACTTTGTCCACAGACGAGCTTTTATGGTTTTGTGCAATTTCAAAAATAACTTGTTTTATTAGCATCTTTATCGAACGAAATGTTGTACAAAAGCTAAACTAGTAAGTTACAGTTCTAACGACACTAAATAGAGTACAACGGTACACTTTGATGCCTTAGGAATGCTCAATTCTGTCCATAGACAAACTTTTCAAGTTTTGTGCGATTTGAAACATAACTTGGTCTATTGGTATCTTTAACTAGCAAAACGTTGTACGAAAGCTAAACTCGCATGTTAGACTGCTAGAAAACTAAATAGAGTACAACGGTCCACTTTGATGCTTTGGGAATGCTCAATTCTGTCCATAGATAAGCTTTTAAGGTTTTGTGCAATTCCAAGCATAACTTGGTTTATTAGCATCTTTACCAAACGAAACCTTGTACGAAAGCTAAACTAGAAAGTTAGACTGCTAAGAACACTAAATAGAGTACAACGGTCCACTTTTATGCTTTGGGAATGCTCAATTCTGTCCATAGATGAGCTTTTATGGTTTTGTGCAATTTCAAGCATAACTTGGTCTATTGGCATATTTACCTAACGAAACGTTGTATGAAAGCTAAAGTAGCAAGTTAGACAGCTAGGAATACTAAATAGAGTACAACGGTCCAATTTGATGCTTGGGGAATGCTCAATTCTGTCCATAGATGAGTTTTTAAGGTTTTGCGCAATTTCAAGCATAACTTGGTCTATTGCCATCTTTACCTAACGAAACGTCGTACGAAAGCTAAACTAACAAGTTAGACCGCTACGAACACTAAATAGAGCACAACGGTCCATTTTGATGCTTCGGGAATACTCAATTCAGTCCATAGACGAGCTTTTCAAGTTTTGTGCATTTTCAAGCATAACTTGGTTTATTGGCATCTTTATCGAACTAAACATTGTACAAAAGCTAAACAAGTAAGTTACACTTGTAACAACACTAAATAGAGTACAACGGTCCACTTTGATACTTTAGGAATGCACAATTCCGTCCGTGGAGAAACTTTTCAAGCATTGTGCAATTCTAAACATAACTCGGTCTATTGGTATCTTTACCTAACGAAACGTTGTACGAAAGTTAAACTAGCAAGTTAAACTTTTAAGAACACTAAATAGAGTGCAACAGTCCACTTTGATGCTTTGGGAATGCTCAATTCTGTCTATGGATGAGGTTTTAAGGTTTTGTGCAATTTCAAGCATAACTTGGTCTATTGGCATCTTCACCTAACGAAACGTTGTACGAATGCCAAACTTGCAAGTTAGACTTCTAAGAACACTAAATAGAGTGCAACGGTCCACTGTGATGTTTTACGAATGCTCAATTCTGTCCATAGACGAGCTTTTCAAGTTTTGTGCATTTTCAAACATAACTTGTTTTATTGGCATCTTTATAGAGCGAAACGTTCTACAAAAGCTAAACTACCAAGTTAAACTGCTAAGAACACTAAATAGAGTACAACGGTCCACTTTGATGCTTTGGGAATGCTCAATTCTATCCATAGAGGAGCTTTTAAGGTTATGTACAATTTCAAACATAAGTTGGTCTATTGGCATCTTTACCTAACGAAACGTTGTACGAAAGCTAAACTAGAAAGTTATACTTCTAAGAACACTAAATGGAGTGCAACGGTCCACTTTGATGCTTTACGAATGCGTAACTTTTTCCATAGACGAGCTTTTACGGTTTTGTGTAATTTCAAACATAACTTGTTTTATTGGCATCTTTACCTAACGAAACGTTGTACGAAACCTAAACTAGAAAGTCAGACTTCTAAGAACACTAAATGGAGTGCAACGGTCCACTTTGATGCTTTACGAATGCGTAACTTTGTCCATAGATGAGCTTTTATCGTTTTGTGCAATTTCAAACATAACTTGTTTTATTAGCATCTTTAACGAACGAAACGTTGTACAAAAACTAAACTAGTAAGTTACAGTTCTAACGACACTAAATAGAGTACAACGGTCCACTTTGATGCCTTAGGAACGCTCAATTATGTCCATAGACAAACTTTTCAAGTTTTGTGCAATTTGAAACATAACTTGGTCTATTGGTATCTTTAACTAACGATACGTTGTACGAAAGCTAAACTCGCATGTTAGACTGCTAAGAACACTAAATAGAGTATAACGGTCCACTTTGATGCTTTGAGAAAGCTCAATTCTGTCCATAGATGAGCTTTTAAGGTTTTGTGCAATTTCAATCATAACTTGCTCTATTGGCATCTTTACCTAACGAAACGTCGTACGAAAGCTAAACTAGAAAGTTAGACTTCTAAGAACACTAAATGGAGTGCAATGGTCCACTATGATGCTTTACGAATGCGTAACTTTGTCCATTGAGGAGCTTTTATGGTTTTGTGCAATTTCAAACATAACTTGTTTTATTGGCATCTTTATCGAACAAAACGTTGTACAAAAGCTAAACTAGTAAGTTACAATTCTAACGACACTAAATAGAGTACAACGGTCCACTTTGATGCCTTTGGAATGCTGAATTCTGTCCCTAGACAACTTTTCAAGTTTTGTGCAATTTGAAACATAACTTAGTCTATTGGTATCTGTAACTAACGAAACGTTGTACGAAAGCTAAACTCGCATGTTAGACCGCTAGGAACACTAAATAGAGTACAATGGTCCACTTTGATGCTTTGGCAATGCTCAATTCTGTCCATAGATGAGCTTTTAAGGTTTTGTGAAATTTCAAGCAAAACTTGGTCTATTGGCATCTTTACCTAACGAAACGTCGTACGAAAGCTAAACTAGAAAGTTAGACTTCTAAGAACACTAAATAGAGTACAACGGTCCACTTTGATGTTTTACGAATGCTCAATTCTGTCCATAGATGAGCTTTTCAAGTTTTGTGCATTTTCAAACATAACTTGTTTTATTGGCATCTTTATAGAACGAAACGTTGTACAAAAGCTAAACTACCAAGTTAGACTGCAAAGAACACTAAATAGAGTACAACGGTCCACTTTGATGCTTTGGGAATGCTCAATTTTGTGTATTGAGAAGCTTTTAAGGTTTTGTGCAATTTCAAGCATAACTTGGTCTATTGGCTTCTTTACCTAAAGAAACGTTGTACGAAAGCTAAACTAGAAAGTTAGACTTCTAAGAACACTAAATGGAGTGCAACGGTCCACTTTGATGCTTTACGAATGCGTAACTTTGTCCATAGACGAGCCTTTATGGTTTTGTGCAATTTCAAACATAACTTGTTTTATTGGCATCTTTATCGAACGAAACGTTGCACAAAAGCTAAACAAGTAAGTTACACTTCTAACGACACTAAATAGAGTACAACGGTCCACGTTGATGCCTTAGCAATGCTCAATTCTGTCCATAGACAAACTTTTGAAGTTTTGTGCAATTTGAAACATAACTTCGTCTATTGGTATCTTTAACTAACGAAACGTTGTATGAAAGCTAAACTCGCATGTCAGACTGCTAAGAACACTAAATAGAGTAAAACGGTCCACTTTGATGCTTTGGGAATGCTCAATTCTGTCCATATATGAGCTTTTATGGTTTTGTGCAATTTCAAGCATAACTTGGTCTATTGGCATATTTACCTAACGAAACGTTGTATGAAAGCTAAAGTAGCAAGTTAGACAGCTAGGAACACTAAATAGAGTACAACGGTCCAATTTGATGCTTGGGGAATGCTCAATTCTGTCCATAGACGAGATTTTCAAGTTTTGTGCATTTTCAAACATAACTTATTTTATTGGCATCTTTATGGAACGAAACGTTGTACATAAGCTAAACTACCAAGTTAGACTGCTAAGAACACTAAATAGAGTACAACGGTCCACTTTGATGCTTTGGGAATGCTCAATTCTATCCATAGAGGAGCTTTTAAGGTTCTGTGCAATTTCAAGCATAACTTGGTCTATTGGCATCTTTACCTAATGAAACGTTGTATGAAAGCTAAACTATAAAGTTATACTTCTAAGAACACTAAATGGAGTGCAACGGTCCACTTTGATGCTTCACGAATGCGTAACTTTGTCCATAGTCGAGCTTTTATGGTTTTGTGCAATTTCAAACATAACTTGTTTTATTAGCATCTTTATCGAACGAAAAGTTGTACAAAAGCTAAACTAGTAAGTTACTGTTCTAACGACACTAAATAGAGTACAACGGTACACTTTGATGCCTTAGGAATTCCCAATTCTCTCCATAGGCAAACTTTTCAAGTTTTGTGCAATTTGAAACATAACTTGGTCTATTGGTATCTTTAATTAACGAAACGTTGTACGAAAGCTAAACTCGCATGTTAGACTGCTAAGAACACTAAATAGAGTACAACGGTCTACTTTGATGCTTTGGGAATGCTCAATTCTATCCATTGATGAGCTTTTAAGGTTTTGTGCAATTTCAAGCATAACTTGGTCTATTGGCATCTTTACCTAACGAAACGTTGTACGAAAGCTAAAATAGAAAGTTAGACTTCTAAGAACACTAAATGGAGTGCAACGGTCCACTTTGATGATTTACGAATGCGTAACTTTGTCCACAGACGAGCTTTTATGGTTTTGTGCAATTTCAAAAATAACTTGTTTTATTAGCATCTTTATCGAACGAAATGTTGTACAAAAGCTAAACTAGTAAGTTACAGTTCTAACGACACTAAATAGAGTACAACGGTACACTTTGATGCCTTAGGAATGCTCAATTCTGTCCATAGACAAACTTTTCAAGTTTTGTGCGATTTGAAACATAACTTGGTCTATTGGTATCTTTAACTAGCAAAACGTTGTACGAAAGCTAAACTCGCATGTTAGACTGCTAGAAAACTAAATAGAGTACAACGGTCCACTTTGATGCTTTGGGAATGCTCAATTCTGTCCATAGATAAGCTTTTAAGGTTTTGTGCAATTCCAAGCATAACTTGGTTTATTAGCATCTTTACCAAACGAAACCTTGTACGAAAGCTAAACTAGAAAGTTAGACTGCCAAGAACACTAAATAGAGTACAACGGTCCACTTTGATGCTTTGGGAATGCTCAATTCTTTCCATAGATGAGCTTTTATGGTTTTGTGCAATTTCAAGCATAACTTGGTCTATTGGCATATTTACCTAACGAAACGTTGTATGAAAGCTAAAGTAGGAAGTTAGACAGCTAGGAATACTAAATAGAGTACAACGGTCCAATTTGATGCTTGGGGAATGCTCAATTCTGTCCATAGATGAGTTTTTAAGGTTTTGCGCAATTTCAAGCATAACTTGGTCTATTGCCATCTTTACCTAACGAAACGTTGTACGAAAGCTAAACTAACAAGTTAGACCGCTACGAACACTAAATAGAGCACAACGGTCCATTTTGATGCTTCGGGAATACTCAATTCAGTCCATAGACGAGCTTTTCAAGTTTTGTGCATTTTCAAGCATAACTTGGTTTATTGGCATCTTTATCGAACTAAACATTGTACAAAAGCTAAACAAGTAAGTTACACTTGTAACAACACTAAATAGAGTACAACGGTCCACTTTGATACTTTAGGAATGCACAATTCCGTTCGTGGAGAAACTTTTCAAGCATTGTGCAATTCGAAACATAACTCGGTCTATTGGTATCTTTACCTAACGAAACGTTGTACGAAAGTTAAACTAGCAAGTTAAACTTTTAAGAACACTAAATAGAGTGCAACAGTCCACTTTGATGCTTTGGGAATGCTCAATTCTGTCTATAGATGAGGTTTTAAGGTTTTGTGCAATTTCAAGCATAACTTGGTCTATTGGCATCTTCACCTAACGAAACGTTGTACGAATGCCAAACTTGCAAGTTAGACTTCTAAGAACACTAAATAGAGTGCAACGGTCCACTGTGATGTTTTACGAATGCTCAATTCTGTCCATAGACGAGCTTTTCAAGTTTTGTGCATTTTCAAACATAACTTGTTTTATTGGCATCTTTATAGAGCGAAACGTTCTACAAAAGCTAAACTACCAAGTTAAACTGCTAAGAACACTAAATAGAGTACAACGGTCCACTTTGATGCTTTGGGAATGCTCAATTCTATCCATAGAGGAGCTTTTAAGGTTATGTACAATTTCAAACATAAGTTGGTCTATTGGCATCTTTACCTAACGAAACGTTGTACGAAAGCTAAACTAGAAAGTTAGACTTCTAAGAACACTAAATGGAGTGCAACGGTCCACTTTGATGCTTTACGAATGCGTAACTTTTTCCATAGACGAGCTTTTACGGTTTTGTGTAATTTCAAACATAACTTGTTTTATTGGCATCTTTACCTAACGAAATGTTGTACGAAACCTAAACTAGAAAGTTAGACTTCTAAGAACACTAAATGGAGTGCAACGGTCCACTTTGATGCTTTACGAATGCGTAACTTTGTCCATAGATGAGCTTTTATCGTTTTGTGCAATTTCAAACATAACTTGTTTTATTAGCATCTTTAACGAACGAAACGTTGTACAAAAACTAAACTAGTAAGTTACAGTTCTAACGACACTAAATAGAGTACAACGGTCCACTTTGATGCCTTAGGAACGCTCAATTATGTCCATAGACAAACTTTTCAAGTTTTGTGCAATTTGAAACATAACTTGGTCTATTGGTATCTTTAACTAACGATACGTTGTACGAAAGCTAAACTCGCATGTTAGACTGCTAAGAACACTAAATAGAGTATAACGGTCCACTTTGATGCTTTGAGAAAGCTCAATTCTGTCCATAGATGAGCTTTTAAGGTTTTGTGCAATTTCAATCATAACTTGCTCTATTGGCATCTTTACCTAACGAAACGTTGTACGAAAGCTAAACTAGAAAGTTAGACTTCTAAGAACACTAAATGGAGTGCAATGGTCCACTATGATGCTTTACGAATGCGTAACTTTGTCCATTGAGGAGCTTTTATGGTTTTGTGCAATTTCAAACATAACTTGTTTTATTGGCATCTTTATCGAACAAAACGTTGTACAAAAGCTAAACTAGTAAGTTACAATTCTAACGACACTAAATAGAGTACAACGGTCCACTTTGATGCCTTAGGAATGCTGAATTCTGTCCCTAGACAACTTTTCAAGTTTTGTGCAATTTGAAACATAACTTAGTCTATTGGTATCTGTAACTAACGAAACGTTGTACGAAAGCTAAACTCGCATGTTAGACCGCTAGGAACACTAAATAGAGTACAATGGTCCACTTTGATGCTTTGGCAATGCTCAATTCTGTCCATAGATGAGCTTTTAAGGTTTTGTGAAATTTCAAGCAAAACTTGGTCTATTGGCATCTTTACCTAACGAAACGTCGTACGAAAGCTAAACTAGAAAGTTAGACTTCTAAGAACACTAAATAGAGTACAACGGTCCACTTCGATGTTTCACGAATGCTCAATTCTGTCCATAGATGAGCTTTTCAAGTTTTGTGCATTTTCAAACATAACTTGTTTTATTGGCATCTTTATAGAACGAAACGTTGTACAAAAGCTAAACTACCAAGTTAGACTGCTAAGAACACTAAATAGAGTACAACGGTCCACTTTGATGTTTTGGGAATGCTCAATTTTGTGTATAGAGAAGCTTTTAAGGTTTTGTGCAATTTCAAGCATAACTTGGTCTATTGGCTTCTTTACCTAAAGAAACGTTGTACGAAAGCTAAACTAGAAAGTTAGACTTCTAAGAACACTAAATGGAGTGCAACGGTCCACTTTGATGCTTTACGAATGCGTAACTTTGTCCATAGACGAGCCTTTATGGTTTTGTGCAATTTCAAACATAACTTGTTTTATTGGCATCTTTATCAAACGAAACGTTGCACAAAAGCTAAACAAGTAAGTTACACTTCTAACGACACTAAATAGAGTACAACGGTCCACGTTGATGCCTTAGCAATGCTCAATTCTGTCCATAGACAAACTTTTGAAGTTTTGTGCAATTTGAAACATAACTTCGTCTATTGGTATCTTTAACTAACGAAACGTTGTATGAAAGCTAAACTCGCATGTCAGACTGCTAAGAACACTAAATAGAGTACAACGGTCCACTTTGATGCTTTGGGAATGCTCAATTCTGTCCATATATGAGCTTTTATGGTTTTGTGCAATTTCAAGCATAACTTGGTCTATTGGCATATTTACCTAACGAAACGTTGTATGAAAGCTAAAGTAGCAAGTTAGACAGCTAGGAACACTAAATAGAGTACAACGGTCCAATTTGATGCTTGGGGAATGCTCAATTCTGTCCATAGACGAGATTTTCAAGTTTTGTGCATTTTCAAACATAACTTGTTTTATTGGCATCTTTATGGAACGAAACGTTGTACATAAGCTAAACTACCAAGTTAGACTGCTAGCAACACTAAATAGAGTACAACGGTCCACTTTGATGCTTTGGGAATGCTCAATTCTATCCATAGAGGAGCTTTTAAGGTTCTGTGCAATTTCAAGCATAACTTGGTCTATTGGCATCTTTACCTAATGAAACGTTGTATGAAAGCTAAACTATAAAGTTATACTTCTAAGAACACTAAATGGAGTGCAACAGTCCACTTTGATGCTTCACGAATGCGTAACTTTGTCCATAGACGAGCTTTTATGGTTTTGTGCAATTTCAAACATAACTTGTTTTATTAGCATCTTTATCGAACGAAAAGTTGTACAAAAGCTAAAGTAGTAAGTTACTGTTCTAACGACACTAAATAGAGTACAACGGTACACTTTGATGCCTTAGGAATTCCCAATTCTCTCCATAGGCAAACTTTTCAAGTTTTGTGCAATTTGAAACATAACTTGGTCTATTGGTATCTTTAATTAACGAAACGTTGTACGAAAGCTAAACTCGCATGTTAGACTGCTAAGAATACTAAATAGAGTACAACGGTCTACTTTGATGCTTTGGGAATGCTCAATTCTATCCATTGATGAGCTTTTAAGGTTTTGTGCAATTTCAAGCATAACTTGGTCTATTGGCATCTTTACCTAACGAAACGTTGTACGAAAGCTAAAATAGAAAGTTAGACTTCTAAGAACACTAAATTGTGTGCAACGGTCCACTTTGATGATTTACGAATGCGTAACTTTGTCCACAGACGAGCTTTTATGGTTTTGTGCAATTTCAAAAATAACTTGTTTTATTAGCATCTTTATCGAACGAAATGTTGCACAAAAGCTAAAATAGTAAGTTACAGTTCTAACGACACTAAATAGAGTACAACGGTACACTTTGATGCCTTAGGAATGCTCAATTCTGTCCATAGAAAAACTTTTCAAGTTTTGTGCGATTTGAAACATAACTTGGTCTATTGGTATCTTTACCAAACGAAACTTTGTACGAAAGCTAAACTAGAAAGTTAGACTGCTAAGAACACTAAATAGAGTACAACGGTCCACTTTGATGCTTTGGGAATGCTCAATTCTGTCCATAGATGAGCTTTTATGGTTTTGTGCAATTTCAAGCATAACTTGGTCTATTGGCATATTTACCTAACGAAACGTTGTATGAAAGCTAAAGTAGCAAGTTAGACAGCTAGGAACACTAAATAGAGTACAACGGTCCAATTTGATGCTTGGGGAATGCTCAATTCTGTCCATAGATGAGTTTTTAAGGTTTTGCGCAATTTCAAGCATAACTTGGTCTATTGCCATCTTTACCTAACGAAACGTTGTACGAAAGCTAAACTAACAAGTTAGACCGCTACGAACACTAAATAGAGCACAACGGTCCATTTTGATGCTTCGGGAATACTCAATTCAGTCCATAGACGAGCTTTTCAAGTTTTGTGCATTTTCAAGCATAACTTGGTTTATTGGCATCTTTATCGAACTAAACATTGTACAAAAGCTAAACAAGTAAGTTACACTTGTAACAACACTAAATAGAGTACAACGGTCCACTTTGATACTTTAGGAATGCACAATTCCGTTCGTGGAGAAACTTTTCAAGCATTGTGCAATTCGAAACATAACTCGGTCTATTGGTATCTTTACCTAACGAAACGTTGTACGAAAGTTAAACTAGCAAGTTAAACTTTTAAGAACACTAAATAGAGTGCAACAGACCACTTTGATGCTTTGGGAATGCTCAATTCTGTCTATGGATGAGGTTTTAAGGTTTTGTGCAATTTCAAGCATAACTTGGTCTATTGGCATCTTCACCTAACGAAACGTTGTACGAATGCCAAACTTGCAAGTTAGACTTCTAAGAACACTAAATAGAGTGCAACGGTCCACTGTGATGTTTTACGAATGCTCAATTCTGTCCATAGACGAGCTTTTCAAGTTTTGTGCATTTTCAAACATAACTTGTTTTATTGGCATCTTTATAGAGCGAAACGTTCTACAAAAGCTAAACTACCAAGTTAGACTGCTAAGAACACTAAATAGAGTACAACGGTCCACTTTGATGCTTTGGGAATGCTCAATTCTATCCATAGAGGAGCTTTTAAGGTTATGTACAATTTCAAACATAAGTTGGTCTATTGGCATCTTTACCTAACGAAACGTTGTACGAAAGCTAAACTAGAAAGTTAGACTTCTAAGAACACTAAATGGAGTGCAACGGTCCACTTTGATGCTTTACGAATGCGTAACTTTTTCCATAGACGAGCTTTTACGGTTTTGTGTAATTTCAAACATAACTTGTTTTATTGGCATCTTTACCTAACGAAACGTTGTACGAAACCTAAACTAGAAAGTTAGACTTCTAAGAACACTAAATGGAGTGCAACGGTCCACTTTGATGCTTTACGAATGCGTAACTTTGTCCATAGATGAGCTTTTATCGTTTTGTGCAATTTCAAACATAACTTGTTTTATTAGCATCTTTAACGAACGAAACGTTGTACAAAAACTAAACTAGTAAGTTACAGTTCTCACGACACTAAATAAAGTACAACGGTCCACTTTGATGCCTTAGGAACGCTCAATTATGTCCATAGACAAACTTTTCAAGTTTTGTGCAATTTGAAACATAACTTGGTCTATTGGTATCTTTAACTAACGATACGTTGTACGAAAGCTAAACTCGCATGTTAGACTGCTAAGAACACTAAATAGAGTATAACGGTCCACTTTGATGCTTTGAGAATGCTCAATTCTGTCCATAGATGAGCTTTTAAGGTTTTGTGCAATTTCAATCATAACTTGCTCTATTGGCATCTTTACCTAACGAAACGTTGTACGAAAGCTAAACTACAAAGTTAGACTGCTAAGAACACTAAATGGAGTGCAATGGTCCACTATGATGCTTTACGAATGCGTAACTTTGTCCATTGAGGAGCTTTTATGGTTTTGTGCAATTTCAAACATAACTTGTTTTATTGGCATCTTTATCGAACAAAACGTTGTACAAAAGCTAAACTAGTATGTTACACTTCTAACGACACTAAATAGAGTACAACGGTCCACTTTGATGCCTTAGGAATGCTGAATTCTGTCCCTAGACAACTTTTCAAGTTTTGTGCAATTTGAAACATAACTTAGTCTATTGGTATCTGTAACTAACGAAGCGTTGTACGAAAGCTAAACTCGCATGTTAGACCGCTAGGAACACTAAATAGAGTACAATGGTCCACTTTGATGCTTTAGCAATGCTCAATTCTGTCCATAGATGAGCTTTTAAGGTTTTGTGAAATTTCAAGCAAAACTTGGTCTATTGGCATCTTTACCTAACGAAACGTCGTACGAAAGCTAAACTAGAAAGTTAGACTTCTAAGAACACTAAATAGAGTACAACGGTCCACTTCGATGTTTTACGAATGCTCAATTCTGTCCATAGATGAGCTTTTCAAGTTTTGTGCATTTTCAAACATAACTTGTTTTATTGGCATCTTTATAGAACGAAACGTTGTACAAAAGCTAAACTACCAAGTTAGACTGCTAAGAACACTAAATAGAGTACAACGGTCCACTTTGATGCTTTGGGAATGCTCAATTCTTTCCATAGAGGATCTTTTAAGGTATTGTGCAATTTCAAGCATAACTTGGTCTATTGGCATCTTTACCTAACGAAACGTTGTACAGAAGCTAAACTAGTAAGTTACACTTGTAACGACACTAAATAGAGTACAACGGTTCCCTTTGATGCCTTAGGAATGTTCAATTCTGTCCATAGACAAACTTTTCAAGTTTTGTGCAATTTGAAACATAACTTGGTCCAATGGTATCTTTAACTAACGAAACATTGTACGAAAGCTAAACTCGCATGTTGGACTGCTAAGAACACTTTGATGCTTTGGGAATGCTCAATTCTGTCCATAGATGAGCTTTTAAGGTTTTGTGCAATTTCAAGCATAACTTGGTCTATTGGCATCTTTACCTAACGAAACGTTGTACGAAAGCTAAACTAACAAGTTAGACCGCTACGAACACTAAATAGAGCAAAACGGTCCACTTTGATGCTTCGGGAATGCTCAATTAAGTCCATAGACGAGCTTTTCAAGTTTTGTGCATTATCAAACATAACTTGGTTTATTGGCATCTTTATCGAACGAAACATTGTACAAAAGCTAAACAAGTAAGTTACACTTCTAACAACACTAAATAGAGTACAACGGTCCACTTTGATCCTTTAGGAATGCTAAATTCTGTCCGTGGAATCTCTTTTCAAGTTTTGTGCAATTCGAAACATAAGTCGGTCTACTGGTCTCTTTACCTAACGAAACGTTGTACGAAAGCTAAACTAGCAAGTTAAACTTCTAAGAACACTAAATAGAGTGCAACAGTCCACTTTGATGCTTTGGGAATGCTCAATTCTGTCCATAGATGAGGTTTTAAGGTTTTGTGAAATTTCAAGCATAACTTGGTCTATTGGTATCTTTACCTAACGAAACGTTGTACGAATGCTGAACTAGCAACTTAGACTTCTAAGAACACTAAATAGAGTACAACGGTCCACTTTGATGTTTTACGAATGCTCAATTGTGTCCATAGACGAGCTTTTCAAGTTTTGTGCATTTTCAAACATAACTTGGTTTATTGGCATCTTTATCGAACGAAACATTGTACAAAAGCTAAAAAAGTAAGTTACACTTCTAACAACATTAAATAGAGTACAACGGTCCACTTTGACGCTTTAGGAATGCTCAATTCTGTCCGTGGACAAACATTTCAAGTATTGTGCAATTCGAAACATAAGTCGGTCTATTGGTATCTTTACCTAACGAAACGTTGTACGAAAGCTAAACTACAAGTTAAACTTCTAAGAACACTAAATAGAGTGCAACGGTCCACTTTGATGCTTTGGGAACACTCAATTCTGTCCATAGATGAGGTTTGAAGGTTTTGTGCAATTTCAAGCATAACTTGGTCTATTGGCATCTTTACCTAACGAAACGTTGTACGAATGCCAAACTAGGAAGTTAGAATTCTAAGAACACTAAATAGAGTGCAACGGCCCACTTTGATGTTTTACGAATGCTCAATTTTGTCCATAGATGAACTTTTCAAGTTTTGTGCATTTTCAAACGTAACTTGTTTTATTGGCATCTTTATAGAGCGAAACGTTCTACAAAAGCTAAACTAATAAGTTAGACTGCTAAGAACACTAAATAGAGTACAACGGTCCACTTTGATGCTTTGGGAATGCTCAATTCTATCCATAGAGGAGCTTTTAAGGTTATGTACAATTTCAAACATAAGTTGGTCTATTGGCATCTTTACCTAACGAAACGTTGTACGAAAGCTAAACTAGAAAGTTAGACTTCTAAGAACACTAAATGGAGTGCAACGGTCCACTTTGATGCTTTACGAATGCGTAACTTTTTCCATAGATGAGCTTTTATCGTTTTGTGCAATTTCAAACATAACTTGTTTTATTAGCATCTTTATCGAACGAAACGTTGTACAGAAGCTAAACTAGTAAGTTACGCTTGTAACGACACTAAATAGAGTACAACGGTCTACTTTGATGCCTTAGGAGTGCTCAATTCTGTCCATAGACAAACTTTTCAAGTTTTGTGCAATTTGAAACATAACTTCGTCTATTGGTATCTTTAACTAACGAAACGTTGTATGAAAGCTAAACTCGCATGTCAGACTGCTAAGAACACTAAATAGAGTACAACGGTCCACTTTGATGCTTTGGGAATGCTCAATTATGTCCATAGATGAGCTTTTAAGGTTTTGTGCAATTCCAAGCATAACTTGGTCTATTGGCATCTTTACCTAACGAAACGTTGTACGAAAGCTAAACTAACAAGTTAGACCGCTACGAACACTAAATAGAGCACAACGGTCCACTTTGATGCTTCGGGAATGCTCAATTAAGTCCATAGACGAGCATTTCAAGTTTTGTGCATTTTCAAACATAACTTGGTTTATTGGCATCTTTATCGAACGAAACATTGTACAAAAGCTAAACAAGTAAGTTACACTTCTAACAACACTAAATAGAGTACAACGGTCCACTTTGATGCTTTAGGAATGCTCAATCTTGTCCGTGGACAAACTTTTCAAGTATTGTGCAATTCGAAACATAAGTCAGTCTACTGCTATTTTTACCTAACGAAACTATGTACGAATGCTGAACTAGCAAGTTAGACTTCTAAGAGCATTAAATAGAGTGCAATGGTCCACTTTGATGTTTTACGAATGCTCAATTGTGTCCATACACGAGCTTTTCAAGTTTTGTGCATTTTCAAACATAACTTGTTTTATTGGCATCTTTATAGAACGAAACGTTGTAGAAGAGCTAAACGTCCAAGTTAGACAGCTAAGAACACTAAATAGAGTACAACGGTCCACTTTGATGCGTTGGGAATGCTCAATTTTGTGTATAGAGAAGCTTTTAAGGTTTTGTGCAATTTCAAGCATAACTTGGTCTATTGGCTTCTTTACCTAAAGAAACGTTGTACGAAAGCTAAACTAGAAAGTTAGACTTCTAAGAACACTAAATGGAGTGCAACGGTCCACTTTGATGCTTTACGAATGCGTAACTTTGTCCATAGACGAGCCTTTATGGTTTTGTACAATTTCAAACATAACTTGTTTTATTGGCATCTTTATCGAACGAAACGTTGCACAAAAGCTAAACAAGTAAGTTACACTTCTAACGACACTAAATAGAGTACAACGGTCCACGTTGATGCCTTAGCAATGCTCAATTCTGTCCATAGACAAACTTTTGAAGTTTTGTGCAATTTGAAACATAACTTCGTCTATTGGTATCTTTAACTAACGAAACGTTGTATGAAAGCTAAACTCGCATGTCAGACTGCTAAGAACACTAAATAGAGTACAACGGTCCACTTTGATGCTTTGGGAATGCTCAATTCTGTCCATATATGAGCTTTTATGGTTTTGTGCAATTTCAAGCATAACTTGGTCTATTGGCATATTTACCTAACGAAACGTTGTATGAAAGCTAAAGTAGCAAGTTAGACAGCTAGGAACACTAAATAGAGTACAACGGTCCAATTTGATGCTTGGGGAATGCTCAATTCTGTCCATAGACGAGATTTTCAAGTTTTGTGCATTTTCAAACATAACTTGTTTTATTGGCATCTTTATAGAACGAAACGTTGTACAAAAGCTAAACTACCAAGTTAGACTGCTAAGAACACTAAATAGAGTACAACGGTCCACTTTGATGCTTTGGGAATGCTCAATTCTATCCATAGAGGAGCTTTTAAGGTTCTGTGCAATTTCAAGCATAACTTGGTCTATTAGCATCTTTACCTAACGAAACGTTGTACGAAAGCTAAACTAGAAAGTTAGACTTCTAAGAACACTAAATGGAGTGCAACGGTCCACTTTGATGCTTTACGAATGCGTAACTTTTTCCATAGATGAGCTTTTATCGTTTTGTGCAATTTCAAACATAACTTGTTTTATTAGCATCTTTATCGAACGAAACGTTGTACAGAAGCTAAACTAGTAAGTTACGCTTGTAACGACACTAAATAGAGTACAACGGTCTACTTTGATGCCTTAGGAGTGCTCAATTCTGTCCATAGACAAACTTTTCAAGTTTTGTGCAATTTGAAACATAACTTCGTCTATTGGTATCTTTAACTAACGAAACGTTGTATGAAAGCTAAACTCGCATGTCAGACTGCTAAGAACACTAAATAGAGTACAACGGTCCACTTTGATGCTTTGGGAATGCTCAATTATGTCCATAGATGAGCTTTTAAGGTTTTGTGCAATTCCAAACATAACTTGGTCTATTGGCATCTTTACCTAACGAAACGTTGTACGAAAGCTAAACTAACAAGTTAGACCGCTACGAACACTAAATAGAGCACAACGGTCCACTTTGATGCTTCGGGAATGCTCAATTAAGTCCATAGACGAGCATTTCAAGTTTTGTGCATTTTCAAACATAACTTGGTTTATTGGCATCTTTATCGAACGAAACATTGTACAAAAGCTAAACAAGTAAGTTACACTTCTAACAACACTAAATAGAGTACAACGGTCCACTTTGATGCTTTAGGAATGCTCAATCTTGTCCGTGGACAAACTTTTCAAGTATTGTGCAATTCGAAACATAAGTCAGTCTACTGGTATTTTTACCTAACGAAACTATGTACGAATGCTGAACTAGCAAGTTAGACTTCTAAGAGCATTAAATAGAGTGCAATGGTCCACTTTGATGTTTTACGAATGCTCAATTGTGTCCATACACGAGCTTTTCAAGTTTTGTGCATTTTCAAACATAACTTGTTTTATTGGCATCTTTATAGAACGAAATGTTGTAGAAGAGCTAAACGTCCAAGTTAGACAGCAAAGAACACTAAATAGAGTACAACGGTCCACTTTGATGCTTTGGGAATGCTCAATTTTGTGTATAGAGAAGCTTTTAAGGTTTTGTGCAATTTCAAGCATAACTTGGTCTATTGGCTTCTTTACCTAAAGAAACGTTGTACGAAAGCTAAACTAGAAAGTTAGACTTCTAAGAACACTAAATGGAGTGCAACGGTCCACTTTGATGCTTTACGAATGCGTAACTTTGTCCATAGACGAGCCTTTATGGTTTTGTACAATTTCAAACATAACTTGTTTTATTGGCATCTTTATCGAACGAAACGTTGCACAAAAGCTAAACAAGTAAGTTACACTTCTAACGACACTAAATAGAGTACAACGGTCCACGTTGATGCCTTAGCAATGCTCAATTCTGTCCATAGACAAACTTTTGAAGTTTTTTGCAATTTGAAACATAACTTCGTCTATTGGTATCTTTAACTAACGAAACGTTGTATGAAAGCTAAACTCGCATGTCAGACTGCTAAGAACACTAAATAGAGTACAACGGTCCACTTTGATGCTTTGGGAATGCTCAATTCTGTCCATATATGAGCTTTTATGGTTTTGTGCAATTTCAAGCATAACTTGGTCTATTGGCATATTTACCTAACGAAACGTTGTATGAAAGCTAAAGTAGCAAGTTAGACAGCTAGGAACACTAAATAGAGTACAACGGTCCAATTTGATGCTTGGGGAATGCTCAATTCTGTCCATAGACGAGATTTTCAAGTTTTGTGCATTTTCAAACATAACTTGTTTTATTGGCATCTTTATAGAACGAAACGTTGTACAAAAGCTAAACTACCAAGTTAGACTGCTAAGAACACTAAATAGAGTACAACGGTCCACTTTGATGCTTTGGGAATGCTCAATTCTATCCATAGAGGAGCTTTTAAGGTTCTGTGCAATTTCAAGCATAACTTGGTCTATTGGCATCTTTACCTAATGAAACGTTGTACGAAAGCTAAACTATAAAGTTATACTTCTAAGAACACTAAATGGAGTGCAACGGTCCACTTTGATGCTTCACGAAAGCGTAACTTTGTCCATATACGAGCTTTTATGGTTTTGTGCAATTTCAAACATAACTTGTTTTATTAGCATCTTTATCGAACGAAACGTTGTACAAAAGCTAAACTAGTAAGTTACAGTTCTAACGACACTAAATAGAGTACAACGGTACACTTTGATGCCTTGGGAATTCCCAATTCTCTCCATAGGCAAACTTTTCAAGTTTTGTGCAATTTGAAACATAACTTGGTCTATTGGTATCTTTAATTAACGAAACGTTGTACGAAAGCTAAACTCGCATGTTAGACTGCTAAGAACACTAAATAGAGTACAACGGTCTACTTTGATGCTTTGGGAATGCTCAATTCTATCCATTGATGAGCTTTTAAGGTTTTGTGCAATTTCAAGCATAACTTGGTCTATTGGCATCTTTACCTAACGAAACGTTGTACGAAAGCTAAAATAGAAAGTTAGACTTCTAAGAACACTAAATGGAGTGCAACGGTCCACTTTGATGATTTACGAATGCGTAACTTTGTCCACAGACGAGCTTTTATGGTTTTGTGCAATTTCAAACATAACTTGTTTTATTAGCATCTTTATCGAACGAAATGTTGTACAAAAGCTAAACTAGTAAGTTACAGTTCTAACGACACTAAATAGAGTACAACGGTACACTTTGATGCCTTAGGAATGCTCAATTCTGTCCATAGACAAACTTTTCAAGTTTTGTGCGATTTGAAACATAACTTGGTCTATTGGTATCTTTAACTAGCAAAACGTTGTACGAAAGCTAAACTCGCATGTTAGACTGCTAGAAAACTAAATAGAGTACAACGGTCCACTTTGATGCTTTGGGAATGCTCAATTCTGTCCATAGATAAGCTTTTAAGGTTTTGTGCAATTCCAAGCATAACTTGGTTTATTAGCATCTTTACCTAACGAAACCTTGTACGAAAGCTAAACTAGAAAGTTAGACTTCTAAGAACACTAAATGGAGTGCAACGGTCCACTTTGATGCTTTACGAATGCGTAACTTTGTCCATAGACGAGCCTTTATGGTTTTGTGCAATTTCAAACATAACTTGTTTTATTGGCATCTTTATCGAACGAAACGTTGCACAAAAGCTAAACAAGTAAGTTACACTTCTAATGACACTAAATAGAGTACAACGGTCCACGTTGATGCCTTAGCAATGCTCAATTCTGTCCATAGACAAACTTTTGAAGTTTTGTGCAATTTGAAACATAACTTCGTCTATTGGTATCTTTAACTAACGAAACGTTGTATGAAAGCTAAACTCGCATGTCAGACTGCAAAGAACACTAAATAGAGTACAACGGTCCACTTTGATGCTTTGGGAATGCTCAATTCTGTCCATATATGAGGTTTTATGGTTTTGTGCAATTTCAAGCATAACTAGGTCTATTGGCATATTTACCTAACGAAACGTTGTATGAAAGCTAAAGTAGCAAGTTAGACAGCTAAGAACACTAAATAGAGTACAACGGTCCAATTTGATGCTTGGGGAATGATCAATTCTGTCCATAGACGAGATTTTCAAGTTTTGTGCATTTTCAAACATAACTTGTTTTATTGGCATCTTTATAGAACGAAACGTTGTACAAAAGCTAAACTACCAAGTTAGACTGCTAAGAACACTAAATAGAGTACAACGGTCCACTTTGATGCTTTGGGAATGCTCAATTCTATCCATAGAGGAGCTTCTAAGGTTCTGTGCAATTTCAAGCATAACTTGGTCTATTGGCATCTTTACCTAATCAAACGTTGTACGAAAGCTAAACTATAAAGTTATACTTCTAAGAACACTAAATGGAGTGCAACGGTCCACTTTGATGCTTCACGAATGCGTAACTTTGTCCATAGACGAGCTTTTATGGTTTTGTGCAATTTCAAACATAACTTGTTTTATTAGCATCTTTATCGAACGAAAAGTTGTACAAAAGCTAAACTAGTAAGTTACTGTTCTAACGACACTAAATAGAGTACAACGGTACACTTTGATGCCTTAGGAATTCCCAATTCTCTCCATAGGCAAACTTTTCAACTTTTGTGCAATTTGAAACATAACTTGGTCTATTGGTATCTTTAATTAACGAAACGTTGTACGAAAGCTAAACTCGCATGTTAGACTGCTAAGAACACTAAATAGAGTACAAAGGTCTACTTTGATGCTTTGGGAATGCTCAATTCTATCGATTGATGAGCTTTTAAGGTTTTGTGCAATTTCAAGCATAACTTGGTCTATTGGCATATTTACCTAACGAAACGTTGTACGAAAGCTAAAATAGAAAGTTAGACTTCTAAGAACACTAAATGGAGTGCAACGGTCCACTTTGATGATTTACGAATGCGTAACTTTGTCCACAGACGAGCTTTTATGGTTTTGTGCAATTTCAAACATAACTTGTTTTATTAGCATCTTTATCGAACGAAATGTTGTACAAAAGCTAAACTAGTAAGTTACAGTTCTAACGACAATAAATAGAGTACAACGGTACACTTTGATGCCTTAGGAATGCTCAATTCTGTCCATAGACAAACTTTTTAAGTTTTGTGCGATTTGAAACATAACTTGGTCTATTGGTATCTTTAACTAGCAAAACGTTGTACGAAAGCTAAACTCGCATGTTAGACTGCTAGAAAACTAAATAGAGTACAACGGTCCACTTTGATGCTTTGGGAATGCTCAATTATGTCCATAGATAAGCTTTTAAGGTTTTGTGCAATTCCAAGCATAACTTGGTTTATTAGCATCTTTTCCTAACGAAACCTTGTACGAAAGCTAAACTAGAAAGTTAGACTGCTAAGAACACTAAATTGAGTACAACGGTCCACTTTGATGCTTTTGGAATGCTCAATTCTGTCCATAGACGAGCTTTTATGGTTTTGTGTAATTTCAAGCATAACTTGGTCTATTGGCATATTTACCTAACGAAACGTTGTATGAAAGCTAAAGTAGCAAGTTAGACAGCTAGGAACACTAAATAGAGTACAACGGTCCAATTTGATGCTTGGGGAATGCTCAATTCTGTCCATAGATGAGTTTTTAAGGTTTTGCGCAATTTCAAGCATAACTTGGTCTATTGCCATCTTTACCTAACGAAACGTTGTACGAAAGCTAAACTAACAAGTTAGACCGCTACGAACACTAAATAGAGCACAACGGTCCATTTTGATGCTTCGGGAATACTCAATTCAGTCCATAGACGAGCTTTTCAAGTTTTGTGCATTTTCAAGCATAACTTGGTTTATTGGCATCTTTATCGAACTAAACATTGTACAAAAGCTAAACAAGTAAGTTACACTTTTAACAACACTAAATAGAGTACAACGGTCCACTTTGATACTTTAGGAATGCACAATTCCGTCCGTGGAGAAACTTTTCAAGCATTGTGCAATTCGAAACATAACTCGGTCTATTGGTATCTTTACCTAACGAAACGTTGTACGAAAGTTAAACTAGCAAGTTAAACTTTTAGGAACACTAAATAGAGTGCAACAGTCCACTTTGATGCTTTGGGAATGCTCAATTCTGTCTATAGATGAGGTTTTAAGGTTTTGTGCAATTTCAAGCATAACTTGGTCTATTGGCATCTTCACCTAACGAAACGTTGTACGAATGCCAAACTTGCAAGTTAGACTTCTAAGAACACTAAATAGAGTGCAACGGTCCACTGTGATGTTTTACGAATGCTCAATTCTGTCCATAGATGAGCTTTTCAAGTTTTGTGCATTTTCAAACATAACTTGTTTTATTGGCATCTTTATAGAGCGAAACGTTCTACAAAAGCTAAACTACCAAGTTAGACTGCTAAAAACACTAAATAGAGTACAACGATCCACTTTGATGCTTTGGGAATGCTCAATTCTATCCATAGAGGAGCTTTTAAGGTTATGTACAATTTCAAACATAAGTTGGTCTATTGGCATCTTTACCAAACGAAACGTTGTACGAAAGCTAAACTAGAAAGTTAGACTTCTAAGAACACTAAATGGAGTGCCACGGTCCACTTTGATGCTTTACGAATGCGTAACTTTTTCCATAGACGAGCTTTTACGTTTTTGTGTAATTTCAAACATAACTTGTTTTATTGGCATCTTTACCCAACGAAACGTTGTACGAAACCTAAACTAGAAAGTTAGACTTCTCAGAACACTAAATGGAGTGCAACGGTCCACTTTGATGCTTTACGAATGCGTAACTTTGTCCATAGATGAGCTTTTATCGTTTTGTGCAATTTCAAACATAACTTGTTTTATTAGCATCTTTAACGAACGAAACGTTGTACAAAAACTAAACTAGTAAGTTACAGTTCTAACGACACTAAATAGAGTACAACGGTCCACTTTGATGCCTTAGGAACGCTCAATTATGTCCATAGACAAACTTTTCAAGTTTTGTGCAATTTGAAACATAACTTGGTCTATTGGTATCTTTAACTAACGATACGTTGTACGAAAGCTAAACTCGCATGTTAGACTGCTAAGAACACTAAATAGAGTATAACGGTCCACTTTGATGCTTTGAGAATGCTCAATTCTGTCCATAGATGAGCTTTTAAGGTTTTGTGCAATTTCAATCATAACTTGCTCTATTGGCATCTTTACCTAACGAAACGTTGTACGAAAGCTAAACTAGAAAGTTAGACTTCTAAGAACACTAAATGGAGTGCAATGGTCCACTATGATGCTTTACGAATGCGTAACTTTGTCCATTGAGAAGCTTTTATGGTTTTGTGCAATTTCAAACATAACTTGTTTTATTGGCATCTTTATCAAACAAAACGTTGTACAAAAGCTAAACTAGTAAGTTACACTTCTAACGACACTAAATAGAGTACAACGGTCCACTTTGATGCCTTAGGAATGCTGAATTCTGTCCATAGACAACTTTTCAAGTTTTGTGCAATTTGAAACATAACTTAGTCTATTGGTATCTGTAACTAACGAAACGTTGTACGAAAGCTAAACTCGCATGTTAGACCGCTAGGAACACTAAATAGAGTACAATGGTCCACTTTGATGCTTTGGCAATGCTCAATTCTGTCCATAGATGAGCTTTTAAGGTTTTGTGAAATTTCAAGCAAAACTTGGTCTATTGGCATCTTTACCTAACGAAACGTCGTACGAAAGCTAAACTAGAAAGTTAGACTTCTAAGAACACTAAATAGAGTACAACGGTCCACTTCGATGTTTTACGAATGCTCAATTCTGTCCATAGACGAGCTTTTCAAGTTTTGTGCATTTTCAAACATAACTTGTTTTATTGGCATCTTTGTAGAACGAAACGTTGTACAAAAGCTAAACTACCAAGTTAGACTGCTAAGAACACTAAATAGAGTACAACGGTCCACTTTGATGCTTTGGGAATGCTCAATTCTATCCATAAAGGAGCTTTTAAGGTTCTGTGCAATTTCAAGCATAACTTGGTCTATTGGCATCTTTACCTAATAAAACGTTGTACGAAAGCTAAACTATAAAGTTATACTTCTAAGAACACTAAATGGAGTGCAACGGTCCACTTTGATGCTTCACGAATGCGTAACTTTGTCCATAGACGAGCTTTTATGGTTTTGTGCAATTTCAAACATAACTTGTTTTATTAGCATCTTTATCGAACGAAATGTTGTACAAAAGCTAAACTAGTAAGTTACTGTTCTAACGACACTAAATAGAGTACAACGGTACACTTTGATGCCTTAGGAATTCCCAATTCTCTCCATAGGCAAACTTTTCAAGTTTTGTGCAATTTGAAACATAACTTGGTCTATTGGTATCTTTAACTAACGAAACGTTGTACGAAAGCTAAACTCGCATGTTAGACTGCTAAGAACACTAAATAGAGTACAACGGTCTACTTTGATGCTTTGGGAATGCTCAATTCTATCCATTGATGAGCTTTTAAGGTTTTGTGCAATTTCAAGCATAACTTGGTCTATTGGCATCTTTACCTAATAAAACGTTGTACGAAAGCTAAAATAGAAAGTTAGACTTCTAAGAACACTAAATGGAGTGCAACGGTCCACTTTGATGATTTACGAATGCGTAACTTTGTCCACAGACGAGCTTTTATGGTTTTGTGCAATTTCAAACATAACTTGTTTTATTAGCATCTTTATCGAACGAAATGTTGTACAAAAGCTAAACTAGTAAGTTACAGTTCTAACGACACTAAATAGAGTACAACGGTACACTTTGATTCCTTAGGAATGCTCAATTCTGTCCATAGACAAACTTTTCAAGTTTTGTGCGATTTGAAACATAACTTGGTCTATTGGTATCTTTAACTAACAAAACGTTGTACGAAAGCTAAACTCGCATGTTAGACTGCTAGAAAACTACATAGAGTACAACGGTCCACTTTGATGCTTTGGGAATGCTCAATTCTGTCCATAGATAAGCTTTTAAGGTTTTGTGCAATTCCAAGCATAACTTGGTTTATTAGCATCTTTACCTAACGAAACCTTGTACGAAAGCTAAACTAGAAAGTTAGACTGCTAAGAACACTAAATAGAGTACAACGGTCCACTTTGATGCTTTGGGAATGCTCAATTCTGTCCATAGATGAGCTTTTATGGTTTTGTGCAATTTCAAGCATAACTTGGTCTATTGGCATATTTACATAACGAAACGTTGTATGAAAGCTAAACTAACAAGTTAGACCGCTACGAACACTAAATAGAGCACAACGGTCCATTTTGATGCTTCGGGAATACTCAATTCAGTCCATAGACGAGCTTTTCAAGTTTTGTGCATTTTCAAACATAACTTGGTTTATTGGCATCTTTATCGAACTAAACATTGTACAAAACCTAAACAAGTAAGTTACACTTCTGACAACACTAAATAGAGTACAACGGTCCACTTTGATACTTTAGGAATGCACAATTCCGTCCGTGGAGAAACTTTTCAAGCATTGTGCAATTCGAAACATAACTCGGTCTATTGGTATCTTTACCTAACGAAACGTTGTACGAAAGTTAAACTAGCAAGTTAAACTTTTAAGAACACTAAATAGAGTGCAACAGTCCACTTTGATGCTTTGGGAATGCTCAATTCTGTCTATAGATGAGGTTTTAAGGTTTTGTGCAATTTCAAGCATAACTTGGTCTATTGGCATCTTCACCTAACGAAACGTTGTACGAATGCCAAACTTGCAAGTTAGACTTCTAAGAACACTAAATAGAGTGCAACGGTCCACTGTGATGTTTTACGAATGCTCAATTCTGTCCATAGACGAGCTTTTCAAGTTTTGTGCATTTTCAAACATAACTTGTTTTATTGGCATCTTTATAGAGCGAAACGTTCTACAAAAGCTAAACTACCAAGTTAGACTGCTAAGAACACTAAATAGAGTACAACGGTCCACTTTGATGCTTTGGGAATGCTCAATTCTATCCATAGAGGAGCTTTTAAGGTTATGTACAATTTCAAACATAAGTTGGTCTATTGGCATCTTTACCTAACGAAACGTTGTACGAAAGCTAAACTAGAAAGTTAGACTTCTAAGAACACTAAATGGAGTGCCACGGTCCACTTTGATGCTTTACGAATGCGTAACTTTTTCCATAGACGAGCTTTTACGTTTTTGTGTAATTTCAAACATAACTTGTTTTATTGGCATCTTTACCTAACGAAACGTTGTACGAAACCTAAACTAGAAAGTTAGACTTCTAAGAACACTAAATGGAGTGCAACGGTCCACTTTGATGCTTTATGAATGCGTAACTTTGTCCATAGATGAGCTTTTATCGTTTTGTGCAATTTCAAACATAACTTGTTTTATTAGCATCTTTAACGAACGAAACGTTGTACAAAAACTAAACTAGTAAGTTACAGTTCTAACGACACTAAATAGAGTACAACGGTCCACTTTGATGCCTTAGGAACGCTCAATTATGTCCATAGACAAACTTTTCAAGTTTTGTGCAATTTGAAACATAACTTGGTCTATTGGTATCTTTAACTAACGATACGTTGTACGAAAGCTAAACTCGCATGTTAGACTGCTAAGAACACTAAATAGAGTATAACGGTCCACTTTGATGCTTTGGGAATGCTCAATTCTGTCCATAGATGAGCTTTTAAGGTTTTGTGCAATTTCAATCATAACTTGCTCTATTGGCATCTTTACCTAACGAAACGTTGTACGAAAGCTAAACTAGAAAGTTAGACTTCTAAGAACACTAAATGGAGTGCAATGGTCCACTATGATGCTTTACGAATGCGTAACTTTGTCCATTGAGGAGCTTTTATGGTTTTGTGCAATTTCAAACATAACTTGTTTTATTGGCATCTTTATCGAACAAAACGTTGTACAAAAGCTAAACTAGTAAGTTACACTTCTAACGACACTAAATAGAGTACAACGGTCCACTTTGATGCCTTAAGAATGCTGAATTCTGTCCGTAGACAACTTTTCAAGTTTTGTGCAATTTGAAACATAACTTAGTCTATTGGTATCTGTAACTAACGAAACGTTGTATGAAAGCTAAACTCGCATGTTAGACCGCTAGGAACACTAAATAGAGTACAATGGTCCACTTTGATGCTTTGGCAATGCTCAATTCTGTCCATAGATGAGCTTTTAAGGTTTTGTGAAATTTCAAGCAAAACTTGGTCTATTGGCATCTTTACCTAACGAAACGTCGTACGAAAGCTAAACTAGAAAGTTAGACTTCTAAGAACACTAAATAGAGTACAACGGTCCACTTCGAAGTTTTACGAATGCTCAATTATGTCCATAGACGAGCTTTTCAAGTTTTGTGCATTTTCAAACATAACTTGTTTTATTGGCATCTTTGTAGAACGAAACGTTGTACAAAAGCTAAACTACCAAGTTAGACTGCTAAGAACACTAAATAGAGTACAACGGTCCACTTTGATGCTTTGGGAATGCTCAATTCTATCCATAAAGGAGCTTTTAAGGTTCTGTGCAATTTCAAGCATAACTTGGTCTATTGGCATCTTTACCTAATAAAACGTTGTACGAAAGCTAAACTATAAAGTCATACTTCTAAGAACACTAAATGGAGTGCAACGGTCCACTTTGATGCTTCACGAATGCGTAACTTTGTCCATAGACGAGCTTTTATGGTTTTGTGCAATTTCAAACATAACTTGTTTTATTAGCATCTTTATCGAACGAAATGTTGTACAAAAGCTAAACTAGTAAGTTACTGTTCTAACGACACTAAATAGAGTACAACGGTACACTTTGATGCCTTAGGAATTCCCAATTCTCTCCATAGGCAAACTTTTCAAGTTTTGTGCAATTTGAAACATAACTTGGTCTATTGGTATCTTTAACTAACGAAACGTTGTACGAAAGCTAAACTCGCATGTTAGACTGCTAAGAACACTAAATAGAGTACAACGGTCTACTTTGATGCTTTGGGAATGCTCAATTCTATCCATTGATGAGCTTTTAAGGTTTTGTGCAATTTCAAGCATAACTTGGTCTATTGGCATCTTTACCTAATAAAACGTTGTACGAAAGCTAAACTATAAAGTTATACTTCTAAGAACACTAAATGGAGTGCAACGGGCCACTTTGATGCTTCACGAATGCGTAACTTTGTCCATAGACGAGCTTTTATGGTTTTGTGCAATTTCAAACATAACTTGTTTTATTAGCATCTTTATCGAACGAAATGTTGTACAAAAGCTAAACTAGTAAGTTACAGTTCTAACGACACTAAATAGAGTACAACGGTACACTTTGATTCCTTAGGAATGCTCAATTCTGTCCATAGACAAACTTTTCAAGTTTTGTGCGATTTGAAACATAACTTGGTCTATTGGTATCTTTAACTAACAAAACGTTGTACGAAAGCTAAACTCGCATGTTAGACTGCTAGAAAACTAAATAGAGTACAACGGTCCACTTTGATGCTTTGGGAATGCTCAATTCTGTCCATAGATGAGCTTTTATGGTTTTGTGCAATTTCAAGCATAACTTGGTCTATTGGCATATTTACCTAACGAAACGTTGTATGAAAGCTAAACTAACAAGTTAGACCGCTACGAACACTAAATAGAGCACAACGGTCCATTTTGATGCTTCGGGAATACTCAATTCAGTCCATAGACGAGATTTTCAAGTTTTGTGCATTTTCAAACATAAGTTGGTTTATTGGCATCTTTATCGAACTAAACATTGTACAAAACCTAAACAAGTAAGTTACACTTCTGACAACACTAAATAGAGTACAACGGTCCACTTTGATACTTTAGGAATGCACAATTCCGTCCGTGGAGAAACTTTTCAAGCATTGTGCAATTCGAAACATAACTCGGTCTATTGGTATCTTTACCTAACGAAACGTTGTACGAAAGTTAAACTAGCAAGTTAAACTTTTAAGAACACTAAATAGAGTGCAACAGTCCACTTTGATGCTTTGGGAATGCTCAATTCTGTCTATAGATGAGGTTTTAAGGTTTTGTGCAATTTCAAGCATAACTTGGTCTATTGGCATCTTCACCTAACGAAACGTTGTACGAATGCCAAACTTGCAAGTTATACTTCTAAGAACACTAAATAGAGTGCAACGGTCCACTGTGATGTTTTACGAATGCTCAATTTTGTCCATAGACGAGCTTTTCAAGTTTTGTGCATTTTCAAACATAACTTGTTTTATTGGCATCTTTATAGAGCGAAACGTTCTACAAAAGCTAAACTACCAAGTTAGACTGCTAAGAACACTAAATAGAGTACAACGGTCCACTTTGATGCTTTGGGAATGCTCAATTCTATCCATAGAGGAGCTTTTAAGGTTATGTACAATTTCAAACATAAGTTGGTCTATTGGCATCTTTACCTAACGAAACGTTGTACGAAAGCTAAACTAGAAAGTTAGACTTCTAAGAACACTAAATGGAGTGCCACGGTCTACTTTGATGCTTTACGAATGCGTAACTTTTTCCATAGACGAGCTTTTACATTTTTGTGTAATTTCAAACATAACTTGTTTTATTGGCATCTTTACCTAACGAAACGTTGTACGAAACCTAAACTAGAAAGTTAGACTTCTAAGAACACTAAATGGAGTGCAACGGTCCACTTTGATGCTTTATGAATGCGTAACTTTGTCCATAGATGAGCTTTTATCGTTTTGTGCAATTTCAAACATAACTTGTTTTATTAGCATCTTTAACGAACGAAACGTTGTACAAAAACTAAACTAGTAAGTTACAGTTCTAACGACACTAAATAGAGTACAACGGTCCACTTTGATGCCTTAGGAACGCTCAATTATGTCCATAGACAAACTTTTCAAGTTTTGTGCAATTTGAAACATAACTTGGTCTATTGGTATCTTTAACTAACGATACGTTGTACGAAAGTTAAACTCGCATGTTAGACTGCTAAGAACACTAAATAGAGTATAACGGTCCACTTTGATGCTTTGGGAATGCTCAATTCTGTCCATAGATGAGCTTTTAAGGTTTTGTGCAATTTCAATCATAACTTGCTCTATTGGCATCTTTACCTAACGAAACGTTGTACGAAAGCTAAACTAGAAAGTTAGACTTCTAAGAACACTAAATGGAGTGCAATGGTCCACTATGATGCTTTACGAATGCGTAACTTTGTCCATTGAGGAGCTTTTATGGTTTTGTGCAATTTCAAACATAACTTGTTTTATTGGCATCTTTATCGAACAAAACGTTGTACAAAAGCTAAACTAGTAAGTTACACTTCTAACGACACTAAATAGAGTACAACGGTCCACTTTGATGCCTTAGGAATGCTGAATTCTGTCCGTAGACAACTTTTCAAGTTTTGTGCAATTTGAAACATAACTTAGTCTATTGGTATCTGTAACTAACGAAACGTTGTACGAAAGCTAAACTCGCATGTTAGACCGCTAGGAACACTAAATAGAGTACAATGGTCCACTTTGATGCTTTGGCAATGCTCAATTCTGTCCATAGATGAGCTTTTAAGGTTTTGTGAAATTTCAAGCAAAACTTGGTCTATTGGCATCTTTACCTAACGAAACGTCGTACGAAAGCTAAACTAGAAAGTTAGACTTCTAAGAACACTAAATAGAGTACAACGGTCCACTTCGATGTTTTACGAATGCTCAATTCTGTCCATAGACGAGCTTTTCAAGTTTTGTGCATTTTCAAACATAACTTGTTTTATTGGCATCTTTGTAGAACGAAACGTTGTACAAAAGCTAAACTACCAAGTTAGACTGCTAAGAACACTAAATAGAGTACAACGGTCCACTTTGATGCTTTGGGAATGCTCAATTCTATCCATAAAGGAGCTTTTAAGGTTCTGTGCAATTTCAAGCATAACTTGGTCTATTGGCATCTTTACCTAATAAAACGTTGTACGAAAGCTAAACTATAAAGTTATACTTCTAAGAACACTAAATGGAGTGCAACGGTCCACTTTGATGCTTCACGAATGCGTAACTTTGTCCATAGACGAGCTTTTATGGTTTTGTGCAATTTCAAACATAACTTGTTTTATTAGCATCTTTATCGAACGAAATGTTGTACAAAAGCTAAACTAGTAAGTTACTGTTCTAACGACACTAAATAGAGTACAACGGTACACTTTGATGCCTTAGGAATTCCCAATTCTCTCCATAGGCAAACTTTTCAAGTTTTGTGCAATTTGAAACATAACTTGGTCTATTGGTATCTTTAACTAACGAAACGTTGTACGAAAGCTAAACTCGCATGTTAGACTGCTAAGAACACTAAATAGAGTACAACGGTCTACTTTGATGCTTTGGGAATGCTCAATTCTATCCATTGATGAGCTTTTAAGGTTTTGTGCAATTTCAAGCATAACTTGGTCTATTGGCATCTTTACCTAATAAAACGTTGTACGAAAGCTAAACTATAAAGTTATACTTCTAAGAACACTAAATGGAGTGCAACGGGCCACTTTGATGCTTCACGAATGCGTAACTTTGTCCATAGACGAGCTTTTATGGTTTTGTGCAATTTCAAACATAACTTGTTTTATTAGCATCTTTATCGAACGAAATGTTGTACAAAAGCTAAACTAGTAAGTTACAGTTCTAACGACACTAAATAGAGTACAACGGTACACTTTGATTCCTTAGGAATGCTCAATTCTGTCCATAGACAAACTTTTCAAGTTTTGTGCGATTTGAAACATAACTTGGTCTATTGGTATCTTTAACTAACAAAACGTTGTACGAAAGCTAAACTCGCATGTTAGACTGCTAGAAAACTAAATAGAGTACAACGGTCCACTTTGATGCTTTGGGAATGCTCAATTCTGTCCATAGATGAGCTTTTATGGTTTTGTGCAATTTCAAGCATAACTTGGTCTATTGGCATATTTACCTAACGAAACGTTGTATGAAAGCTAAACTAACAAGTTAGACCGCTACGAACACTAAATAGAGCACAACGGTCCATTTTGATGCTTCGGGAATACTCAATTCAGTCCATAGACGAGATTTTCAAGTTTTGTGCATTTTCAAACATAAGTTGGTTTATTGGCATCTTTATCGAACTAAACATTGTACAAAACCTAAACAAGTAAGTTACACTTCTGACAACACTAAATAGAGTACAACGGTCCACTTTGATACTTTAGGAATGCACAATTCCGTCCGTGGAGAAACTTTTCAAGCATTGTGCAATTCGAAACATAACTCGGTCTATTGGTATCTTTACCTAACGAAACGTTGTACGAAAGTTAAACTAGCAAGTTAAACTTTTAAGAACACTAAATAGAGTGCAACAGTCCACTTTGATGCTTTGGGAATGCTCAATTCTGTCTATAGATGAGGTTTTAAGGTTTTGTGCAATTTCAAGCATAACTTGGTCTATTGGCATCTTCACCTAACGAAACGTTGTACGAATGCCAAACTTGCAAGTTATACTTCTAAGAACACTAAATAGAGTGCAACGGTCCACTGTGATGTTTTACGAATGCTCAATTTTGTCCATAGACGAGCTTTTCAAGTTTTGTGCATTTTCAAACATAACTTGTTTTATTGGCATCTTTATAGAGCGAAACGTTCTACAAAAGCTAAACTACCAAGTTAGACTGCTAAGAACACTAAATAGAGTACAACGGTCCACTTTGATACTTTGGGAATGCTCAATTCTGTCCATAGAGGAGCTTTTAAGGTTATGTACAATTTCAAGCATAAGTTGGTCTATTGGCATCTTTACCTAACGAAACGTTGTACGAAAGCTAAACTAGAAAGTTAGACTTCTAAGAACACTAAATGGAGTGCAACGGTCCACTTTGATGCTTTACGAATGCGTAACTTTTTCCATAGACGAGCTTTTACGTTTTTGTGTAATTTCAAACATAACTTGTTTTATTGGCATCTTTATCGAACGAAACGTTGTACAAAAACTAAACTAGTAAGTTACAGTTCTAACGACACTAAATAGAGTACAACAGTCCACTTTGATGCCTTAGGAACGCTCAATTATGTCCATAGACCAACTTTTCAAGTTTTGTGCAATTTGAAACATAACTTGGTCTATTGGTATCTTTAACTAACGATACGTTGTACGAAAGCTAAACTCGCATGTTAGACTGCTAAGAACACTAAATAGAATATAACGGTCCACTTTGATGCTTTGGGAATGCTCAATTCTGTCCACAGATGAGCTTTTAAGGTTTTGTGCAATTTCAATCATAACTTGCTCTATTGGCATCTTTACCTAACGAAACGTTGTACGAAAGCTAAACTAGAAAGTTAGACTTCTAAGAACACTAAATGGAGTGCAATGGTCCACTATGATGCTTTACGAATGCGTAACTTTGTCCATATAAGAGCTTTTATGGTTTTGTGCAATTTCAAACATAACTTGTTTTATTGGCATCTTTATCGAACAAAACGTCGTACAAAAGCTAAACTAGTAAGTTACACTTCTAACGACACTAAATAGAGTACTACGGTCCACTTTGATGCCTTAGGAATGCTGAATTCTGTCCGTAGACAACTTTTCAAGTTTTGTGCAATTTGAAACATAACTTAGTCTATTGGTATCTGTAACTAACGAAACGTTGTACGAAAGCTAAACTCGCATGTTAGACCGCTAGGAACACTAAATAGAGCACAATGGTCCACTTTGATTCTTTGGCAATGCTCAATTCTGTCCATAGATGAGCTTTTAAGGTTTTGTGAAATTTCAAGCAAAACTTGGTCTATTGGCATCTTTACCTAACGAAACGTCGTACGAAAGCTAAACTAGAAAGTTAGACTTCTAAGAACACTAAATAGAGTACAACGGTCCACTTTGATGCCTTAGGAATGCTCAATTCTGTCCATAGACAAACTTTTCAAGTTTTGTGCAATTTGAAACATAACTTGGTCTATTGGTATCTTTAACTAACGAAACGTTGTACGAAAGCTAAAGTCGAATGTTAGACTACTAAGAACACTAAATAGAGTACAATGGTTCACTTTGATGCTTTGGGAATGCTCAATTTTTTCCATAGATGAGCTTTTAAGGTTTTGTGAAATTTCAAGCATAACTTGGTCTATTGGCATCTTTACCTAATGAAACGTTGTACGAAAGCTTATGTAGCAAGTTAGACTTCTAAGAACACTAAATAGAGTACAACGGTGCACTTTGATGTTTTACGAATGCTCAATTCTGTCCATAGACGAGCTTTTATGGTTTTGTGCATTTTCAAACATAACTTGTTTTATTGGTATCTTTATAGAACGAAACGTCGTACAAAAGGTAAACTACAAAGTTAGACTGCTAAGAACACTAAATAGAGTATAACGGTCCACTTTGATGCCTTAGGAATGCTCAATTCTGTCCATAGACAAACTTTTCAAGTTTTGTGCAATTTGAAACATAACTTGGTCTATTGGTATCTTTAACTAACGAAACGTTGTACGAAAGATAAACTCGCATGTTAGACTGCTAAGAACACTAAATAGAGTACAACGGTCCACTTTGATGCTTTGGGAATGCTCAATTCTATCCATAGATGAGCTTTTAAGGTTTTGTGCAATTTCAAGCATAACTTGGTCTATTGGCATCTTTACCTAACGAAAAGTTGTACGAAAGCTAAACTAGAAAGTTAGACTTCTAAGAACACTAAATGGAGTGCAACGGTCCACTTTGATGCTTTACGAATGCGTAACTTTGTCCACAGACGAGCTTTTATGGTTTTGTGCAATTTCAAACATAACTTGTTTTATTGGCAAATTTATCGAACGAAACGTTGTACAAAAGCTAAACTAGTAAGTTACACTTCTAACGATACTAAATAGAGTACAACGGTCCACTTTGATGCTTAGGAATGCTCAATTCTGCCCATAGACAAACTTTTCAAGTTTTGTGGAATTTGAAACATAACTTGGTCTATTGGTATCTTTAACTAACGAAACGTTTTACAAAAGCTAAACTCGCATGTTAGACTGCTAAAAACACTAAATAGAGTATAACGGTCCACTTTGATGCTTTGGGAATGCTCAATTCTATCCATAGATGAGCTTTTAAGGTTTTGTGCAATTTCAAGTATAACTTGGTCTATTGGCATCTTTACCTAACGAAACGTTGTACGAAAGCTAAACTAGAAAGTTAGACTTCTAAGAACACTAACGACACTAAATAGAGTACAACGGTCCACTTTGATGTTTTACGAATGCTCAATTCTGTCCATAGACGAGCTTTTTAAGTCTCGTGCATTTTCAAACATAACTTGTTTTATTGGCATCTTTATAGAACGAAACGTTCTACAAAAGCTAAACTACTAAGTTAGACTGCTAAGAACACTAAATAGAGTACAACGGTCCACTTTGATGCTTTGGGAATGCTCAATTCCATCCATAGGGGAGCTTTTAAGGTTTTATGTAATTTCAAGCATAACTTGGTCTATTGGCATCTTTCCCTAACGAAACATTGTACGAAAGCTAAACTAGAAAGTTAGACTTCTAAGAACACTAAATGGAGTGCAACGGTCCACGTTGATGCTTTACGAATGCGTAACTTTGTCCATAGACGAGCTTTTATGGTTTTGTGCAATTTCAAACATAACTTGTTTTATTAGCATCTTTATCGAACGAAATGTTGTACAAAAGCTAAACTAGTAAGTTACAGTTCTAACGACACTAAATAGAGTACAATGAAACACTTTGATGCCTTAGGAATGCTCAATTCTGACCATAGACAAACTTTTCAAGTTTTGTGGAATTTGAAACATAACTTGGTCTATTGGTATCTTTTACAAACGAAACGTTGTACGAAAGCTAAACTCGCATGTTAGACTGCTAAGAACACTAAATAGAGTACAACGGTCCACTTTGATGCTTTGGGAATGCTCAATTCTATCCATAGAGGAGCTTTTAAGGTTCTGTGCAATTTCAAGCATAACTTGGTCTATTGGCATCTTTACCTAATGAAACGTTGTACGAAAGCTAAACTATAAATTTATACTTCTTAGAACACTAAATGGAGTGCAACGGTCCACTTTGATGCTTCACGAATGCGTAACTTTGTCCATAGACGAGCTTTTATGGTTTTGTGCAATTTCAAACATAACTTGTTTTATTAGAATCTTTATCGAACGAAATGTTGTACAAAAGCTAAACTAGTAAGTTACAGTTCTAACGACACTAAATAGAGTACAACGAAACACTTTGATGCCTTAGGAATGCTCAATTCTGTCCATAGACAAACTTTTCAAGTTTTGTGCATTTTCAAACATAACTTGTTTTATTGGCATCCTTATAGAACGAAACGTTGTACAAAAGCTAAACTACCAAGTTAGACTGCTAAGAACACTAAATAGAGTACAACGGTCCACTTTGATGCTTTGGGAATGCTCAATTCTATCCATAGAGGAGCTTTTAAGGTTCTGTGCAATTTCAAGCATAACTTGGTCTATTGGCATCTTTACCTAATGAAACGTTGTACGAAAGCTAAACTATAAATTTATACTTCTTAGAACACTAAATGGAGTGCAACGGTCCACTTTGATGCTTCACGAATGCGTAACTTTGTCCGTAGATGAGCTTTTATGGTTTTGTGCAATTTCGAACATAACTTGTTTTATTAGCATCTTTATCGAACGAAATGTTGTACAAAAGCTAAACTAGTAAGTTACTGTTGTAGCGACACTTAATAGAGTACAACGGTACACTTTGATGCCTTAGGAATGCCCAATTCTCTCCATAGGCAAACTTTTCAAGTTTTGTGCAATTTGAAACATAACTTGGTCTATTGGTATCTTTAACTAACGAAACGTTGTACGAAAGCTAAACTCGCATGTTAGACTGCTAAGAACACTAAATAGAGTACAACGGTCTATTTTGATGCTTTGGGAATGCTCAATTCTGTCCATTGATGAGCTTTTAAGGTTTTGTGCAATTTCAAGCATAACTTGGTCTATTGGCATCTTTACCTAACGAAACATTGTACGAAAGCTAAAATAGAAAGTTAGACTTCTAAGAACACTAAATGGAGTGCAACGGTCCACTTTGATGCTTTACGAATGCGTAACTTTGTCCACAGACGAGCTTTTATGGTTTTGTGCAATTTCAAACATAACTTGTTTTATTAGCATCTTTATCGAACGAAATGTTGTACAAAAGCTAAACTAGTAAGTTACAGTTCTAACGACACTAAATAGAGTACAACGGTACACTTTGATGCCTTAGGAATGCTCAAATCTGTCCATAGACAAACTGTTCGAGTTTTGTTCGATTTGAAACATAACTTGGTCTATTGGTATCTTTAACTAACAAAACGTTGTACGAAAGCTAAACTCGCATGTTAGACTGCTAGAAAACTAAATAGAGTACAACGGTCCACTTTGATGCTTTGAGAATGCTCAATTCTGTCCATAGATTAGCTTTTAAGGTTTTGTGCAATTCCAAGCATAACTTGGTGTATTGGCATCTTTACCTAACGAAACGTTGTACGAAAGCTAAACTAGAAAGATAGACTTCTAAGAAGACTAAATAGAGTACAACGGCTCACTTTGATGCTTTGGGAAGGCTCAATTTTGTCCATAGATGAGCTTTTATGGTTTTGTGCAATTTCAAGCATAACTTGGTCTATTGGCATCTTTACCTAACGAAACGTTGTACGAAAGCTAAACTAGCAAGTTAGACTTCTAAGAACACTAAATAGAGTACAACAGTCCACTTTGATGATTTAGTAATGCTCAATTCTGTCCATAGACAAACTTTTCAAGTTTTGTGCAATTTGAAACATAACTTGGTCTACTGGTAGCTTTACCTAACGAAACGTTGTATGAAAGCTAAACTAGCAAGTTAGGCTGCTAAGAACACTAAATAGAGTAACGGTCCACTTTGATACTTTGGGAATGCTCAATTCTGTCCATAGAAGAGCTTTTAAGGTGTTGTGCAATTTCAAGCATAACTTGGTCTATTGGCATCTTTAACTAACGAAATGTTGTACGAAAACTAAACTAGCAAGTTAGACCTCTAAGAACACTAAATGGAGTACAACGGTCCACTTTGATGCTTTACGAATGCGTAACTTTGTCCATAGACGAGCTTTTACGGTTTTGTGCAATTTCAAACATAACTTGTTTTATTGGCATCTTTATCGAACGAAACGTTGTACAAAAGCTAAACTAGTAAGTTACACTTCTAACGACACTAAATAGAGTACAACGGTCCACTTTGATGCCTTAGGAATGCTCAATTCTGTCCATAGACAAAATTTTCAAGTTTTGTGCAATTTGAAAGATAACTTCGTCTATTGGTATCTTTACCTAACGAAATGTTGTACGAAAGCTAAACTCGCATGTTAAACTGCTAAGAACACTAAATAGAGTACAACGGTCCACTTTGATGCTTTGGGAATGCTCAATCTGTCCATAGATGAGCTTTTAAGGTTTTGTACAATTTCAAGCATAACTTGGTCTATTGGCATCTTTACCTAACGAAACGTTGTACGAAAGCTAAACCAGCAAGTTAGACTTCTAAGAACACTAAATAGAGTACAACGGTCCACTTTGATGCATTGAGAATGCTCAATTCTGTCCATAGATGAGCTTTAATGGTTTTGTGCAATTTCAAGCATAACTTGGTCTATTGGCATCTTTACCTAACGAAACGTTGTACGAAAGCTAAACTAGCAAGTTAGACGGCTAGGAAAAATAAATAGAGTACAACGGTCCGCTTTGATGCTTTGGGAATGCTCAATTCTGTCGATAGAAGAGCTTTTAAGGTTCTGTGCAATTTCAAGCATAACTTGGTCTATTGGCATCTTTACCTAACGAAACGTTGTACGAAAGCAAAAGTAGCAAGTTAGACTGCTAGGAACACTAGATAGAGTACAACGGTCCACTTTGATGCTTTGGGAATGCTCAATTGTGTCCATAGATGAGCTTTTAAGGTTTTGTGGAATTTCAAGCATAACTTGGTCTATTGGCATATTTACCTAACGAAACGTTGTACGAAAGATAAACTAGCAAGTTAGACGGCTAGGAACACTAAATAGAGTACGACGGTCCACTTTGATGCTTTGGGAATGCTCAATTCTATCCATAGATGAAGTTTTAAGGCTTTGCGCAATTTCAAGAATAACTTGGTCTATTGCCATCTTTAGCTAACGAAACGTTGTACGAAAGCTAAACTAGCAAGTTAGACTTCTAAGAACACTAAATAGAGTACAACGGTCCACTTTGATGATTTAGGAATGCTCAATTCTGTCCATTGAAAAACTTTTCAAGTTTTGTGCAATTTGAAACATAACTTGGTCTACTAATAGCTTTACCTAACGAAACGTTGTACGAACGCTAAACTAGCAAGTTAGGCTGCTAAGAACACTAAATAGAGTAACGGTCCACTTTGATACTTTGGGAATGCTCAATTCTGTCCATAGAAGAGCTTTTAAGGTTTTGTGCAATTTCAAGCATAACTTGGTCTATTGGCATCTTTAACTAACAAAATGTTGTACGAAAGCTAAACTAGCAAGTTAGACCTCTAAGAACACTAAATGGAGTACAACGGTCCACTTTGATGCTTTACGAATGCGTAACATTGTCCATAGACGAGCTTTTATGGTTTTGTGCAATTTCAAACATAACTTGTTTTATTGGCATGTTTATCGAACGAAATGTTGTACCAAAGCTAAACTAGTAAGTTACACTTCCAACGACACTAAATAGAGTACAACGGTCCACTTTGATGCCTTAGGAATGCTCAATTCTGTCCATAGACAAAATTTTCAAGTTTTGTGCAATTTGAAAGATAACTTGGTCTATTGGTATCTTTACCTAACGAAATGTTGTACGAAAGCTAAACTCGCATGTTAGACTGCAAAGAATACTAAATAGAGTACAACGGTCCACTTTGATGCTTTGGGAATGCTCAATCTGTCCATAGATGAGCTTTTAAGCTTTTGTACAATTTCAAGCGTAACTTGGTCTATTGCCATCTTTACCTAACGAAACGTTGTACGAAAGATAAACTAGCAAGTTAGACTTCTAAGAACACTAAATAGAGTACAACGGTCCACTTTGATGCTTTGAGAATGCTCAATTCTGTCCATAGATATGCTTTAATGGTTTTGTACAATTTCAAGCATAACTTGGTCTATTGGCATCTTTACCTAACGAAACGTTGTACGAATGCTAAACTAGCAAGTTAGATGGCTAGGAACAATAAATAGAGTACAACGGTCCACTTTGATGCTTTAGGAATGCTCAATTCTGTCCATAGAAGAGCTTTTAAGGTTTTGTGCAATTTCAAGCATAACTTGGTCCATTGGCATCTTTACCTAACGAAACGTTGTACGAAAGCTAAAGTAGCAAGTTAGACTGCTAGGAACACTAGATAGAGTACAACGGTCGACTTTGATGCTTTGGGAATGCTCAATTGTGTCCATAGATGAGCTTTTAAGGATTTGTACAATTTCAAGCATAACTTGGTCTATTGTCATCTTTACCTAACGAAACGTTGTACGAAAGCTAAACTAGCAAGTTAGACTGCTAGGAACACTAAATAGAGTGTGACGGTCCACTTTGATGCTTTGGGAATGCTCAATTCTATCCATAGATGAAGTTTTAAGGTTTTGTGCAATTTCAAGCATAACTTGGTCTATTGGCATCTTTACCGAACGAAACGTTGTACGAATGCTAAACTAGCAAGTTAGACTTCTAAGAACACTAAATTGAGTGCAACGGCCCACTTTGATGTTTTACGAATGCCCAATTCTGTACATAGACGAGCTTTTCAAGTTTTGTGCATTTTCAAACATAACTTGTTTTATTGGCATCTTTATAGAACGAAACGTTGTACAAAAGTTAAACTAGCAAGTTAGACTGCCAAGAACACTAAATAGAGTACAACGGTCCACTTTGATGCTTTGGGAATGCTCAATTCTGTCCATGGATGAGCTTTTAAGTCTTTGTGCAATTTCAAGCATAACTTGGTCTATTGGCATCTTTACCTAACGAAACGTTGTACGAAAGCTAAACTAGAAACTTAGACTTCTAAGAACACTAAATAGAGTGCAACGGTCCACTCTGATGCTTTTCGAGTGCTCAATTCTCTCCATAGACGAGCTTTTCAAGTTTTGTGCATTTTCAAACATAACTTGTTTTATTGGCGTCTTTATAGAATGAAACGTTGTGCAAAAGCTAAACTATCAACTTAGACTACTAAGAACACTAGATAGAGTACAACGGTCGTCTTTGATTCTTTGGGAATGCTCAATTCTGTCCATAGATGAGCTTTTATGGTTTTGTGCAATTTCAAGCATAACTTGGTCTATTGGCATCTTTACCTAACGAAACGTTGTACGAAAGCTAAACTAGCAAGTTAGACTTCTAAGAACACTAAATAGAGTACAACGGTCCACTTTGATGATATAGGAATGCTCAATTCTGTCCATAGACAAACTTTTCAAGTTTTGTGCAATTTGAGACATAACTTGGTCTACTGGTATCTTTACCTAACGAAACGTTGTACGAAAGCTAAACTAGCAAGTTAGGCTGCTAAGAACACTAAATAGAGTACAACGGTCCACTTTGATGCTTTGGGAATGCTTAATCTGTCCGTAGATGAGCTTTTAAGGTTTTGTGCAATTTCAAGCATAACTTGGTCTATTGGCATCTTTACCTAACAAAACGTTGTACGAAAGCTAAAGTAGCAAGTTAGACTGCTAGGAACACTTAATAGAGTACAACGGTCCACTATGATGCTTTGGGAATGCTCAATTGTGTCCATAGATGAGCTTTTAAGGTTTTGTACAATTTCAAGCATAACTTAGTCTATTGGCATCTTTACCTAACGAAACGTTGTACGAAAGCTAAACTAGCAAGTTAGACTGCTAGGAACACTAAATAGAGTACGACGGTCCACTTTGATGCTTTTGGAATGCTCAATTCTATCCATAGATGAGGTTTTAAGGTTTTGTGCAATTTCAAGCATAACTTGGTCTATTGGCATCTTTACCTAACGAAACGTTGGACGAATGCTAAACTAGCAAGTTAAACTTCTAAGAACACTAAATTGACTGCAACGGTCCACTATGATGTTTTACGAATGCCCAATTCTGTCTATAGACGAGCCTTTTAAGTTTTGTACATTTTCAAACATAACTTGTTTTATTGGCATCTTTATAGAGCGAAACGTTGTACAAAACCTAAACTAGCAAGTTAGACTGCTAAGAACACTAAATAGAGTACAACGGTCCACTTTGATGCTTTGGGAATGCTCAATTATGTCCATAGATGAGCTTTTAAGTTTTTGTGCAATTTCAAGCATAACTTGGTCTATTGGCATCTTTACCTAACGAAACGTTGTACGAAAGCTAAGCTAGAAAGTTAGACTTCTAAGAACACTAAATAGAGTGCAACGGTCCACTTTGATGCTTTTCGAATGCTCAATTCTCTCCATAGACGAGCATTTCAAGTTTTGTGCATTTTCAAACATAACTTGTTTTATTGGCATCTTTATAGAATGAAACGTTGTGCAAAAGCTAAACTATCAAGTTAGACTACAAAGAACACTAGATAGAGTACAACGGTCGTCTTTGATGCTTTGGGAATGCTCAATTCTGTCCATAGATGAGCTTTGAAGGTTTTGTGCAATTTCAAGCATAACTTGGTCTATTGGCATCTTTAACTAACAAAATGTTGTACGAAAGCTAAACTAGCAAGTTAGACCTCTAAGAACACTAAATGGAGTACAACGGTCCACTTTGATGCTTTACGAATGCGTAACATTGTCCATAGATGAGCTTTATCGAACGAAATGTTGTACCAAAGCTAAACTAGTAAGTTACACTTCTAACGACACTAAATAGAGTACAACGGTCCACTTTGAAGCCTTAGGAATGCTCAATTCTGTCCATAGACAAAATTTTCAAGTTTTGTGCAATTTGAAAGATAACTTGGTCTATTGGTATCTTTACCTAACGAAATGTTGTACGAAAGCTAAACTCGCATGTTAGACTGCTAAGAACACTAAATAGAGTACAACGGTCCACTTTGATGCTTTGGGAATGCTCAATCTGTCCATAGATGAGCTTTTAAGCTTTTGTACAATTTCAAGCATAACTTGGTCTATTGGCATCTTTACCTAACGAAACGTTGTACGAAAGCTAAACTAGCAAGTTAGACTTCTAAGAACACTAAATAGAGTACAACGGTCCACTTTGATGCTTTGAGAATGCTCAATTCTGTCCATAGATATGCTTTAATGGTTTTGTGCAATTTCAAGCATAACTTGGTCTATTGGCATCTTTACCTAACGAAACGTTGTACGAATGCTAAACTAGCAAGTTAGATGGCTAGGAACAATAAATATAGTACAACGGTCCACTTTGATGCTTTGGGAATGCTCAATTCTGTCCATAGAAGAGCTTTTAAGGTTTTGTGCAATTTCAAGCATAACTTGGTTCATTGGCATCTTTACCTAACGAAACGTTGTACGAAAGCTAAAGTAGCAACTTAGACTGCTAGGAACACTAGATAGAGTACAACGGTCCACCTTGATGCTTTGGGAATGCTCAATTGTGTCCATAGATGTGCTTTTAAGGTTTTGTGCAATTTCAAGCATAACTTGGTCTATTGGCATCTTTACCTAACGAAACGTTGTACGAAAGCTAAACTAGCAAGTTAGACTGCTAGGAACACTAAATAGAGTGTGACGGTCCACTTTGATGTTTTGGGAATGCTCAATTCTATCCATAGATGAAGTTTTAAGGTTTTGTGCAATTTCAAGCATAACTTGGTCTATTGGCATCTTTACCGAACGAAACGTTGTACGAATGCTAAACTAGCAAGTTAGACTTCTAAGAACACTAAATTGAGTGCAACGGCCCACTTTGATGTTTTTCGAATGCCCAATTCTGTCCATAGACGAGCTTTTCAAGTTTTGTGCATTTTCAAACATAACTTGTTTTATTGGCATCTTTATAGAATGAAACGTTGTGCAAAAGCTAAACTATCAAGTTAGACTACAAAGAACACTAGATAGAGTACAACGGTCGTCTTTGATGCTTTGGGAATGCTCAATTCTGTCCATAGATGAGCTTTGAAGGTTTTGTGCAATTTCAAGCATAACTTGGTCTATTGGCATCTTTAACTAACAAAATGTTGTACGAAAGCTAAACTAGCAAGTTAGACCTCTAAGAACACTAAATGGAGTACAACGGTCCACTTTGATGCTTTACGAATGCGTAACATTGTCCATAGACGAGCTTTATCGAACGAAATGTTGTACCAAAGCTAAACTAGTAAGTTACACTTCTAACGACACTAAATAGAGTACAACGGTCCACTTTGAAGCCTTAGGAATGCTCAATTCTGTCCATAGACAAAATTTTCAAGTTTTGTGCAATTTGAAAGATAACTTGGTCTATTGGTATCTTTACCTAACGAAATGTTGTACGAAAGCTAAACTCGCATGTTAGACTGCTAAGAACACTAAATAGAGTACAACGGTCCACTTTGATGCTTTGGGAATGCTCAATCTGTCCATAGATGAGCTTTTAAGCTTTTGTACAATTTCAAGCATAACTTGGTCTATTGGCATCTTTACCTAACGAAACGTTGTACGAAAGCTAAACTAGCAAGTTAGACTTCTAAGAACACTAAATAGAGTACAACGGTCCACTTTGATGCTTTGAGAATGCTCAATTCTGTCCATAGATATGCTTTAATGGTTTTGTGCAATTTCAAGCATAACTTGGTCTATTGGCATCTTTACCTAACGAAACGTTGTACGAATGCTAAACTAGCAAGTTAGATGGCTAGGAACAATAAATATAGTACAACGGTCCACTTTGATGCTTTGGGAATGCTCAATTCTGTCCATAGAAGAGCTTTTAAGGTTTTGTGCAATTTCAAGCATAACTTGGTTCATTGGCATCTTTACCTAACGAAACGTTGTACGAAAGCTAAAGTAGCAAGTTAGACTGCTAGGAACACTAGATAGAGTACAACGGTCCACTTTGATGCTTTGGGAATGCTCAATTGTGTCCATAGATGTGCTTTTAAGGTTTTGTGCAATTTCAAGCATAACTTGGTCTATTGGCATCTTTACCTAACGAAACGTTGTACGAAAGCTAAACTAGCAAGTTAGACTGCTAGGAACACTAAATAGAGTGTGACGGTCCACTTTGATGTTTTGGGAATGCTCAATTCTATCCATAGATGAAGTTTTAAGGTTTTGTGCAATTTCAAGCATAACTTGGTCTATTGGCATCTTTACCGAACGAAACGTTGTACGAATGCTAAACTAGCAAGTTAGACTTCTAAGAACACTAAATTGAGTGCAACGGCCCACTTTGATGTTTTTCGAATGCCCAATTCTGTCCATAGACGAGCTTTTCAAGTTTTGTGCATTTTCAAACATAACTTGTTTTATTGGCATCTTTATAGAACGAAACGTTGTACAAAAGCTAAACTAGCAAGTTAGACTGCGAAGAACACTAAATAGAGTACAACGGTCCACTTTGATGCTTTGGGAATGCTCAATTCTGTCCATAGATGAGCTTTTACGTTTTTGTGCAATTTGAAGCATAACTTGGTCTATTGGCATCTTTACCTAACGAACGTTGTACGAAAGCTAAACTAGAAAGTTAGACTTCTAAGAACACTAAATAGAGTGCAACGGTCCACTCTGATGCTTTCCGAATGCTCAATTCTCTCCATTGACGAGCTTTTCAAGTTTTGTGCATTTTCAAACATAACTTGTTTTATTGGCATCTTTATAGAATGAAACGTTGTGCAAAAGCTAAACTATCAAGTTAGACTACTAAGAACACTAGATAGAGTACAACGGTCGTCTTTGATGCTTTGCGAATGCTCAATTCTGTCCATAGATGAGCTTTTATGGTTTTGTGCAATTTCAAGCATAACTTGGTCTATTGGCATCTTTAACTAACAAAATGTTGTACGAAAGCTAAACTAGCAAGTTAGACCTCTAAGAACACTAAATGGAGTACAACGGTCCACTTTGATGCTTTACGAATGCGTAACATTGTCCATAGACGAGCTTTTATGGTTTTGTGCAATTTCAAACATAACTTGTTTTATTGGCATCTTTATCGAACGAAATGTTGTACCAAAGCTAAACTAGTAAGTTACACTTCTAACGACACTAAATAGAGTACAACGGTCCACTTTGATGCCTTAGGTATGCTCAATTCTGTCCATAGACAAAATTTTCAAGTTTTGTGCAATTTGAAAGATAACTTGGTCTATTGGTATCTTTACCTAACGACATGTTGTACGAAAGCTAAACTCGCATGTTAGACTGCTAAGAACACTAAATAGAGTACAACGGTCCACTTTGATGCTTTGGGAATGCTCAATCTGTCCATAGATGAGCTTTTAAGCTTTTGTACAATTTCAAGCATAACTTGGTCTATTGGCATCTTTACCTAACGAAACGTTGTACGAAAGCTAAACTAGCAAGTTAGACTTCTAAGAACACTAAATAGAGTACAACGGTCCACTTTGATGCTTTGAGAATGCTCAATTCTGTCCATAGATATGCTTTAATGGTTTTGTGCAATTTCAAGCATAACTTGGTCTATTGGCATCTTTACCTAACGAAACGTTGTACGAATGCTAAACTAGCAAGTTAGATGGCTAGGAACAATAAATATAGTACAACGGTCCACTTTGATGCTTTGGGAATGCTCAATTCTGTCCATAGAAGAGCTTTTAAGGTTTTGTGCAATTTCAAGCATAACTTGGTTCATTGGCATCTTTACCTAACGAAACGTTGTACGAAAGCTAAAGTAGCAAGTTAGACTGCTAGGAACACTAGATAGAGTACAACGGTCCACTTTGATGCTTTGGGAATGCTCAATTGTGTCCATAGATGTGCTTTTAAGGTTTTGTACAATTTCAAGCATAACTTGGTCTATTGGCATCTTTACCTAACGAAACGTTGTACGAAAGCTAAACTAGCAAGTTAGACTGCTAGGAACACTAAATAGAGTGTGACGGTCCACTTTGATGTTTTGGGAATGCTCAATTCTATCCATAGATGAAGTTTTAACGTTTTGTGCAATTTCAAGCATAACTTGGTCTATTGGCATCTTTACCGAACGAAACGTTGTACGAATGCTAAACTAGCAAGTTAGACTTCTAAGAACACTAAATTGAGTGCAACGGCCCACTTTGATGTTTTTCGAATGCCCAATTCTGTCCATAGACGAGCTTTTCAAGTTTTGTGCATTTTCAAACATAACTTGTTTTATTGGCATCTTTATAGAACGAAACGTTGTACAAAAGCTAAACTAGCAAGTTAGACTGCGAAGAACACTAAATAGAGTACAACGGTCCACTTTGATGCTTTGGGAATGCTCAATTCTGTCCATAGATGAGCTTTTACGTTTTTGTGCAATTTGAAGCATAACTTGGTCTATTGGCATCTTTACCTAACGAACGTTGTACGAAAGCTAAACTAGAAAGTTAGACTTCTAAGAACACTAAATAGAGTGCAACGGTCCACTCTGATGCTTTCCGAATGCTCAATTCTCTCCATTGACGAGCTTTTCAAGTTTTGTGCATTTTCAAACATAACTTGTTTTATTGGCATCTTTATAGAATGAAACGTTGTGCAAAAGCTAAACTATCAAGTTAGACTACTAAGAACACTAGATAGAGTACAACGGTCGTCTTTGATGCTTTGCGAATGCTCAATTCTGTCCATAGATGAGCTTTTATGGTTTTGTGTAATTTCAAGCATAACTTGGTCTATTGGCATCTTTAACTAACAAAATGTTGTACGAAAGCTAAACTAGCAAGTTAGACCTCTAAGAACACTAAATGGAGTACAACGGTCCACTTTGATGCTTTACGAATGCGTAACATTGTCCATAGACGAGCTTTTATGGTTTTGTGCAATTTCAAACATAACTTGTTTTATTGGCATCTTTATCGAACGAAATGTTGTACCAAAGCTAAACTAGTAAGTTACACTTCTAACGACACTAAATAGAGTACAACGGTCCACTTTGATGCCTTAGGTATGCTCAATTCTGTCCATAGACAAAATTTTCAAGTTTTGTGCAATTTGAAAGATAACTTGGTCTATTGGTATCTTTACCTAACGAAATGTTGTACGAAAGCTAAACTCGCATGTTAGACTGCTAAGAACACTAAATAGAGTACAACGGTCCACTTTGATGCTTTGGGAATGCTCAATCTGTCCATAGATGAGCTTTTAGCTTTTGTACAATTTCAAGCATAACTTGGTCTATTGGCATCTTTACCTAACGAAACGTTGTACGAAAGCTAAACTAGCAAGTTAGACTTCTAAGAACACTAAATAGAGTACAACGGTCCACTTTGATGCTTTGAGAATGCTCAATTCTGTCCATAGATATGCTTTAATGGTTTTGTGCAATTTCAAGCATAACTTGGTCTATTGGCATCTTTACCTAACGAAACGTTGTACGAATGCTAAACTAGCAAGTTAGATGGCTAGGAACAATAAATATAGTACAACGGTCCACTTTGATGCTTTCGGAATGCTCAATTCTGTCCATAGAAGAGCTTTTAAGGTTTTGTGCAATTTCAAGCATAACTTGGTCCATTGGCATCTTTACCTAACGACACGTTGTACGAAAGCTAAAGTAGCAAGTTAGACTGCTAGGAACACTAGATAGAGTACAACGGTCCACTTTGATGCCTTGGGAATGCTCAATTGTGTCCATAGATGAGCTTTTAAGGTTTTGTGCAATTTCAAGCATAACTTGGTCTATTGGCATCTTTGCCTAACGAAACGTTGTACGAAAGCTAAACTAGCAAGTTAGACTGCTAGGAACACTAAATAGAGTGTGACGGTCCACTTTGATGCTTTGGGAATGCTCAATTCTATCCATAGATGAAGTTTTAAGGTTTTGTGCAATTTCAAGCATAACTTGGTCTATTGGCATCTTTACCGAACGAAACGTTGTACGAATGCTAAACTAGCAAGTTAGACTTCTAAGAACAATAAATTGAGTGCAACGGCCCACTTTGATGTTTTACGAATGCCCAATTCTGTCCATAGACGAGCTTTTCAAGTTTTGTGCATTTTCAAACATAACTTGTTTTATTGGCATCTTTATAGAACGAAACGTTGTACAAAAGCTAAACTAGCAAGTTAGACTGCGAAGAACACTAAATAGAGTACAACGGTCCACTTTGATGCTTTGGGAATGCTCAATTCTGTCCATAGATGAGCTTTTAAGTTTTTGTGCAATTTCAAGCATAACTTGGTCTATTGGCATCTTTACCTAACGAAACGTTGTACGAAAGCTAAACTAGAAAGTTAGACTTCTAAGAACACTAAATAGAGTGCAACGGTCCACTCTGATGCTTTCCGAATGCTCAATTCTCTCCATAGACGAGCTTTTCAAGTTTTGTGCATTTTCAAACATAACTTGTTTTATTGGCATCTTTATAGAACGAAACGTTGTGCAAAAGCTAAACTATCAACTTAGACTACTAAGAACACTAGATAGAGTACAACGGTTGTCTTTGATGCTTTGGGAATGCTCAATTCTGTCCATAGATGAGCTTTTATGGTTTTGTACAATTTCAAGCATAACTTGGTCTATTGGCATCTTTACTTAACGAAACGTTGTACGAAAGCTAAACTAGCAAGTTAGACTTCTAAGAACACTAAATAGAGTACAACTGTCCACTTTGATGATTTAGGAATGCTCAATTCTGTCCATAGACAAACTTTTCAAGTTTTGTGCAATTTGAGACATAACTTGGTCTACTGGTATCTTTACCTAACGAAACGTTGTACGAAAGCTAAACTAGCAAGTTAGGCTGCTAAGAACACTAAATAGAGTACAACGGTCCACTTTGATGCTTTGGGAATGCTTAATCTGTCCGTAGATGAGCTTTTAAGGTTTTGTGCAATTTCAAGCATAACTTGGTCTATTGGCATCTTTACCTAACAAAACGTTGTACGAAAGCTAAAGTAGCAAGTTAGACTGCTAGGAACACTAGATAGAGTACAACGGTCCACTTTGATGCTTTGGGAATGCTCAATTGTGTCCATAGATGAGCTTTTAAGGTTTTGTACAATTTCAAGCATAACTTAGTCTATTGGCATCTTTACCTAACGAAACGTTGTACGAAAGCTAAACTAGCAAGTTAGACTGCTAGGAACACTAAATAGAGTACGACGGTCCACTTTGATGCTTTTGGAATGCTCAATTCTATCCATAGATGAGGTTTTAAGGTTTTGTGCAATTTCAAGCATAACTTGGTCTATTGGCATCTTTACCTAACGAAACGTTGGACGAATGCTAAACTAGGAAGTTAGACTTCTAAGAACACTAAATTGAGTGCAACGGTCCACTGTGATGTTTTACGAATGCCCAATTCTGTCTATGGACGAGCCTTTTAAGTTTTGTGCATTTTCAAACATAACTTGTTTTATTGGCATCTTTATAGAGCGAAACGTTGTACAAAAGCTAAACTAGCAAGTTAGACTGCTAAGAACACTAAATAGAGTACAACGGTCCACTTTGATGCTTTGGGAATGCTCAATTATGTCCATAGATGAGCTTTTAAGTTTTATTGCAATTTCAAGCATAACTTGGTCTATTGGCATCTTTACCTAACGAAACGTTGTACGAAAGCTAAGCTAGAAAGTTAGACTTCTAAGAACACTAAATAGAGTGCAACGGTCCACTTTGATGCTTTTCGAATGCTCAATTCTCTCCATAGACGAGCATTTCAAGTTTTGTGCATTTTCAAACAGAACTTGTTTTATTGGCATCTTTATAGAATGAAACGTTGTGCAAAAGCTAAACTATCAAGTTAGACTACTAAGAACACTAGATAGAGTACAACGGTCGTCTTTGATGCTTTGGGAATGCTCAATTCTGTCCATAGATGAGCTTTTAAGGTTTTGTGCAATTTCAAGCATAACTTGGTCTATTGGCATCTTTAACTAACAAAATGTTGTACGAAAGCTAAACTAGCAAGTTAGACCTCTAAGAACACTACATGGAGTACAACGGTCCACTTTGATGCTTTACGAATGCGTAACATTGTCCATAGACGAGCTTTTATGGTTTTGTGCAATTTCAAACATAACTTGTTTTATTGGCATCTTTATCGAACGAAATGTTGTACCAAAGCTAAACTAGTAAGTTACACTTCTAACGACCCTAAATAGAGTACAACGGTCCACTTTGATGCTTTGGGAATGCTTAATCTGTCCGTAGATGAGCTTTTAAGGTTTTGTGCAATTTCAAGCATAACTTGGTCTATTGGCATCTTTACCTAACGAAACGTTGTACAAAAGCTAAACTAGCAAGTTAGACTTCTAAGAACACTAAATAGAGTACAACGGTCCACTTTGATGCTTTGGGAATGCTCAATTCTGTCCATAGATGAGCTTTTATGGTTTTGTGCAATTTCAAGCATAACTTGGTCTATTGGTATCTTTACCTAACGAAACATTGTACGAAAGCTAAACTAGGAAGTTAGATGGCTAGGAACACTAAATAGAGTACAACGGTCCACTTTGATGCTTTGGGAATGCTCAATTCTGTCCATAGATGAGCTTATAAGGTTTTCTGCAATTTCATGCATAACTTGGTCTATTGGCATATTTACCTAACAAAACGTTGTACGAAAGCTATACTAGCAAGTTAGACTACTACAAACACTAAATAGAGCACAACGGTCCACTTTGATGCTTCGGGAATGCTCAATTAAGTCCATAGATGAGCTTTTCAAGTTTTGTGCATTTTCAAACATAACTTGGCTTATTGGCTTCTTTATCGAATGAAACATTGTACAAAAGCTAAACTAGTAAGTTAAACTTCTAAAAACACTAAATAAAGTACAACGGTCCATTTTGATGCTTTAGGAATGCTCAATTCTGTCCGTAGACAAACTTTTCATGTATTGTGCAATTTGAAACATAACTCGATCTATTGGTATCTTTACCTAACGAAACGTTGTACGAATGCTAAACTAGCAACTTAGACTTTTAAGAACACTAAATAGAGTGCAACGGTCCACTTTGATGTTTTACGAATGCTCAATTTTGTCCATAGACGAGCTTTTCAAGCTTTGTGCATTTTCAAACATAACTTGTTTTCTTGGCAATATTATAGAACGAAACGTTGTACAAAAGCTAAACTAGCAAGTTAGACTTCTGAGAAAACTAAATAGGGTGCAACGGTCTACTTTGATGCTTTACGAATGCTCAATTCTGTCCATAGACGAGCTTTTCAAGTCTTTTGCATTTTCAAACATAAGTTGTTTTATTGGCATCTTTATAGAACGAAATGTTGTACAAAAGCTAAACTAGCAAGTTAGACTGCTAAGAACAGCAAATAGGGTACAAAGGTCCACTTTGATGCTTTAAGAATGCTCAATTCTGTCCATAGACAAACTTTTCAAGTTTTGTGCAATTCGAAACATAACTTGGTCTACTAGTGTCTTTACCTAACGAAACATTGTACGAAGGCTAAACTACAAAATTAGGCTACCAAGAACACTAAATAGAGTACAACGATCCACTTTGATGCTTTGGGAATGCTCAATTCTGTCCATAGATAAGCTTTTAAGGTTTTATGCAATTTCAAGCATAACTTGGTCTATTGGCATCTTTACCTAACGAAACGTTGTACGAAAGCTAAACTAGCAAGTTAGACTGCTACGAATACTAAATAGAGCACAACGGTCCACTTTGATGCTTCGGGAATGCTCAATTAAGTCCATAAATGATCTTTTCATGTTTTGTACATTTTCAAACATAACTTGGTTTATTGGCTTCTTTATCGAATGAAACATTGTACAAAAGTTAAACTAGTAAGTTACACATCTAAAAACACTAAATAGAGTACAACGGTCCATTTTGATGCTTTAGGAATGCTCAATTATTTCCGTAGACAAACTTTGCATGTATTGTGCAATTTGAAACATAACTCGGTCTACTGGTATCTTTACCTAACGAAACGTTGTACGAAAGCTAAACTAGCAAGTTAAACTTCTAAGAAAACTAAATAGAATGCAACGGTCCACTTTGATGCTATGGGAATGGTCAATTATGTCCATAGATGAGGTTTTAAGGTTTTGTGCAATTTCAAGCATAACTTGGTCTATTGGCATCTTTACCTAACGAAACGTTGTACGAAAGCTAAACTAGCAAGTTAGACTACTAAGAACACTAAATAGAGTGCAACGGTCCACTTTGATGTTTTACGAATGCTCAATTCTGTCCATAGACGAGCTTTTCAAGTTTTGTGCATTTTAAAACATAACTTGTTTTATTGGCAATATTATAGAACGAAACGTTGTACAAAAGCTAAACTAGCAAGTTAGACTTTTGAGAACACTAAATAGAGTACAATGGTCCACTTTGATGCTTTGAGAATGCTGAATTCTGTCCATAGATGAGCTTTTAAGGTTATGTGCAATTTCAAGCATATCTTGGTCTATTGGCATCTTTACCAAACGAAACGTTGTACGAGAGCTAAACTAGCAAGTTAGACTTCTAAGAACACTAAATAGAGTGCAACGGTCCACTTTGGTGCTTTACGAATGCTCAATTCTGTCCATAGACGAGCTTTTCAAGTCTTTTGCATTTTCAAACATAAGTTGTTTTATTGGCATCTTTATAGAACGAAATGTTGTACAAAAGCTAAACTAGCAAGTTAGACTGCTAAGAACACCAAATAGGGTACAAAGGTCCACTTTGATGCTTTAGGAATGCTCAATTCTGTCCATAGACAAACTTTTCAAGTTTTGTGCAATTCGAAACATAACTTGGTCTACTAGTGTCTTTACCTAACGAAACATTGTACGAAGGCTAAACTACAAAGTTAGGCTACCAAGAACACTAAATAGAGTACAACGGTCCACTTTGATGCTTTGGGAATGCTCAATTCTGTCCATAGATGAGCTTTTAAAGTTTTATGCAATTTCAAGCATAACTTGGTCTATTGGCATCTTTACCTAACGAAACGTTGTACGAAAGCTAAACTAGCAAGTTAGACTACTAAGAACACTAAATAGAGTGCAACGGTCCACTTTGATGTTTTACGAATGCTCAATTCTGTCCATAGACGAGCTTTTCAAGTTTTGTGCATTTTAAAACATAACTTGTTTTATTGGCAATATTATAGAACGAAACGTTGTACAAAAGCTAAACTAGCAAGTTAGACTTTTGAGAACACTAAATAGAGTACAATGGTCCACTTTGATGCTTGAGGAATGTTCAATTCTGTCCATAAACAAGTTTTGTGCATTTTCAAACATAACTTGTTTTATTGGCATCTTTATCAAACGAAACGTTGTACCAAAGCTAAACAAGAAAGTCAGGCTACCAAGAACACTAAATAGAGTACAACGGTCCACTTTGATGCTTTGGGAATGCTCAATTTTGTCCATAGATGAGCTTTTAAGGTTTTGTGCAATTTCAAGCATAATTTGGTCTATTGGCATCTTTAGCTAACGAAAACTTGTACAAAAGCTAAACTAGCAAGTTAGACTTATAAGAACACTAAATAGAGTACAACGGTCCACTTTGATGCTTTGGGAATGCTCAATTCTGTCCATAGATAAGCTTTTATGGTTTTGTGCAATTTCAAGCATAACTTGTTTTATTGGCATCTTTATATAACGAAATGTTGTTCAAAAGCTAAACTAGCAAGTTTGACTGCTAAGAACACTAAATAGAGTACAAAGGTCCACTTTGATGCTTTGGTAATGCTCAATTTTGTCCATAGATGAGCTTTTAAGGTTTTGTGCAATTTCAAGCATAACTTGGTCTATTGGCATCTTTACCTAACAAACGTTATACGAAAGCTAAACTAGCAAGTTAGACTTCTACGAACACTAAAAATAGCCAACGGTCGACTTTGATGCTTTTGGAATGCTCAATTCTGTCCATAGACTAACTTTTCAAGTTTTGTGCAATTTGAAACAATACTTGTTTTATTGGTGTCTTTACCTAATGAAACGTTGTGCGAAAGCTAAACTAGCAAGTTAGACTGCTAGGAACCCTAAATAGAGTACAACGATCCACTTTGATGCTTTGGGAATGCTCAATTCTGTCCGTAGATGAGCTTTTAAGGTTTTGTGCAATTTCAAGCATAACTTGGTCTATTGGCAGCTTTAGGTAACGAAACGTTGTACGAAAGCTAAACTAGAGAGTTAAACTTCTAAGAACACTAAATAGAGTGCAACGGTCCACTTTGATGCTTTACGAATGCTCAATTCTGTTCATAGACGACCTTTTCAAGTTTTGTGCATTTTCAAACATAAGTTGTTTTATTGGAATCTTAATCGAACGAAACGTTGTACCAAAGCTAAACTAGAAAGTTAGACTGCTAAGAACACTAAATAGAGTACAACGGTCCACTTTGATGCTTTGGGAATTCTCAATTATGTCTATAGATGAGCTTTTATGGTTTTGTGCAATTTCAAGCATAACTTGGTCTATTGGCATCTTTAGCTAACGAAGTGTTGTACGAAAGCTAAACTAGCAAGTTACACTTCGAAGAACACTAGATAGAGTGCAGCGGTCCACTTTGATGCTTTACAAATGCTCAATTCTGTCCATAGATGAACTTTTCAAGTTTTGTGCATTTTCAAAATAACTTGTTTTATTCGCATCTTTATCGAATGAAACGTTGTGCCAATGCTAAACTAGAAAGTTAGACTGCTAAGAACACTAAATAAAGTACAACGGTCCAGTTTGATGCTTTGGGAATGCTCAATTCTGTCTATAGATGAGCTTTTAATGTTTTGTGCTATTTCAAGCATGACTTGGCCTGTTGGCATCTTTGGCTAACAAAACATTGTACGAAAGCTAAACTGGCAAGTTAGACTTCTAAGAACACAAAATAGAGTGCAACGGTCCACTTTGATGCTTTACGAATGCTCAATTCTGTCCATAGACGAGCTTTTCAAGTTTTGTGCATTTTCAAACATAACTTGTTTTATTTGCATCTTTATAGAACGAAACGTTCTACAAAAGCTAAACTAGTAAGTTACACTTCTAACGACACTAAATAGAGTACAAAGGTCCACTTTGATGCTTTACGAATGCTCAATTCTGTCCATAGACAAACTTTTGATGTTTTGTGCAATTTCAAACATAACTTGGTCTATTGGTATCTTTACATAACGAAACGTTATACGAAAGCTTAACTCGCATGTTAGACTGCTAAGAACACTAAATAGAGTACAACGGTCCACTTTGATGCTTTGGGAATGCTCAATTCTGTCCATAGATGAGCTTTTAAGGTTTTGTGCAATTTCAAGCATAACTTGGTCTATTGGCATCTTTACCTAACGAAACATTGTACGAAAAATAAACTAGCAAGTTAGACTTCTAAGAACACTAAATAGAGTGCAACGGTCCACTTTGATGCTTTGCGATTACTCAATTCTGTCCATAGACGAGATTTTCAAGTTTTGTGCATTTTCAAACATAACTTGTTTTATTGGCATCTTTATCGAACGAAACATTGTACAAAAGCTAAAATAGCAAGTTACACTTCTAACAACACTAAATAGAGTACAACGGTCCACTTTAATGCTTTGACAATGCTCAATTCTGTCCAAGAGAAACTTTTCATGTTTTGTGCAATTCGAAACATAACTTGTTCTATTGGTGTCTTTACCTAATGAAACGTTGTGCGAAAGCTAAACTAGCAAGTTAGACTGCTAGGAACCCTAAATAGAGTACAACGATCCACTTTGATGCTTTGGGAATGCTCAATTCTGTCCGTAGATGAGCTTTTAAGGTTTTGTGCAATTTCAAGCATAACTTGGTCTATTGGCAGCTTTAGGTAACGAAACGTTGTACGAAAGCTAAACTAGAGAGTTAAACTTCTAAGAACACTAAATAGAGTGCAACGGTCCACTTTGATGCTTTACGAATGCTCAATTCTGTTCATAGACGACCTTTTCAAGTTTTGTGCATTTTCAAACATAAGTTGTTTTATTGGAATCTTTATCGAACGAAACGTTGTACCAAAGCTAAACTAGAAAGTTAGACTGCTAAGAACACTAAATAGAGTACAACGGTCCACTTTGATGCTTTGGGAATTCTCAATTATGTCTATAGATGAGCTTTTATGGTTTTGTGCAATTTCAAGCATAACTTGGTCTATTGGCATCTTTAGCTAACGAAGTGTTGTACGAAAGCTAAACTAGCAAGTTACACTTCTAAGAACACTAGATAGAGTGCAGCGGTCCACTTTGATGCTTTACAAATGCTCAATTCTGTCCATAGATGAACTTTTCAAGTTTTGTGCATTTTCAAAATAACTTCTTTTATTCGCATCTTTATCGAATGAAACGTTGTGCCAATGCTAAACTAGAAAGTTAGACTGCTAAGAACACTAAATAAAGTACAACGGTCCAGTTTGATGCTTTGGGAATGCTCAATTCTGTCTATAGATGAGCTTTTAATGTTTTGTGCTATTTCAAGCATGACTTGGCCTGTTGGCATCTTTAGCTAACAAAACATTGTACGAAAGCTAAACTGGCAAGTTAGACTTCTAAGAACACAAAATAGAGTTCAACGGTCCACTTTGATGCTTTACGAATGCTCAATTCTGTCCATAGACGAGCTTTTCAAGTTTTGTGCATTTTCAAACATAACTTGTTTTATTTGCATCTTTATAGAACGAAACGTTCTACAAAAGCTAAACTAGTAAGTTACACTTCTAACGACACTAAATAGAGTACAAAGGTCCACTTTGATGCTTTACGAATGCTCAATTCTGTCCATAGACAAACTTTTGATGTTTTGTGCAATTTCAAACATAACTTGGTCTATTGGTATCTTTACATAACGAAACGTTATACGAAAGCTTAACTCGCATGTTAGACTGCTAAGAACACTAAATAGAGTACAACGGTCCACTTTGATGCTTTGGGAATGCTCAATTCTGTCCATAGATGAGCTTTTAAGGTTTTGTGCAATTTCAAGCATAACTTGGTCTATTGGCATCTTTACCTAACGAAACATTGTACGAAAAATAAACTAGCAAGTTAGACTTCTAAGAACACTAAATAGAGTGCAACGGTCCACTTTGATGCTTTGCGATTACTCAATTCTGTCCATAGACGAGATTTTCAAGTTTTGTGCATTTTCAAACATAACTTGTTTTATTGGCATCTTTATCGAACGAAACGTTGTACAAAAGGTAAACTAGCAAGTTAGACTTCAAAGAACACTAAATAGAGTATAACGGTCCACTTTGATGCTTTGGCAATGCTCAATTCTATCCAAGACAAATTTTTCAAGTTTTGTGCAATTCGAAACATAACTTGTTCTATTGGTACCTTTACCTAATGAAACGTTGCACGAAAGCTAAACTAGCCAGTTAGACAGCTAGGAACACTAAATAGAGTACAACGGTCCACTTTGATGCTTTGGGAATGCTCAATTCTGTCCATAGATCAGCTTTTAAGGTTTTGTGCAATTTCAAGCATAACTTAGTCTATTGGCATCTTTAGGTAACGAAACGTTGTACGAAAGCTAAACTAGCAAGTTAAACTTCTAAGAACACTAAATAGAGTGCAGCGGTCCACTTTGATGCTTTACGAATGCTCAATTCTGTCCATAGATGAACTTTTCAACGTTTGTGCATTTTCAAACATAAGTTGTTTTATTGGCATCTTTATCGAACGAAACGTTGTACCAAGCTAAACTAGAAAGTTAGACTGCTAAGAACACTAAATAGAGTACAACGGTCCACTTTGATGCTTTGGGAATGCCCAATTCTGTCTATAGATGAGCTTTTAATGTTTTTTGCTATTTCAAGCATGACTTGGCCTGTTGGCATCTTTAGCTAATGAAACGTTGTACGAAAGTTAAACTGGCAAGTTAGACTTCTAAGAACACAAAATAGAGTGCAACGGTCCACTTTGATGCTTTACGAATGCTCAATTCTGTCCATAGTCGAGCTTTTCAAGTTTTGTGCATTTTCAAACATAACTTGTTTTATTTGCATCTTTATCAAACGAAACGTTGTACGAAAGCTAAACTAGCAAGTTAGACTTCTAAGAACACTAAGTAGAGTGCAACGGTCCACTTTGATGCTTTACGAATGCTCAATTCTGTCCATAGATGAGCTTTTAAGGTTATGTGCAATTTCAAGCATAACTTGGTCTATTGGAATCTTTACCTAACGAAACGTTGTACGAAAGCTAAACTAGCAAGTTAGACTTCTAAGAACACTAAATAGATTACAACGGTCCACTTTGATGCTTTGGGAATGCTCAATTTTGTCCATAGATGAGCTTTTAAGGTCTTGTGAAATTTCAAGCATAACTTGGTGTATTGGAATCTTTACCAAACGAAATGTTGTACGAAAGCTAAACTAGCAAGTTGGACTTCTAAGAACACTAAATAGAGTGCAACACTCCACTTTGATGCTTCACGAATGCTCAATTCTGGCGATAGGCGAGCCTTTCAAGTTTTGTGCATTTTCAAACATAACTTGTTTTGTCGATATCTTTATAGAATGAAACGTTGTACAAAAGCTAAACTAGCAAGTTAGACTGCTAAAAACACCAAATAGAGTACAACGATCCACTTTGATGCTTTGGGAAAGCTCAATTCTGTCCATAGATGAGCTTTTAAGGTTTTGTGCAATTTCAAGCATAACTTGGTCTATTGGCATCTTTAGGTAACGAAACGTTGTACGAAAGCTAAACTAGCATGTTACACTTTTAAGAACACTAAATAGAGTGCAGCGGTCCACTTTGATGCTTTACGAATGCTCAATTCTGTCCATAGATGAACTTTTCAAGTTTTGTGCATTTTCAAACATAAGTTGTTTTATTGGCATCTTTATTGAACGAAACTTTGTACCAAGCTAAACTAGAAAGTTAGACTGCTAAAAACACTAAATAGAGTACAATGGTCCACTTTTATGCTTTGGGAATGCCCAATTCTGTCTATAGATGAGCTTTTAATGTTTTTTGCTATTTCAAGCATGACTTGGCCTGTTGGCATCTCTAGCTAATGAAACGTTGTACGAAAGTTAAACTGGCAAGTTAGACTTCTAAGAACACAAAATAGAGTCCAACGGTCCACTTTGTTGCTTTACGAATGCTCAATTCTGTCCATAGACGAGCTTTTCAAGTTTTGTGCATTTTCAAACATAACTTGTTTTATTTGCATCTTTATCAAATGAAACGTTGTACAAAAGCTAAACTAGCAAGTTACACTTCTAACGACACTAAATAGAGTACAACGGTCCACTTTGATGCTTTAGGAATGCTCAATTCTGTCCATAGACAAAATTTTGATGTTTTGTGCATTTTGAAACATAACTTGATCCATTGGTATCTTTCCCTAACAAAATGTTATACGAAAGGTAAATAACATGTTAGACTGCTAAGAACACTAAAGAGAGTACAACGGTCCACTTTGATGCTTTGGGAATGCTCAATTCTGTCCGTAGATGAGCTTTTAAGGTTTTGTGCAATTTCAAGCATAACTTGGTCTATTGGCATCTTTAGCTAACGAAACGTTGTACGAAAGCTAAACTAGCAAGTTAGACTTCTAAGAACACTAAATAGAGTGCAACGGTCAACTTTGATGCTTTACGAATGCTCAATTTTGTCCATAGATGAGCTTTTAAGGTCTTGTGAAATTTCAAGCATAACTTGGTCTATTGGAATCTTTACCAAACGAAATGTTGTACGAAAGCTAAACTAGCAAGTTGGACTTCTAAGAACACTAAATAGAGTGCAACACTCCACTTTGATGCTTCACGAATGCTCAATTCTGGCGATAGGCGAGCCTTTCAAGTTTTGTGCATTTTCAAACATAACTTGTTTTATTGGCATCTTTATCGAACGAAACGTTGTACAAAAGCTAAACTAGCAAGTTAGACTTCTAAGAACACTAAATAGAGTACAACGATCCACTTTGTTGCTTTGGCAATGCTCAATTCTGTCCATAGACAAACTTTTCAAGTTTTGTGCAATTTGAAACATAACTTTGTATACTGGTATCTTTGCCTAACTAAACGTTGTACGAAAGTTAAACTGGCAAGTTAGGCTGCTAAGAACACTAAATAGAGTACAACGGTCCACTTTGATGCTTTGGGAATGCTCGATTCTTTCCATAGATGAGCTTTTAAGGTTTTGTGCAATTTCAAGCATAACTTGGTCTATTGGCATCTTTAGCTAACGAAACGTTGTACGAAAGCTAAACTGGAAGGTTAGACTTCTAAGAACACAAAATAGAGTACAACGATCTACTTTGATGCTTTGTGAATGGTCAATTCTATCCATAGATGAGCTTTTAAGGTTTTGTGCAATTTCAAGCATAACTTGGTCGATTAGCATCTTTATCTAATGAAGCGTTGTACGAAAGCTAAACTAGCAAGTTAGACTGCTAAGAACACTAAATACAGTACAACGGTCCACTTTGATGCTTTGGGAATGCTCAATTGTGTCCATTGATGAGCTTTTAAGGTTTTGTGCAATTTCAAGCATAACTTGGTCTGTTGGCATCTTTACCTAACGAAACGTTGTACGAAAGCTAAACTAGCACGTTAGACTGCTACGAACAATAAATAGAGTTCAACGGTCCTCTTTGATGCTTCGGGAATGCTCAATTAAGTCCATAGATGAGCTTTTCAAGTTTTGTGCATTTTCAAACATAACTTGGTTTATTGGCATCTTTATCGAACGAAACATTGTACAAAAGCTAAACTAGCAAGTTACACTTCTAACAACACTAAATAGAGTACAACGGTCCACTTTGATGCTTTGGCAATGCTCAATTCTGTCCAAGAGAAACTTTTCAAGTTTTGTGCAATTCGAAACATAACTTGTTGTATTTGTATCTTTACCTAACGAAACGTTGTGCGGAAGCTAAACTAGCAAGTTAACTACTAGGAACACTAAATAGAGTACAACGGTCCACTTTGATGCTTTGGGAATGCTCAATTCTGTCCATAGATCAGCTTTTAAGGTTTTGTGCAATTTCAAGCATAACTTAGTCTATTGGCATCTTTAGGTAACGAAACGTTGTACGAAAGCTAAACTAGCAAGTTAAACTTCTAAGAACACTAAATAGAGTGCAGCGGTCCACTTTGATGCTTTACGAATGCTCAATTCTGTCCATAGATGAACTTTTCAACTTTTGTGCATTTTCAAACATAAGTTGTTTTATTGGCATCTTTATCGAACGAAACGTTGTACCAAGCTAAACTAGAAAGTTAGACTGCTAAGAACACTAAATAGAGTACAACGGTCCACTTTGATGCTTTGGGAATGCCCAATTCTGTCTATAGATGAGCTTTTAATGTTTTTTGCTATTTCAAGCATGACTTGGCCTGTTGGCATCTTTAGCTAATGAAACGTTGTACGAAAGTTAAACTGGCAAGTTAGACTTCTAAGAACACAAAATAGAGTGCAACGGTCCACTTTGATGCTTTACGAATGCTCAATTCTGTCCATAGTCGAGCTTTTCAAGTTTTGTGCATTTTCAAACATAACTTGTTTTATTTGCATCTTTATCAAACGAAACGTTGTACGAAAGCTAAACTAGCAAGTTAGACTTCTAAGAACACTAAGTAGAGTGCAACGGTCCACTTTGATGCTTTACGAATGCTCAATTCTGTCCATAGATGAGCTTTTAAGGTTATGTGCAATTTCAAGCATAACTTGGTCTATTGGAATCTTTACCTAACGAAACGTTGTACGAAAGCTAAACTAGCAAGTTAGACTTCTAAGAACACTAAATAGATTACAACGGTCCACTTTGATGCTTTGGGAATGCTCAATTTTGTCCATAGATGAGCTTTTAAGGTCTTGTGAAATTTCAAGCATAACTTGGTGTATTGGAATCTTTACCAAACGAAATGTTGTACGAAAGCTAAACTAGCAAGTTGGACTTCTAAGAACACTAAATAGAGGGCAACACTCCACTTTGATGCTTCACGAATGCTCAATTCTGGCGATAGGCGAGCCTTTCAAGTTTTGTGCATTTTCAAACATAACTTGTTTTGTCGATATCTTTATAGAATGAAACGTTGTACAAAAGCTAAACTAGCAAGTTAGACTGCTAAAAACACCAAATAGAGTACAACGATTCACTTTGATGCTTTGGGAAAGCTCAATTCTGTCCATAGATGAGCTTTTAAGGTTTTGTGCAATTTCAAGCATAACTTCGTCTATTGGCATCTTTAGGTAACGAAACGTTGTACGAAAGCTAAACTAGCAAGTTACACTTTTAAGAACACTAAATAGAGTGCAGCGGTCCACTTTGATGCTTTACGAATGCTCAATTCTGTCCATAGATAAACTTTTCAAGTTTTGTGCATTTTCAAACATAAGTTGTTTTATTGGCATCTTTATTGAACGAAACGTTGTACCAAGCTAAACTAGAAAGTTAGACTGCTAAGAACACTAAATAGAGTACAATGGTCCACTTTTATGCTTTGGGAATGCCCAATTCTGTCTATAGATGAGCTTTTAATGTTTTTTGCTATTTCAAGCATGACTTGGCCTGTTGGCATCTTTAGCTAATGAAACGTTGTACGAAAGTTAAACTGGCAAGTTAGACTTCTAAGAACACAAAATAGAGTCCAACGGTCCACTTTGTTGCTTTACGAATGCTCAATTCTGTCCATAGACGAGCTTTTCAAGTTTTGTGCATTTTCAAACATAACTTGTTTTATTTGCTTCTTTATCAAATGAAACGTTGTACAAAAGCTAAACTAGCAAGTTACACTTCTAACGACACTAAATAGAGTACAACGGTCCACTTTGAAGCTTTAGGAATGCTCAATTCTGTCCATAGACAAAATTTTGATGTTTTGTGCATTTTGAAACATAACTTGGTCCATTGGTATCTTTCCCTAACAAAATGTTATACGAAAGGTAAATAACATGTTAGACTGCTAAGAACACTAAAGAGAGTACAACGGTCCACTTTGATGCTTTGGGAATGCTCAATTCTGTCCGTAGATGAGCTTTTAAGGTTTTGTGCAATTTCAAGCATAACTTGGTCTATTGGCATCTTTAGCTAACGAAACGTTGTACGAAAGCTAAACTAGCAAGTTAGACCTCTAAGAACACTAAATAGAGTGCAACGGTCAACTTTGATGCTTTACGAATCCTCAATTCTGTCCATAGATGAGCTTTTAAGCTTTTGTGCAATTTCAAGCATAACTTGGTCTATTGGAATCTTTACCTAACGAAACGTTGTACGAAAGCTAAACTAGCAAGTTAGACTTCCAAGAACACTAAATAGAGTGCAACGGTCCACTTTGATGCTTTACGAATGCTCAATTATGTCCATAGATGAGCTTTTAAGCTTATGTGCAATTTCAAGCATAACTTGGTCTATTGGAATCTTTACCTAACGAAACGTTGTACGAAAGCTAAACTAGCAAGTTAGACTGCTAGTTTTGTGCAATTCGAAACATAACTTGTTCTATTGGTACCTTTACCTAATGAAACGTTGCACGAAAGCTAAACTAGCCAGTTAGACAGCTAGGAACACTAAATAGAGTACAACGGTCGACTTGATGCTTCGGGAATGCTAAATTCTGTCCATAAATTAGCTTTTAAGGTTTTGCACAATTTCAAGCATAACTTCGTCTATTGGCAACTTTAGCTAACGAAAGGTTGTATGAAAGCTAAACTGGTAGGTTAGACTTCTAAGAACACGAAATAGAGTACAACGGTCTACTTTGATGATTTGTGAATGCTCAATTCTATCCATAGATGAGCTTTTAAGGTTTTGTGCAATTTCAAGCATAACTTGGTCTATTGGCATCTTTAGCTAACGAAACGTTGTACGAAAGCTAAACTGGAAGGTTAGACTTCTAAGAACACAAAATAGAGTACAACGGTCTACTTTGATGCTTTGGGAATGCTCAATTCTGTCCGTAGATGAGCTTTTAAGGTTTTGTGCAATTTCAAGCATAACTTGGTCTATTGGCATCTTTAGCTAACGAAACGTTGTACGAAAGCTAAACTAGCAAGTTAGACTTCTAAGAACACTAAATAGAGTGCAACGGTCAACTTTGATGCTTTACGAATCCTCAATTCTGTCCATAGATGAGCTTTTAAGCTTTTGTGCAATTTCAAGCATAACTTGGTCTATTGGAATCTTTACCTAACGAAACGTTGTACGAAAGCTAAACTAGCAAGTTAGACTTCTAAGAACACTAAATAGAGTGCAACGGTCCACTTTGATGCTTTACGAATGCTCAATTCTGTCCATAGATGAGCTTTTAAGGTTATGTGCAATTTCAAGCATAACTTGGTCTATTGGAATCTTTACCTAACGAAACGTTGTACGAAAGCTAAACTAGCAAGTTAGACTTCTAAGAACACTAAATAGATTACAACGGTCCACTTTGATGCTTTGGGAATGCTCAATTTTGTCCATAGATGAGCTTTTAAGGTCTTGTGAAATTTCAAGCATAACTTGGTGTATTGGAATCTTTACCGAACGAAATGTTGTACGAAAGCTAAACTAGCAAGTTGGACTTCTAGGAACACTAAATAGAGTGCAACACTCCACTTTGATGCTTCACGAATGCTCAATTCTGGCGATAGGCGAGCCTTTCAAGTTTTGTGCATTTTCAAACATAACTTGTTTTGTCGATATCTTTATAGAATGAAACGTTGTACAAAAGCTAAACTAGCAAGTTAGACTGCTAAAAACACCAAATAGAGTACAACGATCCACTTTGATGCTTTGGGAAAGCTCAATTCTGTCCATAGATGAGCTTTTAAGGTTTTGTGCAATTTCAAGCATAACTTGGTCTATTGGCATCTTTAGGTAACGAAACGTTGTACGAAAGCTAAACTAGCAAGTTACACTTTTAAGAACACTAAATAGAGTGCAGCGGTCCACTTTGATGCTTTACGAATGCTCAATTCTGTCCATCGATGAACTTTTCAAGTTTTGTGCATTTTCAAACATAAGTTGTTTTATTGGCATCTTTATTGAACGAAACGTTGTACCAAGCTAAACTAGAAAGTTAGACTGCTAAGAACACTAAATAGAGTACAATGGTCCACTTTTATGCTTTGGGAATGCCCAATTCTGTCTATAGATGAGCTTTTAATGTTTTTTGCTATTTCAAGCATGACTTGGCCTGTTGGCATCTTTAGCTAATGAAACGTTGTACGAAAGTTAAACTGGCAAGTTAGACTTCTAAGAACACAAAATAGAGTCCAACGGTCCACTTTGTTGCTTCACGAATGCTCAATTCTGTCCATAGACGAGCTTTTCAAGTTTTGTGCATTTTCAAACATAACTTGTTTTATTTGCATCTTTATCAAATGAAACGTTGTACAAAAGCTAAACTAGCAAGTTACACTTCTAACGACACTAAATAGAGTACAACGGTCCACTTTGAAGCTTTAGGAATGCTCAATTCTGTCCATAGACAAAATTTTGATGTTTTGTGCATTTTGAAACATAACTTGGTCCATTGGTATCTTTCCCTAACAAAATGTTATACGAAAGGTAAATAACATGTTAGACTGCTAAGAACACTAAAGAGAGTACAACGGTCCACTTTGATGCTTTGGGAATGCTCAATTCTGTCCGTAGATGAGCTTTTAAGGTTTTGTGCAATTTCAAGCATAACTTGGTCTATTGGCATCTTTAGCTAACGAAACGTTGTACGAAAGCTAAACTAGCAAGTTAGACTTCTAAGAACACTAAATAGAGTGCAACGGTCAACTTTGATGCTTTACGAATCCTCAATTCTGTCCATAGATGAGCTTTTAAGGTTTTGTGCAATTTCAAGCATAACTTGGTCTATTGGAATCTTTACCTAACGAAACGTTGTACGAAAGCTAAACTAGCAAGTTAGACTTCTAAGAACACTAAATAGAGTGCAACGGTCCACTTTGATGCTTTACGAATGCTCAATTATGTCCATAGATGAGCTTTTAAGCTTATGTGCAATTTCAAGCATAACTTGGTCTATTGGAATCTTTACCTAACGAAACGTTGTACGAAAGCTAAACTAGCAAGTTAGACTGCTAGTTTTGTGCAATTCGAAACATAACTTGTTCTATTGGTACCTTTACCTAATGAAACGTTGCACGAAAGCTAAACTAGCCAGTTAGACAGCTAGGAACACTAAATAGAGTACAACGGTCCACTTGATGCTTCGGGAATGCTAAATTCTGTCCATAAATTAGCTTTTAAGGTTTTGCATAATTTCAAGCATAACTTCGTCTATTGGCAACTTTAGCTAACGAAAGGTTGTATGAAAGCTAAACTGGTAGGTTAGACTTCTAAGAACACGAAATAGAGTACAACGGTCTACTTTGATGATTTGTGAATGCTCAATTCTATCCATAGATGAGCTTTTAAGGTTTTGTGCAATTTCAAGCATAACTTGGTCTATTGGCATCTTTAGCTAACGAAACGTTGTACGAAAGCTAAACTGGAAGGTTAGACTTCTAAGAACACAAAATAGAGTACAACGGTCTACTTTGATGCTTTGTGAATGGTCAATTCTATCCATAGATGAGCTTTTAAGGTTTTGTGCAATTTCAAGCATAACTCGGTCGATTAGCATCTTTATCTAACGAAGCGTTATACGAAAGCTAAACTAGCAAGTTAGACTGCTAAGAACACTAAATACAGTACAACGGTTCACTTTGATGCTTTGGGAATGCTCAATTGTGTCCATAGATGAGCTTTTAAGGTTTTGTGCAATTTCAAGCATAACTTGGTATGTTGGCATCTTTACCTAACGAAACGTTGTACGAAAGCTAAACTAGCACGGTAGACTGCTACGAACAATAAATAGAGTTCAACGGTCCTCTTTGATGCTTCGGGAATGCTCAATTAAGTCCATATATGAGCTTTTCAAGTTTTGTGCATTTTCAAACATAACTTGGTTTATTGGCATCTTTATCGAACGAAACATTGTACAAAAGATAAACTAGCAAGTTACACTTCTAACAACACTAAATAGAGTACAACGGTCCACTTTGATGCTTTGGCAATGCTCAATTCTGTCCAAGAGAAACTTTTCAAGTTTTGTGCAATTCGAAACATAACTTGTTGTATTCGTATCTTTACCTAACGAAACGTTGTGCGGAAGCTAAACTAGCAAGTTAACTGCTAGGAACACTAAATAGAGTACAACGGTCCACTTTGATGCTTTGGGAATGCTCAATTCTGTCCATGGATCAGCTTTTAAGGTTTTGTGCAATTTCAAGCATAACTTAGTCTATTGGCATCTTTAGGTAACGAAACGTTGTACGAAAGCTAAACTAGCAAGTTAAACTTCTAAGAACACTAAATAGAGTGTAGCGGTCCACTTTGATGCTTTACGAATGCTCAATTCTGTCCACAGATGAACTTTTAAACTTTTGTGTATTTTCAAACATAAGTTGTTTTATTGGCATCTTTATCGAACGAAACGTTGTACCAAGCTAAACTAGAAAGTTAGACTGCTAAGAACACTAAATAGAGTACAACGGTCCACTTTGATGCTTTGGGAATGCCCAATTCTGTCTATAGATGAGCTTTTATGTTTTTTGCTATTTCAAGCATGACTTGGCCTGTTGGCATCTTTAGCTAATGAAACGTTGTACGAAAGTTAAACTGGCAAGTTAGACTTCCAAGAACACAAAATAGAGTGCAACGGTCCACTTTGATGCTTTACGAATGCTCAATTCTGTCCATAGACGAGCTTTTCAAGTTTTGTGCATTTTCAAACATAACTTGTTTTATTTGCATCTTTATCAAACGAAACGTTGTACAAAAGCTAAACTAACAAGTTACATTTCTAACGACACTAAATAGAGTACAACGGTCCACTTTGATGCTTTAGGAATGCTCAATTCTGTCCATAGATAAAATTTTGATGTTTTGTGCATTTTCAAACATAACTTGGTCTATTGGTATCTTTCCCTAACAAAATGTTATACGAAAGGTAAATAACATGTTAGACTACTAAGAACACTAAATAGAGTACAACGGTCCACTTTGATGCTTTGGGAATGCTCAATTCTGTCCATAGATGAGCTTTTAAAGTTATGTGCAATTTCAAGCATAACTTGGTCTATTGGAATCTTTACCTAACGAAACGTTGTACGAAAGCTAAACTAGCAAGTTAGACTTCTAAGAACACTAAATAGAGTGCAACGGTCCACTTTGATGCTTTGGGAATGCTCAATTTAGTCCATAGATGAGCTTTTAAGGTCTTGTGAAATTTCAAGCATAACTTGGTCTATTGGAATCTTTACCAAACGAAATGTTGTACGAAAGCTAAACTAGCAAGTTGGACTTCTAAGAACACTAAATAGTGTGCAACACTCCACTTTGATGCTTCACGAATGCTCAATTCTGGCGATAGGCGAGCCTTTCAAGTTTTGTGCATTTTCAAACATAACTTGTTTTGTCGGCATCTTTATAGAATGAAACGTTGTACAAAAGCTAAACTAGCAAGTTAGACTTCTAAAAACACCAAATAGAGTACAACGATCCACTTTGATGCTTTGGGAAAGCTCAATTCTGTCCATAGATGAGCTTCTAAGGTTTTGTGCAATTTCAAGCATAACTTGGTCTATTGGCATCTTTAGGTAACGAAACGTTGTACGAAAGCTAAACTAGCAAGTTGCACTTCTAAGAACACTAAATAGAGTGCAGCGGTCCACTTTGATGCTTTACGAATGCTCAATTCTGTCCATAGATGAACTTTTCAAGTTTTGTGCATTTTCAAACATAAGTTGTTTTATTGGCATCTTTATTGAACGAAACGTTGTACCAAGCTAAACTAGAAAGTTAGACTGCTAAGAACACTAAATAGAGTGCAACAGTCCACAACGGTCCACTTTTATGCTTTGGGAATGCCCAATTCTGTCTATAGATGAGCTTTTAATGTTTTTTGCTATTTCAAGCACGACTTGGCCTGTTGGCATCTTTAGCTAATGAAACGTTGTACGAAAGTTAAACTGGCAAGCTAGACTTCTAAGAACACAAAATAGAGTGCATCGGTCCACTTTGTTGCTTTACGAATGCTCAATTCTGTCCATAGACGAGCTTTTCAAGTTTTGTGCATTTTCAAACATAACTTGTTTTATTTGCATCTTTATCAAACGAAACGTTGTACAAAAGCTAAACTAGCAAGTTACACTTCTAACGACACTAAATAGAGTACAACGGTCCACTTTGATGCTTTAAGAATGCTCAATTCTGTCCATAGACAAAATTTTCATGTTTTGTGCATTTTGAAACATAACTTGGTCCATTGGTATCTTTCCCTAACAAAATGTTATACGAAAGGTAAATAACATGTTAGACTGCTAAGAACACTAAACAGAGTACAACGGTCCACTTTGATGCTTTGGGAATGCCCAATTCTGTCCGTAGATGAGCTTTTAAGGTTTTGTGCAATTTCAAGCATAACTTGGTCTATTGGCATCTTTAGCTAACGAAACGTTGTACGAAAGCTAAACTAGCAAGTTAGACTTCTAAGAACACTAAATAGAGTGCAACGGTCAACTTTGATGCTTTACGAATCCTCAATTCTGTCCATAGATGAGCTTTTAAGGTTTTGTGCAATTTCAAGCATAACTTGGTCTATTGGAATCTTTACCAAACGAAATGTTGTACGAAAGCTAAACTAGCAAGTTGGACTTCTAAGAACACTAAATAGAGTGCAACAGTCCACTTTGATGCTTCACGAATGCTCAATTCTGGCCATAGACGAGCCTTTCAAGTTTTGTGCATTTTCAAACATAACTTGTTTTGTCGGCATCTTTATAGAATGAAACGTTGTACAAAAGCTAAACTAGCAAGTTAGACTGCTAAGAACACCAAATAGAGTACAACGATCCACTTTGATGCTTTGGGAAAGCTCAATTCTGTCCATAGATGAGCTTTTAAGGTTTTGTGCAATTTCAAGCATAGCTTGGTCTATTGGAATCTTTACCTAACGAAACGTCGTACGAAAGCTAAACTAGCAAGTTAGACTTCTAAGAACACTAAATAGAGTACAACGGTCCACTTTGATGCTTTGGGAATGCTCAATTTTGTCCATAGATGAGCTTTTAAGGTCTTGTGCAATTTCAAGCATAACTTGGTCTATTGGAATCTTTACCAAACGAAATGTTGTACGAAAGCTAAACTAGCAAGTTAGACTTCTAAGAACACTAAATAGAGTGCAACAGTCCACTTTGATGCTTCACGAATGCTCAATTCTATCCATAGACGAGCTTTTCAAGTTTTGTGCATTTTCAAACATAACTTGTTTTGTCGGCATTTTCATAGAATGAAACGTTGTACAAAAGCTAAACTAGCAAGTTAGACTGCTAAGAACACCAAATAGAGTACAACGATCCACTTTGATGCTTTGGGAAAGCTCAGTTCTGTCCATAGATGAGCTTTTAAGGTTTTGTGCAATTTCAAGCATAAGTTGGTCTACTGGAATCTTTACCTAACGAAACGTTGTACGAAAACTAAACTAGCAAGTTAGACTTCCAAGAACACAAAATAGAGTACAATGGTCCACTTTGATATTTTGGGAATGCTCAATTCTGTCCATAGACGAGCTTTTAAGGTTTTGCGCAATTTAAAGCATAACCTGGTCTATTGGCATCTTTACCTAACGAAACGTTGTACGAAAGCTAAACTAGCAAGGTAGTCTGCTAAGAACACTAAATAGAGTACAACGGTCCTCTTTGATGCTTCGGGAATGCTCAATTAAATCCATAGACGAGCTTTTCAAGTTTTGTGCATTTTCAAACATAACTTGGTTTATTGGCATCTTTATCGAACGAAACATTGTACAAAAGCTAAACTAGCAAGTTACACTTCTAACAACACTAAATAGAGTAGAACGATCCACTTTGATTCTTTGGCAATGCTCAATTCTATCCAAGAGAAACTTTTCAAGTTTTGTGCAATTCGAAAGATGACTTGTTCTATTGGTATCTTTACCTAACGAAACGCTGTGCGAAATCTAAACTAGCAAGTTAGACTGCTAGGAACACTAAATAGAGTACAACGGTCTACTTTGATGCTTTAGGAATGCTCAATTCTATCCATAGATGAGCGTTTAAGGTTTTGCACAATTTCAAGCATAACTTGGTCTATTGGCATCTTTATCTAACGAAACGTTGTACGAAAGCTAAACTAGCAAGTTAGACTGCTGGAACACTAAATAGAGTACAACGGCCCACTTTGATGGTTTGGGAATGCTCAATTCTGTCCATAGATGAGCTTTTAAGATTTTGTTCAATTTCAAGCATAACTTGGTCTATTGGCATCTTCACCTAACGAAACGTTGTACGAAAGCTAAACTAGCAAGTTAGACTGCTACGAACACTAAATAGAGCACAACGGTACACTTTGATGCTTTGGGAATGCTCAATTCTGTCCATAGATGAGCTTTTAAGGTTTTCTGCAATTTCAAGTATAATTTGGTCTAGTGGTATCTTTATCTAACGAAACGATGTACGAAAGCTTAACCAGCAAGTTAGACTGCTAAGAACACTAAATAGAGTGCAATGGTCCACTTTGATGCTTTGGGAATGCTCAATTCTGTCCATAGATAAGCTTTTAAGGTTTTGTGCAATTTGAAGCATAACTTGGTCTATTGGCACCTTTACCTAACGAAACGTTCTACGAAAGCTAAACTAGCAAGTTACACTGCTAGGAACACTAAATAGAGTCCAACGGTCCACTTTGATGCTTTGGGAATGCTCAATTTTGTCCATAGATGAGCTTTTAAGGTTTTGTGCAATTTCAAGCATAACTTGGTCTATGGGCATCTTTACCTAACGAAACGTTGTACGAAAGCTAAACTAGCAAGTTAGACTTCTACGAACACTAGATAGAGCACAGCGGTCCACTTTGATGCTTTGGGAATGCTCAATTCTGTCCATTGATGAGCTTTCAAGGTTTTGTGCAATTTCAAGCATAACTTTGTCTATTGGAACCGTTACCTAACGAAACGTTGTACGAAAGCTAAAATAGCAAGTTACACTGCTAGGAACACTAAATAGAGTACAACGGTCCACTTTGATGCTTTGGGAATGCTCAATTCTGTCCATAGATGAGCTTTGAAGGTTTTGCGCAATTTCAAGCATAACTTGGTCTATTGGCATCTTTACCTAACGAAACATTGTACGAAAGCTAAACTAGCAAGTTACACTGCTAGGAACACTAAATAGAGTACAACGGTCGACTTTGATGCTTTGGGAATGCTCAATTCTGTCCATAGATGAGCTTTTATGGTTTTGTGCAATTTCAAGCATAACTTGGTTTAGTGGTATCTTTATCTAACGAAACGATGTACGAAAGCTAAACTAGCAAGTTAGACCTCTCAGAACACTAAACAGAGTACAACGATCCACTTTGATGCTTTGGGGATGCTCAATTCTGTCCATAGATGAACTTTTAAGGTTTTACGCAATTTCAAGCATAACTTGGTTTAGTGGTATCTTTATCTAACGAAACGATGTACGAAAGCTAAACTAGCAAGTTAGACCTCTCAGAACACTAAACAGAGTACAACGATCCACTTTGATGCTTTGGGGATGCTCAATTCTGTCCATAGATGAACTTTTAAGGTTTTACGCAATTTCAAGCATAACTTGGTCTATTGGCATCTTTAGCTAACGAAACGTTGTACGAAAGCTAAACTAGCAAGTTAGACTTCTAAGAACACTAAATAGAGTGCAACGGTCCACTTTGATGTTTTACGAACGCTCAATTCTGTCCATAGACGAGCTTTTCAACTTTTGTGCATTTTCAGGCATAACTTGTTTTATTGGCATCTTTATCGAACGAAACGTTGTAATAATACTAAACTAGCAAGTTACACTTCTAACGACACTAAATAGTACAACGGTCCACTTTAATGCTTAGGAATGCTCAATTTTGTCCATAGACAAACTTTGCAAGTTTTGTGCAATTTGAAACATAACTTGGTCTATTGCTATCTTTACCTAACGAAACGTTATACGAAAGCTAAACTCACATGTTAGACTGGTAAGAACACTAAATAGAGTACAACGATCCATTTTGATGCTTTGGGAATGCTCAATTCTGTCCATTGATGAGCTTTTAAGGTTTTGTGCAATTTCAAGCATAACTTGGTCTATTGGCATCTTTACCTAACGAAACGTTGTACGAAAGCTAAACTCGCATGTTAGACTTCTAAGAACACTAAATAGAGTACAACGGTCCACTTTGATACTTTGGGAATGCTCAATTCTGTCCATAGACAAACTTTTCAAGTTTTGTGCAATTCGAAACATAACTTGTTCTATTGGTATCTTTACCTAACGAAACGTTGTACGAAAGCTAAACTAGCAAGTTTGACTGCTAGGAACACTAAACAGAGTACAACGATCCACTTTGATGCACTGGGAATCTCACTTCTGTCCATAGATGAGCTTTTAAGGTTTTGTGCAATTTCAAGCATAACTTGGTCTATTGGCATCTTTAGCTAACGAAACGTTGTACAAAAGCTAAACTAGAAAGTTAGACTTCTAAGAACACTAAATAGAGTACAACGATCCACTTTGATGCTTTACGAATGCTCAATTCTATTCATAGACGAGCTTTTCAAGTTTTGTGCATTTTCAAACATAACTTGTTTTATTGGCATTTTTATAGAACGAAACGTTGTACAAAAGCTAAAATAGAAAGTTTGACTGCTAAGAACACTAAATAGAGTACGGTCCACATTGATGCTTTGGGAATGCTCAATTCTGTCCATAGATGAGCTTTTAAGGTTTTGGGCAATTTCAAGCATAACTTGGTCTATTGGCATCTTTACCTAACGAAACGTTGTACGAAAGCTAAACTCGCATGTTAGACTTCTAAGAACACTAAATAGAGTACAACGGTCCACTTTGATGCTTTGGGAATGCTCAATTCTATCCATAGATGAGCTTTTAAGGTTTTGTGCAATTTCAAGCACAACTTGGTCTATTGGAATCTTTACCTAAAGAAACGTTGTACAAAGGCTAAACTAGCAAGTTAGACTGCTACGAACACTAAATAGAGTACGACGGTCTACTTTGATGCTTTAGGAATGGTCAATTCTATCCATAGATGAGCTTTTAAGGTTTTGTGCAATTTCAAGCATAACTTGGTCTATTGGTATCTTTACCTAACGAAACGTTGTACGAAAGCTAAACTAGCACGTTAGACTGCGACGAACAATAAATAGAGTACAACGGACCTCTTTGATGCTTCAGGAATGCTCAATTAAGTCCACATACGAGCTTTTAAGGTTTTGTGCAATTTCAAGCGTAAATTGGTCTATTGGCATCTTTAGCTAACGAAACGTTGTACGAAAGCTAAACTAGCAAGTTAGACTTCTAAGAACACTAAATAGAGTGCAACGGTCCACATTGATGCTTTACGAATGCTCAATTCTGTCCATAGATGAGCTTTTCAAGTTTTCTGCACTTTCAAACATAACTTGGTTTATTGGCATCTTTATCGAACGAAACATTGTACAAAAGCTAAACTAGCAAGTTACACTTCTAACAACACTAAATAGAGTACAACGGTCCACTTTGATGCTTTGGCAATGCTCAATTCTGTCCAAGACAACTTTTCAAGTTTTGTGCAATTCGAAACAGAACATGTTCTGTTGGTATCTTTACCTAACGAAACGTTGTACGAAAGCTAAACTAGCAAGTTTGACTGCTAGGAAAACTAAATAGAGTACAACGGTACACTTTGATGCATTAGGAATGCTCAATTCTGTCCATTGATGAGCTTTTAAGGTTTTGTGCAATTTCAAGCATAACTTGATCTATTGGCATCTTTAGCTAACGAAACGTTGTACGAAAGCTAAACTAGCAAGTTAGACTTCAAAGAACACTAAATATAGTGCAACGGTCGACTTTGATGCTTTACGAATGCTCAATTCTGTCCATAGACGAGCTTTTCAACTTTTGTGCATTTTCAAACATAACTTGTTTTATTGGCATCTTTATCGAACGAAACGGTGTAAAAAAGCTAAACTAGCAAGTAACACTTCTACCGACACTAAATAGAGTACAACGGTCCACTTTAATGCTTTAGGAATGCTCAATCCTTTCCATAGAAAAACTTTTCAAGTTTTGCGCAATTTGAAACATAACTTGGTCTATTGGTATCTTTACCTAACGAAACGTTATACGAAAGCTAAACTCACATGTTAGACTGCTAAGAACGCTAAATAGAGTACAATGATCCACTTTGATGCTTTGAGAATGCTCAATTCGTTCGATAGATGAGCTTTTAAGGTGTTGTGCAATTTCAAGCATAACTTGGTCTATCGGCATCTTTACCTAACGAAACATTGTACGAAAGCTAAACTAGCAAGTTAGACTTCTAAGAGCACTAAATATAGTGCAACGGTCCACTTTGATGCTTTACGAATGCTCAATTCTGTCCATAGACAAGCTTTTCAAGTTTTGTGCATTTTCAAACGTAACTTGTTTTACTGGCATCTTTATAGAACGAAATGTTGTACAAAAGCTAAACTAGCAACTTAGACTGCTAAGAACACCAAATAGAGTACAACGATCTACCTTGATCCTTTGGGAATGCTCAATTCTGTCCATAGATGAGCTTTTAAGGTTTTGTGCAATTCAAGCATAACTTCGTCTATTGGAACCTTTACCTAACGAAATGTTGTACGAAAGCTAAACTAGCATGTTAGACTTCTAAGAACACTAAATAGAGTACAACAGTTCACTTCAATGCTTTAGGAATGTTCAATTCTGTCCATAGAAAAACTTTTCAAGTTTTGTGCAATTTGAAACATAACTTGGTCTACTGGTATCTTTACCTAACGAAACGTTGTACGAAAGCTAAACTAGCAAGTTAGGCCGCTAAGAACACTGAATAGAGTACAACGGTCCACTTTGATGCTTTGGGAATGCTCGATTCTGTCCATAGATGAGCTTTTAAGGTTTTGGGCAATTTCAAGCATAACTTGGTCTATTGGCATCTTTACCTAACGAAACGTTGTACGAAAGCTAAACTAGCAAGTTAGACTGCTAGGAACACTAAATAGAGTCCAACGATCCACTTTGATGCTTTGGGAATGCTCAATTCTGTCCATAGATGAGCTTTTAAGGTTTTGTGCAATTCCAAGAATAACTTGGTCTATTGGCATCTTTAGCTAACGAAACGTTGTACGAAAGCTAAACTAGCAAGTTAGACCTCTAAGAACACTAAATAGAGTGCAACGGTCCACTTTGATGCTTTACGAATGCTCAATTCTGTCCATAGACGAGCTTTTCAAGTTTTGTGCATTTTCAAACATAACTTGTTTTATTGGCATCTTTATCGAACGAAACGTTGTACAAAAGCTGAACTAGTAAGTTACACTTCTAACGACACTAATAGAGTACAACGGTCCACTTTAATGCTTTAGGAATGCTCAATTTTGTCCATAGACAAACTTTTCAAGTTTTTTGCAATTTGAAACATAACTTGGTCTATTGGTATCTTTACCTAACGAAACATTATACGAAAGCTAAACTCACATGTTAGACTGCTAAGAACACTAAATAGAGTATAACGATCCACTTTGATGCTTTGGGAATGCTCAATTCTGTCCATAGATGAGCTTTTAAAGTTTTATGCAATTTCAATCATAACTTGGTCTATTGGCATCCTTACCTAAGGAAACGTTGTACGAAAGCTAAACTAGCAAGGTAGACCTCTAAGAACACAAAATAGAGTACAACAGTCCACTTTGATGCTGTACGAATGCTCAATTCTGTCCAAAGATAAGCTTTTCATGTTTTGTGCATTTTCAAACATAACTTGTTTTATTGGCATCTTTATCGAACGAAACGTTGTACAAAAGCTAAACTAGCAAGTTACACTTCTAACAACACTAACTAGAGTACAACGGTCCACTTTGATGCTTTCGCAATGCTCAATTCTGTCGAAGACAAACTTTTGAAGTTTTGTGCAATTCGAAACATAACTTGTTCTATTGGTATCTTTACCTAACGTAACGTGTTACGAAAGCTAAACTAGCAAGTTAGACTGCTAGGAACACTAAATAGAGTCCAACGATCCACTTTGATGCTTTGGTAATACTCAATTCTGTCCATAGATGAGCTTTTCAGGTTTTGTGCAATTCCAAGCATAACTTGGTCTATTGGCATCTTTAGCTAACGAAACGTTGTACGAAAGCTAAACTAGCAATTTAGACTTCTAAGAACACTAAATAGAGTGCAACCGTCCACTTTGATGCTTTACGAATGCTCAATTCTGTCCATAGACGAGCTTTTCAAGTTTTGCGCATTTTCAAACATAACTTGGTTTATTGGCATCTTTATCGAACGAAACATTGTACAAAAGCTAAACTAGCAAGTTACACTTGTAACAACACTAAATAGAGTATAACGGTCCACTTTGATGCTTTGGCAATGCTCAATTTTGTCCAAGACAACTTTTCAAGTTTTGTGCAATTCGAAACAGAACTTGTTCTGTTGGTATCTTTACCTAACGAAACGTTGTACGAAAGCTAAACTAGCAAGTTTGACTGCTAAGAAAACTAAATAGAATACAACGGTCCACTTTGATGCATTAGGAATGCTCAATTCTGTCCATAGATGAGCTTTTAAGGTTTTGTGCAATTTCAAGCATAACTTGGTCTATTGACATCTTTAGCTAACGAAACGTTGTACGAAAGCTAAACTAGCAAGTTAGAATTCAAAGAACACTAAATAGAGTGCAACGGTCCACTTTGATGCTTTACGAATGCTCAATTCTGTCCATAGACGAGCTTTTCAACTTTTGTGCATTTTCAAACATAACTTGTTTTATTGGCATCTTTATCGAACGAAACGGTGTAAAAAAGCTAAACTAGCAAGTTACACTTCTACCGACACTAAATAGAGTACAACGGTCCACTTTAATGCTTTAGGAATGCTCAATTCTTTCCATAGATAAACTTTTCAAGTTTTGCGCAATTTGAAACATAACTTGGTCTATTGGTATCTTTACGTAACGAAACGTTATACGAAAGGTAAACTCACATGTTAGACTGCTAAGAACACTAAATAGAGTACAACGATCCACTTTGATGCTTTGAGAATGCTCAAATCGTTCGATAGATGAGCTTTTAAGGTCTTGTGCAATTTCAAGCATAACTTGGTCTATCGGCATCTTTACCTAACGAAACATTGTACGAAAGCTAAACTAGCAAGTTAGACTTCTAAGAACACTAAATATAGTGCAACGGTCCACTTTGATGCTATACGAATGCTCAATTCTGTCCATAGACAAGCTTTTCAAGTTTTGTACATTTTCAAACGTAACTTGTTTTACTGGCATCTTCATAGAACGAAACGTTGTACAAAAGCTAAACTAGCAACTTAGACTGCTAAGAACACCAAATAGAGTACAACGATCTACCTTGATGTTTTGGGAATGCTCAATTCTGTCCATAGATGAGCTTTTAAGGTTTTGTGCAATTCAAGCATAACTTCGTCTATTGGAACCTTTACCTAACGAAATGTTGTACGAAAGCTAAACTAGCAAGTTAGACTTCTAAGAACACTAAATAGAGTACAACAGTCCACTTCAATGCTTTAGGAATGCTCAATTCTGTCAATAGACAAACGTTTCAAGTTTTGTGCAATTTGAAACATAACTTGGTCTACTGGTATCTTTACCTAACGAAACGTTGTACGAAAGCTAAACTAGCAAGTTAGACTTCTAAGAACACTAAAAAGAGTGCAACGGTCCACTTTGATGCTTTATGAATGCTCAATTCTGTCCATAGACGAGCTTTTCAAGTTTTGTGCATTTTCAAATATAACTTGTTTTATTGGCATCTTTATCAAACGAAACGTTGTACAAAAGCTAAACTAGTAAGTTACACTTCTAACGACACTAATAGAGTACAAAGGTCCACTTTAATGCTTTAGGAATGCTCAATTTTGTCCATAGACAAACTTTTCAAGTTTTTTGCAATTTGAAACATAATTTGGTCTATTGGTATCTTTACCTAACGAAACGTTATACGAAAGCTAAACTCACATGCTAGACTGCTAAGAATACTAAATAGAGTATAACGACCCACTTTGATGCTTTGGGAATGCTCAATTCTGTCCATAGATGAGCTTTTAAAGTTTTATGCAATTTCAATCATAACTTGGTCTATTGGCATCTTTACCTAAGGAAACGTTGTACGAAAGCTAAACTAGCAAGTTAGACTTCTAATAACACTAAATAGAGTGCAACAGTCCACTTTGATGCTTTACGAATGCTCAATTCTGTTCATGGACGAGCTTTTCAAGTTTTGTGCATTTTCAAACATAACTTGTTTTACTGGCATCTTTATAGAATGAAATGTTGTACAAAAGCTAAACTAGCAAGTTAGATTGCCAAGAACACCAAATAGAGTAAAACGATCCACTTTGATGCTTCGGGAAAGCTCAATTCTGTCCATAGATGAGCTTTTAATGTTTTGTGCAATGTCAAGCATAACTTGGTCTATTGGCATCTTTACCTAACGAAACGTTGTACGAAAGCTAAACTAGCAAGTTACACCTCTAAAAACACTAAATAGCGTACAACGGTCCACTTTGATGCTTTACGAATGCTCAATTCTGTCCACAGATGAGCTTTTCATGTTTTGCGCATTTTCAAACATAACTTGGTTTATTGGCATCTTTATCGAATGAAACATTGTACAAAAGCTAAACTAGCAAGTTACACTTCTAACAACACTAAATAGAGTACAACGGTCCACTTTGATGCTTTGGCAATGTTCAATTTTGTCCAAGACAACTTTTCAAGTTTTGTGCAATTCGAAACAGAATTTGTTCTGTTGGTATCTTTACCTAACGAAACGTTGTACGAAAGCTAAACTAGCAAGTTTGACTGCTAGGAAAACTAAATAGAATACAACGGTCCACTTTGATGCATTAGGAATGCTCAATTCTATCCATAGATGAGCTTTTAAGGTTTTGTGCAATTTCAAGCATAACTTGGTCTATTGGCATCTTTAGCTAACGAAACGTTGTACGAAAGCTAAACTAGCAAGTTAGACTTCAAAGAACACTAAATAGAGTGCAACGGTCCACTTTGATGCTTTACGAATGCTCAATTCTGTCCATAGACGAGCTTTTCAACTTTTGTGCATTTTCAAACATAACTTGTTTTATTGGCATCTTTATCGAACGAAACGGTGTAAAAAAGCTAAACTAGCAAGTTACACTTCTACCGACACTAAATAGAGTACAACGGTCCACTTTAATGCTTTAGGAATGCTCAATTCTTTCCATAGGCAAACTTTTCAAGTTTTGCGCAATTTGAAACATAACTTGGTCTATTGGTATCTTTACCTAACGAAACGTTATACGAAAGCTAAACTGACATGTTAGACTGCTAAGAACACTAAATATAGTATAACGATCCACTTTGATGCTTTGGGAATGCTCAATTCTGCCCATAGATGAGCTTTTAAAGTTTTATGCAATTTCAATCATAACTTGGTCTATTGGCATCCTTACCTAAGGAAACGTTGTACGAAAGCTAAACTAGCAAGGTAGACCTCTAAGAACACTAAATAGAGTACAACAGTCCACTTTGATGCTTTACGAATGCTCAATTCTGTCCAAAGATAAGTTTTTCATGTTTTGTGCATTTTCAAACATAACTTCTTTTATTGGCATCTTTATCGAACGAAACGTTGTACAAAAGCTAAACTAGCAAGTTACACTTCTAACAACACTAACTAGAGTACAACGGTCCACTTTGATGCTTTCGCAATGCTCAATTCTGTCGAAGACAAACTTTTGAAGTTTTGTGCAATTCGAATCATAACTTGTTCTATTGGTATCTTTACCTAACGAAACGTTGTACGAAAGCTAAACTAGCAAGTTAGACTGCTAGGAACACTAAATAGAGTCCAACGATCCACTTTGATGCTTTGGTAATACTCAATTCTGTCCATAGATAAGCTTTTCAGGTTTTGTGCAATTCCAAGCATAACTTGGTCTATTGGCATCTTTAGCTAACGAAACGTTGTACGAAAGCTAAACTAGCAATTTAGACTTCTAAGAACACTAAATAGAGTGCAACAGTCCACTTTGATGCTTTACGAATGCTCAATTCTGTCCAAAGATAAGCTTTTCATGTTTTGTGCATTTTCAAACATAACTTGTTTTATTGGCATCTTTATCGAACGAAACGTTGTACAAAAGCTAAACTAGCAAGTTACACTTCTAACAACACTAACTAGAGTACAACGGTCCACTTTGATGCTTTCGCAATGCTCAATTCTGTCGAAGACAAACTTTTGAAGTTTTGTGCAATTCGAATCATAACTTGTTCTATTGGTATCTTTACCTAACGAAACGTTGTACGAAAGCTAAACTAGCAAGTTAGACTGCTAGGAACACTAAATAGAGTCCAACGATCCACTTTGATGCTTTGGTAATACTCAATTCTGTCCATAGATGAGCTTTTCAGGTTTTGTGCAATTCCAAGCATAACTTGGTCTATTGGCATCTTTAGCTAACGAAACGTTGTACGAAAGCTAAACTAGCAATTTAGACTTCTAAGAACACTAAATAGAGTGCAACAGTCCACTTTGATGCTTTACGAATGCTCAATTCTGTCCATAGACGAGCTTTTCAAGTTTTGCGCATTTTCAAACATAACTTGGTTTATTGGCATCTTTATCGAACGAAACATTGTACAAAAGCTAAACTAGCAAGTTACACTTCTAACAACACTAAATAGAGTACAACGGTCCACTTTGATGCTTTGGCAATGCTCAATTTTGTCCAAGACAACTTTTCAAGTTTTGTGCAATTCGAAACAGAACTTGTTCTGTTGTTATCTTTACCTAACGAAACGTTGTACGAAAGCTAAACTAGCAAGTTTGACTGCTAAGAAAACTAAATAGAATACAACGGTCCACTTTGATGCATTAGGAATGCTCAATTCTGTCCATAGATGAGCTTTTAAGGTTTTGTGCAATTTCAAGCATAACTTGGTCTATTGACATCTTTAGCTAACGAAACGTTGTACGAAAGCTAAACTAGCAAGTTAGAATTCAAAGAACACTAAATAGAGTGCAACGGTCCACTTTGATGCTTTACGAATGCTCAATTCTGTCCATAGACGAGCTTTTCAACTTTTGTGCATTTTCAAACATAACTTGTTTTATTGGCATCTTTATCGAACGAAACGGTGTAGAAAAGCTAAACTAGCAAGTTACACTTCTACCGACACTAAATAGAGTATAACGGTCCACTTTAATGCTTTAGGAATGCTCAATTCTTTCCATAGACAAACTTTTCAAGTTTTGCGCAATTTGAAACATAACTTGGTCTATTGGTATCTTTACGTAACGAAACGTTATACGAAAGCTAAACTCACATGTTAGACTGCTAAGAACACTAAATAGAGTACAACGATCCACTTTGATGCTTTGAGAATGCTCAAATCGTTCGATAGATGAGCTTTTAAGGTCTTGTGCAATTTCAAGCATAACTTGGTCTATCGGCATCTTTACCTAACGAAACATTGTACGAAAGCTAAACTAGCAAGTTAGACTTCTAAGAACACTAAATATAGTGCAACGGTCCACTTTGATGCTATACGAATGCTCAATTCTGTCCATAGACAAGCTTTTCAAGTTTTGTACATTTTCAAACGTAACTTGTTTTACTGGCATCTTTATAGAACGAAACGTTGTACAAAAGCTAAACTAGCAACTTAGACTGCTAAGAACACCAAATAGAGTACAACGATCTACCTTGATGCTTTGGGAATGCTCAATTCTGTCCATAGATGAGCTTTTAAGGTTTTGTGCAATTCAAGCATAACTTCGTCTATTGGAACCTTTACCTAACGAAATGTTGTACGAAAGCTAAACTAGCAAGTTAGACTTCTAAGAACACTAAATAGAGTACAACAGTCCACTTCAATGCTTTAGGAATGCTCAATTCTGTCAATAGACAAACTTTTCAAGTTTTGTGCAATTTGAAACATAACTTGGTCTACTGGTATCTTTACCTAACGAAACGTTGTACGAAAGCTAAACTAGCAAGTTAGGCTGCTAAGAACACTGAATAGAGTACAACGGTCCACTTTGATGCTTTGGGAATGCTCAATTCTGTCCATAGATGAGCTTTTAAGGTTTTGTGCAATTCCAAGCATAACTTGGTCTATTGGCATCTTTAGCTAACGAAACGTTGTACGAAAGCTAAACTAGCAAGTTAGACTTCTAAGAACACTAAATAGAGTGCAACGGTCCACTTTGATGCTTTACGAATGCTCAATTCGCTCCATAGACGAGCTTTTCAAGTTATGTGCATTTTAAAGCATCACTTGTTTTGTTGGCATCTTTATCGAACGAAACGTTGTACAAAAGCTAAACTAGCAAGTTACACTTCTAACGACACTAATAGAGTACAACGGTCTACTTTAATGCTTTAGGAATGCTCCATTTTGTCCATCGACAAACTTTTCAAGTTTTTTGCAATTTGAAACATAACTTGGTCTATTGGTATCTTTACCTAACGAAACGTAATACGAAAGCTAAACTCACATGTTAGACTGCTAAGAACACTAAATAGAGTATAACGATCCACTTTGATGATTTGGGAACGCTCAATTCTGTCCATAGATGAGCTTTTAAAGTTTTATGCAATTTCAATCATAACTTGGTCTATTGGCATCTTTACCTAAGTAAACGTTGTACGAAAGCTAAACTAGCAAGGTAGACCTCTAAGAACACTAAATAGAGTACAACGGTCCACTTTGATGCTTTACGAATGCTCAATTCTGTCCAAAGATGAGCTTTTCATGTTTTGTGCATTTTCAAACAAAACTTGTTTTATTGGCATCTTTATCGAACGAAACGTTGTACAAAAGCTAAACTAGCAAGTTACACTTCTAACAACACTAACTAGAGTACAACGGTCCACTTTGATGCTTTGGCAATGCTCACTTCTGTCGAAGACAAACTTTTGAAGTTTTGTGCAATTCGAAACATAACTTGTTCTATTGGTATATTTACCTAACGAAACGTTGTACGAAAGCTAAACTATCAAGTTAGACTGCTAGGAACACTCAATAGAGTCCAACGATCCACTTTGATGCTTTGGGAATGCTCAATTTTGTCCATAGATGAGCTTTTAAGGTTTTGTGCAATTCCAAGCATAACTTGGTCTATTGGCATATTTAGCTAACGAAACGTTGTACGAAAGCTAAACTAGCAAGTTAGACTTCTAAGAACACTAAATAGAGTGCAACGGTCCACTTTGATGCTTTACGAATGCTCAATTCTGTCCATAGACGAGCTTTTCAAGTTTTGTGCATTTTCAAACATAACTTGGTTTATTGGCATCTTTATCGAACGAAAAATTGTACAAAAGCTAAACTAGCAAGTTACACTTCTAAGAACACTAAATAGAGTACAACGGTCCACTTTGATGCTTTGGCAATGCTCAATTCTGTCCAAGACAACTTTTCAAGTTTTGTGCAATTCGAAACAGAACTTGTTCTGTTGGTATCTTTACCTAACGAAACGTTGTACGAAAGCTAAACTCACATGTTAGAATACTAAGAATACTAAATAGAGTATAACGACCCACTTTGATGCTTTGGGAATGCTCAATTCTGTCCATAGATGAGCTTTTAAAGTTTTATGCAATTTCAATCATAACTTGGTCTATTGGCATCTTTACCTAAGGAAACGTTGTATGAAAGCTAAACTAGCAAGTTAGACTTCTAATAACACTAAATAGAGTGCAACAGTCCACTTTGATGCTTTACGAATGCTCAATTCTGTTCATGGACGAGCTTTTCAAGTTTTGTGCATTTTCAAACATAACTTGTTTTACTGGCATCTTTATAGAATGAAATGTTGTACAAAAGCTAAACTAGCAAGTTAGATTGCCAAGAACACCAAATAGAGTAAAACGATCCACTTTGATGCTTCGGGAAAGCTCAATTCTGTCCATAGATGAGCTTTTAATGTTTTGTGCAATGTCAAGCATAACTTGGTCTATTGGCATCTTTACCTAACGAAACGTTGTACGAAAGCTAAACTAGCAAGTTAGACCTCTAAAAACACTAAATAGCGTACAACGGTCCACTTTGATGCTTTATGAATGCTCAATTCTGTCCACAGATGAGCTTTTCATGTTTTGCGCTTTTTCAAACATAACTTGGTTTATTGGCATCTTTATCGAACGAAACATTGTACAAAAGCTAAACTAGCAAGTTACACTTCTAACAACACTAAATAGAGTACAACGGTCCACTTTGATGCTTTGGCAATGCTCAATTTTGTCCAAGACAACTTTTCAAGTTTTGTGCAATTCGAAACAGAACTTGTTCTGTTGCTATCTTTACGTAACGAAACGTTGTACGAAAGCTAAACTAGCAAGTTTGACTGCTAGGAAAACTAAATAGAATACAACGGTCCACTTTGATGCATTAGGAATGCTCAATTCTGTCCATAGATGAGCTTTTAAGGTTTTGTGCAATTTCAAGCATAACTTGGTCTATTGGCATCTTTAGCTAACGAAACGTTGTACGAAAGCTAAATTAGCAAGTTAGACTTCAAAGAACACTAAATAGAGTGCAACGGTCCACTTTGATGCTTTACGAATGCTCAATTCTGTCCATAGCCGAGCTTTTCAACTTTTGTGCATTTTCAAACATAACTTGTTTTATTGGCATCTTTATCGAACGAAACGGTGTAAAAAAGCTAAACTAGCAAGTTACACTTCTACCGACACTAAATAGAGTACAACGGTCCACTTTAATGCTTTAGGAATGCTCAATTCTTTCCAGAGGCAAACTTTTCAAGTTTTGCGCAATTTGAAACATAACTTGGTCTATTGGTATCTTTACCTAACGAAACGTTATACGAAAGCTAAACTGACATGTTAGACTGCTAAGAACACTAAATATAGTATAACGATCCACTTTGATGCTTTGGGAATGCTCAATTCTGCCCATAGATGAGCTTTTAAAGTTTTATGCAATTTCAATCATAACTTGGTCTATTGGCCTCTTTACCTAAGGAAACGTTGTACGAAAGCTAAACTAGCAAGGTAGACCTCTAAGAACACTAAATAGAGTACAACGGTCCACTTTGATGCTTTACGAATGCTCAATTCTGTCCAAAGATGAGCTTTTCATGTTTTGTGCATTTTCAAACATAACTTGTTTTATTGGCATCTTTATCGAACGAAACGTTGTACAAAAACTAAACTAGCAAGTTACACTTCTAACAACACCAACTAGAGTACAACGGTCCACTTTGATGCTTTGGCAACGCTCAATTCTGTCGAAGACAAACTTTTGAAGTTTGGTGCAATTCGAAACATAAGTTGTTCTATTGGTATCTTTACCTAACGAAACGTTGTACGAAAGCTAAACTAGCAAGTTTGACTGCTAGGAAAACTAAATAGAGTACAACGGTCCACTTTGATGCATTAGGAATGCTCAATTCTGTCCATAGATGAGCTTTTAAGGTTTTGTGCAATTTCAAGCATAACTTGGTCTATTGGCATCTTTAGCTAACGAAACGTTGTACGAAAGCTAAACTAGCAAGTTAGACTTCTAAGAACACTAAATAGAGTGCAACGGTCCACTTTGATGCTTTACGAATGCTCAATTCTGTCCATAGACGAGCTTTTCAAGTTTTGTGCATTTTCAAACATAACTTGGTCTACTGGTATCTTTACCTAACGAAACGTTGTACGAAAGCTAAACTAGCAAGTTACACTTCTAAGAACACTAAATAGAGTACAACGGTCCACTTTGATGCTTTGGGAATGCTCAATTCTGTCCATAGATGAGCTTTTAAGGTTTTGTGCAATTCCAAGCATAACTTGGTCTATTGGCATCTTTAGCTAACGAAACGTTGTACGAAAGTTAAACTAGCAAGTTAGACTTCTAAGAACACTAAATATAGTGCAACGGTCCACTTTGATGCTATACGAATGCTCAATTCTGTCCATAGACAAGCTTTTCAAGTTTTGTACATTTTCAAACGTAACTTGTTTTACTGGCATCTTTATAGAACGAAACGTTGTACAAAAGCTAAACTAGCAACTTAGACTGCAAAGAACACCAAATAGAGTACAACGATCTACCTTGATGCTTTGGGAATGCTCAATTCTGTCCATAGATGAGCTTTTAAGGTTTTGTGCAATTCAAGCATAACTTCGTCTATTGGAACCTTTACCTAACGAAATGTTGTACGAAAGCTAAACTAGCAAGTTAGACTTCTAAAAACACTAAATAGAGTACAACAGTCCACTTCAATGCTTTAGGAATGCTCAATTCTGTCAATAGACAAACTTTTCAAGTTTTGTGCAATTTGAAACATAACTTGGTCTACTGGTATCTTTACCTAACGAAACGTTGTACGAAAGCTAAACTAGCAAGTTAGGCTGCTAAGAACACTGAATAGAGTACAACGATCCACTTTGATGCTTTGGGAATGCTCAATTCTGTCCATAGATGAGCTTTTAAGGTTTTGTGTAATTCCAAGCATAACTTGGTCTATTGGCATCTTTAGCTAACGAAACGTTGTACGAAAGCTAAACTAGCAAGTTAGACTTCTAAGAACACTAAATAGAGTGCAACGGTCCACTTTGATGCTTTACGAATGCTCAATTCGCTCCATAGACGAGCTTTTCAAGTTATGTGCATTTTAAAGCATCCCTTGTTTTGTTGGCATCTTTATCGAACGAAACGTTGTACAAAAGCTAAACTAGCAAGTTACACTTCTAACGACACTAATAGAGTACAACGGTCCACTTTAATGCTTTAGGAATGCTCCATTTTGTCCATCGACAAACTTTTCAAGTTTTTTGCAATTTGAAACATAACTTGGTCTATTGGTATCTTTACCTAACGAAACGTAATACGAAAGCTAAACTCACATGTTAGACTGCTAAGAACACTAAATAGAGTATAACGATCCACTTCGATGATTTGGGAACGCTCAATTCTGTCTATAGATGAGCTTTTAAAGTTTTATGCAATTTCAATCATAACTTGGTCTATTGGCATCTTTACCTAAGTAAACGTTGTACGAAAGCTAAACTAGCAAGGTAGACCTCTAAGAACACTAAATAGAGTACAACGGTCCACTTTGATGCTTTACGAATGCTCAATTCTGTCCAAAGATGAGCTTTTCATGTTTTGTGCATTTTCAAACATAACTTGTTTTATTGGCATCTTTATCGAACGAAACGTTGTACAAAAGCTAAACTAGCAAGTTACACTTCTAACAACACTAACTAGAGTACAACGGTCCACTTTGATGCTTTGGCAATGCTCACTTCTGTCGAAGACAAACTTTTGAAGTATTGTGCAATTCGAAACATAACTTGTTCTATTGGTATATTTACCTAACGAAACGTTGTACGAAAGCAAAACTATCAAGTTAGACTGCTAGGAACACTAAATAGAGTCCAACGATCCACTTTGATGCTTTGGGAATGCTCAATTTTGTCTATAGATGAGCTTTTAAGGTTTTGTGCAATTCCAAGCATAACTTGGTCTATTGGCATATTTAGCTAACGAAACGCTGTACGAAAGCTAAACTAGCAAGTTAGACTTCTTAGAATACTAAATAGAGTGCAACGGTCCACTTTGATGCTTTACGAATGCTCAATTCTGTCCATAGACGAGCTTTTCAAGTTTTGTGCATTTTCAAATATAACTTGTTTTATTGGCATCTTTATCAAACGAAACGTTGTACAAAAGCTAAACTAGCAAGTTACACTTCTAACGACACTAGTAGAGTACAAAGGTCCACTTTAATGCTTTTGGAATGCTCAATTTTGTCCATAGACAAACTTTTCAAGTTTTTTGCAATTTGAAACATAACTTGGTCTATTGGTATCTTTACCTAACGAAACGTTATACGAAAGCTAAACTCACATGTTAGACTGCTAAGAATACTAAATAGAGTATAACGACCCACTTTGATGCTTTGGGAATGCTCAATTCGGTCCATAGATGAGCTTTTAAAGTTTTATGCAATTTCAATCATAACTTGGTCTATTGGCATCTTTACCTAAGGAAACGTTGTACGAAAGCTAAACTAGCAAGTTAGACTGCTAATAACACTAAATAGAGTGCAACAGTCCACTTTGATGCTTTACGAATGCTCAATTCTGTTCATGGACGAGCTTTTCAAGTTTTGTGCATTTTCAAACATAACTTGTTTTACTGGCATCTTTATAGAATGAAATGTTGTACAAAAGCTAAACTAGCAAGTTAGATTGCCAAGAACACCAAATAGAGTAAAACGATCCACTTTGATGCTTCGGGAAAGCTCAATTCTGTCCATAGATGAGCTTTTAATGTTTTGTGCAATGTCAAGCATAACTTGGTCTATTGGCATCTTTACCTAACGAAACGTTGTACGAAAGCTAAACTAGCAAGTTAGACCTCTAAAAACACTAAATAGCGTACAACGGTCCACTTTGATGCTTTACGAATGCTCAATTCTGTCCACAGATGAGCTTTTCATGTTTTGTGCATTTTCAAAGATAACTTGTTTTATTGGCATCTTTATCGAATGAAACGTTGTACAAAAGCGAAACTAGCAAGTTACACTTCTAACAAAACTAACTAGAGTACAACGGTCCACTTTGATGCTTTGGCAATACTCAATTCTGTTCAAGACAAACTTTTGAAGTTTTGTGCAATTCGAAACATAACTTATTCAATTGGTATCTTTTCCTAACGAAACGTTGTATGAAAGCTAAACTAGCAAGTTAGACTGCTAGGAACACTAAATAGAGTACAACGGTCCACTTTGATACTTTGTGAATGCTCAATTCTGTCCATAGATGAGCTTTTAAGGTTTTGTGCAATTTCAACCATAACTTGGTCTATTGGCATATTTAGCTGACGAAACGTTGTACGAAAGCTAAACTAGCAAGTTAGACTTCTAAGAACACTAAATAGAGTGCAACGGTCCACTTTGATGCTTTACGAATGCTCAATTCTGTCCATAGGCGAGCTTTTAATGTTTTGTGCATTTTCAAACATAACTTGTTTTACTGGCATCTTTATAGAACGAAACGTTGTACAAAAGCTAAACTAGCAAGTTAGATTGCCAAGAACACCAAATAGAGTACAGCGATCTACTTTGATGCTTTGGGATAGCTCAATTCTGTCCATAGATGAGCTTTTAAGGTTTTGTGCAATTTCAAGCATAACTTGGTCTATTGGCATCTTTACCTAACGAAACGTTGTACGAAAGCTAAACTATCAAGTTAGACCTCTAAGAACACTAAATAGCGTACAACGGTCCACTTTGATGCTTTACGAATGCTCAATTCTGTCCATAGATGAGCTTTTCATGTTTTGTGCATTTTCAAACATAACTTGTTTTATTGGCATCTTTATCGAATGAAACGTTGAACAAAAGCTAAACTAGCAAGTTACACTTCTAACAACACTAACTAGAGTACAACGGTCCACTTTGATGCTTTGGCAATGCTCAATTCTGTCCATAGATGAGCTTTTAAGGTTTTGTGCAATTTCAAGCATAACTTGGTCTATTGGCATCTTAAGCTGTGGAAACGTTGTACGAAAGCTAAACTAGCAAGTTAGACTTCTGAGAACACTAAATAGAGTGCAATGGTCCACTTTGAAGCTTTATGAATGCTCAATTCTGTCCATAAACGAGCTTTTCAAGTTTTGTGCATTTTGAAACATGACTTGTTTTAATGGCATCTTTATCGAACGAAACGTTGTACAAAAGCTCAACTAGCAAGTTACACTTCTAACGACACTAAATTGAGTACAACGGTCCACTTTAATGCTTTAGGAATGCTCAATTCTGTCCATAGACAAACTTTTCAAGTTTTGTGCAATTTGAAACATAACTTGGTCTATTGGTATCTTTACCTAACAAAACGTTATACGAAAGCTAAACTAGCAAGTTAGACCTCTAAGAACACTAAATAGAGTACAACGGTCCACTTTGATGTTTTAGAATGCTCAATTCTGTCCATAGACGAGCTTTTCAAGTTTTGTGCATTTTCAAACATAACTTGTTTTATTGGCATCTTTATTGAATGAAACGTTGTACAAAAGCTAAACTAGAAAGTTACACTTCTAACGAAACGAAATAGAATACAATGCTCCACTTTGATGCTTTGAGAAAGCTCAATTCTATCCATAGATGAGCTTTTAAGGTTTTGTGCAATTTCAAGCATGACTTGGCCTATTGGCATCTTTAGCTAACGAAACGTTGTACGAAAGCTAAACTAGCAACTTAGACTTCTAAGAACACTAAATAGAGTACAACGGTCCCCTTTGATGCTTTACGAACGCTCAATTCCGTCCATAGGCGAGCTTTTCAAGTTTTCTGGATTTTCAAACAAAACTTGCTTTATTGGCATCTTTATTGAATGAAACGTTGTACAAAAGCTAAACTAGCAAGTTACACTTCTAACGAAACTAAATAGAGTACAACGGTCCACTTTGATGCTTTAGGAATGCTCAATTCTGTCCATAGACAAACTTTTCAAGTTTTGTGCAATTTGAAACATAACATGGTCTATTGGTATCTTTAACTAACGAAACGTTATACGAGAGCTAACGTCGCATGTTAGACTGCTAAGAACACTAAATATAGTACAACGGTCCACTATGATGCTTTGGGAATGCCCAATTCTGTCCATAGATGAGCTTCTAAGGTTTTGTGAAATTTCAAGCATAACTTGGTCTATTGGCATCTTTACCTAACGAAACGTTGTTCGAAACCTAAACTAGCATGTTAGCCCTCTAAGAACACTAAATAAAGTACAAATGTCCACTTTGATGCTTTAAGAATGCTCAACTCTACCCATAGACGAGATTTTCAAGTTTTGTGCATTGTCAAACATAACTTGTTTTATTAGCATCTTCATAGAACAAGACATTGTACAAAAGCTAAACTAGCTAGTTAGATTGCTAAGAACACTAAATAGAGTACAACGATCCACTTTGATGATTTGGAAAAGCTCAATTCTGTCCATAGATGAGCTTTTAAGGTTTTGTGAAATTTCAAGCATAACTTGGTCTATTGGCATCTTTACCTAACGAAACGTTGTTCGAAAGCTAAACTAGCATGTTAGACCACTAAGAACACTAAATAAAGTACAAATGTCCACTTTGATGCTTTACCAATGCTCAACTCTGTCCATAGACGATATTTTCAAGTTTTGCGCATTTTCAAACATAACTTGTTTTATTGGCATGTTTATAGAACAAGACATTCGTACAAAAGCTAAACTAGCTAGTTAGATTGCAAAGAACACCAAATAGAGTACAATGATCCACTTTGATGATTTGGAAAAGCTCAATTCTGTCCATAGATGAGCTTTTAAGGTTTTCTGTAATTTCAAGCTTAACTTGGTCTATTGGCATCTTTACCCAACGAAACATTGTACGAAAGCTAAACTAGGAAGTTAGACCTCTAAGAACACTAAATAGAGTACAACGGTCCACTTTGATGCTTGACGAATGTTCGATTCTGTCTATAGACGAGCTCTTCATGTTTTGTGCATTTTCAAACATAACTTGTTTTATTGGCATCTTTATCGAACGAAACGTTGTACCAAAGCTAAACTAGCAAGTTAGACTGCTAAGAACACTAAATAGAGTACAACGGTGCACTTTGATGCTTTGTGAATGCTCAATTCTGTCCATAGATGAGCTTTTATGGTTTTGTGCAATTCCAAGCATGACTTGGCCTATTGGCATCTTTAGCTAACGAAACGTTCTACGAAAGCTAAACTAGCAAGTTAGACTTCTAAGAACACTAACTAGAGTGCAACGGTCAACTTTGATGCTTTACGGATGCTCAATTCTGTCCATAGATGAGCTTTTCAAGTTTTGTGCATTTTCAAACATAACTTGTTTTATTGGCATCTTTATCGAACGAAACATTCTACAAAAGCTTAACTAGCAAGTTACACTTCTAACGACACTAAATAGAGTACAATGGTCCCCTTTGATACTTTAGGAATGCTCAATTCTGTCCATAGACAAACTTTTCATGTTTTGTGCAATTTGAAACATAACTTGGTCTATTGGTATCTTTAAGTAACGAAACGTTATACGAAAGCTAAAATCGCATGTTAGACAACTAAGAACACTAAATAGAGTACAACGGTCCACTTTGATGCTTTGGGAATGCTCAATTCTGTCCATAGATGAGCTTTTCAGGTTTTGTGCAATTTCAAGCATAACTTGGTCTATTGGCATCTTTACCTAACGAAATGTTCTACGAAAGCTAAACTAGCAACTTAGACTTCAAAGAACACTAAATAGAGTACAACGGTCCACTTTGAAGCTTTACGAATGCTCAATTATATCCATAGACGAGCTTTTCAAGTTTTGTGCATTTTCAAACATAACTTGCTTTATTGGCATCTTTATTGAATGAAACATTGTACAAAAGCTAAACTAGCAAGTTACACTTCTAACGAAACTAAATAGAGTACGACGGTCCACCTTGATGCTTTAGGAATGCTCAATTCTGTCCATAGATAAACTTTTCAAGTTTTGTGCAATATGAAACATAACTTGGTCTAGTGGTATCTTTAACTAACGAAACGTTATACGAGAGCTAAACTCGCATGTTAGACTGCTAAGAACACTAAATAGAGTACAAAGGTCCACTATGATGCTTTGGGAATGTCCAATTCTGTCCATAGATGAGCTTCTAAGGTTTTGTGAAATTTCAAGCAGAACTTGGTCTATTGGCATCTTTACCTAACGAAATGTTGTTCAAAAGCTAAACTAGCATGTTAGACCTCTAGGAACACTAAATAAACTACAATTGTCCCCTTTGATGCTTTACGAATGCTCAACTCTGTCCATAGACGAGCTCTTCATGTTTTGTGCATTTTCAAACATAACTTGTTTTATTGGCATCTTTACCTAACGACACATTGTACGAAAGCTAAACTAGCAAGCTAGACCTCTAAGAACACTAAATAGAGTACAACGGTCCACTTTGATGCTTTACGAATGCTCGATTCTGTCTATGGACGAGCTCTTCATGTTTTGTGCATTTTCAAACATAACTTGTTTTATTGGCATGTTTATCGAACGAAACATTCTACAAAAGCTAAACTAGCAAGTTACACTTCTAACGACACTAAATAGAGTACAATGGTCCACTTGATACTTTAGGAATGCTCAATTCTGTACATAGACAAACATTTCAAGTTTTGTGCAATTTGAAACATAACTTGGTCTATTGGTATCTTTAAGTAATGAAACGTTATACGAAAGCTAAACTCGCATGTTAGACAACTAAGAACACTAAATAGAGTACAACGGTCCACTTTGATGCTTTGGGAATGCTCAATTCTGTCCATAGATATGCTTTTCAGGTTTTATGCAATTTCAAGCATGACTTGGCCTATTGGCATCTTTACCTAACGACACATTGTACGAAAGCTAAACTAAGAAGTTAGACCTCTAAGAACACTAAATAGAGTACAACGGTCCACTTTGATGCTTTACGAATGCTCGATTCTGTCTATGGACGAGCTCTTCATGTTTTGTGCATTTTCAAACATAACTTGTTTTATTGGCATCTTTATCGAACAAAACGTTGTACCAAAGCTAAACTAGCAAGTTAGACTGCTAAGATAACTAAATAGAGTACAACGGTGCACTTTGATGCTTTGGGAATGCTCAATTCTGTCCATAGATGAGCTTTTATGGTTTTGTGCAATTCCAAGCATGACTTGGCCTATTGGCATCTTTAGCTAACGAAACGTTCTACGAAAGCTAAACTAGCAAGTTAGACTTCTAGGAACACTAAATAGAGTGCAACTGTCCATTTTGATGCTTTATGAATGCTCAATTCTGTCCATAGATGAGATTTTCAAGTTTTGTGCATTTTCAAACATAACTTGTTTTATTGGCATCTTTATCGAACGAAACATTCTACAAAAGATAAACTAGCAAGTTACACTTCTAACGACACTAAATAGAGTACAATGGTCCACTTTGATACTTTAGGAATGCTCAATTCTGTCCATAGACAAACTTTTCAAGTTTTGTGCAATTTGAAACATAACTTGGTCTATTGGTATCTTTAAGTAACGAAACGTTATACGAAAGCTAAACTCGCATGTTAGACAACTAAGAACACTAAATAGAGTACAACGGTCCACTTTGATACTTTGGGAATGCTCAATTCTGTCCATAGATGAGCTTTTCAGGTTTTGTGCAATTTCAAGCATAACTTGGTCTATTGGCATCTTTACCTAACGAAATGTTCTACGAAAGCTAAACTAGCAACTTAGACTTCAAAGAACACTAAATAGAGTACAACGGTCCACTTTGAAGCTTTACGAATGCTCAATTCTATCCATAGACGAGCTTTTCAAGTTTTGTGCATTTTCAAACATAACTTGCTTTATTGGCATCTTTATTGAATGAAACATTGTACAAAAGCTAAACTAGCAAGTTACACTTCTAACGAAACTAAATAGAGTACAACGGTCCACCTTGATGCTTTAGGAATGCTCAATTCTGTCCATAGATAAACTTTTCAAGTTTTGTGCAATTTGAAACATAACTTGGTCTAGTGGTATCTTTAACTAACGAAACGTTATACGAGAGCTAAACTCGCATGTTAGACTGCTAAGAACACTAAATAGAGTACAACGGTCCACCTTGATGCTTTAGGAATGCTCAATTCTGTCCATAGACAAACTTTTCAAGTTTTGTGCAATTTGAAACATAACTTGGTCTATTGGTATCTTTAAGTAACGAAACGTTATACGAAAGCTAAACTCGCATGTTAGACAACTAAGAACACTAAATAGAGTACAACGGTCCACTTTGATACTTTGGGAATGCTCAATTCTGTCCATAGATGAGCTTTTCAGGTTTTGTGCAATTTCAAGCATAACTTGGTCTATTGGCATCTTTACCTAACGAAACGTTGTACGAAAGCTAAACTAGCAAGTTAGACTTCAAAGAACACTAAATAGAGTACAACGGTCTACTTTGATGCTTTACGAATGCTCAATTCTGTCCATAGACAAACTTTGCACGTTTTGTGCAATTTGAAACATAACTTGGTCTACTGGTATCTTTCCCTAACGAAACGTTGTACGAAAGCTAAACTAGCAAGTTAAGCCGCTAAGAACACTAAATAGAGTACAACGGTTCACTTTGATGCTTTGGGAATGCTAAATTCTGTCCATAGATGAGCTTTTAAGGCTTTGTGCAATTTCAAGCATAACTTGGTCTATTGGCATCTTCACCAAACGATACGTTGCACGAAAGCTAAACTAGCAAGTTAGACGTCTAAGAACACTAAATAGAGTACAACGATCCACTTTGATGCTTTGGGAATGCTTAATTCTGTCCAGAGATGAGCTTTTGAGGTTTTGTGCAATTTCAAGCATAACTTGGCCTTTTGGCATCTTTACCTAACAAAACAGTGTACGAAAGCTAAACTAGCACGCTAGACCTCTAAGAACACTAAATAGAGTACAACGGTCCACTTTGATGCTTTACGAATGCTCGATTCTGTCTATAGACGAGCTTTTCATGTTTTGTGCATTTTCAAACGTAACTTGTTTTGTTGGCATGTTTATCGATTGAAACGTTGTACCAACGCTAAACTAGCAAGTTAGACTGTAAAGAACACAGAATAGAGTACAACGGTCCACTTGGATGCTTTGGGAATGCTCAATTCCGTCCATAGATGAGCTTTTATGGTTTTGTGCAATTTCAAGCATGACTTGGCCTATGGGCATCTTTAGCTAACGAAACGTTGTACGAAAGCAAAACTAGCAAGTTAGACTTCTAAGAAAACTAAATAGAGTGCAACGGTCCACTTTGATGCTTTACGAATGCTCAATTCTGTCCATAGACGAGCTTTTCAAGTTTTGTGCATTTTCAAACATAACTTGTTTTATTGGCATCTTTATCGAATGAAACATTCTACAAAAGCTAAACTAGCAAGTTACACTTCCAACGACACTAAATAGAGTACAACGGCCCACTTTGATGCTTTAGGAATGCTCAATTCTGTCCATAGACAAACTTTTCAAGTTTTGTGCAATTTGAAACATAACTTGGTCTACTGGTATCTTTCCCGAACGAAACGTTGTACGAAAGCTAAACTAGCAAGTTAAGCCGCTAAGAACACTAAATAGAGTACAACGGTCCACTTTGATGCTTTGGGAATGCTCAACTCTGTCCATAGATGAGCTTTTAAGGTTTTGTGCAATTTCAAGCATACCTTGGTCTATTGGCATCTTTACCTAACGAAACGTTGTACGAAAGCTAAACTAGCAAGTTACACTTCTAAGAACACTAAATAGAGTGCAACGGTCCACTTTGATGCTTTACGAATGCTCATTTCTGTCCATAGACGAGCTTTTCAAGTTTTGTGCACTTTCAAACATAACTTGTTTTATTGGCATCTTTATCGAACGAAACATTCTACAAAAGCTAAACTAGCAAGTTACACTTCTAACGACACTAAATAGAGTACAACGGTCCACTTTGATGCTTTAGGAATGCCCAATTCTGTCCATGGATAAACTTTTCAAGTTTTGTGCAATTTGAAACATAACTTGGTCTACTGGTATCTTTCCCGAACGAAACGTTGTACGAAAGCTAAACTAGCAAGTTAGGCTGCTAAGAACACTAAATAGAGTACAACGGTCCACTTTGATGCTTTGGGAATGCTCAACTCTGTCCATAGATGAGCTCGTAAGGTTTTGTGCAATTTCAAGCATAACTTGGTCTATTGGCATCTTTACCTAACGAAACGTTGTACGAAAGCTAAACTAGCAAGTTAGACCTCTAAGAACACTAAATAGAGTACAACGGCCACTTTAATGCTTTACGAATGCTCAATTCTGTCCATTGACGAGCTTTTCAAGTTTTGTGCATTTTTAAACATAACTTGTTTTATTGGCATCTTTATTGAACGAAACATTCTACAAAAGCTAAACTAGAAAGTTACACTTCTAACGATACTAAATAGAGTACAACGGTCCACTTTGATGCTTTGGGAATGCTCAACTCTGTCCATAGATGAGCTCGTAAGGTTTTGTGCAATTTCAAGCATAACTTGGTCTATTGGCATCTTTACCTAACGAAACGTTGTACGAAAGCTAAACTAGCAAGTTAGACCTCTAAGAACACTAAATAGAGTACAACGGCCACTTTAATGCTTTACGAATGCTCAATTCTGTCCATTGACGAGCTTTTCAAGTTTTGTGCATTTTTAAACATAACTTGTTTTATTGGCATCTTTATTGAACGAAACATTCTACAAAAGCTAAACTAGAAAGTTACACTTCTAACGATACTAAATAGAGTACAACGGTCCACTTTGATGCTTTGGGAATGCTCAACTCTGTCCATAGATGAGCTCGTAAGGTTTTGTGCAATTTCAAGCATAACTTGGTCTATTGGCATCTTTACCTAACGAAACGTTGTACGAAAGCTAAACTAGCAAGTTAGACCTCTAAGAACACTAAATAGAGTACAACGGCCACTTTAATGCTTTACGAATGCTCAATTCTGTCCATAGACAAACTTTTCAAGTTTTGTACAATTTGAAACATAACTTGTTCTATTGGTATCTTTAAGTAACGAAACGTTATACGAAAGCTAAACTCGCATGTTAGACTGCTAAGAACACTAAATAGAGTACAACGGTCACCTTTGATGCTTTGGGAATGCTCAATTCTGTCCATTGATGAGCTTTTCAGGTTTTGTGCAATTTCAAGCATAACTTGGTCTATTGGCATCTTCTCCTAACGATACGTTGCACGAAAGCTAAACTAGCAAGTTAGATGTCTAAGAACACTAAATAGAGTACAATGATCCACTTTGATGCTTTAGGAATGCTTAATTCTGTACATAGATGAGCTTTTGAGGTTTTGTGCAATTTCAAGCATAACTTAGTCTACTGGCATCTTTACCTAACGAAACATTGTACGAAAGCTAAACTAGCAAGTTAGACTGCTAAGAACACTAAATAGAGTACAACGGTCCACTTTGATGCTTTGGGAATGCTCACTTCTGTCCATAGATGAGCTTTTAAGGTTTTGTGCAATTTCAAGCATCAGTTGGCCTATTGGTATCTTTACCTAACGAAACATTGTACGAAAGCTAAAGTAGCAAGTTTGACCTCTAAGAACACAATATAGAGTACAACGGTCCACTTTGATGCTTTACGAATGCTCAATTCTATCTATAGACGAGCTTTTCATGTTTTGTGCATTTTGAAACATAACTTGTTTTATTGGCATCTTTATCAAACGAAACGTTGTACCAACGCTAAACTAGCAAGTTAGACTGCTAAGAAGACAGAATAGAGTACAACGGTCCAGTTTGATGCTTTAGGAATGCCCAATTCTGTCCATAGATAAACTTTTCAAGTTTTGTGCAATTTGAAACATAACTTGGTCTACTGGTATCTTTCCCTAACGAAACGTTGTACAAAAGCTAAACTAGCAAGTTAGGCTGCTAAGAACACTAAATAGAGTACAACGGTCCACTTTGATGCTTTGGGAATGCTCAACTCTGTCCATAGATGAGCTCGTAAGGTTTTGTGCAATTTCAAGCATAACTTGGTCTATTGGCATCTTTACCTAACGAAACGTTGTACGAAAGCTAAACTAGCAAGTTACACTTCCAACGACACTAAATAGAGTACAACGGCCACTTTAATGCTTTACGAATACTCAATTCTGTCCATAGACGAGCTTTTCAAGTTTTGTGCATTTTTAAACATAACTTGTTTTATTGGCATCTTTATTGAACGAAACATTCTACAAAAGCTAAACTAGAAAGTTACACTTCTAACGATACTAAATAGAGTACAACGGTCCACTTTGATACTTTAGGAATGCTCAATTCTGTCCATAGACAAACTTTTCAAGTTTTGTACAATTTGAAACATAACTTGTTCTATTGGTATCTTTAAGTAACGAAACGTTATACGAAAGCTAAACTCGCATGTTAGACTGCTAAGAACACTAAATAGAGTACAACGGTCACCTTTGATGCTTTGGGAATGCTCAATTCTGTCCATAGATGAGCTTTTCAAGTTTTGTGCAATTTCAAGCATAACTTGGTCTATTGGCATCTTCACCTAACGATACGTTGCACGAAAGCTAAACTAGCAAGTTAGATGTCTAAGAACACTAAATAGAGTACAATGATCCACTTTGATGCTTTAGGAATGCTTAATTCTGTACATAGATGAGCTTTTGAGGTTTTGTGCAATTTCAAGCATAACTTAGTCTACTGGCATCTTTACCTAACGAAACATTGTACGAAAGCTAAACTAGCAAGTTAGACTGCTAAGAACACTAAATAGAGTACAACGGTCCACTTTGATGCTTTGGGAATGCTCACTTCTGTCCATAGATGAGCTTTTAAGGTTTTGTGCAATTTCAAGCATCAGTTGGCCTATTGGTATCTTTACCTAACGAAACATTGTACGAAAGCTAAAGTAGCAAGTTAGACCTCTAAGAACACTAAATAGAGTACAACGGTCCACTTTGATGCTTTACGAATGCTCAATTCTGTCTATAGACGAGCTTTTCATGTTTTGTGCATTTTGAAACATAACTTGTTTTATTGGCATCTTTATCAAATGAAACGTTGTACCAACGCTAAACTAGCAAGTTAGACTGCTAAGAAGACAGAATAGAGTACAACGGTCCACTTTGATGCTTTAGAAATGCTCAATTCTGTCCATAGATAAAATTTTCAAGTTTTGTGCAAATTGAAACATAACTTGGTCTACTGGTATCTTTCCCTAACGAAACGTTGTACGAAAGCTAAACTAGCAAGTTAGGCTGCTAAGAACACTAAATAGAGTACAACGGTCCACTTTAATGCTTTGGGAATGCTCAACTCTGTACATAGATGAGCTCTTAAGGTTTTGTGCAATTTCAGGCATACGTTGGTCTATTGGCATCTTTACCTAACGAAACGTTGTATGAAACGGTCCACTTTGATGCTTTACGAATACTCAATTCTGTCCATAGATGAGTTTTCAAGTTTTGTGCATTTTCAAACATAACTCGTTTTTTTGGCATCTTTAATGAATGAAACGTTGTACAAAAGCTAAACAAGCAAGTTACACTTCTAACGAAACTAAATAGAGTACAATAGTCCACTTTCATCCTTTAGGAATGCTCAATTCTGTCCATAGACAAACTTTTCAAGTTTTGTGCAATTTGAAACATAACTTGGTCTACTGGCATCTTTACCTAACGAAACAGTGTACGAAAGCTAAACTAGCAAGTTAGACCTCTAAGAACACTAAATAGAGTACAACGGTCCACTTTGATGCTTTACGAATGCTCGATTCTGTCCATAGATGAACTTTTCATTTTTTTTGCAATTTCAAACATAACTTGTTTTATTTGCATCTTTATCGAAACGAAACGTTGTACCAAAGCTAAACTAGCAAGTTAGACTGCTAAGAACACTAAATAGAGTACAACGGTCCACTTTGATGCTTTGGGAATGCTCAATTCAGTCCATAGATGAGCTTTTAAGGTTTTGTTCAATTTCAAGCATGACTTGGACTATTGGTATCTTTACCTAACGAAACATTGTACGAAAGCTAAACTAGCAAGTTAGACCTCTAAGAACACTAAATAGAGTACAACGGTCCACTTTGATGCTTTACGAATGCTCAATTCTATCTATAGACGAGCTTTTCATGTTTTGTGCATTTTCAAACATAACTTGTTTTGTTGGCATGTTTATCAAACGAAACGTTGTACGAAAGCTAAACTAGCAAGTTAGGCTGCTAAGAACACTAAATAGAGTACAACTGTCCACTTTGATGCTTTGGGAATGCTCAACTCTGTCCATAGATGAGCTTGTAAGGTTTTGTGCAATTTCAAGCATAACTTGGTCTATTGGCATCTTTACCTAACGAAACGTTGTACGAAAGCTAAACTAGCAAGTTAGACGTCTAAGAACACTAAATAGAGTACAACGGCCACTTTGATGCTTTACGAATGCTCAATTCTGTCCATAGACGAGCTTTTCAAGTTTTGTGCAATTTGAAACATAACTTGTTCTATTGGTATTTTTAAGTAACGAAACGTTATACGAAAGCTAAACTCGCATGTTAGACTGCTAAGAACACTAAATAGAGTACAACGGTCACCTTTGATGCTTTGGGAATGCTCAATTCTGTCCATAGATGAGCTTTTCAGGTTTTGTGCAATTTCAAGCATAACTTGGTCTATTGGCATCTTCACCTAACGATACGTTGCACGAAAGCTAAACTAGCAAGTTAGACGTCTAAGAACACTAAATAGAGTACAATGATCCATTTTGATGCTTTAGGAATGCTTAATTCTGTCCATAGATGAGCTTTTGAGGTTTTGTGTAATTTCAAGCATAACTTAGTCTACTGGCATCTTTACCCAACGAAACATTGTACGAAAGCTAAACTAGCAAGTTAGACTGCTAAGAACACTAAATAGAGTACAACGGCCACTTTGATGCTTTGGGATTGCTCACTTCTGTCCATAGATGAGCTTTTAAGGTTTTGTGCAATTTCAAGCATCACTTGGCCTATTGGTATCTTTACCTAACGAAACATTGTACGAAAGCTAAACTAGCAAGTTAGACCTCTAAGAACACTAAATAGAGTACAACGGTCCACTTTGATGCTTTACGAATGCTCAATTCTGTCTATAGACGAGCTTTTCATGTTTTGTGCATTTTGAAACATAACTTGTTTTATTGGCATCTTTATCAAACGAAACGTTGTACCAACGCTAAACTAGCAAGTTAGACTGCTAAGAAGACAGAATAGAGTACAACGGTCCACTTTGATGCTTTGGGAATGCTCAATTTTGTCCATAGATGAGCTTTTATGGTTTTGTGCAATTTCAAGGATGACTTGGCCTATTGGCATCTTTAGCTAACGACACGTTCTACAAAAGCTAAACTAGCAAGTTAGACTTCTCAGAACACTAAATAGAGTGCAACGGTCCACTTTGACGCTTTACGAATGCTCAATTCTGTCCGTAGACGAGCTTTTCAAGTTTTGTGCATTTTCAAACATAACTTGTTTTATTGGTATCTTTATCGAATGAAACATTCTACAAAAGCTAAACTATCAAGTTACACTTCTAGCGACACTAAATAGAGTACAACGGTGCACTTTGATGCTTTAGAAATGCTCAATTCTGTCCATAGATAAACTTTTCAAGTTTTGTGCAATTTGAAACATAACTTGGTCTACTGGTATCTTTCCCTAACGAAACGTTGTACGAAAGCTAAACTAGCAAGTTAGGCTGCTAAGAACGCTAAATAGAGTACAACGGTCCACTTTAATGCTTTGGGAATGCTCAACTCTATACATAGATGAGCTCTTAAGGTTTTGTGCAATTTCAGGCATACGTTGGTCTATTGGCATCTTTACCTAACGAAACGTTGTATGAAAGCTAAACTAGCAAGTTAGACTTCTAAGAACACTAAATAGAGTGCAACGGTCCACTTTGATGCTTTACGAATACTCAATTCTGTCCACAGACGAGTTTTCAAGTTTTGTGCATTTTCAAACATAACTCGTTTTTTTGGCATCTTTAATGAATGAAACGTTGTACAAAAGCTAAACTAGCAAGTTACACTTCTAACGAAACTAAATAGAGTACAATAGTCCACTTTCATCCTTTAGGAATGCTCAATTCTGTCCATAGACAAACTTTTCAAGTTTTGTGCAATTTGAAACATAACTTGGTCTACTGGCATCTTTACCTAACGAAACAGTGTACGAAAGCTAAACTAGCAAGTTAGACCTCTAAGAACACTAAATAGAGTACAACGGTCCACTTTGATGCTTTACGAATGCTCGATTCTGTCCATAGATGAACTTTTCATTTTTTTTGCAATTTCAAACATAACTTGTTTTATTTGCATCTTTATCGAAACGAAACGTTGTACCAAAGCTAAACTAGCAAGTTAGACTGCTAAGAACACTAAATAGAGTACAACGGTCCACTTTGATGCTTTGGGAATGCTCAATTCAGTCCATAGATGAGCTTTTAAGGTTTTGTGCAATTTCAAGCATGACTTGGACTATTGGTATCTTTACCTAACGAAACATTGTACGAAAGCTAAACTAGCAAGTTAGACCTCTAAGAACACTAAATAGAGTACAACGGTCCACTTTGATGCTTTACGAATGCTCAATTCTGTCTATAGACGAGCTTTTCATGTTTTGTGCATTTTCAAACATAACTTGTTTTATTGGTATCTTTATCAAACGAAACGTTGTACCAACGCTAAACTAGCAAGTTAGACTGCTAAGAAGACAGAATAGAGTACAACGGTCCACTTTGATGCTTTGGGAATGCTCAATTTTGTCCATAGATGAGCTTTTATGGTTTTGTGCAATTTCAAGGATGACTTGGCCTATTGGCATCTTTAGCTAACGACACGTTCTACAAAAGCTAAACTAGCAAGTTAGACTTCTCAGAACACTAAATAGAGTGCAACGGTCCACTTTGACGCTTTACGAATGCTCAATTCTGTCCGTAGACGAGCTTTTCAAGTTTTGTGCATTTTCAAACATAACTTGTTTTATTGGTATCTTTATCGAATGAAACATTCTACAAAAGCTAAACTATCAAGTTACACTTCTAGCGACACTAAATAGAGTACAACGGTGCACTTTGATGCTTTAGAAATGCTCAATTCTGTCCATAGATAAACTTTTCAAGTTTTGTGCAATTTGAAACATAACTTGGTCTACTGGTATCTTTCCCTAACGAAACGTTGTACGAAAGCTAAACTAGCAAGTTAGGCTGCTAAGAACGCTAAATAGAGTACAACGGTCCACTTTAATGCTTTGGGAATGCTCAACTCTATACATAGATGAGCTCTTAAGGTTTTGTGCAATTTCAGGCATACGTTGGTCTATTGGCATCTTTACCTAACGAAACGTTGTATGAAAGCTAAACTAGCAAGTTAGACTTCTAAGAACACTAAATAGAGTGCAACGGTCCACTTTGATGCTTTACGAATACTCAATTCTGTCCACAGACGAGTTTTCAAGTTTTGTGCATTTTCAAACATAACTCGTTTTTTTGGCATCTTTAATGAATGAAACGTTGTACAAAAGCTAAACTAGCAAGTTACACTTCTAACGAAACTAAATAGAGTACAATAGTCCACTTTCATCCTTTAGGAATGCTCAATTCTGTCCATAGACAAACTTTTCAAGTTTTGTGCAATTTGAAACATAACTTGGTCTACTGGCATCTTTACCTAACGAAACAGTGTACGAAAGCTAAACTAGCAAGTTAGACCTCTAAGAACACTAAATAGAGTACAACGGTCCACTTTGATGCTTTACGAATGCTCGATTCTGTCCATAGATGAACTTTTCATTTTTTTTGCAATTTCAAACATAACTTGTTTTATTTGCATCTTTATCGAAACGAAACGTTGTACCAAAGCTAAACTAGCAAGTTAGACTGCTAAGAACACTAAATAGAGTACAACGGTCCACTTTGATGCTTTGGGAATGCTCAATTCAGTCCATAGATGAGCTTTTAAGGTTTTGTGCAATTTCAAGCATGACTTGGACTATTGGTATCTTTACCTAACGAAACATTGTACGAAAGCTAAACTAGCAAGTTAGACCTCTAAGAACACTAAATAGAGTACAACGGTCCACTTTGATGCTTTACGAATGCTCAATTCTGTCTATAGACGAGCTTTTCATGTTTTGTGCATTTTCAAACATAACTTGTTTTGTTGGCATGTTTATCAAACGAAACGTTGTACCAACGCTAAACTAGCAAGTTAGACTGCTAAGAAGACAGAATAGAGTACAATGGTCCACTTTGATGCTTTTGGAATGCTCAATTCCGTCCATAGATGAGCTTTTATGGTTTTGTGCAATTTCAAGCATGACTTGGCCTATGGGCATCTTTAGCTAACGAAACGTTGTACGAATGCTAAACTAGCAATTTAGACTTCTAAGAACACTAAATAGAGTGTAACGGTCCACTTTGATGCTTTAAGAATGCTCAATTCTGTCCATAGACGAGCTTTTCAAGTTTTGTGCATTTTTAAACATAACTTGTTTTATTGGCATCTTTATCGAATGAAACATTCTACAAAAGCTAAACTAGCAAGTTACACTTCTAACGACACTAAATAGAGTATAACGGTCCACTTTGATGCTCTAGGAATGCTCAATTCTGTCCATAGATAAACTTTTCAAGTTTTGTACAATTTGAAACATAACTTGGTCTACTGGTATCTTTCCCTAACGAAACGTTGTACGAAAGCTAAACTAGCAAGTTAGGCTGCTAAAAACACTAAATAGAGTACAACGGTCCACTTTGATGCTTTGGGAATGCTCAACTATGTCCATAGATGAGCTTTTAAGGTTTTGTGCAATTTCAAGCATACCTTGGTCTATTGGCATCTTTACCTAACGAAACGTTGTACGAAAGCTAAACTAGCAAGTTAGGCTGCTAAGAACACTAAATAGAGTACAACTGTCCACTTTGATGCTTTGGGAATGCTCAACTCTGTCCATAGATGAGCTTGTAATGTTTTGTGCAATTTCAAGCATAACTTGGTCTATTGGCATCTTTACCTAACGAAACGTTGTACGAAAGCTAAACTAGCAAGTTAGACGTCTAAGAACACTAAATAGAGTACAACGGCCACTTTGATGCTTTACGAATGCTCAATTCTGTCCATAGACGAGCTTTTCAAGTTTTGTGCAATTTGAAACATAACTTGTTCTATTGGTATTTTTAAGTAACGAAACGTTATACGAAAGCTAAACTCGCATGTTAGACTGCTAAGAACACTAAATAGAGTACAACGGTCACCTTTGATGCTTTGGGAATGCTCAATTTTGTCCATAGATGAGCTTTTCAGGTTTTGTGCAATTTCAAGCATAACTTGGTCTATTGGCATCTTCACCTAACGATACGTTGCACGAAAGCTAAACTAGCAAGTTAGACGTCTAAGAACACTAAATAGAGTACAATGATCCATTTTGATGCTTTAGGAATGCTTAATTCTGTCCATAGATGAGCTTTTGAGGTTTTGTGTAATTTCAAGCATAACTTAGTCTACTGGCATCTTTACCCAACGAAACATTGTACGAAAGCTAAACTAGCAAGTTAGACTGCTAAGAACACTAAATAGAGTACAACGGCCACTTTGATGCTTTGGGATTGCTCACTTCTGTCCATAGATGAGCTTTTAAGGTTTTGTGCAATTTCAAGCATCACTTGGCCTATTGGTATCTTTACCTAACGAAACATTGTACGAAAGCTAAACTAGCAAGTTAGACCTCTAAGAACACTAAATAGAGTACAACGGTCCACTTTGATGCTTTACGAATGCTCAATTCTGTCTATAGACGAGCTTTTCATGTTTTGTGCATTTTGAAACATAACTTGTTTTATTGGCATCTTTATCAAACGAAACGTTGTACCAACGCTAAACTAGCAAGTTAGACTGCTAAGAAGACAGAATAGAGTACAACGGTCCACTTTGATGCTTTGGGAATGCTCAATTTTGTCCATAGATGAGCTTTTATGGTTTTGTGCAATTTCAAGGATGACTTGGCCTATTGGCATCTTTAGCTAACGACACGTTCTACAAAAGCTAAACTAGCAAGTTAGACTTCTCAGAACACTAAATAGAGTGCAACGGTCCACTTTGACGCTTTACGAATGCTCAATTCTGTCCGTAGACGAGCTTTTCAAGTTTTGTGCATTTTCAAACATAACTTGTTTTATTGGTATCTTTATCGAATGAAACATTCTACAAAAGCTAAACTATCAAGTTACACTTCTAGCGACACTAAATAGAGTACAACGGTGCACTTTGATGCTTTAGAAATGCTCAATTCTGTCCATAGATAAACTTTTCAAGTTTTGTGCAATTTGAAACATAACTTGGTCTACTGGTATCTTTCCCTAACGAAACGTTGTACGAAAGCTAAACTAGCAAGTTAGGCTGCTAAGAACGCTAAATAGAGTACAACGGTCCACTTTAATGCTTTGGGAATGCTCAACTCTGTACATAGATGAGCTCTTAAGGTTTTGTGCAATTTCAGGCATACGTTGGTCTATTGGCATCTTTACCTAACGAAACGTTGTATGAAAGCTAAACTAGCAAGTTAGACTTCTAAGAACACTAAATAGAGTGCAACGGTCCACTTTGATGCTTTACGAATACTCAATTCTGTCCATAGACGAGTTTTCAAGTTTTCTGCATTTTCAAACATAACTCGTTTTTTTGGCATCTTTATTGAATGAAACGTTGTACAAAAGCTAAACTAGCAAGTTACACTTCTAACGAAACTAAATAGAGTACAATAGTCCACTTTCATCCTTTAGGAATGCTCAATTCTGTACATAGACAAACTTTTCAAGTTTTGTGCAATTTGAAACATAACTCGGTCTACTGGCATCTTTACCTAACGAAACAGTGTACGAAAGCTAAACTAGCAAGTTAGACCTCTCAGAACACTAAATAGAGTACAACGGTCCACTTTGATGCTTTACGAATGCTCGATTCTGTCCATAGATAAGCTTTTCATTTTTTTTGCAATTTCAAACATAACTTGTTTTATTTGCATCTTTATCGAACGAAACGTTGTACCAAAGCTCAACTAGCAAGTTAGACTGCTAAGAACACTAAATAGAGTACAACGGTCCACTTTGATGCTTTGGGAATGCCCAATTCAGTCCATAGATGAGCTTTTAAGGTTTTGTGCAATTTCAAGCATGACTTGGCCTATTGGTATCTTTACCTAACGAAACATTGTACGAAAGCTAAACTAGCAAGTTAGACCTCTAAGAACACTAAATAGAGTACAACGGTCCACTTTGATGCTTTTCGAATGCTCAATTCTGTCTATAGACGAGCTTTTCATGTTTTGTGCATTTTGAAACATAACTTGTTTTATTGGCATCTTTATCAAACGAAACGTTGTACCAACGCTAAACTAGCAAGTTAGACTGCTAAGAAGACAGAATAGAGTACAACGGTCCACTTTGATGCTTTGGGAATGCTCAATTTTGTCCATAGATGAGCTTTTATGGTTTTGTGCAATTTCAAGGATGACTTGGCCTATTGGCATCTTTAGCTAACGACACGTTCTACAAAAGCTAAACTAGCAAGTTAGACTTCTCAGAACACTAAATAGAGTGCAACGGTCCACTTTGACGCTTTACGAATGCTCAATTCTGTCCGTAGACGAGCTTTTCAAGTTTTGTGCATTTTCAAACATAACTTGTTTTATTGGTATCTTTATCGAATGAAACATTCTACAAAAGCTAAACTATCAAGTTACACTTCTAGTGACACTAAATAGAGTACAACGGTCCACTTTGATGCTTTAGAAATGCTCAATTCTGTCCATAGATAAACTTTTCAAGTTTTGTGCAATTTGAAACATAACTTGGTCTACTGGTATCTTTCCCTAACGAAACGTTGTACGAAAGCTAAACTAGCAAGTTAGGCTGCTAAGAACGCTAAATAGAGTACAACGGTCCACTTTAATGCTTTGGGAATGCTCAACTCTGTACATAGATGAGCTCTTAAGGTTTTGTGCAATTTCAGGCATACGTTGGTCTATTGGCATCTTTACCTAACGAAACGTTGTATAAAAGCTAAACTAGCAAGTTAGACTTCTAAGAACACTAAATAGAGTGCAACGGTCCACTTTGATGCTTTACGAATACTCAATTCTGTCCATAGACGAGTTTTCAAGTTTTCTGCATTTTCAAACATAACTCCTTTTTTTGGCATCTTTATTGAATGAAACGTTGTACAAAAGCTAAACTAGCAAGTTACACTTCTAACGAAACTAAATAGAGTACAATAGTCCACTTTCATCCTTTAGGAATGCTCAATTCTGTCCATAGACAAACTTTTCAAGTTTTGTACAATTTGAAACATAACTTGGTCTACTGGTATCTTTCCCTAACGAAACGTTGTACGAAAGCTAAACTAGCAAGTTAGGCTGCTAAGAACACTAAATAGAGTACAACGGTCCACTTTGATGCTTTGGGAATGCTCAACTCTGTGCATAGATGAGCTTTTAAGGTTTTGTGCAATTTCAAGCATACCTTGGTCTATTGCCATCTTTACCTAACGAAACGTTGTACGAAAGCTAAACTAGCAAGTTACACTTCTAAGAACACTAAATAGAGTGCTACGGTCCACTTTGATGCTTTACGAATGCTCAATTCTGTCCATAGACGAGCTTTTCAAGTTTTGTGCATTTTCAAACATAACTTGTTTTATTGGCATCTTTATCGAACGAAACATTCTACAAAAGCTAAACTAGCAAGTTACACTTCTAACGACACTAAATAGAGTACAACGGTCCACTTTGATGCTTTAGGAATGCTCAATTCTGTCCATAGATAAACTTTTCAAGTTTTGTGCAATTTGAAACATAACTTGGTCTACTGGTATCTTTCCCTAACGAAACGTTGTACGAAAGCTAAACTAGCAAGTTAGGCTGCTAAGAACACTAAATAGAGTACAACGGTCCACTTTGATGATTTGGGAATGCTCAATTCAGTCCATAGATAAGCTTTTAAGGTTTTGTGCAATTTCAAGCATGACTTGGCCTATTGGTATCTTTACCTAACGAAACATTGTACGAAAGCTAAACTAGCAAGTTAGACCTCTAAGAACACTAAATAGAGTACAACGGTCCACTTTGATGCTTTACGAATGCTCAATTCTGTCTATAGACGAGCTTTTCATGTTTTGTGCATTTTGAAACATAACTTGCTTTATTGGCATCTTTATCAAACGAAACGTTGTACCAACGCTAAACTAGCAAGTTAGACTGCTAAGAAGACAGAATAGAGTACAACGGTCCACTTTGATGCTTTGGGAATGCTCAATTTTGTCCATAGATGAGCTTTTATGGTTTTGTGCAATTTCAAGGATGACTTGGCCTATTGGCATCTTTAGCTAACGACACGTTCTACAAAAGCTAAACTAGCAAGTTAGACTTCTCAGAACACTAAATAGAGTGCAACGGTCCACTTTGACGCTTTACGAATGCTCAATTCTGTCCGTAGACGAGCTTTTCAAGTTTTGTGCATTTTCAAACATAACTTGTTTTATTGGTATCTTTATCGAATGAAACATTCAACAAAAGCTAAACTATCAAGTTACACTTCTAGCGACACTAAATAGAGTACAACGGTCCACTTTGATGCTTTAGAAATGCTCAATTCTGTCCATAGATAAACTTTTCAAGTTTTGTGCAATTTGAAACATAACTTGGTCTACTGGTATCTTTCCCTAACGAAACGTTGTACGAAAGCTAAACTAGCAAGTTAGGCTGCTAAGAACGCTAAATAGAGTACAACGGTCCACTTTAATGCTTTGGGAATGCTCAACTCTGTACATAGATGAGCTCTTAAGGTTTTGTGCAATTTCAGGCATACGTTGGTCTATTGGCATCTTTACCTAACGAAACGTTGTATAAAAGCTAAACTAGCAAGTTAGACTTCTAAGAACACTAAATAGAGTGCAACGGTCCACTTTGATGCTTTACGAATACTCAATTCTGTCCATAGACGAGTTTTCAAGTTTTCTGCATTTTCAAACATAACTCCTTTTTTTGGCATCTTTATTGAATGAAACGTTGTACAAAAGCTAAACTAGCAAGTTACACTTCTAACGAAACTAAATAGAGTACAATAGTCCACTTTCATCCTTTAGGAATGCTCAATTCTGTCCATAGACAAACTTTTCAAGTTTTGTACAATTTGAAACATAACTTGGTCTACTGGTATCTTTCCCTAACGAAACGTTGTACGAAAGCTAAACTAGCAAGTTAGGCTGCTAAGAACACTAAATAGAGTACAACGGTCCACTTTGATGCTTTGGGAATGCTCAACTCTGTGCATAGATGAGCTTTTAAGGTTTTGTGCAATTTCAAGCATACCTTGGTCTATTGCCATCTTTACCTAACGAAACGTTGTACGAAAGCTAAACTAGCAAGTTACACTTCTAAGAACACTAAATAGAGTGCTACGGTCCACTTTGATGCTTTACGAATGCTCAATTCTGTCCATAGACGAGCTTTTCAAGTTTTGTGCATTTTCAAACATAACTTGTTTTATTGGCATCTTTATCGAACGAAACATTCTACAAAAGCTAAACTAGCAAGTTACACTTCTAACGACACTAAATAGAGTACAACGGTCCACTTTGATGCTTTAGGAATGCTCAATTCTGTCCATAGATAAACTTTTCAAGTTTTGTGCAATTTGAAACATAACTTGGTCTACTGGTATCTTTCCCTAACGAAACGTTGTACGAAAGCTAAACTAGCAAGTTAGGCTGCTAAGAACACTAAATAGAGTACAACGGTCCACTTTGATGATTTGGGAATGCTCAATTCAGTCCATAGATAAGCTTTTAAGGTTTTGTGCAATTTCAAGCATGACTTGGCCTATTGGTATCTTTACCTAACGAAACATTGTACGAAAGCTAAACTAGCAAGTTAGACCTCTAAGAACACTAAATAGAGTACAACGGTCCACTTTGATGCTTTACGAATGCTCAATTCTGTCTATAGACGAGCTTTTCATGTTTTGTGCATTTTGAAACATAACTTGCTTTATTGGCATCTTTATCAAACGAAACGTTGTACCAACGCTAAACTAGCAAGTTAGACTGCTAAGAAGACAGAATAGAGTACAACGGTCCACTTTGATGCTTTGGGAATGCTCAATTTTGTCCATAGATGAGCTTTTATGGTTTTGTGCAATTTCAAGGATGACTTGGCCTATTGGCATCTTTAGCTAACGACACGTTCTACAAAAGCTAAACTAGCAAGTTAGACTTCTCAGAACACTAAATAGAGTGCAACGGTCCACTTTGACGCTTTACGAATGCTCAATTCTGTCCGTAGACGAGCTTTTCAAGTTTTGTGCATTTTCAAACATAACTTGTTTTATTGGTATCTTTATCGAATGAAACATTCAACAAAAGCTAAACTATCAAGTTACACTTCTAGCGACACTAAATAGAGTACAACGGTCCACTTTGATGCTTTAGAAATGCTCAATTCTGTCCATAGATAAACTTTTCAAGTTTTGTGCAATTTGAAACATAACTTGGTCTACTGGTATCTTTCCCTAACGAAACGTTGTACGAAAGCTAAACTAGCAAGTTAGGCTGCTAAGAACGCTAAATAGAGTACAACGGTCCACTTTAATGCTTTGGGAATGCTCAACTCTGTACATAGATGAGCTCTTAAGGTTTTGTGCAATTTCAGGCATACGTTGGTCTATTGGCATCTTTACCTAACGAAACGTTGTATAAAAGCTAAACTAGCAAGTTAGACTTCTAAGAACACTAAATAGAGTGCAACGGTCCACTTTGATGCTTTACGAATACTCAATTCTGTCCATAGACGAGTTTTCAAGTTTTCTGCATTTTCAAACATAACTCCTTTTTTTGGCATCTTTATTGAATGAAACGTTGTACAAAAGCTAAACTAGCAAGTTACACTTCTAACGAAACTAAATAGAGTACAATAGTCCACTTTCATCCTTTAGGAATGCTCAATTCTGTCCATAGACAAACTTTTCAAGTTTTGTACAATTTGAAACATAACTTGGTCTACTGGTATCTTTCCCTAACGAAACGTTGTACGAAAGCTAAACTAGCAAGTTAGGCTGCTAAGAACACTAAATAGAGTACAACGGTCCACTTTGATGCTTTGGGAATGCTCAACTCTGTGCATAGATGAGCTTTTAAGGTTTTGTGCAATTTCAAGCATACCTTGGTCTATTGGCATCTTTACCTAACGAAACGTTGTACGAAAGCTAAACTAGCAAGTTACACTTCTAAGAACACTAAATAGAGTGCTACGGTCCACTTTGATGCTTTACGAATGCTCAATTCTGTCCATAGACGAGCTTTTCAAGTTTTGTGCATTTTCAAACATAACTTGTTTTATTGGCATCTTTATCGAACGAAACATTCTACAAAAGCTAAACTAGCAAGTTACACTTCTAACGACACTAAATAGAGTACAACGGTCCACTTTGATGCTTTAGGAATGCTCAATTCTGTCCATAGATAAACTTTTCAAGTTTTGTGCAATTTGAAACATAACTTGGTCTACTGGTATCTTTCCCTAACGAAACGTTGTACGAAAGCTAAACTAGCAAGTTAGGCTGCTAAGAACACTAAATAGAGTACAACGGTCCACTTTGATGATTTGGGAATGCTCAATTCAGTCCATAGATAAGCTTTTAAGGTTTTGTGCAATTTCAAGCATGACTTGGCCTATTGGTATCTTTACCTAACGAAACATTGTACGAAAGCTAAACTAGCAAGTTAGACCTCTAAGAACACTAAATAGAGTACAACGGTCCACTTTGATGCTTTACGAATACTCAATTCTGTCTATAGACGAGCTTTTCATGTTTTGTGCATTTTGAAACATAACTTGCTTTATTGGCATCTTTATCAAACGAAACGTTGTACCAACGCTAAACTAGCAAGTTAGACTGCTAAGAAGACAGAATAGAGTACAACGGTCCACTTTGATGCTTTGGGAATGCTCAATTTTGTCCATAGATGAGCTTTTATGGTTTTGTGCAATTTCAAGGATGACTTGGCCTATTGGCATCTTTAGCTAATGACACGTTCTACAAAAGCTAAACTAGCAAGTTAGACTTCTCAGAACACTAAATAGTGTGCAACGGTCCACTTTGACGCTTTACGAATGCTCAATTCTGTCCGTAGACGAGCTTTTCAAGTTTTGTGCATTTTCAAACATAACTTGTTTTATTGGTATCTTTATCGAATGAAACATTCAACAAAAGCTAAACTATCAAGTTACACTTCTAGCGACACTAAATAGAGTACAACGGTCCACTTTGATGCTTTAGAAATGCTCAATTCTGTCCATAGATAAACTTTTCAAGTTTTGTGCAATTTGAAACATAACTTGGTCTACTGGTATCTTTCCCTAACGAAACGTTGTACGAAAGCTAAACTAGCAAGTTAGGCTGCTAAGAACGCTAAATAGAGTACAACGGTCCACTTTAATGCTTTGGGAATGCTCAACTCTGTACATAGATGAGCTCTTAAGGTTTTGTGCAATTTCAGGCATACGTTGGTCTATTGGCATCTTTACCTAACGAAACGTTGTATAAAAGCTAAACTAGCAAGTTAGACTTATAAGAACACTAAATAGAGTGCAACAGTCCACTTTGATGCTTTACGAATACTCAATTCTGTCCATAGACGAGTTTTCAAGTTTTCTGCATTTTCAAACATAACTCCTTTTTTTGGCATCTTTATTGAATGAAACGTTGTACAAAAGCTAAACTAGCAAGTTACACTTCTAACGAAACTAAATAGAGTACAATAGTCCACTTTCATCCTTTAGGAATGCTCAATTCTGTCCATAGACAAACTTTTCAAGTTTTGTACAATTTGAAACATAACTTGGTCTACTGGTATCTTTCCCTAACGAAACGTTGTACGAAAGCTAAACTAGCAAGTTAGGCTGCTAAGAACACTAAATAGAGTACAACGGTCCACTTTGATGCTTTGGGAATGCTCAACTCTGTGCATAGATGAGCTTTTAAGGTTTTGTGCAATTTCAAGCATACCTTGGTCTATTGGCATCTTTACCTAACGAAACGTTGTACGAAAGCTAAACTAGCAAGTTACACTTCTAAGAACACTAAATAGAGTGCTACGGTCCACTTTGATGCTTTACGAATGCTCAATTCTGTCCATAGACGAGCTTTTCAAGTTTTGTGCATTTTCAAACATAACTTGTTTTATTGGCATCTTTATCGAACGAAACATTCTACAAAAGCTAAACTAGCAAGTTACACTTCTAACGACACTAAATAGAGTACAACGGTCCACTTTGATGCTTTAGGAATGCTCAATTCTGTCCATAGATAAACTTTTCAAGTTTTGTGCAATTTGAAACATAACTTGGTCTACTGGTATCTTTCCCTAACGAAACATTGTACGAAAGCTAAACTAGCAAGTTAGGCTGCTAAGAACACTAAATAGAGTACAACGGTCCACTTTGATGATTTGGGAATGCTCAATTCAGTCCATAGATAAGCTTTTAAGGTTTTGTGCAATTTCAAGCATGACTTGGCCTATTGGTATCTTTACCTAACGAAACATTGTACGAAAGCTAAACTAGCAAGTTAGACCTCTAAGAACACTAAAGAGAGTACAACGGTCCACTTTGATGCTTTACGAATGCTCAATTCTGTCTATAGACGAGCTTTTCATGTTTTGTGCATTTTGAAACATAAATTGCTTTATTGGCATCTTTATCAAACGAAACGTTGTACCAACGCTAAACTAGCAAGTTAGACTGCTAAGAAGACAGAATAGAGTACAACGGTCCACTTTGATGCTTTGGGAATGCTCAATTTTGTCCATAGATGAGCTTTTATGGTTTTGTGCAATTTCAAGGATGACTTGGCCTATTGGCATCTTTAGCTAACGACACGTTCTACAAAAGCTAAACTAGCAAGTTAGACTTCTCAGAACACTAAATAGAGTGCAACGGTCCACTTTGACGCTTTACGAATGCTCAATTCTGTCCGTAGACGAGCTTTTCAAGTTTTGTGCATTTTCAAACATAACTTGTTTTATTGGTATCTTTATCGAATGAAACATTCAACAAAAGCTAAACTATCAAGTTACACTTCTAGCGACACTAAATAGAGTACAACGGTCCACTTTGATGCTTTAGAAATGCTCAATTCTGTCCATAGATAAACTTTTCAAGTTTTGTGCAATTTGAAACATAACTTGGTCTACTGGTATCTTTCCCTAACGAAACGTTGTACGAAAGCTAAACTAGCAAGTTAGGCTGCTAAGAACGCTAAATAGAGTACAACGGTCCACTTTAATGCTTTGGGAATGCTCAACTCTGTACATAGATGAGCTCTTAAGGTTTTGTGCAATTTCAGGCATACGTTGGTCTATTGGCATCTTTACCTAACGAAACGTTGTATAAAAGCTAAACTAGCAAGTTAGACTTCTAAGAACACTAAATAGAGTGCAACGGTCCACTTTGATGCTTTACGAATACTCAATTCTGTCCATAGACGAGTTTTCAAGTTTTCTGTATTTTCAAACATAACTCCTTTTTTTGGCATCTTTATTGAATGAAACGTTGTACAAAAGCTAAACTAGCAAGTTACACTTCTAACGAAACTAAATAGAGTACAATAGTCCAGTTTCATCCTCTAGGAATGCTCAATTCTGTCCATAGACAAACTTTTCAAGTTTTGTACAATTTGAAACATAACTTGGTCTACTGGTATCTTTCCCTAACGAAACGTTGTACGAAAGCTAAACTAGCAAGTTAGGCTGCTAAGAACACTAAATAGAGTACAACGGTCCACTTTGATGCTTTGGGAATGCTCAACTCTGTGCATAGATGAGCTTTTAAGGTTTTGTGCAATTTCAAGCATACCTTGGTCTATTGGCATCTTTACCTAACGAAACGTTGTACGAAAGCTAAACTAGCAAGTTACACTTCTAAGAACACTAAATAGAGTGCTACGGTCCACTTTGATGCTTTACGAATGCTCAATTCTGTCCATAGACGAGCTTTTCAAGTTTTGTGCATTTTCAAACATAACTTGTTTTATTGGCATCTTTATCGAACGAAACATTCTACAAAAGCTAAACTAGCAAGTTACACTTCTAACGACACTAAATAGAGTACAACGGTCCACTTTGATGCTTTAGGAATGCTCAATTCTGTCCATAGATAAACTTTTCAAGTTTTGTGCAATTTGAAACATAACTTGGTCTACTGGTATCTTTCCCTAACGAAACGTTGTACGAAAGCTAAACTCGCACGTTAGACTTCTAAGAACACAAATTAGAGTACAACGGTCCACTTTGATGCTTTGGGAATGCTCAACTCTGTGCATAGATGAGCTTTTAAGGTTTTGTGCAATTTCAAGCATACCTTGGTCTATTGGCATCTTTACCTAACGAAACGTTGTACGAAAGCTAAACTAGCAAGTTACACTTCTAAGAACACTAAATAGAGTGCTACGGTCCACTTTGATGCTTTACGAATGCTCAATTCTGTCCATAGACGAGCTTTTCAAGTTTTGTGCATTTTCAAACATAACTTGTTTTATTGGCATCTTTATCGAACGAAACATTCTACAAAAGCTAAACTAGCAAGTTACACTTCTAACGACACTAAATAGAGTACAACGGTCCACTTTGATGCTTTAGGAATGCTCAATTCTGTCCATAGATAAACTTTTCAAGTTTTGTGCAATTTGAAACATAACTTGGTCTACTGGTATCTTTCCCTAACGAAACGTTGTACGAAAGCTAAACTAGCAAGTTAGGCTGCTAAGAACACTAAATAGAGTACAACGGTCCACTTTGATGATTTGGGAATGCTCAATTCAGTCCATAGATAAGCTTTTAAGGTTTTGTGCAATTTCAAGCATGACTTGGCCTATTGGTATCTTTACCTAACGAAACATTGTACGAAAGCTAAACTAGCAAGTTAGACCTCTAAGAACACTAAATAGAGTACAACGGTCCACTTTGATGCTTTACGAATGCTCAATTCTGTCTATAGACGAGCTTTTCATGTTTTGTGCATTTTGAAACATAACTTGCTTTATTGGCATCTTTATCAAACGAAACGTTGTACCAACGCTAAACTAGCAAGTTAGACTGCTAAGAAGACAGAATAGAGTACAACGGTCCACTTTGATGCTTTGGGAATGCTCAATTTTGTCCATAGATGAGCTTTTATGGTTTTGTGCAATTTCAAGGATGACTTGGCCTATTGGCATCTTTAGCTAACGACACGTTCTACAAAAGCTAAACTAGCAAGTTAGACTTCTCAGAACACTAAATAGAGTGCAACGGTCCACTTTGACGCTTTACGAATGCTCAATTCTGTCCGTAGACGAGCTTTTCAAGTTTTGTGCATTTTCAAACATAACTTGTTTTATTGGTATCTTTATCGAATGAAACATTCAACAAAAGCTAAACTATCAAGTTACACTTCTAGCGACACTAAATAGAGTACAACGGTCCACTTTGATGCTTTAGAAATGCTCAATTCTGTCCATAGATAAACTTTTCAAGTTTTGTGCAATTTGAAACATAACTTGGTCTACTGGTATCTTTCCCTAACGAAACGTTGTACGAAAGCTAAACTAGCAAGTTAGGCTGCTAAGAACGCTAAATAGAGTACAACGGTCCACTTTAATGCTTTGGGAATGCTCAACTCTGTACATAGATGAGCTCTTAAGGTTTTGTGCAATTTCAGGCATACGTTGGTCTATTGGCATCTTTACCTAACGAAACGTTGTATAAAAGCTAAACTAGCAAGTTAGACTTCTAAGAACACTAAATAGAGTGCAACGGTCCACTTTGATGCTTTACGAATACTCAATTCTGTCCATAGACGAGTTTTCAAGTTTTCTGCATTTTCAAACATAACTCCTTTTTTTGGCATCTTTATTGAATGAAACGTTGTACAAAAGCTAAACTAGCAAGTTACACTTCTAACGAAACTAAATAGAGTACAATAGTCCACTTTCATCCTTTAGGAATGCTCAATTCTGTCCATAGACAAACTTTTCAAGTTTTGTACAATTTGAAACATAACTTGGTCTACTGGTATCTTTCCCTAACGAAACGTTGTACGAAAGCTAAACTAGCAAGTTAGGCTGCTAAGAACACTAAATAGAGTACAACGGTCCACTTTGATGCTTTGGGAATGCTCAACTCTGTCCATAGATGAGCTTTTAAGGTTTTGTGCAATTTCAAGCATAACTTGGTCTATTGGCATCTTTACCCAACGAAACGTTGTACGAAAGCTAAACTAGCAAGTTAGACTTCAAAGAACACTAAATAGAGTACAACAGTCCACTTTGATGCTTTACGAATGCTCAATTCTGTCCGTAGACGAGCTTTTCAAGTTTTGTGCATTTTCAAACATAACTTGTTTTATTAGCATCTTTATAGAATGAAACATTGTACAAAAGCTAAACTAGCAAGTTAGACTGCTAAGAACACAAAATAGAGTACAACGATCCACTTTGATGCTTTGGGAAAGCTCAAGTCTATCCATAGATAAGCTTTTAAGGTTTTGTGCAATTTCAAGCATAACTTGGTCTATCGAATCTTTACCTAACGAAACGTTGTACGAAAGCTAAACTAGCAAGTTAGACTTCTAAGAACACTAAATAGAGTACAACGGTCCACTTTGATGCTTTAGGAATGCTCAATTCTGTCCATAGACAAACTTTTCAAGTTTTGTACAATTTGAAACATAACTTCGTCTACTGGTATCTTTCCCTAACGAAACGTTGTACGAAAGCTAAACTAGCTAGTTAGGCCGCAAAAACACTAAATAGAGTACAATGGTTCACTTTGATGTTTTGGGAATGCTCAATTATGTCCATAGATGAGCATTTAAGGTTTTGTGCAATTTCAAGCATCACTTGGCCTATTGGCATCTTCACCTGACGATACGTTGCATGAAAGCTAAACTAGCAAGTTAGACGTCTAAGAACACTAAATAGAGTACAATGATCCATTTTGATGCTTTAGGAATGCTTAATTCTGTCCATAGAAGAGCTTTTGAAGTTTTGTGCAATTTCAAGCATAACTTAGTCTACTGGCATCTTTACCTAACGAAACATTGTACGAAAGCTAAACTAGCAAGTTAGACTGCTAAGAACACTAAATAGAGTACAACGGTCTACTTTGATGCTTTGGGAATGCTCACTTCTGTCCATAGATGAGCTTTTAAGGTTTTGTGCAATTTCAAGCATCACTTGGCCTATTGCTATCTTTACCTAACGACACATTGTACGAAAGCTAAACTAGCAAGTTAGACCTCTAAGAACACTAAATAGAGTACCACGGTCCAATTTGATGCTTTACGAATGCTCAATTCTGTCTATATACGAGCTTTTCATGTTTTGTGCATTTTGAAACATAACTTGTTTTATTGGCATCTTTATCAAACGAAACGTTGTACCAACGCTAAACTAGCAAGTTAGACTGCTAAGAAGACAGAATAGAGTACAACGGTCCACTTTGATGCTTTGGTAATGCTCAATTCTGTCCATAGATGAGCTTTTATGGTTTTGTGCAATTTCAAGCATGACTTGGCCTATTAGCATCTTTAGCTAACGACACGTTCTACGAAAGCTAAACTAGCAAGTTAGACTTCTAAGAACACTAAATAGAGTGCAACGGTCCACTTTGATGCTTTACGAATGCTCAATTCTGTCCGTAGACGAGCTTTTCAAGTTTTGTGCATTTTCAAACATAACTTGTTTTATTGGCATCTTTATCGAATGAAACATTCTACAAAAGCTAAACTAGCAAGTTACACTTCTAACGACACTAAATAGAGTACAACGGTCCACTTTGATTCTTTAGAAATGCTCAATTCTGTCCATAGATAAACTTTTCAAGTTTTGTGCAATTTGAAACATAACTTGGTCTACTGGTATCTTTCCCTAACGAAACGTTGTACGAAAGCTAAACTAGCAAGTTAGGCTGCTAAGAACACTAAATAGAGTACAACGGTCCACTTTGATGTTTTGGGAATGCTCAACTCTGTCCATAGATGAGCTTCTAAGGTTTTGTGCAATTTCAAGCATACGTTGGTCTATTGGCATCTTTACCTAACGAAACGTTGTATGAAAGCTAAACTAGCAAGTTAGACTTCTAAGAACACTAAATAGAGTGCAACGGTCTACTTTGATGCTTTACGAATACTCAATTCTGTCCATAGACGAGTTTTCAAGTTTTGTGCATTTTCAAACATAACTTGTTTTTTTGGCATCTTTATTAATTGAAACGTTGTACAAAAACTAAACTAGCAAGTTACACTTCTAACGAAACTAAATAGAGTACAATAGTCCACTTTCGTCCTTTTGGAATGCTCAATTCTGTCCATAGACAAACTTTTCAAGTTTTGTGCAAATTTAAACATAACTTGGTCTACTGGTATCTTTCCCTAACGAAACGTTGTACGAAAGCTAAACTAGCAAGTTAGGCTGCTAAGAACACTAAATAGAGTACAACGGTCCACTTTGATGCTTTGGGAATGCTCAACTCTGTCCATCGATGAGCTCTTAAGGTTTTGTGCAATTTCAAGCATGACTTGGCCTATTGGTATCTTTACCTAACGAAACATTGTACGAAAGCTAAACTAGCAAGTTAGACCTCTAAGAACACTAAATAGAGTACAACGGTCCACTTTGATGCTTTACGAATGCTCAATTCTGTCTATAGACGAGCTTTTCATGTTTTGTGCATTTTGAAACATAACTTGCTTTATTGGCATCTTTATCAAACGAAACGTTGTACCAACGCTAAACTAGCAAGTTAGACTGCTAAGAAGACAGAATAGAGTACAACGGTCCACTTTGATGCTTTGGGAATGCTCAATTTTGTCCATAGATGAGCTTTTATGGTTTTGTGCAATTTCAAGGATGACTTGGCCTATTGGCATCTTTAGCTAACGACACGTTCTACAAAAGCTAAACTAGCAAGTTAGACTTCTCAGAACACTAAATAGAGTGCAACGGTCCACTTTGACGCTTTACGAATGCTCAATTCTGTCCGTAGACGAGCTTTTCAAGTTTTGTGCATTTTCAAACATAACTTGTTTTATTGGTATCTTTATCGAATGAAACATTCAACAAAAGCTAAACTATCAAGTTACACTTCTAGCGACACTAAATAGAGTACAACGGTCCACTTTGATGCTTTAGAAATGCTCAATTCTGTCCATAGATAAACTTTTCAAGTTTTGTGCAATTTGAAACATAACTTGGTCTACTGGTATCTTTCCCTAACGAAACGTTGTACGAAAGCTAAACTAGCAAGTTAGGCTGCTAAGAACGCTAAATAGAGTACAACGGTCCACTTTAATGCTTTGGGAATGCTCAACTCTGTACATAGATGAGCTCTTAAGGTTTTGTGCAATTTCAGGCATACGTTGGTCTATTGGCATCTTTACCTAACGAAACGTTGTATAAAAGCTAAACTAGCAAGTTAGACTTCTAAGAACACTAAATAGAGTGCAACGGTCCACTTTGATGCTTTACGAATACTCAATTCTGTCCATAGACGAGTTTTCAAGTTTTCTGCATTTTCAAACATAACTCCTTTTTTTGGCATCTTTATTGAATGAAACGTTGTACAAAAGCTAAACTAGCAAGTTACACTTCTAACGAAACTAAATAGAGTACAATAGTCCACTTTCATCCTTTAGGAATGCTCAATTCTGTCCATAGACAAACTTTTCAAGTTTTGTACAATTTGAAACATAACTTGGTCTACTGGTATCTTTCCCTAACGAAACGTTGTACGAAAGCTAAACTAGCAAGTTAGGCTGCTAAGAACACTAAATAGAGTACAACGGTCCACTTTGATGCTTTGGGAATGCTCAACTCTGTCCATAGATGAGCTTTTAAGGTTTTGTGCAATTTCAAGCATAACTTGGTCTATTGGCATCTTTACCCAACGAAACGTTGTACGAAAGCTAAACTAGCAAGTTAGACTTCAAAGAACACTAAATAGAGTACAACAGTCCACTTTGATGCTTTACGAATGCTCAATTCTGTCCGTAGACGAGCTTTTCAAGTTTTGTGCATTTTCAAACATAACTTGTTTTATTAGCATCTTTATAGAATGAAACATTGTACAAAAGCTAAACTAGCAAGTTAGACTGCTAAGAACACAAAATAGAGTACAACGATCCACTTTGATGCTTTGGGAAAGCTCAAGTCTATCCATAGATAAGCTTTTAAGGTTTTGTGCAATTTCAAGCATAACTTGGTCTATCGAATCTTTACCTAACGAAACGTTGTACGAAAGCTAAACTAGCAAGTTAGACTTCTAAGAACACTAAATAGAGTACAACGGTCCACTTTGATGCTTTAGGAATGCTCAATTCTGTCCATAGACAAACTTTTCAAGTTTTGTACAATTTGAAACATAACTTCGTCTACTGGTATCTTTCCCTAACGAAACGTTGTACGAAAGCTAAACTAGCTAGTTAGGCCGCAAAAACACTAAATAGAGTACAATGGTTCACTTTGATGTTTTGGGAATGCTCAATTATGTCCATAGATGAGCATTTAAGGTTTTGTGCAATTTCAAGCATCACTTGGCCTATTGGCATCTTCACCTGACGATACGTTGCATGAAAGCTAAACTAGCAAGTTAGACGTCTAAGAACACTAAATAGAGTACAATGATCCATTTTGATGCTTTAGGAATGCTTAATTCTGTCCATAGAAGAGCTTTTGAAGTTTTGTGCAATTTCAAGCATAACTTAGTCTACTGGCATCTTTACCTAACGAAACATTGTACGAAAGCTAAACTAGCAAGTTAGACTGCTAAGAACACTAAATAGAGTACAACGGTCTACTTTGATGCTTTGGGAATGCTCACTTCTGTCCATAGATGAGCTTTTAAGGTTTTGTGCAATTTCAAGCATCACTTGGCCTATTGCTATCTTTACCTAACGACACATTGTACGAAAGCTAAACTAGCAAGTTAGACCTCTAAGAACACTAAATAGAGTACCACGGTCCAATTTGATGCTTTACGAATGCTCAATTCTGTCTATATACGAGCTTTTCATGTTTTGTGCATTTTGAAACATAACTTGTTTTATTGGCATCTTTATCAAACGAAACGTTGTACCAACGCTAAACTAGCAAGTTAGACTGCTAAGAAGACAGAATAGAGTACAACGGTCCACTTTGATGCTTTGGTAATGCTCAATTCTGTCCATAGATGAGCTTTTATGGTTTTGTGCAATTTCAAGCATGACTTGGCCTATTAGCATCTTTAGCTAACGACACGTTCTACGAAAGCTAAACTAGCAAGTTAGACTTCTAAGAACACTAAATAGAGTGCAACGGTCCACTTTGATGCTTTACGAATGCTCAATTCTGTCCGTAGACGAGCTTTTCAAGTTTTGTGCATTTTCAAACATAACTTGTTTTATTGGCATCTTTATCGAATGAAACATTCTACAAAAGCTAAACTAGCAAGTTACACTTCTAACGACACTAAATAGAGTACAACGGTCCACTTTGATTCTTTAGAAATGCTCAATTCTGTCCATAGATAAACTTTTCAAGTTTTGTGCAATTTGAAACATAACTTGGTCTACTGGTATCTTTCCCTAACGAAACGTTGTACGAAAGCTAAACTAGCAAGTTAGGCTGCTAAGAACACTAAATAGAGTACAACGGTCCACTTTGATGTTTTGGGAATGCTCAACTCTGTCCATAGATGAGCTTCTAAGGTTTTGTGCAATTTCAAGCATACGTTGGTCTATTGGCATCTTTACCTAACGAAACGTTGTATGAAAGCTAAACTAGCAAGTTAGACTTCTAAGAACACTAAATAGAGTGCAACGGTCTACTTTGATGCTTTACGAATACTCAATTCTGTCCATAGACGAGTTTTCAAGTTTTGTGCATTTTCAAACATAACTTTTTTTTTGGCATCTTTATTGAATGAAACGTTGTTCAAAAGCTAAACTAGCAAGTTACACTTCTAACGAAACTAAATAGAGTACAATAGTCCACTTTCATCCTTTAGGAATGCTCAATTCTGTCCATAGACAAACTTTTCAAGTTTTGCGCAATTTTAAACATAACTTGGTCTACTGGTATCTTTAACTAACGAAACGTTATACGAAAGCTAAACTCGCATGTTAGACTGCTAAGAACACTAAATAGAGTACAACGGTCCACTTTGATGCTTTGGGAATGCTCAATTCTATCCATAGATGAGCTTTTAAGGTTTCGTGCAATTTCAAGCATAACTTGGTCTATTGGCATCTTTACCTAACGAAACGTTGTACGAAAGCTAAACTAGCAAGTTAGACCTCTAAGAACACTAAATAGAGTACAACGGTCCACTTTGATGCTTTACGAATGCTCAATTCTGTCCATAGACGAGCTTTTCAAGTTTTGTGCATTTTCAAACATAACTTGTTTTATTGGCATCTTTATCGAACGAAACATTCTACAAAAACGAAACTAGCAAGTTACACTTCTAACGACACTAAATAGAGTACAACGGTCCACTTTGATGCTTTAGGAATGCTCAATTCTGTCCATAGATAAAATTTTCAAATTTTGTGCAATTTGAAACATAAATTGTTCTACTGGTATCTTTACCTAACGAAACGTTGTACGAAAGCTAAACTAGCAAGTTAGGCCGCTAAGAACACTAAATAGAGTACAACGGTTCACTTTGATGCTTTGGGAATGCTCAATTCTGTCCATAGATGAGCTTTTAAGGTTTTGTGCAATTTCAAGCATAACTTCGTCTATTGGCATCTCCACCTAACGATACGTTGCACGAAAGCTAAACTAGCAAGTTAGACGTCTAAGAACACTAAATAGAGTACAACGATCCACTTTGATGCTTTAGGAATGCTCAATTCTGTCCATAGATGAGCTTTTGAGGTTTTGTGCAATTTCAAGCATAACTTAGTCTACTGGCATCTTTACCTAACGAAACATTGTACGAAAACTAAACTAGCAAGTTAGACCTCTAAGAACACTAAAAAGAGTACAACGGTCCACTTTGATGCTTTACGAATGCTCGATTCTGTAAATAGATAAGCTTTTCATATTTTGGACATTTTCAAACATAACTAGTTTTATTGGCATCTTTATCGAACGAAACGTTGTACCAAAGCTAAACTAGCAAGTTAGACTGCTAAGAACACTAAATAGAGTACAATGGTCCACTTTGATGCTTTGGGAATGCTCAATTCTGTCCATAGATGAGCTTTTAAGGTTTTGTGCAATTTCAAGCATGACTTGGCCTATTGGCATCTTTACCTAACGAAACATTGTACGAAAGCTAAACTAGCAAGTTAGACCTCTAAGAACACTAAATAGAGTACAACGGTCCACTTTGATGCTTTAGGAATGCTCAATTCTGTCCATAGATAAACTTTTCAAATTTTGTGCAATTTGAAACATAAATTGTTCTACTGGTATCTTTAACTAACGAAACGTTATACGAAAGCTAAACTCGCATGTTAGACTGCTAAGAACACTAAATAGAGTACAACGGTCACCTTTGATGATTTGGGAATGCTCAATTCTGTCCATAGACAAACTTTTCAAGTTTTGTGCAATTTGAAACATAACTTGTTCTACTGGTATCTTTCCCTAACGAAACGTTGTACGAAAGCTAAACTAGCAAGTTAGGCCGCAAAGAACACTAAATAGAGTACAACGGTTCACTTTGATGCTTTGGGAATGCTCAATTCTGTCCATAGATGAGCTTTTAAGGTTTTGTGCAATTTCAAGCATAACTTCGTCTATTGGCATCTTCACCTAACGATACGTTCCACGAAAGCTAAACTAGCAAGTTAGACGTCTAAGAACACTAAATAGAGTACAACGATCCACTTTGATGCTTTAGGAATGCTCAATTCTGTCCATAGATGAGCTTTTGAGGTTTTGTGCAATTTCAAGCATAACTTAGTCTACTGGCATCTTTACCTAACGAAACATTGTACGAAAGCTAAACTAGCAAGGTAGACCTCTAAGAACACTAAATAGAGTACAACGGTCCACTTTGATGCTTTAGGAATGCTCAATTCTGTCCATAGACAAACTTTTCAAGTTTTGTGCAATTTGAAACATAAGTTGGTGTACTGGTATCTTTAACCAATGAAACGTTATACGAAAGCTAAACTCGCATGTTAGACTGCTAAGAACACTAAATAGAGTACAGCGGTCCACTTTGATGCTTTGGGAATGCTCAATTCTATCCATAGATGAGCTTTTAAGGTTTTGTGCAATTTCAAGCATCACTTGGTCTATTGGCATCTTTACCTAACGAAACGTTGTACGAAAGCTAAACTAGCAAGTTAGACCTTTAAGAACACTAAATGGAGTACAACGGTCCACTTTGATGCTTTACGAATGCTCAATTCTGTTCATAGACGAGCTTTTCAAGTTTTGTACATTTTCAAACATAACTTGTTTTGTTGGCATATTTATGGAACGAAACATTCTACAAAAGCTAAACTAGAAAGTTACACTTCTAACGATACTAAATAGAGTACAATGGTCCACTTTGATACTTTAGGAATGCTCAATTCTCTCCATAGACAAACTTTTCAACTTTTGTGCAATTTGAAACATAACTTGTTCTATTGGTATCTTTAACTAACGAAACGTTATACAAAAGCTAAACTCGCATGTTAGACTGCTAAGAACACTAAATAGAGTACAACGGTCACCTTTGATGCTTTGGGAATGCTCAATTCTATCCATAGATGAGCGTTTCAGGTTTTGTGCAATTTCAAGCATAACTTGGTCTTATGGCATCTTTACCCAACGAAACGTTGTACGAAAGCTAAACTAGCAAGTTAGACTTCAAAGAACACTAAATAGAGTACAACAGTCCACTTTGATGCTTTACGAATGCTCAATTCTGTCCATAGACGAGCTTTTGAAGTTTTGTGCATTTTCAAACATAACTTGTTTTATTGGCATCTTTATAGAACGAAACATTGTACAAAAGCTAAACTAGCAAGTTAGACTGCTAAGAACACCAAATAGAGTACAACGATCCACTTTGATGCTTTGGGAAAGCTCAATTCTGTCCATAGATGAGCTTTTAAGGTTTTGTGCAATTTCAAGCGTAACTTGGTCTATTGAATCTTTACCTAACGAAAAGTTGTACGAAAGCTAAACTAGAAATTTAGACTTCTAAGAACACTAAATAGAGTACAACGGTCCACTTTGATGCTTTAGTAATGCTCAATTCCGTCCATAGACAAACTTTTCAAGTTTTGTGTAATTTGAAACATAACTTCGTCTACTGGTATCTTTCCCTAACGAAACGTTGTACGAAAGCTAAACTAGCGAGTTAGGCCGCTAAGAACACTAAATAGAGTACAACGGTTCACTTTGATGCTTTGGGAATGCTCAATTCTGTCCATAGATGAGCATTTAAGGTTTTGTGCAATTTCAAGCATAACTTGGTCTGTTGGCATCTTCACCTAACGATACGTTGCACGAAAGCTAAACTAGCAAGTTAGACGTCTAAGAACACTAAATAGAGTACAACGGTCCACTTTGGTGCTTTCGGAATGCTCAATTCTATCCATAGATGAGCTTTTAAGGTTTTGTGCAATTTCAAGCATAACTTGGTCTATTGGCATCTTTACCTAACGAAACATTGTACGAAAGCTAAACGAGCAAGTTAGACTTGTAAGAACACTAAATAGAGTGCAACGGTCCACTTTGATGCTTTACGAATGCTCAATTCTGTCCACAGACGAGTTTTGAACTTTTGTGCATTTTCAAGCATAACTTGTTTTATTGGCATCTGTATTGAATGAAACATTGTACAAAAGCTAAACTAGCAAGTTACACTTCTAACGAAACTAAAGAGAGTACAACGGTACACTTTGATCCTTTAGGAATGCTCAATTCTGTCCATAGACAAACTTTTCAAGTTTTGTGCATATTGAAACATAACTTGGTCTACTGGTATCCTTAACTAACAAAACGTTATACGAAAGCTAAACTCGCATGTTAGACTGCTAAGAACACTAAATAGAGTACAACAGTTCACTTTGATGCTTTGGGAATGCTCAATTCTATCCATAGATGAGCTTTTAAGGTTTTGTGCAATTTCAAGCATAACTTGGTCTATTGGCATCTTTACCTAACGAAACGTTGTACGAAAGCTAAACTAGCAAGTTAGAGCTCTAAGAACACTAAATAGAGTACAACGGTCCACTTTGATGCTTTACGAATGCTCAATTCTGTCCATAGACGAGCTTTTCAAGTTTTGTGCATTTTCAAACATAACTTGTTTTATTGGCATCTTTATCGAATGAAACATTCTACAAATGATAAACTAGAAAGTTACACTTCTAACGATACTAAATAGAGTACAACGGTCCAGTTTGACGCATTGGGAATGCTCAATTTTGTCCATAGACAAACTTTTCAAGTTTTGTGCAATTTGAAACATAACTTGCTCTATTGGCATCTTTACCTAACGAAACGTTGTACAAAAGCGAAACGAGCAAATTAGACTTCTAAAAACACTAAATAGAGTGCAACGGTCCACTTTGATGCTTTACGAATGGTCAATTCTGTCCATAGACGAGTTTTCAACTTTTGTGCATTTTCAAACATAACCTGTTTTATTGGCATCTTTATTGAATGAAACATCGTACAAAAGCTAAACTAGCAAGTTACACTTCTAATGAAACTAAAGAGAGTGCAACGGTCCACTTTGATCCTTTAGGAATGCTCAATTCTGTCCATAGACAAACTTTTCAAGTTTTGTGCAATTTGAAACATAACTTGGTCTACTGGTATCTTTAACTAACGAAACGTTATACGAAAGCTAAACTCGCATGTTAGACTGCTAAGAACACCAAATAGAGTACAACGATCCACTTTTATGCTTTGGGAAAGCTCAATTCTGTCCATAGATGAGCTTTTAAGGTTTTGTGCAATTTCAAGCATAACTTGGTCTATTGAATCTTTACCTAACGAAACGTTGTACGAAAGCTAAACTAGCAAGTTAGACTTCTAAGAACACTAAATAGAGTACAACGGTCCACTTTGATGCTTTAGGAATGCTCAATTCTGTCCATAGACAAACTTTTCAAGTTTTGTGCAATTTGAAACATAACTTGGTCTACTGGTATCTTTCCCTAACGAAACGTTGTACAAAAGCTAAACTAGCAAGTTAGGCCGCTAAGAACACTAAATAAAGTACAACGGTTCACTTTGATGCTTTGGGAATGCTGAATTCTGTCCATAGATGAGCATTTAAGGTTTTGTGCAATTTCAAGCATAACTTGGTCTGTTGGGATCTTCACCTAACGATACGTTGCACGAAAGCTAAACTAGCAAGTTAGACGTCTAAGAACACCAAATAGAGTACAATGATCCACTTTGATGCTTTAGGAATGCTTAATTCTGTCCATAGATGAGCTTTTGAGGTTTTGTGCAATTTCAAGCATAACTTAGTCTACTGGCATCTTTACCTAACGAAACATTGTACGAAAGCTAAACTAGCAAGGTAGACCTCTAAGAACACTAAATAGAGTACAACGGTCCACTTTGATGCTTTAGGAATGCTCAATTCTGTCCATAGACAAACTTTTCAAGTTTTGTGCAATTTGAAACATAAGTTGGTGTACTGGTATCTTTAACCAATGAAACGTTATACGAAAGCTAAACTCGCATGTTAGACTGCTAAGAACACTAAATAGAGTACAGCGGTCCACTTTGATGCTTTGGGAATGCTCAATTCTATCCATAGATGAGCTTTTAAGGTTTTGTGCAATTTCAAGCATCACTTGGTCTATTGGCATCTTTACCTAACGAAACGTTGTACGAAAGCTAAACTAGCAAGTTAGACCTTTAAGAACACTAAATGGAGTACAACGGTCCACTTTGATGCTTTACGAATGCTCAATTTTGTTCATAGACGAGCTTTTCAAGTTTTGTACATTTTCAAACATAACTTGTTTTATTGGCATATTTATGGAACGAAACATTCTACAAAAGCTAAACTAGAAAGTTACACTTCTAACGATACTAAATAGAGTACAATGGTCCACTTTGATACTTTAGGAATGCTCAATTCTGTCCATAGACAAACTTTTCAACTTTTGTGCAATTTGAAACATAACTTGTTCTATTGGTATCTTTAACTAACGAAACGTTATACAAAAGCTAAACTCGCATGTTAGACTGCTAAGAACACTAAATAGAGTACAACGGTCACCTTTGATGCTTTGGGAATGCTCAATTCTATCCATAGATGAGCGTTTCAGGTTTTGTGCAATTTCAAGCATAACTTGGTCTTATGGCATCTTTACCCAACGAAACGTTGTACGAAAGCTAAACTGGCAAGTTAGACTTCAAAGAACACTAAATAGAGTACAACAGTCCACTTTGATGCTTTACGAATGCTCAATTCTGTCCATAGACGAGCTGTTGAAGTTTTGTGCATTTTCAAACATAACTTGTTTTATTGGCATCTTTATAGAACGAAACATTGTACAAAGGCTAAACTAGCAAGTTAGACTGCTAAGAACACCAAATAGAGTACAACGATCCACTTTGATGCTTTGGGAAAGCTCAATTCTGTCCATAGATGAGCTTTTAAGGTTTTGTGCAATTTCAAGCGTAACTTGGTCTATTGAATCTTTACCTAACGAAACGTTGTACGAAAGCTAAACTAGAAATTTAGACTTCTAAGAACACTAAATAGAGTACAACGGTCCACTTTGATGCTTTAGTAATGCTCAATTCCGTCCATAGACAAACTTTTCAAGTTTTGTGTAATTTGAAACATAACTTGGTCTACTGGTATCTTTCCCTAACGAAACGTTGTACGAAAGCTAAACTAGCGAGTTAGGCCGCTAAGAACACTAAATAGAGTACAACGGTTCACTTTGATGCTTTGGGAATGCTCAATTCTGTCCATAGATGAGCATTTAAGGTTTTGTGCAATTTCAAGCATAACTTGGTCTGTTGGCATCTTCACCTAACGATACGTTGCACGAAAGCTAAACTAGCAAGTTAGACGTCTAAGAACACTAAATAGAGTACAACGGTCCACTTTGGTGCTTTCGGAATGCTCAATTCTATCCATAGAAGAGCTTTTAAGGTTTTGTGCAATTTCAAGCATAACTTGGTCTATTGGCATCTTTACCTAACGAAACGTTGTACGAAAGCTAAACTAGCAAGTTAGACCTCTAAGAACACTAAATAGAGTACAACGGTCCACTTTGATGCTTTACGAATGCTCAATTCTGTTCATAGACGAGCTTTTCAAGTTTTGTACATTTTCAAACGTAACTTGTTCTATTGGCATCTTTATAGAACGAAACATTGTACAAAAGCTAAACTCGAAAGTTAGACTGCTAAGAACACCAAATAGAGTACAACGATCCACTTTGATGCTTTAGGAATGCTTAATTCTGTCCATAGATGAGCTTTTGAGGTTTTGTGCAATTTCAAGCATAACTTAGTCTACTGGCATCTTTACCTAACGAAACATTGTACGAAAGCTAAACTTGCAAGTTAGACCTTTAAGAACACTAAATGGAGTACAACGGTCCACTTTGATGCTTTACGAATGCTCAATTCTGTTCATAGACGAGCTTTTCAAGTTTTGTACATTTTCAAACATAACTTGTTTTATTGGCATATTTATGGAACGAAACATTCTACAAAAGCTAAACTAGAAAGTTACACTTCTAACGATACTAAATAGAGTACAATGGTCCACTTTGATAATTTAGGAATGCTCAATTCTGTCCATAGACAAACTTTTCAACTTTTGTGCAATTTGAAACATAACTTGTTCTATTGGTATCTTTACCTAACGACAGATTGTACGAAAACTAAACTAGCAAGGTAGACCTCTAAGAACACTAAATAGTGTACAACGGTCCACTTTGATACTTTAGGAATGCTCAATTCTTTTCATAGACGAGCTTTTCAAGTTTTGTACATTTTCAAACATAACTTGTTTTATTGGCATCTTTATCGAACGAAACATTCTACAAAAGCTAAACTAGAAAGTTACACTTCTAACGATACTAAATAGAGTACAATGGTCCACTTTGATACTTTAGGAATGCTCAATTCTGTCTATTGACAAACTTTTCAAGTGTTGTGCAATTTGAAACATAACTTGTTCTATTGGTATCTTTGAGTAACGAAACGTTATACGACAGCTAAACTCGCATGTTAGACTGCTAAGAACACTAAATAGAGTACAACGGTCCACTTTGATGCTTTAGTAATGCTCAATTCTGTCCATAGACAAACTTTTCAAGTTTTGTGTAATTTGAAACATAACTTGGTCTACTGGTATCTTTCCCTAACGAAACGTTGTACGAAAGCTAAACTAGCGAGTTAGGCCGCTAAGAACACTAAATAGAGTACAACGGTTCACTTTGATGCTTTGGGAATGCTCAATTATGTCCATAGATGAGCATTTAAGGTTTTGTGCAATTTCAAGCATATTTTGGTCTATTGGCATCTTCACCTAACGATACGTTGCACGAAAGCTAAACTAGCAAGTTAGACGTCTAAGAACACTAAATAGAGTACAATGATCCGCTTTGATGCTTTAGGAATGCTGAATTCTGTCCATAGATGAGCTTTTGAGGTTTCGTGCAATTTCAAGCATAACTTAGTCTACTGGCATCTTTACCTAACGAAACATTGTACGAAAGCTAAACTAGCAAGTTAGACCTCTAGAACATTAAATAGAGTACAACCGTCCACTTTGATGCTTTACGAATGCTCGATTCTGTCCATAGATGAGCATTTCATATTTTGTGCATTTTCAAACATAACTTGTTTTATTGGCATCTTTATCGAACGAAACGTTGTACCAAAGCCAAACTAGCAAGTTAGACTGCTAAGAACACTAAATATAGTACAACGGTCCACTTTGATGCTTTGGGAATGCTCAATTCTGTCCGTAGATGAGCTTTTAAGGTTTTGTGCAATTTCAAGCATGACTTGGCCTATTGGCATCTTTACCTAACGAAAGATTGTACGAAAGCTAAACTAGCAAGGTAGACCTCCAAGAACACTAAATAGAGTACAACGGTCCCCTTTGATACTTTAGGAATGCTCAATTCTTTTCATAGACGAGCTTTTCAAGTTATGTACATTTTCAAAGATAACTTGTTTTATTGGCATCTTTATCGAACGAAACATTCTACAAAAGCTAAACTAGAAAGTTACACTTCTAACGATACTAAGTAGAGTACAATGGTCCACTTTGATACTTTAGGAATGCTCAATTCTGTCCATAGACAAACTTTTCAAGTTTTGTGCATTTTCAATCATAACTTGTTCTATTGGCATCTTTATCGAACGAAACGTTGTACCAAAGCTAAACTAGCAAGTTAGACTACTAAGAACACTAAATAGAGTACAACGATCCACTTTGATGCTTTGGGAAAGCTCAATTCTGTCCATAGATGAGCTTTTCAGGTTTTGTGCAATTTCAAGCATAACTTGGTCTAATGGCATCTTTACCCAACGAAACGTTGTACGAAAGCTAAACTAGCAAGTTAGACTTCTAAGAACACTAAATAGAGTACAACGGTCCACTTTGATGCTTTACGAATGCTCAATTCTATCCATAGAGGAGCTTTTCATGTTTTGTGCATTTTCAAACATAACTTGTTTTATTGGCATCCTTATAGAACGAAACATTGTACAAAAGCTAAACTAGCAAGTTAGACTGCTAAGAACACCAAATAGAGTACAACGATCCACTTTGATGCTTTGGGAAAGCTCAATTCTGTCCATAGATGAGCTTTTAAGGTTTTGTGCAATTTCAAGCATAACTTGGTCTATTGAATCTTTACCTAACGAAACGTTGTACGAAAGTTAAACTAGAAAGTTAGACTTCTAAGAACACTAAATAGAGTACAACGGTCCACTTTGATGCTTTAGGAATGCTCAATTCTGTCCATAGACAAAGTTTTCAAGTTTTGTGTAATTTGAAACATCACTTGGTCTACTGATATCTTTCCCTAACGAAACGTTGTACGAAAGCTAAACTAGCAAGTTAGGCCGCTAAGAACACTAAATAGAGTACATCGGTTCACTTTGATGCTTTGGGAATGCTCAATTCTGTCCATAGATTAGCATTTAAGGTTTTGTGCAATTTCAAGCATATTTTGGTCTATTGGCATCTTCACCTAACGATACGTTGCACGAAAGCTAAATTAGCAAGTTAGACGTCTAAGAACACTAAATAGAGTACAATGATCCACTTTGATGCTTTAGGAATGCTGAATTCTGTCCATAGATGAGCTTTTGAGGTTTCGTGCAATTTCAAGCATAACCTAGTCTACTGGCATCTTTACCTAACGAAACATTGTACGAAAGCTAAACTAGCAAGTTAGACCTCTAAGAACACTAAATAGAGTAGAACGGTCCACTTTGATGCTTTACGAATGCTCGATTCTGTCTATAGATGAGCTTTTCATATTTTGTGCATTTTTAAACATAACTTGTTTTATTGGCATCTTTATCGAACGAAACGTTGTACCAAAGCTAAACTAGCAAGTTAGACTGCTAAGAACACTAAATAGAGTACAACGGTCCACTTTGATGCTTTGGGATTGCTCAATTCTGTCCATAGACGAGCTTTTAAGGTTTTGTGCATTTTCAAGCATAACTTGGTCTAATGGCATCTTTACCTAACGAAACATTGTACGAAAGCTAAACTAGCAAGTTAGACCTCTAGGAACACTAAATAGAGTACAACGGTCCACTTTGATGCTATACGAATGCTCAATTCTGTTCATAGACGAGCTTTTTAAGTTTTGTGCATTTTCAATCATAACTTGTTTTATTGGCATCTTTATCGAACGAAACATTCTACAAAAACTAAACTAGAAAGTTACACTTCTAACGATACTAAATAGAGTACAACGGTCCACTTTGATAATTTAGGAATGCTCAATTCTGTCCATAGATAAACTTTTCAAGTTTTGTGCAATTTGAAACATAACTTGTTCTATTGGTATCTTTAAGTAACGAAACGTTATACGAAAGCTAAACTCGCATGTTAGACTGCTAAGAACACTAAATAGAGTACAACGGTCACCTTTAATGCTTTGGGAATGCTCAATTTTGTCCATAGATAAACTTTTCAAGTTTTGTGTAATTTGAAACATAACATGGTCTACTGGTATCTTTCCCTAACGAAACGTTGTACGAAAGCTAAACTAGCAAGTTAGGCCGCTAAGAACACTAAATAGAGTACAACGGTTCACTTTGATGCTTTGGGAATGCTTAATTCTGTCCATAGATGAGCATTTAAGGTTTTGTGTAATTTCAAGCATAACTTGGTCTTTTGGCATCTTCACCTAACGATACGTTGCACGAAAGCTAAACTAGCAAGTTAGACGTCTAAGAACACTAAATAGAGTACAATGATCCACTTTGATGCTTTAGGAATGCTGAATTCTGTCCATAGATCAGCTTTTGAGGTTTTGTGCAATTTCAAGCATAACTTAGTCTACTGGCATCTTTACCTAACGAAACATTGTACGAAAGCTAAACTAGCAAGTTAGACCTCTAAGAACACTAAATAGAGTAGAACGGTCCACTTTGATGCTTTACGAATGCTCGATTCTGTCTATAGATGAGCTTTTCATATTTTGTGCATTTTCAAACATAACTTGTTTTATTGGCATCTTTATCGAACGAAACGTTGTACCAAAGCTAAACTAGCAAGTTAGACTGCTAAGAACACTAAATAGAGTACAACGGTCTACTTTGATGCTTTGGGAATGCTCAATTCTGTCCATAGATGAGCTTTTAAGGTTTTGTGCAATTTCAAGCATGACTTGGCCTATTGGCATCTTTACCTTAACGAAACATTGTACGAAAGCTAAACTAGCAAGTTGGAGCTCTAAGAACACTAAATAGAGTACAACGGTCTACTATGATGCTTTAAAAATGCTCAATTCTGTCCATAGACAAACTTTTCAAGTTTTGTGCAATTTGAAAGATAACTTGGTCTACTGGTATCTTTAACTAACGAAACGTTATACGAAAGCTAAACTCGCATGTTAGACTGCTAAGAATACTAAATAGAGTACAAAGGTCCATTATGATGCTTTGGGAATGCTGAATTTTGTCTAGATATGAGCTTTTAAGGTTTTGTGCAATTTCAAGCATAACTTGGTCTATTGGCATCTTTACCTAACGAAACATTGTACGAAAGCTAAACTAGCAAGTTAGACCTCTAGGAAACTAAATAGAGTACAACGGTCCACTTTGATGCTTTACGAATGCTCAATTCTGTTCATAGATGAGCTTTTCAAGTTTTGTGCATTTTCAATCATAACTTGTTTTATTGGCATCTTTATCGAACGAAACATTCTACAAAAACTAAACTAGAAAGTTACACTTCTAAGGATACTAAATAGAGTACAACGGTCCACTTTGACACTTTAGGAATGCTCAATTCTGTCCATAGATAAACTTTTCAAGTTTTGTGCAATTTGAAACATAACTTGTTCTATTGGTATCTTTAAGTAACGAAACGTTATACGAAAGGTAAACTCGCATGTTAGACTGCTAAGAAAACTAAATAGAGTACAACGGCCACCTTTGATGCTTTGGGAATGCTCAATTCTGTCCATAGATGAGCTTTTCAGGTTTTGTGCAATTTCAAGCATAACTTGGTCTAATGGCATCTTTACCCAACGAAACGTTGTACGAAAGCTAAACTAGCAAGTTAGACTTCAAAGAACACTAAATAGAGTACAACGGTCCACTTTGATGCTTTACGAATGCTCAATTCTGTCCATAGACGAGCTTTTCAAGTTTTGTGCATTTTCAAACATAACTTGTTTTATTGGCATCTTTATAGAACGAAACATTGTACAAAAGCTAAACTAGCAAGTTAGACTGCTAAGAACACCAAATAGAGTACAACGATCCACTTTGATGCTTTGGGAAAGTTCAATTCTGTCCATAGATGAGCTTTTAAGGTTTTGTGCAATTTCAAGCATAACTTGGTCTATTGAATCTTTACCTAAAGAAACGTTGTACGAAAGCTAAACTAGCAAGTTAGACTTCTAAGAACACTAAATAAAGTACAATGGTCCACTTTGATGCTTTACGAATGCTCAATTCTGTCCATAGATGAGTTTTCAAGTTTTGTGCATTTTCAAACATAACTTGTTTTACTGGCATCTTTATTGAATGAAACGTTGTACAAAAGCTAAACTAGCAAGTTACACTTCTAACGAAACTAAATAGAGTACAACGGTCCACTTTGATCCTTTAGGAATGCTCAATTCTGTCCATAGACAAACTTTTCAAGTTTTGTGCAATTTGAAACATAACTTGGTCTACTGGTATCTTTAACTAACGAAACGTTATACGAAAGCTAAAATCGCATGTTAGACTGCTAAGAACACTAAATAGAGTACAACGGTCCACTTTGATGCTTTGGGAATGCTCAATTCTATCCATAGATGAGCTTTTAAGGTTTTGTGCAATTTCAAGCATAACTTGGTCTATTGGCATCTTTACCTAACGAAACCTTGTACGAAAGCTAAACTAGCAAGTTAGACCTCTAAGAAGACTAAATAGAGTACAACGGTCCACTTTGATGCTTTAGGAATGCTCAATTCTGTCCATAGACAAACTTTTCAAGTTTTGTGCAATTTGAAACATAACTTGGTCTACTGGTATCTTTAACTAACGAAACGTTATACGAAAGCTAAACTCGCATGTTAGACTGCTAAGAATACTAAATAGAGTACAAAGATCCATTATGATGCTTTGGGAATGCTGAATTTTGTCGAGATATGAGCTTTTAAGGTTTTGTGCAATTTCAAGCATAACTTGGTCTATTGGCATCTTTACCTAACGAAACATTGTACGAAAGCTAAACTAGCAAGTTAGACCTCTAGGAACACAAAATAGAGTACAACGGTCCACTTTGATGCTTTACGAATGCTCAATTCTGTTCATAGACGAGCTTTTCAAGTTTTGTGCATTTTCAATCATAACTTGTTTTATTGGCATCTTTATCGAACGAAACATTCTACAAAAACTAAACTAGAAAGTTACACTTCTAACGATACTAAATAGAGTACAACGGTCCACTTTGATACTTTAGGAATGCTCAATTCTGTCCATAGATAAACTTTTCAAGTTTTGTGCAATTTGAAACATAACTTGTTCTATTGGTATCTTTTAGTAACGAAACGTTATACGAAAGCTAAACTCGCATGTTAGACTGCTAAGAAAACTAAATAGAGTACAACGGTCACCTTTGATGCTTTGGGAATGCTCAATTCTGTCCATAGATGAGCTTTTCAGGTTTTGTGCAATTTCAAGCATAACTTGGTCTAGTGGCATCTTTACCCAACGAAACGTTGTACGAAAGCTAAACTAGCAAGTTAGACTTCAAAGAACACTAAATAGAGTACAACGGTCCACTTTGATGCTTTACGAATGCTCAATTCTGTCCATAGACGAGCTTTTCAAGTTTTGTGCATTTTCAAACATAACTTGTTTTATTGGCATCTTTATAGAACGAAACATTGTACAAAAGCTAAACTAGCAAGTTAGACTGCTAAGAACACCAAATAGAGTACAACGATCCACTTTGATGCTTTGGGAAAGTTAAATTCTGTCCATAGATGAGCTTTTAAGGTTTTGTGCAATTTCAAGCATAACTTGGTCTATTGAATCTTTACCTAACGAAACGTTGTACGAAAGCTAAACTAGAAAGTTAGGCTTCTAAGAACACTAAATAAAGTACAATGGTCCACTTTGATGCTTTACGAATGCTCAATTCTGTCCATAGATGAGTTTTCAAGTTTTGTGCATTTTCAAACATAACTTGTTTTACTGGCATCTTTATTGAATGAAACGTTGTACAAAAGCTAAACTAGCAAGTTACACTTCTAACGAAACTAAATAGAGCACAACGGTCCACTTTGATCCTTTAGGAATGCTCAATTCTGTCCATAGACAAACTTTTCAAGTTTTGTGCAATTTGAAACATAACTTGGTCTACTGGTATCTTTAACTAACGAAACGTTATACGAAAGCTAAAATCGCATGTTAGACTGCTAAGAACACTAAATAGAGTACAACGGTCCACTTTGATGCTTTGGGAATGCTCAATTCTATCCATAGATGAGCTTTTAAGGTTTTGTGCAATTTCAAGCATAACTTGGTCTATTGGCATCTTTACCTAACGAAACCTTGTACGAAAGCTAAACTAGCAAGTTGGACCTCTAAGAAGACTAAATAGAGTACAACGGTCCACTTTGATGCTTTAGGAATGCTCAATTCTGTCCATAGACAAACTTTTCAAGTTTTGTGCAATTTGAAACATAACTTGGTCTACTGGTATCTTTAACTAACGAAACGTTATACGAAAGCTAAACTCGCATGTTAGACTGCTAAGAATACTAAATAGAGTACAAAGGTCCATTATGATGCTTTGGGAATGCTGAATTTTGTCGAGATATGAGCTTTTAAGATTTTGTGCAATTTCAAGCATAACTTGGTCTATTGGCATCTTTACCTAACGAAACATTGTACGAAAGCTAAACTAGCAAGTTAGACCTCTAGGAACACTAAATAGAGTACAACGGTCCACTTTGATGCTTTACGAATGCTCAATTCTGTTCATAGACGAGCTTTTCAAGTTTTGTGCATTTTCAATCATAACTTGTTTTATTGGCATCTTTATCGAACGAAACATTCAACAAAAACTAAACTAGAAAGTTACACTTCTAACGATACTAAATAGAGTACAACGGTCCACTTTGATACTTTAGGAATGCTCAATTCTGTCCATAGATAAACTTTTCAAGTTTTGTGCAATTTGAAACATAACTTGTTCTATTGGTATCTTTAAGTAACGAAACGTTATACGAAAGCTAAACTCGCATGTTAGACTGCTAAGAAAACTAAATAGAGTACAACGGTCACCTTTGATGCTTTGGGAATGCTCAATTCTGTCCATAGATGAGCTTTTCAGGTTTTGTGCAATTTCAAGCATAACTTGGTCTAATGGCATCTTTACCCAACGAAACGTTGTACGAAAGCTAAACTAGCAAGTTAGACTTCAAAGAACACTAAATAGAGTACAACGGTCCACTTTGATGCTTTACGAATGCTCAATTCTGTCCATAGACGAGCTTTTCAAGTTTTGTGCATTTTCAAACATAACTTGTTTTATTGGCATCTTTATAGAACGAAACGTTGTACAAAAGCTAAACTAGCAAGTTAGACTGCTAAGAACACCAAATAGAGTACAACGATCCACTTTGATGCTTTGGGAAAGTTCAATTCTGTCCATAGATGAGCTTTTAAGGTTTTGTGCAATTTCAAGAATAACTTGGTCTATTGAATCTTTACCTAACGAAACGTTGTACGAAAGCTAAACTAGCAAGTTAGACTTCTAAGAACACTAAATAAAGTACAATGGTCCACTTTGATGCTTTACGAATGCTCAATTCTGTCCATAGATGAGTTTTCAAGTTTTGTGCATTTTCAAACATAACTTGTTTTACTGGCATCTTTATTGAATGAAACGTTGTACAAAAGCTAAACTAGCAAGTTACACTTCTAACGAAACTAAATAGAGCACAACGGTCCACTTTGATCCTTTAGGAATGCTCAATTCTGTCCATAGACAAACTTTTCAAGTTTTGTGCAATTTGAAACATAACTTGGTCTACTGGTATCTTTAACTAACGAAACGTTATACGAAAGCTAAAATCGCATGTTAGACTGCTAAGAACACTAAATAGAGTACAACGGTCCACTTTGATGCTTTGGGAATGCTCAATTCTATCCATAGATGAGCTTTTAAGGTTTTGTGCAATTTCAAGCATAACTTGGTCTATTGGCATCTTTACCTAACGAAACCTTGTACGAAAGCTAAACTAGCAAGTTGGACCTCTAAGAAGACTAAATAGAGTACAACGGTCCACTTTGATGCTTTAGGAATGCTCAATTCTGTCCATAGACAAACTTTTCAAGTTTTGTGCAATTTGAAACATAACTTGGTCTACTGGTATCTTTAACTAACGAAACGTTATACGAAAGCTAAACTCGCATGTTAGACTGCTAAGAATACTAAATAGAGTACAAAGGTCCATTATGATGCTTTGGGAATGCTGAATTTTGTCGAGATATGAGCTTTTAAGATTTTGTGCAATTTCAAGCATAACTTGGTCTATTGGCATCTTTACCTAACGAAACATTGTACGAAAGCTAAACTAGCAAGTTAGACCTCTAGGAACACTAAATAGAGTACAACGGTCCACTTTGATGCTTTACGAATGCTCAATTCTGTTCATAGACGAGCTTTTCAAGTTTTGTGCATTTTCAATCATAACTTGTTTTATTGGCATCTTTATCGAACGAAACATTCAACAAAAACTAAACTAGAAAGTTACACTTCTAACGATACTAAATAGAGTACAACGGTCCACTTTGATACTTTAGGAATGCTCAATTCTGTCCATAGATAAACTTTTCAAGTTTTGTGCAATTTGAAACATAACTTGTTCTATTGGTATCTTTAAGTAACGAAACGTTATACGAAAGCTAAACTCGCATGTTAGACTGCTAAGAAAACTAAATAGAGTACAACGGTCACCTTTGATGCTTTGGGAATGCTCAATTCTGTCCATAGATGAGCTTTTCAGGTTTTGTGCAATTTCAAGCATAACTTGGTCTAATGGCATCTTTACCCAACGAAACGTTGTACGAAAGCTAAACTAGCAAGTTAGACTTCAAAGAACACTAAATAGAGTACAACGGTCCACTTTGATGCTTTACGAATGCTCAATTCTGTCCATAGACGAGCTTTTCAAGTTTTGTGCATTTTCAAACATAACTTGTTTTATTGGCATCTTTATAGAACGAAACGTTGTACAAAAGCTAAACTAGCAAGTTAGACTGCTAAGAACACCAAATAGAGTACAACGATCCACTTTGATGCTTTGGGAAAGTTCAATTCTGTCCATAGATGAGCTTTTAAGGTTTTGTGCAATTTCAAGAATAACTTGGTCTATTGAATCTTTACCTAACGAAACGTTGTACGAAAGCTAAACTAGCAAGTTAGACTTCTAAGAACACTAAATAAAGTACAATGGTCCACTTTGATGCTTTACGAATGCTCAATTCTGTCCATAGATGAGTTTTCAAGTTTTGTGCATTTTCAAACATAACTTGTTTTACTGGCATCTTTATTGAATGAAACGTTGTACAAAAGCTAAACTAGCAAGTTACACTTCTAACGAAACTAAATAGAGTACAACGGTCCACTTTGATCCTTTAGGAATGCTCAATTCTGTCCATAGACAAACTTTTCAAGTTTTGTGCAATTTGAAACATAACTTGGTCTACTGGTATCTTTAACTAACGAAACGTTATACGAAAGCTAAAATCGCATGTTAGACTGCTAAGAACACTAAATAGAGTACAACGGTCCACTTTGATGCTTTGGGAATGCTCAATTCTATCCATAGATGAGCTTTTAAGGTTTTGTGCAATTTCAAGCATAACTTGGTCTATTGGCATCTTTACCTAACGAAACCTTGTACGAAAGCTAAACTAGCAAGTTAGACCTCTAAGAAGACTAAATAGAGTACAACGGTCCACTTTGATGCTTTAGGAATGCTCAATTCTGTCCATAGACAAACTTTTCAAGTTTTGTGCAATTTGAAACATAACTTGGTCTACTGGTATCTTTAACTAACGAAACGTTATACGAAAGCTAAACTCGCATGTTAGACTGCTAAGAATACTAAATAGAGTACAAAGATCCATTATGATGCTTTGGGAATGCTGAATTTTGTCGAGATATGAGCTTTTAAGGTTTTGTGCAATTTCAAGCATAACTTGGTCTATTGGCATCTTTACCTAACGAAACATTGTACGAAAGCTAAACTAGCAAGTTAGACCTCTAGGAACACTAAATAGAGTACAACGGTCCACTTTGATGCTTTACGAATGCTCAATTCTGTTCATAGACGAGCTTTTCAAGTTTTGTGCATTTTCAATCATAACTTGTTTTATTGGCATCTTTATCGAACGAAACATTCTACAAAAACTAAACTAGAAAGTTACACTTCTAACGATACTAAATAGAGTACAACGGTCCACTTTGATACTTTAGGAATGCTCAATTCTGTCCATAGATAAACTTTTCAAGTTTTGTGCAATTTGAAACATAACTTGTTCTATTGGTATCTTTTAGTAACGAAACGTTATACGAAAGCTAAACTCGCATGTTAGACTGCTAAGAAAACTAAATAGAGTACAACGGTCACCTTTGATGCTTTGGGAATGCTCAATTCTGTCCATAGATGAGCTTTTCAGGTTTTGTGCAATTTCAAGCATAACTTGGTCTAGTGGCATCTTTACCCAACGAAACGTTGTACGAAAGCTAAACTAGCAAGTTAGACTTCAAAGAACACTAAATAGAGTACAACGGTCCACTTTGATGCTTTACGAATGCTCAATTCTGTCCATAGACGAGCTTTTCAAGTTTTGTGCATTTTCAAACATAACTTGTTTTATTGGCATCTTTATAGAACGAAACATTGTACAAAAGCTAAACTAGCAAGTTAGACTGCTAAGAACACCAAATAGAGTACAACGATCCACTTTGATGCTTTGGGAAAGTTAAATTCTGTCCATAGATGAGCTTTTAAGGTTTTGTGCAATTTCAAGCATAACTTGGTCTATTGAATCTTTACCTAACGAAACGTTGTACGAAAGCTAAACTAGAAAGTTAGGCTTCTAAGAACACTAAATAAAGTACAATGGTCCACTTTGATGCTTTACGAATGCTCAATTCTGTCCATAGATGAGTTTTCAAGTTTTGTGCATTTTCAAACATAACTTGTTTTACTGGCATCTTTATTGAATGAAACGTTGTACAAAAGCTAAACTAGCAAGTTACACTTCTAACGAAACTAAATAGAGCACAACGGTCCACTTTGATCCTTTAGGAATGCTCAATTCTGTCCATAGACAAACTTTTCAAGTTTTGTGCAATTTGAAACATAACTTGGTCTACTGGTATCTTTAACTAACGAAACGTTATACGAAAGCTAAAATCGCATGTTAGACTGCTAAGAACACTAAATAGAGTACAACGGTCCACTTTGATGCTTTGGGAATGCTCAATTCTATCCATAGATGAGCTTTTAAGGTTTTGTGCAATTTCAAGCATAACTTGGTCTATTGGCATCTTTACCTAACGAAACCTTGTACGAAAGCTAAACTAGCAAGTTGGACCTCTAAGAAGACTAAATAGAGTACAACGGTCCACTTTGATGCTTTAGGAATGCTCAATTCTGTCCATAGACAAACTTTTCAAGTTTTGTGCAATTTGAAACATAACTTGGTCTACTGGTATCTTTAACTAACGAAACGTTATACGAAAGCTAAACTCGCATGTTAGACTGCTAAGAATACTAAATAGAGTACAAAGGTCCATTATGATGCTTTGGGAATGCTGAATTTTGTCGAGATATGAGCTTTTAAGATTTTGTGCAATTTCAAGCATAACTTGGTCTATTGGCATCTTTACCTAACGAAACATTGTACGAAAGCTAAACTAGCAAGTTAGACCTCTAGGAACACTAAATAGAGTACAACGGTCCACTTTGATGCTTTACGAATGCTCAATTCTGTTCATAGACGAGCTTTTCAAGTTTTGTGCATTTTCAATCATAACTTGTTTTATTGGCATCTTTATCGAACGAAACATTCTACAAAAACTAAACTAGAAAGTTACACTTCTAACGATACTAAATAGAGTACAACGGTCCACTTTGATACTTTAGGAATGCTCAATTCTGTCCATAGATAAACTTTTCAAGTTTTGTGCAATTTGAAACATAACTTGTTCTATTGGTATCTTTAAGTAACGAAACGTTATACGAAAGCTAAACTCGCATGTTAGACTGCTAAGAAAACTAAATAGAGTACAACGGTCACCTTTGATGCTTTGGGAATGCTCAATTCTGTCCATAGATGAGCTTTTCAGGTTTTGTGCAATTTCAAGCATAACTTGGTCTAATGGCATCTTTACCCAACGAAACGTTGTACGAAAGCTAAACTAGCAAGTTAGACTTCAAAGAACACTAAATAGAGTACAACGGTCCACTTTGATGCTTTACGAATGCTCAATTCTGTCCATAGACGAGCTTTTCAAGTTTTGTGCATTTTCAAACATAACTTGTTTTATTGGCATCTTTATAGAACGAAACGTTGTACAAAAGCTAAACTAGCAAGTTAGACTGCTAAGAACACCAAATAGAGTACAACGATCCACTTTGATGCTTTGGGAAAGTTCAATTCTGTCCATAGATGAGCTTTTAAGGTTTTGTGCAATTTCAAGAATAACTTGGTCTATTGAATCTTTACCTAACGAAACGTTGTACGAAAGCTAAACTAGCAAGTTAGACTTCTAAGAACACTAAATAAAGTACAATGGTCCACTTTGATGCTTTACGAATGCTCAATTCTGTCCATAGATGAGTTTTCAAGTTTTGTGCATTTTCAAACATAACTTGTTTTACTGGCATCTTTATTGAATGAAACGTTGTACAAAAGCTAAACTAGCAAGTTACACTTCTAACGAAACTAAATAGAGTACAACGGTCCACTTTGATCCTTTAGGAATGCTCAATTCTGTCCATAGACAAACTTTTCAAGTTTTCTGCAATTTGAAACATAACTTGGTCTACTGGTATCTTTAACTAACGAAACGTTATACGAAAGCTAAAATCGCATGTTAGACTGCTAAGAACACTAAATAGAGTACAACGGTCCACTTTGATGCTTTGGGAATGCTCAATTCTATCCATAGATGAGCTTTTAAGGTTTTGTGCAATTTCAAGCATAACTTGGTCTCTTGGCATCTTTACCTAACGAAACGTTGTACGAAAGCTAAACTAGCAAGTTAGACCTCTAAGAAGACTAAATAGAGTATAACGGTCCACTTTGATGCTTTAGGAATGCTCAATTCTGTCCATAGGCAAACTTTTCAAGTTTTGTGCAATTTGAAACATAACTTGGTCTACTGGTATCTTTAACTAACGAAACGTTATACGAAAGCTAAAATCACATGTTAGACTGCTAAGAACACTAAATAGAGTACAACGGTCCACTTTGATGCTTTGGGAATCCTCAATTCTATCCATAGATGAGCTTTTAAGGTTTTGTGTAATTTCAAGCATAACTTGGTCTATTGGCATCTTTACCTAACGAAACGTTGTACGAAAGCTAAACTAGCAAGTTAGAGCTCTAAGAACACTAAATAGAGTACAACGATGCACTTTGATGCTTTACGAATGCTCAATTCTGTTCATAGACGAGCTTTTCAAGTTTTGTGCATTTTCAAACATAACTTGTTTTATTGGCATCTTTATCGAACGAAACATTCCACAAAAGCTAAACTAGAAAGTTACACTTCTAACGATACTAAATACAGTACAACGGTCCACTTTGATGCTTTAGGAATGGTCAATTCTGTCCATAGACAAACTTTTCAAGTTTTGTGCAATTTGAAACATAACTTGTTCTATTGGTATCTTTAAGTAACGAAACGTTATACGAAAGTTAAGCTCGCATGTTAGACTGCTAAGAACACTAAATAGAGTACAACGGTCACCTTTGATGCTTTGGGAATGCTCAATTCTGTCCATAGATGAGCTTTTCAGGTTTTGTGCAATTTCAAGCATAACTTGGCCTAATGGCATCTTTACCCAACGAAACGTTGTACGAAAGCTAAACTAGCAAGTTAGACGTGAAAGGACACTAAATAGAGTACAACGGTCCACTTTGATGCTTTACGAATGCTCAATTCTGTCCATAGACGAGCTTTTCAAGTTTTGTGCATTTTCAAACATAACTTGTTTTATTGGCATCTTTATAGAACGAAACATTGTACAAAAGCTAAACTAGCAAGTTAGACTGCCAAGAACACCAAATAGAGTACAACGATCCACTTTAATGCTTTGGGAAAGTTCAATTCTGTCCATAGATGAGCTTTTAAGGTTTTGTGCAATTTCAAGCATAACTTGGTCTATTGAATCTTTACCTAACGAAACGTTGTACGAAAGCTAAACTAGCAAGTTAGACTTCTAAGAACACTAAATAGAGTACAATGGTCAACTTTGATGCTTTACGAATGCTCAATTCTGTCCATAGACGAGTTTTCAAGTTTTGTGCATTTTCAAACATAACTTGTTTTATTGGCATCTTTATTGAATGAAACGTTGTACAAAAGCTAAACTAGCAAGTTACACTTCTAACGAAACTAAATAGAGTACAACGGTCCACTTTGATCCTCTAGGAATGCTCAATTCTGTCCATAGACAAACTTTTCAAGTTTTGTGCAATTTGAAACATAACTTGGTCTACTGGTATCTTTAACTAACAAAATGTTATACAAAAGCTAAATTCGCATGTTAGACTGCTAAGAACACTAAATAGAGTACAACGGTCCACTTTGATGCTTTGGGAATGCTCAATTCTATCCATAGATGAGCTTTTAAGGTTTTGTGCAATTTCAAGCATAACTTGGTCTATTGGCATCTTTACCTAACGAAACGTTGTACGAAAGCTAAACTAGCAAGTTAGACCTCTAGGAAGACTAAATAGAGTACAACGGTCTACTTTGATGCTTTAGGAATGCTCAATTCTGTCCATAGACAAACTTTTCTAGTTTTGTGCAATTTGAAACATAACTTGTTCTAGTGGTATCTTTAAGTAACGAAACGTTATACGAAAGCTAAACTCGCATGTTAGACTGCTAAGAACACTAAATAGAGTACAACAGTCACCTTTGATGCTTTGGGAATGCTCAATTCTATCCATAGATGAGCTTTTCAGGTTTTGTGCAATTTCAAGCATAACTTGGCCTAATGGCATCTTTACCCAACGAAAAGTTGTACGAAAGCTAAACTAGCAAGTTAGACGTGAAAGGACACTAAATAGAGTGCAACGGTCCACTTTGATGCTTTACGAATGCTCAATTCTGTCCATAGACGAGCTTTTCAAGTTTTGTGCATTTTCAAACATAACTTGTTTTATTGGCATCTTTATAGAACGAAACATTGTACAAAAGCTAAACTAGCAAGTTAGACTGCTAAGAACACCAAATAGAGCACAACGATCCACTTTAATGCTTTGGGAAAGTTCAATTCTGTCCATAGATGAGCTTTTAAGGTTTTGTGCAATTTCAAGCATAACTTGGTCTATTGAATCTTTACCTAACGAAACGTTGTACGAAAGCTAAACTAGCAAGTTAGACTTCTAAGAACACTAAATAAAGTACAATGGTCCACTTTGATGCTTTACGAATGCTCAATTCTGTCCATAGATGAGTTTTCAAGTTTTGTGCATTTTCAAACATAACTTGTTTTACTGGCATCTTTATTGAATGAAACGTTGTACAAAAGCTAAACTAGCAAGTTACACTTCGAACGAAACTAAATAGAGCACAACGGTCCACTTTGATCCTTTAGGAATGCTCAATTCTGTCCATAGACAAACTTTTCAAGTTTTGTGCAATTTGAAACATAACTTGGTCTACTGGTATCTTTAACTAACGAAACGTTATACGAAAGCTAAAATCGCATGTTAGACTGCTAAGAACACTAAATAGAGTACAACGGTCCACTTTGATGCTTTGGGAATGCTCAATTCTATCCATAGATGAGCTTTTAAGGTTTTGTGCAATTTCAAGCATAACTTGGTCTATTGGCATCTTTACCTAACGAAACGTTGTACGAAAGCTAAACTAGCAAGTTAGACCTCTAAGAAGACTAAATAGAGTACAACGGTCCACTTTGATGCTTTAGGAATGCTCAATTCTGTCCATAGACAAACTTTTCAAGTTTTGTGCAATTTGAAACATAACTTGGTCTACTGGTATCTTTAACTAACGAAACCTTATACGAAAGCTAAAATCACAGGTTAGACTGCTAAGAACACTAAATAGAGTACAACGGTCCACTTTGATGCTTTGGGAATCCTCAATTCTATCCATAGATGAGCTTTTAAGGTTTTGTGCAATTTCAAGCATAACTTGGTCTATTGGCATCTTTACCTAACGAAACGTTGTACGAAAGCTAAACTAGCAAGTTAGACCTCTAAGAACACTAAATAGAGTACAACGGTGCACTTTGATGCTTTACGAATGCTCAATTCTGTTCATAGACGAGCTTTTCAAGTTTTGTGCATTTTCAAACATAACTTGTTTTATTGGCATCTTTATCGAACGAAACATTCCACAAAAGCTAAACTAGAAAGTTACACTTCTAACGATACTAAATACAGTACAACGGTCCACTTTGATACTTTAGGAATGCTCAATTCTGTCCATAGACAAACTTTTCAAGTTTTGTGCAATTTGAAACATAACTTGTTCTATTGGTATCTTGAAGTAACGAAACGTTATACGAAAGCTAAACTCGCATGTTAGACTGCTAAGAACACTAAATAGAGTACAACGGTCACCTTTGATGCTTTGGGAATGCTCAATTCTGTCCATAGATGAGCTTTTCATGTTTTGTGCAATTTCAAGCATAACTTGGCCTAATGGCATCTTTACCCAACGAAACGTTGTACGAAGACTAAACTAGCAAGTTAGACGTGAAAGGACACTAAATAGAGTACAACGGTCCACTTTGATGCTTTACGAATGCTCAATTCTGTCCATAGATGAGCTTTTCAAGTTTTGTGCATTTTCAAACATAACTTGTTTTATTGGCATCTTTATAGAACGAAACATTGTACAAAAGCTAAACTAGCAAGTTAGACTGCTAAGAACACCAAATAGAGTAGAACGATCCACTTTAATGCTTTGGGAAAGTTCAATTCTGTCCATAGATGAGCTTTTAAGGTTTTGTGCAATTTCAAGCATAACTTAGTCTATTGAATCTTTACCTAACGAAACGTTGTACGAAAGCTAAACTAGCAAGTTAGACTTCTAAGAACACTAAATAGAGTACAATGGTCCACTTTGATGCTTTACGAATGCTCAATTCTGTCCATAGACGAGTTTTCAAGTTTTGTGCATTTTCAAACATAACTTGTTTTATTGGCATCTTTATTGAATGAAACGTTGCACAAAAGCTAAACTAGCAAGTTACACTTCTAACGAAACTAAATAGAGTACAACGGTCCACTTTGATGCTCTAGGAATGCTCAATTCTGTCCATAGACAAACTTTTCAAGTTTTGTGCAATTTGAAACATAACTTGGTCTACTGGTATCTTTAACTAACGAAATGTTATACAAAAGCTAAAATCGCATGTTAGACTGCTAAGAACACTAAATAGAGTACAACGGTCCACTTTGATGCTTTGAGAATGCTCAATTCTATCCATAGATGAGCTTTTAAGGTTTTGTGCAATTTCAAGCATAACTTGGTCTATTGGCATCTTTACCTAACGAAACGTTGTACGAAAGCTAAACTAGCAAGTTAGACCTCTAGGAAGACTAAATAGAGTACAACGGTCTACTTTGATGCTTTAGGAATGCTCATATCTGTCCATAGACAAACTTTTCAAGTTTTGTGCAATTTGAAACATAACTTGGTCTACTGGTATCTTTAACTAACGAAACGTTATACGAAAGCTAAAATCGCATGTTAGACTGCTAAGAACACCAAATAGAGTATAACGGTCCACTTTGATGCTTTGGGAATCCTCAATTCTATCCATAGATGAGCTTTCAAGGTTTTGTGCAATTTCAAGCATAACTTGGTCTATTGGCATCTTTACCTAACGAAACGTTGTACGAAAGCTAAACTAGAAAGTTAGACCTCTAAGAACACTAAATAGAGTACAACGGTCCACTTTGATGCTTTACGAATGCTCAATTCTGTTCATAGACGAGCTTTTCAAGTTTTGTGCATTTTCAAAAATAACTTGTTTTATTGGCATATTTATCGAACGAAACATTCTACAAAAGCTAAACTAGAAAGTTACACTTCTCACGATACTAAATAGAGTACAACGGTCCACTTTGATGCTTTGGGAATCCTCAATTCTATCCATAGATGAGCTTTTAAGGTTTTGTGCAATTTCAAGCATAACTTGGTCTATTGGCATCTTTACCTAACGAAACGTTGTACGAAAGCTAAACTAGCAAGTTATACCTCTAAGAACACTAAATAGAGTACAACGGTCCACTTTGATGCTTTACGAATGCTCAATTCTGTTCATAGACGAGCTTTTCAAGTTTTGTGCATTTTCAAACATAACTTGTTTTATTGGCATCTTTATCGAACGAAACATTCTACAAAAGCTAAACTAGAAAGTTACACTTCTAACGATACTAAATAGAGTACAACGGTCCACTTTGATACTTTAGGAATGCTCAATTCTGTCCATAGACAAACTTTTCAAGTTTTGTGCAATTTGAAACATAACTTGTTCTATTGGTATCTTTAAGTAACGAAACGTTATACGAAAGCTAAACTCGCATGTTAGACTGCTAAGAACACTAAATAGAGTACAACGGTCACCTTTGATGCTTTGGGAATGCTGAATTCTGTCCATAGATGAGCTTTTCAGGTTTTGTGCAATTTCAAGCATAACTTGGTCTAATGGCAACTTTACCCAACGAAACGTTGTACAAAAGCTAAACTAGCAAGTTAGACGTGAAAGGACACTAAATAGAGTACAATGGTCCACTTTGATGCTTTACGAATGCTCAATTCTGTCCATAGACGAGCTATTCAAGTTTTGTGCATTTTTAAACATAACTTGTTTTATTGGCATCTTTATAGAACGAAACATTGTACAAAAGCTAAACTAGCAAGTTAGACTGCTAAGAACACCAAATAGAGTACAACGATCCACTTTAATGCTTTGGGAAAGTTCAATTCTGTCCATAGATGAGCTTTTAAGGTTTTGTGCAATTTCAAGCATAACTTGGTCAATTGAATCTTTACCTAACGAAACGTTGTACGAAAGCTAAACTAGCAAGTTAGACTTCTAAGAACACTAAATAGAGTACAATGGTCCACTTTGATGCTTTACGAATACTCAATTCTTTCCATGGACGAGTTTTCAAGTTTTGTGCATTTTCAAACATAACTTGTTTTATTGGCATCTTTATCGAACGAAACATTCTACAAAAGCTAAACTAGAAAGTTACACTTCTAACGATACTAAATAGAGTACAACGGTCCACTTTGATACTTTAGGAATGCTCAATTCTGTCCATAGACAAACTTTTCAAGTTTTGTGCAATTTGAAACATAACTTGTTCTATTGGTATCTTTAAGTAACGAAACGTTATACGAAAGCTAAACTCGCATGTTAGACTGCTAAGAACACTAAATAGAGTACAACGGTCACCTTTGATGCTTTGGGAATGCTCAATTCTGTCCATAGATGAGCTTTTAAGGTTTTGTGCAATTTCAAGCATAACTTGGTCAATTGAATCTTTACCTAAGGAAACGTTGTACGAAAGCTAAACTAGCAAGTTAGACTTCTAAGAACACTAAATAGAGTACAATGGTCCACTTTGATGCTTTACGAATACTCAATTCTGTCCATGGGCGAGTTTTCAAGTTTTATGCATTTTCAAACATAACTTGTTTTATTGGCATCTTTACCTAACGAAACGTTGTACGAAAGCTAAACTAGCAAGTTATACCTCTAAGAACACTAAATAGAGTACAACGGTCCACTTTGATGCTTTACGAATGCTCAATTCTGTTCATAGACGAGCTTTTCAAGTTTTGTGCATTTTCAAACATAACTTGTTTTATTGGCATCTTTATCGAACGAAACATTCTACAAAAGCTACACTAGAAAGTTACACTTCTAACGATACTAAATAGAGTACAACGGTCCACTTTGATACTTTAGGAATGCTCAATTCTGTCCATAGACAAACTTTTCAAGTTTTGTGCAATTTGAAACATAACTTGTTCTATTGGTATCTTTAAGTAACGAAACGTTATACGAAAGCTAAACTCGCATGTTAGACTGCTAAGAACACTAAATAGAGTACAACGGTCACCTTTGATGCTTTGGGAATGCTCAATTCTGTCCATAGATGAGCTTTTCAGGTTTTGTGCAATTTCAAGCATAACTTGGTCTAATGGCATCTTTACCCAACGAAACGTTGTACGAAAGCTAAACTAGCAAGTTAGACCTCTAGGAAGACTAAATAGAGTACAACGGTCTACTTTGATGCTTTTGGAATTCTCATATCTGTCCATAGACAAACTTTTCAAGTTTTGTGCAATTTGAAACATAACTTGGTCTACTGGTATCTTTAACTAACGAAACGTTATACGAAAGCTAAAATCGCATGTTAGACTGCTAAGAACACCAAATACAGTACAACGGTCCACTTTGATGCTTTGGGAATCCTCAATTCTATCCATAGATGAGCTTTCAAGGTTTTGTGCAATTTCAAGCATAACTTGGTCTAATGGCATCTTTACCCAATGAAACGTTGTAGAAAGCTAAACTAGCAAGTTCGACTTCAAAGAACACTAAATAGAGTACAACGGTCCACTTTGATGCTTTACGAATGCTCAATTCTGTCCATAGACGAGCTTTTCAAATTTTGTGCAATTTGAAACATAACTTGTTCTATTGGTATCTTTAAGTAACGAAACGTTTTACGAAAGCTAAACTCGCATGTTAGACTGCTAAGAACACTAAATAGAGTACAACAGTCACCTTTGATGCTTTGGGAATGCTCAATTCTGTCCATAGATGAGCCTTTCACGTTTTGTGCAATTTCAAGCATAACATGGTCTAATGGCATCTTTACCCAACGAAACGTTGTACGAAAGCTAAACTAGCAAGTTAGACTTGAAAGAACACTAAATAGAGTACAACGGTCCACTTTGATGCTTTACGAATGCTCAATTCTGTCCATAGACGAGCTTTTCAAGTTTTGTGCATTTTCAAACATAACTTGTTTTATTGGCATCTTTATCGAACGAAACATTCTACAAAAGCTAAACTAGAAAGTTACACTTCTAACGATACTAAATAGAGTACAACGGTCCACTTTGATACTTTAGGAATACTCAATTCTGTCCATAGACAAACTTTTCAAGTTTTGTGCAATTTGAAACATAACTTGTTCTATTGGTATCTTTAAGTAACGAAACGTTATACGAAAGCTAAACTCGCATGTTAGACTGCTAAGAACACTAAATAGAGTACAACGGTCACCTTTGATGCTTTGGAAATGTTCAATTCTGTCCATAGATGAGCTTTTCAGGTTTTGTGCAATTTCAAGCATAACTTGGTCTAATGGCGTCTTTACCCAATGAAACGTTGTAGAAAGCTAAACTAGCAAGTTCGACTTCAAAGAACACTAAATAGAGTACAACGGTCCACTTTGATGCTTTACGAATGCTCAATTCTGTCCATAGACGAGCTTTTCAAGTTTTGTGAAATTTGAAACATAACTTGTTCTATTGGTATCTTTAAGTAACGAAACGTTATACGAAAGCTAAACTCGCATGTTAGACTGCTAAGAACACTAAATAGAGTACAACAGTCACCTTTGATGCATTGGGAATGCTCAATTCTGTCCATAGATGAGCCTTTCAGGTTTTGTGCAATTTCAAGCATAACATGGTCTAATGGCATCTTTACCCAACGAAACGTTGTACGAAAGCTAAACTAGCAAGTTAGACTTGAAAGAACACTAAATAGAGTACAACGGTCCACTTTGATGCTTTACGAATGCTCAATTCTGTCCATAGACGAGCTTTTCAAGTTTTGTGCATTTTCAAACATAACTTGTTTTATTGACATCTTTATAGAACGGAACATTGTACAAAAGCTAAACTATCAAGTTAGACTGCAAAGAACACCAAATAGAGTACAACGATCCACTTTGATGCTTTGGGAAAGTTCAATTCTGTCCATAGATGAGCTTTTAAGGTTTTGTGCAATTTCAAGCATAACTTGGTCTATTGGCATCTTTACCTAACGAAACGTTGTACGAAAGCTAAACTAGCAAGTTAGAGCTCTAAGAACACTAAATAGAGTACAACGGTCCACTTTGATGCTTTACGAATGCTCGATTCTGTTTATAGACGTGCTTTTCCTGTTTTATGTATTTTCAAACATAACTTGTTTTATTGGCAACTTTATCGAACGAAACGTTGTACCAGAGCTAAACTAGCAAGTTAGACTGCTAAGAACACAAAATATAGTACAACGGTCCACTTTAATGCTTTGGGAATGCTCAATTCTGTCCATAGATGAGCTTTTAAGGTTTTGTGCAATTTCAAGCATAACTTGGTCTATTGGCATCTTTACCTAACGAAACGTTGTACGAAAGCTAAACTAGCAAGTTAGAGCTCTAAGAACACTAAATAGAGTACAACGGTCCACTTTGATGCTTTACGAATGCTCGATTCTGTTTATTGGCAACTTTATCGAACGAAACGTTGTACCAGAGCTAAACTAGAAAGTTATACTGCAAAGAACACTAAATAGAGTACAACGGTCCATTTTGATGCTTTGGGAATGCTCAATTCTGTCCATAGATGAGCTTTTAAGGTTTTGTCCAATTTCAAGCATGACTTGGCCTATTGGCATCTTTACCTAACGAAACATTGTACGAAAGCTAAACTAGCAAGTTAGACCTCTAAAAACACTAAATAGAGTACAACGGTCCACTTTGATGCTTTACGAATCTTTGATTCTGTCTATAGACGTGCTTTTCTTGTTTTGTGTATTTTCAAACATAACTTGTTTTATTGGCATCTTTATCGAACGAAACGTTGTACCAGAGCTAAACTAGCAAGTTAGACTGCTAAGAAACTAAATAGAGTACAACGGTCCATTTTGATACTTTAGGAATGGTCAATTCTGTCCATAGATGAGCTTTTAAGGTTTTCTCCAATTTCAAGCATGACTTGGCCTATTGGCATCTTTAGCTAACGAAACGTTGTACATCTTTTAAGGGTTTCTCCAATTTCAAGCATGACTTGGCCTATTGCCATTTTGGTCTAATGGCATCTTTATAGAACGGAACATTGTACAAAAGCTAAACTATCAAGTTAAACTGCAAAGAACACCAAATAGAGTACAACGATCCACTTTGATGCTTTGGGAAAGTTCAATTCTGTCCATAGATGAGCTTTTAAGGTTTTGTGCAATTTCAAACATAACTTGGTCTACTGGTATCAAGTTAGACTTCTAAGAACACTAAATAGAGTACAACAGTCCACTTTGATCCTTTAGGAATGCTCAATTCTGTCAATAGACAAACTTTTCAAGTTTTGTGCAATTTGAAACATAACTTAGTCTACTGGTATCTTTAACTAACGAAACGTTATACGAAAGCTAAACTCGCATGTTAGACTGCTAAGAACACAAAATATAGTACAACGGTCCACTTTGATGCTTTGGGAATGCTCAATTCTGTCCATAGATGAGCTTTTAAGGTTTTGTGCAATTTCAAGCATAACTTGGTCTATTAGCATCTTTACCAAACGAAACGTTGTACGAAAGCTAAACTAGCAAGTTAGAGCTCTAAGAACACTAAATAGAGTACAACGGTCCACTTTGATGCTTTACGAATGCTCGATTCTGTCTATAGACGTGCTTTTTCTGTTTTGTGTATTTTCAAACATAACTTGTTTTATTGGCATCCTTATCGAACGAAACGTTGTACCAGAGCTAAACTAGCAAGTTAGACTGCTAAGAAAACTAAATAGAGTACAACGGTCCACTTTGATGCTTTGGGAACGCTCAATTCTGTCCATAGATGAGCTTTTAAGGTTTTCTCCAATTTCAAGCATGACTTGGCCTATTGGCATCTTTAGCTAACGAAACGTTGTACGAAAGCTAAGCTAGCAAGTTAGACTTATAAGAACACTAAATAGAGGGCAACGGTCCACTTTGATGCTTTACGAATGCTCAATTCTGTCCATAGACGAGCTTTTCAGGTTTTGTGCATTTTCAAACATAACTTCTTGTATTGGCATCTTTATCGAACGAAACATTCTACAAAAGCTAAACTAGAAAGTTACACTTCTAACGATACTAAATAGAGTACAACGGTCCACTTTGATACTTTAGGAATGCTCAATTCTGTCCATAGACAAACTTTTCAAGTTTTGTGCAATTTCAAGCATAACTTGGTCTAATGGCATCTTTACCCAATGAAACGTTGTACGAAAGCTAAACTAGCAAGTTCGACTTCAAAGAACACTAAATAGAGTACAACGGTCCACTTTGATGCTTTACGAATGCTCAATTCTGTCCATAGACGAGCTTTTCAAGTTTTGTGCATTTTCAAACATAACTTGTTTTATTGGCATCTTTATAGAACGGAACATTGTACAAAAGCTAAACTATCAAGTTAGACTGCAAAGAACACCAAATAGAGTACAACGATCCACTTTGATGCTTTGGGAAAGTTCAATTCTGTCCATAGATGAGCTTTTAAGGTTTTGTGCAATTTCAAGCATAACTTGGTCTATTGAATCTTTACCTAACGAAACGTTGTACGAATGCTAAACTAGCAAGTTAAACTTCTAAGAACACTAAATAGAGTACAACGGTCCACTTTGATGCTTTAGGAATGCTCAATTCTGTCCATAGACAAACTTTTCAAGTTCTGTGCAATTTGAAACGTAACTTGGTCTACTGGTATCTTTCCCTGACGAAACGTTGTACGAAAGCTAAACTAGCAAGTTAGGCCGCTAAGAACACTAAATAGAGTACAACGGTTCACTTTGATGCTTTGGGAATGCTCAATTCTGTCCATAGATGAGCTTTTAAGGTTTTGTGCAATTTCAAGCATAAGTTGGTCTATTGGCATCTTCACCTAACGATACGCTGCACGAAAGCTAAACTAGCAAGTTAGACGTCTAAGAACACTAAATAGAGTGCAACGGTCCACTTTGATGCTTTAGGAATACTCAATTCTGTCTATAGACAAGCTTTTCAAGTTTTTTGCATTTTCAAACATAACTTGTTTTATTGGTATCTTTATTGAATGAAACGTTGTACAAAAGCTAAACTAGCAAGTTACACTTATAATGAAACTAAATAGAGTACAACGGTCCACTTTGATGCTTTAGGAATGCTCGATTCTGTCCATAGACAAACTTTTCAAGTTTTGTGTAATTTGAAACATAACTTGGTCTATTGGTATCTTTAACTAACAAAACGTTATACGAGAGCTAAATTCGCATGTTAGACTGCTAAGAACACTAAATAGAGTACAACGGTCCACGATGATGCTTTGGGAATGCTCAATTTTGTCCATAGAAGAGCGTTTAAGGTTTTGTGCAATTTCAAGCATAACTTGGTCTATTGGTATCTTTACCTAACGAAACGTTGTACGAAAGCTAAACTAGCATGTTAGACCTCTAAGAACACTAAATAGAGTACAAAGGTCCACTTTGAGGCTTTACGAATGCTCAATTCTGTCCATAGACCTGCTTTTCATGTTTTGTAGATTTTCAAACATAACTTGTTTTAATGGCATCTTTATAGAACGAAACATTGTACAAAAGCCAAAGTAGCAAGTTAGACTGCTAAGAACGCCAAATAGAGTACAACGATCCACTTTGATGCTTTGGGAAAGCTCAATTCTGTCCATAGATGAGCTTTTAAGGTTTTGTGCAATTTCAAGCATAACTTGGTCTATTGGCATCTTTACCTAACGAAACATTGTGCGAAAGCTAAACTAGCAAGTTAGAGCTCTAAGAACACTAAATAGAGTAAAACGGTCCACTTTGATGCTTTACGAATGCTCAATTCTGTCTATAGACGAGCTTTTCATGTTTTGTGCATTTTCAAACATACCTTGTTTTATTGGCATCTTTATCGAACGAAACCTTGTACAAACGCTAAACGAGCAAGTTAGACTTCTAAGAACACAGAATAGAGTACAACGGTCCACTTTGATGCTTTGGGAATGCTCAATTCTTTCCATAGATGAGCTTTTATGGTTTTGTGCAATTTCAAGCATGACTTGGCCTATTGGCATCTTTAGCTAACGAAACGTTGTACGAAAGCTAAACTAGCAAGTTAGACTTCTAAGAACACTAAATAGAGTGCAACGGTCCACTTTGATGCTTTACGAATGCTCAATTCTGTCCATAGACGAGCTTTTCAGGTTTTGTGCATTTTCAAACATAACTTGTTGTATTGGCATCTTTATCGGATGAAACATTCTAAAAAAGCTAAACTAGCAAGTTACACTTCTAACGACACTAAATAGAGTACACCGGTCCACTTTTATACTTTAGGAATGCTCAATTCTGTACATAGACACACTTTTCAAGTTTTGTGCAATTTGAAAGATAACTTGGTCTATTGGTATCTTTAAGTAACGATACGTTATACGAAACCTAAACTCGCATGTTAGACTTCTAAGAACTCTAAATAGAGTACAACGGTCCACTTTGATGCTTTAGGAATGCTCGATTCTGTCCATAGACAAACTTTTCAAGTTTTGTGCAATTTGAAACATAACTTAGTCTACTGGTATCTTTAACTAACGAAACGTTATACGAAAGCTAAACTCGCATGTTAGACTGCTAAGAACACAAAATATAGTACAACGGTCCACTTTGACGCTTTGGGAATGCTCAATTCTGTCCATAGATGAGCTTTTAAGGTTTTGTGCAATTTCAAGCATAACTTGGTCTATTAGCATCTTTACCAAACGAAACGTTGTACGAAAGCTAAACTAGCAAGTTAGAGCTCTAAGAACACTAAATAGAGTACAACGGTCCACTTTGATGCTTTACGAATGCTCGATTCTGTCTATAGACGTGCTTTTTCTGTTTTGTGTATTTTCAAACATAACTTGTTTTATTGGCATCCTTATCGAACGAAACGTTGTACCAGAGCTAAACTAGCAAGTTAGACTGCTAAGAAAACTAAATAGAGTACAACGGTCCACTTTGATGCTTTGGGAACGCTCAATTCTGTCCATAGATGAGCTTTTAAGGTTTTCTCCAATTTCAAGCATGACTTGGCCTATTGGCATCTTTAGCTAACGAAACGTTGTACGAAAGCTAAGCTAGCAAGTTAGACTTATAAGAACACTAAATAGAGGGCAACGGTCCACTTTGATGCTTTACGAATGCTCAATTCTGTCCATAGACGAGCTTTTCAGGTTTTGTGCATTTTCAAACATAACTTCTTGTATTGGCATCTTTATCGAACGAAACATTCTACAAAAGCTAAACTAGAAAGTTACACTTCTAACGATACTAAATAGAGTACAACGGTCCACTTTGATACTTTAGGAATGCTCAATTCTGTCCATAGACAAACTTTTCAAGTTTTGTGCAATTTCAAGCATAACTTGGTCTAATGGCATCTTTACCCAATGAAACGTTGTACGAAAGCTAAACTAGCAAGTTCAACTTCAAAGAACACTAAATAGAGTACAACGGTCCACTTTGATGCTTTACGAATGCTCAATTCTGTCCATAGACGAGCTTTTCAAGTTTTGTGCATTTTCAAACATAACTTGTTTTATTGGCATCTTTATAGAACGGAACATTGTAAAAAAGCTAAACTATCAAGTTAGACTGCAAAGAACACCAAATAGAGTACAACGATCCACTTTGATGCTTTGGGAAAGTTCAATTCTGTCCATAGATGAGCTTTTAAGGTTTTGTGCAATTTCAAGCATAACTTGGTCTATTGAATCTTTACCTAACGAAACGTTGTACGAATGCTAAACTAGCAAGTTAAACTTCTAAGAACACTAAATAGAGTACAACGGTCCACTTTGATGCTTTAGGAATGCTCAATTCTGTCCATAGACAAACTTTTCAAGTTCTGTGCAATTTGAAACGTAACTTGGTCTACTGGTATCTTTCCCTGACGAAACGTTGTACGAAAGCTAAACTAGCAAGTTAGGCCGCTAAGAACACTAAATAGAGTACAACGGTTCACTTTGATGCTTTGGGAATGCTCAATTCTGTCCATAGATGAGCTTTTAAGGTTTTGTGCAATTTCAAGCATAAGTTGGTCTATTGGCATCTTCACCTAACGATACGTTGCACGAAAGCTAAACTAGCAAGTTAGACGTCTAAGAACACTAAATAGAGTGCAACGGTCCACTTTGATGCTTTAGGAATACTCAATTCTGTCTATAGACAAGCTTTTCAAGTTTTTTGCATTTTCAAACATAACTTGTTTTATTGGTATCTTTATTGAATGAAACGTTGTACAAAAGCTAAACTAGCAAGTTACACTTATAATGAAACTAAATAGAGTACAACGGTCCACTTTGATGCTTTAGGAATGCTCGATTCTGTCCATAGACAAACTTTTCAAGTTTTGTGTAATTTGAAACATAACTTGGTCTATTGGTATCTTTAACTAACAAAACGTTATACGAGAGCTAAATTCGCATGTTAGACTGCTAAGAACACTAAATAGAGTACAACGGTCCACGATGATGCTTTGGGAATGCTCAATTTTGTCCATAGAAGAGCGTTTAAGGTTTTGTGCAATTTCAAGCATAACTTGGTCTATTGGTATCTTTACCTAACGAAACGTTGTACGAAAGCTAAACTAGCATGTTAGACCTCTAAGAACACTAAATAGAGTACAAAGGTCCACTTTGAGGCTTTACGAATGCTCAATTCTGTCCATAGACCTGCTTTTCAAGTTTTGTAGATTTTCAAACATAACTTGTTTTATTGGCATCTTTATAGAACGAAACATTGTACAAAAGCCAAAGTAGCAAGTTAGACTGCTAAGAACGCCAAATAGAGTACAACGATCCACTTTGATGCTTTGGGAAAGCTCAATTCTGTCCATAGATGAGCTTTTAAGGTTTTGTGCAATTTCAAGCATAACTTGGTCTATTGGCATCTTTACCTAACGAAACATTGTGCGAAAGCTAAACTAGCAAGTTAGAGCTCTAAGAACACTAAATAGAGTAAAACGGTCCACTTTGATGCTTTACGAATGCTCAATTCTGTCTATAGACGAGCTTTTCATGTTTTGTGCATTTTCAAACATACCTTGTTTTATTGGCATCTTTATCGAACGAAACCTTGTACAAACGCTAAACGAGCAAGTTAGACTTCTAAAAACACAGAATAGAGTACAACGGTCCACTTTGATGCTTTGGGAATGCTCAATTCTTTCCATAGATGAGCTTTTATGGTTTTGTGCAATTTCAAGCATGACTTGGCCTATTGGCATCTTTAGCTAACGAAACGTTGTACGAAAGCTAAACTAGCAAGTTAGACTTCTAAGAACACTAAATAGAGTGCAACGGTCCACTTTGATGCTTTACGAATGCTCAATTCTGTCCATAGACGAGCTTTTCAGGTTTTGTGCATTTTCAAACATAACTTGTTGTATTGGCATCTTTATCGAATGAAACATTCTAAAAAAGCTAAACTAGCAAGTTACACTTCTAACGACACTAAATAGAGTACACCGGTCCACTTTTATACTTTAGGAATGCTCAATTCTGTACATAGACACACTTTTCAAGTTTTGTGCAATTTGAAACATAACTTGGTCTATTGGTATCTTTAAGTAACGATACGTTATACGAAACCTAAACTCGCATGTTAGACTTCTAAGAACTCTAAATAGAGTACAACGGTCCACTTTGATGCTTTAGGAATGCTCGATTCTGTCCATAGACAAACTTTTCAAGTTTTGTGCAATTTGAAACATAACTTGGTCTATTGGTATCTTTAACTAACGAAACGTTATACGAGAGCTAAATTCGCATGTTAGACTGCTAAGAACACTAAATAGAGTACAACGGTCCACGATGATGCTTTGGGAATGCTCAATTTTGTCCATAGATGAGCGTTTAAGGTTTTGTGCAATTTCAAACATAACTTGGTCTATTGGTATCTTTACCTAACGAAACGTTGTACGAAAGCTAAACTAGCATGTTAGACCTCTAAGAACACTAAATAGAGTACAAAGGTATACTTTGAGGCTTTACGAATGCTCAATTCTGTCCATAGACCTGCTTTTCAAGTTTTGTACATTTTCAAACATAACTTGTTTTATTGGCATCTTTATAGAACGAAACATTGTACAAAAGCCAAACTAGCAAGTTAGACTGCTAAGAACGCCAAATAGAGTACAACGATCCACTTTGATGCTTTGGGAAAGCTCAATTCTGTCCATAGATGAGCTTTTAAGGTTTTGTGCAATTTCAAGCATAACTTGGTCTATTGGCATCTTTACCGAACGAAACATTGTGCGAAAGCTAAACTAGCAAGTTAGAGCTCTAAGAACACTAAATAGAGTACAACGGTCCACTTTGATGCTTTACGAATGCTCGATTCTGTCTATACACGTGCTTTTCCTGTTTTGTGTATTTTCAAACATAACTTGTTTTATTGGTATCTTTATCGAACGAAACGTTGTACCAGAGCTAAACTAGCAAGTTAGACTGCTAAGAACACTAAATAGAGTACAACGGTCCATTTTGATGCTTTGGGAATGCTCAATTTATTCCATAGATGAGCTTTTAAGGTTTTGTCCAATTTCAAGCATGACTTGGCCTATTGGCATCTTTAGCTAACAAAACGTTGTACGAAAGCTAAGCTAGCAAGTTAGACTTATAAGAACACTAAATAGAGGGCAACGGTCCACTTTGATGCTTTACGAATGCTCAATTCTGTCCATAGACGAGCTTTTCAGGTTTTGTGCAATTTCAAACATAACTTCTTGTATTGGCATCTTTATCGAACGAAACATTTTACAAAAGCTAAACTAGAAAGTTACACTTCTAACGATACTAAATAGAGTACAACGGTCCACTTTGATACTTTAGGAATGCTCAATTCTGTCCATAGACAAACTTTTCAAGTTTTGTGCAATTTCAAGCATAACTTGGTCTAATGGCATCTTTACCCAATGAAACGTTGTAGGAAAGCTAAACTAGCAAGTTCGACTTCAAAGAACACTAAATAGAGTACAACGGTCCACTTTGATGCTTTACGAATGCTCAATTCTGTCCATAGACGAGCTTTTCAAGTTTTGTACATTTTCAAACATAACTTGTTTTATTGGCATCTTTATAGAACGAAACATTGTACAAAAGCCAAAGTAGCAAGTTAGACTGCTAAGAACGCCAAATAGAGTACAACGATCCACTTTGATGCTTTGGGAAAGCTCAATTCTGTCCATAGATGAGCTTTTAAGGTTTTGTGCAATTTCAAGCATAACTTGGTCTATTGGCATCTTTACCTAACGAAACATTGTGCGAAAGCTAAACTAGCAAGTTAGAGCTCTAAGAACACTAAATAGAGTAAAACGGTCCACTTTGATGCTTTACGAATGCTCAATTCTGTCTATAGACGAGCTTTTCATGTTTTGTGCATTTTCAAACATACCTTGTTTTATTGGCATCTTTATCGAACGAAACCTTGTACAAACGCTAAACGAGCAAGTTAGACTTCTAAGAACACAGAATAGAGTACAACGGTCCACTTTGATGCTTTGGGAATGCTCAATTCTTTCCATAGATGAGCTTTTATGGTTTTGTGCAATTTCAAGCATGACTTGGCCTATTGGCATCTTTAGCTAACGAAACGTTGTACGAAAGCTAAACTAGCAAGTTAGACTTCTAAGAACACTAAATAGAGTGCAACGGTCCACTTTGATGCTTTACGAATGCTCAATTCTGTCCATAGACGAGCTTTTCAGGTTTTGTGCATTTTCAAACATAACTTGTTGTATTGGCATCTTTATCGAATGAAACATTCTAAAAAAGCTAAACTAGCAAGTTACACTTCTAACGACACTAAATAGAGTACACCGGTCCACTTTTATACTTTAGGAATGCTCAATTCTGTACATAGACACACTTTTCAAGTTTTGTGCAATTTGAAACATAACTTGGTCTATTGGTATCTTTAAGTAATATACGAAACCTAAACTCGCATGTTAGACTTCTAAGAACTCTAAATAGAGTACAACGGTCCACTTTGATGCTTTAGGAATGCTCGATTCTGTCCATAGACAAACTTTTCAAGTTTTGTGCAATTTGAAACATAACTTGGTCTATTGGTATCTTTAACTAACGAAACGTTATACGAGAGCTAAATTCGCATGTTAGACTGCTAAGAACACTAAATAGAGTACAACGGTCCACGATGATGCTTTGGGAATGCTCAATTTTGTCCATAGATGAGCGTTTAAGGTTTTGTGCAATTTCAAACATAACTTGGTCTATTGGTATCTTTACCTAACGAAACGTTGTACGAAAGCTAAACTAGCATGTTAGACCTCTAAGAACACTAAATAGAGTACAAAGGTATACTTTGAGGCTTTACGAATGCTCAATTCTGTCCATAGACCTGCTTTTCAAGTTTTGTACATTTTCAAACATAACTTGTTTTATTGGCATCTTTATAGAACGAAACATTGTACAAAAGCCAAACTAGCAAGTTAGACTGCTAAGAACGCCAAATAGAGTACAACGATCCACTTTGATGCTTTGGGAAAGCTCAATTCTGTCCATAGATGAGCTTTTAAGGTTTTGTGCAATTTCAAGCATAACTTGGTCTATTGGCATCTTTACCGAACGAAACATTGTGCGAAAGCTAAACTAGCAAGTTAGAGCTCTAAGAACACTAAATAGAGTACAACGGTCCACTTTGATGCTTTACGAATGCTCGATTCTGTCTATACACGTGCTTTTCCTGTTTTGTGTATTTTCAAACATAACTTGTTTTATTGGTATCTTTATCGAACGAAACGTTGTACCAGAGCTAAACTAGCAAGTTAGACTGCTAAGAACACTAAATAGAGTACAACGGTCCATTTTGATGCTTTGGGAATGCTCAATTTATTCCATAGATGAGCTTTTAAGGTTTTGTCCAATTTCAAGCATGACTTGGCCTATTGGCATCTTTAGCTAACAAAACGTTGTACGAAAGCTAAGCTAGCAAGTTAGACTTATAAGAACACTAAATAGAGGGCAACGGTCCACTTTGATGCTTTACGAATGCTCAATTCTGTCCATAGACGAGCTTTTCAGGTTTTGTGCAATTTCAAACATAACTTCTTGTATTGGCATCTTTATCGAACGAAACATTTTACAAAAGCTAAACTAGAAAGTTACACTTCTAACGATACTAAATAGAGTACAACGGTCCACTTTGATACTTTAGGAATGCTCAATTCTGTCCATAGACAAACTTTTCAAGTTTTGTGCAATTTCAAGCATAACTTGGTCTAATGGCATCTTTACCCAATGAAACGTTCTAGGAAAGCTAAACTAGCAAGTTCGACTTCAAAGAACACTAAATAGAGTACAACGGTCCACTTTGATGCTTTACGAATGCTCAATTCTGTCCATAGACGAGCTTTTCAAGTTTTGTACATTTTCAAACATAACTTGTTTTATTGGCATCTTTATAGAACGGAACATTGTACAAAAGCTAAACTATCAAGTTAGACTGCTAAGAACACCAAATAGAGTACAAACATCCACTTTGATGCTTTGGGAAAGTTCAATTCTGTCCATAGATGAGCTTTTAAGGTTTTGTGCAATTTCAAGCATAACTTGGTCTATTGAATCTTTACCTAACGAAACGTTGTACGAATGCTAAACTAGCAAGTTAGACTTCTAAGAACACTAAAAAGAGTACAACGGTCCACTTTGATGCTTTAGGAATGCTCAATTCTTTCCATAGACAAACTTTTCAAGTTCTGTGCAATTTGAAACGTAACTTGGTCTACTGGTATCTTTCCCTAACGAAACGTTGTACGAAAGCTAAACTAGCAAGTTAGGCCGCTAAGAACACTAAATAGAGTACAACGGTTCACTTTGATGCTTTGGGAATGCTCAATTATGTCCATAGATGAGCTTTTAAGGTTTTGTGCAATTTCAAGCATAAGTTGGTCTATTGGCATCTTCACCTAACGATACGTTGCATGAAAGCTAAACTAGCAAGTTAGACTTCTAAGAACACTAAATAGAGTGCAACGGTCCACTTTGATGCTTTAGGAATACTCAATTCTGTCTATAGACAAGCTTTTCAAGTTTTTTGCATTTTCAAACATAACTTGTTTTATTGGTATCTTTATTGAATGAAACGTTGTACAAAAGCTAAACTAGCAAGTTACACTTATAATGAAACTAAATAGAGTACAACGGTCCACTTTGATGCTTTAGGAATGCTCGATTCTGTCCATAGACAAACTTTTCAAGTTTTGTGCAATTTGAAACATAACTTGGTCTATTGGTATCTTTAACTAACAAAACGTTATACGAGAGCTAAATTCGCATGTTAGACTGCTAAGAACACTAAATAGAGTACAACGGTCCACGATGATGCTTTGGGAATGCTCAATTTTGTCCATAGAAGAGCGTTTAAGGTTTTGTGCAATTTCAAGCATAACTTGGTCTATTGGTATCTTTACCTAACGAAACGTTGTACGAAAGCTAAACTAGCATGTTAGACCTCTAAGAACACTAAATAGAGTACAAAGGTCCACTTTGAGGCTTTACGAATGCTCAATTCTGTCCATAGACCTGCTTTTCAAGTTTTGTAGATTTTCAAACATAACTTGTTTTATTGGCATCTTTATAGAACGAAACATTGTACAAAAGCCAAAGTAGCAAGTGAGACTGCTAAGAACGCCAAATAGAGTACAACGATCCACTTTGATGCTTTAGGAAAGCTCAATTCTGTCCATAGATGAGCTTTTAAGGTTTTGTGCAATTTCAAGCATAACTTGCTCTATTGGCATCTTTACCTAACGAAACATTGTGCGAAAGCTAAACTAGCAAGTTAGAGCTCTAAGAACATTAAATAGAGTTCAACGGTCCACTTTGATGCTTTACGAATGCTCGATTCTGTCTATAGACGTGCTTTTCCTGTTTTGTGTATTTTCAAACATAACTTGTTTTATTGGCATCTTTATCGAACGAAACGTTGTACCAGAGCTAAACTAGCAAGTTAGACTGCTAAGAACACTAAATAGAGTACAACGGTCCATTTTGATGCTTTGGGAATGTTCAATTCTTTCCATAGATGAGCTTTTAAGGTTTTGTCCAATTTCAAGCATGACTTGGCCTATTGGCATCTTTACCTAACGAAACATTGTACGAAAGCTAAACTAGCAAGTTAGACCTCTAAAAACACTAAATAGAGTAAAACGGTCCACTTTGATGCTTTACGAATGCTCAATTCTGTCTATAGACGAGCTTTTCATGTTTTGTGCATTTTCAAACATACCTTGTTTTATTGGCATCTTTATCGAACGAAACCTTGTACAAACGCTAAACGAGCAAGTTAGACTGCTAAGAACACAGAATAGAGTACAACGGTCCACTTTGATGCTTTGGGAATGCTCAATTCTGTCCATAGATGAGCTTTTATGGTTTTGTGCAATTTCAAGCATGACTTGGCCTATTGGCATCTTTAGCTAACGAAACGTTGTACGAAAGCTAAACTAGCAAGTTAGACTTCTAAGAACACTAAATAGAGTGCAACGGTCCACTTTGATGATTTACGAATGCTCAATTCTGTCCATAGACGAGCTTTTCAGGTTTTGTGCATTTTCAAACATAACTTGTTGTATTGGCATCTTTATCGAATGAAACATTCTAAAAAAGCTAAACTAGCAAGTTACACTTCTAACGACACTAAATAGAGTACAACGGTCCACTTTTATACTTTAGGAATGCTCAATTCTGTACATAGACAAACTTTTCAAGTTTTGTGCAATTTGAAACATAACTTGGTCTATTGGTATCTTTAAGTAACGATACGTTATACGAAACCTAAACTCGCATGTTAGACTTCTAAGAACACTAAATAGAGTACAACGGTCCACTTTGATGCTTTAGGAATGCTCGATTCTGTCCATAGACAAACTTTTCAAGTTTTGTGCAATTTGAAACATAACTTGGTCTATTGGTATCTTTAACTAACGAAACGTTATACGAGAGCTAAATTCGCATGTTAGACTGCTAAGAACACTAAATAGAGTACAACGGTCCACGATGATGCTTTGGGAATGCTCAATTTTGTCCATAGATGAGCGTTTAAGGTTTTGTGCAATTTCAAACATAACTTGGTCTATTGGTATCTTTACCTAACGAAACGTTGTACGAAAGCTAAACTAGCATGTTAGACCTCTAAGAACACTAAATAGAGTACAAAGGTATACTTTGAGGCTTTACGAATGCTCAATTCTGTCCATAGACCTGCTTTTCAAGTTTTGTACATTTTCAAACATAACTTGTTTTATTGGCATCTTTATAGAACGAAACATTGTACAAAAGCCAAACTAGAAAGTTAGACTGCTAAGAACGCCAAATAGAGTACAACGATCCACTTTGATGCTTTGGGAAAGCTCAATTCTGTCCATAGATGAGCTTTTAAGGTTTTGTGCAATTTCAAGCATAACTTGGTCTATTGGCATCTTTACCGAACGAAACATTGTGCGAAAGCTAAACTAGCAAGTTAGAGCTCTAAGAACACTAAATAGAGTACAACGGTCCACTTTGATGCTTTACGAATGCTCGATTCTGTCTATACACGTGCTTTTCCTGTTTTGTGTATTTTCAAACATAACTTGTTTTATTGGTATCTTTATCGAACGAAACGTTGTACCAGAGCTAAACTAGCAAGTTAGACTGCTAAGAACACTAAATAGAGTACAACGGTCCATTTTGATGCTTTGGGAATGCTCAATTCTGTCCATAGATGAGCTTTTAAGGTTTTGTCCAATTTCAAGCATGACTTGGCCTATTGGCATCTTTAGCTAACAAAACGTTGTACGAAAGCTAAGCTAGCAAGTTAGACTTATAAGAACACTAAATAGAGGGCAACGGTCCACTTTGATGCTTTACGAATGCTCAATTCTGTCCATAGACGAGCTTTTCAGGTTTTGTGCATTTTCAAACATAACTTCTTGTATTGGCATCTTTATCGAACGAAACATTCTACAAAAGCTAAACTAGAAAGTTACACTTCTAACGATACTAAATAGAGTACAACGGTCCACTTTGATACTTTAGGAATGCTCAATTCTGTCCATAGACAAACTTTTCAAGTTTTGTGCAATTTCAAGCATAACTTGGTCTAATGGCATCTTTACCCAATGAAACGTTGTACGAAAGCTAAACTAGCAAGTTCGACTTCAAAGAACACTAAATAGAGTACAACGGTCCACTTTGATGCTTTACGAATGCTCAATTCTGTCCATAGACGAGCTTTTCAAGTTTTGTACATTTTCAAACATAACTTGTTTTATTGGCATCTTTATAGAACGGAACATTGTACAAAAGCTAAACTATCAAGTTAGACTTCTAAGAACACCAAATAGAGTACAACGATCCACTTTGATGCTTTGGGAAAGTTCAATTCTGTCCATAGATGAGCTTTTAAGGTTTTGTGCAATTTCAAGCATAACTTGGTCTATTGAATCTTTACCTAACGAAACGTTGTACGAATGCTAAACTAGCAAGTTAGACTTCTAAGAACACTAAAAAGAGTACAACGGTCCACTTTGATGCTTTAGGAATGCTCAATTCTTTCCATAGACAAACTTTTCAAGTTCTGTGCAATTTGAAACGTAACTTGGTCTACTGGTATCTTTCCCTAACGAAACGTTGTACGAAAGCTAAACTAGCAAGTTAGGCCGCTAAGAACACTAAATAGAGTACAACGGTTCACTTTGATGCTTTGGGAATGCTCAATTATGTCCATAGATGAGCTTTTAAGGTTTTGTGCAATTTCAAGCATAAGTTGGTCTATTGGCATCTTCACCTAACGATACGTTGCATGAAAGCTAAACTAGCAAGTTAGACTTCTAAGAACACTAAATAGAGTGCAACGGTCCACTTTGATGCTTTAGGAATACTCAATTCTGTCTATAGACAAGCTTTTCAAGTTTTTTGCATTTTCAAACATAACTTGTTTTATTGGTATCTTTATTGAATGAAACGTTGTACAAAAGCTAAACTAGCAAGTTACACTTATAATGAAACTAAATAGAGTACAACGGTCCACTTTGATGCTTTAGGAATGCTCGATTCTGTCCATAGACAAACTTTTCAAGTTTTGTGCAATTTGAAACATAACTTGGTCTATTGGTATCTTTAACTAACAAAATGTTATACGAGAGCTAAATTCGCATGTTAGACTGCTAAGAACACTAAATAGAGTACAACGGTCCACGATGATGCTTTGGGAATGCTCAATTTTGTCCATAGAAGAGCGTTTAAGGTTTTGTGCAATTTCAAGCATAACTTGGTCTATTGGTATCTTTACCTAACGAAACGTTGTACGAAAGCTAAACTAGCATGTTAGACCTCTAAGAACACTAAATAGAGTACAAAGGTCCACTTTGAGGCTTTACGAATGCTCAATTCTGTCCATAGACCTGCTTTTCAAGTTTTGTAGATTTTCAAACATAACTTGTTTTATTGGCATCTTTATAGAACGAAACATTGTACAAAAGCCAAAGTAGCAAGTGAGACTGCTAAGAACGCCAAATAGAGTACAACGATCCACTTTGATGCTTTGGGAAAGCTCAATTCTGTCCATAGATGAGCTTTTAAGGTTTTGTGCAATTTCAAGCATAACTTGGTCTATTGGCATCTTTACCTAACGAAACATTGTGCGAAAGCTAAACTAGCAAGTTAGAGCTCTAAGAACATTAAATAGAGTACAACGGTCCACTTTGATGCTTTACGAATGCTCGATTCTGTCTATAGACGTGCTTTTCTTGTTTTGTGTATTTTCAAACATAACTTGTTTTATTGGCATCTTTATCGAACGAAACGTTGTACCAGAGCTAAACTAGCAAGTTAGACTGCTAAGAACACTAAATAGGGTACAACGGTCCATTTTGATGCTTTGGGAATGCTCAATTCTGTCCATAGATGAGCTTTTAAGGTTTTGTCCAATTTCAAGCATGACTTGGCCTATTGGCATCTTTAGCTAACGAAACGTTGTACGAAAGCTAAACTAGCAAGTTAGACTTCTAAGAACACTAAATAGAGTGCAACGGTCCATTTTGATGCTTTACGAATGCTCAATTCTGTCCATAGACGAGCTTTTCAGGTTTTGTGCATTTTCAAACATAACTTGTTGTATTGGCATCTTTATCGAATGAAACATTCTAAAAAAGCTAAACTAGCAAGTTACACTTCTAACGACACTAAATAGAGTACAACGGTCCACTTTTATACTTTAGGAATGCTCAATTCTGTCCATAGACAAACTTTTCAAGTTTTGTACAATTTGAAACATAACTTGGTCTATTGGTATCTTTAAGTAACGATACGTTATACGAAACCTAAACTCGCATGTTAGACTTCTAAGAACACTAAATAGAGTACAACGGTCCATTTTGATGCTTTGGGAATGCTCAATTCTGTCCATAGATGAGCTTTTAAGGTTTTGTCAAATTTCAAGCATGACTTGGCCTATTGGCATCTTTACCTAACGAAACATTGTACGAAAGCTAAACTAGCAAGTTAGACCTCTAAAAACACTAAATAGAGTAAAACGGTCCACTTTGATGCTTTACGAATGCTCAATTCTGTCTATAGACGAGCTTTTCATGTTTTGTGCATTTTCAAACATACCTTGTTTTATTGGCATCTTTATCGAACGAAACCTTGTACAAACGCTAAACGAGCAAGTTAGACTGCTAAGAAAACAGAATAGAGTACAACGGTCCACTTTGATGCTTTGGGAATGCTCAATTCTGTCCATAGATGAGCTTTTATGGTTTTGTGCAATTTCGAGCATGACTTGGCCTAATGGCATCTTTAGCTAACGAAACGTTGTACGAAAGCTAAACTAGCAAGTTAGACTTCTAAGAACACTAAATAGAGTGCAACGGTCCACTTTGATGCTTTACGAATGCTCAATTCTGTCCATAGAGGAGCTTTTCAGGTTTTGTGCATTTTCAAACATAACTTGTTGTATTGGCATCTTTATCGAATGAAACATTCTAAAAAAGCTAAACTAGCAAGTTACACTTCTAACGACACTAAATAGAGTACAACGGTCCACTTTTATACTTTAGGAATGCTCAATTCTGTCCATAGACAAACTTTTCAAGTTTTGTACAATTTGAAACATAACTTGGTCTATTGGTATCTTTAAGTAACGATACGTTATACGAAACCTAAACTCGCATGTTAGACTTCTAAGAACACTAAATAGAGTACAACGGCCCACTTTGATGCTTTAGGAATGCTCGATTCTGTCCATAGACAAACTTTTCAAGTTTTGTGCAATTTGAAACATAACTTGGTCTATTGGTATCTTTAACTAACGAAACGTTATACGAGAGCTAAATTCGCATGATAGACTGCTAAGAACACTAAATAGAGTACAACGGTCCACGATGATGCTTTGGGAATGCTCAATTTTGTCCATAGATGAGCGTTTAAGGTTTTGTGCAATTTCAAACATAACTTGGTCTATTGGTATCTTTACCTAACGAAACGTTGTACGAAAGCTAAACTAGCATGTTGGACCTCTAAGAACACTAAATAGAGTACAAAGGTATACTTTGAGGCTTTACGAATGCTCAATTCTGTCCATAGACCTGCTTTTCAAGTTTTGTACATTTTCAAACATAACTTGTTTTATTGGCATCTTTATAGAACGAAACATTGTACAAAACCCAAACTAGCAAGTTAGACTGCTAAGAACGCCAAATAGAGTACAACGATCCACTTTGATGCTTTGGGAAAGCTCAATTCTGTCCATAGATGAGCTTTTAAGGTTTTGTTCAATTTCAAGCATAACTTGGTCTATTGGCATCTTTACCTAACGAAACATTGTGCGAAAGCTAAACTAGCAAGTTAGAGCTCTAAGAACACTAAATAGAGTACAACGGTCCACTTTGATGATTTACGAATGCTCGATTCTGTCTATACACGTGCTTTTCCTGTTTTGTGTATTTTCAAACATAACTTGTTTTATTGGCATCTTTATCGAACGAAACGTTGTACCAGAGCTAAACTAGCAAGTTAGACTGCTAAGAACACTAAATAGAGTACAACGGTCCACTTTGATGCTTTGGGAATGCTCAATTCTGTCCATAGATGAGCTTTTAAGGTTTTGTCCAATTTCAAGCATGACTTGGCCTATTGGCATCTTTAGCTAACGAAACGTTGTACGAAAGCTAAGCTAGCAAGTTAGACTTATAAGAACACTAAATAGAGGGCAACGGTCCACTTTGATGCTTTACGAATGATCAATTCTGTCCATAGACGAGCTTTTCAGGTTTTGTGCATTTTCAAACATAACTTCTTGTATTGGCATCTTAATCGAACGAAACATTCTACAAAAGCTAAACTAGAAAGTTACACTTCTAACGATACTAAATAGAGTACAACGGTCCACTTTGATACTTTAGGAATGCTCAATTCTGTCCATAGAAAAACTTTTCAAGTTTTGTGCAATTTCAAGCATAACTTGGTCTAATGGCATCTTTACCCAATGAAACGTTGTACGAAAGCTAAACTAGCATGTTCGACTTCAAAGAACACTAAATAGAGTACAACGGTCCACTTTGATGCTTTACGAATGCTCAATTCTGTCCATAGACAAACTTTTCAAGTTTTGTGCAATTTGAAACATAACTTGTTTTATTGGCATCTTTATAGAACGGAACATTGTACAAAAGCTAAACTATCAAGTTAGACTGCAAAGAACACCAAATAGAGTACAACAGTCCACTTTGATGCTTTGGGAAAGTTCAATTCTGTCCATAGATGAGCTTTTAAGGTTTTGTGCAATTTCAAGCATAACTTGGTCTATTGAATCTTTACCTAACGAAACGTTGTACGAATGCTAAACTAGCAAGTTAGACTTCTAAGAACACTAAATAGAGTACAACGGTCCACTTTGATGCTTTATTAATGCTCAATTCTGTCCATAGACAAACTTTTCAAGTTCTGTGCAATTTGAAACGTAACTTGGTCTACTGGTATCTTTCGCTAACGAAACGTTGTACGAAAGCTAAACTAGCAAGTTAGGCCGCTAAGAACACTAAATAGAGTACAACGGTTCACTTTGATGCTTTGGGAATGCTCAATTCTGTCCATAGATGAGCTTTTAAGGTTTTGTGCAATTTCAAGCATAAGTTGGTCTATTGGCATCTTCACCTAACGATACGTTGCACGAAAGCTAAACTAGCAAGTTAGACTTCTAAGAACACTAAATAGAGTGCAACGGTCCACTTTGATGCTTTAGGAATACTCAATTCTGTCTATAGACAAGCTTTTCAAGTTTTTTGCATTTTCAAACATAACTTGTTTTATTGGTATCTTTATTGAATAAAACGTTGTACAAAAGCTAAACTAGCAAGTTACACTTATAATGAAACTAAATAGAGTACAACGTTCCACTTTGATGCTTGAGGAATGCTCGATTCTGTCCATAGACAAACTTTTCAAGTTTTGTGCAATTTGAAACATAACTTGGTCTATTGGTATCTTTAACTAACAAAACGTTATACGAGAGCTAAATTCGCATGTTAGACTGCTAAGAACACTAAATAGAGTACAACGGTCCACGATGATGCTTTGGGAATGCTCAATTTTGTCCATAGAAGAGCGTTTAAGGTTTTGTGCAATTTCAATCATAACTTGGCCTATTGGTATCTTTACCTAACGAAACGTTGTACGAAAGCTAAACTAGCATGTTAGACCTCTTTGATGCTTTACGAATGCTCAATTCTGTCCATAGACGAGCTTTTCAGGTTTTGTGCATTTTCAAACATAACTTCTTGTATTGGCATCTTTATCGAACGAAACATTCTACAAAAGCTAAACTAGAAAGTTACACTTCTAACGATACTAAATAGAGTACAACGGTCCACTTTGATGCTTTGGGAATGCTCAATTCTGTCCATAGATGAGCTTTTATGGTTTTGTGCAATTTCAAGCATGACTTGGCCTATTGGCATCTTAGCTAACGAAACGTTGTACGAAAGCTAAACTAGCAAGTTAGACTTCTAAGAACACTAAATAGAGTGCAACGGTCTACTTTGATGCTTTACGAATGCTCAATTCTGTCCATAGACGAGCTTTTCAGGTTTTGTGCATTTTCAAACATAACTTGTTGTATTGGCATCTTTATCGAATGAAACATTCTAAAAAAGCTAAACTAGCAAGTTACACTTCTAACGACACTAAATAGAGTACAACGGTCCACTTTTATACTTTAGGAATGCTCAATTCTGTCCATAGACAAACTTTTCACGTTTTGTGCAATTTGAAACATAACTTGGTCTATTGGTATCTTTAAGTAACGATACGTTATACGAAACCTAAACTCGCATGTTAGACTTCTACGAACACTAAATAGAGTACAACGGTCCACTTTGATGCTTTAGGAATGCTCGATTCTGTCCATAGACAAACTTTTCAAGTTTTGTGCAATTTGAAACATAACTAGGTCTATTGGTATCTTTAACTAACGAAACGTTATACGAGACCTAAATTCGCATGTTAGACTGCTAAGAACACTAAATAGAGTACAACGGTCCACGATGATGCTTTGGGAATGCTCAATTTTGTCCATAGATGAGCGTTTAAGGTTTTGTGCAATTTCAAACATAACTTGGTCTATTGGTATCTTTGCCTAACGAAACGTTGTACGAAAGCTAAACTAGCATGTTAGACCTCTAAGAACACTAAATAGAGTACAAAGGTATACTTTGAGGCTTTACGAATGCTCAATTCTGTCCATAGACCTGCTTTTCAACTTTTGTACATTTTCAAAAATAAATTGTTTTATTGGCATCTTTATAGAACGAAACATTGTACAAAAGCCAAACTAGCAAGTTAGACTGCTAAGAACGCCAAATAGAGTACAACGATCCACTTTGATGCTTTGGGAAAGCTCAATTCTGTCCATAGATGAGCTTTTAAGGTTTTGTGCAATTTCAAGCATAACTTGGTCTATTGGCATCTTTACCTAACGAAACATTGTGCGAAAGCTAAACTAGCAAGTTAGAGCTCTGAGAACACTAAATAGAGTACAACGGTCCACTTTGATGCTTTACGAATGCTCGATTCTGTCTATAGAAGTGCTTTTCCTGTTTTGTGTATTTTCAAACATAACTTGTTTTATTGGCATCTTTATCGAACGAAACGTTGTACCAGAGCTAAACTAGCAAGGTAGACTGCTAAGAACACTAAATAGAGTACAACGGTCCATTTTGATGCTTTGGGAATGCTCAATTCTGTCCATAGATGAGCTTTTAAGGTTTTGTCCAATTTCAAGCATGACTTGTCCTATTGGCATCTTTACCTAACGAAACATTGTACGAAAGCTAAACTAGCAAGTTAGACCTCTAAAAACACTAAATAGAGTACAACGGTCCACTTTGATGATTTACGAATGCTCAATTCTGTCTATAGACGAGCTTTTCATGTTTTGTGCATTTTCAAACATACCTTGTTTTATTGGCATCTTTAATGAACGAAACCTTGTACCAACGCTAAACGAGCAAGTTAGACTGCTAAGAACACAGAATATGGTACAACGGTCCACTTTGATGGTTTCGGAATGCTCAATTCTGTCCATAGATGAGCTTTTAAGGTTTTGTGCAATTTCATGCAAGACTTGGCCTATTGGCATCTTTACCTAACGAAACATTGTACGAAAGCTAAACTAGCAAGTTAGACCTCTAAGAACACTAAATAGAGCACAACGGTCCACCTTGATGCTTTATGAATGCTCAATTCTGTCTATAGTCGAGCTTTTCATGTTTTGTGCATTTTCAAACATAACTTGTTTTATTCGCATCTTTATCGAACGACACGTTGTACCAACACTAAAATAGCGAGTTAGACTGCTAAGAACACAGAATAGGGTACAACGGTCCACTTTGATGCTTTGGAAATGCTCAATTCTGTCCATAGATGAGCTTTTATGGTTTTGAGCAATTTCAAGCATGACATGGCCTATTGGCATCTTTAGGTAACGAAACGTTGTACGAAAGCTAAACTAGCAAGTTAGACTTCTAAGAACACCAAATAGAGTGCAACGGTCCACTTTGATGCTTTACGAATGCTCAATTCTATCCATAGATGAGCTTTTCAAGTTTTGTGCATTTTCAAACATAACTTGTTTTATTGGCATCTTTATCGAACGAAACATTCTACAAAAGCTAAACTAGCAAGTTACACTTCTAACGACACTAAATAGAGTACAACGGTCCACTTTGATGCTTTAGGAATGCTCATTTCTGTCCATAGACAAACTTTTCAAGTTTCGTGCAATTTGAAACATAACTTGGTCTACTGGTATCTTTCCCTAACGAAACGTTGTACGAAAGCTAAAATAGCAAGTTAGGCTGCTAAGAACACTAAATAGAGTACAACGGTCTACTTTGATGCTTTGGGAATTCTCAACTCTGTCCATAGATGAGCTTTTAAGGTTTTGTGCAATTTCAAGCATAACTTGGTCTATTGGCATCTTTACCTAACGAAACGTTGTACGAAAGCTAAACTAGCAAGTTAGACTTCTAAGAACACTAAATAGAGTGCAACGGTCCACTTTGATGCTTTACGAATGCTCAATTCTGTCCATAGACGAGTTTTCAAGTTTTGTGCAATTTGAAACATAACTTGGTGTACCGGTATCTTTAACTAACGAAACGTTATACGAAAGCTAAACTGGCATGTGAGACTACTAAGAACACTAAATAGAGTACAACGGTCCACTTTGATGCTTTGGGAATGCTCAATTCTGTCCATAGATGAGCTTTTAAGGTTTTGTGCAATTTCAAGCATAACTTGGTCTATTGGCATCTTTCCCTAACGAAACATTGTACGAAAGCTAAACTTGCAATTTAGACCTCTAAGAACACTAAATAGAGCACAACGGTCCACTTTGATGCTTTGGAAATGCTCAATTCTGTCCATAGATGAGCTTTTATGGTTTTGAGCAATTTCAAGCATGACATGGCCTATTGGCATCTTTAGGTAACGAAACGTTGTACGAAAGCTAAACTAGCAAGTTAGACTTCTAAGAACACCAAATAGAGTGCAACGGTCCACTTTGATGCTTTACGAATGCTCAATTCTGTCCATAGACGAGCTTTTCAAGTTTTATGCATTTTCAAACATAACTGGTTTTATTGGCAACTTTATTGAATGAAACGTTGTACAAAAGCTAAACTAGCAAGTTACACTTCTAACGAAACTAAATAGAATACAACGGTCCACTTTGATGCTTTGGGAAAGCTCAATTCTGTCCATAGATGAGCTTTTAAGGTTTTGTGCAATTTCAAGCATGACTTGGCCTATTGGCATCTTTAGCTAACGAAACGTTGTACAAAAGCTAAACTAGCAAGTTAGACTTATAATAACACTAAATAGAGTGCAACGGTCCACTTTGATGCTTTACGAATGCTCAATTCTGTCCATAGACGAGCTTTTCAAGTTTTTTGCATTTTCAAACATAACTTGTTTTATTGGCATCTTTATTGAATGAAACGTTGTACAAAAGCTAAACTAGCAAGTTACACTTATAATGAAACTAAATAGAGTACAACGGTCCACTTTGATGCTTTAGGAATGCTCGCTTCTGTCCATAGACAAACTTTTCAAGTTTTGTGCAATTTGAAACATAACTTGGTCTATTGGTATCTTTGACTAACGAAACGTTAAACAAGAGCTAAACTCGCATGTTAGACTGCTAAGAACACTAAATAGAGTACAAAGGTCCACCATGATGCTTCGGGAATGCTCAATTTTGTCCATATATGAGCTTTTAAGGTTTTGTGCAATTTCAAGCAAAACTTGGTCTATTGGCATCTTTATCTAACGAAACGTTGTATGAAAGCTAAACTTACATGTTAGACCTCTAAGAACACTAAATGGAGTACAACGGTCCACTTTGATGCTTTACGAATGCTTAATTCTGTCCATAGACGAGCTTTTCAAGTTTTGTACATGTTCAAACATAACTTGTTTTATTGGCATCTTTATAGAACGAAAAGTTGTACAAAAGCCAAACTAGCAAGTTAGACTGCTAAGAACACCAAATAGAGTACAACGATCCACTTTGATGCTTTGGGAAAGCTCAATTCTGTCGATAGAAGAGCTTTCAAGGTTTTATGCAATTTCAAGCATAACTTGGTCTATTGTCATCTTTACCTAACGAAACATTGTACGAAAGCTAAACTAGCAAGTTAGAGCTCTAAGAACACTAAATAGAGTACAACGGTCCACTTTGATGCTTTATGAATACTCGATTCTATCTATGGACGTGCTTTTCATGTTTTGTGTATTTTCAAACATAACTTGTTTTATTGGCATCTTTATCGAACGACACTTTGTACCAACGCTAAACTAGCAAGTTGGACTGCTAAGAACACAGAATAGGGTACAACGGTCCACTTTGATGCTTTGGGAATGCTCAATTCTGTCCATAGATGAGCTTTTAAGGTTTTGTTTAATTTCAAGCATGACATGGCCTATTGGCATCTTTACCTAACGAAACATTGTACGAAAGATAAACTAGCAAGTTAGACCTCTAAAAACACTAAATACAGTACAGCGGTCCACTTTGATGCTTTACGAACGCTCAATTCTGTCTATAGACGAGCCTTTCATGTTTTGTGCATTTTCAAACATAACTTTTTTTTTGGCATCTTTATAGAACGAAACATTTTACAAAATCTAAACTAGCAAGTTAGACTGCTAAAAACACAGAATAGGGCACAACGGTCCACTTTAATGTATTGGGAATGCTCAATTCTGTCCATAGATGAGCTTTTATGGTTTTGTGCAATTTGAAGCATGACTTGGCCTATTGGCATCTTTAGCTAACGAAACCTCGTACGAAAGCTAAACTAGCAAGTTAGACTTCTAAGAACACTAAATAGAGTGCAACGGTCCACTTTGATGCTTTGCGAATGCTCAATTCTCTCCATAGACGAGCTTTTCAAGTTTTGTGCATTTTCAAACATAACTTGTTTTATTGGCATCTTTATCGAACGAAACATTCTACAAAAGCTAAACTAGCAAGTTACACTTCTAACGACACTAAATAGAGTACAACGGTCCACTTTGATACTTTAGGAATGCTCAATTCTGTCCATAGACAAACTTTTCAAGTTTTGTGCAATTTGAAACATAACTTGGTCTATTGGTATCTTTAAGTAACTAAACGTTATACGAAAGCTAAACTCGCATGTTAGACTGCTAAGAACACTAAATAGAGTACAACGGTCCACTTTGATGCTTTGGGAATGCTCAATTCTGTCCATAGATGAGCTTTTCAGGTTTTGTGCAATTTCAAGCATAACTTGGTCTATTGGCATCTTTACCTAACGAAACGTTGTACGAAAGCTAAACTAGCAAGTTAGACTTCTAAGAACACTAAATAGAGTACAACGGTCCTCTTTGATGCTTTACGAATGCTCAATTCTGTCCATAGACGAGTTTTCAAGTTTTGTCCATTTTCAAACATAACTTGTTTTATTGGCATCTTTAGAGAACGAAACATTGTACAAAAGCTAAACTAGCAAGTTAGACTGCTAAGAACACCAAATAGAGTACAACGATCCATTTTGATGCTTTGGGAAAGCTCAATTCTGTCCATAGATGAGCTTTTAAGGTTTTGTGCAATTTCAAGCATGACATGGCCTATTGGCATCTTTAGGTAACGAAACGTTGTACGAAAGCTAAACTAGCAAGTTAGACTTCTAAGAACACCAAATAGAGTGCAACGGTCCACTTTGATGCTTTACGAATGCTCAATTCTGTCCATAGACGAGCTTTTCAAGTTTTATGCATTTTCAAACATAACTGGTTTTATTGGCAACTTTATTGAATGAAACGTTGTACAAAAGCTAAACTAGCAAGTTACACTTCTAACGAAACTAAATAGAATACAACGGTCCACTTTGATGCTTTGGGAAAGCTCAATTCTGTCCATAGATGAGCTTTTTAGGTTTTGTGCAATTTCAAGCATGACTTGGCCTATTGGCATCTTTAGCTAACGAAACGTTGTACGAAAGCTAAACTAGCAAGTTAGACTTATAATAACACTAAATAGAGTGCAACGGTCCACTTTGATGCTTTACGAATGCTCAATTCTGTCCATAGACGAGCTTTTCAAGTTTTTTGCATTTTCAAACATAACTTGTTTTATTGGCATCTTTATTGAATGAAACGTTGTACAAAAGCTAAACTAGCAAGTTACACTTATAATGAAACTAAATAGAGTACAACGGTCCACTTTGATGCTTTAGGAATGCTCGCTTCTGTCCATAGACAAACTTTTCAAGTTTTGTGCAATTTGAAACATAACTTGGTCTATTGGTATCTTTGACTAACGAAACGTTAAACAAGAGCTAAACTCGCATGTTAGACTGCTAAGAACACTAAATAGAGTACAAAGGTCCACCATGATGCTTCGGGAATGCTCAATTTTGTCCATATATGAGCTTTTAAGGTTTTGTGCAATTTCAAGCAAAACTTGGTCTATTGGCATCTTTATCTAACGAAACGTTGTATGAAAGCTAAACTTACATGTTAGACCTCTAAGAACACTAAATGGAGTACAACGGTCCACTTTGATGCTTTACGAATGCTTAATTCTGTCCATAGACGAGCTTTTCAAGTTTTGTACATGTTCAAACATAACTTGTTTTATTGGCATCTTTATAGAACGAAAAGTTGTACAAAAGCCAAACTAGCAAGTTAGACTGCTAAGAACACCAAATAGAGTACAACGATCCACTTTGATGCTTTGGGAAAGCTCAATTCTGTCGATAGAAGAGCTTTCAAGGTTTTATGCAATTTCAAGCATAACTTGGTCTATTGTCATCTTTACCTAACGAAACATTGTACGAAAGCTAAACTAGCAAGTTAGAGCTCTAAGAACACTAAATAGAGTACAACGGTCCACTTTGATGCTTTATGAATACTCGATTCTATCTATGGACGTGCTTTTCATGTTTTGTGTATTTTCAAACATAACTTGTTTTATTGGCATCTTTATCGAACGACACTTTGTACCAACGCTAAACTAGCAAGTTGGACTGCTAAGAACACAGAATAGGGTACAACGGTCCACTTTGATGCTTTGGGAATGCTCAATTCTGTCCATAGATGAGCTTTTAAGGTTTTGTTTAATTTCAAGCATGACATGGCCTATTGGCATCTTTACCTAACGAAACATTGTACGAAAGATAAACTAGCAAGTTAGACCTCTAAAAACACTAAATACAGTACAGCGGTCCACTTTGATGCTTTACGAATGCTCAATTCTGTCTATAGACGAGCCTTTCATGTTTTGTGCATTTTCAAACATAACTTTTTTTTTGGCATCTTTATAGAACGAAACATTTTACAAAATCTAAACTAGCAAGTTAGACTGCTAAAAACACAGAATAGGGCACAACGGTCCACTTTAATGTATTGGGAATGCTCAATTCTGTCCATAGATGAGCTTTTATGGTTTTGTGCAATTTGAAGCATGACTTGGCCTATTGGCATCTTTAGCTAACGAAACGTCGTACGAAAGCTAAACTAGCAAGTTAGACTTCTAAGAACACTAAATAGAGTGCAACGGTCCACTTTGATGCTTTGCGAATGCTCAATTCTCTCCATAGACGAGCTTTTCAAGTTTTGTGCATTTTCAAACATAACTTGTTTTATTGGCATCTTTATCGAACGAAACATTCTACAAAAGCTAAACTAGCAAGTTACACTTCTAACGACACTAAATAGAGTACAACGGTCCACTTTGATACTTTAGGAATGCTCAATTCTGTCCATAGACAAACTTTTCAAGTTTTGTGCAATTTGAAACATAACTTGGTCTATTGGTATCTTTAAGTAACTAAACGTTATACGAAAGCAAAACTCGCATGTTAGACTGCTAAGAACACTAAATAGAGTACAACGGTCCACTTTGATGCTTTGGGAATGCTCAATTCTGTCCATAGATGAGCTTTTCAGGTTTTGTGCAATTTCAAGCATAACTTGGTCTATTGGCATCTTTACCTAACGAAACGTTGTACGAAAGCTAAACTAGCAAGTTAGACTTCTAAGAACACTAAATAGAGTACAACGGTCCTCTTTGATGCTTTACGAATGCTCAATTCTGTCCATAGACGAGTTTTCAAGTTTTGTCCATTTTCAAACATAACTTGTTTTATTGGCATCTTTAGAGAACGAAACATTGTACAAAAGCTAAACTAGCAAGTTAGACTGCTAAGAACACCAAATAGAGTACAACGATCCATTTTGATGCTTTGGGAAAGCTCAATTCTGTCCATAGATGAGCTTTTAAGGTTTTGTGCAATTTCAAGCATAACTTGGTCTATTGAATCTTTACCTAATGAAACGTTGTACGAAAGCTAAACTAACAAGTTAGACTTCTAAGAACACTAAATAGAGTACAACGGTCCACTTTGATGCTTTAGGAATGCTCAATTCTGTCCATAGACAAACTTTTCAAGTTTTGTGCAATTCGAAACATAACTTGGTCTACTGGTATCTTTCCCTAACGAAACATTGTACGAAAGCTAAACTAGCAAGTTAGGCCGCTAAGAACGCTAAGTAGAGTACAACGGTTCACTTCGATGCTTTGGAAATGCTCAATTCTGTCCATAGATGAGCTTTTAAGGTTTTGTGCAATTTCAAGCATAACTTAGTCTATTGGCATCTTCACCTAACGATACGTTGCACGAAAGCTAAACTAGCAAGTTAGACGTCTAAGAACACTAAATAGAGTACAGCGATCCACTTTGATGCTTTTGGAATGCTCAATTCTGTCCATAGATGAGCGTTTGAGGTTTTGTGCAATTTCAAGCATAACTTGGTCTACTGGCATCTTTATCTAACGAAACATTGTACGAAAGCTAAACTAGCAAGTTAGAGCTCTAAGAACACTAAATAGAGTACAACGGTCCAGTTTGACGCTTTACGAATGCTCGATTCTGTCTATAGACGAGCTTTTCATGTTTTGTGCATTTTCAAACATAACTTATTTTATTGGCATCTTTATCGAACGAAACGTTGTACCAAAGCTAAACTAGCAAGTTAGACTGCTAAGAACACTAAATAGAGTACAACGGTCCACTTTGATGCTTTGGGAATGCTCAATTCTGTCCACAGATGAGCTTTTAAGGTTTTGTGCAATTTCAAGCATGACTTGGCCTATTGTCATCTTTAAATAACGAAACATTGTACGAAAGCTAAACTAGCAAGTTAGACCTCTAAGAACATTAAATAGAGTACAACGGTCCACTTTGATGCTTTACGAATGCTCAATTCTGTCCATAGACGAGCTTTTCAAGTTTTGTCCATTTTCAAACATAACTTGTTTTATTGGCATCTTTAGAGAACGAAACATTGTACATGTAATATACTGGTCTAATTTTACACTATTCATAGTATCTTCTCGTGGTGGTTGAGGTGGAGGGAACCTCTGTGTTGGTGAACCGGTATTTGAAGGAGTAAAAATTAAATTGTGATAAAATTATAAAAATATTTTTAATAAATGGGGAATTTTAAAGGAAAATTTTTAAAGTAAGAATTACTTAAATCGGATTTAAATTTGATTTGTTATGAATTTTTGAAGTTAATTATAACAATTTAGTTAGGGGCGTTTTTGACAGATGGGTGTTTTGGTAAGTCAAAGATATTATAAAAGAAAAATTAAAATGAAAAAAAAACTTACGCAGTTTTTTTCCTATTCTTCCTTTCCTCTCGCGTGTATTTGTTCTTTACTATTCATTTCCGAGTCCGACGACGATGAGTGACACCACCGGTAGCAAAAGAAGCGTATTGACGAGACGAGTATAAGCCAACTTGAATCACGTCGATCAGAGTTGTGATTAGGGAGATATCGGAGTTTGAAGTTCCGATTTCCTCGGATTTCTTTTGGTCGATCCGGCCGATTTCGGCAACGGTTTGACGTGTTTCAGGTACCTATGAGTTTATCTCATCGAGTTCTTCAATTTGATATAAGATTTGACAGGTTTGGGTGGTCGGATTGCCGGCAATGGGGTTAAATGGGTTTCCGGCGAGTTGACCGAGTCAGGCCGAGTTGACTCGGTTGACCGGCGAGTTGACCCGGTCGGGTACTATTTGACCCGGTTCGGTACTATTTGGACCCGGTTACTATTTATACGTTGACTTTGACCAGTACTATTTGGCCGTTGACCATAGTTGACCGACCGTATTTTTACAGTATTTACATTATTGTGTTTTTCGGTGTATACGGTGGTCACGGTTGAGATTCGGAGCGGGTTAACTTTTGGAGTTAGGGGTTGTCTGGGACGCGTGCTTGGTTTTAGCACTCTGATTTCCAGGTAGGGGTTTCCATACTCTTGCATGTGACTTTAGAGTTCCGGTTTTACGGACTCTGGTGATATTATGGTTTTGTCGGTTTCCGGGGTTGGAAATACGACCTATTTGCATGTTGATTTATATTACCTATTATATATATCACTGTTGGTATGTTTTCTGAGAGTGAGGTGATTGGAGGTGTTGGATGTGGATGTGGATATGGATATGGATGTGGATGTGGATTGTGGGCCCATATAGGCGCCCAAATGATCAGATATGGATTTCTGATGGATGATATATATATACATATACAGACCGGATATATACCGGTGGACCGTCTGAGATGGGGTGCATCACAGGGGACGCCCTCTGGTGTAGGCTATGCTATCGGGATACCCGATCCTCATCCAGTTTCGGTGTGGACCTGGATTGGGAGACACCCTACGGGGATTAGGGTGGGTCCAGGGGTGTGATGGATTGTTAGAGATTGATGTGGTGATTACAGAGTTGGATAGCCTTATCGGCTACCATTTCACTTGATTGGATTGGTGTATGGATTTCTGGAGACCAGTGTTGGTGGTTCCAGTGTTGCTTAGCCTTATCGGCTATTGTGCTATTTGGTTGACTTACTGATGGATGTATATTTCCTGTATTGCATACTATGCATTTCATTTCTGGGTTTATCATTATTATTTATGGATATTGACGTTTCCTCTCTACGCCCTACTGAGCTTTGTGGCTCACCCCTCTTCTTTATCCCCTTTCAGGTGAGTTGGATGTAGGTGATGGCGGTCAGCAGCGGGATGCGTGAGCTGGTGTGTAGCCTTGGGCTGACTCTTAGTGGGTGTGGGAACTTTTTGTATTGTATTTGTATATACTATACGGTTTGGTATCGGGTAGATATGTTTTATTATTTCGCTGTTGTATATGTACACAGGTGGATGTACTTTGTGGATAGTATGGTAGTTATTATTATTATTATTATTATTATGTCTGTTGGGTTTAGCAGAGATTTGGGATCTGGTTCGGGGGATGGGGTGTCCCCTGCCGGTCACGTCCATGTGATATAGATACACCTCGGTGTATCTTAGGAGAGAGGGGCGTGACAGTTTGGTATCGGAGCTGTAGGTTTAGAAACTTACAGTGGTTAGGTTACCTAGGTTATTTTGTTGGCTACATATCATGCGTTTCCCGGCTGACCTGGTGAGTTTTTATTTTTGGTGTTTCCTACTTTAGATTTATGTATACATGTGTTATATTTTCGAGATATGGTTGACACACGTAGTACTCGGGTGCGAGGATATGGACGGGGTAGAGGAGAACATGAGGCGGATGAGCCTCAGGGGGTAGATGAGGTGGGTATGCCTGAGGTGGCTCCATTAGAGCGAGGGTGAGGACGGAGAGGTAGGGGTGCGAGACGCGGTAGGGGCGGAAGACGTGGGAGAGGTGGGGGTAGGCGGCGAGTGTCTATAGACCCAGTAGATGATATTAGAGAGGATCAGGAGGGATATTTAGCACCACAGGGGGTAGAGGCTGTCGTTACTACTTTACGACAGGAGGTTCGGGATGTTACTGAGTTGGTACGAGCTCTTGGGCAGACTGTTACAGGACTTGTGACACAGATGGCTGCTCCAGTCCCAGTTGCATTACAGGCTCCTGTTGAGGTTCCAGCACAGGTTCTGGCTTTGGGTGAGTTACAGGAGGGTGTAGGACAAATTGTGGAGGCACAGGTAGCTCCTTTGGTGATTGATACGTCGATCAAGGAGCTAGCAGAGTTACGAAAGACAAATCCTCCGGTATATAGGGGAGTGATAGATCCAGTGGCAGTAGAGGAGTGGGTTCGCCAGTTGCGCAGGAAGATGACTTCCTTACGGATTCCTGAGGAGAGGAGGGCTTTATTAGCTGCTGAGTTTCTGGAGGGGGAGGCTTTTACATGGTGGGAGGTGATGACAGTTAGTCGGGGCAGAGAGGGCATGCCCTGGGCAGAGTTTGAGACTGCTTTTCTGGCACAGTATGTACCACAGACAGTGCGTGTTGCAAAAGCTAAAGAGTTTCTTGAGTTGATTCAGTCTCCGGACATGACAGTGACACAGTATCAGGCTCGTTTTGAGGAGTTAGGGTGATATGGGGAGGAGTATATTTGTACAGAGGAAAAGAAGATATTGAGATTTAAGAGAGGGTTGTCACCAAATATTTCACCTCATTTGGCGGCTCAGACTATCACCACCTATCGTGAGTATATTGATAAGGCACTTGGAGTGGAGAGGACTTTAGTGGAGATTAAGGATTACTGGGAGATTCATAAAAGGAAGCTTGAGAGTTCTACATCTGCTACTGGCGAGAGTAGTCAGCACAGACAGAGGACTGATACTCGGGGCAGCAGCAGAGTCAGGGACAGGGTTCTCAGAGTTGGAGGCAGGGTTACCAAAGACCCAGGCAAGAACAGCAGGGTTCTAGACAGGTTCAACAGAGGCAGAGACAGGGTCAGCAGAGGCGGAGATTGGATCAGCATGGTCAGGCTCCGAGACGGGATCAGCAGCTCCAGCATTGTTATGCTTGTGGTCAGGTGGGCCATATGATTCGGGATTGTCCTAATCTGTTATGTTTCCAGTGTGGATTGCCAGGACATATGAGGAGAGATTGTCCACAGGGTAGAGGATTTGCACCGCTAGTACCTGGAGGTCAGAGAGCTCCAGCTCCAGCACCAGTTCCGATACAGAGGGGTCCTGCAGGACGGGGTAGGCCACTAGTTCAGCAGCAGCAGTGGCAGGTTCGGAGAGGTGGAGTGTATGCACTTAGGCCTGATGTGGTTCCAGCAGAGCGAGATCACCTGGGAGGTAGGTTTCTCTTATTCAGTTCTTGGGCACGTGTTTTGTTTGACACTGGTGCTACTCATTCATTTATTTCTGCATCATTTGCTGAGACATTGGGTTTGGAGATTATGGGAGTGGCGAGGAGATTTATAGTTGATTCACCACTAGGATCAGGTACCGTGATTAGTGGTGTCTGTAGGGACTGTGTATTTAGTTTCTCAGACCATGAGTTTAGAGGAGATCTGTTTGTGATGCCATTTACTGATTTTGATGTTATTCTTGGATTGGATTGGTTGACTGAGTATGAGGCGGTTATAGAGTGTGCTGAGAGGAGGATTACACTGACCACACCTACGGGGAGGGTTAGATTTCGTGGAACGAGATTTCTTCCGTGTCCACATTTTCTAGATAATCCTCAGTACACCGATTGTGTTATAGCGGGTTTGATTACTTCAGCGTCTAGGAAGGATTCTTCGAACCCTATACCGGTTGTGGAGCATTATATGGATGTTTTTCCCGATGATTTACAGGGGTTGCCACCGCAGAGGGAGATTGAGTTTGTGATTGAGTTGTACCCGGGTACAGATTCGATTTCTATACCACCGTATAGGATGGCACCAGCAGAGCTGAAGGAGTTGAACACTCAGTTGACAGATTTACAGAAGTTGGGATTTATCAGACCGAGCACTTCACATTGGGGAGCACCTGTTTTGTTTGTGAAAAAGAAGGATGGTACGATGCATATGTGTGTGGACTACCGGCAGCTGAACAGGGTGACAGTAAAGAACAAATATCCATTGCCGAGGATTAATGATTTGTTTGATCAGTTGAGAGGTAGTCATTATTACTCCAAGATTGATCTCAGATCGGGGTACCATCAATTGAGGATTAGAGAGGAGGATATTCCAAAGACAGCATTTCGCACACGGTTTGGCCATTATGAGTACTTGGTTATGCCATTTGGGTTAACCAATGCACCTGCAGCGTTTATTGATTTGATGCACAGGGTGTTTAGACCATATCTGGATCAGTTTGTGATTGTGTTCATTGATGATATATTGGTTTATTCAGCCACTGAGGAGGATCACATTAGACACTTGAAGATTGTGTTGCAGACGCTCAGAGAGCATAGATTGTATGCCAAGCTAAGTAAATGTGAATTTTGGTTGACTCAGGTGAGATTTTTAGGGCATGTGATTTCTCAGGAGGGTATAGCGGTGGATCCAGCGAAAGTAGAGGCAGTGGTGGCATGAAGGAGACCGAAAAATGTAGGAGAGATTCGCAGTTTCCTGGGATTAGCAGGTTACTATCGACGTTTTATTGAGGGATTCTCGCGAATTGCAGCACCGATGACACAGTTGACTCGGAAGGATACTCCATTTGCGTGGCCGATGTGTGTGAGCAGGCATTCCAGGAGTTGAAGACTCGACTCACTTCACCTCCAGTGTTGGTGATACCCGACAGGGGTATTGGTTATCAGGTATATTGTGATGCTTCAGGAGTTGGTTTGGGTTGTGTGTTGATGCAGCAGGAGAGAGTGGTTGAGTATGCTTCACGTTTGTTGAAGCCGCACGAGAGGAATTATCCCGTGCATGATTTGGAGTTGGTTGCGGTAGTGTTCGCACTTAAGAAATGGAGATATTATCTTTATGGAGAGAGGTTTGAGGTATTTTCGGATCATAGAGTCTCCGGTACTTGTTTACACAGAGAGATTTAAACCAAAGACAGCGTAGATGGATGGAGTATCTTGAGGACTTTGATTTTACTTTACAGTATCATCCGGGCAAGGCCAATGTGGTGGCTAACGCCTTGAGTAGGAGATTGATTGCAGCTCGATTGGCTATTCAGGAGTTTGGGTTAGTGGATACACTTAGTCAGTATCGACTAGATGTGGAGGAGCGTAGAGATGTACTGAGTTTACAGAGTTTGATTGCTCGTCCAACCCTGGTACAGAGGGTGTTGGATGCACAGTTGGGGGATGCATTATTTGATGACATTGAGGATATCGAGGGATGGGTTAGAGGCACTGATGGTGGAGTCAGATTCAGAGGCAGATTAGTGGTTCCAGAGGACACTGAGTTACGCGAGGAGATACTTCAGGAGGCACATTACTCCCGATTTGCGATGCATCCTGGTGCTACTAAGATGTATCGAGATTTAAGGAGGCAGTATTTGTGGAGTGGCATGAAGAGAGATGTGGCACAGACTGTGACTCGATGTCTTACCTGTCAGCAGGTAAAGGCAGAGCATCGACGACCTGCTGGATTATTGCAACCGCTTCCATTACCTGAATGGAAGTGGGAGCATATCACTATGGATTTTGTGATGGGTTTACCTATGACTCCGCGGAGACATGATGCGGTTTGGGTTGTTGTGGATCGGTTGACAAAGACAGCTCATTTTATGCCTATTTGTCAGACAGATTTGATTGAGTCGTTGACGAGATTATATGTACGAGAGATAGTCCGATTGCGTGGGGTACCGTTGAGTATTGTATCTGATCGGGATCCCAGATTTACCTCACGGTTTTGGGGCAGTTTTCGGGATACTCTGGGGATGAAACTGAACTTCGGTACAGCTTTTCATCCGCAGACTGATGGACAGAGTGAGCGGACTATTCAGATTCTAGAGGATATGCTTCGGGCTTGTGCGATAGACTTTCGAGGAGATTGGGAGACTCATATTCCTTTAGTGGAGTTTGTGTACAACAATAGCTATCAGAGTAGTATTCAGATGGCACCATTTGAGGCATTATATGGGAGACCTTGTAGATCACCGTTGTGTTGGTCAGAGGTTGGAGATAGACCATTATTGGGTCCAGAGATGGTGCAGCAGACTACTGAGGTGGTGACAGTGATTCGACAGCGGCTTCTGACAGCTCAGTCACGTCAGAAGAGTTACGCGGATAGGAGACGTAGACCTCTAGAGTTTCAGGTGGGGGATCATGTTTTCCTAAGGGTTAGTCCTCGTAGAGGAGTACAGAGGTTTGGGAGAGCGGGGAAGTTAGCCCCTAGCCATTTGAGATTTTGGAAAAGGTGGGGACGGTAGCTTATCGATTAGCATTACCCCCACAGTTTTCAGGAGTACATGGGGTATTTCATGTGTTTATATTACGGAGGTACCATAGGGTCCCTTCTCATATATTAGATTGGTCTACTTTGGAGATTGGTGAGTACGGTACTTTTGAGACACGTCCTATTAGGATTGCGGATAGACAGAAGAGGCGACTACGGTCGAAGACCATACCCTTGGTTAAGGTGATATGGCAACATTATGGAGTGGAGGAGACGACTTGGGAGTTGGAGTCGGATATGCAGACGAGATTTCCGGATTTATTTACTACCTACGTATGATTTAATTTCGGGGACGAAATTTTCTTAAGGGGGAAAGGATGTAATATCCTGGTCTAATTTTACACTATTCATAGTATCTTCTCGTGGTGGTTGAGATGGAGGGAACCTCCGTGTTGGTGAACCGGTATTTGAAGGAGTAAAAATTAAATTGTGATAAAATTATAAAAATATTTTTAATAAATGGGGAATTTTAAAGGAAAATTTTTAAAGTAAGAATTACTTAAATCGGATTTAAATTTGATTTGTTATGAATTTTTGAAGTTAATTATAACAATTTAGTTAGGGGCGTTTTTGACAGATGGGTGTTTTGGTAAGTCAAAGATATTATAAAAGAAAAATTAAAATGAAAAAAAAAACTTACGCAGTTTTTTTCCTGTTCTTCCTTTCCTCTCGCGTGTATTTGTTCTTTACTATTCATTTTCCGAGTCCGACGACGGTGAGCGACACCACCGGTATCAAAAGAAGCGTATTGACGAGACGAGTATAACCCAACTTGAATCACGTCGATCGGAGTTGTGGTTAGGGAGATATCGGAGTTTGAAGTTCTGATTTCCTCGGATTTCTTTTGGTCGATCCGGCCGATTCCGGCAACGGTTTGACGTGTTTCAGGTACCTATGAGTTTATCTCATCGAGTTCTTCAATTTGATATAAGATTTGACAGGTTTGGGTGGTCGGATCGCCGGCGATGGGGTTAAATGGGTTTCCGGCGAGTTGACTCGGTTGATTGGGTTTCCGGCGAGTCAGGCCGAGTTGACTCGGTTGACCGGCGAGTTGACTCGGTTGACCGGCGAGTTCACTCGGCTGGGTACTATTTGACCCGATCGGGTGCTATTTGACCCGGTTCGGTATTATTTGGACCCGGTTACTATTTATATGTTGACTTTGACCAGTTGGTAGCATATAGTGTCTTTGGCCCTATGTTAAAGGGTGTGTGAGATCGGGGGATCGAGTCTCACCACCAACAACCTTCCTGGAGAAAAGGAGAGGGGTTGGGCTGTCTGGTCCATGGATCTGGAGGTACACTGGGGCCCGTGTCTGGCAGTGGAACTCTATAAAAAGGCAGTTTTTATGTAACGGCCCATTTCCAAGCCGGGCCCATGGGCCGCTACCTCCAACCCCTCTCCCCTGAGGTTATCACAGCAGGTGGGTTGTTGATGGTAAGAATCGATCCCGCTTAGTTGGTGGCATAGGTTGGCATAGCCCCTATGTTAAAGGGTGGTGAGGTCGGGGGATCGATTCTCACCATCAACAACCCACCTGCTGTGATATCCTCAGGGGAGAGGGGTTGGAGGTAGCGGCCCATGGGCCCGGCTTGGAGATGGGCCGTTACAGTACAAAACCTAAACTAGCAAGTTAGACTGCTAAGAACACTAAATAGAGTACAACGGTCCACTTCAAAACTTTAGGAATGCTCAATTCTGTTCATAGACAAACTTTTCAAGTTTTGTGCAATTGTAAACATAACTTGGTCTACTGGTATCTTTCCCTAACGAAACGTTGTACGAAAGCTAAACTAGCAAGTTAGGCCGTTATGAACACTAAATAGAGTACAACGGTTCACTTTGATGCTTTGGGAATGCTCAATTATGTCCATAGATGAGCTTTTAAGGTTTTGTGCAATTTCAAGCATAACTTATTCTATTGGCATCTTCACCTAACGATACGTTGCACGAAAGCTAAACTAGCAACTAAGACGTCTAAGAACACTAAATAGAGTACATCGATCCACTTTGATGCTCAATTCTGTCCGTAGACGAGCTTTTCAAGTTTTGTCCATTTTCAAACATAACTTGTTTTATTGGCATCTTTAGAGAACGAAACATTCTACAAAAGCTAAACTAGCATGTTAGACTGCTAAGAACACCAAATAGAGTACAACGACCCACTTTGATGCTTCGGGAATGCTCAATTCTGTCCATAGATGAGCTTTCAAGGTTTTGTGCAATTTCAAGCATAACTTGGTCTATTGAATCTTTACCTAACGAAACGTTGTACGAAAGCTAAACTAGCAAGTTAGACTTCTAAGAACACTAAATAGAGTACAACGGTCCACTTTGATGCTTTAGGAATGCTCAATTCTGTCCATAGATAAACTTTTCAAGTTTTGTGCAATTTGAAACATAACTTGGTCTACTGGTATCTTTCTCTAACGAAACGTTGTACGAAAGCTAAACTAGCAAGTTAGGCCGCTAAGAACACTAAATAGAGTACAACGGTCCACTTTGATGCTTTACGAATGCACAATTCTGTCCATAGACGAGCTTTTCAAGTTTTGTCCATTTTCAAACATAACTTGTTTTATTGGCATCTTTAGAGAACGAAACATTGTACAAAAGCTAAACTAGCAAGTTAGACTGCTAAGAACACCAAATAGAGTACAACGATCCACTTTGATGCTTTGGGAAACCTCAATTCTATCCATAGATGAGCTTTTAAGGTTTTGTGCAATTTCAAGCATAACTTGGTCTATTGAATCTTTACCTAACGAAACGTTGCACGAAAGCTAAACTAGCAAGTTAGACGTCTAAGAACACTAAATAGAGTACAACGATCCACTTTGATGCTTTAGGAATGCTCAATTCTGTCCATAGATGAGCTTTTGAGGTTTTGTGCAATTTCAAGCATAACTTGGTCTACTGGCATCTTTACCTAACGAAACATTGTACGAAGGCTAAACTAGCAAGTTAGACCACTAAGAACACCAAATAGAGTACAACGGTCCACTTTGATGCTTTACGAATGTTCGATTCTGTCTATAGACGAGCTTTTCATGTTTTGTGCATTTTCAAACATAACTTGTTTGATTGGCATCTTTATCGAACGAAACGTTGTACCAAAACTAAACTAGCAAGTTAGAGTGCTAAGAACACTAAATAGAGTACAACGGTCCACTTTGATGCTTTGTGAATGCTCAATTCTGTCCATAGATGAGCTTTTAAGGTTTTGTGCAATTTCAAGCATGACTTGGCCTATTGGCATCTTTAGCTAACAAAACATTGTACGAAAGCTTAACTAGCAAGTTAGACCTCTAAGAACACTAAATAGAGTACAAGGTCCACTTTGATGCTTGACGAATGCTGAATTCTATCCACAGACGAGCTTTTCAAGTTTTGTCCATTTTCAAACATAGCTTGTTTTATTGGCATCTTTAGAGAACGAAACATTGTACAAAAGCTAAACTAGCAAGTTAGACTGCTAAGAACACCAAATAGAGTAAAACGACCCACTTTGATGCTTTGGGAAAGCTCAAATCTGTCCATAGATGAGCTTTTAAGGTTTTGTGCAATTTCAAGCATAACTTGTTCTATTGAATCTTTCCCTAACGAAACGTTGTACGAAAGCTAAACTATCAAGTTAGGCCGCTAAGAACACTAAATAGAGTACAAAGGTTCACTTTGATGCTTTGGGAATGCTCAATTCTGTCCATAGATGAGCTTTTAAGGTTTTGTGCAATTTCAAGCATGACTTGGCCTATTGGCATCTTTACCTAACGAATAATTGTACGAAAGCTAAACTAGCAAGTTAGACTTCTAAGAACACTAAATAGAGTACAACGGTCCACTTTGATGCTTTAGGAATGCTCAATTCTGTCCATAGACAAACTTTTCAAGTTTTGTGCAATTGTAAACATAACTTGGTCTACTGGTATCTTTCCCTAATGAAACGTTGTACGAAAGCTAAACTAGCAAGTTAGGCCGCTAAGAACACTAAATAGAGTACAATGGTTCACTTTGATGCTTTGGGAATGCCCAATTCTGTCCATACATGAGCTTTTAAGGTTTTGTGCAATTTCAAGCATAACTTAGTCTATTGGCATCTTCACCTAACGATACGTTGCATGAAAGCTAAACTAGCAACTTAGACGTCTAAGAACACTAAATAGAGTACATCGATCCACTTTGATGCTTTCGGAATGCTCAACTCTGTCCATAGATGAGCGTTTGAGGTTTTGTGCAATTTCAAGCATAACTTGGTCTACTGGCATCTTTATCTAACAGAACATTGTACGAAAGCTCAACTAGCAAGTTAGACCTCTAAGAACACTAAATAGAGTACAACGGTCCACTTTGATGCTTTACGAATGCTCGATTCTGTCTATAGATGAGCTTTTCATGTTTTGTGCATCTTCAAAGATAACTTGTTTTATTGGCATCTTTATTGAACGAAACGTTGTACCAAAGCTAAACTAGCAAGTTAGACTGCTAAGAACACTAAGTAGAGTACAACGGTCCACTTTGATGCTTTGGGAATGCTCAGTTCTGTCCACAGATGAGCTTTTAAGGTTTTGTGCAATTTAAAGCATGACTTGGCCTATTGGCATCTTTACATAACGAAATATTGTACGAAACCTATACTAGCATGTTAGACCTCTAAGAACACTAAATAGAGTACAACGGTCCACTTTGATGCTTTACGAATAGTCAATTATGTCCATAGAAGAGCTTTTCAAGTTTTGTCCATTTTCAAACATAACTTGTTTTATTGGCATCTTTAGAGAACGAAACATTGTACAAAAGCTAAACTAGCAAGTTAGACTGCTAAGAACACCAAATAGAGTACAACGACCCACTTTGATGCTTAGGGAAAGCTCAATTCCGTCCATAGATGAGCTTTTAATGTTTTGTGCAATTTCAAGCATAACTTGGCCTATTGAATCTTTACCTAACGAAACGTTGTACGAAAGCTAAACTAGCAAGTTAGACTTCTAAGAACACTAAATAGAGTACAACGGTCCACTTTGATGCTTTAGGAATGCTCAATTCTGTCCATAGACAAACTTTTTGAGTTTTGTGCAATTTGAAACATAACTTGGTCTACTGGTATCTTTCCCTAACGAAACGTTGTACGAAAGCTAAACTAGCAAGTTAGGCCGCTAAGAACACTAAATAGAGTACAAAGGTTCACTTTGATGCTTTAGGAATGCTCAATTCTGTCGATAGATGAGCTTTTAAGGTTTTGTGTAATATCAAGCATGACTTGGCCTATTGGCATCTTTACCTAACGAAACATAGTACGAAAGCTAAACTAGCAAGTTAGACCTCTAAGAACACTAAATAGAGTACAACGGTCCACTTTGATGCTTTATGAATGCTCGATTCTATCTATGGACGAGCTTTTCATGTTTTGTGCATTTTCAAACATAACTTGTTTGATTGGCATCTTTATCGAACGAAACGTTGTACCAAAACTAAACTAGCAAGTTAGAATGCTAAGAACACTAAATAGAGTACAACGGTCCACTTTGATGCTTTGGGAATGCTCAATTCTGTCCATAGATGAGGTTTTAAGGTTTTGTGCAATTTCAAGCATGACTTGGCCTATTGGCATCTTTAGCTAACGAAAAATTGTACGAAAGCTAAACTAGCAAGTTAGACCTCTAAGAACACTAAATAGAGTACAACGGTCCACTTTGATGCTTTACGAATGCTCAATTCTATCGATAGACGAGCTTTTCAAGTTTTGTCCATTTTCAAACATAACTTGATTTATTGGGAATGCTCAATTCTGTCCATAGATGAGCTTTTATGGTTTTGTGCAATTTCAAGCATGACTTGGCCTATTGGCATCTTTAGCTAACGAAACGTTGTACGAAAGGTAAACTAGCAAGTTAGACTTCTAATAACACTAAATAGAGTACAACGGTCCACTTTGATGCTTTAGGAATGCTCAATTCTATCAATAGACGAGCTTTTCAAGTTTTGTCCATTTTCAAACATAACTTGTTTTATTGGGAATGCTCAATTCTGTCCATAGATGAGCTTTTATGGTTTTGTGCAATTTCAGGCATTACTTGGCCTATTGGCATCTTTAGCTAACGAAACGTTGTACGAAAGGTAAAGTAGCAAGTTAGACTTCTAAGAACACTAAATAGAGTACAACGGTCCACTTTTATGCTTTAGGAATGCTCAATTCTGTCCATAGATGAGCTTTTAAGGTTTTGTGCAATTTCAAGCATGACTTGGCCTATTGGCATGTTTACCTTACGAAACATTGTATGAAAGCTAAACTAGCAAGTTAGACCTCTAAGAACACTAAATATAGTACAACGGTCCACTTTGATGCTTTACGAATGCTCAATTCTGTCCATAGACGAGCTTTTCAAGTTTTGTCCATTTTCAAGCATAACTTGTTTTATTGGCATCTTTAGAGAACGAAACATTGTACAAAAGCTAAACTAGCAAGTTAGACTGCTAAGAACACCAAATAGAGTACAATGATCCACTTTGATGCTTTGGGAAACCTCAAATCTGTCCATAGATGAGCTTTTAAGGTTTTGTGCAATTTCAAGCATAACTTGTTCTATTGAATCTTTACCTAACGAAACGTTGTACGAAAGCTAAACTAGCAAGTTAGACTTCTAAGAACAGTAAATAGAGTACAATGGTCCACTTTGATGCTTTAGGAATGCTCAATTCTGTCCATAGATGAGCTTTTAAGGTTTTGTGCAATTTCAAGCATGACTTGGCCTATTGGCATGTTTACCTAACGAAACATTGTACGAAAGCTAAACTAGCAAGTTAGACCTCTAAGAACACTAAATAGATTACAACGGTCCACTTTGATGATTTACGAATGCTTAATTCTGTCCATAGACGAGCTTTTCAAGTTTTGTCCATTTTCAAGCATAACTTGTTTTATTGGCATCTTTAGAGAACGAAACATTGTACAAAAGCTAAACTAGCAAGTTAGTTTGCTAAGAACACCAAATAGAGTACAATGATCCACTTTGATGCTTTGGGAAACCTCAAATCTGTCCATAGATGAGCTTTTAAGGTTTTGTGCAATTTCAAGAATAACTTGGTCTATTGAATCTTTACCTAACGAAACGTTGTACGAAAGCTAAACTAGCAAGTTAGACTTCTAAGAACACTAAATAGAGTACAAAGGTCCACTTTGATGCTTTAGGAATGCTCAATTCTGTCCATAGACAAACTTTTCAAGTTTTGTGCAATTTGAAACATAACTTGGTTTACTGGTATCTTTCCCTAACGAAACGTTGTACGAAAGCTAAACTAGCAAGTTAGGCCGCTAAGAACGCTAAATGGAGTACAACGGTTCACTTTGATGCTTTGGGAATGCTCAATTCTGTCCATAGATGAGCTTTTAAGGTTTTATGCAATTTCAAGCATAACTTAGTCGATTGGCATCTTCACCTAACGATACATTGCACAAAAGCTAAACTAGCTGGTTAGATGTATAAGAACACTAAATAGAGTACAACGATCCACTTTGATGCTTTAGGAATGCTCACTTCTGTCCATAGATGAGCTTTTGAGGTTTTGTGCAATTTCAAGCATAACTTGGTCTACAAGCATCTTTACCTAACGAAACATTGTACGAAAGCTAAACTAGCAAGTTAGACCTCTAAGAACACTAAATAGAGTACAACGGTCCACTTTGATGCTTTACGAATGCTCGATTCTGTCTATAGACGAGCTTTTCATGTTTTCTGCATTTTCAAACATAACTTGTTTTATTGGCATCTTTATCGAACGAAACGTTGTACCAAAGCTAAACTAGCAAGTTAGACTGCTAAGAACACTAAATAGAGTACAATGGTCCACTTTGATGCTTTGGGAATGCTCAATTCTGTCCATAGATGAGGTTTTAAGGTTTTGTGCAATTTCAAGCATGACTTGGCCTATTGGCATCCTTACCTAACGAAACATTGTACGAAAGCTAAACTAGCAAGTTAGACCTCTAAGAAAACTAAATAGAGTACAACGGGCCACTTCGATGCTTTTTGAATGCTCAATTCTGTCTATAGACGAGCTTTTCATGTTTTGTGCATTTTCAAACATAACTTGTTTTATTGGCATCTTTATCGAACGACACTTTGTTCCAACGCTAAACTAGCAAGTTGGACTGCTAAGAACACTAAATAGAGTACAATGGTCCACTTTGATGCTTTGGGAATGCTCAATTCTGTCCATAGATGAGCTTTTAAGGTTTTGTGCAATTTCAAGCATGACTTGGCCTATTGGCATCTTTAATTAACGAAACATTGTACGAAAGCTAAACTAGCAAGTTAGACGTCTAAGAACACTAAATAGAGTACAACGGGCCACTTCGATGCTTTTTGAATGCTTAATTCTGTCTATAGACGAGCTTTTCATGTTTTGTGCATTTTCAAACATAACTTGTTTTATTGGCATCTTTATCGAACGACACTTTGTTCCAACGCTAAACTAGCAAGTTGGACTGCTAAGAACACTAAATAGAGTACAATGGTCCACTTTGATGCTTTGGGAATGCTCAATTCTGTCCATAGATGAGCTTTTATGGTTTTGTGCAATTTCAAGCATGACTTGGCCCATTGGCATCTTTTGGTAACGAAACGTTGTACGAAAGCTAAACTAGCAAGTTAGACTTCTAAGAACACTAAATAGAGTGCAATGGTCCACTTTGATGCTTTACGAATGCTCAATTCTGTCCATAGACGAGCTTTTCAGGTTTTGTGCATTTTCAAACATAACTTGTTGTATTGGCATCTTTATCGAATGAAACATTCTAAAAAAGCTAAACTAGCAAGTTACACTTCTAACGAAACTAAATAGAGTACAACGGTCCACTTTATACTTTAGGAATGCTCAATTCTGTCCATAGACAAACTTTTCAAGTTTTGTGCAATTTGAAACATAACTTGGTCTATTGGTATCTTTAAGTAACGATACGTTATACGAAACCTAAACTCGCATGTTAGACTTCTAAGAACACTAAATAGAGTACAACGGTCCACTTTGATGCTTTAGGAATGCTCGATTCTGTCCATAGACAAACTTTTCAAGTTTTGTGCAATTTGAAACATAACTTGGTCTATTGGTATCTTTAACTAACGAAACGTTATACGAGAGCTAAATTCGCATGTTAGACTGCTAAGAACACTAAATAGAGTACAACGGTCCACGATGATGCTTTGGGAATGCTCAATTTTGTCCATAGATGAGCGTTTAAGGTTTTGTGCAATTTCAAACATAACTTGGTCTATTGGTATCTTTACCTAACGAAACGTTATACGAAAGCTAAACTAGCATGTTGGACCTCTAAGAACACTAAATAGAGTACAAAGGTATACTTTGAGGCTTTACGAATGCTCAATTCTGTCCATAGACCTGCTTTTCAAGTTTTGTACATTTTCAAACATAACTTGTTTTATTGACATCTTTATAGAACGAAACATTGTACAAAACTCAAACTAGCAAGTTAGACTGCTAAGAACGCCAAATAGAGTACAACGATCCACTTTGATGCTTTGGGAAAGCTCAATTCTGTCCATAGATGAGCTTTTAAGGTTTTGTTCAATTTCAAGCATAACTTGGTCTATTGGCATCTTTACCAAACGAAACATTGTGCGAAAGCTAAACTAGCAAGTTAGAGCTCTAAGAACACTAAATAGAGTACAACGGTCCACTTTGATGATTTACGAATGCTCGATTCTGTCTATACACGTGCTTTTCCTGTTTTGTGTATTTTCAAACATAACTTGTTTTATTGGCATCTTTATCGAACGAAACGTTGTACCAGAGCTAAACTAGCAAGTTAGACTGCTAAGAACACTAAATAGAGTACAACGGTCCATTTTGATGCTTTGAGAATGCTCAATTCTGTCCATAGATGAGCTTTTAAGGTTTTGTCCAATTTCAAGCATGACTTGGCCTATTGGCATCTTTAGCTAACGAAACGTTGTATGAAAGCTAAGCTAGCAAGTTAGACTTATAAGAACACTAAATAGAGGGCAACGGTCCACTTTGATGCTTTACGAATGCTCAATTCTGTCCATAGACGAGCTTTTCAGGTTTTGTGCATTTTCAAACATAACTTCTTGTATTGGCATCTTTATCGAACGAAACATTCTACAAAAGCTAAACTAGAAAGTTACACTTCTAACGATACTAAATAGAGTACAACGGTCCACTTTGATACTTTAGAAATGCTCAATTCTGTCCATAGACAAACTTTTCAAGTTTTGTGCAATTTCAAGCATAACTTGGTCTAATGGCATCTTTACCCAATGAAACGTTGTACGAAAGCTAAACTAGCAAGTTCGACTTCAAAGAACACTAAATAGAGTACAACGGTCCACTTTGATGCTTTACGAATGCTCAATTCTGTCCATAGACGAGTTTTTCAAGTTTTGTGCATTTTCAAACATAACTTAATTTATTGGCATCTTTATAGAACGGAACATTGTACAAAAGCTAAACTATCAAGTTAGACTGCAAAGAACACCAAATAGAGTACAAAGATCCACTTTGATGCTTTGGGAAAGTTCAATTCTGTCCATAGATGAGCTTTTAAGGTTTTGTCCAATTTCAAGCATAACTTGGTCTATTGAATCTTTACCTAACGAAATGTTGTACGAATGCTAAACTAGCAAGTTAGACTTCTAAGAACACTAAATAGAGTACAACGGTCCACTTTGATGCTTTAGGAATGCTCAATTCTGTCCATAGACAAACTTTTCAAGTTCTGTGCAATTTGAAACGTAACTTGGTCTACTGGTATCTTTCGCTAACGAAACGTTGTACGAAAGCTAAACTAGCAAGTTAGGCCGCTAAGAACACTAAATAGAGTACAACGGTTCACTTTGATGCTTTGGGAATGCTCAATTCTGTCCATAGATGAGCTTTTAAGGTTTTGTGCAATTTCAAGCATAAGTTGGTCTATTGGCATCTTCACCTAACGATACGTTGCACGAAAGCTAAACTAGCAAGTTAGACTTCTAAGAACACTAAATAGAGTGCAACGGTCCACTTTGATGCTTTAGGAATACTCAATTCTGTCTATAGACAAGCTTTTCAAGTTTTTTGCATTTTCAAACATAACTTGTTTTATTGGTATCTTTATTGAATGAAACGTTGTACAAAAGCTAAACTAGCAAGTTACACTTATAATGAAACTAAATAGAGTACAACGTTCCACTTTGATGCTTTAGGAATGCTCGATTCTGTCCATAGACAAACTTTTCAAGTTTTGTGCAATTTGAAACATAACTTGGTCTATTGGTATCTTTAACTAACAAAACGTTATACGAGAGCTAAATTCGCATGTTAGACTGCTAAGAACACTAAATAGAGTACAACGGTCCACGATGATGCTTTGGGAATGCTCAATTTTGTCCATAGAAGAGCGTTTAAGGTTTTGTGCAATTTCAATCATAACTTGGTCTATTGGTATCTTTACCTAACGAAACGTTGTACGAAAGCTAAACTAGCATGTTAGACCTCTAAGAACACTAAATAGAGTACAAAGGTATACTTTGAGGCTTTACGAATGCTCAATTCTGTCCATAGACCTGCTTTTCAACTTTTGTACATTTTCAAACATAACTTGTTTTATTGGCATCTTTATAGAACGAAACATTGTACAAAAGCCAAACTAGCAAGTTAGACTGCTAAGAACGCCAAATAGAGTACAACGATCCACTTTGATGCTTTGGGAAAGCTCAATTCTGTCCATAGATGAGGTTTTAAGATTTTGTGCAATTTGAAGCATAACTTGGTCTATTGGCATCTTTACCTAACGAAACATTGTGCGAAAGCTAAACTAGCAAGTTAGAGCTCTAAGAACACTAAATAGAGTACAACGGTCCACTTTGATGCTTTACGAATGCTCGATTCTGTCTATGGACGTGCTTTTCCTGTTTTGTGTATTTTCAAACATAACTTGTTTTATTGGCATCTTTATCGAACGAAACGTTGTACCAGAGCTAAACTAGCAAGTTAGACTGCTAAGAACACTAAATAGAGTACAACGGTCCATTTTGATGCTTTGGGAATGCTCAATTCTGTCCATAGATGAGCTTTTAAGGTTTTGTCCAATTTCAGGCATGACTTGTCCTATTGGCATCTTTACCTAACGAAACATTGTACGAAAGCTAAACTAGCAAGTTAGACCTCTAAAAACACTAAATAGAGTACAACGGTCCACTTTGATGATTTACGAATGCTCAATTCTTTCTATAGACGAGCTTTTCATGTTTTGTGCATTTTCAAACATACCTTGTTTTATTGGCATCTTTAATGAACGAAACCTTGTACCAACGCTAAACGAGCAAGTTAGACTGCTAAGAACACAGAATAGAGTACAACGGTCCACTATGATGCTTTGGGAATGCTCAATTCTGTCCATAGATGAGCTTTTCAGGTTTTGTGCAATTTCAAGCATAACTTGGTCTATTGGCATCATTACCTAACGAAACGTTGTACGAAAGCAAAACTAGCAAGTTAGACTTCTAAGAACACTAAATAGAGTGCAACGGTCCACTTTGATGCTTTACGAATGCTCAATTCCGTCCATAGACGAGCTTTTCAAGTTTTGTGCATTTTCAAACATAGCTTGTTTTATTGGCATCTTTATAGAACGAAACATTGTACAAAAGCTAAACTAGCAAGTTAGACTGCTAAGAACATCAAATAGAGTACAAAGATCCACTTTGATGCTTTGGGAAAGCTCAATTCTGTCCATAGATGAGCTTTTAAGGTTTTGTGCAATTTCAAGCATAACTTCGTCTATTGAATCTTTACCTAAGGAAACGTTGTACGAAAGCTAAACTAGCAAGTTAGACTTCTAAGAACACTAAATAGAGTACAACGGTCCACTTTGATGCTTTAGGAATGCTCAATTCTGTCCATAGACAAACTTTTCAAGTTTTGTGCAATTTGAAACATAACTTGGTCTACTAGTATCTTTCCCTAACGAAACGTTGTACGAAAGCTAAACTAGCAAGTTAGGCCACTAAGAACACTAAATAGAGTACAACGGCTCACTTTGATGCTTTGGGAATGCTTAATTCTGTCCATAAATGAGCTTTTACGGTTTTGTGCAATTTCAAGCATAACTTAGTCTATTGGCGTCTTCACTCAACAATACGTTGCACGAAAGCTAAACTAGCAAGTTAGACGTCCAAGAACACTAAATATGGTACAACGATCCACTTTGATGCTTTAGGAATGCTCAATTCTGTCCATAGATAAGCTTTTGAGGTTTTGTGCAATTTCAAGCATAACTTGGTCTACTGGCATCGTTACCTGACGAAACATTGTACGAAAGCTAAACTAGCAAGTTAGACCTCTAAGAACACTAAATAGAGTACAACGGTCCACTTTGATGCTTTACGAATGCTCGATTCTGTCTATAGACGAGCTTTTCATGTTTTGTGCATTTTCAAACATAACTTGTTTTATTGGCATCTTTATCGAACGAAACGTTGTCCAAAAGGCAAACTAGCAAGTTAGACTGCTAAGAACACAGAATACGGTACAACGGTCCACTTTGATGGTTTCGGAATGCTCAATTCTGTCCATAGATGAGCTTTTAAGGTTTTGTGCAATTTCAAGCATGACTTGGCCTATTGGCATCTTTACCTAACGAAACATTGTACGAAAGCTAAACTAGCAAGTTAGACCTCTAAGAACACTAAATAGAGCACAACGGTCCACCTTGATGCTTTATGAATGCTCAATTCTGTCTATAGTCGAGCTTTTCATGTTTTGTGCATTTTCAAACATAACTTGTTTTATTCGCATCTTTATCGAACGACACGTTGTACCAACACTAAAATAGCTAGTTAGACTGCTAAGAACACAGAATAGGGTACAACGGTCCACTTTGATGCTTTGGAAATGCTCAATTCTGTCCATAGATGAGCTTTTATGGTTTTGAGCAATTTCAAGCATGACATGGCCTATTGGCATCTTTAGGTAACGAAACGTTGTACGAAAGCTAAACTAGCAAGTTAGACTTCTAAGAACACTAAATAGAGTGCAACGGTCCACTTTGATGCTTTACGAATGCTCAATTCTGTCCATAGACGAGCTTTTCAAGTTTCGTGCAATTTGAAACATAACTTGGTCTACTGGTATCTTTCCCTAACGAAACGTTGTACGAAAGCTAAAATAGCAAGTTAGGCTGCTAAGAACACTAAATAGAGTACAACGGTCCACTTTGATGCTGTGGGAATTCCCAATTCTGTCCATAGACAAACTTTTCAAGTTTCGTGCAATTTGAAACATAACTTGGTCTACTGGTATCTTTCCCTAACGAAACGTTGTACGAAAGCTAAAATAGCAAGTTAGGCTGCTAAGAACACTAAATAGAGTACAACGGTCCACTTTGACGCTTTGGGAATTCTCAACTCTGTCCATAGATGAGCTTTTAAGGTTTTGTGCAATTTCAAGCATAACTTGGTCTATTGGCATCTTTACCTAACGAAACGTTGTACGAAAGCTAAACTAGCAAGTTAGACTTCTAAGAACACTAAATAGAGTGCAACGGTCCACTTTGATGCTTTACGAATGCTCAATTCTGTCCATAGACGAGTTTTCAAGTTTTGTGCATTTTGAAACATAACTTGTTTTATTGGCATCTTTATTGAATGAAACGTTGTACAAAAGCTAAACTAGCAAGTTACACTTCTAACGAAACTAAATAGAGTACAACGGTCCACTTTGATCATTTAGGAATGCTCAATTCTGTCCATAGACAAACTTTTCAAGTTTTGTGCAATTTGAAACATAACTTGGTCTACTGGTATCTTTAACTAACGAAACGTTATACGAAAGCTAAACTGGCATGTTAGACTACTAAGAACACTAAATAGAGTACAACGGTCCACTTTGATGCTTTGGGAATGCTCAATTCTTTCCATAGATGAGCTTTTAAGGTTTTGTGCAATTTCAAGCATAACTTGGTCTATTGGCATCTTTCCCTAACGAAACGTTGTACGAAAGCTAAACTTGCAATTTAGACCTCTAAGAACACTAAATAGAGCACAACGGTCCACTTTGATGCTTTGGAAATGCTCAATTCTGTCCATAGATGAGCTTTTATGGTTTTGAGCAATTTCAAGCATGACATGGCCTATTGGCATCTTTAGGTAACGAAACGTTGTACGAAAGCTAAACTAGCAAGTTAGACTTCTAAGAACACCAAATAGAGTGCAACGGTCCACTTTGATGCTTTACGAATGCTCAATTCTGTCCATAGACGAGCTTTTCAAGTTTTATGCATTTTCAAACATAACTGGTTTTATTGGCAACTTTATTGAATGAAACGTTGTACAAAAGCTAAACTAGCAAGTTACACTTCTAACGAAACTAAATAGAATACAACGGTCCACTTTGATGCTTTGGGAAAGCTCAATTCTGTCCATAGATGAGCTTTTAAGGTTTTGTGCAATTTCAAGCATGACTTGGCCTATTGGCATCTTTAGCTAACGAAACGTTGTACGAAAGCTAAACTAGCAAGTTAGACTTATAATAACACTAAATAGAGTGCAACGGTCCACTTTGATGCTTTACGAATGCTCAATTCTGTCCATAGACGAGCTTTTCAAGTTTTTTGCATTTTCAAACATAACTTGTTTTATTGGCATCTTTATTGAATGAAACGTTGTACAAAAGCTAAACTAGCAAGTTACACTTATAATGAAACTAAATAGAGTACAACGGTCCACTTTGATGCTTTAGGAATGCTCGCTTCTGTCCATAGACAAACTTTTCAAGTTTTGTGCAATTTGAAACATAACTTGGTCTATTGGTATCTTTGACAAACGAAACGTTAAACAAGAGCTAAACTCGCATGTTAGACTGCTAAGAACACTAAATAGAGTACAACGGTCCACTTTGATGCTTTGGGAATGCTCAATTCTGTCCATAGATGAGCTTTTAAGGTTTTGTGCAATTTCAAGCATAACTTGGTCTATTGGCATCTTTCCCTAACGAAACGTTGTACGAAAGCTAAACTTGCAATTTAGACCTCTAAGAACACTAAATAGAGCACAACGGTCCACTTTGATGCTTTGGAAATGCTCAATTCTGTCCATGGATGAGCTTTTATGGTTTTGAGCAATTTCAAGCATGACATGGCCTATTGGCATCTTTAGGTAACGAAACGTTGTACGAAAGCTAAACTAGCAAGTTAGACTTCTAAGAACACCAAATAGAGTGCAACGGTCCACTTTGATGCTTTACGAATGCTCAATTCTGTCCATAGACGAGCTTTTCAAGTTTTATGCATTTTCAAACATAACTGGTTTTATTGGCAACTTTATTGAATGAAACGTTGTACAAAAGCTAAACTAGCAAGTTACACTTCTAACGAAACTAAATAGAATACAACGGTCCACTTTGATGCTTTGGGAAAGCTCAATTCTGTCCATAGATGAGCTTTTAAGGTTTTGTGCAATTTCAAGCATGACTTGGCCTATTGGCATCTTTAGCTAACGAAACGTTGTACGAAAGCTAAACTAGCAAGTTAGACTTATAATAACACTAAATAGAGTGCAACGGTCCACTTTGATGCTTTACGAATGCTCAATTCTGTCCATAGACGAGCTTTTCAAGTTTTTTGCATTTTCAAACATAACTTGTTTTATTGGCATCTTTATTGAATGAAACGTTGTACAAAAGCTAAACTAGCAAGTTACACTTATAATGAAACTAAATAGAGTACAACGGTCCACTTTGATGCTTTAGGAATGCTCGCTTCTGTCCATAGACAAACTTTTCAAGTTTTGTGCAATTTGAAACATAACTTGGTCTATTGGTATCTTTGACTAACGAAACGTTAAACAAGAGCTAAACTCGCATGTTAGACTGCTAAGAACACTAAATAGAGTACAAAGGTCCACCATGATGCTTCGGGAATGCTCAATTTTGTCCATATATGAGCTTTTAAGGTTTTGTGCAATTTCAAGCAAAACTTGGTCTATTGGCATCTTTATCTAACGAAACGTTGTATGAAAGCTAAACTTACATGTTAGACCTCTAAGAACACTAAATGGAGTACAACGGTCCACTTTGATGCTTTACGAATGCTTAATTCTGTCCATAGACGAGCTTTTCAAGTTTTGTACATGTTCAAACATAACTTGTTTTATTGGCATCTTTATAGAACGAAAAGTTGTACAAAAGCCAAACTAGCAAGTTAGACTGCTAAGAACACCAAATAGAGTACAACGATCCACTTTGATGCTTTGGGAAAGCTCAATTCTGTCGATAGAAGAGCTTTCAAGGTTTTATGCAATTTCAAGCATAACTTGGTCTATTGTCATCTTTACCTAACGAAACATTGTACGAAAGCTAAACTAGCAAGTTAGAGCTCTAAAAACACTAAATAGAGTACAACGGTCCACTTTGATGCTTTATGAATACTCGATTCTGTCTATAGACGTGCTTTTCATGTTTTGTGTATTTTCAAACATAACTTGTTTTATTGGCATCTTTATCGAACGACACTTTGTACCAACGCTAAACTAGCAAGTTGGACTGCTAAGAACACAGAATAAGGTACAACGGTCCACTTTGATGCTTTGGGAATGCTCAATTCTGTCCATAGATGAGCTTTTAAGGTTTTGTTTAATTTCAAGCATGACATGGCCTATTGGCATCTTTACCTAACGAAACATTGTACGAAAGATAAACTAGCAAGTTAGACCTCTAAAAACACTAAATACAGTACAGCGGTCCACTTTGATGCTTTACGAATGCTCAATTCTGTCTATAGACGAGCCTTTCATGTTTTGTGCATTTTCAAACATAACTTTTTTTTTGGCATCTTTATAGAACGAAACATTTTACAAAATCTAAACTAGCAAGTTAGACTGCTAAGAACACAGAATAGGGCACAACGGTCCACTTTGATGTATTGGGAATGCTCAATTCTGTCCATAGATGAGCTTTTATGGTTTTGTGCAATTTGAAGCATGACTTGGCCTATTGGCATCTTTAGCTAACGAAACGTCGTACGAAATCTAAACTAGCAAGTTAGACTTCTAAGAACACTAAATAGAGTGCAACGGTCCACTTTGATGCTTTGCGAATGCTCAATTCTCTCCATAGACGAGCTTTTCAAGTTTTGTGCATTTTCAAACATAACTTGTTTTATTGGCATCTTTATCGAACGAAACATTCTACAAAAGCTAAACTAGCAAGTTACACTTCTAACGACACTAAATAGAGTACAACGGTCCACTTTGATACTTTAGGAATGCTCAATTCTGTCCATAGACAAACTTTTCAAGTTTTGTGCAATTTGAAACATAACTTGGTCTATTGGTATCTTTAAGTAACTAAACGTTATACGAAAGCTAAACTCGCATGTTAGACTGCTAAGAACACTAAATAGAGTACAACGGTCCACTTTGATGCTTTGGGAATGCTCAATTCTGTCCATAGATGAGCTTTTCAGGTTTTGTGCAATTTCAAGCATAACTTGGTCTATTGGCATCTTTACCTAACGAAACGTTGTACGAAAGCTAAACTAGCAAGTTAGACTTCTAAGAACACTAAATAGAGTACAACGGTCCTCTTTGATGCTTTACGAATGCTCAATTCTGTCCATAGACGAGTTTTCAAGTTTTGTCCATTTTCAAACATAACTTGTTTTATTGGCATCTTTAGAGAACGAAACATTGTACAAAAGCTAAACTAGCAAGTTAGACTGCTAAGAACACCAAATAGAGTACAACGATCCATTTTGATGCTTTGGGAAAGCTCAATTCTGTCCATAGATGAGCTTTTAAGGTTTTGTGCAATTTCAAGCATAACTTGGTCTATTGAATCTTTACCTAATGAAACGTTGTACGAAAGCTAAACTAACAAGTTAGACTTCTAAGAACACTAAATAGAGTACAACGGTCCACTTTGATGCTTTAGGAATGCTCAATTCTGTCCATAGACAAACTTTTCAAGTTTTGTGCAATTCGAAACATAACTTGGTCTACTGGTATCTTTCCCTAACGAAACATTGTACGAAAGCTAAACTAGCAAGTTAGGCCGCTAAGAACGCTAAATAGAGTACAACGGTTCACTTCGATGCTTTGGGAATGCTCAATTCTGTCCATAGATGAGCTTTTAAGGTTTTGTGCAATTTCAAGCATAACTTAGTCTATTGGCATCTTCACCTAACGATACGTTGCACGAAAGCTAAACTAGCAAGTTAGACGTCTAAGAACACTAAATAGAGTACAGCGATCCACTTTGATGCTTTTGGAATGCTCAATTCTGTCCATAGATGAGCGTTTGAGGTTTTGTGCAATTTCAAGCATAACTTGGTCTACTGGCATCTTTATCTAACGAAACATTGTACGAAAGCTAAACTAGCAAGTTAGAGCTCTAAGAACACTAAATAGAGTACAACGGTCCAGTTTGACGCTTTACGAATGCTCGATTCTGTCTATAGACGAGCTTTTCATGTTTTGTGCATTTTCAAACATAACTTGTTTTATTGGCATCTTTATCGAACGAAACGTTGTACCAAAGCTAAACTAGCAAGTTAGACTGCTAAGAACACTAAATAGAGTACAACGGTCCACTTTGATGCTTTGGGAATGCTCAATTCTGTCCACAGATGAGCTTTTAAGGTTTTGTGCAATTTCAAGCATGACTTGGCCTATTGTCATCTTTAAATAACGAAACATTGTACGAAAGCTAAACTAGGAAGTTAGACCTCTAAGAACATTAAATAGAGTACAACGGTCCACTTTGATGCTTTACGAATGCTCAATTCTGTCCATAGACGAGCTTTTCAAGTTTTGTCCATTTTCAAACATAACTTGTTTTATTGGCATCTTTAGAGAACGAAACATTGTACATGTAATATACTGGTCTAATTTTACACTATTCATAGTATCTTCTCGTGGTGGTTGAGGTGGAGGGAACCTCTGTGTTGGTGAACCGGTATTTGAAGGAGTAAAAATTAAATTGTGATAAAATTATAAAAATATTTTTAATAAATGGGGAATTTTAAAGGAAAATTTTTAAAGTAAGAATTACTTAAATCGGATTTAAATTTGATTTGTTATGAATTTTTGAAGTTAATTATAACAATTTAGTTAGGGGCGTTTTTGACAGATGGGTGTTTTGGTAAGTCAAAGATATTATAAAAGAAAAATTAAAATGAAAAAAAAACTTACGCAGTTTTTTTCCTATTCTTCCTTTCCTCTCGCGTGTATTTGTTCTTTACTATTCATTTCCGAGTCCGACGACGGTGAGTGACACCACCGGTAGCAAAAGAAGCGTATTGACGAGACGAGTATAAGCCAACTTGAATCACGTCGATCAGAGTTGTGATTAGGGAGATATCGGAGTTTGAAGTTCCGATTTCCTCGGATTTCTTTTGGTCGATCCGGCCGATTTCGGCAACGGTTTGACGTGTTTCAGGTACCTATGAGTTTATCTCATCGAGTTCTTCAATTTGATATAAGATTTGACAGGTTTGGGTGGTCGGATTGCCGGCGATGGGGTTAAATGGGTTTCCGGCGAGTTGACCGAGTCAGGCCGAGTTGACTCGGTTGACCGGCGAGTTGACCCGGTCGGGTACTATTTGACCCGGTTCGGTACTATTTGGACCCGGTTACTATTTATACGTTGACTTTGACCAGTACTATTTGGCCGTTGACCATAGTTGACCGACCGTATTTTTACAGTATTTACATATATTGTGTTTTTCGGTGTATACGGTGGTCACGGTTGAGATTCGGAGCGGGTTAACTTTTGGAGTTAGGGGTTGTCTGGGACGCGTGCTTGGTTTTAGCACTCTGATTTCCAGGTAGGGGTTTCCATACTCTTGCATGTGACTTTAGAGTTCCGGTTTTACGGACTCTGGTGATATTATGGTTTTGTCGGTTTCCGGGGTTGGAAATACGACCTATTTGCATGTTGATTTATATTACCTATTATATATCACTGTTGGTATGTTTTCTGAGAGTGAGGTGATTGGAGGTGTTGGATGTGGATGTGGATATGGATATGGATGTGGATGTGGATTGTGGGCCCATATAGGCGCCCAAATGATCAGATATGGATTTCTGATGGATGATATATATACATATACAGACCGGATATATACCGGTGGACCGTCTGAGATGGGGTGCATCACAGGGGACGCCCTCTGGTGTAGGCTATGCTATCGGGATACCCGATCCTCATCCAGTTTCGGTGTGGACCTGGATTGGGAGACACCCTACGGGGATTAGGGTGGGTCCAGGGGTGTGATGGATTGTTAGAGATTGATGTGGTGATTACAGAGTTGGATAGCCTTATCGGCTACCATTTCACTTGATTGGATTGGTGTATGGATTTCTGGAGACCAGTGTTGGTGGTTCCAGTGTTGCTTAGCCTTATCGGCTATTGTGCTATTTGGTTGACTTACTGATGGATGTATATTTCCTGTATTGCATACTATGCATTTCATTTCTGGGTTTATCATTATTATTTATGGATATTGAAGTTTCCTCTCTACGCCCTACTGAGCTTTGTGGCTCACCCCTCTTCTTTATCCCCTTTCAGGTGAGTTGGATGTAGGTGATGGCGGTCAGCAGCGGGATGCGTGAGCTGGTGTGTAGCCTTGGGCTGACTCTTAGTGGGTGTGGGAACTTTTTGTATTGTATTTGTATATACTATACGGTTTGGTATCGGGTAGATATGTTTTATTATTTCGCTGTTGTATATGTACACAGGTGGATGTACTTTGTGGATAGTATGGTAGTTATTATTATTATTATTATTATTATGTCTGTTGGGTTTAGCAGAGATTTGGGATCTGGTTCGGGGGATGGGGTGTCCCCTGCCGGTCACGTCCATGTGATATAGATACACCTCGGTGTATCTTAGGAGAGAGGGGCGTGACAGTTTGGTATCGGAGCTGTAGGTTTAGAAACTTACAGTGGTTAGGTTACCTAGGTTATTTTGTTGGCTACATATCATGCGTTTCCCAGCTGACCTGGTGAGTTTTTATTTTTGGTGTTTCCTACTTTAGATTTATGTATACATGTGTTATATTTTCGAGATATGGTTGACACACGTAGTACTCGGGTGCGAGGATATGGACGGGGTAGAGGAGAACATGAGGCGGATGAGCCTCAGGGGGTAGATGAGGTGGGTATGCCTGAGGTGGCTCCATTAGAGCGGGGGTGAGGACGGAGAGGTAGGGGTGCGAGACGCGGTAGGGGCGGAAGACGTGGGAGAGGTGGGGGTAGGCGGCGAGTGTCTATAGACCCAGTAGATGATATTAGAGAGGATCAGGAGGGATATTTAGCACCACAGGGGGTAGAGGCTGTCGTTACTACTTTACGACAGGAGGTTCGGGATGTTACTGAGTTGGTACGAGCTCTTGGGCAGACTGTTACAGGACTTGTGACACAGATGGCTGCTCCAGTCCCAGTTGCATTACAGGCTCCTGTTGAGGTTCCAGCACAGGTTCTGGCTTTGGGTGAGTTACAGGAGGGTGTAGGACAGATTGTGGAGGCACAGGTAGCTCCTTTGGTGATTGATACGTCGATCAAGGAGCTAGCAGAGTTACGAAAGACAAATCCTCCGGTATATAGGGGAGTGATAGATCCAGTGGCAGCAGAGGAGTGGGTTCGCCAGTTGCGCAGGAAGATGACTTCCTTACGGATTCCTGAGGAGAGGAGGGCTTTATTAGCTGCTGAGTTTCTGGAGGGGGAGGCTTTTACATGGTGGGAGGTGATGACAGTTAGTCGGGGCAGAGAGGGCATGCCCTGGGCAGAGTTTGAGACTACTTTTCTGGCACAGTATGTACCACAGACAGTGCGTGTTGCTAAAGCTAAAGAGTTTCTTGAGTTGATTCAGTCTTCGGACATGACAGTGACACAGTATCAGGCTCGTTTTGAGGAGTTAGGGTGATATGGGGAGGAGTATATTTGTACAGAGGAAAAGAAGATATTGAGATTTAAGAGAGGGTTGTCACCAAATATTTCACCTCATTTGGCGGCTCAGACTATCACCACCTATCGTGAGTATATTGATAAGGCACTTGGAGTGGAGAGGACTTTAGTGGAGATTAAGGATTACTGGGAGATTCATAAAAGGAAGCTTGAGAGTTCTACATCTGCTACTGGCGAGAGTAGTCAGCACAGACAGAGGACTGATACTCAGGGCAGCAGCAGAGTCAGGGACAGGGTTCTCAGAGTTGGAGGCAGGGTTACCAAAGACCCAGGCAAGAACAGCAGGGTTCTAGACAGGTTCAACAGAGGCAGAGACAGGGTCAGCAGAGGCGGAGATTGGATCAGCATGGTCAGGCTCCGAGACGGGATCAGCAGCTCCAGCATTGTTATGCTTGTGGTCAGGTGGGCCATATGATTCGGGATTGTCCTAATCTGTTATGTTTCCAGTGTGGATTGCCAGGACATATGAGGAGAGATTGTCCACAGGGTAGAGGATTTGCACCGCTAGTACCTGGAGGTCAGAGAGCTCCAGCTCCAGCACCAGTTCCGATACAGAGGGGACCGCTAGTAAATGTGAATTTTGGTTGACTCAGGTGAGATTTTTAGGGCATGTGATTTCTCAGGAGGGTATAGCGGTGGATCCAGCGAAAGTAGAGGCAGTGGTGGCATGGAGGAGACCGAAAAATGTAGGAGAGATTCGCAGTTTCCTGGGATTAGCAGGTTACTATCGACGTTTTATTGAGGGATTCTCGCGAATTGCAGCACCGATGACACAGTTGACTCTGAAGGATACTCCATTTGCGTGGCCGATGTGTGTGAGCAGGCATTCCAGGAGTTGAAGACTCGACTCACTTCACCTCCAGTGTTGGTGATACCCGACAGGGGTATTGGTTATCAGATATATTGTGATGCTTCAGGAGTTGGTTTGGGTTGTGTGTTGATGCAGCAGGAGAGAGTGGTTGAGTATGCTTCACGTTTGTTGAAGCCGCACGAGAGGAATTATCCCGTGCATGATTTGGAGTTGGTTGCGGTAGTGTTCGCACTTAAGAAATGGAGATATTATCTTTATGGAGAGAGGTTTGAGGTATTTTCGGATCATAGAGTCTCCGGTACTTGTTTACACAGAGAGATTTAAACCAAAGACAGCGTAGATGGATGGAGTATCTTGAGGACTTTGATTTTACTTTACAGTATCATCCGGGCAAGGCCAATGTGGTGGCTAACGCCTTGAGTAGGAGATTGATTGCAGCTCGATTGGCTATTCAGGAGTTTGGGTTAGTGGATACACTTAGTCAGTATCGACTAGATGTGGAGGAGCGTAGAGATGTACTGAGTTTACAGAGTTTGATTGCTCGTCCAACCCTGGTACAGAGGGTGTTGGATGCACAGTTGGGGGATGCATTATTTGATGACATTGAGGATATCGAGGGATGGGTTAGAGGCACTGATGGTGGAGTCAGATTCAGAGGCAGATTAGTGGTTCCAGAGGACACTGAGTTACGCGAGGAGATACTTCAGGAGGCACATTACTCCCGATTTGCGATGCATCCTGGTGCTACTAAGATGTATCGAGATTTAAGGAGGCAGTATTTGTGGAGTGGCATGAAGAGAGATGTGGCACAGACTGTGACTCGATGTCTTACCTGTCAGCAGGTAAAGGCAGAGCATCGACGACCTGCTGGATTATTGCAACCGCTTCCATTACCTGAATGGAAGTGGGAGCATATCACTATGGATTTTGTGATGGGTTTACCTATGACTCCGCGGAGACATGATGCGGTTTGGGTTGTTGTGGATCGGTTGACAAAGACAGCTCATTTTATGCCTATTTGTCAGACAGATTTGATTGAGTCGTTGACGAGATTATATGTACGAGAGATAGTCCGATTGCGTGGGGTACCGTTGAGTATTGTATCTGATCGGGATCCCAGATTTACCTCACGGTTTTGGGGCAGTTTTCAGGATACTCTGGGGACGAAACTGAACTTCGGTACAGCTTTTCATCCGCAGACTGATGGACAGAGTGAGCGGACTATTCAGATTCTGGAGGATATGCTTCGGGCTTGTGCGATAGACTTTCGAGGAGATTGGGAACTCATATTCCTTTAGTGGAGTTTGTGTACAACAATAGCTATCAGAGTAGTATTCAGATGGCACCATTTGAGGCATTATATGGGAGACCTTGTAGATCACCGTTGTGTTGGTCAGAGGTTGGAGATAGACCATTATTGGGTCCAGAGATGGTGCAGCAGACTACTGAGGTGGTGACAGTGATTCGACAGCGGCTTCTGACAGCTCAGTCACGTCAGAAGAGTTACGCGGATAGGAGACGTAGACCTCTAGAGTTTCAGGTGGGGGATCATGTTTTCCTGAGGGTTAGTCCTCGTAGAGGAGTACAGAGGTTTGGGAGAGCGGGGAAGTTAGCCCCTAGCCATTTGAGATTTTGGAAAAGGTGGGGACGGTAGCTTATCGATTAGCATTACCCCCACAGTTTTCAGGAGTACATGGGGTATTTCATGTGTTTATATTACGGAGGTACCATAGGGTCCCTTCTCATATATTAGATTGGTCTACTTTGGAGATTGGTGAGTACGGTACTTTTGAGACACGTCCTATTAGGATTGCGGATAGACAGAAGAGGCGACTACGGTCGAAGACCATACCCTTGGTTAAGGTGATATGGCAACATTATGGAGTGGAGGAGACGACTTGGGAGTTGGAGTCGGATATGCAGACGAGATTTCCGGATTTATTTACTACCTACGTATGATTTAATTTCGGGGACGAAATTTTCTTAAAGGGGAAAGGATGTAATATCCTGGTCTAATTTTACACTATTCATAGTATCTTCTCGTGGTGGTTGAGATGGAGGGAACCTCCGTGTTGGTGAACCGGTATTTGAAGGAGTAAAAATTAAATTGTGATAAAATTATAAAAATATTTTAAATAAATGGGGAATTTTAAAGGAAAATTTTTAAAGTAAGAATTACTTAAATCGGATTTAAATTTGATTTGTTATGAATTTTTGAAGTTAATTATAACAATTTAGTTAGGGGCGTTTTTGACAGATGGGTGTTTTGGTAAGTCAAAGATATTATAAAAGAAAAATTAAAATGAAAAAAAAACTTACGCAGTTTTTTTCCTGTTCTTCCTTTCCTCTCGCGTGTATTTGTTCTTTACTATTCATTTTCCGAGTCCGACGACGGTGAGCGACACCACCGGTATCAAAAGAAGCGTATTGACGAGACGAGTATAACCCAACTTGAATCACGTCGATCGGAGTTGTGGTTAGGGAGATATCGGAGTTTGAAGTTCCGATTTCCTCGGATTTCTTTTGGTCGATCCGGCCGATTCCGGAAACGGTTTGACGTGTTTCAGGTACCTATGAGTTTATCTCATCGAGTTCTTCAATTTGATATAAGATTTGACAGGTTTGGGTGGTCGGATCGCCGGCGATGAGGTTAAATGGGTTTCCGGCGAGTTGACTCGGTTGATTGGGTTTCCGGCGAGTCAGGCCGAGTTGACTCGGTTGACCGGCGAGTTGACTCGGTTGACCGGCGAGTTCACTCGGCTGGGTACTATTTGACCCGATCGGGTACTATTTGACCCGGTTCGGTATTATTTGGACCCGGTTACTATTTATACGTTGACTTTGACCAGTTGGTAGCATATAGTGTCTTTGGCCCTATGTTAAAGGGTGTGTGAGATCGGGGGATCGAGTCTCACCACCAACAACCTTCCTGGAGAAAAGGAGAGGGGTTGGGCTGTCTGGTCCATGGATCTGGAGGTACACTGGGGCCCGTGTCTGGCAGTGGAACTCTATAAAAAGGCAGTTTTTATGTAACGGCCCATTTCCAAGTCGGGCCCATGGGCCGCTACCTCCAACCCCTCTCCCCTGAGGTTATCACAGCAGGTGGGTTGTTGATGGTAAGAATCGATCCCGCTTAGTTGGTGGCATAGGTTGGCATAGCCCCTATGTTAAAGGGTGGTGAGGTCGGGGGATCGATTCTCACCATCAACAACCCACCTGCTGTGATAACCTCAGGGGAGAGGGGTTGGAGGTAGCGGCCCATGGGCCCGGCTTGGAGATGGGCCGTTACAGTACAAAACCTAAACTAGCAAGTTAGACTGCTAAGAACACTAAATAGAGTACAACGGTCCACTTCGAAACTTTAGGAATGCTCAATTCTGTTCATAGACAAACTTTTCAAGTTTTGTGCAATTGTAAACATAACTTGGTCTACTGGTATCTTTCCCTAACGAAACGTTGTACGAAAGCTAAACTAGCAAGTTAGGCCGCTATGAACACTAAATAGAGTACAACGGTTCACTTTGATGCTTTGGGAATGCTCAATTATGTCCATAGATGAGCTTTTAAGGTTTTGTGCAATTTCAAGCATAACTTATTCTATTGGCATCTTCACCTAACGATACGTTGCACGAAAGCTAAACTAGCAACTAAGACGTCTAAGAACACTAAATAGAGTACATCGATCCACTTTGATGCTCAATTCTGTCCGTAGACGAGCTTTTCAAGTTTTGTCCATTTTCAAACATAACTTGTTTTATTGGCATCTTTAGAGAACGAAACATTCTACAAAAGCTAAACTAGCATGTTAGACTGCTAAGAACACCAAATAGAGTACAACGACCCACTTTGATGCTTCGGGAATGCTCAATTCTGTCCATAGATGAGCTTTCAAGGTTTTGTGCAATTTCAAGCATAACTTGGTCTATTGAATCTTTACCTAACGAAACGTTGTACGAAAGCTAAACTAGCAAGTTAGACTTCTAAGAACACTAAATAGAGTACAACGGTCCACTTTGATGCTTTAGGAATGCTCAATTCTGTCCATAGATAAACTTTTCAACTTTTGTGCAATTTGAAACATAACTTGGTCTACTGGTATCTTTCTCTAACGAAACGTTGTACGAAAGCTAAACTAGCAAGTTAGGCCGCTAAGAACACTAAATAGAGTACAACGGTCCACTTTGATGCTTTACGAATGCTCAATTCTGTCCATAGACGAGCTTTTCAAGTTTTGTCCATTTTCAAACATAACTTGTTTTATTGGCATCTTTAGAGAACGAAACATTGTACAAAAGCTAAACTAGCAAGTTAGACTGCTAAGAACACCAAATAGAGTACAACGATCCACTTTGATGCTTTGGGAAACCTCAATTCTATCCATAGATGAGCTTTTAAGGTTTTGTGCAATTTCAAGCATAACTTGGTCTATTGAATCTTTACCTAACGAAACGTTGCACGAAAGCTAAACTAGCAAGTTAGACGTCTAAGAACACTAAATAGAGTACAACGATCCACTTTGATGCTTTAGGAATGCTCAATTCTGTCCATAGATGAGCTTTTGAGGTTTTGTGCAATTTCAAGCATAACTTGGTCTACTGGCATCTTTACCTAACGAAACATTGTACGAAGGCTAAACTAGCAAGTTAGACCACTAAGAACACCAAATAGAGTACAACGGTCCACTTTGATGCTTTACGAATGTTCGATTCTGTCTATAGACGAGCTTTTCATGTTTTGTGCATTTTCAAACATAACTTGTTTGATTGGCATCTTTATCGAACGAAACGTTGTACCAAAACTAAACTAGCAAGTTAGAGTGCTAAGAACACTAAATAGAGTACAACGGTCCACTTTGATGCTTTGTGAATGCTCAATTCTGTCCATAGATGAGCTTTTAAGGTTTTGTGCAATTTCAAGCATGACTTGGCCTATTGGCATCTTTAGCTAACAAAACATTGTACGAAAGCTAAACTAGCAAGTTAGACCTCAAAGAACACTAAATAGAGTACAAGGTCCACTTTGATGCTTGACGAATGCTGAATTCTATCCACAGACGAACTTTTCAAGTTTTGTCCATTTTCAAACATAGCTTGTTTTATTGGCATCTTTAGAGAACGAAACGTTGTACAAAAGCTAAACTAGCAAGTTAGACTGCTAAGAACACCAAATAGAGTACAACGACCCACTTTGATGCTTTGGGAAAGCTCAAATCTGTCCATAGATGAGCTTTTAAGGTTTTGTGCAATTTCAAGCATAACTTGTTCTATTGAATCTTTCCCTAACGAAACGTTGTACGAAAGCTAAACTATCAAGTTAGGCCGCTAAGAACACTAAATAGAGTACAAAGGTTCACTTTGATGCTTTGGGAATGCTCAATTCTGTCCATAGATGAGCTTTTAAGGTTTTGTGCAATTTCAAGCATGACTTGGCCTATTGGCATCTTTACCTAACGAATAATTGTACGAAAGCTAAACTAGCAAGTTAGACTTCTAAGAACACTAAATAGAGTACAACGGTCCACTTTGATGCTTTAGGAATGCTCAATTCTGTTCATAGACAAACTTTTCAAGTTTTGTGCAATTGTAAACATAACTTGGTCTACTGGTATCTTTCCCTAATGAAACGTTGTACGAAAGCTAAACTAGCAAGTTAGGCCGCTAAGAACACTAAATAGAGTACAATGGTTCACTTTGATGCTTTGGGAATGCCCAATTCTGTCCATACATGAGCTTTTAAGGTTTTGTGCAATTTCAAGCATAACTTAGTCTATTGGCATCTTCACCTAACGATACGTTGCATGAAAGCTAAACTAGCAACTTAGACGTCTAAGAACACTAAATAGAGTACATCGATCCACTTTGATGCTTTCGGAATGCTCAATTCTGTCCATAGATGAGCGTTTGAGGTTTTGTGCAATTTCAAGCATAACTTGGTCTACTGGCATCTTTATCTAACAGAACATTGTACGAAAGCTCAACTAGCAAGTTAGACCTCTAAGAACACTAAATAGAGTACAACGGTCCACTTTGATGCTTTACGAATGCTCGATTCTGTCTATAGACGAGCTTTTCATGTTTTGTGCATCTTCAAAGATAACTTGTTCTATTGGCATCTTTATCGAACGAAACGTTGTACCAAAGCTAAACTAGCAAGTTAGACTGCTAAGAACACTAAGTAGAGTACAACGGTCCACTTTGATGCTTTGGGAATGCTCAGTTCTGTCCACAGATGAGCTTTTAAGGTTTTGTGCAATTTCAAGCATGACTTGGCCTATTGGCATCTTTACATAACGAAATATTGTACGAAACCTATACTAGCATGTTAGACCTCTAAGAACACTAAATAGAGTACAACGGTCCACTTTGATGCTTTACGAATAGTCAATTCTGTCCATAGAAGAGCTTTTCAAGTTTTGTCCATTTTCAAACATAACTTGTTTTATTGGCATCTTTAGAGAACGAAACATTGTACAAAAGCTAAACTAGCAAGTTAGACTGCTAAGAACACCAAATAGAGTACAACGACCCACTTTGATGCTTTGGGAAAGCTCAAATCTGTCCATAGATGAGCTTTTAAGGTTTTGTGCAATTTCAAGCATAACTTGTTCTATTGAATCTTTCCCTAACGAAACGTTGTACGAAAGCTAAACTATCAAGTTAGGCCGCTAAGAACACTAAATAGAGTACAAAGGTTCACTTTGATGCTTTGGGAATGCTCAATTCTGTCCATAGATGAGCTTTTAAGGTTTTGTGCAATTTCAAGCATGACTTGGCCTATTGGCATCTTTACCTAACGAATAATTGTACGAAAGCTAAACTAGCAAGTTAGACTTCTAAGAACACTAAATAGAGTACAACGGTCCACTTTGATGCTTTAGGAATGCTCAATTCTGTTCATAGACAAACTTTTCAAGTTTTGTGCAATTGTAAACATAACTTGGTCTACTGGTATCTTTCCCTAATGAAACGTTGTACGAAAGCTAAACTAGCAAGTTAGGCCGCTAAGAACACTAAATAGAGTACAATGGTTCACTTTGATGCTTTGGGAATGCCCAATTCTGTCCATACATGAGCTTTTAAGGTTTTGTGCAATTTCAAGCATAACTTAGTCTATTGGCATCTTCACCTAACGATACGTTGCATGAAAGCTAAACTAGCAACTTAGACGTCTAAGAACACTAAATAGAGTACATCGATCCACTTTGATGCTTTCGGAATGCTCAATTCTGTCCATAGATGAGCGTTTGAGGTTTTGTGCAATTTCAAGCATAACTTGGTCTACTGGCATCTTTATCTAACAGAACATTGTACGAAAGCTCAACTAGCAAGTTAGACCTCTAAGAACACTAAATAGAGTACAACGGTGCACTTTGATGCTTTACGAATGCTCGATTCTGTCTATAGACGAGCTTTTCATGTTTTGTGCATCTTCAAAGATAACTTGTTCTATTGGCATCTTTATCGAACGAAACGTTGTACCAAAGCTAAACTAGCAAGTTAGACTGCTAAGAACACTAAGTAGAGTACAACGGTCCATTTTGATGCTTTGGGAATGCTCAGTTCTGTCCACAGATGAGCTTTTAAGGTTTTGTGCAATTTCAAGCATGACTTGGCCTATTGGCATCTTTACATAACGAAATATTGTACGAAACCTATACTAGCATGTTAGACCTCTAAGAACACTAAATAGAGTACAACGGTCCACTTTGATGCTTTACGAATAGTCAATTCTGTCCATAGAAGAGCTTTTCAAGTTTTGTCCATTTTCAAACATAACTTGTTTTATTGGCATCTTTAGAGAACGAAACATTGTACAAAAGCTAAACTAGCAAGTTAGACTGCTAAGAACACCAAATAGAGTACAACGACCCACTTTGATGCTTTGGGAAAGCTCAAATCTGTCCATAGATGAGCTTTTAAGGTTTTGTGCAATTTCAAGCATAACTTGTTCTATTGAATCTTTCCCTAACGAAACGTTGTACGAAAGCTAAACTATCAAGTTAGGCCGCTAAGAACACTAAATAGAGTACAAAGGTTCACTTTGATGCTTTGGGAATGCTCAATTCTGTCCATAGATGAGCTTTTAAGGTTTTGTGCAATTTCAAGCATGACTTGGCCTATTGGCATCTTTACCTAACGAATAATTGTACGAAAGCTAAACTAGCAAGTTAGACTTCTAAGAACACTAAATAGAGTACAACGGTCCACTTTGATGCTTTAGGAATGCTCAATTCTGTTCATAGACAAACTTTTCAAGTTTTGTGCAATTGTAAACATAACTTGGTCTACTGGTATCTTTCCCTAATGAAACGTTGTACGAAAGCTAAACTAGCAAGTTAGGCCGCTAAGAACACTAAATAGAGTACAATGGTTCACTTTGATGCTTTGGGAATGCCCAATTCTGTCCATACATGAGCTTTTAAGGTTTTGTGCAATTTCAAGCATAACTTAGTCTATTGGCATCTTCACCTAACGATACGTTGCATGAAAGCTAAACTAGCAACTTAGACGTCTAAGAACACTAAATAGAGTACATCGATCCACTTTGATGCTTTCGGAATGCTCAATTCTGTCCATAGATGAGCGTTTGAGGTTTTGTGCAATTTCAAGCATAACTTGGTCTACTGGCATCTTTATCTAACAGAACATTGTACGAAAGCTCAACTAGCAAGTTAGACCTCTAAGAACACTAAATAGAGTACAACGGTGCACTTTGATGCTTTACGAATGCTCGATTCTGTCTATAGACGAGCTTTTCATGTTTTGTGCATCTTCAAAGATAACTTGTTCTATTGGCATCTTTATCGAACGAAACGTTGTACCAAAGCTAAACTAGCAAGTTAGACTGCTAAGAACACTAAGTAGAGTACAACGGTCCACTTTGATGCTTTGGGAATGCTCAGTTCTGTCCACAGATGAGCTTTTAAGGTTTTGTGCAATTTCAAGCATGACTTGGCCTATTGGCATCTTTACATAACGAAATATTGTACGAAACCTATACTAGCATGTTAGACCTCTAAGAACACTAAATAGAGTACAACGGTCCACTTTGATGCTTTACGAATAGTCAATTCTGTCCATAGAAGAGCTTTTCAAGTTTTGTCCATTTTCAAACATAACTTGTTTTATTGGCATCTTTAGAGAACGAAACATTGTACAAAAGCTAAACTAGCAAGTTAGACTGCTAAGAACACCAAATAGAGTACAACGACCCACTTTGATGCTTAGGGAAAGCTCAATTCTGTCCATAGATGAGCTTTTAATGTTTTGTGCAATTTCAAGCATAACTTGGCCTATTGAATCTTTACCTAACGAAACGTTGTACGAAAGCTAAACTAGCAAGTTAGACTTCTAAGAACACTAAATAGAGTACAACGGTCCACTTTGATGCTTTAGGAATGCTCAATTCTGTCCATAGATAAACTTTTCGAGTTTTGTGCAATTTGAAACATAACTTGGTCTACTGGTATCTTTCCCTAACGAAACGTTGTACGAAAGCTAAACTAGCAAGTTAGGCCGCTAAGAACACTAAATAGAGTACAAAGGTTCACTTTGATGCTTTGGGAATGCTCAATTATGTCCATAGATGAGCTTTTAAGGTTTTGTGCAATTTCAAGCATAACTTATTCTATTGGCATCTTCACCTAACGATACGTTGCACGAAAGCTAAACTAGCAACTAAGACGTCTAAGAACACTAAATAGAGTACATCGATCCACTTTGATGCTTTATGAATGCTCGATTCTATCTATGGACGAGCTTTTCATGTTTTGTGCATTTTCAAACATAACTTGTTTGATTGGCATCTTTATCGAACGAAACGTTGTACCAAAACTAAACTAGCAAGTTAGAATGCTAAGAACACTAAATAGAGTACAACGGTCCACTTTGATGCTTTGGGAATGCTCAATTCTGTCCATAGATGAGGTTTTCAAGTTTTGTCCATTTTCAAACATAACTTGTTTTATTGGGAATGCTCAATTCTGTCCATAGATGAGCTTTTATTGTTTTGTGCAATTTCAGGCATTACTTGGCCTATTGGCATCTTTAGCTAACGAAACGTTGTACGAAAGGTAAACTAGCAAGTTAGACTTCTAAGAACACTAAATAGAGTACAACGGTCCACTTTTATGCTTTAGGAATGCTCAATTCTGTCCATAGATGAGCTTTTAAGGTTTTGTGCAATTTCAAGCATGACTTGGCCTATTGGCATGTTTACCTTACGAAACATTGTATGAAAGCTAAACTAGCAAGTTAGACCTCTAAGAACACTAAATATAGTACAACGGTCCACTTTGATGCTTTACGAATGCTCAATTCTGTCCATAGACGAGCTTTTCAAGTTTTGTCCATTTTCAAGCATAACTTGTTTTATTGGCATCTTTAGAGAACGAAACATTGTACAAAAGCTAAACTAGCAAGTTAGACTGCTAAGAACACCAAATAGAGTACAATGATGCACTTTGATGCTTTGGGAAACCTCAAATCTGTCCATAGATGAGCTTTTAAGGTTTTGTGCAATTTCAAGCATAACTTGTTCTATTGAATCTTTACCTAACGAAACGTTGTACGAAAGCTAAACTAGCAAGTTAGACTTCTAAGAACACTAAATAGAGTACAATGGTCCACTTTGATGCTTTAGGAATGCTCAATTCTGTCCATAGATGAGCTTTTAAGGTTTTGTGCAATTTCAAGCATGACTTGGCCTATTGGCATGTTTACCTAACGAAACATTGTACGAAAGCTAAACTAGCAAGTTAGACCTCTAAGAACACTAAATAGATTACAACGGTCCACTTTGATGATTTACGAATGCTTAATTCTGTCCATAGACGAGCTTTTCAAGTTTTGTCCATTTTCAAGCATAACTTGTTTTATTGGCATCTTTAGAGAACGAAACATTGTACAAAAGCTAAACTAGCAAGTTAGTTTGCTAAGAACACCAAATAGAGTACAATGATCCACTTTGATGCTTTGGGAAACCTCAAATCTGTCCATAGATGAGCTTTTAAGGTTTTGTGCAATTTCAAGCATAACTTGGTCTATTGAATCTTTACCTAACGAAACGTTGTACGAAAGCTAAACTAGCAAGTTAGACTTCTAAGAACACTAAATAGAGTACAAAGGTCCACTTTGATGCTTTAGGAATGCTCAATTCTGTCCATAGACAAACTTTCCAAGTTTTGTGCAATTTGAAACATAACTTGGTTTACTGGTATCTTTCCCTAACGAAACGTTGTACGAAAGCTAAACTAGCAAGTTAGGCCGCTAAGAACGCTAAATGGAGTACAACGGTTCACTTTGATGCTTTGGGAATGCTCAATTCTGTCCATAGATGAGCTTTTAAGGTTTTATGCAATTTCAAGCATAACTTAGTCGATTGGCATCTTCACCTAACGATACATTGCACAAAAGCTAAACTAGCTGGTTAGACGTATAAGAACACTAAATAGAGTACAACGATCCACTTTGATGCTTTAGGAATGCTCACTTCTGTCCATAGATGAGCTTTTGAGGTTTTGTGCAATTTCAAGCATAACTTGGTCTACAAGCATCTTTACCTAACGAAACATTGTACGAAAGCTAAACTAGCAAGTTAGACCTCTAAGAACACTAAATAGAGTACAACGGTCCACTTTGATGCTTTACGAATGCTCGATTCTGTCTATAGACGAGCTTTTCATGTTTTGTGCATTTTCAAACATAACTTGTTTTATTGGCATCTTTATCGAACGAAACGTTGTACCAAAGCTAAACTAGCAAGTTAGACTGCTAAGAACACTAAATAGAGTACAATGGTCCACTTTGATGCTTTGGGAATGCTCAATTCTGTCCATAGATGAGGTTTTAAGGTTTTGTGCAATTTCAAGCATGACTTGGCCTATTGGCATCTTTACCTAATGAAACATTGTACGAAAGCTAAACTAGCAAGTTAGACCTCTAAGAACACTAAATAGAGTACAACGGGCCACTTCGATGCTTTTTGAATGCTCAATTCTGTCTATAGACGAGCTTTTCATGTTTTGTGCATTTTCAAACATAACTTGTTTTATTGGCATCTTTATCGAACGACACTTTGTTCCAACGTTAAACTAGCAAGTTGGACTGCTAAGAACACTAAATAGAGTACAATGGTCCACTTTGATGCTTTGGGAATGCTCAATTCTGTCCATAGATGAGCTTTTAAGGTTTTGTGCAATTTCAAGCATGACTTGGCCTATTGGCATCTTTAATTAACGAAACATTGTACGAAAGCTAAACTAGCAAGTTAGACGTCTAAGAACACTAAATAGAGTACAACGGGCCACTTCGATGCTTTTTGAATGCTTAATTCTGTCTATAGACGAGCTTTTCATGTTTTGTGCATTTTCAAACATAACTTGTTTTATTGGCATCTTTATCGAACGACACTTTGTTCCAACGCTAAACTAGCAAGTTGGACTGCTAAGAACACTAAATAGAGTACAATGGTCCACTTTGATGCTTTGGGAATGCTCAATTCTGTCCATAGATGAGCTTTTATGGTTTTGTGCAATTTCAAGCATGACTTGGCCCATTGGCATCTTTAGGTAACGAAACGTTGTACGAAAGCTAAACTAGCAAGTTAGACTTCTAAGAACACTAAATAGAGTGCAACGGTCCACTTTGATGCTTTACGAATGCTCAATTCTGTCCATAGATGAGCTTTTCAGGTTTTGTGCATTTTCAAACATAACTTGTTGTATTGGCACCTTTATCGAATGAAACATTCTAAAAAAGCTAAACTAGCAAGTTACACTTCTAACGACACTAAATAGAGTACAACGGTCCACTTTATACTTTAGGAATGCTCAATTCTGTCCATAGACAAACTTTTCAAGTTTTGTGCAATTTGAAACATAACTTGGTCTATTGGTATCTTTAAGTAACGATACGTTATACGAAACCTAAACTCGCATGTTAGACTTTTAAGAACACTAAATAGAGTACAACGGTCCACTTTGATGCTTTAGGAATGCTCGATTCTGTCCATAGACAAACTTTTCAAGTTTTGTGCAATTTGAAACATAACTTGGTCTATTGGTATCTTTAACTAACGAAACGTTATACGAGAGCTAAATTCGCATGTTAGACTGCTAAGAACACTAAATAGAGTACAACGGTCCACGATGATGCTTTGGGAATGCTCAATTTTGTCCATAGATGAGCGTTTAAGGTTTTGTGCAATTTCAAACATAACTTGGTCTATTGGTATCTTTACCTAACGAAACGTTATACGAAAGCTAAACTAGCATGTTGGACCTCTAAGAACACTAAATAGAGTACAAAGGTATACTTTGAGGCTTTACGAATGCTCAATTCTGTCCATAGACCTGCTTTTCAAGTTTTGTACATTTTCAAACATAACTTGTTTTATTGGCATCTTTATAGAACGAAACATTGTACAAAACTCAAACTAGCAAGTTAGACTGCTAAGAACGCCAAATAGAGTACAACGATCCACTTTGATGCTTTGGGAAAGCTCAATTCTGTCCATAGATGAGCTTTTAAGGTTTTGTTCAATTTCAAGCATAACTTGGTCTATTGGCATCTTTACCAAACAAAACATTGTGCGAAAGCTAAACTAGCAAGTTAGAGCTCTAAGAACACTAAATAGAGTAGAACGGCCCACTTTGATGATTTACGAATGCTCGATTCTGTCTATACACGTGCTTTTCCTGTTTTGTGTATTTTCAAACATAACTTGTTTTATTGGCATCTTTATCGAACGAAACGTTGTACCAGAGCTAAACTAGCAAGTTAGACTGCTAAGAACACTAAATAGAGTACAACGGTCCATTTTGATGCTTTGAGAATGCTCAATTCTGTCCATAGATGAGCTTTTAAGGTTTTGTCCAATTTCAAGCATGACTTGGCCTATTGGCATCTTTAGCTAACGAAACGTTGTACGAAAGCTAAGCTAGCAAGTTAGACTTATAAGAACACTAAATAGAGGGCAACGGTCCACTTTGATGCTTTACGAATGCTCAATTCTGTCCATAGACGAGCTTTTCAGGTTTTGTGCATTTTCAAACATAACTTCTTGTATTGGCATCTTTATCGAACGAAACATTCTACAAAAGCTAAACTAGAAAGTTACACTTCTAACGATACTAAATAGAGTACAACGGTCCACTTTGATACTTTAGGAATGCTCAATTCTGTCCATAGACAAACTTTTCAAGTTTTGTGCAATTTCAAGCATAACTTGGTCTAATGGCATCTTTACCCAATGAAACGTTGTACGAAAGCTAAACTAGCAAGTTCGACTTCAAAGAACACTAAATACAGTACAACGGTCCACTTTGATGCTTTACGAATGCTCAATTCTGTCCATAGACGAGCTTTTCAAGTTTTGTGCATTTTCAAACATAACTTAATTTATTGGCATCTTTATAGAACGGAACATTGTACAAAAGCTAAACTATCAAGTTAGACTGCAAAGAACACCAAATAGAGTACAACGATCCACTTTGATGCTTTGGGAAAGTTCAATTCTGTCCATAGATGAGCTTTTAAGGTTTTGTCCAATTTCAAGCATAACTTGGTCTATTGAATCTTTACCTAACGAAACGTTGTACGAATGCTAAACTAGAAAGTTAGACTTCTAAGAACACTAAATAGAGTACAACGGTCCACTTTGATGCTTTAGGAATGCTCAATTCTGTCCATAGACAAACTTTTCAAGTTCTGTGCAATTTGAAACGTAACTTGGTCTACTGGTATCTTTCGCTAACATAACGTTGTACGAAAGCTAAACTAGCAAGTTAGGCCGCTAAGAACACTAAATAGAGTACAACGGTTCACTTTGATGCTTTGGGAATGCTCAATTCTGTCCATAGATGAGCTTTTAAGGTTTTGTGCAATTTCAAGCATAAGTTGGTCTATTGGCATCTTCACCTAACGATACGTTGCACGAAAGCTAAACTAGCAAGTTAGACTTCTAAGAACACTAAATAGAGTGCAACGGTCCACTTTGATGCTTTAGGAATACTCAATTCTGTCTATAGACAAGCTTTTCAAGTTTTTTGCATTTTCAAACATAACTTGTTTTATTGGTATCTTTATTGAATGAAACGTTGTACAAAAGCTAAACTAGCAAGTTACACTTATAATGAAACTAAATAGAGTACAACGTTCCACTTTGATGCTTTAGGAATGCTCGATTCTGTCCATAGACAAACTTTTCAAGTTTTGTGCAATTTGAAACATAACTTGGTCTATTGGTATCTTTAACTAACAAAACGTTATACGAGAGCTAAATTCGCATGTTAGACTGCTAAGAACACTAAATAGAGTACAACGGTCCACGATGATGCTTTGGGAATGCTCAATTTTGTCCATAGAAGAGCGTTTAAGGTTTTGTGCAATTTCAATCATAACTTGGTCTATTGGTATCTTTACCTAACGAAACGTTGTACGAAAGCTAAACTAGCATGTTAGACCTCTAAGAACACTAAATAGAGTACAAAGGTATACTTTGAGGCTTTACGAATGCTCAATTCTGTCCATAGACCTGCTTTTCAACTTTTGTACATTTTCAAACATAACTTGTTTTATTGGCATCTTTATAGAACGAAACATTGTACAAAAGCCAAACTAGCAAGTTAGACTGCTAAGAACGCCAAATAGAGTACAACGATCCACTTTGATGCTTTGGGAAAGCTCAATTCTGTCCATAGATGAGCTTTTAAGGTTTTGTGCAATTTGAAGCATAACTTGGTCTATTGGCATCTTTACCTAACGAAACATTGTGCGAAAGCTAAACTAGCAAGTTAGAGCTCTAAGAACACTAAATAGAGTACAACGGTCCACTTTGATGCTTTACGAATGCTCGATTCTGTCTATAGACGTGCTTTTCCTGTTTTGTGTATTTTCAAACATAACTTGTTTTATTGGCATCTTTATCGAACGAAACGTTGTACCAGAGCTAAACTAGCAAGTTAGACTGCTAAGAACACTAAATAGAGTACAACGGTCCATTTTGATGCTTTGGGAATGCTCAATTCTGTCCATAGATGAGCTTTTAAGGTTTTGTCCAATTTCAGGCATGACTTGTCCTATTGGCATCTTTACCTAACGAAACATTGTACGAAAGCTAAACTAGCAAGTTAGACCTCTAAAAACACTAAATAGAGTACAACGGTCCACTTTGATGATTTACGAATGCTCAATTCTTTCTATAGACGAGCTTTTCATGTTTTGTGCATTTTCAAACATACCTTGTTTTATTGGCATCTTTAATGAACGAAACCTTGTACCAACGCTAAACGAGCAAGTTAGACTGCTAAGAACACAGAATAGAGTACAACGGTCCACTATGATGCTTTGGGAATGCTCAATTCTGTCCATAGATGAGCTCTTCAGGTTTTGTGCAATTTCAAGCATAACTTGGTCTATTGGCATCATTACCTAACGAAACGTTGTACGAAAGCAAAACTAGCAAGTTAGACTTCTAAGAACACTAAATAGAGTGCAACGGTCCACTTTGATGCTTTACGAATGCTCAATTCCGTCCATAGACGAGCTTTTCAAGTTTTGTGCATTTTCAAACATAGCTTGTTTTATTGGCATCTTTATAGAACGAAACATTGTACAAAAGCTAAACTAGCAAGTTAGACTGCTAAGAACATCAAATAGAGTACAAAGATCCACTTTGATGCTTTGGGAAAGCTCAATTCTGTCCATAGATGAGCTTTTAAGGTTTTGTGCAATTTCAAGCATAACTTCGTCTATTGAATCTTTACCTAACGAAACGTTGTACGAAAGCTAAACTAGCAAGTTAGACTTCTAAGAACACTAAATAGAGTACAACGGTCCACTTTGATGCTTTAGGAATGCTCAATTCTGTCCATAGACAAACTTTTCAACTTTTGTGCAATTTGAAACATAACTTGGTCTACTGGTATCTTTCCCTAACGAAACGTTGTACGAAAGCTAAACTAGCAAGTTAGGCCACTAAGAACACTAAATAGAGTACAACGGCTCACTTTGATGCTTTGGGAATGCTTAATTCTGTCCATAAATGAGCTTTTACGGTTTTGTGCAATTTCAAGCATAACTTAGTCTATTGGCGTCTTCACTCAACAATACGTTGCACGAAAGCTAAACTAGCAAGTTAGACGTCCAAGAACACTAAATAGGGTACAACGATCCACTTTGATGCTTTAGGAATGCTCAATTCTGTCCATAGATGAGCTTTTGAGGTTTTGTGCAATTTCAAGCATAACTTGGTCTACTGGCATCGTTACCTAACGAAACATTGTACGAAAGCTAAACTAGCAAGTTAGACCTCTAAGAACACTAAATAGAGTACAACGGTCCACTTTGATGCTTTACGAATGCTCGATTCTGTCTATAGACGAGCTTTTCATGTTTTGTGCATTTTCAAACATAACTTGTTTTATTGGCATCTTTATCGAACGAAACGTTGTCCAAAAGACAAACTAGCAAGTTAGACTGCTAAGAACACAGAATAGGGTACAACGGTCCACTTTGATGGTTTCGGAATGCTCAATTCTGTCCATAGATGAGCTTTTAAGGTTTTGTGCAATTTCAAGCATGACTTGGCCTATTGGCATCTTTACCTAACGAAACATTGTACGAAAGCTAAACTAGCAAGTTAGACCTCTAAGAACACTAAATAGAGCACAACGGTCCACCTTGATGCTTTATGAATGCTCAATTCTGTCTATAGTCAAGCTTTTCATGTTTTGTGCATTTTCAAACATAACTTGTTTTATTCGCATCTTTATCGAACGACACGTTGTACCAACACTAAAATAGCGAGTTAGACTGCTAAGAACACAGAATAGGGTACAACGGTCCACTTTGATGCTTTGGAAATGCTCAATTCTGTCCATAGATGAGCTTTTATGGTTTTGAGCAATTTCAAGCATGACATGGCCTATTGGCATCTTTAGGTAACGAAACGTTGTACGAAAGCTAAACTAGCAAGTTAGACTTCTAAGAACACTAAATAGAGTGCAACGGTCCACTTTGATGCTTTACGAATGCTCAATTCTGTCCATAGACGAGCTTTTCAAGTTTCGTGCAATTTGAAACATAACTTGGTCTACTGGTATCTTTCCCTAACGAAACGTTGTACGAAAGCTAAAATAGCAAGTTAGGCTGCTAAGAACACTAAATAGAGTACAACGGTCCACTTTGATGCTGTGGGAATTCCCAATTCTGTCCATAGACAAACTTTTCAAGTTTCGTGCAATTTGAAACATAACTTGGTCTACTGGTATCTTTCCCTAACGAAACGTTGTACGAAAGCTAAAATAGCAAGTTAGGCTGCTAAGAACACTAAATAGAGTACAACGGTCCACTTTGATGCTTTGGGAATTCTCAACTCTGTCCATAGATGAGCTTTTAAGGTTTTGTGCAATTTCAAGCATAACTTGGTCTATTGGCATCTTTACCTAACGAAACGTTGTACGAAAGCTAAACTAGCAAGTTAGACTTCTAAGAACACTAAATAGAGTGCAACGGTCCACTTTGATGCTTTACGAATGCTCAATTCTGTCCATAGACGAGTTTTCAAGTTTTGTGCATTTTGAAACATAACTTGTTTTATTGGCATCTTTATTGAATGAAACGTTGTACAAAAGCTAAACTAGCAAGTTACACTTCTAACGAAACTAAATAGAGTACAACGGTCCACTTTGATCATTTAGGAATGCTCAATTCTGTCCATAGACAAACTTTTCAAGTTTTGTGCAATTTGAAACATAACTTGGTCTACTGGTATCTTTAACTAACGAAACGTTATACGAAAGCTAAACTGGCATGTTAGACTACTAAGAACACTAAATAGAGTACAACGGTCCACTTTGATGCTTTGGGAATGCTCAATTCTGTCCATAGATGAGCTTTTAAGGTTTTGTGCAATTTCAAGCATAACTTGGTCTATTGGCATCTTTCCCTAACGAAACGTTGTACGAAAGCTAAACTTGCAATTTAGACCTCTAAGAACACTTAATAGAGCACAACGGTCCACTTTGATGCTTTATGAATGCTCAATTCTGTCCATAGACGAGCTTTTCAAGTTTTATGCATTTTCAAACATAACTGGTTTTATTGGCATCTTTATTGAATGAAACGTTGTACAAAAGCTAAACTAGCAAGTTACACTTCTAACGAAACTAAATAGAATACAACGGTCCACTTTGATGCTTTGGGAAAGCTCAATTCTGTCCATAGATGAGCTTTTAAGGTTTTGTGCAATTTCAAGCATGACTTGGCCTATTGGCATCTTTAGCTAACGAAACGTTGTACGAAAGCTAAACTAGCAAGTTAGACTTATAATAACACTAAATAGAGTGCAACGGTCCACTTTGATGCTTTACGAATGCTCAATTCTGTCCATAGACGAGCTTTTCAAGTTTTTTGCATTTTCAAACATAACTTGTTTTATTGGCATCTTTATTGAATGAAACGTTGTACAAAAGCTAAACTAGCAAGTTACACTTATAATGAAACTAAATAGAGTACAACGGTCCACTTTGATGCTTTAGGAATGCTCGCTTCTGTCCATAGACAAACTTTTCAAGTTTTGTGCAATTTGAAACATAACTTGGTCTATTGGTATCTTTGACAAACGAAACGTTAAACAAGAGCTAAACTCGCATGTTAGACTGCTAAGAACACTAAATAGAGTACAAAGGTCCACCATGATGCTTCGGGAATGCTCAATTTTGTCCATATATGAGCTTTTAAGGTTTTGTGCAATTTCAAGCAAAACTTGGTCTATTGGCATCTTTATCTAACGAAACGTTGTACGAAAGCTAAACTTACATGTTAGACCTCTAAGAACACTAAATGGAGTACAACGGTCCACTTTGATGCTTTACGAATGCTTAATTCTGTCCATAGACGAGCTTTTCAAGTTTTGTACATGTTCAAACATAACTTGTTTTATTCGCATCTTTATAGAACGAAAAGTTGTACAAAAGCCAAACTAGCAAGTTAGACTGCTAAGAACACCAAATAGAGTACAATGATCCACTTTGATGCTTTGGGAAAGCTCAATTCTGTCGATAGAAGAGCTTTCAAGGTTTTATGCAATTTCAAGCATAACTTGGTCTATTGTCATCTTTACCTAACGAAACATTGTACGAAAGCTAAACTAGCAAGTTAGAGCTCTAAGAACACTAAATAGAGTACAACGGTCCACTTTGATGCTTTATGAATACTCGATTCTGTCTATAGACGTGCTTTTCATGTTTTGTGTATTTTCAAACATAACTTGTTTTATTGGCATCTTTATCGAACGACACTTTGTACCAACGCTAAACTAGCAAGTTGGACTGCTAAGAACACAGAATAGGGTACAACGGTCCACTTTGATGCTTTGGGAATGCTCAATTCTGTCCATAGATGAGCTTTTAAGGTTTTGTTTAATTTCAAGCATGACATGGCCTATTGGCATCTTTACCTAACGAAACATTGTACGAAAGCTAAACTAGCAAGTTAGACCTCTAAAAACACTAAATAGAGTACAGCGGTCCACTTTGATGCTTTACGAATGCTCAATTCTGTCTATAGACGAGCCTTTCATGTTTTGTGCATTTTCAAACATAACTTTTTTTTTGGCATCTTTATAGAACGAAACATTTTACAAAAGCTAAACTAGCAAGTTAGACTGCTAAGAACACAGAATAGGGCACAACGGTCCAATTTGATGTATTGGGAATGCTCAATTCTGTCCATAGATGAGCTTTTATGGTTTTGTGCAATTTGAAGCATGACTTGGCCTATTGGCATCTTTAGCTAACGAAACGTCGTACGAAAGCTAAACTAGCAAGTTAGACTTCTAAGAACACTAAATAGAGTGCAACGGTCCACTTTGATGCTTTGCGAATGCTCAATTCTGTCCATAGACGAGCTTTTCAAGTTTTGTGCATTTTCAAACATAACTTGTTTTATTGGCATCTTTATCGAACGAAACATTCTACAAAAGCTAAACTAGAAAGTTACACTTCTAACGACACTAAATAGAGTACAACGGTCCACTTTGATACTTTAGGAATGCTCAATTCTGTCCATAGACAAACTTTTCAAGTTTTGTGCAATTTGAAACATAACTTGGTCTATTGGTATCTTTAAGTAACTAAACGTTATACGAAAGCTAAACTCGCATGTTAGACTGCTAAGAACACTAAATAGAGTACAACGGTCCACTTTGATGCTTTGGGAATGCTCAATTCTGTCCATAGATGAGCTTTTCAGGTTTTGTGCAATTTCAAGCATAACTTGGTCTACTGGCATCTTTACCTAACGAAACGTTGTACGAAAGCTAAACTAGCAAGTTAGACTTCTAAGAACACTAAATAGAGTACAACGGTCCTCTTTGATGCTTTACGAATGCTCAATTCTGTCCATAGACGAGTTTTCAAGTTTTGTCCATTTTCAAACATAACTTGTTTTATTGGCATCTTTAGAGAACGAAACATTGTACAAAAGCTAAACTAGCAAGTTAGACTGCTAAGAACACCAAATAGAGTACAACGATCCATTTTGATGCTTTGGGAAAGCTCAATTCTATCCATAGATGAGCTTTTAAGGTTTTGTGCAATTTCAAGCATAACTTGGTCTATTGAATCTTTACCTAATGAAACGTTGTACGAAAGCTAAACTAACAAGTTAGACTTCTAAGAACACTAAATAGAGTACAACGGTCCACTTTGATGCTTTAGGAATGCTCAATTCTGTCCATAGACAAACTTTTCAAGTTTTGTGCAATTCGAAACATAACTTGGTCTACTGGTATCTTTCCCTAACGAAACATTGTACGAAAACTAAACTAGCAAGTTAGGCCGCTAAGAACGCTAAAGAGAATACAACGGTTCACTTTGATGCTTTGGGAATGCTCAATTCTGTCCATAGATGAGCTTTTAAGGTTTTCTGCAATTTCAAGCATAACTTAGTCTATTGGCATCTTCACCTAACGATACGTTGCACGAAAGCTAAACTAGCAAGTTAGACGTCTAAGAACACTAAATAGAGTACAGCGATCCACTTTGATGCTTTTGGAATGCTCAATTCTGTCCATAGATGAGCGTTTGAGGTTTTGTGCAATTTCAAGCATAACTTGGTCTACTGGCATCTTTATCTAACGAAACATTGTACGAAAGCTAAACTAGCAAGTTAGAGCTCTAAGAACACTAAATAGAGTACAACGGTCCAGTTTGACGCTTTACGAATGCTCGATTCTGTCTATAGACGAGCTTTTCATGTTTTGTGCATTTTCAAACATAACTTGTTTTATTGGCATCTTTATCGAACGAAACATTGTACCAAAGCTAAACTAGCAAGTTAGACTGCTAAGAACACTAAATAGAGTACAACGGTCCACTTTGATGCTTTGGGAATGCTCAATTCTGTCCACAGATGAGCTTTTAAGGTTTTGTGCAATTTCAAGCATGACTTGGCCTATTGTCATCTTTAAATAACGAAACATTGTACGAAAGCTAAACTAGCAAGTTAGACCTCTAAGAACATTAAATAGAGTACAACGGTCCACTTTGATGCTTTACGAGTGCTCAATTCTGTCCATAGACGAGCTTTTCAAGTTTTGTCCATTTTCAAACATAACTTGTTTTATTGGCATCTTTAGAGAACGAAACATTGTACAAAAGCTAAACTAGCAAGTTAGACTGCTAAGAACACCAAATAGAGTACAACGATCCATTTTGATGCTTTGGGAAAGCTCAATTCTATCCATAGATGAGCTTTTAAGGTTTTGTGCAATTTCAAGCATAACTTGGTCTATTGAATCTTTACCTAATGAAACGTTGTACGAAAGCTAAACTAACAAGTTAGACTTCTAAGAACACTAAATAGAGTACAACGGTCCACTTTGATGCTTTAGGAATGCTCAATTCTGTCCATAGACAAACTTTTCAAGTTTTGTGCAATTCGAAACATAACTTGGTCTACTGGTATCTTTCCCTAACGAAACATTGTACGAAAACTAAACTAGCAAGTTAGGCCGCTAAGAACGCTAAAGAGAATACAACGGTTCACTTTGATGCTTTGGGAATGCTCAATTCTGTCCATAGATGAGCTTTTAAGGTTTTCTGCAATTTCAAGCATAACTTAGTCTATTGGCATCTTCACCTAACGATACGTTGCACGAAAGCTAAACTAGCAAGTTAGACGTCTAAGAACACTAAATAGAGTACAGCGATCCACTTTGATGCTTTTGGAATGCTCAATTCTGTCCATAGATGAGCGTTTGAGGTTTTGTGCAATTTCAAGCATAACTTGGTCTACTGGCATCTTTATCTAACGAAACATTGTACGAAAGCTAAACTAGCAAGTTAGAGCTCTAAGAACACTAAATAGAGTACAACGGTCCAGTTTGACGCTTTACGAATGCTCGATTCTGTCTATAGACGAGCTTTTCATGTTTTGTGCATTTTCAAACATAACTTGTTTTATTGGCATCTTTATCGAACGAAACATTGTACCAAAGCTAAACTAGCAAGTTAGACTGCTAAGAACACTAAATAGAGTACAACGGTCCACTTTGATGCTTTGGGAATGCTCAATTCTGTCCACAGATGAGCTTTTAAGGTTTTGTGCAATTTCAAGCATGACTTGGCCTATTGTCATCTTTAAATAACGAAACATTGTACGAAAGCTAAACTAGCAAGTTAGACCTCTAAGAACATTAAATAGAGTACAACGGTCCACTTTGATGCTTTACGAGTGCTCAATTCTGTCCATAGACGAGCTTTTCAAGTTTTGTCCATTTTCAAACATAACTTGTTTTATTGGCATCTTTAGAGAACGAAACATTGTACAAAAGCTAAACTAGCAAGTTAGACTGCTAAGAACACCAAATAGAGTACAACGATCCATTTTGATGCTTTGGGAAAGCTCAATTCTATCCATAGATGAGCTTTTAAGGTTTTGTGCAATTTCAAGCATAACTTGGTCTATTGAATCTTTACCTAATGAAACGTTGTACGAAAGCTAAACTAACAAGTTAGACTTCTAAGAACACTAAATAGAGTACAACGGTCCACTTTGATGCTTTAGGAATGCTCAATTCTGTCCATAGACAAACTTTTCAAGTTTTGTGCAATTCGAAACATAACTTGGTCTACTGGTATCTTTCCCTAACGAAACATTGTACGAAAACTAAACTAGCAAGTTAGGCCGCTAAGAACGCTAAAGAGAATACAACGGTTCACTTTGATGCTTTGGGAATGCTCAATTCTGTCCATAGATGAGCTTTTAAGGTTTTCTGCAATTTCAAGCATAACTTAGTCTATTGGCATCTTCACCTAACGATACGTTGCACGAAAGCTAAACTAGCAAGTTAGACGTCTAAGAACACTAAATAGAGTACAGCGATCCACTTTGATGCTTTTGGAATGCTCAATTCTGTCCATAGATGAGCGTTTGAGGTTTTGTGCAATTTCAAGCATAACTTGGTCTACTGGCATCTTTATCTAACGAAACATTGTACGAAAGCTAAACTAGCAAGTTAGAGCTCTAAGAACACTAAATAGAGTACAACGGTCCAGTTTGACGCTTTACGAATGCTCGATTCTGTCTATAGACGAGCTTTTCATGTTTTGTGCATTTTCAAACATAACTTGTTTTATTGGCATCTTTATCGAACGAAACATTGTACCAAAGCTAAACTAGCAAGTTAGACTGCTAAGAACACTAAATAGAGTACAACGGTCCACTTTGATGCTTTGGGAATGCTCAATTCTGTCCACAGATGAGCTTTTAAGGTTTTGTGCAATTTCAAGCATGACTTGGCCTATTGTCATCTTTAAATAACGAAACATTGTACGAAAGCTAAACTAGCAAGTTAGACCTCTAAGAACATTAAATAGAGTACAACGGTCCACTTTGATGCTTTACGAGTGCTCAATTCTGTCCATAGACGAGCTTTTCAAGTTTTGTCCATTTTCAAACATAACTTGTTTTATTGGCATCTTTAGAGAACGAAACATTGTACATGTAATATACTGGTCTAATTTTACACTATTCATAGTATCTTCTCGTGGTGGTTGAGGTGGAGGGAACCTCTGTTTTGGTGAACCGGTATTTGAAGGAGTAAAAATTAAATTGTGATAAAATTATAAAAATATTTTTAATAAATGGGGAATTTTAAAGGAAAATTTTTAAAGTAAGAATTACTTAAATCGGATTTAAATTTGATTTGTTATGAATTTTTGAAGTTAATTATAACAATTTAGTTAGGGGCGTTTTTGACAGATGGGTGTTTTGGTAAGTCAAAGATATTATAAAAGAAAAATTAAAATGAAAAAAAAACTTACGCAGTTTTTTTCGTGTTCTTCCTTTCCTCTCGCGTGTATTTGTTCTTTACTATTCATTTTCCGAGTCCGACGACGGTGAGCGACACCACCGGTAGCAAAAGAAGCGTATTGACGAGACGAGTATAACCCAACTTGAATCACGTCGATCAGAGTTGTGGTTAGGGAGATATCAGAGTTTGAAGTTCCGATTTCCTCGGATTTCTTTTGGTCGATCCGGCCGATTTCGGCAACGGTTTGACGTGTTTCAGGTACCTATGAGTTTATCTCATCGAGTTCTTCAATTTGATATAAGATTTGACAGGTTTGGGTGGTCGGATTGCCGGCGATGGGGTTAAATGGGTTTCTGGCGAGTTGACCGAGTCAGGCAGAGTTGACTCGGTTGACCGGCGAGTTGACTCGGTTGGGTACTATTTGACCCGGTCGGGTACTATTTGACCCGGTTCAGTACTATTTGGACCCGGTTACTATTTATACGTTGACTTTGACCAGTACTATTTGACCGTTGACCATAGTTGACCGACCGTATTTTTACAGTATTTACATATATTGTGTTTTTCGGTGTATACGGTGGTCACGGTTGAGATTCGGAGCGGGTTAACTTTTGGAGTTAGGGGTTGTCTGGGACGCGTGCTTGGTTTTAGCACTCTGATTTCCAGGTAGGGGTTTCCATACTCTTGCATGTGACTTTAGAGTTCCGGTTTTACAGACTCTGGTGATATTATGGTTTTGTCGGTTTCCGGGGTTGGAAATACGACCTATTTGCATGTTGATTTATATTACCTATTATATATATCACTGTTGGTATGTTTTCTGAGAGTGAGGTGATTGGAGGTGTTGGATGTGGATGTGGATATGGATATGGATGTGGATGTGGATTGTGGGCCCATATAGGCGCCCAAATGATCAGATATGGATTTCTGATGGATGATATATATACATATACAGACCGGATATATACCGGTGGACCGTCTGAGATGGGGTGCATCACAGGGGACGCCCTCTGGTGTAGGCTATGCTATCGGGATACCCGATCCTCATCCAGTTTCGGTGTGGACCTGGATTGGGAGACACCCTACGGGGATTAGGGTGGGTCCAGGGGTGTGATGGATTGTTAGAGATTGATGTGGTGATTACAGAGTTGGATAGCCTTATCGGCTACCATTTTACTTGATTGGATTGGTGTATGGATTTCTGGAGACCAGTGTTGGTGGTTCCAGTGTTGCTTAGCCTTATCGGCTATTGTGCTATTTGGTTGACTTACTGATGGCTGTATATTTCCTGTATTGCATACTATGCATTTCATTTCTGGGTTTATCATTATTATTTATGGATATTGGCGTTTCCTCTCTACGCTCTACTGAGCTTTGTGGCTCACCCCTCTTCTTTATCCCATTTCAGGTGAGTTGGATGTAGGTGATGGCGGTCAGCAGCGGGATGCGTGAGCTGGTGTGTAGCCTTGGGCTGACTCTTAGTGGGTGTGGGAACTTTTTGTATTGTATTTGTATATACTATACGGTTTGGTATCGGGTAGATATGTTTTATTATTTTGCTGTTGTATATGTACACAGGTGGATGTACTTTGTGGATAGTATGGTAGTTATTATTATTATTATTATTATTATGTCTGTTGGGTTTAGCAGAGATTTGGGATCTGGTTCGGGGGATGGGGTGTCCCCTGCCGGTCACGTCCATGTGATATAGATACACCTCGGTGTATCTTAGGAGAGAGGGGCGTGACAGTTTGGTATCGGAGCTGTAGGTTTAGAAACTTACAGTGGTTAGGTTACCTAGGTTATTTTGTTGGCTACACATCATGCGTTTCCCGGCTGACCTGGTGAGTTTTTATTTTTGGTGTTTCCTACTTTAGATTTATGTATACATGTGTTATATTTTCCAGATATGGTTGACACACGTAGTACTCGGGTGCGAGGATATGGACGGGGTAGAGGAGAACATGAGGCGGATGAGCCTCAGGGGGTAGATGAGGTGGGTATGCCTGAGGTGGCTCCATTAGAGCGGGGGTGAGGACGGAGAGGTAGGGGTGCGAGACGCGGTAGGGGCGGAAGACGTGGGAGAGGTGGGGGTAGGTGGCGAGTGTATATAGACCCAGTAGATGATATTAGAGAGGATCAGGAGGGATATTTAGCACCACAGGAGGTAGAGGCTGTCGTTACTACTTTACGACAGGAGGTTCGGGATGTTACTGAGTTGGTACGAGCTCTTGGGCGGACTGTTACAAGACTTGTGACACAGATGGCTGCTCCAGTCCCAGTTGCATTACAGGCTCCTGTTGAGGTTCCAGCACAGGTTCTGGCTTTGGGTGAGTTACAGGAGGGTGTAGGACAGATTGTGGAGGCACAGGTAGCTCCTTTGGTGATTGATACGTCGATCAAGGAGCTAGCAGAGTTACGAAAGACAAATCCTCCGGTATATAGGGGAGTGATAGATCCAGTGGCAGCAGAGGAGTGGGTTTGCCAGTTGCGCAGGAAGATGACTTCCTTACGGATTCCTGAGGAGAGGAGGGCTTTATTAGCTGCTGAGTTTCTGGAGGGGGAGGCTTTTACATGGTGGGAGGTGATGACAGTTAGTCGGGGCAGAGAGGGCATGCCCTGGGCAGAGTTTGAGACTGCTTTTCTGGCACAGTATGTACCACAGACAGTGCGTGTTGCTAAAGCTAAAGAGTTTCTTGAGTTGATTCAGTCTCCGGACATGACAGTGACATAGTATCAGGCTCGTTTTGAGGAGTTAGGGTGATATGGGGAGGAGTATATTTGTACAGAGGAAAAGAAGATATTGAGATTTAGAAGAGGGTTGTCACCAAATATTTCACCTCATTTGGCGGCTCAGACTATCACCACCTATCGTGAGTATATTGATAAGGCACTTGGAGTGGAGAGGACTTTAGTGGAGATTAAGGATTACTGGGAGATTCATAAAAGGAAGCTTGAGAGTTCTACATCTGCTACTGGCGAGAGTAGTCAGCACAGACAGAGGACTGATACTCGGGGCAGCAGCAGAGTCAGGGACAGGGTTCTCAGAGTTGGAGGCAGGGTTACCAAAGACCCAGGCAAGAACAGCAGGGTTCTAGACAGGATCAACAGAGGCAGAGACAGGGTCAACAGGGGCGGAGATTGGATCAGCATGGTCAGGCTCCGAGACGGGATCAGCAGCTCCAGCATTGTTATGCTTGTGGTCAGGTGGGCCATATGATTCGGGATTGTCCTAATCTGTTATGTTTCCAGTGTGGATTGCCAGGACATATGAGGAGAGATTGTCCACAGGGTAGAGGATTTGCACCGCTAGTACCTGGAGGTCAGAGAGCTCCAGCTCCAGCACCAGTTCCGATACAGAGGGGTCCTGCAGGACGGGGTAGGCCACTAGTTCAGCAGCAGCAGTGGCAGGTTCAGAGAGGTGGAGTGTATGCACTTAGGCCTGATGTGGTTCCAGCAGAGCGAGATCACCTGGGAGGTAGGTTTCTCTTATTCAGTTCTTGGGCACGTGTTTTGTTTGACACTGGTGCTACTCATTCATTTATTTCTGCATCATTTGCTGAGACATTGGGTTTGGAGATTATGGGAGTGGCGAGGAGATTTATAGTTGATTCACCACTAGGATCAGGTACCGTGATTAGTGGTGTCTGTAGGGACTGTGTATCTAGTTTCTCAGACCATGAGTTTAGAGCAGATCTGTTTGTGATGCCATTTACTGATTTTGATGTTATTCTTGGATTGGATTGGTTGACTGAGTATGAGGCGGTTATAGAGTGTGCTGAGAGGAGGATTACACTGACCACACCTACGGGGAGGGTTTGATTTCGTGGAACGAGATTGCTTCCGTGTCCACATTTTCTAGATAATCCTCAGTACACCGATTGTGTTATAGCGGGTTTGATTACTTCAGCGTCTAGGAAGGATTCTTCGAACCCTATACCGGTTGTGGAGCATTATATGGATGTTTTTCCCGATGATTTACCGGGGTTGCCACCGCAGAGGGAGATTGAGTTTGTGATTGAGTTGTACCCGGGTACAGATTCGATTTCTATACCACCGTATAGGATGGCACCAGCAGAGCTGAAGGAGTTGAACACTCAGTTGACAGATTTACAGAAGTTGGGATTTATCAGACCGAGCACTTCACATTGGGGAGCACCTGTTTTGTTTGTGAAAAAGAAGGATGGTACGATGCGTATGTGTGTGGACTACCGGCAGCTGAACAGGGTGACAGTAAAGAACAAATATCCATTGCCGAGGATTAATGATTTGTTTGATCAGTTGAAAGGTAGTCATTATTACTCCAAGATTGATCTCAGATCGGGGTACCATCAATTGAGGATTAGAGAGGAGGATATTCCAAAGACAGCATTTCGCACACGGTTTGGCCATTATGAGTACTTGGTTATGCCATTTGGGTTAACCAATGCACCTGCAGCGTTTATGGATTTGATGCACAGGGTGTTTAGACCATATCTGGATCAGTTTGTGATTGTGTTCATTGATGATATATTGGTTTATTCAGCCACTGAGGAGGATCACATTAGACACTTGAAGATTGTGTTGCAGACGCTCAGAGAGCATAGATTGTATGCCAAGCTGAGTAAATGTGAATTTTGGTTGACTCAGGTGAGATTTTTAGGGCATGTGATTTCTCAGGAGGGTATAGCGGTGGATCCAGCGAAAGTAGAGGCAGTGGTGGCATGGAGGAGACCGAAAAATGTAGGAGAGATTCGCAGTTTCCTGGGATTAGCAGGTTACTATCGACGTTTTATTAAGGGATTCTCGCGAATTGCAGCACCGATGACACAGTTGACTCGGAAGGATACTCCATTTGCGTGGCCGATGTGTGTGAGCAGGCATTCCAGGAGTTGAAGACTCGACTCACTTCACCTCCAGTGTTGGTGATACCCGACAGGGGTATTGGTTATCAGGTATATTGTGATGCTTCAGGAGTTGGTTTGGGTTGTGTGTTGATGCAGCAGGAGAGAGTGGTTGAGTATGCTTCACGTTTGTTGAAGCCGCACGAGAGGAATTATCCCGTGCATGATTTGGAGTTGGTTGCGGTAGTGTTCGCACTTAAGAAATGGAGATATTATCTTTATGGAGAGAGGTTTGAGGTATTTTCGGATCATAGAGTCTCCGGTACTTGTTTACACAGAGAGATTTAAACCAAAGACAGCGTAGATGGATGGAGTATCTTGAGGACTTTGATTTTACTTTACAGTATCATCCGGGCAAGGCCAATGTGGTGGCTAACGCCTTGAGTAGGAGATTGATTGCAACTCGATTGGCTATTCAGGAGTTTGGGTTAGTGGATACACTTAGTCAGTATCGACTAGATGTGGAGGAGCGTAGAGATGTACTGAGTTTACAGAGTTTGATTGCTCGTCCAACCCTGGTACAGAGGGTGTTGGATGCACAGTTGGGGGATGCATTATTTGATGACATTGAGGATATGGAGGGATGGGTTAGAGGCACTGATGGTGGAGTCAGATTCAGAGGCAGATTAGTGGTTCTAGAGGACACTGAGTTACGCGAGGAGATACTTCAGGAGGCACATTACTCCCGATTTGCGATGCATCCTGGTGCTACTAAGATGTATCGAGATTTAAGGAGGCAGTATTTGTGGAGTGGCATGAAGAGAGATGTGGCATAGACTGTGACTCGATGTCTTACCTGTCAGCAGGTAAAGGCAGAGCATCGACGACCTGCTGGATTATTGCAACCGCTTCCATTACCTGAATGGAAGTGGGAGCATATCACTATGGATTTTGTGATGGGTTTACCTATGACTCCGCGGAGACATGATGCGGTTTGGGTTGTTGTGGATCGGTTGACAAAGACAGCTCATTTTATGCCTATTTGTCAGACAGATTTGATTGAGTCGTTGACGAGATTATATGTACGAGAGATAGTCCGATTGCGTGGGGTACCGTTGAGTATTGTATCTGATCGAGATCCCAGATTTACCTCACGGTTTTGGGGCAGTTTTCGGGATACTCTGGGGACGAAACTGAACTTCGGTACAGCTTTTCATCCGCAGACTGATGGACAGAGTGAGCGGACTATTCAGATTCTGGAGGATATGCTTCGGGCTTGTGCGATAGACTTTCGAGGAGATTGGGAGACTCATATTCCTTTAGTGGAGTTTGTGTACAACAATAGCTATCAGAGTAGTATTCAGATGGCACCATTTGAGGCATTATATGGGAGACCTTGTAGATCACCGTTGTGTTGGTCAGAGGTTGGAGATAGACCATTATTGGGTCCAGAGATGGTGCAGCAGACTACTGAGGTGGTGACAGTGATTCGACAGCGGCTTCTGACAGCTCAGTCACGTCAGAAGAGTTACGCGGATAGGAGACGTAGACCTCTAGAGTTTCAGGTGGGGGATCATGTTTTCCTGAGGGTTAGTCCTCGTAGAGGAGTACAGAGGTTTGGGAGAGCGGGGAAGTTAGCCCCTAGCCATTTGAGATTTTGGAAAAGGTGGGGACGGTAGCTTATCGATTAGCATTACCCCCACAGTTTTCAGGAGTACATGGGGTATTTCATGTGTTTATATTACGGAGGTACCATAGGGTCCCTTCTCATATATTAGATTGGTCTACTTTGGAGATTGGTGAGTACGGTACTTTTGAGACACGTCCTATTAGGATTGCGGATAGACAGAAGAGGCGACTACGGTCGAAGACCATACCCTTGGTTAAGGTGATATGGCAACATTATGGAGTGGAGGAGACGACTTGGGAGTTGGATTCGGATATGCAGACGAGATTTCCGGATTTATTTACTACCTACGTATGATTTAATTTCGAGGACGAAATTTTCTTAAGGGGGAAAGGATGTAATATCCTGGTCTAATTTTACACTATTCATAGTATCTTCTCGTGGTGGTTGAGATGGAGGGAACCTCCGTGTTGGTGAACCGGTATTTGAAGGAGTAAAAATTAAATTGTGATAAAATTATAAAAATATTTTTAATAAATGGGGAATTTTAAAGGAAAATTTTTAAAGTAAGAATTACTTAAATCGGATTTAAATTTGATTTGTTATGAATTTTTGAAGTTAATTATAACAATTTAGTTAGGGGCGTTTTTGACAGATGGGTGTTTTGGTAAGTCAAAGATATTATAAAAGAAAAATTAAAATGAAAAAAAAACTTACGCAGTTTTTTTCCTGTTCTTCCTTTCCTCTCGCGTGTATTTGTTCTTTACTATTCATTTTCCGAGTCCGACGACGGTGAGCGACACCACCGGTATCAAAAGAAGCGTATTGACGAGACGAGTATAACCCAACTTGAATCACGTCGATCGGAGTTGTGGTTAGGGAGATATCGGAGTTTGAAGTTCCGATTTCCTCAGATTTCTTTTGGTCGATCCGGCCGATTCCGGCAACGGTTTGACGTGTTTCAGGTACCTATGAGTTTATCTCATCGAGTTCTTCAATTTGATATAAGATTTGACAGGTTTGGGTGGTTGGATCGCCGGCGATGGGGTTAAATGGGTTTCCGGCGAGTTGACTCGGTTGATTGGGTTTCCGGCGAGTCAGGCCGAGTTGACTCGGTTGACCGGCGAGTTGACTCGGTTGACCGGCGAGTTCACTCGGCTGGGTACTATTTGGCCCGATCGGGTACTATTTGACCCGGTTCGGTATTATTTGGACCCGGTTACTATTTATACGTTGACTTTGACCAGTTGGTAGCATATAGTGTCTTTGGCCCTATGTTAAAGGGTGTGTGAGATCGGGGGATCGAGTCTCACCACCAACAACCTTCCTGGAGAAAAGGAGAGGGGTTGGGCTGTCTGGTCCATGGATCTGGAGGTACACTAGGGCCCGTGTCTGGTAGTGGAACTCAATAAAAAGGCAGTTTTTATGTAACGGCCCATTTCCAAGCCGGGCCCATGGGCCGCTACCTCCAACCCCTCTCCCCTGAGGTTATCACAGCAGGTGGGTTGTTGATGGTAAGAATCGATCCCGCTTAGTTGGTGGCATAGGTTGGCATAGCCCCTATGTTAAAGGGTGGTGAGGTCGGGGGATCGATTCTCACCATCAACAACCCACCTGCTGTGATAACCTCAGGGGAGAGGGGTTGGAGGTAGCGGCCCATGGGCCCGGCTTGGAGATGGGCCGTTACAGTACAAAACCTAAACTAGCAAGTTAGACTGCTAAGAACACTAAATAGAGTACAACGGTCCACTTCGAAACTTTAGGAATGCTCAATTCTGTTCATAGACAAACTTTTCAAGTTTTGTGCAATTGTAAATATAACTTGGTCTACTAGTATCTTTCCCTAACGAAACGTTGTACGAAAGCTAAACTAGCAAGTTAGGCCGCTATGAACACTAAATAGAGTACAACGGTTCACTTTGATGCTTTGGGAATGCTCAATTATGTCCATAGATGAGCTTTTAAGGTTTTGTGCAATTTCAAGCATAACTTAGTCTATTGGCATCTTCACCTAACGATACGTTGCACGAAAGCTAAACTAGCAACTAAGACGTCTAAGAACACTAAATAGAGTACATCGATCCACTTTGATGCTCAATTCTGTCCGTAGACGAGCTTTTCAAGTTTTGTCCATTTTCAAACATAACTTGTTTTATTGGCATCTTTAGAGAACGAAACATTGTACAAAAGCTAAACTAGCATGTTAGACTGCTAAGAACACCAAATAGAGTACAACGACCCACTTTGATGCTTCGGGAATGCTCAATTCTGTCCATAGATGAGCTTTCAAGGTTTTGTGCAATTTCAAGCATAACTTGGTCAATTGAATCTTTACCTAACGAAACGTTGTACGAAAGCTAAACTAGCAAGTTAGACTTCTAAGAACACTAAATAGAGTACAACGGTCCACTTTGATGCTTTAGGAATGCTCAATTCTGTCCATAGATAAACTTTTCAAGTTTTGTGCAATTTGAAACATAACTTGGTCTACTGGTATCTTTCCCTAACGAAACGTTGTACGAAAGCTAAACTAGCAAGTTAGGCCGCTAAGAACACTAAATAGAGTACAACGGTCCACTTTGATGCTTTACGAATACTCAATTCTGTCCATAGACGAGCTTTTCAAGTTTTGTCCATTTTCAAACATAACTTGTTTTATTGGCATCGTTAGAGAACGAAACATTGTACAAAAGTTAAACTAGCAAGTTAGACTGCTAAGAACACCAAATAGAGTACAACGATCCACTTTGTGTTGGATCAAGATTTAGTGTCTAGTCAACATTGTGTTTTTGATGATTGTGTATGATTGTATACTAAAATGTGTGTGAGCATGCTTGACTTGAACATATCCTAAAATGCTAGAAAACATGCTTAAATGGTTATTTGGTTAATTGTTTAATATCTTAATTGTGCATATACAAATGAAGGCTTATGCATATCTCTATATGAATTTGATATCTATATATTTTTGAGATAGTGCTGGAAATTAAGTTTTGAAAATAAATATGCATGGACTAAGTTAGGGTATTAATCTTCTAATGATCATAATTTATCTTACTTAGGTCCAAATTACTTGAAACTTGAACCACATGCACATGAAGGTTTAATATATGTTCTAGGACTATAATCATGAGAAATTAAGTGCATCACATATATATTTGGTCATATGCTTAAATTCCGTCAAAACTAGGTTTTACCTAATTTTGTGCATATGTGTTCTTTGTGAACGTAGTGAACCAAATGAACTCCGATTTAAATGAAATTTCGTGTGCATCTTAGTTTCATCACTATGAACATATTTGATTTAGTAAAGTTCAAGAGAAAAGGTCATTTACACTGAGTTTGCAAAATGACTTTGAATTTACACTTAGAATTTATCGGTTTCACTATTAGTGATCAAATTGCTTGGTTGAGTGACCAAACGATTTCCGATTGTTATGAAATTTTACATGGACATTATAATACATATAAAATGATTTATCATGCAGTAATATGAATTTTCTGGGTTGTTTTTCTAATGTAATTAACCTATGCGCTCTATATGAAGCTCTTTGAGCTTACATGCAATTGGGGAGTTCTACCTCCTATTTCCTTGTAGGTTAATCATCATTGTGGTCTCATATGACTCAGAGTTCAGTATGCTCAGGTGAATTGAAGTCCGGTTTTCAAGTATGAGCTTGGATCTCTAGAAAACCAAGAAAAACCTATGTTCATCAACCTTCCACTAAGGCATTTTGATTGATGATTGGAACTAGCCTTAGGGCTGTATAATATGGATATATTGGTGCTGCTAAATTCAGAGTTTGAAGTCAAGATTGGAGGGACATGTTTGGTCATGTGAAGGATCTCTTATCTTCATCAAACAAGATCTTGCACATGCTTCCTTTATTGAGGTCAATGATAAGATTTTTGTGAGAAGAAAATTGATGAAGCTAAAGGACAAATGCAATGGTTGAAATTTGTAAGAGATGAGAAAGTATATTTTGCAACTAGACAAGACTTAGATTATGAAGATATTCTTGAAGACTACAAGCTCCAACGGTACACTAATCTATGGCAGAGATTGAATTGTTTTGAATTATGAATGGATCAGATTACAACAAGACTTGAAGGGTTAAGATGACCATTTAAAAGGTGAATCCAATGGTTGTGCATAAGACCATATTCTTGCTTGCAATTTTTGACTTAAAAGAAGATCTTACTTGATTTTTGGAGTCAAAGATTGTTGCAAGTTGCTACACATTTTGAAGGAAATCATTGGAGATACCAAGGCCAAGATTTGGTGTAAGTTTGATCAAATGGTCAAAGATGACAAAATTGTTGGAGATACCAAGGTCAAGATTTGGTGCAAGTTTGATCAAATTGTCAAAGATGGCTGCAAGTGCACATGACAACTCAAATCTTGGAAAGCTAGACTTGGAAAATAATGCAAGTGCAACGGCTACATATTGTAAGGTCAAGATTTAATGATCTATTCATTCAATGGCCAAGATTTGCACATGTAATTGAAGGTCGAGATTTGAAGATAGAAAAAGATCCAATGGTGGAAATCACAAGAGCTTGGTAAATTATAAAGAGGGGTTCTTCCTCATTCCAACTTGGAGAAGCCAAAATTACATTGAAGAAATTCTTGTTCTCAAAGCTTCCAAGCTAGTTTGTGCCATTGAATCCAAGCTTCTACCAAAGCCACTCTAAAGGCTTCCTCACTATTTTGCTTTTGCAAAGAGGGAGTGCTTCTCATTTGGCTTCTTATTTTCAGATTCGAAAAATCCTCATTATTCTTCATTTTCTATCCAACCCGTGAGGTGATATTGTGATTCTTGAGTGTTCCTCAACCCCATTTGCTTAGTGCAAACCTTGAGTGAACCATTTATACCGAACACTTGTAAAAGTCCCTTCATTGGGCAAAAACCTTGTTGATGTTGAGTTTAAGGGAGTGCTTGAAACCCTTGGTTGTAAAGTTTGAAGATTATCTTGAAATCTTCAGTTTTAAGGGTGACCTAAAAACCCTTGTGAGTTTTGTGGAGCTCTTGAGAAAACCACATCCTTAGTGGAGGTTGAAAAATCCTAGGTTGGTGAACCTAGGTAGTAGATGTAGGAGAAGAGTCTCCGAACTACTATAAATTGCTGTGTGGACTTTCTTGATTGCATTGCTTGCTTGTTGATTGATTAAGTGTTTTGATTGCAGAATTTTCTGAACCACTAGTCTGTCCGTGCACTGTTCACATAGCTAAACTTTGAATTTTAATCTGAATTTTTGATATAGTATTCATTAGGGTGTTGTGATACTGCATACCAAATTTCATTGAATTCTGACTTGATTTGCTAGGTGAAATTTGAGTTGTAAAATCTGTGCACAGTGTGTTGTTTAAAAAATCTGTTTTTGCAATTCCTTGATTATTTGATAATTGATCATTCACCATATTGTATCACATCTTGCATTGAAATGAATATTGATTAAGATAATCATTAGAGTCCAAATTTGTGTGCTAATTGTTAATTGACATTGATTTCCTTTTAAATTTTAAAAAGAGATTTCTATCGGAATTTGGGGACACAATTCACCCCCCCTCTTGTGTTAAGTACGATCCATCACTTTGATGCTTTGGGAAACCTCAATTCTATCCATAGATGAGCTTTTAAGGTTTTGTGCAATTTCAAGCATAACTTGGTCTATTGAATCTTTACCTAACGAAACGGTGCACGAAAGCTAAACTAGCAAGTTAGACGTCTAAGAACACTAAATAGAGTACAACGATCCACTTTGATGCTTTAGGAATGCTCAATTCTGTCCATAGATGAGCTTTTGAGGTTTTGTGCAATTTCAAGCATAACTTGGTCTACTGGCATCTTTACCTAACGAAACATTGTACGAAGGCTAAACTAGCAAGTTAGACCACTAAGAACACCAAATAGAGTACAACGGTCCACTTTGATGCTTTACGAATGTTCGATTCTGTCTATAGACGAGCTTTTCATGTTTTGTGCATTTTCAAACATAACTTGTTTGATTGGCATCTTTATCGAACGAAACGTTGTACCAAAACTAAACTAGCAAGTTAGAGTGCTAAGAACACTAAATAGAGTACAACGGTCCACTTTGCTGCTTTGGGAATGCTCAATTCTGTCCATAGATGAGCTTTTAAGGTTTTGTGCAATTTCAAGCATGACTTGGCCTATTGGCATCTTTAGCTAACGAAACATTGTACGAAAGCTAAACTAGCAAGTTAGACCTCTAATAACACTAAATAGAGTACAAGTTCCACTTTGATGCTTGACGAATGCTGAATTCTATCCACAGACGAGCTTTTCAAGTTTTGTCCATTTTCAAACATAGCTTGTTTTATTGGCATCTTTAGAGAACGAAACATTGTACAAAAGCTAAACTAGCAAGTTAGACTGCTAAGAACACCAAATATAGTACAACGACCCACTTTGATGCTTTGGGAAAGCTCAAATCTGTCCATAGATGAGCTTTTAAGGTTTTGTGCAATTTCAAGCATAACTTGTTCTATTGAATCTTTCCCTAACGAAACGTTGTACGAAAGCTAAACTATCAAGTTAGGCCGCCAAGAACACTAAATAGAGTACAAAGGTTCACTTTGATGCTTTGGGAATGCTCAATTCTGTCCATAGATGAGCTTTTAAGGTTTTGTGCAATTTCAAGCATGACTTGGCCTATTGGCATCTTTACCTAACGAAACATTGTACGAAAGCTAAACTAGCAAGTTAGACTTCTAAGAACACTAAACAGAGTACAACGGTCCACTTTGATGCTTTAGGAATGCTCAATTCTGTCCATAGACAAACTTTTCAAGTTTTGTGCAATTGTAAACATAACTTGGTCTACTGGTATCTTTCCCTAACGAAACGTTGTACGAAAGCTAAACTAGCAAGTTAGGCCGCTAAGAACACTAAATAGAGTACAACGGTTCACTTTGATGCTTTGGGAATGCCCAATTCTGTCCATATATGAGCTTTTAAGGTTTTGTGCAATTTCAAGCATAACTTAGTCTATTGGCATCTTTAGAAAACGAAACATTGTACAAAAGCGAAACTAGCAAGTTAGACTGCTAAGAACACCAAATAGAGTACAACGATCCACTTTGATGCTTTGGGAAACCTCAATTCTATCCATAGATGAGCTTTTAAGGTTTTGTGCAATTTCAAGCATAACTTGGTCTATTGAATCTTTACCTAACGAAACGGTGCACGAAAGCTAAACTAGCAAGTTAGACGTCTAAGAACACTAAATAGAGTACAACGATCCACTTTGATGCTTTAGGAATGCTCAATTTTGTCCATAGATGAGCTTTTGAGGTTTTGTGCAATTTCAAGCATAACTTGGTCTACTGGTATCTTTACCTAACGAAACATTGTACGAAGGCTAAACTAGCAAGTTAGACCACTAAGAACACCAAATAGAGTACAACGGTCCACTTTGATGCTTTACGAATGTTCGATTCTGTCTATAGACGAGCTTTTCATGTTTTGTGCATTTTCAAACATAACTTGTTTGATTGGCATCTTTATCGAACGAAACGTTGTACCAAAACTAAACTAGCAAGTTAGAGTGCTAATAACACTAAATAGAGTACAACGGTCCACTTTGATGCTTTGTGAATGCTCAATTCTGTCCATAGATGAGCTTTTAAGGTTTTGTGCAATTTCAAGCATGACTTGGCCTATTGGCATCTTTAGCTAACAAAACATTGTACGAAAGCTAAACTAGCAAGTTAGACCTCTAAGAACACGAAATAGAGTACAAGGTCCACTTTGATGCTTGACGAATGCTGAATTCTATCCACAGACGAGCTTTTCAAGTTTTGTCCATTTTCAAACATAGCTTGTTTTATTGGCATCTTTAGAGAACGAAACATTGTACAAAAGCTAAACTAGCAAGTTAGACTGCTAAGAACACCAAATAGAGTACAACGACCCACTTTGATGCTTTAGGAAAGCTCAAATCTGTCCATAGATGAGCTTTTAAAGTTTTGTGCAATTTCAAGCATAACTTGTTCTATTGAATCTTTCCCTAACGAAACGTTGTACGAAAGCTAAACTATCAAGTTAGGCCGCTAAGAACACTAAATAGAGTACAAAGGTTCACTTTGATGCTTTGGGAATGCTCAATTCTGTCCATAGATGAGCTTTTAAGGTTTTGTGCAATTTCAAGCATGACTTGGCCTATTGGCATCTTTACCTAACGAAACATTGTACGAAAGCTAAACTAGCAAGTTAGACTTCTAAGAACACTAAATAGAGTACAACGGTCCACTTTGATGCTTTAGGAATGCTCAATTCTGTCCATAGACAAACTTTTCAAGTTTTGTGCAATTGTAAACATAACTTGGTCTACTGGTATCTTTCCCTAACGAAACGTTGTACGAAAGCTAAACTAGCAAGTTAGGCCGCTAAGAACACTAAATAGAGTACAACGGTTCACTTTGATGCTTTGGGAATGCCCAATTCTGTCCATATATGAGCTTTTAAGGTTTTGTGCAATTTCAAGCATAACTTAGTCTATTGGCATCTTTAGAAAACGAAACATTGTACAAAAGCTAAACTAGCAAGTTAGACTGCTAAGAACACCAAATAGAGTACAACGATCCACTTTGATGCTTTGGGAAACCTCAATTCTATCCATAGATGAGCTTTTAAGGTTTTGTGCAATTTCAAGCATAACTTGGTCTATTGAATCTTTACCTAACGAAACGGTGCACGAAAGCTAAACTAGCAAGTTAGACGTCTAAGAACACTAAATAGAGTACAACGATCCACTTTGATGCTTTAGGAATGCTCAATTTTGTCCATAGATGAGCTTTTGAGGTTTTGTGCAATTTCAAGCATAACTTGGTCTACTGGTATCTTTACCTAACGAAACATTGTACGAAGGCTAAACTAGCAAGTTAGACCACTAAGAACACCAAATAGAGTACAACGGTCCACTTTGATGCTTTACGAATGTTCGATTCTGTCTATAGACGAGCTTTTCATGTTTTGTGCATTTTCAAACATAACTTGTTTGATTGGCATCTTTATCGAACGAAACGTTGTACCAAAACTAAACTAGCAAGTTAGAGTGCTAATAACACTAAATAGAGTACAACGGTCCACTTTGATGCTTTGTGAATGCTCAATTCTGTCCATAGATGAGCTTTTAAGGTTTTGTGCAATTTCAAGCATGACTTGGCCTATTGGCATCTTTAGCTAACAAAACATTGTACGAAAGCTAAACTAGCAAGTTAGACCTCTAAGAACACGAAATAGAGTACAAGGTCCACTTTGATGCTTGACGAATGCTGAATTCTATCCACAGACGAGCTTTTCAAGTTTTGTCCATTTTCAAACATAGCTTATTTTATTGGCATCTTTAGAGAACGAAACATTGTACAAAAGCTAAACTAGCAAGTTAGACTGCTAAGAACACCAAATAGAGTACAACGACCCACTTTGATGCTTTGGGAAAGCTCAAATCTGTCCATAGATGAGCTTTTAAGGTTTTGTGCAATTTCAAGCATAACTTGTTCTATTGAATCTTTCCCTAACGAAACGTTGTACGAAAGCTAAACTATCAAGTTAGGCCGCTAAGAACACTAAATAGAGTACAAAGGTTCACTTTGATGCTTTGGGAATGCTCAATTCTGTCCATAGATGAGCTTTTAAGGTTTTGTGCAATTTCAAGCATGACTTGGCCTATTGGCATCTTTACCTAACGAAACATTGTACGAAAGCTAAACTAGCAAGTTAGACTTCTAAGAACACTAAATAGAGTACAACGGTCCACTTTGATGCTTTAGGAATGCTCAATTCTGTCCATAGACAAACTTTTCAAGTTTTGTGCAATTGTAAACATAACTTGGTCTACTGGTATCTTTCCCTATCGAAACGTTGTACGAAAGCTAAACTAGCAAGTTAGGCCGCTAAGAACACTAAATAGAGTACAACGGTTCACTTTGATGCTTTGGGAATGCCCAATTCTGTCCATACATGAGCTTTTAAGGTTTTGTGCAATTTCAAGCATAACTTAGTCTATTGGCATCTTCACCTAACGATACGTTGCATGAAAGCTAAACTAGCAACTTAGACGTCTAAGAACACTAAATAGAGTACATCGATCCACTTTGATGCTTTCGGAATGCTCAATTCTGTCCATAGATGAGCGTTTGAGGTTTTGTGCAATTTCAAGCATAACTTGGTCTACTGGCATCTTTATCTAGCAGAACAATGTACGAAAGCTCAACTAGAAAGTTAGACCTCTAAGAACACTAAATAGAGTACAACGGTCCACTTTGATGCTTTACGAATGCTCGATATTGTCTATAGACGAGCTTTTCATGTTTTGTGCATCTTCAAAGATAACTTGTTTTATTGGCATCTTTATCGAACGAAACGTTGTACCAAAGCTAAACTAGCAAGTTAGACTGCTAAGAACACTAAGTAGAGTACAACGGTCCACTTTGATGCTTTGGGAATGCTCAGTTCTGTCCACAGATGAGCTTTTAAGGTTTTGTGCAATTTCAAGCATGACTTGGCCTACTGGCATCTTTACATAACGAAATATTGTACGAAACCTATACTAGCAAGTTAGACCTCTAAGAACACTAAATAGAGTACAACGGTCCACTTTGATGCTTTACGAATAGTCAATTCTGTCTATAGACGAGCTTTTCAAGTTTTGTCCATTTTCAAACATAACTTGTTTTATTGGCATCTTTAGAGAACGAAACATTGTACAAAAGCTAAACTAGCAAGTTAGACTGCTAAGAACACCAAATAGAGTACAACGACCCACTTTGATGCTTAGGGAAAGCTCAATTCTGTCCATAGATGAGCTTTTAATGTTTTGTGCAATTTCAAGCATAACTTGGTCTATTGAATCTTTACCTAACGAAACGTTGTACGAAAGCTAAACTAGCAAGTTAGACTTCTAAGAACACTAAATAGAGTACAACGGTCCACTTTGATGCTTTAGGAATGCTCAATTCTGTCCATAGATAAACTTTTCAAGTTTTGTGCAATTTGAAACATAACTTGGTCTACTGGTATCTTTCCCTAACGAAACGTTGTACGAAAGCTAATCTAGCAAGTCAGGCCGCTAAGAACACTAAATAGAGTACAAAGGTTCACTTTGATGCTTTAGGAATGCTCAATTCTGTCCATAGATGAGCTTTTAAGGTTTTGTGTAATATCAAGCATGACTTGGCCTATTGGCATCTTTACCTAACGAAACATAGTACGAAAGCTAAACTAGCAAGTTAGACCTCTAAGAACACTAAATAGAGTACAACGGTCCACTTTGATGCTTTACGAATGCTCGATTCTGTCTATAGACGAGCTTTTCATGTTCTGTGCATTTTCAAACATAACTTGTTTGATTGGCATCTTTATCGAACGAAACGTTGTACCAAAACTAAACTAGCAAGTTAGAATGCTAAGAACACTAAATAGAGTACAACGGTCCACTTCGATGCTTTGGGAATGCTCAATTCTGTCCATAGATGAGGTTTTAAGGTTTTGTGCAATTTCAAGCATAACTTGTTCTATTGAATCTTTCCCTAACGAAACGTTGTACGAAAGCTAAACTAGCAAGTTAGACCTCTAAGAACACTAAATAGAGTACAACGGTCCACTTTGATGCTTTACGAATGCTCAATTCTATCGATAGATGAGCTTTTCAAGTTTTGTCCATTTTCAAACATAACTTGTTTTATTGGGAATGCTCAATTCTGTCCATAGATGAGCTTCTATGGTTTTGTGCAATTTCAGGCATTACTTGGCCTATTGGCATCTTTAGCTAACGAAACGTTGTACGAAAGGTAAACTAGCAAGTTAGACTTCTAAGAACACTAAATAGAGTACAACGGTCCACTTTGATGCTTTAGGAATGCTCAATTCTGTCCATAGATGAGCTTTTAAGGTTTTGTGCAATTTCAAGCATGACTTGGCCTATTGGCATGTTTACCTTACGAAACATTGTACGAAAGCTAAACTAGCAAGTTAGACCTCTAAGAACACTAAATATAGTACAACGGTCCACTTTGATGCTTTACGAATGCTCAAGTCTGTCCATAGACGAGCTTTTCAAGTTTTGTCCATTTTCAAGCATAACTTGTTTTATTGGCATCTTTAGAGAACGAAACATTGTACAAAAGCTAAACTAGCAAGTTAGACTGCTAAGAACACCAAATAGAGTACAATGATCCACTTTGATGCTTTGGGAAACCTCAAATCTGTCCATAGATGAGCTTTTAAGGTTTTGTGCAATTTCAAGCATAACTTGTTCTATTGAATCTTTACCTAACGAAACGTTGTACGAAAGCTAAACTAGCAAGTTAGACTTCTAAGAACACTAAATAGAGTACAATGGTCCACTTTGATGCTTTAGGAATGCTCAATTCTGTCCATAGATGAGCTTTTAAGGTTTTGTGCACTTTCAAGCATGACTTGGCCTATTGGCATGTTTACCTAACGAAACATTCTACGAAAGCTAAACTAGCAAGTTAGACCTCTAAGAACACTAAATAGATTACAACGGTCCACTTTGATGATTTACGAATGCTCAATTCTGTCCATAGACGAGCTTTTCAAGTTTTGTCCATTTTCAAGCATAACTTGTTTTATTGGCATCTTTAGAGAATGAAACATTGTACAAAAGCTAAACTAGCAAGTTAGACTGCTAAGAACACCAAATAGAGTACAATGATCCACTTTGATGCTTTGGGAAACCTCAAATCTGTCCATAGATGAGCTTTTAAGGTTTTGTGCAATTTCAAGCATAACTTGGTCTATTGAATCTTTACCTAACGAAACGTTGTACGAAAGCTAAACTAGCAAGTTAGACTTCTAAGAACACTAAATAGAGTACAATGGTCCACTTTGATGCTTTAGGAATGCTCAATTCTGTCCATAGATGAGCTTTTAAGGTTTTGTGCAATTTTAAGCATGACTTTGCCTATTGGCATGTTTACCTAACGAAACATTGTACGAAAGCTAAACTAGCAAGTTAGACCTCTAAGAACACTAAATAGATTACAACGGTCCACTTTAATGATTTACGAATGCTCAATTCTGTCCATAGACGAGCTTTTCAAGTTTTGTCCATTTTCAAGCATAACTTGTTTTATTGGCATCTTTAGAGAACGAAACATTGTACAAAAGCTAAACTAGCAAGTTAGACTGCTAAGAACACCAAATAGAGTACAATGATCCACTTTGATGCTTTGGGAAACCTCAAATCTGTCCATAGATGAGCTTTTAAGGTTTTGTGCAATTTCAAGCATAACTTGGTCTATTGAATCTTTACCTAACGAAACGTTGTACGAAAGCTAAACTAGCAAGTTAGACTTCTAAGAACACTAAATAGAGTACAATGGTCCACTTTGATGCTTTAGGAATGCTCAATTCTGTCCATAGATGAGCTTTTAAGGTTTTGTGCAATTTTAAGCATTACTTTGCCTATTGGCATGTTTACCTAACGAAACATTGTACGAAAGCTAAACTAGCAAGTTAGACCTCTAAGAACACTAAATAGATTACAACGGTCCACTTTGATGATTTACGAATGCTTAATTCTGTCCATAGACGAGCTTTTCAAGTTTTGTCCATTTTCAAGCATAACTTGTTTTATTGGCATCTTTAGAGAACGAAACATTGTACAAAAGCTAAACTAGCAAGTTAGACTGCTAAGAACACCAAATAGAGTACAATGATCCACTTTGATGCTTTGGGAAACCTCAAATCTGTCCATAGATGAGCTTTTAAGGTTTTGTGCAATTTCAAGCATAACTTGTTCTATTGAATCTTTACCTAACGAAACGTTGTACGAAAGCTAAACTAGCAAGTTAGACTTCTAAGAACACTAAATAGAGTACAATGGTCCACTTTGATGCTTTAGGAATGCTCAATTCTGTCCATAGATGAGCTTTTAAGGTTTTGTGCAATTTCAAGCATGACTTGGCCTATTGGCATGTTTACCTAACGAAACATTGTACGAAAGCTAAACTAGCAAGTTAGACCTCTAAGAACACTAAATAGATTACAACGGTCCACTTTAATGATTTACGAATGCTCAATTCTGTCCATAGACGAGCTTTTCAAGTTTTGTCCATTTTCAAGCATAACTTGTTTTATTGGCATCTTTAGAGAACGAAACATTGTACAAAAGCTAAACTAGCAAGTTAGACTGCTAAGAACACCAAATAGAGTACAATGATCCACTTTGATGCTTTGGGAAACCTCAAATCTGTCCATAGATGAGCTTTTAAGGTTTTGTGCAATTTCAAGCATAACTTGGTCTATTGAATCTTTACCTAACGAAACGTTGTACGAAAGCTAAACTAGCAAGTTAGACTTCTAAGAACACTAAATAGAGTACAATGGTCCACTTTGATGCTTTGGGAATGCTCAATTCTGTCCATAGATGAGCTTTTAAGGTTTTGTGCAATTTTAAGCATGACTTTGCCTATTGGCATGTTTACCTAACGAAACATTGTACGAAAGCTAAACTAGCAAGTTTGACCTCTAAGAACACTAAATAGATTACAACGGTCCACTTTGATGATTTACGAATGCTTAATTCTGTCCATAGACGAGCTTTTCAAGTTTTGTCCATTTTCAAGCATAACTTGTTTTATTGGCATCTTTAGAGAACGAAACATTGTACAAAAGCTAAACTAGCAAGTTAGACTGCTAAGAACACCAAATAGAGTACAATGATCCACTTTGATGCTTTGGGAAACCTCAAATCTGTCCATAGATGAGCTTTTAAGGTTTTGTGCAATTTCAAGCATAACTTGGTCTATTGAATCTTTACCTAACGAAACGTTGTACGAAAGCTAAACTAGCAAGTTAGACTTCTAAGAACACTAAATAGAGTACAACGGTCCACTTTGATGCTTTAGGAATGCCCAATTCTGCCCCTAGACAAACTTTTCAAGTTTTGTGCAATTTGAAACATAACTTGGTTTACTGGTATCTTTCCCTAACGAAACGTTGTACGAAAGCTAAACTAGCAAGTTAGGCCGCTAAGAACGCTAAATAGAGTACAACGGTTCACTTTGATGCTTTGGGAATGCTCAATTCTGTCCATAGATGAGCTTTTAAGGTTTTGTGCAATTTCAAGCATAACTTAGTCTATTGGCATCTTCACCTAACGATACATTGCACAAAAGCTAAACTAGCTGGTTAGACGTATAAGAACACTAAATAGAGTACACCGATCCACTTTGATGCTTTAGGAATGCTCACTTCTGTCCATAGATGAGCTTTTGAGGTTTTGTGCAATTTCAAGCATGACTTGGCCTATTGGCATGTTTACCTAACGAAACATTGTACGAAAGCTAAACTAGCAAGTTAGACCTCTAAGAACACTAAATAGATTACAACGGTCCACTTTGATGATTTACGAATGCTCAATTCTGTCCATAGACGAGCTTTTCAAGTTTTGTCCATTTTCAAGCATAACTTGTTTTATTGGCATCTTTAGAGAATGAAACATTGTACAAAAGCTAAACTAGCAAGTTAGACTGCTAAGAACACCAAATAGAGTACAATGATCCACTTTGATGCTTTGGGAAACCTCAAATCTGTCCATAGATGAGCTTTTAAGGTTTTGTGCAATTTCAAGCATAACTTGGTCTATTGAATCTTTACCTAACGAAACGTTGTACGAAAGCTAAACTAGCAAGTTAGACTTCTAAGAACACTAAATAGAGTACAATGGTCCAATTTGATGCTTTGGGAATGCTCAATTCTGTCCATAGATGAGCTTTTAAGGTTTTGTGCAATTTTAAGCATGACTTTGCCTATTGGCATGTTTACCTAACGAAACATTGTACGAAAGCTAAACTAGCAAGTTAGACCTCTAAGAACACTAAATAGATTACAACGGTCCACTTTGATGATTTACGAATGCTTAATTCTGTCCATAGACGAGCTTTTCAAGTTTTGTCCATTTTCAAGCATAACTTGTTTTATTGGCATCTTTAGAGAACGAAACATTGTACAAAAGCTAAACTAGCAAGCTAGACTGCTAAGAACACCAAATAGATTACAATGATCCACTTTGATGCTTTGGGAAACCTCAAATCTGTCCATAGATGAGCTTTTAAGGTTTTGTGCAATTTCAAGCATAACTTGGTCTATTGAATCTTTACCTAACGAAACGTTGTACGAAAGCTAAACTAGCAAGTTAGACTTCTAAGAACACTAAATAGAGTACAACGGTCCACTTTGATGCTTTAGGAATGCTCAATTCTGTCCATAGACAAACTTTTCAAGTTTTGTGCAATTTGAAACATAACTTGGTTTACTGGTATCTTTCCCTAACGAAACGTTGTACGAAAGCTAAACTAGCAAGTTAGGCCGCTAAGAACGCTAAATAGAGTACAACGTTTCACTTTGATGCTTTGGGAATGCTCAATTCTGTCCATAGATGAGCTTTTAAGGTTTTGTGCAATTTCAAGCATAACTTAGTCTATTGGCATCTTCACCTAACGATACATTGCACAAAAGCTAAACTAGCTGGTTAGACGTATAAGAACACTAAATAGAGTACACCGATCCACTTTGATGCTTTAGGAATGCTCACTTCTGTCCATAGATGAGCTTTTGAGGTTTTGTGCAATTTCAAGCATGACTTGGCCTATTGGCATGTTTACCTAACGAAACATTGTACGAAAGCTAAACTAGCAAGTTAGACCTCTAAGAACACTAAATAGATTACAACGGTCCACTTTGATGATTTACGAATGCTCAATTCTGTCCATAGACGAGCTTTTCAAGTTTTGTCCATTTTCAAGCATAACTTGTTTTATTGGCATCTTTAGAGAACGAAACATTGTACAAAAGCTAAACTAGCAAGTTAGACTGCTAAGAACACCAAATAGAGTACAATGATCCACTTTGATGCTTTGGGAAACCTCAAATCTGTCCATAGATGAGCTTTTAAGGTTTTGTGCAATTTCAAGCATAACTTGGTCTATTGAATCTTTACCTAACGAAACGTTGTACGAAAGCTAAACTAGCAAGTTAGACTTCTAAGAACACTAAATAGAGTACAATGGTCCACTTTGATGCTTTGGGAATGCTCAATTCTGTCCATAGATGAGCTTTTAAGGTTTTGTGCAATTTTAAGCATGACTTTGCCTATTGGCATGTTTACCTAACGAAACATTGTACGAAAGCTAAACTAGCAAGTTAGACCTCTAAGAACACTAAATAGATTACAACGGTCCACTATGATGATTTACGAATGCTTAATTCTGTCCATAGACGAGCTTTTCAAGTTTTGTCCATTTTCAAGCATAACTTGTTTTATTGGCATCTTTAGAGAACGAAACATTGTACAAAAGCTAAACTAGCAAGTTAGACTGCTAAGAACACCAAATAGAGTACAATGATCCACTTTGATGCTTTGGGAAACCTCAAATCTGTCCATAGATGAGCTTTTAAGGTTTTGTGCAATTTCAAGCATAACTTGGTCTATTGAATCTTTACCTAACGAAACGTTGTACGAAAGCTAAACTAGCAAGTTAGACTTCTAAGAACACTAAATAGAGTACAACGGTCCACTTTGATGCTTTAGGAATGCTCAATTCTGTCCATAGACAAACTTTTCAAGTTTTGTGCAATTTGAAACATAACTTGGTTTACTGGTATCTTTCCCTAACGAAACGTTGTACGAAAGCTAAACTAGCAAGTTAGGCCGCTAAGAACGCTAAATAGAGTACAACGGTTCACTTTGATGCTTTGGGAATGCTCAATTCTGTCCATAGATGAGCTTTTAAGGTTTTGTGCAATTTCAAGCATAACTTAGTCTATTGGCATCTTCACCTAACGATACATTGCACAAAAGCTAAACTAGCTGGTTAGACGTATAAGAACACTAAATAGAGTACACCGATCCACTTTGATGCTTTAGGAATGCTCACTTCTGTCCATAGATGAGCTTTTGAGGTTTTGTGCAATTTCAAGCATGACTTGGCCTATTGGCATGTTTACCTAACGAAACATTGTACGAAAGCTAAACTAGCAAGTTAGACCTCTAAGAACACTAAATAGATTACAACGGTCCACTTTGATGATTTACGAATGCTCAATTCTGTCCATAGACGAGCTTTTCAAGTTTTGTCCATTTTCAAGCATAACTTGTTTTATTGGCATCTTTAGAGAATGAAACATTGTACAAAAGCTAAACTAGCAAGTTAGACTGCTAAGAACACCAAATAGAGTACAATGATCCACTTTGATGCTTTGGGAAACCTCAAATCTGTCCATAGATGAGCTTTTAAGGTTTTGTGCAATTTCAAGCATAACTTGGTCTATTGAATCTTTACCTAACGAAACGTTGTACGAAAGCTAAACTAGCAAGTTAGACTTCTAAGAACACTAAATAGAGTACAATGGTCCACTTTGATGCTTTGGGAATGCTCAATTCTGTCCATAGATGAGCTTTTAAGGTTTTGTGCAATTTTAAGCATGACTTTGCCTATTGGCATGTTTACCTAACGAAACATTGTACGAAAGCTAAACTAGCAAGTTAGACCTCTAAGAACACTAAATAGATTACAACGGTCCACTTTGATGATTTACGAATGCTTAATTCTGTCCATAGACGAGCTTTTCAAGTTTTGTCCATTTTCAAGCATAACTTGTTTTATTGGCATCTTTAGAGAACGAAACATTGTACAAAAGCTAAACTAGCAAGTTAGACTGCTAAGAACACCAAATAGAGTACAATGATCCACTTTGATGCTTTGGGAAACCTCAAATCTGTCCATAGATGAGCTTTTAAGGTTTTGTGCAATTTCAAGCATAACTTGGTCTATTGAATCTTTACCTAACGAAACGTTGTACGAAAGCTAAACTAGCAAGTTAGACTTCTAAGAACACTAAATAGAGTACAACGGTCCACTTTGATGCTTTAGGAATGCTCAATTCTGTCCATAGACAAACTTTTCAAGTTTTGTGCAATTTGAAACATAACTTGGTTTACTGGTATCTTTCCCTAACGAAACGTTGTACGAAAGCTAAACTAGCAAGTTAGGCCGCTAAGAACGCTAAATAGAGTACAACGGTTCACTTTGATGCTTTGGGAATGCTCAATTCTGTCCATAGATGAGCTTTTAAGGTTTTGTGCAATTTCAAGCATAACTTAGTCTATTGGCATCTTCACCTAACGATACATTGCACAAAAGCTAAACTAGCTGGTTAGACGTATAAGAACACTAAATAGAGTACACCGATCCACTTTGATGCTTTAGGAATGCTCACTTCTGTCCATAGATGAGCTTTTGAGGTTTTGTGCAATTTCAAGCATGACTTGGCCTATTGGCATGTTTACCTAACGAAACATTGTACGAAAGCTAAACTAGCAAGTTAGACTTCTAAGAACACTAAATAGAGTACAATGGTCCACTTTGATGCTTTGGGAATGCTCAATTCTGTCCATAGATGAGCTTTTAAGGTTTTGTGCAATTTTAAGCATGACTTTGCCTATTGGCATGTTTACCTAACGAAACATTGTACGAAAGCTAAACTAGCAAGTTAGACCTCTAAGAACACTAAATAGATTACAACGGTCCACTTTGATGATTTACGAATGCTTAATTCTGTCCATAGACGAGCTTTTCAAGTTTTGTCCATTTTCAAGCATAACTTGTTTTATTGGCATCTTTAGAGAACGAAACATTGTACAAAAGCTAAACTAGCAAGTTAGACTGCTAAGAACACCAAATAGAGTACAATGATCCACTTTGATGCTTTGGGAAACCTCAAATCTGTCCATAGATGAGCTTTTAAGGTTTTGTGCAATTTCAAGCATAACTTGGTCTATTGAATCTTTACCTAACGAAACGTTGTACGAAAGCTAAACTAGCAAGTTAGACTTCTAAGAACACTAAATAGAGTACAACGGTCCAATTTGATGCTTTAGGAATGCTCAATTCTGTCCATAGACAAACTTTTCAAGTTTTGTGCAATTTGAAACATAACTTGGTTTACTGGTATCTTTCCCTAACGAAACGTTGTACGAAAGCTAAACTAGCAAGTTAGGCCGCTAAGAACGCTAAATAGAGTACAACGGTTCACTTTGATGCTTTGGGAATGCTCAATTCTGTCCATAGATGAGCTTTTAAGGTTTTGTGCAATTTCAAGCATAACTTAGTCTATTGGCATCTTCACCTAACGATACATTGCACAAAAGCTAAACTAGCTGGTTAGACGTATAAGAACACTAAATAGAGTACACCGATCCACTTTGATGCTTTAGGAATGCTCACTTCTGTCCATAGATGAGCTTTTGAGGTTTTGTGCAATTTCAAGCATGACTTGGCCTATTGGCATGTTTACCTAACGAAACATTGTACGAAAGCTAAACTAGCAAGTTAGACCTCTAAGAACACTAAATAGATTACAACGGTCCACTTTGATGATTTACGAATGCTCAATTCTGTCCATAGACGAGCTTTTCAAGTTTTGTCCATTTTCAAGCATAACTTGTTTTATTGGCATCTTTAGAGAACGAAACATTGTACAAAAGCTAAACTAGCAAGTTAGACTGCTAAGAACACCAAATAGAGTACAATGATCCACTTTGATGCTTTGGGAAACCTCAAATCTGTCCATAGATGAGCTTTTAAGGTTTTGTGCAATTTCAAGCATAACTTGGTCTATTGAATCTTTACCTAACGAAACGTTGTACGAAAGCTAAACTAGCAAGTTAGACTTCTAAGAACACTAAATAGAGTACAATGGTCCACTTTGATGCTTTGGGAATGCTCAATTCTGTCCATAGATGAGCTTTTAAGGTTTTGTGCAATTTTAAGCATGACTTTGCCTATTGGCATGTTTACCTAACGAAACATTGTACGAAAGCTAAACTAGCAAGTTAGACCTCTAAGAACACTAAATAGATTACAACGGTCCACTTTGATGATTTACGAATGCTTAATTCTGTCCATAGACGAGCTTTTCAAGTTTTGTTCATTTTCAAGCATAACTTGTTTTATTGGCATCTTTAGAGAACGAAACATTGTACAAAAGCTAAACTAGCAAGTTAGACTGCTAAGAACACCAAATAGAGTACAATGATCCACTTTGATGCTTTGGGAAACCTCAAATCTGTCCATAGATGAGCTTTTAAGGTTTTCTGTAATTTCAAGCATAACTTGGTCTATTGAATCTTTACCTAACGAAACGTTGTACGAAAGCTAAACTAGCAAGTTAGACTTCTAAGAACACTAAATAGAGTACAACGGTCCACTTTGATGCTTTAGGAATGCTCAATTCTGTCCATAGACAAACTTTTCAAGTTTTGTGCAATTTGAAACATAACTTGGTTTACTGGTATCTTTCCCTAACGAAACGTTGTACGAAAGCTAAACTAGCAAGTTAGGCCGCTAAGAACGCTAAATAGAGTACAACGGTTCACTTTGATGCTTTGGGAATGCTCAATTATGTCCATAGATGAGCTTTTAAGGTTTTGTGCAATTTCAAGCATAACTTAGTCTATTGGCATCTTCACCTAACGATACATTGCACAAAAGCTAAACTAGCTGGTTAGACGTATAAGAACACTAAATAGAGTACAACGATCCACTTTGATGCTTTAGGAATGCTCACTTCTGTCCATAGATGAGCTTTTGAGGTTTTGTGCAATTTCAAGCATAACTTGGTCTACAAGCATCTTTACCTAACGAAACATTGTACGAAAGCTAAACTAGCAAGTTAGACCTCTAAGAACACTAAATAGAGTACAACGGTCCACTTTGATGCTTTACGAATGCTCGATTCTGTCTATAGACGAGCTTTTCATGTTTTGTACATTTTCAAACATAACTTGTTTTATTGGCATCTTTATCGAACGAAACGTTGTACCAAAGCTAAACTAGCAAGTTAGACTTCTAAGAACACTAAATAGAGTACAATGGTCCACTTTGATGCTTTGGGAATGCTCAATTCTGTCCATAGATGAGCTTTTAAGGTTTTGTGCAATTTCAAGCATGACTTGGCCTATTGGCATCTTTACTTAACGAAACATTGTACGAAAGCTAAACTAGCAAGTTAGACGTCTAAGAACACTAAATAGAGTACAACGATCCACTTTGATGCTTTCGGAATGCTCAATTCTGTCCATAGATGAGCGTTTGAGGTTTTGTGCAATTTCAAGCATAACTTGGTCTACTGGCATCTTTATCTAACAAAACATTGTATGAAAGCTAAACTAGCAAGTTAGACCTCTAAGAACACTAAATAGAGTACAACGGTCCACTTTGATGCTTTACGAATGCTCGATTCTGTCTATAGACGAGCTTTTCATGTTTTGTGCATCTTCAAAGATAACTTGTTTTATTGGCATCTTTATCGAATTAAACGTTGTACCAAAGCTAAACTAGAAAGTTAGACTGCTAAGAAAACTAAGTAGAGTACAACGGTCCACTTTGATGCTTTGGGAATGCTCAATTCTGTCCACAGATGAGCTTTTAAGGTTTTGTGCAATTTCAAGCATGACTTGGCCTATTGGCATGTTTACCTAACGAAACATTGTATGAAAGCTAAACTAGCAAGTTAGACCTCTAAGAACACTAAATAGAGTACAACGGTCCACTTTGATGCTTTACGAATGCTCGATTCTGTCTATAGACGAGCTTTTCATGTTTTGTGCATCTTCAAAGATAACTTGTTTTATTGGCATCTTTATCGAACGAAACGTTGTACCAAAGCTAAACTAGCAAGTTATACTGCTAAGAACACTAAGTAGAGTACAACGGTCCACTTTGATGCTTTACGAATGCTCGATTCTGTCTATAGACGAGCTTTTCATGTTTTGTGCATCTTCAAAGATAACTTGTTTTATTGGCATCTTTATCGAACGAAACGTTGTACCAAAGCTAAACTAGCAAGTTAGACCTCAAAGAACACTAAATAGAGTACAACGGTCCACTTTGATGCTTTACGAATGCTCGATTCTGTCTATAGACGAGCTTTTCATGTTTTGTGCATCTTCAAAGATAACTTGTTTTATTGGCATATATATCGAACGAAGCGATGTACCAAAGCTAAACTAGCAAGTTAGACTGCTAAGAACACCAAATAGAGTACAATGATCCACTTTGATGCTTTGGGAAACCTCAAATCTGTCCATAGATGAGCTCTTAAGGTTTTGTGCAATTTCAAGCATAACTTGGTCTATTGAATCTTTACCTAACGAAACGTTGTACGAAAGCTAAACTAGCAAGTTAGACTTCTAAGAACACTAAATAGAGTACAACGGTCCACTTTGATGCTTTAGGAATGCTCAATTCTTTCCATAGATGAGCTTTTAAGGTTTTGTGCAATTTCAATCATGACTTGGCCTATTGGCATGTTTACCTAACGAAACATTGTACGAAAGCTAAACTAGCAAGTTAGACCTCTAAGAACACTATATAGAGTACAACGGTCCACTTTGATGCTTTACGAATGCTCAATTCTGTCCATTGATGAGCTTTTAAGGCTTTGTGCAATTTCAAGCATGACTTGGCCTATTGGCATGTTTACCTAACGAAACATTGTACGAAAGCTAAACAAGCAAGTTAGACCTCTAAGAACACTAAATAGAGTACAACGGTCCACTTTGATGCTTTACGAATGCTCAATTCTGTCCATAGACGGGCTTTTCAAGTTTTGTCCATTTTCAAGCATAACTTGTTTTATTGGCATCTTTAGAGAACGAAACATTGTACAAAAGCTAAACTAGCAAGTTAGACTGCTAAGTACACCAAATAGAGTACAATGATCCACTTTGATGCTTTGGGAAACCTCAAATCTGTCCATAGATGAGCTTTTAAGGTTTTGTGCAATTTTAAGCATAACTTGGTCTATTGAATCTTTACCTAACGAAACGTTGTACGAAAGCTAAACTAGCAAGTTAGACTTCTAAGAACACTAAATTGAGTACAACGGTCCACTTTGATGCTTTAGGAATGCTCAATTCTGTCCATAGACAAACTTTTCAAGTTTTGTGCAATTTGAAACATAACTTGGTTTACTGGTATCTTTCCCGAACGAAACGTTGTACGAAAGCTAAACTAGCAAGTTAGGCCGCTATGAACGCTAAATAGAGTACAACAGTTCACTTTGATGCTTTGGGAATGCTCAATTCTATCCATAGATGAGCTTTTAAGGTTTTGTGCAATTTCAAGCATAACTTAGTCTATTGGCATCTTCACCTAACGATACGTTGCACGAATGCTAGACTAGCTGGTTAGACGTATAAGAACACAAAATAGAGTACAACGATCCACTTTGATGCTTTAAGAATGCTCACTTCTGTCCATAGATGAGCTTTTGAGGTTTTGTGCAATTTCGAGCATAACTTGGTCTACAGGCATCTTTACCTAACGAAACATTGTACGAAAGCTAAACTAGCAAGTTAGACCTCTAAGAACACTAAATAGAGTACAACGGTCTACTTTGATGCTTTACGAATGCTCGATTCTGTCTATAGATGAGCTTTTCATGTTTTGTGCATTTTCAAACATAACTTGTTTTATTGGCATCTTTATCGAACGAAATGTTGTACCAAAGCTAAACTAGCAAGTTAGACTTCTAAGAACACTAAATAGAGTACAATGGTCCACTTTGATGCTTTGGGAATGCTCAATTCTGTCCATAGATGAGGTTTTAATGTTTTGTGCAATTTCAAGCATGACTTGGCCTATTGGCATCTTTACCTAACGAAACATTGTACGAAAGCTAAACTAGCAAGTTAGACCTCTAAGAACACTAAATAAAGTACAACAGTACACTTCGATGCTTTTTGAATGCTCAATTCTGTCTATAGACGAGCTTTTCATGTTTTGTGCATTTTCAAACATAACTTGTTTTATTGGCATCTTTATCGAACGGCACTTCGTACCAACGCTAAATTAGCAAGTTGGACTGCTAAGAACGCAGAATAGGGTACAACGGTCCACTTTGATGCTTTGGGAATGTTCAATTCTGTCCATAGATGAGCTTTTATGGTTTTGTACAATTTCAAGCATGACTTGGCTATTGGCGTCTTTAGCTAACGAAACATTGTACGAAAGATAAACTAGCAAGTTAGACGTCTAAGAACACTAAATAGAGTGTAACAATCCACTTTGATGCTTTACGAATGATCAATTCTGTCCATAGACGAGCTTTTCAAGTTTTGTGCATTTTCAAACATAACTTGTTTTATTGGCATCTTTATCGAACGAAACATTCTACAAAAGCTAAACTAGCAAGTTACACTTCTAGCGACACTAAATAGAGTACAACGGTCCACTTTGATGCTTTAGGACTGCTCAATTCTGTCCATAGACAAACTTTTCAAGTTTTGTGCAATTTGAAACATAACTTGGTCTACTGGTATCTTTCCCTAACGAAACGTTGTACGAAAGCTAAACTAGCAAGTTAGGCCGCTAAGAACACTAAATAGAGTACAACGGTTCACTTTGATGCTTTGGGAATGCTCAATTCTGTCCATAGATGAGCTTTTAAGGTTTTGTGCAATTTCAAGCATAACTTGGTCTACTGGCATATTCACCTAACGATACGTTGCACGAAAGCTAAACTAGCAAGTTAGACGTCTAAGAACACTAAATAGAGTACAACGATCCACTTTGATGCTTTAGGAATGCTCAATTCTATCCATAGACAAACTTGTCAAGTTTTGTGCAATTTGAAACATAACTTGGTCAATTGGTATCTTTAAGTAACGTAACGTTATACGAAAGCTAAACTCGCATGTTAGACTGCTAAGAACACTAAATAGAGTACAACAGTCCACTTTGATGCTTTGGGAATGCTCAATTCTGTCCATAGATGAGCTTTTCAGGTTTTGAGCAATTTCATGCATAACTTGGTCTATTGGCATCTTTACCTAACGAAACGTTCTACGAAAGCTAAACTAGCAAGTTGGACTTCTAAGAACACTAAATAGAGTACAACGGTCCACTTTGATGCTCTACAAATGCTCAATGCTGTCCATTGACGAGCTTTTCAAGTTTTGTGCATTTTCAAACATAACTTTTTTTATTGGCATCTTTATCGAACGACACGTTTTACCAATGCCAAACTATCAAGTTAGACTACTAAGAACACAGAATAAGGTACAATGGTCGACTTTGATGCTTTGGGAATGCTCAATTCTTTCCATAGATGAGCTTTTATGGTTTTGTGCAATTTCAAGCATGACTTGGCCTATTGGCATCTGTAGCTAACGAAACGTTGTACGAAAGGTAAACTAGCAAGTTAGACTTCTAATAACACTAAATAGAGTACAACGGTCGACTTTGATGCTTTAGGAATGTTCAATTCTGTCCATAGATGACCTTTTAAGGTTTTGTGCAATTTCAAGCATGACTTGGCCTATTGGCATGTTTACCTTACGAAACATTGTACGAAAGCTAAACTAGCAAGTTAGACCTCTAAGAACACTAAATAGAGTACAACGGTCCACTTTGATGCTTTACGAATGCTCAATTCTGTCCATAGACGAGCTTTTCAAGTTTTGTCCATTTTCAAGCATAACCTGTTTTATTGGCATCTTTAGAGAACGAAACATTGTACAAAAGCTAAACTAGCAAGTTAGACTGCTAAGAACACCAAATAGAGTACAATGATCCACTTTGATGCTTTGGGAAACCTCAAATCTGTCCATAGATAAGCTTTTAAGGTTTTGTGCAATTTCAAGCATAACTTGGTCTATTGAATCTTTACCTAACGAAACGTTGTACGAAAGCTAAACTAGCAAGTTAGACTTCTAAGAATAATAAATAGAGTACAACGGTCCACTTTGATGCTTTAGGAATGCTCAATTCTGTCCATAGATGAGCTTTTAAGGTTTTGTGCAATTTCAAGCATGACTTGGCCTATTGGCATGTTTACCTAACGAAACATTGTACGAAAGCTAAACTAGCAAGTTAGACGTCTAAGAACACTAAATAGAGTACAACGGTCCACTTTGATGCTTTACAAATGCTCAATTCTGTCCATAGACGAGCTTTTCAAGTTTTGTCCATTTTCAAGCATAACTTGTTTTATTGGCATCTTTAGAGAACGAAACATTGTACAAAAGCTAAACTAGCAAGTTAGACTGCTAAGAACACCAAATAGAGTACAATGATCCACTTTGATGCTTTGGGAAACCTCAAATCTGTCCATAGATGAGCTTTTAAGGTTTTGTGCAATTTCAAGCATAACTTGGTCTATTGAATCTTTACCAAACGAATTGTTGTAAGAAAGCTAAACTAGCAAGTTAGACTTCTAAAAACACTAAATAGAGTACAACGGTCCACTTTGATGCTTTAGGAATGCTCAATTCTGTCCATAGACAAACTTTTCAAGTTTTGTGCAATTTAAAACATAACTTGGTTTACTGGTATCTTTCCCTAACGAAACGTTGTACGAAAGCTAAACTAGCAAGTTAGGCCGCTAAGAACACTAAATAGAGTACAACGGTTCACATTGATGCTTTGGGAATGCTCAATTCTGTCCATAGATGAGCTTTTAAGGTTTTGTGCAATTTCAAGCATAACTTAGTCTATTGGCATCTTCACCTAACGATACGTTGCACGAAAGCTAAACTAGCTGGTTAGACGTATAACAACACTAAATAGAGTACAACGATCCACTTTGATGCTTTAGGAATGCTCACTTCTGTCCATAGACGAGCTTTTGAGGTTTTGTGCAATTTCAAGCATGACTTGGCCTATTGGCATCTTTACCTAACGAAACATTGTACGAAAGCTAAACTAGCAAGTTAGACCTCTAAGAACACTAAATAGAGTACAACGGTCCACTTTGATGCTTTACGAATGCTCGATTCTGTCTATAGACGAGCTTTTCATGTTTTGTGCATTTTCAAACATAACTTGTTTTATTGGCATCTTTATCGAACGAAACGTTGTACCAAAGCTAAACTAGCAAGTTAGACTTCTAAGAACACTAAATAGAGTACAATGGTCCACTTTGATGCTTTGGGAATGCTCAATTCTGTCCATAGATGAGGTTTTAAGGTTTTGTGCAATTTCAAGCATTACTTGGCCTATTGGCATCTTTACCTAACGAAACAATGTACGAAAGCTAAACTAGCAAGTTAGACCTCTAAGAACACTAAATAGAGTACAACGGTCCACTTCGATGCTTTTTGAATGCTCAATTCTGTCTATAGATGAGCTTTTCATGTTTTGTGCATTTTCAAACATAACTTGTTTTATTGGCATCTTTATCGAACGACACTTTGTACCAACGCTAAACTAGCAAGTTGGACTGCTAAGAACACATAATAGGGTACAACGGTCCACATTGTACGAAAGATAAACTAGCAAGTTAGACGTCTAAGAACACTAAATAGAGTGTAACAATCCACTTTGATGCTTTACGAATGCTCAATTCTGTCCATGGACGAGCTTTTCAAGTTTTGTGCATTTTCAAACATAACTTGTTTTATTGGCATCTTTATCGAACGAAACATTCTACAAAAGCTAAACTAGCAAGTTACACTTCTAGCGACACTAAATAGAGTACAACGGTCCACTTTGATGCTTTAGGACTGCTCAATTCTGTCCATAGACAAACTTTTCAAGTTTTGTGCAATTTGAAACATAACTTGGTCTACTGGTATCTTTCCCTAACGAAACGTTGTACGAAAGCTAAACTAGCAAGTTAGGCCACTAAGAACACTAAATAGAGTACAACGGTTCACTTTGATGCTTTGGGAATGCTCAATTCTGTCCATAGATGAGCTTTTAAGGTTTTGTGCAATTTCAAGCATAACTTGGTCTACTGGCATATTCACCTAACGATACGTTGCACGAAAGCTAAACTAGAAAGTTAGACGTCTAAGAACACTAAATAGAGTACAACGATCCACTTTGATGCTTTAGGAATGCTCAATTCTGTCCATAGACAAACTTGTCAAGTTTTGTGCAATTTGAAACATAACTTGGTCTATTGGTATCTTTAAGTAATGAAACGTTATACGAAAGCTAAACTCGCATGTTAGACTGCTAAGAACACTAAATAGAGTACAACAGTCCACTTTGATGCTTTGGGAATGCTCAATTCTGTCCATAGATGAGCTTTTCAGGTTTTGAGCAATTTCATGCATAACTTGGTCTATTGGCATCTTTACCTAACGAAACGTTCTACGAAAGCTAAACTAGTAAGTTGGACTTCTAAGAACACTAAATAGAGTACAACGGTCCACTTTGATGCTCTAGGAATGCTCAATGCTGTCCATAGACGAGCTTTTCAAGTTTTGTGCATTTTCAAACATAAGTTTTTTATTGGCATCTTTATCGAACGACATGTTTTACCAACGCCAAACTATCAACTTAGACTACTAAGAACACAGAATAGGGTACAATGGTCGACTTTGATGCTTTGGGAATGCTCAATTCTGTCCATAGATGAGCTTTTATGGTTTTGTGCAATTTCAAGCATGACTTGGCCTATTGGCATCTTTACCTAACGAAACGTTGTACGAAAGCTAAACTAGAAAGTTAGACTTCTAAGAACACTAAATAGAGTGCAACGGTCCACTTTGATGCTTTACGAATGCTCAATTCTGTCCATAGACGAGCTTTTCAGGTGTTGTGCATTTTCAAACATAACTTGTTTTATTGGTATCTTTATCGAACGAAACGTCGTACGAAAGCTAAACTAGCAAGTTAGGCCGCTAAGAACACTAAATAGAGTACAACGGTTCACTTTGATGCTTTGGGAATGCTCAATTCTGTCCATAGATGAGCTTTTAAAGTTTTGTCCAATTTCAAGCATAAGTTAGTCTATTGACATCTTCACCTAACGATACGTTGCATGAAAGCTAAACTAGCAAGTTAGACGTCTAAGAACACTGAATAGAGTACAACGGCCCACTTTGATGCTTTACGAATGCTCAATTCTGTCCATAGACGAGATTTTCAAGCATAACTTGTTTTATTGGCATCTTTATAGAATGAAACATTGTACAAAAGCTAAACTAGCAAGTTAGACTACTAAGAACACCAAATAGAGTACAATGATCCACTTTGATGCTTTGGGAAAGCTCAATTCCGTCCAAAGATGAGCTTTTAAGGTTTTGTGCAATTTCAAGCATAACTTGGCCTATTGGCGTCTTTAGCTAACGAAACATTGTACGAAAGCTAAACTAGCAAGTTAGACTTCTAAGAACACTAAATAGAATGCAATGGTCCACTTTGATGCTTTACGAATGCTCAATTCTGTCCATAGACGAGCTTTTCAAGTTTTGTGCATTTTCAAACATAACTTGTTTTATTGGCATCTTTATCGAACGAAACATTCTACAAAAGCTAAAATAGCAAGTTACACTTCTAATGACACTAAATAGAGTACAATGGTCCACTTTGATACTTTAGGAATGCTCAATTCTGTCCATAGACAAACTTTTCAAGTTTTGTGCAATTTCGAACATAACTTGGTCTACTGGTATCTTTCCCAAAGGAAACGTTGTACGAAAGCTAAACTAGCAAGTTAGGCCGCTAAGAACACTAAATAGAGTACAACGGTTCACTTTGATGCTTTGGGAATGCTCAATTCTTTCCATAGATGAGCTTTTAAAGTTTTGTGCAATTTCAAGCATAACTTAGTCTAATGACATCTTCACCTAACGATGCGTTGCACGAAAGCTAAACTAGCAAGTTAGACGTCTAAGAACACTAAATAGAGTACAACGATCCACTTGGATGCTTTAGGAAAGCTCAATTCTGTCCATAGACAAACTGTTCAAGTTTTGTGCAATTTGAAACATAACTTGGTCTATTGGTATCTTTAAGTAACGAAACGTTATACGAAAGCTAAACTCACATGTTAGACTGCTAAGAACACTAAATAGAGTACAACAGTCCACTTTGATGCTTTGGGAATGCTCAATTCTGTCCATAGATGAGCTTTTCAGGTTTTGAACAATTTCAAGCATAACTTGGTCTATTGGCATCTTTACCTAACGAAATGTTCTACGAAAGCTAAATTAGCAAGTTGGACTTCTAAGAACACTAAATAGAGTACAACGGTCCACTTTGATGCTCTACGAATGCTCAATGCTGTCCATAGACGAGCTTTTCAAGTTTTGTGCATTTTCAAACATAACTTTTTTATTGGCATCTTTATCGAACGACATGTTTTACCAACGCCAAACTATCAACTTAGACTACTAAGAACACAGAATAGGGTACAATGGTCGACTTTGATGCTTTGGGAATGCTCAATTCTGTCCATAGATGAGCTTTTATGGTTTTGTGCAATTTCAAGCATGACTTGGCCTATTGGCATCTTTACCTAACGAAACGTTGTACGAAAGCTAAACTAGAAAGTTAGACTTCTAAGAACACTAAATAGAGTGAAACGGTCCACTTTGATGCTTTACGAATGCTCAATTCTGTCCATAGACGAGCTTTTCAGGTTTTGTGCATTTTCAAACATAACTTGTTTTATTGGTATCTTTATCGAACGAAACGTCGTACGAAAGCTAAACTAGCAAGTTAGGCCGCTAAGAACACTAAATAGAGTACAACGGTTCACTTTGATGCTTTGGGAATGCTCAATTCTGTCCATAGATGAGCTTTTAAAGTTTTGTCCAATTTCAAGCATAAGTTAGTCTATTGACATCTTCACCTAACGATACGTTGCATGAAAGCTAAACTAGCAAGTTAGACGTCTAAGAACACTGAATAGAGTACAACGGCCCACTTTGATGCTTTACGAATGCTCAATTCTGTCCATAGACGAGATTTTCAAGCATAACTTGTTTTATTGGCATCTTTATAGAATGAAACATTGTACAAAAGCTAAACTAGCAAGTTAGACTACTAAGAACACCAAATAGAGTACAATGATCCACTTTGATGCTTTGGGAAAGCTCAATTCCGTCCAAAGATGAGCTTTTAAGGTTTTGTGCAATTTCAAGCATAACTTGGCCTATTGGCGTCTTTAGCTAACGAAACGTTGTACGAAAGCTAAACTAGAAAGTTAGACTTCTAAGAACACTAAATAGAATGCAATGGTCCACTATGATGCTTTACGAATGCTCAATTCTGTCCATAGACGAGCTTTTCAAGTTTTGTGCATTTTCAAACATAACTTCTTTTATTGGCATCTTTATCGAACGAAACATTCTACAAAAGCTAAAATAGCAAGTTACACTTCTAATGACACTAAATAGAGTACAACGGTCCACTTTGATACTTTAGGAATGCTCAATTCTGTCCATAGACAAACTTTTCAAGTTTTGTGCAATTTCGAACATAACTTGGTCTACTGGTATCTTTCCCAAAGGAAACGTTGTACGAAAGCTAAACTAGCAAGTTAGGCCGCTAAGAACACTAAATAGAGTACAACGGTTCACTTTGATGCTTTGGGAATGCTCAATTCTTTCCATAGATGAGCTTTTAAAGTTTTGTGCAATTTCAAGCATAACTTAGTCTAATGACATCTTCACCTAACGATGCGTTGCACGAAAGCTAAACTAGCAAGTTAGACGTCTAAGAACACTAAATAGAGTACAACGATCCACTTGGATGCTTTAGGAAAGCTCAATTCTGTCCATAGACAAACTTTTCAAGTTTTGTGCAATTTGAAACATAACTTGGTCTATTGGTATCTTTAAGTAACGAAACGTTATACGAAAGCTAAACTCACATGTTAGACTGCTAAGAACACTAAATAGAGTACAACAGTCCACTTTGATGCTTTGGGAATGCTCAATTCTGTCCATAGATGAGCTTTTCAGGTTTTGAACAATTTCAAGCATAACTTGGTCTATTGGCATCTTTACCTAACGAAATGTTCTACGAAAGCTAAATTAGCAAGTTGGACTTCTAAGAACACTAAATAGAGTACAACGGTCCACTTTGATGCTCTACGAATGCTCAATGCTGTCCATAGACGAGCTTTTCAAGTTTTGTGCATTTTCAAACATAACTTTTTTTATTGGCATCTTTATCGAACGACACGTTTTACCAACGCTAAACTATCAAGTTAGACTACTAAGAACACATAATAGGGTACAATGGTCGACTTTGATGCTTTGGGAATGCTCAATTCTATCCATAGATGAGCTTTTATGGTTTTGTGCAATTTCAATCATGACTTGGCCTATTGGCATCTTTAGCTAACGAAACGTTGTACGAAAGCTAAACTAGCAAGTTAGACTTCTAAGAACACTAAATAGAGTACAACGGCCCACTTTGATGCTTTACGAATGCTTTATTTTGTCCATAGACGAGATTTTCAAGCATAACTTGTTTTATTGGCATCTTTATAGAATGAAACACTGTACAAAAGCTAAACTAGCAAGTTAGACTACTAAGAACACCAAATAGAGTACAATGATCCACTTTGATGCTTTGGGAAAGCTCAATTCTGTCCAAAGATGAGCTTTTAAGGTTTTGTGCAATTTCAAGCATAACTTGCCCTATTGGCGTCTTTAGCTAACGAAACGTTGTACGAAAGCTAAACTAGCAAGTTAGACTTCTAAGAACACTAAATAGAGTGCAACGGTCAACTTTGATGCTTTACGAATGCTCAGTTCTGTCCATAGACGAGCTTTTCAAGTTTTGTGCATTTTCAAACATAACTTGTTTTATTGGCATCTTTATCGAACGAAACATTCTACAAACTAGCAAGTTACACTTCTAACGACACTAAATAGAGTACAATGGTCCACTTTGATGCTTTAGGAATGCTCAATTCTGTCCATAGACAAACTTTCAAGTTTTGTGCAATTTGAAACATAACTTGGTTTACTAGTATCTTTCCCTAACGAAACGTTGTACGAAAGCAAAACTAGCAAGTTAGGCCGCTAAGAACACTAAATAGAGTACAACCGTTCACTTTGATGCTTTGGGAATGCTTAATTCTGTCCCTACATGAGCTTTTAAAGTTTTGTTCAATTTCAAGCATAACTTGGTCTCTTGGCATCTTTACCTAACGAAACGTTGTACGAAAGCTAAACTAACAAGTTAGACTTCTAATAACACTAAATAGAATGCAATGGTCCACTTTGATGCTTTACGAATGCTCAATTCTGTCCATAGATGAGCTTTTCAAGTTTTGTGCATTTTCAAACATAACTTGTTTTATTGGCATCTTTATCGAACCAAACATTCTACAAAAGCTAAAATAGCAAGTTACACTTCTAATGACACTAAATAGAGTACAACGGTCCACTTTGATACTTTAGGAATGCTCAATTCTGTCCATAGACAAACTTTTCAAGTTTTGTGCAATTTGAAACATAACTTGGTATACTGGTATCTTTCCCTAACGAAACGTTGTGCAAAAGCTAAATTAGCAAGTTAGGCCGCTAAGAACACTAAATAGAGTACAACGGTTCACTTTAATGCTTTGGGAATGCTCAATTCTGTCCATAGATGAGCTTTTAAGGTTTTGTGCAATTTCAAGCATAACTTAGTCTATTGGCATCTTCACCTAACGATACGTTGTACCAAATCTAAACTAGCAAGTTAGACTGCTAAGAACACTAAATAGAGTACAACGGCCCACTTTGATGCTTTGGGTATCCTCCATTCTGTCCCTAGATGAGATTTTAAGGTTTTGTGCAATTTCAAGCATGACTTGGCCTATTGGCATGTTTACCTAACGAGACATTGTACGAAAGTTAAACTAGCAAGTTAGACCTCTAAGAACACTAAATAGAGTACAACGGTCCTCTTTGATGCGTTATGAATGCTCAATTCTGTCTATAGACGAGCTTTTCATATTTTGTGCATTTTCAAACATAACTTGTTTTATTGGCATTTTTATCGAACGACACGTTGTACCAACGCTAAACTAGCAAGTCAGACTGCCAAGAACACAGAATAGGGTACAACGGTCCACTTTGATGCATTGGGAATGCTCAGTTCTGTCCATAGATGAGGTTTTATGGTTTTGTGCAATTTCAAGCATGACTTGGCCTATTGGCGTCTTTGGCTAACGAAACGTTGTACGAAAGCTAAACTAGAAAGTTAGACTTCTAAGAACACTAAATAGAGTGAAACGGTCCACTTTGATGCTTTACGAATGCTCAATTCTGTCCATGGACGAACTTTTGAAGTTTTGTGCATTTTCAAACATAACTTGTTTTATTGGCATCTTTATCAAACGAAACATTCAACAAAAGCTAAACTAGAAAGTTACACTTCTAACGACACTAAATAGAGTACAACAGTCCACTTTGATGCTTGAGGAATGCTCAATTCTGTCCATAGACAAACTTTTCAAGTTTTGTGCAATTTGAAACATAACTTGGTCTACTGGTATCTTTCCCTAACGAAACGTTGTGCAAAAGCTAAATTAGCAAGTTAGGCCGCTAAGAACACTAAATAGAGTACAACGGTTCACTTTGATGCTTTGGGAATGCTCAATTCTGTCCATAGATGAGCTTTTAAGGTTTTGTGCAATTTCCAGCATAACTTAGTCTATTGGCATCGTCACCTAACGATACGTTGTACCAAAGCTAAACTAGCAAGTTAGACTGCTAAGAACACTAAATAGAGTACAACGGTCCACTTTGATGCTTTGGGAATCCTCCATTCTGTCCATAGACGAGCTTTTCAAGTTTTGTGCATTTTCAAACATAACTTGTTTTATTGGCATCTTCATAGAACAAACATTGTACAAAAGCTAAACTAGCAAGTTAGACTGCTAAGAACACCAAATAGACTACAACGATCCACTTTGATGTTTTGGGAAAGCTCAATTTTGTCCATAGATGAGCTTTTAAGGTTTTGTGCAATTACAAGCATAACTTGGTCTATTGAATCTTTACCTAACGAAACGTTGTACGAAAGCCAAACTAGCAAGTTAGACTTCTAAGAACACTAAATAGAGTACAACGGTCCACTTTGATGCTTTAGGAATGCTCAATTCTGTCCATAGACAAACTTTTCAAGTTTTGTGCAATTTGAAACATAACTTGGTCTACTGGTATCTTTCCCTAATGAAACGTTGTGCAAAAGCTAAATTAGCAAGTTAGGCCGCTAAGAACACTAAATAGAGTACAACGGTTCACTTTGATGCTTTGGGAATGCTCAATTCTGTCCATAGATGAGCTTTTAAGGTTTTGTTCAATTTCAAGCATAACTTAGTCTATTGGCATCTTCACCTAACGATACGTTGTACCAAAGCTAAACTAGCAAGTTAGACTGCTAAGAACACTAAATAGAGTACAACGGTCCACTTTGATGCTTTGGGAATCCTCTATTATGTCCATAGACGAGCTTTTCAAGTTTTGTGCATTTTCAAACATAACTTGTTTTATTGGCATCTTCATAGAACAAACATTGTACAAAAGCTAAACTAGCAAGTTAGACTGCTAAGAACACCAAATAGACTACAACGATCCACTTTGATGCTTTGGGAAAGCTCAATTTTGTCCATAGATGAGCTTTTAAGGTTTTGTGCAATTACAAGCATAACTTGGTCTATTGAATCTTTACCTAACGAAACGTTGTACGAAAGCCAAACTAGCAAGTTAGACTTCTAAGAACACTAAATAGAGTACAACGGTCCACTTTGATGCTTTAGGAATGCTCAATTCTGTCCATAGACAAACTTTTCAAGTTTTGTGCAATTTGAAACATAACTTGGTCTACTGGTATCTTTCCCTAACGAAACGTTGTGCAAAAGCAAAATTAGCAAGTTAGGCCGCTAAGAACACTAAATAGAGTACAACGGTTCACTTTGATGCTTTGGGAATGCTCAATTCTGTCCATAGATGAGCTTTTAAGGTTTTGTGTAATTTCAAGCATAACTTAGTCTATTGGCATCTTCACCTAACGATACGTTGTACCAAAGCTAAACTAGCAAGTTAGACTTCTAAGAACACTAAATAGAGTACAACGGTCCACTTTAATGCTTTAGGAATCCTCCATTCTGTCCATAGATGAGCTTTTAAGGTTTTGTACAATTTCAAGCATGACTTGGCCTATTGGCATGTTTACCTATCGAGACATTGTACGAAAGCTAAACTAGCAAGTTATACCTCTAAGAACACTAAATAGAGTACAACGGTTCTCTTTGATGCTTTATGAATGCTCAATTCTGTCTATAGACGAGCTTTTCGTGTTTTGTGCATTTTCAAACATAACTTGTTTTATTGGCATTTTTATCGAACGACACGTTGTACCAACGCTAAACTACCAATTCAGACTGCTAAGAACACAGAATAGGGTACAACGGTCCACTTTGATGCTTTGGGAATGCTCAGTTCTGTCCATAGATGAGCTTTTATGGTTTTGTGGAATTTCAAGCATGACTTGGCCTATTGGCGTCTTTAGCTAACGAAACGTTGTACGAAAGATAAACTACCAAGTTAGACTTCTAAGAACACTAAATAGAGTGCAACGGCCAACTTTGATGCTTTACGAATGCTCAATTCTGTCCATAGATGAGCTTTTGAAGTTTTGTGCATTTTCAAACATAACTTGTTTTATTGGCATCTTTATCGAACGAAACATTCTACAAAAGCTAAACTAGATAGTTACACTCCTAACGACACTAAATAGAGTACAACAGTCCACTTTGATGCTTTAGGAATGCTCAATTCTGTCCATAGACAAACTTTTCAAGTTTCATGCAATTTGAAACATAACTTGGTCTACTGGTATCTTTCCCTAACGAAACGTTGTATGAATGCTAAACTAGCAAGTTAGGCCGCTAAGAACACTAAATAGAGTACAACGGTTCACTTTGATGCTTTGGGAATGCTCAATTCTGTCCATAGATGAGCTTTAAAGGTTTTGTGCAATTTCAAGCATAACTTTGTCTATTGGCATATTTACCTAACGATACGTTGCACGAAAGCTAAACTAGCAAGTGAGACGTCTAAGAACACTAAATAGAGTACAACGATCCACTTTGATGCTTTAGGAATGCTCAATTCTATCCATAGATGAGCTTTTAAGGTTTTGTGCAATTTCAAGCATAACTTAGTCTATGGGCATCTTCCTCTAACGATACGTTGTGCCAAAGCTAAACTAGCAAGTTAGAGATCTAAGAACACTAAATAGAGTACAACGGTCCACTTTGATGCTTTGGGAATGCTCCATTCTGTCCATAGATGAGCTTTTAAGGTTTTGTGCAATTTCAAGCATGACTTGGTCTATTGGCTTGTTTAGCTAACGAAACATTGTACGAAAGCTAAACTAGCAAGTTAGACCACTAAGAACACTAAATAGAGTACAACGGTCCACTTTGATACCTTATGAATGCTCAATTCTGTCTATAGACGAGCTTTTTATGTTTTGTGCATTTTCAAACATAACTTGTTTTATTGGCATCTTTATCGAACGAAACATTCTGCAAAAGCTAAACTAGCAAGTTACACTTCTAACGACACTAAATAGGGTACAACAGTCCACTTTGATGCTTTAGAAATGCTCAATTTTGTCCATAGACAAACTTTTCAAGTTTTATGCAATTTGAAACATAACTTGGTCTATTGGTATCTTTCCCTAACGAAACGTTGTACGAAAGCTAAACTAGCAAGTTAGGCCGCTAAGAACACAAAATAGAGTACAACAGTTCACTTTTGTGCTTTGGGAATGCTCAATTCTGTCCATAGATGAGCTTTTAAGGTTTTGTGCAATTTCAAGCATAACTTAGTCTATTGGCATCTTCACCTAACAATACGTTGCACGAAAGCTAAACTTGCAAGTTAGACATCTAAGAACACTAAATAGAGTACAATGATCCACTTTGACGCTTTAGGAATGCTCAATTCTGTCCATAGATGAGCTTTTGAGGTTTTGTGCAATTTCAAGCATAACTTGGTCTATTGGCTTGTTTAGCTAACGAAACATTGTACGAAAGCTATACTAGCAAGTTAGACCACTAAGAACACTAAATAGAGTACAACGGTCCACTTTGATACCTTATGAATGCTCAATTCTGTCTATAGACGAGCTTTTTATGTTTTGTGCATTTTCAAACATAACTTGTTTTATTGGCATCTTTATCGAACGAAACATTCTGCAAAAGCTAAACTAGCAAGTTACACTTCTAAAGACACTAAATAGAGTACAACGGTCCACTTTGATGCTTTAGGAATGCTCAATTCTGTCCATAGACAAACTTTTCAAGTTTTGTGCAATTTAAAATATAACTTGGTCTACTGGTATTTTTCCCTAACGAAACGTTGTACGAAAGCTAAACTAGCAAGTTAGGCCGCTAAGAACACAAAATAGAGTACAACGGTTCACGTTTGTGCTTTGGGAATGCTCAATTCTGTCCATAGATGAGCTTTGAAGGTTTTGTGCAATTTCTAGCATAACTTAGTCTATTGGCATCTTCACCTAACAATACGTTGCACGAAAGCTAAACTAGCAAGTTAGACGTCTAAGAACACTAAATAGAGTACAACGATCCACTTTGATGCTTTAGGAATGCTCAATTCTGTCCATAGATGAGCTTTTGAGGTTTTGTGCAATTTCAAGCATGACTTGGTCTATTGGCATCTTTACCTAACGAAACATTGTACGAAAGCTAAACTAGCAAGTTAGACTTCTAAGAACACTAAATAGAGTGCAACGGTCCACTTTGATGCTTTACGAATGCTCAATTCTGTCCATAGACGAGTTTTCAAGTTTTGTGCATTTTGAAACATAACTTGTTTTATTGGCATCTTTATTGAATGAAACGTTGTACAAAAGCTAAACTAGCAAGTTACACTTCTAACGAAACTAAATAGAATACAACGGACCACTTTGATGCTTTGGGAAAGCTCAATTCTGTCCATAGATGAGCTTTTAAGTTTTTGTGCAATTTCAAGCATGACTTGGCCTATTGGCATCTTTAGCTAACGAAACGTTGTACGAAAGCTAAACTAGCAAGTTAGACTTCTAAGAACACTAAATAGAGTGCAACGGTCAACTTTGATGTTTTACGAATGCTCAATTCTATCCATAGACGAGCTTTTCAAGTTTTGTGCATTTTCAAACATAACTTGTTTTATTGGCATCTTCATCGAACGAAACATTCTACAAAAGATAAACTAGCAAGTTACACTTTTAACGACAATAAATAGGGTACAACAGTCCACTTTGATGCTTTAGGAATGCACAATTCTGTCCATAGACAAACTTTTCAAGTTTTGTGCAATTTGAAACATAACTTGGTCTACAGGTATCTTTCCCTAACGAAACGTTGTAAGAAAGCTGAACTAGCAAGTTAGGCCGCCAAGAACACTAAATAGAGTACAACTGTCCACTATGATGCTTTGGGAATGCTCAATTCTGTCCATTGATGAGCTTTTCAGGTTTTGTGTAATTTCAAGCATAACTTGGTCTATTGGCATCTTTACCTAATGAAACGTTGTACGAAAACTAAACTAGCAAGTTAAACTGCAAAGAATACTAAATAGAGTACAACGGTCCACTTTGATGCTTTACGAATGCTCAATTCCGTCCATAGACGAGCTTTTCAAGTTTTGTGCATTTTCAAAAATAACTTGTTTTATTGGCATCTTTATAGAACGAAACATTGTACAAAAGCTAAACTAGCAAGTTAGACTGCTAAGAACACCAAATAGAGTACAACGATCCACTTTGATGCTTTGGGAAAGCTCAATTCTGTCCATAGATGAGCTTTTAAGGTTTTGTGCAATTTCAAGCATAACTTGGTCTATTGAATCCTTACCTATGGAAACGTTGTACGAAAGCTAAACTAGCAAGTTAGACTTCTAAGAACACTAAATAGAGTACAGCGGTCCACTTTGATGCTTTAGGAATGCTCAATTCTGTCCATAGACAAACTTTTCAAGTTTTGTGCAATTTGAAATATAACTTGGTCTACTGGTATCTTTCCCTAACGAAACGTTGTACGAAAGCTAAACTAGCAAGTTAGGCCGCTAAGAACACAAAATAGAGTACAACGGTTCACTTTTGTGCTTTGGGAATGCTCAATTCTGTCCATAGATGAGCTTTTAAGGTTTTGTGCAATTTCAAGCATAACTTAGTCTATTGGCATCTTCACCTAACAATACGTTGCACGAAAGCTAAACTAGCTAGTTAGACATCTAAGAACACTAAATAGAGTACAACGATCCACTTTGATGCTTTAGGAATGCTCAATTCTGTCCATAGATGAGCTTTTGAGGTTTTGTGCAATTTTAAGCATAACTTGGTCTACTGGCATCGTTACCTAACGAAACATTGTACGAAAGCTAAACTAGCAAGTTAGACCTCTAAGAACACTAAATAGAGTACGTCGGTCCACTTTGATGCTTTACGAATGCTCGATTCTGTCTATAGACAATCGTTTCATGTTTTGTGCATTTTCAAACATAACTTGTTTTATTGGCATCTTTATCGAACGAAACGTTGTACCAAAGCTAAACTAGCAAGTTAGACTGCTAAGAACACTAAATAGAGTACAATGGTCCACATTGATGCTTTGGGAAGGCTCAATTTTGTCCATAGATGAGCTTTTGAGGTTTTGTGCAATTTCAAGCATGACTTGGCCTATTGGCATCTTTACCTAACGAAACTACGAAAGCAAAACTAGCAAGTTAGACCTCTAAGAACACTAAATAGAGTACAACGGTCCACCTTGATGCTTTATGAATGCTCAATTCTGTCTATAGACGAGTTTTCATGTTTTGTGCATTTTGAAACATAACTTGTTTTATTGGCATCTTTATCGAATGACACGTTGTACCAACGCTAAACTAGCGAGTTAGACTGCTAAGAACACAGAATAGGGTACAATGGTCCACTTTGATGCTTTGGGAATGCTCAATTCTGTCCATAGATGAACTTTTATGGTTTTGTGCAATTTCAAGCATGACATGGCCTATTGGCATCTTTAGGTAACGAAACGTTGTATGAAAGCTAAACTAGCAAGTTAGACTTCTAAGAACACTAAATAGAGTGCAACGGTCCACTATGATGCTTTAGGAATGCTCAATTCTGTCCATAGACAAACTTTTCAAGTTTTGTGCAATTTGAAATATAACTTGGTCTACTGGTATCTTTCCCTAACGAAACGTTGTACGAAAGCTAAACTAGCAAGTTACACTTCTAACGACACTAAATAGAGTACAACGGTCCACTTTGATGATTTGGGAATGCTCAACTCTGTCCATAGATGAGCTTTTAAGGTTTTGTGCAATTTCAAGCATAGCTTGGTCTATTGGCATCTTTACCTAACGAAACGTTGTACGAAAGCTAAACTAGCAAGTTAGACTTCTAAGAACACTAAATAGAGTGCAACGGTCCACTTTGATGCTTTACGAATGCTCAATTCTGTCCATAGACGAGTTTTCAAGTTTTGTGCATTTTGAAACATAACTTGTTTTATTGGCATCTTTATTGAATGAAACGTTGTACAAAAGCTAAACTAGCAAGTTACACTTCTAACGAAACTAAATAGAATACAACGGACCACTTTGATGCTTTGGGAAAGCTCAATTCTGTCCATAGATGAGCTTTTAAGTTTTTGTGCAATTTCAAGCATGACTTGGCCTATTGGCATCTTTAGCTAACGAAACGTTGTACGAAAGCTAAACTAGCAAGTTAGACTTCTAAGAACACTAAATAGAGTGCAACGGTCAACTTTGATGTTTTACGAATGCTCAATTCTATCCATAGACGAGCTTTTCAAGTTTTGTGCATTTTCAAACATAACTTGTTTTATTGGCATCTTCATCGAACGAAACATTCTACAAAAGATAAACTAGCTAGTTACACTTTTAACGACAAAAAATAGGGTACAACAGTCCACTTTGATGCTTTAGGAATGCACAATTCTGTCCATAGACAAACTTTTCAAGTTTTGTGCAATTTGAAACATAACTTGGTCTACAGGTATCTTTCCCTAACGAAACGTTGTAAGAAAGCTGAACTAGCAAGTTAGGCCGCTAAGAACACTAAATAGAGTACAACGGTCCACTATGATGCTTTGGGAATGCTCAATTCTGTCCATTGATGAGCTTTTCAGGTTTTGTGTAATTTCGAGCATAACTTGGTCTATTGGCATCTTTACCTAACGAAACGTTGTACGAAAGCTAAACTAGCAAGTTAAACTGCTAAGAATACTAAATAGAGTACAACGGTCCACTTTGATGCTTTACGAATGCTCAACTCCGTCCATAGACGAGCTTTTCAAGTTTTGTGCATTTTCAAACATAACTTGTTTTATTGGCATCTTTATAGAACGAAACATTGTACAAAAGCTAAACTAGCAAGTTAGACTTTTAAGAACACCAAATAGAGTACAACGATCCACTTTGATGCTTTGGGAAAACTCAATTCTGTCCATAGATGAGCTTTTAAGGTTTTGTGCAATTTCAAGCATAACTTGGTCTATTGAATCTTTGCCTAAGGAAACGTTGTACGAAAGCTAAACTAGCAAGTTAAACTTCTAAGAACACTAAATAGAGTACAACGGTCCACTTTGATGCTTTAGGAATGCTCAATTCTGTCCATAGACAAACTTCTCAAGTTTTGTGCAATTTGAAATATAACTTGGTCTACTGGTATCTTTCCCTAACGAAACGTTGTACGAAAGCTAAACTAGCAAGTTAGACCTCTAAGAACACTAAATAGAGTACAACGGTCCACTTTGATGCTTTACGAATGCTCGATTCTGTCTATATACAAGCTTTTCATGTTTTGTGCATTTTCAAACATAACTTGTTTTATTGGCATCTTTATTGAATGAAACGTTGTACAAAAGCTAAACTAGAAAGTTACACTTCTAACGAAACTAAATAGAATACAACGGTCCACTTTGACGCTTTGGGAAAGCTCAATTATGTCCATAGATGTGCTTTTAAGGTTTTGTGCAATTTCAAGCATGACTTGGCCTATTGGCATCTTTAGCTAACGAAACGTTTTACGAAAGCTAAACTAGCATGTTAGACTTCTAAGAACACTAAATAGAGTGCAACAGTCCACTTTGATGCTTTACGGATGCTCAATTCTGTCCATAGACGAGCTTTTCAAGTTTTTTGCATTTTCAAACATAACTTGTTTTATTGGCATCTTTATTGAATGAAACGTTGTACAAAAGCTAAACCAGCAAGTTACACTTATAATGAAACTAAATAGAGTACAACGGTCCACTTTGATGCTTTAGGAATGCTCGCTTCTGTCCATAGACAAACTTTTCAAGTTTTGTGCAATTGGAAACGTAACTTGGTCTATTGGTATCTTCGACTAACTAAACGTTATACAAGAGCTAAACTCGCATGTTAGACTGCTAAGAACACTAAATAGAGTACAAAGGTCCTCTGTGATGCTTTGGGAATGCTTAATTTTGTCCAAATATGAGCTTTTAAGGTTTTGTGCAATTTCAAGCATAACTTGGTATATTGGCATCTTTCCCTAACGAAACGTTGTAAGAAAGCTGAACTAACAAGTTAGGCCGCTAAGAACACTAAATAGAGTACAACGGTCCACTATGATGCTTTGGGAATGCTCAATTCTGTCCATTGATGAGCTTTTCAGGTTTTGTGTAATTTCGAGCATAACTTGGTCTATTGAATCTTTACCTAAGGAAACATTGTACGAAAGCTAAACTAGCAAGTTAAACTTCTAAGAACACTAAATAGAGTACAACGGTCCACTTTGATGCTTTAGGAATGCTCAATTCTGTCCATAGACAAACTTCTCAAGTTTTGTGCAATTTGAAATATAACTTGGTCTACTGGTATCTTTCCCTAACGAAACGTTGTACGAAAGCTAAACTAGCAAGTTTGGCCGCTAAGAACACAAAATAAAGTACAACGGTTCACTTTGATGCTTTGGGAATGCTCAATTCTGTCCATAGATGAGCTTTTAAGGTTTTGTGCAATTTCAAGCATAAGTTAGTCTATTGGCATCTTCACCTAACAATACGTTGCACGAAAGCTAAACTAGCAAGTTAGACGTCTAAGAACACTAAATAGAGTACAACGATCCACTTTGATGCTTTAGGAATGCTCAATTTTGTCCATAGATGAGCTTTTGAGGTTTTGTGCAATTTCAAGCATAACTTGGTCTACTGTCATCGTTACCTAACGAAACATTGTACGAAAGCTAAACTAGCAAGTTAGACCTCTAAGAACACTAAATAGAGTACAACGGTCCACTTTGATGCTTTACGAATGCTCGATTCTGTCTATAGACAAGCTTTTCATGTTTTGTGCATTTTCAAACATAACTTGTTTTATTGGCATCTTTATAGAACGAAACGTTGTACCAAAGCTAAACTAGCAAGTTAGACTGCTAAGAACACTAAATAGAGTACAACGGTCCACTTTGATGCTTTAGGAAAGCTCAATTCTGTCCATAGACAAACTTTTCAAGTTTCGTGCGATTTGAAACATAACTTGGTCTACTGGTATCTTTCCCTAACGAAACGTTGTTCGAAAGCTAAAATAGCAAGTTAGGCTGCTAAGAACACTAAATAGAGTACAACGGTCCACTTTGATCCTTTGGGAATGCTCAACTCTGTCCATAGATGAGCTTTTAAGGTTTTGTGCAATTTCAAGCATAGCTTGGTCTATTGCATCTTTACCTAATGAAACGTTGTACGAAAGCTAAACTAGCAAGTTAGACTTCTAAGAACACTAAATAGAGTGCAACGGTCCACTTTGATGCTTTACGAATGCTCAATTCTGTCCATAGACGAGTTTTCAAGTTTTGTGCATTTTGAAACATAACTTGTTTTATTGGCATCTTTATTGAATGAAACGTTTTTCAAAAGCTAAACAAGCAAGTTACACTTCTAACGAAACTAAATAGAGTACAACGGTCCACTTTGATCCTTTAGGAATGCTCAATTATGTCCATAGACAAACTTTTCAAGTTTTGTACAATTTGAAACATAACTTGGTCTACTGGTATCTTTAACTAGCGAAACGTTATACGAAAGCTAAACTGGCATGTTAGACTGCTAAGAACACTAAATAGAGTACAACGGTCCACTTTGATGCTTTGGGAATGCTCAATTCTGTCCATAGATGAGCTTTTAAGGTTTTGTGCAATTTCAAGCATAACTTGGTCTATCGGCATCTTTCCCTAACGAAACGTTGTACGAAAGCTAAACTAGCAAGTTAGACCTCTAAGAACACTAAATAGAGTACAACGGTCCACTTTGATGCTTTACGAATGCTCAATTCTGTCCATAGACGAGCTTTTCAAGTTTTATGCATTTTCAAACATAACTGGTTTTCTTGGCATCTTTATTGAATGAAACGTTGTACAAAAGCTAAACTAGAAATTTACACTTCTAACGAAACTAAATAGAATACAACGGTCCACTTTGACGCTTTGGGAAAGCTCAATTATGTCCATAGATGTGCTTTTAAGGTTTTGTGCAATTTCAAGCATGACTTGGCCTATTGGCATCTTTAGCTAACGAAACGTTGTACGAAAGCTAAACTAGCAAGTTAGACTTCTAAGAACACTAAATAGAGTGCAACGGTCCACTTTGATGCTTTACGGATGCTCAATTCTGTCCATTGACGAGCTTTTCAAGTTTTTTGCATTTTCAAACATAACTTGTTTTATTGGCATCTTTATTGAATGAAACGTTGTACAAAAGCTAAACTAGCAAGTTACACTTATAATGAAACTAAATAGAGTACAACAGTCCACTTTGATGCTTTAGGAATGCTCGCTTCTGTCCATAGACAAACTTTTCAAGTTTTGTGCAATTTGAAACGTAACTTGGTCTATTGGTATCTTCGACTAACTAAACGTTATACAAGAGCTAAACTCGCATGTTAGACTGCTAAGAACACTAAATAGAGTACAAAGGTCCTTTGTGATGCTTTGGGAATGCTCAATTTTGTCCTAATATGAGCTTTTAAGGTTTTGTGCAATTTCAAGCATAACTTGGTCTATTGGCATCTTTCCCTAACGAAACGTTGTAAGAAAGCTGAACTAGCAAGTTAGGCCGCTAAGAACACTAAATAGAGTACAACGGTCCACTATGATGCTTTGGGAATGCTCAATTCTGTCCATTGATGAGCTTTTCAGGTTTTGTGTAATTTCGAGCATAACTTGGTCTATTGGCATCTTTACCTAACGAAACGTTGTACGAAAGCTAAACTAGCAAGTTAAACTGCTAAGAATACTAAATAGAGTACAACGGTCCACTTTGATGCTTTACGAATGCTCAACTCCGTCCATAGACGAGCTTTTCAAGTTTTGTGCATTTTCAAACATAATTTGTTTTATTGGCATCTTTATAGAACGAAACATTGTACAAAAGCTAAACTAGCAAGTTAGACTTTTAAGAACACCAAATAGAGTACAACGATCCACTTTGATGCTTTGGGAAAGCTCAATTCTGTCCATAGATGAGCTTTTAAGGTTTTGTGCAATTTCAAGCATAACTTGGTCTATTGAATCTTTGCCTAAGGAAACGTTGTACGAAAGCTAAACTAGCAAGTTAAACTTCTAAGAACACTAAATAGAGTACAACGGTCCACTTTGATGCTTTAGGAATGCTCAATTCTGTCCATAGACAAACTTCTCAAGTTTTGTGCAATTTGAAATATAACTTGGTCTACTGGTATCTTTCCCTAACGAAACGTTGTACGAAAGCTAAACTAGCAAGTTAGACCTCTAAGAACACTAAATAGAGTACAACGGTCCACTTTGATGCTTTACGAATGCTCGATTCTGTCTATATACAAGCTTTTCATGTTTTGTGCATTTTCAAACATAACTTGTTTTATTGGCATCTTTATAGATCGAAACGTTGTACCAAAGCTAAACTAGCAAGTTATACTGCTAAGAACACTAAATAGAGTACAACGGTCCACTTTGATGCTTTGGGAATGCTCAATTCTGTCCATAGATGAGCTTTTGAGGTTTTGTGCAATTTCAAGCATGACTTGGCCTATTGGCATCTTTGCCTAACGAAACTTTGTACGAAAGCTAAACTAGCAAGTTAGACCTCTAAGAACACTAAATAGAGTACAACGGTCCACCTTGATGCTTTATGAATGCTCAATTCTGTCTATAGACGAGTTTTCATGTTTTGTGCATTTTGAAACATAACTTGTTTTATTGGCATCTTTATCGAATGACACGTTGTACCAACGCTAAACTAGCGAGTTAGACTGATAAGAACACAGAATAGGGTACAACGGTCCACTTTGATGCTTTGGGAATGCTCAATTCTGTCCATAGATGAGCTTTTATGGTTTTGTGCAATTTCAAGCATGACATGGCCTATTGGCATCTTTAGGTAACGAAATGTTGTACGAAAGCTAAACTAGCAAGTTAGACTTCTAAGAACACTAAATAGAGTGCAACGGTCCACTATGATGCTTTACGAATGCTCAATTCTGTCCATAGACGAGCTTTTCAAGTCTTGTGCCTTTTCACACATAACTTGTTCTCTTGGCATCTTTATCGAACGAAACATTCTACAAAAGCTAAACTAGCAAGTTACACTTCTAACGACACTAAATAGAGTACAACGGTCCACTTTGATGCTTTAGGAATGCTCAATTCTGTCCATAGACAAACTTTTCAAGTTTCGTGCGATTTGAAACATAACTTGGTCTACTGGTATCTTTCCCTAACAAAACGTTGTTCGGAAGCTAAAATAGCAAGTTAGGCTGCTAAGAACACTAAATAGAGTACAACGGTCCACTTTGATGCTTTGGGAATGCTCAACTCTGTCAATAGATGAGCTTTTAAGGTTTTGTGCAATTTCAATCATAGCTTGGTCTATTGGCATCTTTACCTAACGAAACGTTGTACGAAAGCTAAACTAGCAAGTTAGACTTCTAAGAACACTAAATAGAGTGCAACGGTCCACTTTGATGCTTTACGAATGCTCAATTCTGTCCATAGACGAGTTTTCAAGTTTTGTGCATTTTGAAACATAACTTGTTTTATTGGCATCTTTATTGAATGAAACGTTGTACAAAAGCTAAACTAGCAAGTTACACTTCTAACGAAACTAAATAGAGTACAACGGTCCACTTTGATCCTTTAGGAATGCTCAATTCTGTCCATAGAAAAACTTTTCAAGTTTTGTGCAATTTGAAACATAACTTGGTCTACTGGTATCTTTAACTAGCGAAACGTTATACGAAAGCTAAACTGGCATGTTAGACTGCTAAGAACACTAAATAGAGTACAACGGTCCACTTTGATGCTTTGGGAATGCTCAATTCTGTCCATAGACGAGCTTTTCAAGTTTTATGCATTTTCAAACATAACTGTTTCAGCTTTCAAGCATGACTTGGACTATTGGCATCTTTAGCTAACGAAACGTTGTACAAAAGCTAAACTAGCAAGTTAGACTTATAAGAACACTAAATATAGTGCAACGGTGCACTTTGATGCTTTACGGATGCTCAATTTTGTCCATAGACGAGCTTTTCAAGTTTTTTGCATTTTCAAACATAACTTGTTTTATTGGCATCTTTATTGAATGAAACGTTGTACAAAAGCTAAACTAGCAAGTTACACTTATAATGAAACTAAATAGAGTACAACGGTCCACTTTGATGCTTTAGGAATGCTCGCTTCTGTCCATAGACAAACTTTTCAAGTTTTGTGCAATTTGAAACATAACTTGGTCTATTGGTATCTTTGACTAACTAAACGTTATACAAGAGCTAAACTCGCATGTTAGACTGCTAAGAACACTAAATAGAGTACAAAGTTCCTCTGTGATGCTTTGGGAATGCTCAATTTTGTCCAAATATGAGCTTTTAAGGTTTTGAGCAATTTCAAGCATAACTTGGTCTATTGGCATCTTTACCTAACGAAACGTTGTACGAAAGCTAAACTAGCATGTTAGACCTCTAAGAACACTAAATAGAGTACAACGGTCCACTTTGATGCTTTACGAATGCTCAATTCTGTCCATAGATGAGCTTTTCAAGTTTTGTACATTTTCAAACATAACTTGTTTTATTAACATCTTTATAGAATGAAACATTGTACAAATGCCAAACTAGCAAGTTAGACTGCTAAGAACACCAAATGGAGTACAACGATCCACTTTGCTGCTTTGGGAAAGCTCAATTCTGTCCATAGATGAACTTTTAAGGTTTTATGCAATTTCAAGCATAACTTGGTTTATTGGCATCTTTACCTAACGAAACATTGTACCAAAGCTAAACTAGCAAGTTAGAGCTCTAAGAACACTAAATAGAGTACAATGGTCCACTTTGATGCTTTACGAATGCTCGATTCTGTCTATATACAAGCTTTTCATGTTTTGTGCATTTTCAAACATAACTTGTTTTATTGGCATCTTTATAGATCGAAACGTTGTACCAAAGCTAAACTAGGAAGTTAGACTGCTAAGAACACTAAATAGAGTACAACGGTCCACTTTGATGCTTTGGGAATGCTCAATTCTGTCCATAGATGAGCTTTTGAGGTTTTGTGCAATTTCAAGCATGACTTGGCCTATTGGCATCTTTACCTAACGAAACATTATACGAAAGCTAAACTAGCAAGTTAGACTTCGAAGAACACTAAATAGAGTACAACGGTCCACTTTGATGCTTTAGGAATGCTCAATTCTGTCCATAGACAAACTTTTCAAGTTTTGCGCAATTTGAAACATAACTTGGTCTACTGGTATCTTTCCCTAACGAAACGTTGTACGAAAGCTAAGCTAGCATGTTAGACCTCTAAGAACACTAAATAGACTACAACGGTCCACTTTGATGCTTTACGAATGCACAATTCTGTCCATAGACGAGCTTTTCAAGTTTTGTACATTTTCAAACATAACTTGTTTTATTGGCATCTTTATCGAACGAAACGTTGTACCAAAGCTAAACTAGCAAGCTAGACTGCTAAGTACACTAAATAGAGTACAACGGTCCACTTTGATGCTTTGGGAATGCTCAATTCTGTCCATAGATGAGCTTTTAAGGTTTTGTGCAATTTCAAGCATGACTTGGCCTATTGGCATCTTTACCTAACGAAACATTGTACGAAAGCTAAACTAGCAAGTTAGACCTCTAAAAACACTAAATAGAGTACAACGGTCCACTTTGATGCTTTACGAATGCTCGATTCTGTCTATAGACGTGCTTTTCATGTTTTGTGTATTTTCAAACATAACTTGTTTTATTGGCATCTTTATCGAACGAAACGTTGTACCAAAGCTAAACTAGCAAGCTAGACTGCTAAGTACACTAAATAGAGTACAACGGTCCACTTTGATGCTTTGGGAATGCTCAATTCTATCCATAGATGAGCTTTTAAGGTTTTGTGCAATTTCAAGCATGACTTGGCCTATTGGCATCTTTACCTAACGAAACATTGTACGAAAGCTAAACTAGCAAGTTAGACCTCTAAAAACACTAAATAGAGTACAACGGTCCACTTTGATGCTTTACGAATGCTCAATTCTGTCTATAGAAGAGCCTTTCATGTTTTGTGCATTTTCAAACATAAGTTGTTTTTTTGGCATCTTTATAGAACGAAACATTGTACAAAAGCTAAACTAGCAAGTTAGACTGCTAAGAACATAGAATAGTGCACAACGGTCCACTTTGATGCTTTGGGAATGCTCAATTCTATCCATAGATGAGTTTTTATGGTTTTGTGCAATTTCAAGCATGACTTGGCCTATTGGCATCTTTAGCTAACCAAATGTTGTACGAAAGCTAAACTAGCAAGTTAGACTTCTAAGAACACTAAATAGAGTGCAACGGTCCACTATGATGCTTTACGAATGCTATATTCTGTCCATAGACGAGCTTTTCAAGTTTTGCGCAATTTGAAACATAACTTGGTCTACTGGTATCTTTCCCTAACGAAACGTTGTACGAAAGCTAAGCTAGCATGTTAGACCTCTAAGAACACTAAATAGACTACAACGGTCCACTTTGATGCTTTACGAATGCTCAATTCTGTCCATAGACGAGCTTTTCAAGTTTTGTACATTTTCAAACATAACTTGTTTTATTGGCATCTTTATCGAACGAAACGTTGTACCAAAGCTAAACTAGCAAGCTAGACTGCTAAGTACACTAAATAGAGTACAACGGTCCACTTTGATGCTTTGGGAATGCTCAATTCTGTCCATAGATGAGCTTTTAAGGTTTTGTGCAATTTCAAGCATGACTTGGCCTATTGGCATCTTTACCTAACGAAACATTGTACGAAAGCTAAACTAGCAAGTTAGACCTCTAAAAACACTAAATAGAGTACAACGGTCCACTTTGATGCTTTACGAATGCTCGATTCTGTCTATAGACGTGCTTTTCATGTTTTGTGTATTTTCAAACATAACTTGTTTTATTGGCATCTTTATCGAACGAAACGTTGTACCAAAGCTAAACTAGCAAGCTAGACTGCTAAGTACACTAAATAGAGTACAACGGTCCACTTTGATGCTTTGGGAATGCTCAATTCTGTCCATAGATGAGCTTTTAAGGTTTTGTGCAATTTCAAGCATGACTTGGCCTATTGGCATCTTTACCTAACGAAACATTGTACGAAAGCTAAACTAGCAAGTTAGACCTCTAAAAACATTAAATAGAGTACAACGGTCCACTTTGATGCTTTACGAATGCTCAATTCTGTCTATAGACAAGCCTTTCATGTTTTGTGCATTTTCAAACATAACTTGTTTTTTTGGCATCTTTATAGAACGAAACATTGTACAAAAGCTAAACTAGCAAGTTAGACTGCTAAGAACACAGAATAGTGCACAACGGTCCACTTTGATGCTTTGGGAATGCTCAATTCTATCCATAGATGAGTTTTTATGGTTTTGTGCAATTTCAAGCATGACTTGGCCTATTGGCATCTTTAGCTAACCAAATGTTGTACGAAAGCTAAACTAGCAAGTTAGACTTCTAAGAACACTAAATAGAGTGCAACGGTCCACTATGATGCTTTACGAATGCTATATTCTGTCCATAGACGAGCTTTTCAAGTTTTGTGCATTTTCAAACATAACTTGTTTTATTGGCATATTTATCGAGCGAAACATTCTACAAAAGCTAAACTAGCAAGTTACACTTCTAACGACACTAAATAGAGTACAACGGTCCACTTTGAAACATAACTTGGTCTATTGGTATCTTTAAGTAATGAAACGTTATACGAAAGCTAAACTCGCATGTTACACTGCTAAGAAAACTGAATAGATTAAAACGGTCCACTTTGATGCTTTGGGAATGCTCAATTCTGTGCATAGATGTGCTTTTCAGGTTTTGTGCAATTTCAAGCATAACTTGGTCTATTGGCATCTTTACCTAACGAAACGTTGTACGAAAGCTAAACTAGCAAGTTAGACTTCTAAGAACACTAAATAGAGTACAACGGTCCACTTTGATGTGTTACGAATGCTCAATTTTGTCCATAGACGAGCTTTTCAAGTTTTGTCCATTTTCAAACATAACTTGTTTTATTGGCATCTTTAGAGAACGAAACATTGTACAAAAGCTAAACAAGCAAGTTACACTGCTAAGAACACCAAATAGAGTACAACGATCCACTTTGATGCTTTGGGAAAGCTCAATTCTGTCCATAGATGAGCTTTTAAGGTTTTGTGCAATTTCAAGCATAACTTGGTCTATTGAATCTTTACCTAACGAAACGTTGTACGAAAGCGAAACGAGCAAGTTAGGCCGCTAAGAACACTAAATAGAGTACAACAGTTCACTTTGATGCTTTGGGAATGCTCAATTCTGTCCATAGATGAGCTTTTAAGGTTTTGTGCAATTTGAAGCATAACTTAGTCTATTGGCATCTTCACCTAACGATACGTTGCACGAAAGCTAAACTAGCAAGTTAGACGTCTAAGAACACTAAATAGAGTACAGCGATCCACTTTGATGCTTTAGGAATGATCAATTCTGTCCATAGACGAGCTTTTCAACTTTTGTGCATTTTCAAACATAACTTGTTTTATTGGAATCTTTATTGAACGAAACATTCTACAAATGCTGAACTAGCAAGTTAGGCCGCTAAGAACACTAAACAGAGTACAACGGTTCACTTTGATGCTTTGAGAATGCTCAATTCTGTCCATAGATGAGATTTTCAGGTTTTGTGCAATTTCAAGCATAACTTAGTCTATTGGCATCTTCACCTAACGATACGTTGCACGAAAGCTAAACTAGCAAGTTAGACGTCCAAGAACACTAAATAGAGTACAGCGATCCGCTTTGATGCTTTATGAATGCTCAATTTTGTCCATAGATGAGCTTTTGAGGTTTTGTGCAATTTCAAGCATAACTTGGTCTACTGGCATCTTTATCTAACGAAACATTGTACGAAAGCTAAACTAGCAAGTTAGACCTCTAAGAACACTAAATAGAGTAGAACGGTCCACTTTGATGATTTACGAATGCTCGATTCTGTCTATAGACGAGCTTTTCATGTTTTGTGCATTTTCAAACAAAACTTGTTTTATTGGCATCTTTATCGAACTAAACGTTGTACCAAAGCTAAACTATCAAGTTAGACTGCTAAGAACACTAAATAGAGTACAACGGTCCACTTTGATGCTTTGGGAATGCTCAATTCTGTCCATAGATGAGCTTTTAAGGTTTTGTGCAATTTCAAGCATGACTTGGCTTATTGGCATCTTTACCTAACGAAACATTGCACGAAAGCTAAACTAGCAAGTTAGACCTCTAAGAACACTAAATAGGGTACAACGGTCCACTTTGATGCTTTACGAATGCTCAATTCTATCCATAGAAGAGCTTTTCAAGTTTTGTCCATTTTCAAACATAACTTGTTTTATTGGCATCTTTAGAGAACGAAACATTGTACAAAAGCTATACTAGCAAGTTAGACTGCTAAGAACACCAAATAGAGTACAATGACCCACTTTGATGCTTTGGGAAAGCTCAATTCTGTCCATAGATGAGCTTTTAAGGTTTTGTGCAATTTCAAGCATAACTTGGTCTATTGAATCTTTACCTAACGAAACGTTGTACGAAAGCTAAACTAGCAAGTTAGACTTCTAAGAACACTAAACAGAGTACAACGGTCCACTTTAATGCTTTAGGAATGCTCAATTCTGTCCATAGATAAACTTTTCAAGTTTTGTGCAATTTGAAACATAACTTGGTCTACTGGTATCTTTCCCTAACGAAACGTTGTACGAAAGCTAAACTAGCAAGTTTGGCCGCTAAGAACACTAAATAGAGTACAAAGGTTCACTTTGATGCTTTGGGAATGCTCAATTCTGTCCATAGATGAGCTTTTAAGGTTTTGTGCAATTTCAAGCATGACTTGGCCAATTGGCATCTTTACCTAACGAAACATTGTACGAAAGCTAAACTAGCAAGTTAGACCTCTAAGAACACTAAATAGAGTACAACGGTCCACTTTGATGCTTTACGAATGCTCAATTCTGTCCATCGACGAGCTTTTCAAGTTTTGTCCATTTTCACACATAACTTGTTTTTTTGGCATCTTTAGAGAACGAAACATTGTACAAAAGCTAAACTAGCAAGTTAGACTGCTAAGAACACCAAATAGAGTACAATGATCCACTTTGATGCTTTGCGAAACCTCAATTCTATCCATAGATGAGCTTTTAAGGTTTTGTGCAATTTCAAGCATAACTTGGTCTATTGAATCTTTACCTAACGAAACGTTGTACGAAAGCTAAGCTAGCAAGTTAGACTTCTAAGAACAATAAATAGAGTACAACGGTCCACTTTGATGCTTTAGGAATGCTCAATTCTGTCCATAGACAAACTTTTCAAGTTTTGTGCAATTTGAAACATAACTTGGTCTACTGGTATCTTTCCCTAACGAAACGTTGTACGAAAGCTAAACTAGCAAGTTAGGCCGCTAAGAACACTAAATAGAGTACAACGGTTCACTTTGATGCTTTGGGAATGCCCAATTCTGTCCATAGATGAGCTTTTAAGGTTTTGTGCAATTTCAAGCATAACTTAGTCTATTGGAATCTTCACCTAACGATACGTTGCACGAAAGCTAAACCAGCTAGTTAGACGTGTAAGAACACTAAATAGAGTACAACAATCCACTTTGATGCTTTAGGAATGCTCAATTCTGTCCATAGACAAACTTTTCAAGTTTTGTGCAATTTGAAACATAACCTGGTGTACTGGTATTTTTCCCTAACGAAACGTTGTACGAAAGCTAAACTAGCAAGTTAGGCCGCTAAGAACACTAAATAGAGTACAACGGTTCACTTTGATGCTTTGGGAATGCTCAATTCTGTCCATAGATGAGCTTTTAAGGTTTTGTGCAATTTCAAGCATAACTTGGTCTACTGGCGTATTCACCTAACGATACGTTGCACGAAAGCTAAGCTAGCAAGTTAGACGTCTAAGAACACCAAATAGAGTACAACGATCCACTTTGATGCTTTAGGAATACTCAATTCTGTCCAGAGACAAACTTTTCAAGTTTTGTGCAATTTGAAACATAACTTGGTCTATTGGTATCTTTAAGTAACAAAACGTTATACAAAAGCTAAACTCGCATGTTAGACTGCTAAGAAAACTAAATAGAGTATAGCGGTCCACTTTGATGCTTTAGGAATGCTCAATTTTGTCCATAGATGAGCTTTTATGGTTTTGTGCAATTCCAAGCATGACTTGGCCTATTGGCATCTTTAGCTAACGAAACGTTGTACCAAAGCTAAACTAGCAAGTTAGACTGCTAAGAACACTAAATAGAGTACAACGGTCCACTTTGATGCTTTGGGAATGCTCAATTCTGTCCACAGATGAGCTATTAAGGTTTTGTGCAATTTCAAGCATGACTTCGCCTATTGGCATCTTTACATAACGAAACATTGTACGAAAGCTAAACTAGCAAGTTAGACCTCTAAGAACATTAAATAGAGTACAACGGTCCACTTTGATGCTTTACGAATGCTCAACTCTGTCCATAGACGAGCTTTTCAAGTTTTGTCCATTTTCAAACATAACTTGTTTTATTGACATCTTTAGAGAACGAAACATTGTACAAAAGCTAAACTAGCAAGTTAGACTGCTAAGAACACCAAATAGAGTACAACGACCCACTTTGATGCTTTGGGAAAGCTCAATTCTGTCCATAGATGAGCTTTTAAGGTTTTGTGCAATTTCAAGCATAACTTGGTCTATTGAATCTTTACCTAACGAAACGTTGTACGAAAGCGAAACGAGCAAGTTAGACTTCTAAGACACTAAATAGAGTACAACGGTCCACATTGATGCTTTAGGAATGCTCAATTCTGTCCATAGACAAACTTTTCAAGTTTTGTGCAATTTGGAACATAACTTGGTCTACTGGTATCTTTCCCTAACGAAACGTTGTACGAAAGCTAAACTAGCAAGTTAGGCCGCTAAGAACACTAAATAGAGTACAACGGTTCACTTTGATGCTTTGGGAATGCTCAATTCTGTCCATAGATGAGCTTTTATGGTTTTGGGCAATTTCAAGCATAACTTAGTCTATTGGCATCTTCACCTAATGATACGTTGCACGAAAGCTAAACTAGCAAGTTAGACGTCTAAGAACACTAAATAAAGTACAACGATCCACTTTGATGCTTTCGGAATGCTCAATTCTGTCCATAGATGAGCTTTTCGGGTTTTGTGTAATTTCAAGCATAACTTGGTCTACTGGCATCTTTACCTAACGAAACATTGTACGAAAGCTCAACTAGCAAGTTAGACCTCTAAGAACACTAAATAGAGTACAACGGTCCACTTTGATGCTTTACGAATGCTCGATTCTGTCTATAGAGGAGCTTTTCATGTTTTGTGCATTTTCAAACATAACTTGTTTTATTGGCATCTGTATCGAACGAAACATTGTACCAAAGCCGAACTAGCAAGTTAGACTGCTAAGAACACTAAATAGAGTACAACGGTCCACTTTGATGCTTTGGGAGTGGTCAATTCTGTCCATAGATGAGCTTTTAAGGTTTTGTGCAATTTCAAGCATGACTTGGCCTATTGGCATCTTTACCTAACGAAACATTTTACAAGAGCTAAACTAGCAAGTTAGACCTCTAAGAACACTAAATAGAGTACAACGGTCCACTTTGATGCTTTACGAATGCTCAATTCTGTCTATAAACGAGCTTTTCATGTTTTGTGCATTTTCAAACATAACTTGTTTTATTGGCATCTTTATCGAACGACACGTTGTACCAACACTAAACTAGCAAGTTAGACTGCTAAGAACATAGAATAGGGCACAACGGTCCACTTTGATGCTTTGGGAATGCTTAATTCTGTCCATAGATCAGCTTTTATGGTTTTGTGCATTTTCAAGCTTGACTTGGCCTATTGGCGTCTTTAGCTAACGAAACGTTGTACGAAAGCTAAACCAGAAAGTTAGACTTCTAAGAACACTAAATAGAGTGCAACGGTCAACTTTGATGCTTTACGAATGCTCAATTCTGTCCATAGACGAGCTTTTCAAGTTTTGTGGACTTTCAAAGATAACTTATTTTATTGGAATCTTTATCGAACGAAACATTCTACAAAAGCTAAACTATCAAGTTACACTTCTAACGACACTAAATAGAGTACAATGGTCCACTTTGATGCTTTAGGAATGCTCAATTCTGTCCATAGACAAACTTTTCAAGTTTTGTACAATTTGAAACATAACTTGGTCTACTGGTATCTTTCCCTAACGAAACGTTGTAAGAAAGCTAAACTAGCAAGTTAGTCCGCTAAGAACACTAAATAGAGTACAACGGTTCACGTTGATGCTTTGGGAATGCTCAATTCTGTCCATACAGGAGCTTTTAAGGTTTTGTGCAATTTCAAGCATAACTTGGTCTATTGGCATATTCACCTAACGATACGTTGCACGAAAGCTAAACTAGCAAGTTAGACGTCTAAGAACACTAAATAGAGTACAACGGTCCACTTTAATGCTTTAGGAATGCTCAATTCTGTCCATAGATAAACTTTTCAAGTTTTGTGCAATTTGAAACATAACTTGGTCTACTGGTATCTTTCCCTAACGAAACGTTGTACGAAAGCTAAACTAGCAAGTTTGGCCGCTAAGAACACTAAATAGAGTACAAAGGTTCACTTTGATGCTTTGAGAATGCTCAATTCTGTCCATAGATGAGCTTTTAAGGTTTTGTGCAATTTCAAGCATGACTTGGCCAATTGGCATCTTTACCTAACGAAACATTGTACGAAAGCTAAACTAGCAAGTTAGACCTCTAAGAACACTAAATAGAGTACAACGGTCCACTTTGATGCTTTACGAATGCTCAACTCTGTCCATAGACGAGCTTTTCAAGTTTTGTCCATTTTCACACATACCTTGTTTTATTGGCATCTTTAGAGAACGAAACATTGTACAAAAGCTAAACTAGCAAGTTAGACTGCTAAGAACACCAAATAGAGTACAATGATCCACTTTGATGCTTTGGGAAACCTCAATTCTATCCATAGATGAGCTTTTAAGGTTTTGTGCAATTTCAAGCATAACTTGGTCTATTGAATCTTTACCTAACGAAACGTTGTACGAAAGCTAAACTAGCAAGTTAGACTTCTAAGAACACTAAATAGAGTACAACGGTCCACTTTGATGCTTTAGGAATGCTCAATTCTGTCCATAGACAAACTTTTCAAGTTTTGTGCAATTTGAAACATAACTTGGTCTACTGGTATCTTTCCCTAACGAAACGTTGTACGAAAGCTAAACTAGCAAGTTAGGCCGCTAAGAACACTAAATAGAGTACAACGGTTCACTTTGATGCTTTTGGAATGCTCAATTCTGTCCATAGATGAGCTTTTAAGGTTTTGTGCAATTTCAAGCATAACTTAGTCTATTGGAATCTTCACCTAACGATACGTTGCACGAAAGCTAAACCAGCTAGTTAGACGTGTAAGAACACTAAATAGAGTACAACGATCCACTTTGATGCTTTAGGAATGCTCAATTCTGTCCAGAGACAAACTTTTCAAGTTTTGTGCAATTTGAAACATAACTTGGTCTATTGGTATCTTTAAGTAACAAAACGTTATACAAAAGCTAAACTTGCATGTTAGACTGCTAAGAAAACTAAATAGAGTACAGCGGTCCACTTTGATGCTTTAGGAATGCTCAATTTTGTCCATAGATGAGCTTTTATGGTTTTGTGCAATTCCAAGCATGACTTGGCCTATTGGCATCTTTAGCTAACGAAACGTTGTACCAAAGCTAAACTAGCAAGTTAGACTGCTAAGAACACTAAATAGAGTACAACGGTCCACTTTGATGCTTTGGGAATGCTCAATTCTGTCCACAGATGAGCTATTAAGGTTTTGTGCAATTTCAAGCATGACTTGGCCTATTGGCATCTTTACATAACGAAACATTGTACGAAAGCTAAACTAGCAAGTTAGACCTCTAAGAACATTAAATAGAGTACAACGGTCCACTTTGATGCTTTACGAATGCTCAACTCTGTCCATAGACGAGCTTTTCAAGTTTTGTCCATTTTCAAACATAACTTGTTTTATTGACATCTTTAGAGAACGAAACATTGTACAAAAGCTAAACTAGCAAGTTAGCCCGCTAAGAACACTAAATAGAGTACAACGGTTCACTTTGATGCTTTGGGAATGCTCAATTCTGTCCATAGATGAGCTTTTATGGTTTTGGGCAATTTCAAGCATAACTTAGTCTATTGGCATCTTCACCTAATGATACGTTGCACGAAAGCTAAACTAGCAAGTTAGACGTCTAAGAACACTAAATAAAGTACAACGATCCACTTTGATGCTTTAGGAATGCTCAATTCTGTCCATAGATGAGCTTTTCAGGTTTTGTGTAATTTCAAGCATAACTTGGTCTACTGGCATCTTTACCTAACGAAACATTGTACGAAAGCTCAACTAGCAAGTTAGACCTCTAAGAACACTAAATAGAGTACAACGGTCCACTTTGATGCTTTACGAATGCTCGATTCTGTCTATAGAGGAGCTTTTCATGTTTTGTGCATTTTCAAACATAACTTGTTTTATTGGCATCTGTATCGAACGAAACATTGTACAAAGCTAAACTAGCAAGTTAGACTGCTAAGAACACTAAATAGAGTACAACGGTCCACTTTGATGCTTTGGGAGTGGTCAATTCTGTCCATAGATGAGCTTTTAAGGTTTTGTGCAATTTCAAGCATGACTTGGCCTATTGGCATCTTTACCTAACGAAACATTTTACAAGAGCTAAACTAGCAAGTTAGACCTCTAAGAACACTAAATAGAGTACAACGGTCCACTTTGATGCTTTACGAATGCTCAACTCTGTCCATAGACGAGCTTTTCAAGTTTTGTCCATTTTCAAACATAACTTGTTTTATTGACATCTTTAGAGAACGAAACATTGTACAAAAGCTAAACTAGCAAGTTAGACTGCTAAGAACACCAAATAGAGTACAACGACTCACTTTGATGCTTTGGGAAAGCTCAATTCTGTCCATAGATGAGCTTTTAAGGTTTTGTGCAATTTCAAGCATAACTTGGTCTATTGAATCTTTACCTAACGAAACGTTGTACGAAAGCGAAACGAGCAAGTTAGACTTCTAAGAACACTAAATAGAGTACAACGGTCCACATTGATGCTTTAGGAATGCTCAATTCTGTCCATAGACAAACTTTTCAAGTTTTGTGCAATTTGGAACATAACTTGGTCTACTGGTATCTTTCCCTAACGAAACGTTGTACGAAAGCTAAACTAGCAAGTTAGGCCTCTAAGAACACTAAATAGAGTACAACGGTTCACTTTGATGCTTTGGGAATGCTCAATTCTATCCATAGATGAGCTTTTATGGTTTTGGGCAATTTCAAGCATAACTTAGTCTATTGGCATCTTCACCTAATGATACGTTGCACGAAAGCTAAACTAGCAAGTTAGACGTCTAAGAACACTAAATAAAGTACAACGATCCACTTTGATGCTTTAAAAATGCTCAATTCTGTCCATAGATGAGCTTTTCAGGTTTTGTGTAATTTCAAGCATAACTTGGTCTACTGGCATCTTTACCTAACGAAACATTGTACGAAAGCTCAACTAGCAAGTTAGACGTCTAAGAACACTAAATAGAGTAGAATGACCCACTTTGATGCTTTAGGAATGCTCAATATTGTCCATAGACGAGCTTTTCAAGTTTTGTGCATTTTCAAACATAACTTATTTTATTGGCATCTTCATAGAGCGAAACATTGTACAAAAGCTAAACTAGCATGTTAGACTGCTAAGAACACCAAATAGAGTACAACGATCCACTTTGATGCTTTGGGAAAGCTCAATTTTGTCCATAGATGAGCTTTTAAGGTTTTGTGCAATTACAAGCATAGCTTGGTCTATTGAATGTTTACCTAACGAAACGTTGTACAAAAGCCAAACTAGCAAGTTAGACTTCTAAGAACACTAAATAGAGTACAACGGTCCACTTTGATGCTTTAGGAATACTCAATTCTGTCCATAGACAAACTTTTCAAGTTTTGTGCAATTTGAAACATAACTTGGTCTACTGGTATCTTTCCCTAACGAAACGTTGTGGAAAAGCTAAACTAGCAAGTTAAGCAGTTAAGAACACTAAATAGAGTACAACAGTTCACTTTGATGCTTTGGGAATGCTCAATTCTGTCCATATATGAGCTTTTAAGGTTTTGTGCAATTTAAAACATAACTTAGTCTATTGGCATCTTCACCTAACGATACGTTGTACCAAAGCTAAACTAGCAAGTTAAACTGCTAAGAACACTAAATAAAGTACAACGGTCCACTTTGATGCTTTGGGAATGCTCCATTCTGTCCATAGATGAGCTTTTAAGGTTTTGTGCAATTTCAAGCATGACTTGGCCTATTGGCATGTTTACCTAACGAAACATTGTACGAAAGCTAAACTAGCAAGTTAGACCTCTAAGAACACTAAATAGAGTACAACGGTCCACTTTGATGCTTTATGAATGCTCAATTCTGTCTATAGACGAGCTTTTAAGGTTCTGTGCAATTTCAAGCATAACTTGGTCTCTTGGCATCTTTACCTAACGAAACGTTGTACGAAAGCTAAACAAGCAAGTTAGACTTCTAAGAACACTAAATAGAGTACAACGGTCCATTTTGATGCTTTAGGAATGCTCAATTCTGTCCATAGACAAACTCTTCAAGTTTTGTGCAATTTGAAACATAACTTGGTCTACAGGTATCTTTCCCTAACGAAACGTTGTGCCAAAGCTAAACTAGCAAGTTAGGCCGCTAAGAACACTAAATAGAGTACAACGGTTCACTTTGATGCTTTGGGAATGCTCAATTCTGTCCATAGATGAGCTTTTAAGGTTATGTGCAATTTCAAGCATAACTTAGTCTATTGGCATCTTCACCTAACGATACGTTGTACCAAAGCTAAACTAGCAAGTTAAACTGCTAAGAACACTAAATAGAGTACAACGGTCCACTTTGATGCTTTGGGAATGCTCCATTCTGTCCATAGATGAGCTTTTAAGGTTTTGTGCAATTTCAAGCATGACTTGGCCTATTGGCATGTTTACCTAACGAAACATTGTACGAAAGCTAAACTAGCAAGTTAGACCTCTAAGAACACTAAATAGAGTACAACGGTCCACTTTGATGCTTTATGAATGCTCAATTCTGTCTATAGACGAGCTTTTAAGGTTCTGTGCAATTTCAAGCATAACTTGGTCTCTTGGCATCTTTACCTAACGAAACGTTGTACGAAAGCTAAACAACCAAGTTAGACTTCTAAGAACAGTAAATAGAGTACAACGGTCCACTTTGATGCTTTAGGAATGCTCAATTCATTCCATAGACAAACTCTTCAAGTTTTGTGCAATTTGAAACATAACTTGTTCTACAGGTATCTTTCCCTAAGGAAACGTTGTGCCAAAGCTAAACTAGCAAGTTAGGCCGCTAAGAACACTAAATAGAGTACAACGGTTCATTTTGATGCTTTGGGAATGCTCAATTCTATCCATAGATGAGCTTTTAAGGTTATGTGCAATTTCAAGCATAACTTAGTCTATTGGCATCTTCACCTAACGATACGTTGTACCAGAGCTAAACTAGCAAGTTAAACTGCTAAGAACACTAAATAGAGTACAACGGTCCACTTTGATGCTTTGGGAATGCTCCATTCTGTCCATAGATGAGCTTTTAAGGTTTTGTGCAATTTCAAGCATGACTTGGCCTATTGGCATGTTTACCTAACGAAACATTGTACGAAAGCTAAACTAGCAAGTTAGACCTCTAAGAACACTAAATAGAGTACAACGGTCCACTTTGATGCTTTATGAATTTTCAATTCTGTCTATGGACGAGCTTTTCATGTTTTGTGCATTTTCAAACATAACTTGTTTTATTGGCATCTTTCTCGAGCGACACGTTGTACCAACGCTAAACTAGCAAGTTAGACTGCTAAGAACACAGAATAGGGTACAACGGTCCACTTTGATGCTTTGCGAATGCTCAATTCTGTCCATAGATGAGCTCTTATGGTTTAGTGCAATTTCAAGCATGACTTGGGCTATTGGCGTCTTTAGCTAACGAAACGTTGTATGAAAGCTAAACTAGCAAGTTAGACATCTAAGAAATTTAAATAGAGTGCAACGGTCCACTTTGATGCTTTACGAATGCTCAATTCTGTCCATACACGAGCTTTTCAAGTTTTGTGCATTTTCAAACATAACTTGTTTTATTGGCATCTTTATAGAACGAAACATTGTACAAAAGCTAAACTAGCAAGTTAGACTGCTAAGAACACCAAATAGAGTACAACGATCCACTTTGATGCTTTGGGAAAGCTCAATTCTGTCCATAGATGAACTTTTAAGGTTTTGTGCAATTTCAAGCATAACTTGGTCTATTGAATCTTTACCGAACAAAACGTTGTACGAAAGCTAAACAAGCAAGTTAGACTTCTAAGAACACTAAATAGAGTACAACAGTCCACTTTGATGCTTTAGGAATGCTCAATTCTGTCCCTCGACAAACTTTTCAAGTTTTGTGCAATTTGAAACATAACTTGGTCTACTGGTATCTTTCCCTAACGAAACGTTGTACGAAAGCTAAACTCGGATGTTAGACTGCCAAGAACACTAAATAGAGTACAACGGTCCACTTTGATGATTTGGGAATGCTCGATTCTGTCCATAGATGAGCTTTTAAGGTTTTGTGCAATTTTAAGCATAACTTGGTCTCTTGGCATTTTACCTAACAAAACGTTGTACGAAAGCTAAACAAGAAAGTTGGACTTCTAAGAACACTAAATAGAGTACAACGGTCCACTTTGATTCTTTAGGAATGCTCAATTCTGTCGATAGACAAACTTTTCAAGTTTTGTGCAATTTGAAACATAACTTGGTCTACAGGTATCTTTCCCTAACGAAACGTTGTGCGAAAGCTAAACTAGCAAGTTAGGCCGCTAAGAACACTAAATAGAGTACAACGGTTCACTTTGATGCTTTGGGAATGCTCAATTCTGTCCATAGATGAGCTTTATCGAACGAAACGTTGTATGAAAGCTAAACTAGCAAGTTAGACTTCTAAGAACACTAGATAGAGTTCAACGGTCCACTTTGATGCTTTAGGAATGCTCAATTCTGTCCATAGACAAACTTTTCAAGCTTTGTGCAATTTGAAACATAACTTGGTCTATTGGTATCTTTAACTAACGAAGCGTTATACGAAAGCTAAACTCGGATGTTAGACTGCTAAGAACACTAAATAGAGTACAACGGTCCACTTTGATGCTTTGGGAATGCTCAATTCTGTCCATAGATGAGCATTTAAGGTTTTCTGCAATTTCAAGCATAACTTGGTCTATTGGCATCTTTACCTAACGAAACATTGTAAGAAAGCTAAACTAGCAAGTTAGACTTCTAAGAACACCAAATAGAGTACAACGATCCACTTTCATGCTTTGGGAAAGCTCTATCCTGTACATAGATGAGCTTTTAAGGTTTTGTGCAATTTCAAGCATAACTTGGTCTATTGAATCTTTGCCGAACGAAACGTTGTACGAAAGCTAAACTAGCAAGTTAGGCTGCTAAGAACACTAAATAGAGTACAACGGTTCACTTTGATGCTTTGGGAATGCTCAATTCTGTCCATAGATGAGCTTTTAAGGTTATGTGCAATTTCAAGCATAACTTAGTCTATTGGCATCTTCACCTAACGATACGTTGTACCAAAGCTAAACTAGCAAGTTAAACTGCTAAGAACACTAAATAGAGTACAACGGTCCACTTTGATGCTTTGGGAATGCTCCATTCTGTCCATAGATGAGCTTTTAAGGTTTTGTGCAATTTCAAGCATGACTTGGCCTATTGGCATGTTTACCTAACGAAACATTGTACGAAATCTAAACCAGCAAGTTAGACCTCTAAGAACACTAAATAGACTACAACGGTCCACTTTGATGCTTTATGAATGCTCAATTCTGTCTATAGACGAGCTTTTCATGTTTTGTGCATTTTCAAACATAACTTGTTTTATTGGCATCTTTATCGAACGACACGTTGTACCAACGCTAAACTAGCAAGTTAGACTGCTAAGAACACAGAATAGGGTACAACGGTCCACTTTGATGCTTTGGGAATGCTCAATTCTGTCCATAGATGAGCTTTTATGGTTTAGTGCAATTTCAAGCATGACTTGGGCTATTGGCATCTTTGGCTAACGAAACATTGTACGAAAGCTAAACTAGCAAGTTAGACATCTAAGAAATTTAAATAGAGTGCAACGGTCCACTTTGATGCTTTACGAATGCTCAATTCTGTCCATAGACGAGCTTTTCAACTTTTGTGCAATTTCAAACATAACTTGTTTTATTGGCATCTTTATAGAACGAAACATTGTACAAAAGCTAAACTAGCAAGTTAGACTGCTAAGAACACCAAATAGAGTACAACGATCCACTTTGATGCTTTGGGAAAGCTCAATTCTGTCCATAGATGAACTTTTAAGGTTTTGTGCAATTTCAAGCATAACTTGGTCTATTGAATCTTTACCGAACGAAACGTTGTACGAAAGCTAAACAAGCAAGTTAGACTTCTAAGAACACTAAATAGAGTACAACAGTCCACTTTGATGCTTTAGGAATGCTCAATTCTGTCCCTCGACAAACTTTTCAAGTTTTGTGCAATTTGAAACATAACTTGGTCTACTGGTATCTTTCCCTACCGAAACGTTGTACGAAAGCTAAACTCGGATGTTAGACTGCCAAGAACACTAAATAGAGTACAACGGTCCACTTTGATGATTTGGGAATGCTCGATTCTGTCCATAGATGAGCTTTTAAGGTTTTGTGCAATTTCAAGCATAACTTGGTCTCTTGGCATCTTTACCTAACGAAACGTTGTACGAAAGCTAAACAAGCAAGTTAGACTTCTAAGAACACTAAATAGAGTACAACGGTCCACTTTGATGCTTTAGGAATGCTCAATTCTAACCATAGATAAACTTTTCAAGTTTTGTGCAATTTGAAACATAACTTGGTCTACGGGTATCTTTACCTAACGAAACATTGTACCAAAGCTAAACTAGCAAGATACACTTCTAACGACACTAAATAGAGTACGACGGTCCACTTTGACGCTTTAGGAATGGTCAATTCTGTCCATAGATGAGCTTTTAAGGTTTTGTGCAATTTCAAGCATAACTTGGTCTCTTGGCATCTTTACCTAACGAAACGTTGTACGAAAGCTAAACAAGAAAGTTGGACTTCTAAGAACACTAAATAGAGTACAACGGTCCACTTTGATTCTTTAGGAATGCTCAATTCTGTCCATAGACAAACTTTTCAAGTTTTGTGCAATTTGAAACATAACTTGGTCTACAGGTATCTTTCCCTAAGGAAACGTTGTGCGAAAGCTAAACTAGCAAGTTAGGCCGCTAAGAACACTAAATAGAGTACAACGGTTCACTTTGATGCTTTGGGAATGCTCAATTCTGTCCATAGATGAGCTTTATCGAACGAAACGTTGTATGAAAGCTAAACTAGCAAGTTAGACTTCTAAGAACACTAGATAGAGTTCAACGGTCCACTTTGATGCTTTAGGAATGCTCAATTCTGTCCATAGACAAACTTTTCAAGCTTTGTGCAATTTGAAACGTAACTTGGTCTATTGGTATCTTTAACTAACGAAGCGTTATACGAAAGCTAAACTCGGATGTTAGACTGCTAAGAACACTAAATAGAGTACAACGGTCCACTTTGATGCTTTGGGAATGCTCAATTCTGTCCATAGATGAGCATTTAAGGTTTTCTGCAATTTCAAGCATAACTTGGTCTATTGGCATCTTTACCTAACGAAACATTGTAAGAAAGCTAAACTAGCAAGTTAGACTTCTAAGAACACCAAATAGAGTACAACGATCCACTTTCATGCTTTGGGAAAGCTCTATTCTGTACATAGATGAGCTTTTAAGGTTTTGTGCAATTTCAAGCATAACTTGGTCTATTGAATCTTTACCGAACGAAACGTTGTACGAAAGCTAAACAAGCAAGTTAGACTTCTAAGAACACTAAATAGAGTACAACAATACACTTTCATGCTTTAGGAATGCTCAATTCTGTCCCTAGACAAACTTTTCAAGTTTTGTGCAATTTGAAACAAAACTTGGTGTACTGATATCTTTCCCTAACGAAACGTTGTACGAAGGCTAAACTCGGATGTTAGACTGCCAAGAACACTAAATAGAGTACAACGGTCCACTTTGATGATTTGGGAATGCTCGATTCTGTCCATAGATGAGCTTTTAAGGTTTTGTGCAATTTGAAGCATAACTTGGTCTCTTGGCATCTTTACCTAACGAAATGTTGTGCGAAAGCTAAACAAGCAAGTTAGACTTCTAAGAACACTAAATAGAGTACAACGGTCCACTTTGATGCTTTAGGAATTCTCAATTCTGTCCATAGATAAACTTTTCAAGTTTTGCGCAATTTGAAACATAACTTGGTCTACCGGTATCTTTACCTAACGAAACATTGTACCAAAGCTAAACTAGCAAGTTACACTTCCAACGACACTAAATAGAGTACGACGGTCCACTTTGACGCTTTAGGAATGGTCAATTCTGTACATAGATGAGCTTTTAAGGTTTTGTGCAATTTCAAGCATAACTTGGTCTCTTGGCATCTTTACCTAACGAAACGTTGTACGAAAGCTAAAAAAGAAAGTTGGACTTATAAGAACACTAAATAGAGTACAACGGTCCACTTTGATTCTTTAGGAATACTCAATTCTGTCCATAGACAAACTTTTCAAGTTTTGTGCAATTTGAAACATAACTTGGTCTACAGGTATCTTTCCCTAACGAAACGTTGTGCGAAAGCTAAACTAGCAAGTTAGGCCGCTAAGAACACTAAATAGAGTACAACGGTTCACTTTGATGCTTTGGGAATGCTCAATTCTGTCCATAGATGAGCTTTTAAGGTTATGTGCAATTTCAAGCATAACTTAGTCTATTGGCATCTTCACCTAACGATACGTTGTACCAAAGCGAAACTAGCAAGTTAAACTGCTAAGAACACTAAATAGAGTACAACGGTCCACTTTGATGCTTTGGGAATGCTCCATTCTGTCCATAGATGAGCTTTTAAGGTTTTGTGCAATTTCAAGCATGACTTGGCCTATTGGCATCTTTAGCTAACGAAACGTTGTACGAAAGCTAAACTAGAAAGTTAGACTTCTAAGAACACTAAATAGAGTGCAACTGTCCACTTTGGTGCTTTACGAATGCTCAATTCTGTCCATAGACGAGCTTTTCAAGTTTTGTGTATTTTCAAACATAACTTGTTTTATTGGCATCTTTATCGAACGAAACGTTGTATGAAAGCTAAACTAGCAAGTTAGACTTCTAAGAACACTAGATAGAGTTCAACGGTCCACTTTGATGCTTTAGGAATGCTCAATTCTGTCCATAGACAAACTTTTCAAGCTTTGTGCAATTTGGAACATAACTTGGTCTATTGGTATCTTTAACTAACGAAGCGTTATACGAAAGCTAAACTCGGATGTTAGACTGATAAGAACACTAAATAGAGTACAACGGTCCACTTTGATGCTTTGGGAATGCTCAATTCTGTCCATAGATGAGCTTTTAAGGTTTTGTGCAATTTCAAGCATAACTTGGTCTATTGGCATCTTTACCTAACGAAACATTGTAAGAAAGCTAAACTAGCAAGTTAGACTTCTAAGAACACCAAATAGAGTACAACGATCCACTTTCATGCTTTGGGAAAGCTCAATTCTGTACATAGATGAGCTTTTAAGGTTTTGTGCAATTTCAAGCATAACATGGTCCATTGAATCTTTACCTAACGAAACGTTGTACGAAAGCTAAACTAGCAAGTTAGACTTCTAAGAACACTAAATAGAGTACAACGGTCCACTTGATGCTTTACGAATGCTCAATTCTGTCTATGGACGAGCATTTCACGTTTTGTGCATTTTCAAACATAACTTGTTTTATTGGCATCTTCATAGAACAAAACATTGTACAAAAGCTAAACTAGCAAGTTAGACTTCTAAGAACACCAAATAGAGTTAGAGTACAACGATCCACTTTCATGCTTTGGGAAAGCTCAATTCTGTCCATAGATGAGCTTTTAAGGTTTTGGGCAATTTCAAGCATAACTTGGTCTATTGGCATCTTTACCGAACGAAACATTGTAAGAAAGCTAAACTAGCAAGTTAGACTTCTAAGAACACCAAATAGAGTACAACGATCCACTTTCATGCTTTGGGAAAGCTCAATTCTGTACATAGATGAGCTTTTAAGGTTTTGTGCAATTTCAAGCATAGCATGGTCCATTGAATCTTTACCTAACGAAACGTTGTACGAAAGCTAAACTAGCAAGTTAGACTTCTAAGAACACTAAATAGAGTACAACGGTCCACTTTGATGCTTTACAAATTCTCAATTCTGTCTATGGACGAGCATTTCAAGTTTTGTGCATTTTCAAACATAACTTGTTTTATTGGCATCTTTATAGAATGAAACATTGTACAAAAGCTAAACTAGCAAGTTAGACTTCTAAGAACACCAAATAGAGTACAACGATCCACTTTCATGCTTTGGGAAAGCTCAATTCTGTCCATAGATGAGCTTTTAAGGTTTTGGGCAATTTCAAGCATAACTTGGTCTATTGAATCTTTACCTAATGAAACATTGTACGAAAGCTAAACTAGCAAGTTAGACTTCTAAGAACACTAAATAGAGTACAACGGTCCACTTTGATACTTTAGGAATGCTCAATTTTGTCCATAGACAAACTTTTCAAGTTTTGTGCAATTTGAAACAAAACTTGGTCTACTGGTATCTTTCCCTGACGAAACGTTGGACGAAAGCTAAACTAGCAATTTGGGCAGCTAAGAACACTAAATAGAGTACAACGGTTCACTTTGATGCTTTGGGAATGCTCAATTCTGTCCATAGATGAGCTTTTAAGGTTTTGTGCAAGTTCAAGCATAACTTGGTTTATTGGCATCTTCACCTAACGATACGTTGTACGAAAGCTAAACTAGCAAGTTAGACGTCCAAGAACACTAAATAGAGTACAACGATCCACTTTAATGCTTTACGAATGCTCAAGTCTGTCCATAGACAAACTTTTCAAGTTTTGTGCAATTTGAAACATAACTTGGTCTACTGGTATCTTTACCTAACGAAACGTTGTACGAAAGCTAAACTAGCAAGTTAGACTTCTAAGAACACTAAATAGAGTGCAACGGTCCACTTTGATGCTTTACGAATGCTCAATTCTGTCCATAGACGAGCTTCTCAAGTTTTGTGCATTTTCAAACATAACTTGTTTTATTGGCATCCTTATCGAACGAAACATTGTACAAAAGCTAAACTAGCAAGTTACACTTCTTACGACACTAAATAGAGCACAACGGTCCACTTTGATGCTTTAGGAATTCTCAATTCCGTCCACATACAAACTTTTCAAGCTTTGTGCAATTTGAAACATAACTTGGTATATTGGTATATTTAACTAACGAAGCGTTATACGAAAGCTAAACTCGGATGTTAGACTACTAAGAACACTAAATAGAGTACAACGGTCCACTTTGATGCTTTGGGAATGCTCCATTCTGTCCATAGATGAGCTTTTAAGGTTTTGTGCAATTTCAGGCATGACTTGGCCGACTGGCATGTTTACCAAACGAAACATTGTACGAAAGCTAAACTATCAAGTTAGACCTCTAAGAACACTAAATAGAGTACAACGGTCCACTTTGATGCTTTATGAATGCTCAATTCTGTCTATAGACGAGCTTTTCATGTTTTGTGCATTTTAAAACATAACTTGTTTTATTGGCATCTTTATCGAACGACACGTTGTACCAACGCTAAACTAGCAAGTTAGACTGCTAAGAACACACAATAGGGTACAACGGTCCACTTTGATGCTTTGGGAATGCTCAGTTCTGTCCATAGATGAGCTTTTACGGTTTTGTGCAATTTCAAGCATGACTTGGCCTATTGGCGTCTTTAGCTAACGAAACGTTGTACGAAAGCTAAACTAGCAAATTAGACTTCTAACAACACTAAGTAGAGTGCAACGGCCAACTTTGATGCTTTACGAATGCTCAATTCTGTCCATAGACGAGTTTTTCAAGTTTTGTGCATTTTCAAACATAACTTGTTTTATTGGCATCCTTATCGAACGAAACATTCTACAAAAGCTAAACTAGCAAGTTACACTTCTAACGACACTAAATAGAGTACAACAGTCCACTTTGATGCTTTAGGAATGCCCAATTCTGTCCATAGACAAACTTTTCAAGTTTTGTGCAAATTGAAACATAACTTGGTCTACTGGTATCTTTCCCTAACGAAACGTTGTACGAAAGCTAAACTAGCAAGTTAGGCCGCTAAGAACACTAAATAGAGTACAACGGTTCACTTTGATGCATTGGGAATGCTCAATTCTGTCCATAGATGAGCTTTAAAGGTTTTGTGCAATTTCAAGCATAACTTTGTCTATTGGCATATTCACCTAACGATACGTTGCACGAAAGCGAAACTAGCAAGTTAGACGTCTAAGAACACTAAATAGAGTACAACGATCCACTTTGATGCTTTACAAATGCTCAATTCTGTCTATGGACGAGCATTTCAAGTTTTGTGCATTTTCAAACATAACTTGTTTTATTGGCATCTTTATAGAACGAAACATTGTACAAAAGCTAAACTAGCAAGTTAGACTTCTAAGAACACCAAATAGAGTACAACGATCCACTTTCATGCTTTGGGAAAGCTCAATTCTGTCCATAGATGAGCTTTTAAGGTTTTGGGCAATTTCAAGCATAACTTGGTCTATTGAATCTTTACCTAATGAAACATTGTACGAAAGCTAAACTAGCAAGTTAGACTTCTAAGAACACTAAATAGAGTACAACGGTCCACTTTGATACTTTAGGAATGCTCAATTTTGTCCATAGACAAACTTTTCAAGTTTTGTGCAATTTGAAACAAAACTTGGTCTACTGGTATCTTTCCCTGACGAAACGTTGGACGAAAGCTAAACTAGCAATTTGGGCAGCTAAGAACACTAAATAGAGTACAACGGTTCACTTTGATGCTTTGGGAATGCTCAATTCTGTCCATAGATGAGCTTTTAAGGTTTTGTGCAAGTTCAAGCATAACTTGGTTTATTGGCATCTTCACCTAACGATACGTTGTACGAAAGCTAAACTAGAAAGTTAGACTTCTAAGAACACTAAATAGAGTGCAACTGTCCACTTTGGTGCTTTACGAATGCTCAATTCTGTCCATAGACGAGCTTTTCAAGTTTTGTGTATTTTCAAACATAACTTGTTTTATTGGCATCTTTATCGAACGAAACGTTGTATGAAAGCTAAACTAGCAAGTTAGACTTCTAAGAACACTAAATAGAGTGCAACGGTCCACTTTGATGCTTTACGAATGCTCAATTCTGTCCATAGACGAGCTTCTCAAGTTTTGTGCATTTTCAAACATAACTTGTTTTATTGGCATCTTTATAGAATGAAACATTGTACAAAAGCTAAACTAGCAAGTTAGACTTCTAAGAACACCAAATAGAGTACAACGATCCACTTTCATGCTTTGGGAAAGCTCAATTCTGTCCATAGATGAGCTTTTAAGGTTTTGGGCAATTTCAAGCATAACTTGGTCTATTGAATCTTTACCTAATGAAACATTGTACGAAAGCTAAACTAGCAAGTTAGACTTCTAAGAACACTAAATAGAGTACAACGGTCCACTTTGATACTTTAGGAATGCTCAATTTTGTCCATAGACAAACTTTTCAAGTTTTGTGCAATTTGAAACAAAACTTGGTCTACTGGTATCTTTCCCTGACGAAACGTTGGACGAAAGCTAAACTAGCAATTTGGGCAGCTAAGAACACTAAATAGAGTACAACGGTTCACTTTGATGCTTTGGGAATGCTCAATTCTGTCCATAGATGAGCTTTTAAGGTTTTGTGCAAGTTCAAGCATAACTTGGTTTATTGGCATCTTCACCTAACGATACGTTGTACGAAAGCTAAACTAGCAAGTTAGACGTCCAAGAACACTAAATAGAGTACAACGATCCACTTTAATGCTTTACGAATGCTCAAGTCTGTCCATAGACAAACTTTTCAAGTTTTGTGCAATTTGAAACATAACTTGGTCTACTGGTATCTTTACCTAACGAAACGTTGTACGAAAGCTAAACTAGCAAGTTAGACTTCTAAGAACACTAAATAGAGTGCAACGGTCCACTTTGATGCTTTACGAATGCTCAATTCTGTCCATAGACGAGCTTCTCAAGTTTTGTGCATTTTCAAACATAACTTGTTTTATTGGCATCCTTATCGAACGAAACATTGTACAAAAGCTAAACTAGCAAGTTACACTTCTTACGACACTAAATAGAGCACAACGGTCCACTTTGATGCTTTAGGAATTCTCAATTCCGTCCACATACAAACTTTTCAAGCTTTGTGCAATTTGAAACATAACTTGGTATATTGGTATATTTAACTAACGAAGCGTTATACGAAAGCTAAACTCGGATGTTAGACTACTAAGAACACTAAATAGAGTACAACGGTCCACTTTGATGCTTTGGGAATGCTCCATTCTGTCTATAGATGAGCTTTTAAGGTTTTGTGCAATTTCAGGCATGACTTGGCCGACTGGCATGTTTACCAAACGAAACATTGTACGAAAGCTAAACTAGCAAGTTAGACCTCTAAGAACACTAAATAGAGTACAACGGTCCACTTTGATGCTTTATGAATGCTCAATTCTGTCTATAGACGAGCTTTTCATGTTTTGTGCATTTTAAAACATAACTTGTTTTATTGGCATCTTTATCGAATGACACGTTGTACCAACGCTAAACTAGCAAGTTAGACTGCTAAGAACACACAATAGGGTACAACGGTCCACTTTGATGCTTTGGGAATGCTCAGTTCTGTCCATAGATGAGCTTTTACGGTTTTGTGCAATTTCAAGCATGACTTGGCCTATTGGCGTCTTTAGCTAACGAAACGTTGTACGAAAGCTAAACTAGCAAATTAGACTTCTAACAACACTAAGTAGAGTGCAACGGCCAACTTTGATGCTTTACGAATGCTCAATTCTGTCCATAGACGAGTTTTTCAAGTTTTGTGCATTTTCAAACATAACTTGTTTTATTGGCATCCTTATCGAACGAAACATTCTACAAAAGCTAAACTAGCAAGTTACACTTCTAACGACACTAAATAGAGTACAACAGTCCACTTTGATGCTTTAGGAATGCCCAATTCTGTCCATAGACAAACTTTTCAAGTTTTGTGCAAATTGAAACATAACTTGGTCTACTGGTATCTTTCCCTAACGAAACGTTGTACAAAAGCTAAACTAGCAAGTTAGGCCGCTAAGAACACTAAATAGAGTACAACGGTTCACTTTGATGCATTGGGAATGCTCAATTCTGTCCATAGATGAGCTTTAAAGGTTTTGTGCAATTTCAAGCATAACTTTGTCTATTGGCATATTCACCTAACGATACGTTGCACGAAAGCGAAACTAGCAAGTTAGACGTCTAAGAACACTAAATAGAGTACAACGATCCACTTTGATGCTTTACAAATGCTCAATTCTGTCTATGGACGAGCATTTCAAGTTTTGTGCATTTTCAAACATAACTTGTTTTATTGGCATCTTTATAGAACGAAACATTGTACAAAAGCTAAACTAGCAAGTTAGACTTCTAAGAACACCAAATAGAGTACAACGATCCACTTTCATGCTTTGGGAAAGCTCAATTCTGTCCATAGATGAGCTTTTAAGTTTTGGGCAATTTCAAGCATAACTTGGTCTATTGAATCTTTACCTAATGAAACATTGTACGAAAGCTAAACTAGCAAGTTAGACTTCTAAGAACACTAAATAGAGTACAACGGTCCACTTTGATACTTTAGGAATGCTCAATTTTGTCCATAGACAAACTTTTCAAGTTTTGTGCAATTTGAAACAAAACTTGGTCTACTGGTATCTTTCCCTGACGAAACGTTGGACGAAAGCTAAACTAGCAATTTGGGCAGCTAAGAACACTAAATAGAGTACAACGGTTCACTTTGATGCTTTGGGAATGCTCAATTCTGTCCATAGATGAGCTTTTAAGGTTTTGTGCAAGTTCAAGCATAACTTGGTTTATTGGCATCTTCACCTAACGATACGTTGTACGAAAGCTAAACTAGAAAGTTAGACTTCTAAGAACACTAAATAGAGTGCAACTGTCCACTTTGGTGCTTTACGAATGCTCAATTCTGTCCATAGACGAGCTTTTCAAGTTTTGTGTATTTTCAAACATAACTTGTTTTATTGGCATCTTTATCGAACGAAACGTTGTATGAAAGCTAAACTAGCAAGTTAGACTTCTAAGAACACTAAATAGAGTGCAACGGTCCACTTTGATGCTTTACGAATGCTCAATTCTGTCCATAGACGAGCTTCTCAAGTTTTGTGCATTTTCAAACATAACTTGTTTTATTGGCATCCTTATCGAACGAAACATTGTACAAAAGCTAAACTAGCAAGTTACACTTCTTACGACACTAAATAGAGCACAACGGTCCACTTTGATGCTTTAGGAATGCTCAATTCCGTCCACAGACAAACTTTTCAAGCTTTGTGCAATTTGAAACATAACTTGGTCTATTGGTATATTTAACTAACGAAGCGTTATACGAAAGCTAAACTCGGATGTTAGACTACTAAGAACACTAAATAGAGTACAACGGTCCACTTTGATGCTTTGGGAATGCTCCATTCTGTCTATAGACGAGCTTTTCATGTTTTGTGCATTTTAAAACATAACTTGTTTTATTGGCATCTTTATCGAACGACACGTTGTACCAACGCTAAACTAGCAAGTTAGACTGCTAAGAACACACAATAGGGTACAACGGTCCACTTTGATGCTTTGGGAATGCTCAGTTCTGTCCATAGATGAGCTTTTATGGTTTTGTGCAATTTCAAGCATGACTTGGCCTATTGGCGTCTTTAGCTAACGAAACGTTGTACGAAAGCTAAACTAGCAAGTTAGACTTCTAAGAACACTAAGTAGAGTGCAACGGCCAACTTTGATGCTTTACGAATGCTCAATTCTGTCCATAGAAGAGCTTTTCAAGTTTTGTGCATTTTCAAACATAACTTGTTTTATTGGCATCCTTATCGAACGAAACATTCCACAAAAGCTAAACTAGCAAGTTACACTTCTAACGACACTAAATAGAGTACAACAGTGCACTTTGATGCTTTAGGAATGCCCAATTCTGTCCATAGAGAAACTTTTCAAGTTTTGTGCAATTTGAAACATAACTTGGTCTACTGGTATCTTTCCCTAACGAAACGTTGTACGAAAGCTAAACTAGCAAGTTAGGCCGCTAAGAACACTAAATAGAGTACAACGGTTCACTTTGATGCATTGGGAATGCTCAATTCTGTCCATAGATGAGCTTTAAAGGTTTTGTGCAATTTCAAGCATAACTTTGTCTATTGGCATATTCACCTAACGATACGTTGCACGAAAGCGAAACTAGCAAGTTAGACATCTAAGAACACTAAATAGAGTACAACGATCCACTTTGATGCTTTAGTAATGCTCAATTATGTCCCTAGACAAACTTTTCAAGTTTTGTGCAATTTGAAACATAACTTGGTCTACCGGTATCTTTACCTAACGAAACGTTGTACGAAAGCTAAACTAGCAAGCTAAACTTCCAACGACACTAAATAGAGTACAACGATCCACTTTGACACTTTAGGAATTCTGAATTTTGTCCATAGATGAGCTTTTAAGGTTTTGTGCAATTTCAAGCATAACTTGGTCTCTTGGCATCTTTACCTAACGAAACGTTGTACGAAAGCTAAACTAGCAAGTTAGACTTCTAAGAACACTAAATAGAGTACAACGGTCCACTTTGATGCTTTACGAATGCTCAATTCTGTCCATAGACGGGCTTTTCAACTTTTGTGCATTTTCAAACATAACTTGTTTTATTGGCATCGTTATAGAACGAAACATTGTACAAAAGCTAAACTAGCAAGTTAGACTGCTAAGAACACCAAATAGAGTACAACGATCCACTTTGATGCTTTGGGAAAGCTCAATTCTGTCCATAGATGAGCTTTTAAGGTTTTGTGCAATTTCAAGCATAACTTGGTCTATTGAATCTTTACCGAACGAAACGTTGTATGAAAGCTAAACAAGCAAGATAGACTTCTGAGAACACTAAATAGAGTACAACAGTCCACTTTGATGCTTTAGGAATGCTCAATTCTGTCCCTAGACAAACTTTTCAAGTTTTGTGCAATTTGAAACATAACTTGGTCTACTGGTATCTTTCCCTAACGAAACGTTGTACGAAGGCTAAACTCGGATGTTAGACTGCTAAGAACACTAAATAGAGTACAACGGTCCACTTTGATGATTTGGGAATGCTCGATTCTGTCCATAGATGAGCTTTTAAGGTTTTGTGCAATTCCAAGCATAACTTGGTTTATTGGCATCTTCACCTAACGATACGTTGTACGAAAGCTAAACTAGAAAGTTAGACTTCTAAGAACACTAAATAGAGTGCAACTGTCCACTTTGGTGCTTTAGGAATGCTCAATTTTGTCCATAGACAAACTTTTCAAGTTTTGTGCAATTTGAAACAAAACTTGGTCTACTGGTATCTTTCCCTGACGAAACGTTGGACGAAAGCTAAACTAGCAATTTGGGCAGCTAAGAACACTAAATAGAGTACAACGGTTCACTTTGATGCTTTGGGAATGCTCAATTCTGTCCATAGATGAGCTTTTAAGGTTTTGTGCAAGTTCAAGCATAACTTGGTTTATTGGCATCTTCACCTAACGATACGTTGTACGAAAGCTAAACTAGAAAGTTAGACTTCTAAGAACACTAAATAGAGTGCAACTGTCCACTTTGGTGCTTTACGAATGCTCAATTCTGTCCATAGACGAGCTTTTCAAGTTTTGTGTATTTTCAAACATAACTTGTTTTATTGGCATCTTTATCGAACGAAACGTTGTATGAAAGCTAAACTAGCAAGTTAGACTTCTAAGAACACTAAATAGAGTGCAACGGTCCACTTTGATGCTTTACGAATGCTCAATTCTGTCCATAGACGAGCTTCTCAAGTTTTGTGCATTTTCAAACATAACTTGTTTTATTGGCATCCTTATCGAACGAAACATTGTACAAAAGCTAAACTAGCAAGTTACACTTCTTACGACACTAAATAGAGCACAACGGTCCACTTTGATGCTTTAGGAATGCTCAATTCCGTCCACAGACAAACTTTTCAAGCTTTGTGCAATTTGAAACATAACTTGGTCTATTGGTATATTTAACTAACGAAGCGTTATACGAAAGCTAAACTCGGATGTTAGACTACTAAGAACACTAAATAGAGTACAACGGTCCACTTTGATGCTTTGGGAATGCTCCATTCTGTCTATAGACGAGCTTTTCATGTTTTGTGCATTTTAAAACATAACTTGTTTTATTGGCATCTTTATCGAACGACACGTTGTACCAACGCTAAACTAGCAAGTTAGACTGCTAAGAACACACAATAGGGTACAACGGTCCACTTTGATGCTTTGGGAATGCTCAGTTCTGTCCATAGATGAGCTTTTATGGTTTTGTGCAATTTCAAGCATGACTTGGCCTATTGGCGTCTTTAGCTAACGAAACGTTGTACGAAAGCTAAACTAGCAAGTTAGACTTCTAAGAACACTAAGTAGAGTGCAACGGCCAACTTTGATGCTTTACGAATGCTCAATTCTGTCCATAGAAGAGCTTTTCAAGTTTTGTGCATTTTCAAACATAACTTGTTTTATTGGCATCCTTATCGAACGAAACATTCCACAAAAGCTAAACTAGCAAGTTACACTTCTAACGACACTAAATAGAGTACAACAGTGCACTTTGATGCTTTAGGAATGCCCAATTCTGTCCATAGAGAAACTTTTCAAGTTTTGTGCAATTTGAAACATAACTTGGTCTACTGGTATCTTTCCCTAACGAAACGTTGTACGAAAGCTAAACTAGCAAGTTAGGCCGCTAAGAACACTAAATAGAGTACAACGGTTCACTTTGATGCATTGGGAATGCTCAATTCTGTCCATAGATGAGCTTTAAAGGTTTTGTGCAATTTCAAGCATAACTTTGTCTATTGGCATATTCACCTAACGATACGTTGCACGAAAGCGAAACTAGCAAGTTAGACATCTAAGAACACTAAATAGAGTACAACGATCCACTTTGATGCTTTAGTAATGCTCAATTATGTCCCTAGACAAACTTTTCAAGTTTTGTGCAATTTGAAACATAACTTGGTCTACCGGTATCTTTACCTAACGAAACGTTGTACGAAAGCTAAACTAGCAAGCTAAACTTCCAACGACACTAAATAGAGTACAACGATCCACTTTGACACTTTAGGAATTCTGAATTTTGTCCATAGATGAGCTTTTAAGGTTTTGTGCAATTTCAAGCATAACTTGGTCTCTTGGCATCTTTACCTAACGAAACGTTGTACGAAAGCTAAACTAGCAAGTTAGACTTCTAAGAACACTAAATAGAGTACAACGGTCCACTTTGATGCTTTACGAATGCTCAATTCTGTCCATAGACGGGCTTTTCAACTTTTGTGCATTTTCAAACATAACTTGTTTTATTGGCATCGTTATAGAACGAAACATTGTACAAAAGCTAAACTAGCAAGTTAGACTGCTAAGAACACCAAATAGAGTACAACGATCCACTTTGATGCTTTGGGAAAGCTCAATTCTGTCCATAGATGAGCTTTTAAGGTTTTGTGCAATTTCAAGCATAACTTGGTCTATTGAATCTTTACCGAACGAAACGTTGTATGAAAGCTAAACAAGCAAGATAGACTTCTGAGAACACTAAATAGAGTACAACAGTCCACTTTGATGCTTTAGGAATGCTCAATTCTGTCCCTAGACAAACTTTTCAAGTTTTGTGCAATTTGAAACATAACTTGGTCTACTGGTATCTTTCCCTAACGAAACGTTGTACGAAGGCTAAACTCGGATGTTAGACTGCTAAGAACACTAAATAGAGTACAACGGTCCACTTTGATGATTTGGGAATGCTCGATTCTGTCCATAGATGAGCTTTTAAGGTTTTGTGCAATTCCAAGCATAACTTGGTCTCTTGGTATCTTTACCTAACGAAACGTTGTACGAAAGCTAAACAAGCAAGTTAGACTTCTAAGAACACTAAATAGAGTACAACGGTCCACTTTGATGCTTTAGGAATGCTCAATTCTGTCCATAGACAAACTTTTCAAGTTTTGTTCAATTTGAAACATAACTTGGTCTACCGGTATCTTTACCTAACGAAACGTTGTACGAAAGCTAAACTAGCAAGTTACACTTCTAACGACACTAAATAGAGTACGACAGTCCACTTTGACGCTTTAGGAATGGTCAATTCTGTCCATAGATGAGCTTTTAAGGTTTTGTGCAATTTCAAGCATAACTTGGTCTCTTGGCATCTTTACCTAACGAAACGTTGTACGAAAGCTAAACAAGCAAGTTAGACTTCTAAGAACACTAAACAGAGTACAACGGTCCACTTTGAAGCTTTAGGAACACTCAATTCTGTCCATAGACAAACTTTTCAAGTTTTGTGCAATTTGAAACATAACTTGGTCTACGGGTATCTTTCCCTAACAAAACGTTGTGCGAAAGATAAACTAGCAAGTTAGGCCGCTAAGAACACTAAATAGAGTACAACGGTTCACTTTGATGCTTTGGGAATGCTCAATTCTGTCCATAGATGAGCTTTTAAGGTTATGTGCAATTTCAAGCATAACTTAGTCTATTGGCATCTTCACCTAACGATACGATGTACCAAAGCTAAACTAGCAAGTTAAACTGCTAAGAACACTAAATAGAGTACAACGGTCCACTTTAATGCTTTGGGAATGCTCCATCATGTCCATAGATGAGCTTTTAAGGTTTTGTGCAATTTCAAGCATGACTTGGCCTATTGGCATGTTTACCTAACGAAACATTGTACGAAAGCTAAACTAGCAAGTTCGACCTCTAAGAACACTAAATAGAGTACAACGGTCCACTTTGATGCTTTATGAATGCTCAATTCTGTCTATGGACGAGCTTTTCATGTTTTGTGCATTTTAAAACATAACTTGTTTTATTGGCATCTTTATCGAACGACACGTTGTACCAACGCTAAACTAGCAACTTAGACTGCTAAGAACACAGAATAGGGTACAACGGTCCACTTTGATGCTTTGGGAATGCTCAGTTCTGTCCATAGATGAGCTTTTATGGTTTCGTGCAATTTCAAGCATGACTTGGCCTATTGGCGTCTTTAGCTAACGAAACGTTGTACGAAAGCTAAACTAGCAAGTTAGACTTCTAAGAACACTAAATAGAGTGCAACGGCCAACTTTGATGCTTTACGAATGCTCAATTCTGTCCATAGACGAGCTTTTCAAGTTTTGTGCATTTTCAAACATAACTTGTTTTATTGGCATCCTTATCGATCGAAACATTCTACAAAAGCTAAACTAGCAAGTTACACTTCTAACGACACTAAATAGAGTACAACAGTCCACTTTGATGCTTTAGGAATGCCCAATTCTGTCCATAGACAAACTTTTCAAGTTTTGTGCAATTTGAAACATAACTTGGTCTACTGGTATCTTTCCCTAACGAAACATTGTACGAAAGCTAAACTAGCAAGTTAGGCCGCTAAGAACACTAAATAGAGTACAACGGTCCACTTTGATGCTTTACGAATGCTCAATTCTGTCCATAGACGGGCTTTTCAACTTTTGTGCATTTTCAAACATAACTTGTTTTATTGGCATCGTTATAGAACGAAACATTGTACAAAAGCAAAACTAGCAAGTTAGACTGCTAAGAACACCAAATAGAGTACAACGATCCACTTTGATGCTTTGGGCAAGCTCAATTCTGTCCATAGATGAGCTTTTAAGGTTTTGTGCAATTTCAAGCATAACTTGGTCTATTGAATCTTTACCTAATGAAACATTGTACGAAAGCTAAACTAGCAAGTTAGACTTCTAAGAACACTAAATAGAGTACAACGGTCCACTTTGATGCTTTAGGAATGCTCAATTCTGTCCCTAGACAAACTTTTCAAGTTTTGTGCAATTTGAAACATAACTTGGTCTACTGGTATCTTTCCCTAACGAAACGTTGTACGAAAGCTAAACTCGGATGTTAGACTGCTAAGAACACTAAATAGAGTACAACGGTCCACTTTGATGATTTGGGAATGCTCGATTCTGTCCATAGATGAGCTTTTAAGGTTTTGTGCAATTTCAAGCATAACTTGGTCTATTGAATCTTTACCGAACGAAACGTTGTATGAAAGCCAAACAAGCAAGATAGACTTCTAAGAACACTAAATAGAGTACAATAGTCCACTTTGATGCTTTAGGAATGCTCAATTCTGTCCCTAGACAAACTTTTCAAGTTTTGTGCAATTTGAAACATAACTTGGTCTACTGGTATCTTTCCCTAACGAAACGTTGTACGAAAGCTATACTCGGATGTTAGACTGCTAAGAACACTAAATAGAGTACAACGGTCCACTTTGATGATTTGGGAATGCTCGATTCTGTCCATAGATGAGCTTTTAAGGTTTTGTGCAATTCCAAGCATAACTTGGTCTCTTGGCATCTTTACCTAACGAAACGTTGTACGAAAGCTAAACAAGCAAGTTAGACTTCTAAGAACACTAAATAGAGTACAACGGTCCACTTTGATGCTTTAGGAATGCTCAATTCTGTCCATAGACAAACTTTTCAAGTTTTGTTCAATTTGAAACATAACTTGGTCTACCGGTATCTTTACCTAACGAAACGTTGTACGAAAGCTAAACTAGCAAGTTACACTTCTAACGACACTAAATAGAGTACGACAGTCCACTTTGACGCTTTAGGAATGGTCAATTCTGTCCATAGATGAGCTTTTAAGGTTTTGTGCAATTTCAAGCATAACTTGGTCTCTTGGCATCTTTACCTAACAAAACGTTGTACGAAAGCTAAACAAGCAAGTTAGACTTCTAAGAACACTAAACAGAGTACAACGGTCCACTTTGAAGCTTTAGGAACACTCAATTCTGTCCATAGACAAACTTTTCAAGTTTTGTGCAATTTGAAACATAACTTGGTCTACGGGTATCTTTCCCTAACAAAACGTTGTGCGAAAGATAAACTAGCAAGTTAGGCCGCTAAGAACACTAAATAGAGTACAACGGTTCACTTTGATGCTTTGGGAATGCTCAATTCTGTCCATAGATGAGCTTTTAAGGTTATGTGCAATTTCAAGCATAACTTAGTCTATTGGCATCTTCACCTAACGATACGATGTACCAAAGCTAAACTAGCAAGTTAAACTGCTAAGAACACTAAATAGAGTACAACGGTCCACTTTAATGCTTTGGGAATGCTCCATCATGTCCATAGATGAGCTTTTAAGGTTTTGTGCAATTTCAAGCATGACTTGGCCTATTGGCATGTTTACCTAACGAAACATTGTACGAAAGCTAAACTAGCAAGTTCGACCTCTAAGAACACTAAATAGAGTACAACGGTCCACTTTGATGCTTTATGAATGCTCAATTCTGTCTATGGACGAGCTTTTCATGTTTTGCGCATTTTAAAACATAACTTGTTTTGTTGGCATCTTTATCGAACGACACGTTGTACCAACGCTAAACTAGCAAGTTAGACTGCTAAGAACACACAATAGGGTACAACGGTCCACTTTGATGCTTTGGGAATGCTCAGTTCTGTCCATAGATGAGCTTTTATCGTTTTGTGCAATTTCAAGCATGACTTGGCCTATTGGCGTCTTTAGCTAACGAAACGTTGTACGAAAGCTAAACTAGCAAGTTAGACTTCTAAGAACACTAAATAGAGTGCAACGGCCAACTTTGATGCTTTACGAATGCTCAATTCTGTCCATAGACGAGCTTTTCAAGTTTTGTGCATTTTCAAACATAACTTGTTTTATTGGCATCCTTATCGATCGAAACATTCTACAAAAGCTAAACTAGCAAGTTACACTTCTAACGACACTAAATAGAGTACAACAGTCCACTTTGATGCTTTAGGAATGCCCAATTCTGTCCATAGACAAACTTTTCAAGTTTTGTGCAATTTGAAACATAACTTGGTCTACTGGTATCTTTCCCTAACGAAACATTGTACGAAAGCTAAACTAGCAAGTTAGGCCGCTAAGAACACTAAATAGAGTACAACGGTCCACTTTGATGCTTTACGAATGCTCAATTCTGTCCATAGACGGGCTTTTCAACTTTTGTGCATTTTCAAACATAACTTGTTTTATTGGCATCGTTATAGAACGAAACATTGTACAAAAGCTAAACTAGCAAGTTAGACTGCTAAGAACACCAAATAGAGTACAACGATCCACTTTGATGCTTTGGGCAAGCTCAATTCTGTCCATAGATGAGCTTTTAAGGTTTTGTGCAATTTCAAGCATAACTTGGTCTATTGAATCTTTACCTAATGAAACATTGTACGAAAGCTAAACTAGCAAGTTAGACTTCTAAGAACACTAAATAGAGTACAACGGTCCACTTTGATGCTTTAGGAATGCTCAATTCTGTCCCTAGACAAACTTTTCAAGTTTTGTGCAATTTGAAACATAACTTGGTCTACTGGTATCTTTCCCTAACGAAACGTTGTACGAAAGCTAAACTCGGATGTTAGACTGCTAAGAACACTAAATAGAGTACAACGGTCCACTTTGATGATTTGGGAATGCTCGATTCTGTCCATAGATGAGCTTTTAAGGTTTTGTGCAATTTCAAGCAGAACTTGGTCTATTGAATCTTTACCGAACGAAACGTTGTATGAAAGCCAAACAAGCAAGATAGACTTCTAAGAACACTAAATAGAGTACAATAGTCCACTTTGATGCTTTAGGAATGCTCAATTCTGTCCCTAGACAAACTTTTCAAGTTTTGTGCAATTTGAAACATAACTTGGTCTACTGGTATCTTTCCCTAACGAAACGTTGTACGAAAGCTAAACTCGGATGTTAGACTGCTAAGAACACTAAATAGAGTACAACGGTCCACTTTGATGATTTGGGAATGCTCGATTCTGTCCATAGATGAGCTTTTAAGGTTTTGTGCAATTTCAAGCATAACTTGGTCTCTTGGCATCTTTACCTAACGAAACGTTGTACGAAAGCTAAACAAGCAAGTTAGACTTCTAAGAACACTAAATAGAGTACAACGGTCCACTTTGATGCTTTAGGAATGCTCAATTCTGTCCATAGACAAACTTTTCAAGTTTTGTTCAATTTGAAACATAACTTGGTCTACCGGTATCTTTACCTAACGGAACGTTGTACGAAAGCTAAACTAGCAAGTTACACTTCTAACGACACTAAATAGAGTACGACAGTCCACTTTGACGCTTTAGGAATGGTCAATTCTGTCCATAGATGAGCTTTTAAGGTTTTGTGCAATTTCAAGCATAACTTAGTCTATTGGCATCTTCACCTAACGATACGATGTACCAAAGCTAAACTAGCAAGTTAAACTGCTAAGAACACTAAATAGAGTACAACGGTCCACTTTGATGCTTTGGGAATGCTCCATCATGTCCATAGATGAGCTTTTAAGGTTTTGTGCAATTTCAAGCATGACTTGGCCTATTGGCATGTTTACCTAACGAAACATTGTACGAAAGCTAAACTAGCAAGTTAGACCTCTAAGAACACTAAATAGAGTAAAACGGTCCACTTTGATGCTTTATGAATGCTCAATTTTGTCTATAGACGAGCTTTTCATGTTTTGTGCATTTTAAAACATAACTTGTTTTATTGGCATCTTTATCGAACGACACGTTGTACCAACGCTAAACTAGCAAGTTAGACTGCTAAGAACACAGAATAGGGTACAACGGTCCACTTTGATGCTTTGGGAATGCTCAGTTCTGTCCATAGATGAGCTTTTATGGTTTTGTGCAATTTCAAGCATGACTTGGCCTATTGGCGTCTTTAGCTAACGAAACGTTGTACGAAAGCTAAACAAGCAAGATAGACTTCTAAGAACACTAAATAGAGTACAACAGTCCACTTTGATGCTTTAGGAATGCTCAATTCTGTCCCTAGACAAACTTTTCAAGTTTTGTGCAATTTGAAACATAACTTGGTCTACTGGTATCTTTCCCTAACGAAACGTTGTACGAAAGCTAAACTCGGATGTTAGACTGCTAAGAACACTAAATAAAGTACAACGGTCCACTTTGATGATTTGGGAATGCTCGATTCTGTCCATAGATGAGCTTTTAAGGTTTTGTGCAATTTCAAGCATAACTTGGTCTCTTGGCATCTTTACCTAACGAAACGTTGTACGAAAGCTAAACAAGCAAGTTAGACTTCTAAGAACACTAAATAGAGTACAACGGTCCACTTTGATGCTTTAGGAATGCTCAATTCTGTCCATAGACAAACTTTTCAAGTTTTGTGCAATTTGAAACATAACTTGGTCTACCGGTATCTTTACCTAACGGAACGTTGTACGAAAGCTAAACTAGCAAGTTACACTTCTAACGACACTAAATAGAGTACGACAGTCCACTTTGACGCTTTAGGAATGGTCAATTCTGTCCATAGATGAGCTTTTAAGGTTTTGTGCAATTTCAAGCATAACTTGGTCTCTTGGCATCTTTACCTAACGAAACGTTGTACGAAAGCTAAACAAGCAAGTTAGACTTCTAAGAACACTAAATAGAGTACAACGGTCCACTTTGATGCTTTAGGAACGCTCAATTCTGTCCATAGACAAACTTTTCAAGTTTTGTGCAATTTGAAACATAACTTGGTCTACAGGTATCTTTCCCTAACAAAACGTTGTGCGAAAGATAAACTAGCAAGTTAGGCCGCTAAGAACACTAAATAGAGTACAACGGTTCACTTTGATGCTTTGGGAATGCTCAATTCTGTCCATAGATGAGCTTTTAAGGTTATGTGCAATTTCAAGCATAACTTAGTCTATTGGCATCTTCACCTAACGATACGATGTACCAAAGCTAAATTAGCAAGTTAAACTGCTAAGAACACTAAATAGAGTACAACGGTCCACTTTGATGCTTTGGGAATGCTCCATCATGTCCATAGATGAGCTTTTAAGGTTTTGTGCAATTTCAAGCATGACTTGGCCTATTGGCATGTTTACCTAACGAAACATTGTACGAAAGCTAAACTAGCAAGTTAGACCTCTAAGAACACTAAATAGAGTACAACGGTCCACTTTGATGCTTTATGAATACTCAATTCTGTCTATAGACGAGCTTTTCATGTTTTGTGCATTTTAAAACATAACTTGTTTTATTGGCATCTATATCGAACGACACGTTGTACCAACGCTAAACTAGCAAGTTAGACTGCTAAGAACACAGAATCGGGTACAACGGTCCACTTTGATGCTTTGGGAATGCTCAGTTCTGTCCATAGATGAGCTTTTATGGTTTAGTGCAATTTCAAGCATGACTTGGCTTATTGGCGTCTTTAGCTAACGAAACGTTGTACGAAAGCTAAACTAGCAAGTTAGACTTCTAAGAACAATAAATAGAGTGCAACGGTCCACTTTGATGCTTTACGAATGCTCAATTCTGTTCATAGATGAGCTTTTCAACTTTTGTGCATTTTCAAACATAACTTGTTTTATTGGCATCTTTATAGAACGAAACATTGTACAAAAGCTAAACTAGCAAGTTAGACTGCTAAGAACACCAAATAGAGTACAACGATCCACTTTGATGCTTTGGGAAAGCTCAATTCTATCCATAGATGAGCTTTTAAGGTTTTGTGCAATTTCAAGCACAACTTGGTCTATTGAATCTTTACCAAACGAAACGTTGTACGAAAGCCAAACAAGCAAGTTAGACCTCTAACAACACTAAATAGAGTACAACGGTACACTTTGATGCTTTACGAATGCTCAATTCTGTCTATAGACGAGCTTTTCATGTTTTGTGCATTTTCAAACATAACTTGTTTTATTGGCATCTTTATCGAATGAAACGTTGTACCAAAGTTAAACTAGCAAGTTAGACTGCTAAGAACACTAAATAGAGTACAACGGTTCACTTTGATGCTTTAGGAATGCTCAATTCTGTCCCTAGACAAACTTTTCAAGTTTTGTGCAATTTGAAACATAACTTGGTCTACTGGTATCTTTCCCTAACGAAACGTTGTACGAAAGCTAAACTCGGATGTTAGACTGCTAACAACACTAAATAGAGTACAACGGTCCACTTTGATGATTTGGGAATGCTCGATTCTGTCCATAGATGAGCTTTTAAGGTTTTGTACAATTTCAAGCATAACTTGGTCTATTGGCATCTTTACCTAACGAAACAATGTACAAAAGCTAAACTAGCAAGTTAGACCTCTAACAACACTAAATAGAGTACAACGGTACACTTTGATGCTTTACGAATGCTCAATTCTGTCTATAGACGAGCTTTTCATGTTTTGTGCATTTTCAAACATAACTTGTTTTATTGGCATCTTTAAAGAATGAAACGTTGTACCAAAGTTAAACTAGCAAGTTAGACTGCTAAGAACACTAAATAGAGTACAACGGTTCACTTTGATGCTTTAGGAATGCTCAATTCTGTCCATAGATGAGCTTTTAAGTTTTTGGGTAATTTCAAGCATGACTTGGCCTATTGGGATCTTTAGCTAACGAAACGTTGTACGAAAGCTAAACTAGCAAGTTAGACTTCTAAGAACACTAAATAGAGTGCAACGGTCCACTTTGATGCTTTACGAATGGTCAATTCTGTCCATAGACGAGCTTTTCAAGTTTTGTGCATTTTGAAACATAACTTGTTTTATTGGCATCCTTATCGAACGAAACATTGTACAAAAGCTAAACTAGCAAGTTGCACTTCTAACGACACTAAATAGAGCACAACGGTCCACTTTGATGCTTTAGGAATGCTCAATTCCGTCCACGGACAAACTTTTCAAGCTTTGTGCAATTTGAAACATAACTTGGTCTATTGGTATATTTAACTAACGAAGCGTTATACGAAAGCTAAACTCGGATGTTAGACTACTAAGAACACTAAATAGAGTACAACGGTCCACTTTGATGCTTTGGGAATGCTCCATTCTGTCCATGGATGAGCTTTTAAGGTTTTGTGCAATTTCAGGCATGACTTGGCCTATTGGCATGTTTACCAAACGAAACATTGTACGAAAGCTAAACTAGCAAGTTAGATCTCTAAGAACACTAAATAGAGTACAACGGTCCACTTTGATGCTTTTTGAATGCTCAATTCTGTCTATAGACGAGCTTTTCACGTTTTGTGCATTTTCGAACATAACTTGTTTTATTGGCATCTTTATCGAACGACACGTTGTACCAACGCTAAAGTAGCAAGTTAGAATGCTAAGAACACAGAATAGGGTACAACGGTCCACTTTGATGCTTTGGGAATGCTCAGTTCTGTCCATTGATGAACTTTTATGGTTTTGTGCAATTTCAAGCATGACTTGGCCTATTGGCGTCTTTAGGTAACGAAACGTTGTACGAAAGCTAAACTAGCAAGTTAGACTTCTAAGAACACTAAATAGAGTGCAACGGCCAACTTTGATGCTTTACGAATGCTCAATTCTGTCCATAGACGAGCTTTTCAAGTTTTTGTGCATTTTCAAACATAACATGTTTTATTGGCATCTTTATCGAACAAAACATTCTACAAAAGCTAAACTAGCAAGTTACACTTCTAACGACACTAAATAGAGTACAACAGTCCACTTTGATGCTTTAGGAAGCTCAATTCTGTCCATAGACAAACTTTTCAAGTTTTGTGCAATTTGAAACATAACTTGGTCTACTGGTATCTTTCCCTAACGAAACGTTGTACGAAAGCTAAACTAGCAAGTTAGGCCGCTAAGAACACTAAATAGAGTACAACGGTTCACTTTGATGCATTGGGAATGCTCAATTCTGTCCATAGATGAGCTTTGAAGGTTTTGTGCAAATTCAAGCATAACTTTGTCTATTGGCATATTCACCTAACGATACGTTGCACGAAAGCTAAACTAGCAAGTTAGACGTCTAAGAACACTAAATAGAGTACAACGATCCACTTTGATGCTTTAGGAATGCTCAATTCTGTCCCTAGACAAACTTTTCAAGTTTTGTGCAATTTGAAACATAACTTGGTAAACCGGTATCTTTACCTAACGAAACGTTGTACGAAAGCTAAACTAGCAAGCTAAACTTCCAACGACACTAAATAGAGTACAACGAACCACTTTGACACTTTAGGAATTCTCAATTCTGTCCATAGATGAGCATTTAAGGTTTTGTGCAATTTCAAGCATAACTTGGTCTCTTGGCATCTTTACCTAACGAAACGTTGTACGAAAGCTAAACTAGCAAGTTAGACTTCTAAGAACACTAAATAGAGTACAACAGTCCACTTTGATGCTTTACGAATGCTCAATTCTGTCCATAGACGGGCTTTTCAACTTTTGTGCATTTCAAACATAACTTGTTTTATTGGCATCGTTATAGAACGAAATATTGTACAAAAGCTAAACTAGGAAGTTAGACTGCTAAGAACACCAAATAGAGTACAACGATCCACTTTGATGCTTTGGGAAAGCTCAATTCTGTCCATAGATGAGCTTTTAAGGTTTTGTGCAATTTCAAGCATAACTTAGTCTATTGAATCTTTACCGAATGAAACGTTGTACGAAAGCTAAACAAGCAAGTTAGACTTCTAAGAACTCTAAATAGAGTACAACAGTCCACTTTGATGCTTTAGGAATGCTCAATTCTGTCCCTAGACAAACTTTTCAAGTTTTGTGCAATTTGAAACATAACTTGGTCTACTGGTATCTTTCCCTAACGAAACGTTGTACGAAAGCTAAACACGGATGTTAGACTGCTAAGAACACTAAATAGAGTACAACTGTCCACTTTGATGATTTGGGAATGCTCGATTCTGTCCATAGATGAGCTTTTAAGGTTTTGTGCAATTTCAAGCATAACTTGGTCTCTTGGCATCTTTACGTAACGAAACCTTGTACGAAAGCTAAACTCGGATGTTAGACTGCTAAGAACACCAAATAGAGTACAACGATCCACTTTGATGCTTTGGGAAAGCTCAATTCTGTCCATAGATGAGGTTTTAAGGTTTTGTGCAATTTCAAGCATAACTTGGTCTATTGAATCTTTACCGAATGAAACGTTGTACGAAAGCTAAACAAGCAAGTTAGACTTCTAAGAACACTAAATAGAGTACAAAAGTCCACTTTGATGCTTTAGGAATGCTCAATTCTGTCCCTAGACAAACTTTTCAAGTTTTGTGCAATTTGAAACATAACTTGGTCTACTGGCATCTTTCCCTAACGAAACGTTGTACGAAAGCTAAAGTCGGATGTTAGACTGCTAAGAACACTAAATAGAGTACAACGGTCCACTTCAATGATTTGGGAATGCTCGATTCTGTCCATAGATGAGCTTTTAAGGTTTTGTGCAATTTCAAGCATAACTTGGTCTCTTGGCATCTTTACCTAACGAAACGTTGTACGAAAGCTAAACTCGGATGTTAGACTGCTAAGAACACCAAATAGAGTACAACGATCCACTTTGATGCTTTGGGAAAGCTCAATTCTGTCCATAGATGAGGTTTTAAGGTTTTGTGCAATTTCAAGCATAACTTGGTCTATTGAATCTTTACCGAACGAAACGTTGTACGAAAGCTAAACAAGCAAGTTAGACTTCTAAGAACACTAAATAGAGTACAACAGTCCACTTTGATGCTTTAGGAATGCTCAATTCTGTCCCTAGACAAACTTTTCAAGTTTTGTGCAATTTGAAACATAACTTGGTCTACTGGCATCTTTCCCTAACGAAACGTTGTACGAAAGCTAAATTCGGATGTTAGACTGCTAAGAACACTAAATAGAGTACAACGGTCCACTTTGATGATTTGGGAATGCTCGATTCTGTCCATAGATGAGCTTTTAAGGTTTTGTACAATTTCAAGCATAACTTGGTCTATTGGCATCTTTACCTAACGAAACAATGTACAAAAGCTAAACTAGCAAGTTCGACCTCTAACAACACTAAATAGAGGACAACGGTCCACTTTGATGCTTTACGAATGCTCAATTCTGTCTATAGACGAGCTTTTCATGTTTTGTGCATTTTCAAACATAACTTGTTTTATTGGCATCTTTATCGAATGAAACGTTGTACCAAAGCTAAACTAGCAAGTTAGACTGCTAAGAGCACTAAATAGAGTACAACGGTTCACTTTGATGCTTTGGGAATGCTCAATTCTGTCCATAGATGAGCTTTTAAGTTTTTGGGTAATTTCAAGCATGACTTGGCCTATTGGCATCTTTGGCTAACGAAACGTTGTACGAAAGCTAAACTAGCAAGTTAGACTTCTAAGAACACTAAATAGAGTGCAACGGTCCACTTTGATGCTTTACGAATGGTCAATTCTGTCCATAGACGAGCTTTTCAAGTTTTGTGCATTTTCAAACATAACTTGTTTTATTGGCATCCTTATCGAACGACACGTTGTACCAACGCTAAACTAGCAACTTAGACTGCTAAAAACACAGAATAGGGTACAACGGTCCACTTTGATGCTTTGGGAATGCTCAGTTCTGTCCATAGATGAGCTTTTATGGTTTTGTGCAATTTCAAGCATGACTTGGCCTATTGGCGTCTTTAGCTAACGAAACGTTGTACGAAAGCTAAACTAGCAAGTTAGACTTCTAAGAACACTAAATAGAGTGCAACGGCCAACTTTGATGCTTTACGAATGCTCAATTCTGTCCATAAACAAGCTTTTCAAGTTTTGTGCATTTTTAAACATAGCTTGTTTTATTGGCATATTTATCGAACGACACGTTGTACCAACGCTAAACTAGCAAGTTAGACTGCTAAGAACACAGAATAGGGTACAACGGTCCACTTTGATGCTTTGGGAATGCTCAGTTCTGTCCATAGATGAGCTTTTATGGTTTTGTGCAATTTCAAGCATGACTTGGCCTATTGGCATGTTTACCGAACGAAACATTGTACGAAAGCTAAACTAGCAATTTAGACATCTAAGAACACTAAATAGAGTACAACGGTCCACTTTGATGCTTTATGAATGCTCAATTCTGTCTATAGACGAGCTTTTCATGTTTTGTGCATTTTCAAACATAACTTGTTTTATTGGCATCTTTATCGAACGACACATTGTACCAACGCTAAACTAGCAAGTTAGACTGCTAAGAACATAGAATAGGGTACAACGGTCCACTTTGATGCTTTGGGAATGCTCAGTTCTGTCCATAGATGAGCTTTTATGGTTTTGTGCAATTTCAAGCATTGACTTGGCCTATTGGCGTCTTTAGCTAACGAAACGTTGTACGAAAGCTAAACTAGCAAGTTAGACTTCTAAGAACACTAAATAGAGTGCAACGGCCAACTTTGATGCTTTACGAATGCTCAATTCTGTCCATAGACGAGCTTTTCAAGTTTTGTGCATTTTCAAACATAACTTGTTTTATTGGCATCTTTATCGAACGAAACATTCTACAAAAGCTAAACTAGCAAGTTACACTTCTAACGACACTAAATAGAGTACAACAGTCCACTTTGATGCTTTAGGAATGCTCAATTCTGTCCATAGACAAACTTTTCAAGTTTTGTGCAATTTGAAACATAACTTGGTCTACTGGTTTCTTTACCTAACGAAACGTTGTACGAAAGCTAAACTAGCAAGTTAGGCCGCTAAGAACACTAAATAGAGTACAACGGTTCACTTTGATGCATTGGGAATGCTCAATTCTGTCCATAGATGAGCTTTGAAGGTTTTGTGCAAATTCAAGCATAACTTTGTCTAATGGCATATTCACCTAACGATACGTTGCACAAAAGCTAAACTAGCAAGTTAGACGTCTAAGAACACTAAATAGAGTACAACGATGCACTTTGATGCTTTAGGAATGCTCAATTCTGTCCCTAGACAAACTTTTCAAGTTTTGTGCAATTTGAAACATAACTTGGTCTACCGGTATCTTTACCTAACGAAACGTTTTACGAAAGCTAAACTAGCAAGCTAAACTTCCAACGACACTAAATAGAGTACAACGATCCACTTTGACACTTTAGGAATTCTCAATTCTGTCCATAGATGAGCTTTTAAGGTTTTGTGCAATTTCAAGCATAACTTGGTCTCTTGGCATCTTTACCTAACGAAACGTTGTACGAAAGCTAAACTAGCAAGTTAGACTTCTAAGAACACTAAATAGAGTACAACGGTCCACTTTGATGCTTTACGAATGCTCAATTCTGTCCATAGACGGGCTTTTCAACTTTTGTGCATTTTCAAACATAACTTGTTTTATTGGCATCGTTATAGAACGAAACATTGTACAAAAGCTAAACTAGCAAGTTAGACTGCTAAGAACACCAAATAGAGTACAAAGATCCACTTTGATGCTTTGGGAAAGCTCAATTCTGTCCATTGATGAGCTTTTAAGGTTTTGTGCAATTTCAAGCATAACTTGGTCTATTGAATCTTTACCGAACGAAACGTTGTACGAAAGCTAAACAAGCAAGTTAGACTTCTAAGAACACTAAATAGAGTACAACAGTCCACTTTGATGCTTTAGGAATGCTGAATTCTATCCCTAGTCAAACGTTTCAAGTTTTGTGCAATTTGAAACATAACTTGGTCTACTGGTATCTTTCCCTAACGGAACGTTGTACGAAAGCTAAACTCGGATGTTAGACTGCTAAGAACACTAAATAGAGTACAACGGTCCACTTTGATGATTTGCGAATGCTCGATTCTGTCCATAGATGAGCTTTTAAGGTTTCGTGCAATTTCAAGCATAACTTGGTCTCTTGGCATCTTTACCTAACGAAACGTTGTACGAAAGCTAAACAAGCATGTTAGACCTCTAAGAACACCAAATAGAGTACAACGGTCCACTTTGATGCTTTAGGAATGCTCAATTCTGTCCATAGACAAACTTTTCAAGTTTTGTGCAATTTGAAACAAAACTTGGTCTACCGGTATCTTTACCTAACGAAACGTTGTACGAAAGTTAAACTAGCAAGTTACACTTCTAACGACACTAAATAGAGTACGACGGTCCACTTTGACGCTTTATGAATGGTCAATTCTGTCCATAGATGAGCTTTTAAGGTTTTGTGCAATTTCAAGCATAACTTGGTCTCTTGGCATCTTTACCTAACGAAACATTGTACGAAAGCTAAACAAGCAAGTTAGACTTCTAAAAACACTAAATAGAGTACAACGTTCCACTTTGATGCTTTATGAATGCTCAATTCTGTCCATAGACAAACTTTTCAAGTTCTGTTCAATTTGAAACATAACTTGGTCTACAGGTATCTTTCCCTAACGAAACGTTGTGCGAAAGCTAAACTAGCAAGTTAGGCCGCTAAGAACACTAAATAGAGTACAACGGTTCACTTTGATGCTTTGGGAATGCTCAATTCTGTCCATAGATGAGCTTTTAAGGTTATGTGCAATTTCAAGCATAACTTAGTCTATTGGCATCTTCACCTAACGATACGTTGTACCAAAGCTAAACTAGCAAGTTAAACTTCTAAGAACACTAAATAGAGTACAACGGTCCACTTTGATGCTTTGGGAATGCTCCATTCTATCCATAGATGAGCTTTTATGGTTTTGTGCAATTTCAAGCATGACTTGGCCTATTGGCATGTTTACCTAACGAAACATTGTACGAAAGCTAAACTAGCAAGTTAGACCTCTAAGAACACTAAATAGAGTACAACGGTCCACTTTGATGCTTTATGAATGCTCAATTCTGTCTATAGACGAGCTTTTCATGTTTTGTGCATTTTCAAACATAACTTGTTTTATTGGCATCTTTATCGAACGACACGTTGTACCAACGCTAAACTAGCAAGTTAGACTGCTAAGAACACAGAATAGGGTACAACGGTCCACTTTGATGCTTTGGGAATGCTCAATTCTGTCCATAGATGAGCTTTTATGGTTTAGTGCAATTTCAAGCATGACTTGGCCTATTGGCGTCTTTAGCTAACGAAACGTTGTACGAAAGCTAAACTAGCAAGTTAGACTTCTAAGAACACTAAATAGAGTGCAACGGTCCACTTTGATGCTTTACGAATGCTCAATTCTGTCCATAGACGAGCTTTTCAACTTTTGTGCATTTTCAAACATAACTTGTTTTATTGGCATCTTTATAGAACGAAACATTGTACAAAAGCTAAACTAGCAAGTTAGACTGCTAAGAACACCAAATAGAGTACAACGATCCACTTTGATGCTTTAGGAAACCTCAATTCCGTCCATAGATGAGCTTTTAAGGTTTTGTGCAATTTCAAGCATAACTTGGTCTATTGAATCTTTACCGAACGAAACGTTGTACGAAAGCTAAACAAGCAAGTTAGACTTCTAAGAACACTAAATAGAGTACAACAGTCCACTTTGATGCTTTAGGAATGCTCAATTCTATCCCTAGACAAACTTTTCAAGTTTTGTGCAATTTGAAACATAACTTGGTCTACTGGTATCTTTCCCTAACGAAACGTTGTACGAAAGCTAAACTCGGATGTTAGACTGCTAAGAACACTAAATAGAGTACAACGGTCCACTTTGATGATTTAGGAATGCTCGATTCTGTCCATAGATGAGCTTTTAAGGTTTTGTACAATTTCAAGCGTAACTTGGGCTATTGGCATCTTTACCTAACGAAACAATGTACAAAAGCAAAACTAGCAAGTTAGACCTATAACAACACTAAATAGAGTACAACGGTCCACTTTGATGCTTTACGAATGCTCAACTCTGTCTATAGACGAGCTTTTCATGTTTTGTGCATTTTCAAACATAACTTGTTTTATTGGCATCTTTATCGAATGAAACGTTGTACCAAAGCTAAACTAGCAAGTTAGACTGCTAAGAACACTAAATAGAGTACAACGGTTCACTTTGATGCTTTGGGAATGCTCAATTCTGTCCACAGATGAGCTTTAAGTTTTTGGGTAATTTCAAGCATGACTTGGCCTATTGGCATCTTTAGCTAACGAAACGTTGTACGAAAGCTAAACTAGCAAGTTAGACTTCTAAGAACACTAAATAGAGTGCAACGGTCCACTTTGATGCTTTACGAATGCTCAATTCTGTCCATAGACGAGCTTTTCAAGTTTTGTGCATTTTCAAACATAACTTGTTTTATTGGCATCTTTATCGAACGAAACGTTGTATGAAAGCTAAACTAGCAAGTTAGACTTTTAAGAACACTAAATAGAGTTCAACGGTCCACTTTGATGCTTTAGAAATGCTCAATTCTGTCCTTAGACAAACTTTTCAAGCTTTGTGCAATTTGAAACATAACTTGGTCTATTGGTATCTTTAACTAACGAAGCGTTATACGAAAGCTAAACTCGGATGTTAGTTTGCTAAGAACACTAAATAGAGTACAGCGGTCCACTTTGATGCTTTGGGAATGCTCAATTCTGTCCATAGATGAGCTTATAAGGTTTTGTGCAATTTCAAGCATAACTTGGTCTATTGGCATCTTTACCTAACGAAACGTTGTAAGAAAGCTAAACTAGCAAGTTAGACTTCTAAGAACACCAAATAGAGTATAACGAACCACTTTCATGCTTTGGGAAAGCTCAATTCTGTACATAGATAAGCTTTTAAGGTTTTGTGCAATTTCAAGCATAACATTTTCTATTGAATCTTTACCTAACGAAACGTTCTACGAAATCTAAACTAGCAAGTTAGACTTCTAAGAACACTAAATAGAGTGCAACGGTCCACTTTGATGCTTTACGAATGCTCAATTCTGTCTATCAACGAGCATTTCAAGTTTTGTGCATTTTCAAACATAACTTGTTTTATTGGCATCTTTATAGAACGAAACATTGTACAAATGCTAAACTAGCAAGTTAGACTTCTAAGAACACCAAATAGAGTACAACAATCCACTTTCATGCTTTGGGAAAGCTCAATTCTGTCCATAGATGAGCTTTTAAGGTTTTGGGCAATTTCAAGCATAACTTGGTCTATTGAATCTTTACCAAATGAAACGTTGTACGAAAGCTAAACTAGCAAGTTAGACTTCTAAGAACACTAAATAGAGTGCAACAGTCCACTTTGATGCTTTACGAATGCTCAATTCTGTCCATAGACGAGCATTTGAGGTTTTGTGCATTTTCAAACATAACTTGTTTTATTGGCATCTTTATAGAACGAAACATTGTACAAAAACTAAACTAGCAAGTTAGACTGCTAAGAACACCAAATAGAGTACAACGATCCACTTTCATGCTTTGGGAAAGCTCCATTCTGTCCATAGATGAGCTTTTCAGGTTTTGTGCAATTTCAAGCATAACTTGGTCTATTGAATCTTTACCTAACGAAACGTTGTACGAAAGCTAAACTAGCAAGTTAGACTTCTAAGAACACTAAATAGAGTACAACGGTCCACTTTGATGCTTTAGGAATGCTCAATTTTGTCCATAGACAAAACTTTTCAAGTTTTGTGCAATTTGAAAGAAAACTTGGTCTACTGGTATCTTTCCCTAACGAAACGTTGTACGAAAGCTAAACTAGCAAGTTGGGCTGCTAAGAACACTAACTAGAGTACAACGGTTCACTTTGATGCTTTGGGAATGCTCAATTCTGTCCATAGATGAGCTTTTAAGGTTTTGTGCATGTTCAAGCATAACTTGGTTTATTGGCATCTTCACCTAACGATACGTTGTACTAAAGCTAAACTAGCAAGTTAGACTTCTAAGAACAATAAATAGAGTACAACAATCCAATTTGATGCTTTAGGAATGCTCAAGTCTGTCCATAGACAAACTTTTCAAGTTTTGTGCAATTTGAAACATAACTTGGTCTAGTGGTATCTTTACCTAACGAAACGTTGTACGAAAGCTAAACTAGCAACTTAGACTTCTAACAACACTAAATAGAGTGCAACGGTCCACTTTGATGCTTTACGAATGCTCAATTCTGTTCATAGACGAGCTTTTCAAGTTTTGCGCATTTTTCAACATAACTTGTTTTATTGGTATCCTTATTGAACGAAACATTGTACAAAAGCTAAAATAGCAAGTTACACTTCTGACGACACTAAATAGAGCACAACGGTCCACTTTGATGCTTTAGGAATGCTCAATTCCGTCCACAGACAAACTTTTCAAGCTTTGTGCAATTTGAAACATAACTTGGTCTACTGGTATATTTAACTAACGAAGCGTTATACGAAGGCTAAACTCGGATGTTAGACTGCTAAGAACACTAAATAGAGTACAACGGTCCACTTTGATGCTTTGGGAATGCTCAATTCTGTTCATAGATGAGCTTTTAAGGTTTTGTGCAATTTCAAGCATAACTTGGTCTATTGGCATCTTTACCTAACGAAACGTTGTACGAAAGCTACACTAGCAAGTTAGACTTCTAGGAACACTAAATAGAGTGCAACGGTCCACTTTGATGCTTTGGGAATGCTCAATTTTGTCCATAGACAAAACTTTTCAAGTTTTGTGCAATTTGAAACATAACTTGGTCTATTGGTATATTTAACTAACGAAGCGTTATACGAAAGCTAAACTCGGATGTTAGACTGCTAAGAACACTAAATAGAGTACAACAGTCCACTTTGATGCTTTGGCAATGCTCAATTCTGTTCATAGATGAGCTTTTAAGGTTTTGTGCAATTTCAAGCATAACTTGGTCTATTGGCATCTTTACCTAACGAAACGTTGTACGAAAGCTAAACTAGCAAGTTAGACTTCTAAGAACACTAAATAGAGTGCAAGGTCAGCTTTGATGCTTTACGAATGCTCAATTCTGTCCATAGACGAGCATTTGAGGTTTTGTGCATTTTCAAACATAACTTGTTTTATTCGCATCTTTATAGAACGAAACATTGTACAAAAGCTAAACTAGCAAGTTAGACTGCTAAGAACACCAAATAGAGTACAACTATCCACGTTCATGCTTTCGGAAAGCTCAATTCTGTCCATAGATGAGCTTTTAAGGTTTTGTGCAATTTCAAGCATAACTTGGTCTATTGAATCTTTACCTAGCGAAACGTTGTACGAAAGCTAAACTAGCAAGTTAGACTTCTAAGAACACCAAATAGAGTACAACGGTCCACTTTGATGCTTTAGGAATGCTCAATTTTGTCCATAGACAAAACTTTTCAAGTTTTGTGCAATTTGAAACAAAACTTGGTCTACCGGTATCTTTCCCTAACGAAACGTTGTACGAAAGCTAAACTAGCAAGTTGGGCTGCTAAGAACACTAAATAGAGTACAACGGTTCGCTTTGATGCTTTGGGAATGCTTAATTCTGTCCATAGGTTTTGTGCAAGTTCAAGCATAACTTGGTCTATTGGCATCTTCACCTAACGATATGTTGTACGAAAGCTAAACTAGCAAGTTAGACGTCTAAGAACACTAAATAGAGTACAACGATCCACTTTGATGCTTTAGGAATGCTCAATTCTGTCGATAGAAAAACTTTTCAAGTTTTGTGCAATTTGAAACATAACTGGGTCTACTGCTATCTTTACGTAACGAAACGTTGTACGAAAGCTAAACTAGCAAGTTAGGCTGCTAAGAACACTAAATAGAGTACAACGGTCCACTTTGATGCTTTGGGAATGCTCGATTCTGTCCATAGATGAGGTTTTAAGGTTTTGTGCAATTTCAAGCATAACTTGGTCTATTGATTCTTTACCTAACCAAACGTTGTACGAAAGCTAAACAAGCAAGTTAGACTTCTAAGAACGCTAGATAGAGTACAACAATCCACTTTGATGCTTTAGGAATGCTCAATTCTGTCCATAGACAAACTTTTCAAGTTTTGTGCAATTTGAAACTTAACTTGGTCTACTGATATCTTTCCCTAATGAAACGTTGTACGAAAGGTAAACTCGGATGTTAGACTGCTAAGAACACTAAATAGAGTACAACAGTCCACTTTGATGCATTGGGAATGCTCGATTCTGTCCATAGATGAGCTTTAAGGTTTTGTGGAATTTCAAGCATAACTTGGTGTATTGGCATCTTTACCTAATGAAACATTGTACAAAAGCTAAACTAGCAAGTTAGACCTCTAACAACACTAAATAGAGTACAACGGTCCACTTTGATGCTTTACGAATGCTCAATTCTGTCTATAGATGAGCTTTTCATGTTACGTGCATTTTCAAACATAACTTGTTTTATTGGCATCTTTATGGAACGAAACGTTGTACCAAAGCTAAACTAGCAAGTTAGACTGCCAAGAACACTAAATAGAGTACAACGATCCACTTTGATGCTTTAGGAATGCTCAATTCTGTCCATGGATGAGCTTTTAAGGTTTTGTGCAATTTCAAGCATAACTTGGCCTACTGGCATCTTTAGCTAACGAAACTTTGTACGAAAGCTAAACTAGCAATTTAGACTTCTAAGAACACTAAATAGAGTAAAACGGTCCACTTTGATGCTTTAGGAATGCTCAAGTATGTCCATAGACAAACTTTTCAAGTTTTGTGCAATTTGAAACATAACTTGGTCTACTGGTATCTTTACCTAACGAAACGTTGTACGAAAGCTAAACTAGCAAGTTAGACTTCTAAGAACACTAAATAGAGTACAACGGTCCACTTTGATGCTTTACGAATGCTCAATTCTGTCTATGAGCTTTTCATGTTACGTGCATTTTCAAACATAACTTGTTTTATTGGCATCTTTATTGAACGAAACATTGTACAAAAGCGAAACTAGCAATTTAGACTGCTAAGAACACCAAATAGAGTACAACGATCCACTTTCATGCTTTGGGAAAACTCAATTCTGTCCACAGATGAGCTTTTAAGGTTTTGTGCAAATTCAAGCATAACTTGTAAAATTGAATCTTTACTTAACGAAACGTTGTACGAAAGCTAAACTAGCAAGTTAGACTTCTAAGAACACTAAATAGAGTAAAACGGTCCACTTTGATGCTTTAGGAATGCTCAAGTCTGTCCATAGACAAACTTTTCAAGTTTTGTGCAATTTGAAACATAACTTGGTCTACTGGTATCTTTACCTAACGAAACGTTGTACGAAAGCTAAACTAGCAAGTTAGACTTCTAAGAACACTAAATAGAGTGCAACGGTCCACTTTGATGCTTTACGAATGCTCAATTCTGTCCATAGACGAGCTTTTCAAGTTTTTTGCATTTTTAAACATAACTTGTTTTATTGGTATCCTTATCGAACGAAACATTGTACAAAAGCTAAAATAGCAAGTTACACTTCTAACGACACTAAATAGAGTACAACGGTCCACTTTGATGCTTTAGGAATGCTCAATTCCGTCCACAGACAAACTTTTCAAGCTTTGTGCAATTTGAAACATAACTTGGTCTATTGGTATATTTAACTAACGAAGCGTTATACGAAAGCTAAACTCGGATGTTAGACTGCTAAGAACACTAAATAGAGTACAACGGTCCACTTTGATGCTTTGGGAATGCTCAATTCTGTTCATAGATGAGCTTTTAAGGTTTTGTGCAATTTCAAGCATAACTTGGTCTATTGGCATCTTTACCTAACGAAACGTTGTACGAAAGCTAAACTAGCAAGTTAGACTTCTAAGAACGCTAAATAGAGTGCAACGGTCCACTTTGATGCTTTACGAATACTCAATTCTGTCCATAGACGAGCATTTGAGGTTTTGTGCATTTTCAAACATAACTTGTTTTATTGGCATCTTTATAGAACGAAACATTGTACAAAAGCTAAACTAGCAAGTTAGACTGCTTAGAACACCAAATAGAGTACAACGATCCACGTTCATGCTTTCGGAAAGCTCAATTCTGTCCATAGATGAGCTTTTAAGGTTTTGTGCAATTTCAAGCATAACTTGGTCTATTGAATCTTTACCTAGCGAAACGTTGTACGAAAGCTAAACTAGCAAGTTAGACTTCTAAGAACACCAAATAGAGTACAACGGTCCACTTTGATGCTTTAGGAATGCTCAATTTTGTCCATAGACAAAACTTTTCAAGTTTTGTGCAATTTGAAACATAACTTGGTCTATTGGTATATTTAACTAACGAAGCGTTATACGAAAGCTAAACTCGGATGTTAGACTGCTAAGAACACTAAATAGAGTACAATGGTCCACTTTGATGCTTTGGCGATGCTCAAATCTGTTCGTAGATGAGATTTTAAAGTTTTGTGCAATTTCAAACATCACTTGGTCTATTGAATCTTTACCTAACGAAACGTTGTACGAAAGCTAAACTAGCAAGTTAGACTTCTAAGAACACTAAATAGAGTAAAACGGTCCACTTTGATGCTTTAGGAATGCTCAAGTCTGTCCATAGACAAACTTTTCAAGTTTTGTGCAATTTGAAACATAACTTGGTCTACTGGTATCTTTACCTAACGAAACGTTGTACGAAAGCTAAACTAGCAAGTTAGACTTCTAAGAACACTAAATAGAGTGCAACGGTCCACTTTGATGCTTTACGAATGCTCAATTCTGTCCATAGACGAGCTTTTCAAGTTTTGTGCATTTTTAAACATAACTTGTTTTATTGGTATCCTTATCGAACGAAACATTGTACAAAAGCTAAAATAGCAAGTTACACTTCTAACGACACTAAATAGAGTACAACGGTCCACTTTGATGCTTTAGGAATGCTCAATTCCGTCCACAGACAAACTTTTCAAGCTTTGTGCAATTTGAAACATAACTTGGTCTATTGGTATATTTAACTAACGAAGCGTTATACGAAAGCTAAACTCGGATGTTAGACTGCTAAGAACACTAAATAGAGTACAACGGTCCACTTTGTTGCTTTAGGAATGCTCAATTCTGTTCATAGATGAGCTTTTAAGGTTTTGTGCAATTTCAAGCATAACTTGGTCTATTGGCATCTTTACCTAACGAAACGTTGTACGAAAGCTAAACTAGCAAGTTAGACTTCTAAGAACACTAAATAGAGTGCAACGGTCCACTTTGATGCTTTACGAATGCTCAATTATGTCCATAGACGAGCATTTGAGGTTTTGTGCATTTTCAAACATAACTTGTTTTATTGGCATCTTTATAGAACGAAACATTGTACAAAAGCTAAACTAGCAAGTTAGACTGCTAAGAACACCAAATAGAGTACAACTATCCACGTTCATGCGTTGGGAATGCTCAATTCTGTCCATAGATGAGCTTTTAAGGTTTTGTGCAAGTTCAAGCATAACTTGGTCTATTGGCATCTTCACCTAAACTTGATATGTTGTTCAAGCATAACTTGATCAAGCATAACTTGATATGTTGTATGAAAGCTAAACTAGCAAGTTCGACGTCTAATAACACTAAATAGAGTACAATGATCCACTTTGATGCTTTAGGAATGCTCAATTCTGTCTATAGACAAACTTTTCAAGTTTTGTGCAATTTGAAACATAACTGGGTCTACTGGTATCTTTACCAAACGAAACGTTGTACAAAAGCTAAACTATCAAGTTAGGCTGCTAAGAACACTAAATAGAGTACAACGGTCCACTTTGATACTTTGGGAATGCTCGATTCTGTCCATTGATGAGGTTTTAAGGTTTTGTGCAATTTCAAGCATAACTTGGTCTATTGAATCTTTACCTAACGAAACGTTGTACGAAAGCTAAACAAGCAACTTAGACTTCTAAGAACGCTAGATAGAGTACAACAGTCCACTTTGATGCTTTAGGAATGATCAATTCTGTCCATAAACAAACTTTTCAAGTTTTGTGCAATTTGAAACTTAACTTGGTCTACTGATATCTTTCCCTAATGAAACGTTGTACGAAAGGTAAACTCGGATGTTAGACTGCTAAGAACACTAAATAGAGTACAACGCTCCACTTTGATGCATTGGGAATGCTCGATTCTGTCCAAAGATGAGCTTTAAGGTTTTGTGCAATTTCAAGCATAACTTGGTGTATTGGCATCTTTACCTAACGAAACATTGTACAAAAGCTAAACTAGCAAGTTAGACCTCTAACAACACTAAATAGAGTACAACGGTCCACTTTGATGCTTTACGAATGCTCAATTCTGTCTATAGACGAGCTTTTCATCTTACGTGCATTTTCAAACATAACTTGTTTTATTGGCATCTTTATGGAACGAAACGTTGTACCAAAGCTAAACTAGCAAGTTAGACTGCTAAGAACACTAAATAGAGTACAACGATCCACTTTGACGCTTTAGGAATGCTCAATTTTGTCCATAGATGAGCTTTTAAGGTTTTGTGCAATTTCAAGCATGACTTGGCCTACTGGCATCTTTAGCTAACGAAACGTTGTACGAAAGCTAAACTAGCAAGTTAGGCTGCTAAGAACACTAAATAGAGTACAACGGTCCACTTTGATACTTTGGGAATGCTCGATTCTGTCCATAGATGAGGTTTTAAGGTTTTGTGCAATTTCAAGCATAACTTGGTCTATTGAATCTTTACCTAACGAAACGTTGTACGAAAGCTAAACAAGCAACTTAGACTTCTAAGAACGCTAGATAGAGTACAACAGTCCACTTTGATGCTTTAGGAATGATCAATTCTGTCCATAGACAAACTTTTCAAGTTTTGTGCAATTTGAAACTTAACTTGGTCTACTGATATCTTTCCCTAATGAAACGTTGTACGAAAGGTAAACTCGGATGTTAGACTGCTAAGAACACTAAATAGAGTACAACGCTCCACTTTGATGCATTGGGAATGCTCGATTCTGTCCAAAGATGAGCTTTAAGGTTTTGTGCAATTTCAAGCATAACTTGGTGTATTGGCATCTTTACCTAACGAAACATTGTACAAAAGCTAAACTAGCAAGTTAGACCTCTAACAACACTAAATAGAGTACAACGGTCCACTTTGATGCTTTACGAATGCTCAATTCTGTCTATAGATGAGCTTTTCATGTTACGTGCATTTTCAAACATAACTTGTTTTATTGGCATCTTTATGGAACGAAACGTTGTACCAAAGCTAAACTAGTAAGTTAGACTGCTAAGAACACTAAATAGAGTACAACGATCCACTTTGACGCTTTAGGAATGCTCAATTCTGTCCATAGATGAGCTTTTAAGGTTTTGTGCAATTTCAAGCATGACTTGGCCTACTGGCATCTTTAGCTAACGAAACGTTGTACGAAAGCTAAACTAGCAATTTAGACTTCTAAGAACACTAAATAGAGTGCAACGGTCCACTTTGATGCTTTACGAATGCTCAATTCTGTCCATAGACGAGCTTTTCAAGTTTTGCGCATTTTGAAAACATAACTTGTTTTATTGGCATCTTTATCGAACGAAACATTGTACAAAAGCGAAACTAGCAAGTTAGACTGCTAAGAACACCAAATAGAGTACAACGATCCACTTTCATGCTTTGGGAAAACTCAATTCTGTCCATAGATGAGCTTTTAAGGTTTTGTGCAATTTCAAGCATAACTTGGTATATTGAATCTTTACCTAACGAAACGTTGTACGAAAGCGAAACTAGCAAGTTAGACTTCTAAGAACACTAAATAGAGTAAAACGGTCCACTTTGATGCTTTAGGAATGCTCAATGTTGTCCATAGACAAACTTTTCAAGTTTTGTGCAATTTGAAACAAAACTTGGTCTACTGGTATCTCTACCTAACGAAACGTTGTACGAAAGCTAAACTAGCAAGTTAGGCTGCTAAGAACACTAAATAGAGTACAAAGGTCCACTTTGATGCTTTGGGAATGCACGATTCTGTCCATAGATGAGCTTTTAAGGTTTTGTGCAATTTCAAGCATAACTTGGTCTATTGAATCTTTACCTAACGAAACGTTGTACGAAAGCTAAATAAGCAAGTTAGAATTCTAAGAACACTAAATAGAGTACAACAGTCCACTTTGATGCTTCACGAATGCTCAATTCTGTCCATAGACAAACTTTTCAAGTTTTGTGCCGTTTGAAACATAACTTGGTCAACTGGTATCTTTCCATAACGAAACGTTGTATGAAAGCTAAACTCGGATGTTAGACTACTAAGAACACTAAATAGAGTACAACGGTCCACTTTGATGCTTTGGGAATGCTCGATTCTGTCCATAGATGAGCTTTTAAGGTTTTGTGCAATTTTAAGCATGACTTGGCATATTGGCATCTTTAGCTAACGAAACGTTGTACGAAAACTAAACTAGCAAGTTAGACTTCTAAGAACACTAAATAGAGTGCAACGGTCCACGTTGATGCTTACGAATGCTCAATTCTGTCCATAGACGAGCTTTTCAAGTTTTGTGCATTTTCAAACATAACTTATTTTATTGGCATCTTTGTAGAACGAAACATTGTTCAAAAGCTAAACTAGCAAGTTAGACTGCTAAGAACACAAAATAGAGTACAACGATTCACTTTCATGCTTTGGGAAAGCTCAATTCTGTCCATAGATAAGCTTTTAAGGTTTTGTGCAATTTCAAACATCACTTGGTCTATTGAATCTTTACCTAACGAAACGTTGTACGAACGCTAAACTAGCAAGATAGACTTCTAAGAACACTAAATAGAGTACAACGGTCCACTTTGATGCTTTAGGAATGCTCAATTTTGTCCATAGACAAACTTTTCAAGTTTTGTGCAATTTGAAACAAAACTTGGTCTACTGGTATCTTTCCCTAACGAAACGTTGTACGAAAGCTAAACTAGCAAGTTGGGCTGCTAAGAACACTAAATAGAGTACAACGGTTCACTTTGATGCTTTGGGAATGCTCAATTCTATCCATAGATGAGCTTTTAAGGTTTTGTGCAAGTTCAAGCATAACTTGGTCTATTGGCATCTTCACCTAACGATACGTTGTACGAAAGCTAAACTAGCAAGTTATAAGTCTAAAAACACTAAATAGAGTACAACGATCCACTTTGATGCTTTTGGAATGCTCAATTCTGTCCGTAGACAAACTTTTCAAGTTTTGTGCAATTTGAAACATAACAAGGTCTACTGGTATCTTTACCTAACGAAACATTGTACGAAAGCTAAACTAGCAAGTTAGGCTGCTAAGAACACTAAATAGAGTACAACGGTCCACTTTGATGCTTTAGGAATGCTCGATTCTGTCCATAGATGAGCTTTCAAGGTTTTGTGCAATTTGAAACATAACTTAGTCTACTGGTATCTTTACCTAACGAAACGTTGTACGAAAGCTAAACTAGCAAGTTAGACTTCTAAGAACACTAAATAGAGTGCAACGGTCCACGTTGATGCTTTACGAATGCTCAATTCTGTCCATAGACGAGCATTTGAGGTTTTGTGCATTTTCAAACATAACTTGTTTTATTGGCATCTTTATAGAACGAAACATTGTACAAAAGCTAAACTAGCAAGTTAGACTGCTAAGAACACCAAATAGAGTACAACTATCCACGTTCATGCGTTGGGAATGCTCAATTCTGTCCATAGATGAGCTTTTAAGGTTTTGTGCAAGTTCAAGCATAACTTGGTCTATTGGCATCTTCACCTAAACTTGATATGTTGTTCAAGCATAACTTGATCAAGCATAACTTGATATGTTGTATGAAAGCTAAACTAGCAAGTTCGACGTCTAATAACACTAAATAGAGTACAACGATCCACTTTGATGCTTTAGGAATGCTCAATTCTGTCTATAGACAAACTTTTCAAGTTTTGTGCAATTTGAAACATAACTGGGTCTACTGGTATCTTTACCAAACGAAACGTTGTACGAAAGCTAAACTAGCAAGTTAGGCTGCTAAGAACACTAAATAGAGTACAACGGTCCACTTTGATACTTTGGGAATGCTCGATTCTGTCCATAGATGAGGTTTTAAGGTTTTGTGCAATTTCAAGCATAACTTGGTCTATTGAATCTTTACCTAACGAAACGTTGTACGAAAGCTAAACAAGCAACTTAGACTTCTAAGAACGCTAGATAGAATACAACAGTCCACTTTGATGCTTTAGGAATGATCAATTCTGTCCATAGACAAACTTTTCAAGTTTTGTGCAATTTGAAACTTAACTTGGTCTACTGATATCTTTCCCTAATGAAACGTTGTACGAAAGGTAAACTCGGATGTTAGACTGCTAAGAACACTAAATAGAGTACAACGCTCCACTTTGATGCATTGGGAATGCTCGATTCTGTCCAAAGATGAGCTTTAAGGTTTTGTGCAATTTCAAGCATAACTTGGTGTATTGGCATCTTTACCTAACGAAACATTGTACAAAAGCTAAACTAGCAAGTTAGACCTCTAACAACACTAAATAGAGTACAACGGTCCACTTTGATGCTTTACGAATGCTCAATTCTGTCTATAGATGAGCTTTTCATGTTACGTGCATTTTCAAACATAACTTGTTTTATTGGCATCTTTATGGAACGAAACGTTGTACCAAAGCTAAACTAGTAAGTTAGACTGCTAAGAACACTAAATAGAGTACAACGATCCACTTTGACGCTTTAGGAATGCTCAATTCTGTCCATAGATGAGCTTTTAAGGTTTTGTGCAATTTCAAGCATGACTTGGCCTACTGGCATCTTTAGCTAACGAAACGTTGTACGAAAGCTAAACTAGCAATTTAGACTTCTAAGAACACTAAATAGAGTGCAACGGTCCACTTTGATGCTTTACGAATGCTCAATTCTGTCCATAGACGAGCTTTTCAAGTTTTGCGCATTTTGAAAACATAACTTGTTTTATTGGCATCTTTATCGAACGAAACATTGTACAAAAGCGAAACTAGCAAGTTAGACTGCTAAGAACACCAAATAGAGTACAACGATCCACTTTCATGCTTTGGGAAAACTCAATTCTGTCCATAGATGAGCTTTTAAGGTTTTGTGCAATTTCAAGCATAACTTGGTATATTGAATCTTTACCTAACGAAACGTTGTACGAAAGCGAAACTAGCAAGTTAGACTTCTAAGAACACTAAATAGAGTAAAACGGTCCACTTTGATGCTTTAGGAATGCTCAATGTTGTCCATAGACAAACTTTTCAAGTTTTGTGCAATTTGAAACAAAACTTGGTCTACTGGTATCTTTACCTAACGAAACGTTGTACGAAAGCTAAACTAGCAAGTTAGGCTGCTAAGAACACTAAATAGAGTACAAAGGTCCACTTTGATGCTTTGGGAATGCACGATTCTGTCCATAGATGAGCTTTTAAGGTTTTGTGCAATTTCAAGCATAACTTGGTCTATTGAATCTTTACCTAACGAAACGTTGTACGAAAGCTAAATAAGCAAGTTAGAATTCTAAGAACACTAAATAGAGTACAACAGTCCACTTTGATGCTTCACGAATGCTCAATTCTGTCCATAGACAAACTTTTCAAGTTTTGTGCCGTTTGAAACATAACTTGGTCAACTGGTATCTTTCCATAACGAAACGTTGTATGAAAGCTAAACTCGGATGTTAGACTACTAAGAACACTAAATAGAGTACAACGGTCCACTTTGATGCTTTGGGAATGCTCGATTCTGTCCATAGATGAGCTTTTAAGGTTTTGTGCAATTTTAAGCATGACTTGGCATATTGGCATCTTTAGCTAACGAAACGTTGTACGAAAACTAAACTAGCAAGTTAGACTTCTAAGAACACTAAATAGAGTGCAACGGTCCACGTTGATGCTTACGAATGCTCAATTCTGTCCATAGACGAGCTTTTCAAGTTTTGTGCATTTTCAAACATAACTTATTTTATTGGCATCTTTGTAGAACGAAACATTGTTCAAAAGCTAAACTAGCAAGTTAGACTGCTAAGAACACAAAATAGAGTACAACGATTCACTTTCATGCTTTGGGAAAGCTCAATTCTGTCCATAGATAAGCTTTTAAGGTTTTGTGCAATTTCAAACATCACTTGGTCTATTGAATCTTTACCTAACGAAACGTTGTACGAACGCTAAACTAGCAAGATAGACTTCTAAGAACACTAAATAGAGTACAACGGTCCACTTTGATGCTTTAGGAATGCTCAATTTTGTCCATAGACAAACTTTTCAAGTTTTGTGCAATTTGAAACAAAACTTGGTCTACTGGTATCTTTCCCTAACGAAACGTTGTACGAAAGCTAAACTAGCAAGTTGGGCTGCTAAGAACACTAAATAGAGTACAACGGTTCACTTTGATGCTTTGGGAATGCTCAATTCTATCCATAGATGAGCTTTTAAGGTTTTGTGCAAATTCAAGCATAACTTGGTCTATTGGCATCTTCACCTAACGATACGTTGTACGAAAGCTAAACTAGCAAGTTATAAGTCTAAAAACACTAAATAGAGTACAACGATCCACTTTGATGCTTTTGGAATGCTCAATTCTGTCCGTAGATAAACTTTTCAAGTTTTGTGCAATTTGAAACATAACAAGGTCTACTGGTATCTTTACCTAACGAAACATTGTACGAAAGCTAAACTAGCAAGTTAGGCTGCTAAGAACACTAAATAGAGTACAACGGTCCACTTTGATGCTTTAGGAATGCTCGATTCTGTCCATAGATGAGCTTTCAAGGTTTTGTGCAATTTGAAACATAACTTAGTCTACTGGTATCTTTACCTAACGAAACGTTGTACGAAAGCTAAACTAGCAAGTTAGACTTCTAAGAACACTAAATAGAGTGCAACGGTCCACGTTGATGCTTTACGAATGCTCAATTCTGTCCATAGACGAGCATTTGAGGTTTTGTGCATTTTCAAACATAACTTGTTTTATTGGTATCTTTATAGAACGAAACATTGTACAAAAGCTAAACTAGCAAGTTAGACTGCTAAGAACACCAAATAGAGTACAACTATCCACGTTCATGCGTTGGGAATGCTCAATTCTGTCCATAGATGAGCTTTTAAGGTTTTGTGCAAGTTCAAGCATAACTTGGTCTATTGGCATCTTCACCTAAACTTGATATGTTGTTCAAGCATAACTTGATCAAGCATAACTTGATATGTTGTATGAAAGCTAAACTAGCAAGTTCGACGTCTAATAACACTAAATAGAGTACAACGATCCACTTTGATGCTTTAGGAATGCTCAATTCTGTCTATAGACAAACTTTTCAAGTTTTGTGCAATTTGAAACATAACTGGGTCTACTGGTATCTTTACCAAACGAAACGTTGTACGAAAGCTAAACTAGCAAGTTAGGCTGCTAAGAACACTAAATAGAGTACAACGGTCCACTTTGATACTTTGGGAATGCTCGATTCTGTCCATAGATGAGGTTTTAAGGTTTTGTGCAATTTCAAGCATAACTTGGTCTATTGAATCTTTACCTAACGAAACGTTGTACGAAAGCTAAACAAGCAACTTAGACTTCTAAGAACGCTAGATAGAATACAACAGTCCACTTTGATGCTTTAGGAATGATCAATTCTGTCCATAGACAAACTTTTCATGTTTTGTGCAATTTGAAACTTAACTTGGTCTACTGATATCTTTCCCTAATGAAACGTTGTACGAAAGGTAAACTCGGATGTTAGACTGCTAAGAACACTAAATAGAGTACAACGCTCCACTTTGATGCATTGGGAATGCTCGATTCTGTCCAAAGATGAGCTTTAAGGTTTTGTGCAATTTCAAGCATAACTTGGTGTATTGGCATCTTTACCTAACGAAACATTGTACAAAAGCTAAACTAGCAAGTTAGACCTCTAACAACACTAAATAGAGTACAACGGTCCACTTTGATGCTTTACGAATGCTCAATTCTGTCTATAGACGAGCTTTTCATGTTACGTGCATTTTCAAACATAACTTGTTTTATTGGCATCTTTATGGAACGAAACGTTGTACCAAAGCTAAACTAGCAAGTTAGACTGCTAAGAACACTAAATAGAGTACAACGATCCACTTTGACGCTTTAGGAATGCTCAATTCTGTCCATAGATGAGCTTTTAAGGTTTTGTGCAATTTCAAGCATGACTTGGCCTACTGGCATCTTTAGCTAACGAAACGTTGTACGAAAGCTAAACTAGCAATTTAGACTTCTAAGAACACTAAATAGAGTGCAACGGTCCACTTTGATGCTTTACGAATGCTCAATTCTGTCCATAGACGAGCTTTTCAAGTTTTGCGCATTTTGAAAACATAACTTGTTTTATTGGCATCTTTATCGAACGAAACATTGTACAAAAGCGAAACTAGCAAGTTAGACTGCTAAGAACACCAAATAGAGTACAACGATCCACTTTCATGCTTTGGGAAAACTCAATTCTGTCCATAGATGAGCTTTTAAGGTTTTGTGCAATTTCAAGCATAACTTGGTATATTGAATCTTTACCTAACGAAACGTTGTACGAAAGCGAAACTAGCAAGTTAGACTTCTAAGAACACTAAATAGAGTAAAACGGTCCACTTTGATGCTTTAGGAATGCTCAATGTTGTCCATAGACAAACTTTTCAAGTTTTGTGCAATTTGAAACAAAACTTGGTCTACTGGTATCTTTACCTAACGAAACGTTGTACGAAAGCTAAACTAGCAAGTTAGGCTGCTAAGAACACTAAATAGAGTACAAAGGTCCACTTTGATGCTTTGGGAATGCTCGATTCTGTCCATAGATGAGCTTTTAAGGTTTTGTGCAATTTCAAGCATAACTTGGTCTATTGAATCTTTACCTAACGAAACGTTGTACGAAAGCTAAATAAGCAAGTTAGAATTCTAAGAACACTAAATAGAGTACAACAGTCCACTTTGATGCTTCACGAATGCTCAATTCTGTCCATAGACAAACTTTTCAAGTTTTGTGCCGTTTGAAACATAACTTGGTCAACTGGTATCTTTCCCTAACGAAACGTTGTACGAAAGCTAAACTCGGATGTTAGACTACTAAGAACACTAAATAGAGTACAACGGTCCACTTTGATGCTTTGGGAATGCTCGATTCTATCCATAGATGAGCTTCTAAGGTTTTGTGCAATTTCAAGCATAACTTGGTCTATTGGCATCTTTACCTGGCGAAACATTGTACAAAAGCTAAATTAGCAAGTTAGACTTCTAACAACACTAAATAGAGTACAACGGTCCACTTTGATCCTTCATGAATGCTCAATTCTGTCTATAGACGAGCTTTTCATGTTTTGTGCATTTTCAAACATAACTTGTTTTATTGGCATCTTTATCGAACGAAACGTTGTACCAAAGCTAAACTAGCAAGTTAGACTGCTAAGAACACTAAATAGAGTACAACGGTCCACTTTGATGCTTTGGGAATGCTCAATTCTGTCCATAGATGAGCTTTTAAGGTTTTGTGCAATTTTAAGCATGACTTGGCCTATTGGCATCTTTAGCTAACGAAACGTTGTACGAAAACTAAACTAGCAAGTTAGACTTCTAAGAACACTAAATAGAGTACAACGATCCACTTTGATGCTTTAGGAATGCTCGATTCTGTCCATAGATGAGCTTTCAAGGTTTTGTGCAATTTGAAACATAACTTAGTCTACTGGTATCTTTACCTAACGAAACGTTGTACGAAAGCTAAACTAGCAAGTTAGACTTCTAAGAACACTAAATAGAGTGCAACGGTCCACGTTGATGCTTACGAATGCTCAATTCTGTCCATAGACGAACTTTTCAAGTTTTGTGCATTTTTAAACATAACTTGTTTTATTGGCATTTTTATCGAACGAATCATTGTACAAAAGCGAAACTATCAAGTTACACTTCTAACGACACTAAATAGAGTACAACGGTCCACTTTGATGCTTTAGGAATGCTCAATTCCGTCCACAGACAAACTTTTCAAGCTTTGTGCAATTTGAAACATAGCTTGGTCTATTGGTATATTTAACTAACGAAGCGTTATACACAAGCTAAACGAGGATGTTAGACTGCTAAGAACACTAAATAGAATACAACGGTCCACTTTGATGCTTTGGGAATGCTCAATTCTGTTCATAGATGAGCTTTTAAGGTTTTGTGCAATTTCAAGCATAACTTCGTCTATTGGCGTCTTTACCTAATGAAACGTTGTACGAAAGCTAAACTAGCAAGTTAGACTTCTAAGAACACTAAATAGAGTACAACGGTCCACTTTGATGCTTTACGAATGCTCAATTCTGTCCATAGACGAGCATTTGAAGTTTTGTGCATTTTCAAACATAACTTGTTTTATTGGCATCTTAATAGAACGAAACATTGTACAAAAGCTAAACTAGCAAGTTAGACTGCTAAGAACACCAAATAGAGTACAACGATCCACTTTCATGCTTTGGGAAAGCTCAATTCTGTCCATAGATGAGCTTTTAAGGTTTTGTGCAATTTCAAACATAACTTGGTCTATTGAATCTTTACCTAACGAAATGTTGTACGAAAGCTAAACTAGCAAGTTAGACTTCTAAGAACACTAAATAGAGTACAACGGTCCACTTTGATGCTTTAGGAATGCTCAATTTTGTCCATAGACAAACTTTTCAAGTTTTGTGCAATTTGAAACAAAACTTTGTCTACTGGTATCTTTCCCTAACGAAACGTTGTACGAAAGCTAAACTAGCAAGTTGGGCTGCTAAGAACACTAAATATAGTACAACGGTTCACTTTGATGCTTTGGGAACGCTCAATTCTGTCCATAGATGAGCTTTTAAGGTTTTGTGCAAGTTCAAGCATAACTTGGTCTATTGGCATCTTCACCTAACGATACGTTGTATGAAAGCTAAACTAGCAAGTTAGATGTCTAAGAACACTAAATAGAGTACAACGATCCACTTTGATGCTTTAGGAATGCTCAATTCTGTCCATAGACAAACTTTTCAAGTTTTGTGCAATTTGAAATATAACTTGGTCTACTTGTATCTTTACCTAACGAAACGTTGTACGAAAGCTAAACTAGCAAGTTAGGCTGCTAAGAACACTAAATAGAGTACAACGGTCCACTTTGATGCTTTGGGAATGCTCGATTCTGTCCATAGATGAGCTTTTAAGGTTTTGTGCAATTTCAAGCTTAACTTGGTCTATTGAATCTTTACCTAACGAAACGTTGTACGAAAGCCAAACAAGCAAGTTAGACTTCTAAGAACGCTAAATAGAGTACAACAGTCCAGTTTGATGCTTTAGAAATGCTTAATTCCGTCCATAGATAAACTTTTCAAGTTTTGTGCAATTTGAAGCTTAATTTGGTCTACTGGTATCTTTCCCTAACGAAACGTTGTACGAAAGCTAAACTCGGATGTTAGACTGCTAAGAACACTAAATAGAGTACAACGGTCCACTTTGATGCTTTGGGAATGCTCGATTCTGTCCATATATGAGCTTTAAGGTTTTGTGCAATTTCAAGCATAACTTGGTCTATTGGCATCTTTGCCTAACGAAATATTGTACAGGAGCTAAACTAGCAAGTTAGACCTCTAACAACACTAAATAGAGTACAACAGTCCACTTTGATGCTTTACGAATGCTCAATTTTGTCCATAGACGAGCATTTGAAGTTTTGTGCATTTTCAAACATAACTTGTTTTATTGGCATCTTTATAGAACGAAACATTGTACAAAAGCTAAACTAGCAAGTTAGACTGCTAAGAACAGCAAATAGAGTACAACGATCCACTTTCATGCTTTGGGAAAGCTCAATTCTGTCCATAGATGAGCTTTTAAGGTATTGTGCAATTTCAAACATCACTTGGTCTATTGAATCTTTACCTAACGAAACGTTGTACGAAAGCTAAACTAGCAAGATAGACTTCTAAGAACACTAAATAGAGTACAACGGTCCACTTTGATGCTTTAGGAATGCTCAATTTTGTCCATAGACAAACTTTTCAAGTTTTGTGCAATTTGAAACAAAACTTGGTCTACTGGTATCTTTCCCTAACGAAACGTTGTACGAAAGCTAAACTAGCAAGTTGGGCTGCTAAGAACACTAAATATAGTACAACGGTTCACTTTGATGCTTTGGGAACGCTCAATTCTGTCCATAGATGAGCTTTTAAGGTTTTGTGCAAGTTCAAGCATAACTTGGTCTATTGGCATCTTCACCTAACGATACGTTGTATGAAAGCTAAACTAGCAAGTTAGACGTCTAAGAACACTAAATAGAGTACAACGATCCACTTTGATGCTTTAGGAATGCTCAATTCTGTCCATAGACAAACTTTTCAAGTTTTGTGCAATTTGAAATATAACTTGGTCTACTTGTATCTTTACCTAACGAAACGTTGTACGAAAGCTAAACTAGCAAGTTAGGCTGCTAAGAACACTAAATAGAGTACAACGGTCCACTTTGAATCTTTGGGAATGCTCGATTCTGTCCATAGATGAGCTTTTAAGGTTTTGTGCAATTTCAAGCTTAACTTGGTCTATTGAATCTTTACCTAACGAAACGTTGTACGAAAGCCAAACAAGCAAGTTAGACTTCTAAGAACGCTAAATAGAGTACAACAGTCCAGTTTGATGCTTTAGAAATGCTCAATTCCGTCCATAGATAAACTTTTCAAGTTTTGTGCAATTTGAAACTTAATTTGGTCTACTGGTATCTTTCCCTAACGAAACGTTGTACGAAAGCTAAACTCGGATGTTAGACTGCTAAGAACACTAAATAGAGTACAACGGTCCACTTTGATGCTTTGGGAATGCTCGATTCTGTCCATATATGAGCTTTAAGGTTTTGTGCAATTTCAAGCATAACTTGGTCTATTGGCATCTTTACCTAACGAAATATTGTACAGGAGCTAAACTAGCAAGTTAGACCTCTAACAACACTAAATAGAGTACAACGGTCCACTTTGATGCTTTACGAATGCTCAATTTTGTCCATAGACGAGCATTTGAAGTTTTGTTCATTTTCAAACATAACTTGTTTTATTGGCATCTTTATAGAACGAAACATTGTACAAAAGCTAAACTAGCAAGTTAGACTGCTAAGAACAGCAAATAGAGTACAACGATCCACTTTCATGCTTTGGGAAAGCTCAATTCTGTCCATAGATGAGCTTTTAAGGTTTTGTGCAATTTCAAACATCACTTGGTCTATTGAATCTTTACCTAACGAAACGTTGTACGAAAGCTAAACTAGCAAGATAGACTTCTAAGAACACTAAATAGAGTACAACGGTCCACTTTGATGCTTTAGGAATGCTCAATTTTGTCCATAGACAAACTTTTCAAGTTTTGTGGAATTTGAAACAAAACTTGGTCTACTGGTATCTTTCCCTAACGAAACGTTGTACGAAAGCTAAACTAGCAAGTTGGGCTGCTAAGAACACTAAATAGAGTACAATGGTTCACTTTGATGCTTTGGGAATGCTCAATTCTGTCCATAGATGAGCTTTTAAGGTTTTGTGCAAGTTCAAGCATAACTTGGTCTATTGGCATCTTCACCTAACGATACATTGTACGAAAGCTAAACTAGCAAGTTATATGTCTAAGAACACTAAATAGAGTACAACGATCCACTTTGATGCTTTAGGAATGCTCGATTCTGTCCATATATGAGCTTTCAAGGTTTTGTGCAATTTGAAACATAACTTAGTCTACTGGTATCTTTACCTAACGAAACGTTGTACGAAAGCTAAACTAGCAAGTTAGACTTCTAAGAACACTAAATAGAGTGCAACGGTACACGTTGATGCTTACGAATGCTCAATTCTGTCCATAGACGAGCTTTTCAAGTTTTGTGCATTTTTAAACATAACTTGTTTTACTGGCATTTTTATCGAACGAAACATTGTACAAAAGCGAAACTAGCAAGTTACACTTCTAACGACACTAAATAGAGTACAACGGTCCACTTTGATGCTTTAGAAATGCTCAATTCCGTCCACAGACAAACTTTTCAAGCTTTGTGCAATTTGAAACATAACTTGGTCTATTGGTATATTTAACTAACGAAGCGTTATACGAAAGCTAAACGTGCATGTTAGACTGCTAAGAACACTAAATAGAATACAACGGTCCACTTTGATGCTTTGGGAATGCTCAATTCTGTTCATAGATGAGCTTTTAAGGTTTTGTGCAATTTTAAGCATAACTTGGTCTATTGGCGTCTTTACCTAATGAAACGTTGTATGAAAGCTAAACTAGCAAGTTAGACTTCTAAAAACACTAAATAGAGTACAACGGTCCACTTTGATGCTTTACGAATGCTCAATTCTGTCCATAGACGAGCATTTGAAGTTTTGTGCATTTTCAAACATAACTTGTTTTATTGGCATCTTAATAGAACGAAACATTGTACAAAAGCTAAACTAGCAAGTTAGACTGCTAAGAACACCAAATAGAGTACAACGATCCACTTTCATGCTTTGGGAAAGCTCAATTCTGTCCATAGATGAGCTTTTAAGGTTTTGTGCAATTTCAAACATAACTTGGTCTATTGAATCTTTACCTAACGAAACGTTGTACGAAAGCTATCCTAGCAAGTTAGACTTCTAAGAACACTAAATAGAGTACAACGGTCCACTTTGATGCTTTAGGAATGCTCAATTTTGTCCATAGACAAACTTTTCAAGTTTTGTGCAATTTGAAACAAAACTTTTTCTACTGGTATCTTTCCCTAACGAAACGTTGTATGAAAGCTAAACTAGCAAGTTGGGCTGCTAAGAACACTAAATAGAATACAACGGTTCACTTTGATGCTTTGGGAATGCTCAATTCTGTCCATAGATGAGCTTTTAAGGTTTTGTGCAAGTTCAAGCATAACTTGGTCTATTGGCATCTTCACCTAACGATACGTTGTACGAAAGCTAAACTAGCAAGTTAGACGTCTAAGAACACTAAATAGAGTACAACGATCCACTTTGATGCTTTAGGAATGCTCAATTCTGTCCATAGACAAACTTTTCAAGTTTTGTGCAATTTGAAATATAACTTGGTCTACTTGTATCTTTACCTGACGAAACGTTGCACGAAAGCTAAACTAGCAAGTTAGGCTGCTAAGAACACTAAATAGAGTACAACGGTCCACTTTGATGCTTTGGGAATGCTCAATTCTGTCCATAGATGAGCTTTTAAGGTTTTGTGCATTCTCAAACATAACTTGTTTTATTGGCATCTTTATCGAACGAAATGTTGTACCAAAGCTAAACTCGGATGTTAGACTGCTAAGAACGCTAAATAGAGTACATCGGTCCACTTTGATGCTTTAGGAATAATCAATTCCGTCCACAGAAAAACTTTTCAAGCTTTGTGCAATTTGAAACATAACTTGGTCTATTGGTATATTTAACTAACGAAGCGTTATACGAAAGCTAAACTCGGATGTTAGACTGCTAAGAACACTAAATAGCGTACAACGGTCTACTTTGATGCTTTGGGAATGCTCAATTCTTTTCATGGATGAGCTTTTAAAGTTTTGTGCAATTTCAAGCATAACTTGGTGTATTGGCGTCTTTACCTAACGAAACGTTGTACCAAAGCTAAACTAGCAAGTTAGACTTCTAAGAACACTAAATAGAGTACAACATTCCACTTTGATGCTTTACGAATGCTCAATTCTGTCCATAGACAAACTTTTCAAGTTTTGTGCATTTTGAAACAAAACTTGGTCTACTGGTATCTTTCCCTAACGAAACGTTGTACGAAAGCTAAACTAGCAGGTGGGTTGCTAAGAACACTAAATAGAGTACAACGGTTCAGTTTGATGCTTTGGAAATGCTCAATTCTGTCCATAGATGAGTTTTTAAGGTTTTGTGCAAGTTCAAGCATAACTTGGTCTATTGGCATCTTCACCTAACGATACGTTGTACGAAAGCTAAACAAGCAAGTTAGACGTCTAAGAACACTAAAAAGAGTACAACGATCCACTTTGGTGCTTTAGGAATGCTCAATTCTGTCCATAGACAAAATTTTCAAGTTTTGTGCAGTTTGAAACATAACTTGGTCTACTGGTATCTTTCCCTGACGAAACGTTGTACGAAAGCTAAACCCGGATGTTAGACTGCTAAGAACACTAAATAGAGTACAACGGTCCACTTTGATGCTTTAGGAATGCTCGATTCTGTCCATAGATGAGCTTTTAAGGTTTTGTGCAATTTCAAGCATAACTTGGTCTATTGGCATCTTTACCTAACGAAACATTGTACAAAAGCTAAATTAGCAAGTTAGACCTCTAACAACACTAATAAGAGTACAACGGTCCACTTTAATCCTTTATGAATGCTCAATTCTGTCTATAGACGAGCTTTTCATGTTTTGTGCATTCTCAAACATAACTTGTTTTATTGGCATCTTTATCGAACGAAATGTTGTACCAAAGCTAAACTCGGATGTTGGACTGCTAAGAACACTAAATAGAGTACATCGGTCCACTTTGATGCTTTAGGAATAATCAATTCCGTCCACAGAAAAACTTTTCAAGCTTTGTGCAATTTGAAACATAACTTGGTCTATTGGTATATTTAACTAACGAAGCGTTATACGAAAGCTAAACTCGGATGTTAGACTGCTAAGAACACTAAATAGCGTACAACGGTCTACTTTGATGCTTTGAGAATGCTCAATTCTTTTCATGGATGAGCTTTTAAAGTTTTGTGCAATTTCAAGCATAACTTGGTGTATTGGCGTCTTTACCTAACGAAACGTTGTACCAAAGCTAAACTAGCAAGTTAGACTTCTAAGAACACTAAATAGAGTACAACGGTCCACTTTGATGCTTTACGAATGCTCAATTCTTTCCATAGACGAGCATTTGAAGTTTTGTGCATTTTCAAACATAAGTTGTTTTACTGGCATCTTTATAGAACGAAACGTTGTACAAAAGCTAAACTAGCAAGTTAGACTACTAAGAACATCAAATGGAGTACAACGATCCACTGTCATGCTTTGGGAAAGCTCAATTCTTTCCATAGATGAGCTTTTAAGGTTTTGTGCAATTTCAAACATAACTTGGTCTATTGAATCTTTACCTAACGAAACGTTGTACGAAAGCTAAACTAGCAAGTTAGACATCTAAGAACACCAAATAGAGTACAACAGTCCACTTTGATGCTTTAGGATTGCTCAATTTTGTCGATAGACAAACTTTTCAAGTTTTGTGCAATTTGAAACAAAACTTGGTCTACTGGTATCTTTCCCTAACGAAACGTTGTACGAAAGCAAAACTAGCAAGTTGGGCTGCTAAGAACACTAAATTATTGGCATATTCACCTAACGATACGTTGTACGAAAGCTAAACTAGCAAGTTAGACGTCTAAGAACACTAAATAGAGTACAACGATCCACTTTGATGCTTTAGCAATTCTCAATTCTGTCCATAGACAAACTTTTCAAGTTTTGTGCAATTTGAAACATAGCTTGGTCTACTGGTATCTTTCCCTAACGAAACGTTGTACGAAAGCTAAACTCGGATGTTAGACTGCTAAGAACACTAAATAGAGTACAACGGTCCACTTTGATGCTTTGGGAATGCTCGATTCTGTCCATAGATGAGCTTTTAAGGTTTTGTGCGGTTTCAAGCATAACTTGGTCTATTGAATCTTTACCTAACGAAACGTTGTTCGAAAGCTAAACAAGCAAGTTAGACTTCTAAGAACACTAAATAGAGTACAACAATCCACGTTGATGCTTTAGGAATGCTCAATGCTGTCCATAGACAAACTTTTCAAGTTTTGTGCAATTTGAAACATAACTTCGTCTACTGGTATCTTTCCCTAACGAAACGTTGTACGAAAGCTAAACTCAGATGTTAGACTGCTAAGAACACTAAATAGAGTACAACGGTCCACTTTGATGCTTTGGGAATGGTCGATTCTGTCCATAGATGAGCTTTAAGGTTTTGTGCAATTTCAAGCATAACTTCGTCTATTGGCATCTTTACCTAACGAGACATTGTACAAAGCTAAACTAGCAAGTTACACTTCTAACGACACCAAATAGAGTACAACGGTCCACTTTGATGCTTTACGAATGCTCAATTCTGTCCATAGACAAATTTTTCAAGCTTTGTGCAATTCGAAACATAACTTGGTCTTTTGGTATCTTTAACTAACGAAGCGTTATACGAAAGCTAAACTCGGATGTTAGACTGCTAAGAACACTAAATAGAGTACAACGGTCCACTTTGATGCTTTCAGAATGCTCAATTCTGTCCATAGATGAGCTTGTAAGGTTTTGTGCAATTTCAGTCATAACTTGGTCTATTGGCATCTTTACCTAACGAAACATTGTACAAAAGCTAAAATAGCAAGTTAGACCTCTAACAACACTAAGTAGAGTACAACGGTCCACTTTGATGCTTTACGAATGCTCAGTTCTGTCTATAGACGAGCTTTTCATGTTTTGTGCATTTTCAAACATAACTTGTTTTATTGGTATCTTAATCGAACGAAACGTTGTACCAAAGCTAAACTAGCAAGTTAGACTGCTAAGAACACTAAATAGAGTACAACGGTCCACTTTAATGCTTTGGGAATGCTCAATTCTGTCCGTAGATGAGCTTTTAAGGTTTTGTGCAATTTCAAGCATGACTTGGCCTATTGGCATCTTTAGCTAACGAAACGTTGTACGAAAGCTAAACTAGCAAGTTAGACTTCTAAGAACACTACATAGAGTGCAACGGTCCACTTTGATGCTTTACGAATGCTCAATTCTGTCCATCGACGAGCTTTTCAAGTTTTGTAGATTTTCAAACATAACATGTTTTATTGGCATCTTTAGAGAACGAAACATTGTACAAAAGCTAAACTAGCAAGTTAGACTGCTAAGAACACCAAATAGAGTACAACGATCCACTTTCATACTTTGGGAAAGCTCAATTCTGTCCATAGATGAGCTTTTAAGGTTTTGTACAATTTCAAGGGTAACTTGGTCTATTGAATCTTTACCTAACGAAACGTTGTACGAAGGCTAAACTAGCAAGTTAGACTTCTAAGAACACTAAATAGAGTAAAACGGTCCACTTTGATGCTTTAGGAATGCTCAATTTTGTCCATAGACAAACTTTTCAAGTTTTGTGCAATTTGAAACAAAACTTGGTCTACTGGTATCTTTCCCTAACGAAACGTTGTACGAAAGCTAAACTAGCAAGTTGGGCTACTAAGAACACTAAATAGAGTACAACGATTCACTTTGATGCTTTGCGAATGCTCAACTCTGTCCATAAATGAGCTTTTAAGGTTTTGTGCAAGTTCAAGCATAACTTGGCCTATTGGCATATTCACCTAACGATACGTTGTACGAAAGCTAAACTAGCAAGTTAGACGTCTAAGAACACTAAATAGAGTACAACGATCCACTTTGATGCTTTAGCAATTCTCAATTCTGTCCATAGACAAACTTTTCAAGTTTTGTGCAATTTGAAACATAGCTTGGTCTACTGGTATCTTTCCCTAACGAAACGTTGTACGAAAGCTAAACTCGGATGTTAGACTGCTAAGAACACTAAATAGAGTACAACGGTCCACTTTGATGCTTTGGGAATGCTCGATTCTGTCCATAGATGAGCTTTTAAGGTTTTGTGCAATTTCAAGCATAACTTGGTCTATTGAATCTTTACCTAACGAAACGTTGTTCGAAAGCTAAACAAGCAAGTTAGACTTCTAAGAACACTAAATAGAGTACAACAATCCACGTTGATGCTTTAGGAATGCTCAATGCTGTCCATAGACAAACTTTTCAAGTTTTGTGCAATTTGAAACATAACTTCGTCTACTGGTATCTTTCCCTAAAGAAACGTTGTACGAAAGCTAAACTCGGATGTTAGACTGCTAAGAACACTAAATAGAGTACAACGGTCCACTTTAATGCTTTGGGAATGCTCAATTCTGTCCGTAGATGAGCTTTTAAGGTTTTGTGCAATTTCAAGCATGACTTGGCCTATTGGCATCTTTATAGCTAACGAAACGTTGTACGAAAGCTAAACTAGCAAGTTAGACTTCTAAGAACACTACATAGAGTGCAACGGTCCACTTTGATGCTTTACGAATGCTCAATTCTGTCCATCGACGAGCTTTTCAAGTTTTGTAGATTTTCAAACATAACTTGTTTTATTGGCATCTTTAGAGAACGAAACATTGTACAAAAGCTAAACTAGCAAGTTAGACTGCTAAGAACACCAAATAGAGTACAACGATCCACTTTCATACTTTGGGAAAGCTCAATTCTGTCCATAGATGAGCTTTTAAGGTTTTGTACAATTTCAAGGGTAACTTGGTCTATTGAATCTTTACCTAACGAAACGTTGTACGAAAGCTAAACTAGCAAGTTAGACTTCTAAGAACACTAAATAGAGTAAAACGGTCCACTTTGATGCTTTAGGAATGCTCAATTTTGTCCATAGACAAACTTTTCAAGTTTTGTGCAATTTGAAACAAAACTTGGTCTACTGGTATCTTTCCCTAACGAAACGTTGTACGAAAGCTAAACTAGCAAGTTGGGCTACTAAGAACACTAAATAGAGTACAACGATTCACTTTGATGCTTTGCGAATGCTCAACTCTGTCTATAAATGAGCTTTTAAGGTTTTGTGCAAGTTCAAGCATAACTTGGTCCATTGGCATATTCACCAAACGATACGTTGTACGAAAGCTAAACTAGCAAGTTAGACGTCTAAGAACACTAAATAGAGTACAACGATCCACTTTGATGCTTTAGCAATTCTCAATTCTGTCCATAGACAAACTTTTCAAGTTTTGTGCAATTTGAAACATAGCTTGGTCTACTGGTATCTTTCCCTAACGAAACGTTGTACGAAAGCTAAACTCGGATGTTAGTCTGCTAAGAACACTAAATAGAGTACAACGGTCCACTTTGATGCTTTGGGAATGCTCGATTCTGTCCATAGATGAGCTTTTAAGGTTTTGTGCAATTTCAAGCATAACTTGGTCTATTGAATCTTTACCTAACGAAACGTTGTACGAAAGCTAAACAAGCAAGTTAGACTTCTAAGAACACTAAATAGAGTACAACAATCCACGTTGATGCTTTAGGAATGCTCAATGCTGTCCATAGACAAACTTTTCAAGTTTTGTGCAATTTGAAACATAACTTGGTCTACTGGTATCTTTCCCTAACGAAACGTTGTACGAAAGCTAAACTCGGATGTTAGACTGCTAAGAACACTAAATAGAGTACAACGGTCCACTTTGATGCTTTGGGAATGGTCGATTCTATCCATAGATGAGCTTTAAGGTTTTGTGCAATTTCAAGCATAACTTCGTCTATTGGCATCTTTACCTAACGAGACATTGTACAAAAGCTAAACTAGCAAGTTACACTTCTAACGACACCGAATAGAGTACAACGGTCCACTTTGATGCTTTACGAATGCTCAATTCTGTCCATAGACAAACTTTTCAAGCTTTGTGCAATTTGAAACATAACTTGGTCTTTTGGTATCTTTAACTAACGAAGCGTTATACGAAAGCTAAACTCGGATGTTAGACTGCTAAGAACACTAAATAGAGTACAACGGTCCACTTTGATGCTTTCAGAATGCTCAATTCTGTCCATAGATGAGCTTGTAAGGTTTTGTGCAATTTCAGTCATAACTTGGTCTATTGGCATCTTTACCTAACGAAACATTGTACAAAAGCTAAAATAGCAAGTTAGACCTCTAACAACACTAAGTAGAGTACAACGGTCCACTTTGATGCTTTACGAATGCTCAGTTCTGTCTATAGACGAGCTTTTCATGTTTTGTGCATTTTCAAACATAACTTGTTTTATTGGTATCTTAATCGAGCGAAACGTTGTACCAAAGCATAACTAGCAAGTTAGACTGCTAAGAACACTAAATAGAGTACAACGGTCCACTTTAATGCTTTGGGAATGCTCAATTCTGTCCGTAGAAGAGCTTTTAAGGTTTTGTGCAATTTCAAGCATGACTTGGCCTATTGGCATCTTTAGCTAACGAAACGTTGTACGAAAGGTAAACTAGCAAGTTAGACTTCTAAGAACACTACATAGAGTGCAACGGTCCACGTTGATGCTTTACGAATGCTCAATTCTGTCCATCGACGAGCTTTTCAAGTTTTGTAGATTTTCAAACATAACTTGTTTTATTGGCATCTTTAGAGAACGAAACATTGTACAAAAGCTAAACTAGCAAGTTAGACTGCTAAGAACACCAAATAGAGTACAACGATCCACTTTCATAGTTTGGGAAAGCTCAATTCTGTCCATAGATGAGCTTTTAAGGTTTTGTACAATTTCAAGGGTAACTTGGTCTATTGAATCTTTACCTAACGAAACGTTGTACGAAAGCTAAACTAGCAAGTTAGACTTCTAAGAACACTAAATAGAGTAAAACGGTCCACTTTGATGCTTTAGGAATGCTCAATTTTGTCCATAGACAAACTTTTCAAGTTTTGTGCAATTTGAAACAAAACTTGGTCTACTGGTATCTTTCCCTAACGAAACGTTGTACGAAAGCTAAACTAGCAAGTTGGGCTACTAAGAACACTAAATAGGGTACAACGATTCACTTTGATGCTTTGCGAATGCTCAACTCTGTCCATAAATGAGCTTTTAAGGTTTTGTGCAAGTTCAAGCATAACTTGGTCTATTGGCATATTCACCTAACGATACATTGTACGAAAGCTAAACTAGCAAGTTAGACGTCTAAGAACACTAAATAGAGTACAACGATCCACTTTGATGCTTTAGCAATTCTCAATTCTGTCCATAGACAAACTTTTCAAGTTTTGTGCAATTTGAAACATAACTTGGTCTACTGGTATCTTTACCTAACTAAACGTTGTACGAAAGCTAAACTGGCAAGTTAGGCTGCTAAGAACACTAAATAGAGTACAACGGTCCACTTTGATGCTTTGGGAATGCTCGATTCTTTCCATATATGAGCTTTTAAGGTTTTGTGCAATTTCAAGCATAACTTGGTCTATTGAATCTTTACCTAACGAAATGTTGTACGAAAGCTAAACAAGCAAGTTAGACTTCTAAGAACACTAAATAGAGTACAACAATCCACTTTGATGCTTTAGAAATGCTCAATGCTGTCCATAGACAAACTTTTCAAGGTTTGTGCAATTTGAAACATAACTTGCTCTACTGGTATCTTTCCCTAACGAAACGTTGTACGAAAGCGAAACTCGGATGTTTGACTGCTAAGAACACTAAATAGAGTAACACGGTCCACTTTGATGCTTTGGGAATGCTCGATTCTGTCCATAGATGAGCTTTTAAGGTTTTGTGCAATTTCAAGCATAACTTGGTCTATTGAATCTTTACCTAACGAAACGTTGTACGAAAGCTAAACAAGCAAGTTAGACTTCTAAGAACACTAAATAGAGTACAACAATCCACTTTGATGCTTTAGGAATGCTCAATGCTGTCCATAGACAAACTTTTCAAGTTTTGTGCAATTTGAAACATAACTTGGTCTACTGGTATCTTTCCCTAACGAAACATTGTACGAAAGCTAAACTCGGATGTTAGACTGCTAAGAACACTAAATAGAGTACAACGGTCCACTTTGATGCTTTGGTAATGCTCGATTCTGTCCATAGATGAGCTTTTAAGGTTTTGTGCAATTTCAGTCATAACTTGGTCTATTAGCATCTTTACCTAACGAAACATTCTACAAAAGCTAAACTAGCAATTTAGACCTCTAACAACACTAAATAGAGTACAACGGTCCACTTTGATGCTTTACGAATGCTCAATTCTGTCCATAGATGAGCTTTTCATGTTTTGTGCATTTTCACACATAACTTGTTTTATTGGCATTTTTATCGAACGAAACGTTGTACTAAAGCTAAACTAGCAAGTTTGACTGCTAAGAACACTAAATAGAGTACAACGCTCCACTTTGATGCTTTGTGAATGCTCAATTCTGTCCATAGATGAGCTTTTAAGGTTTTGTGCAATTTCCAACATGACTTGGCCTATTGGCATCTTTAGCTAACGAAACGTTATACGAAAGCTAAACTAGCAAGTTAGACTTCTAAGAACACTAGATAGAGTGAAACGGTCCACTTTGATGCTTTACGAATGCTCAATTCTGTCCATAGATGAGCTTTTCAAGTTTTGTGCATTTTCAAACATAACTTGTTTTATTGGCATCTTTATCGAACGAAAGATTGTACAAAAGCTAAACTAGCAAGTTACACTTCTAACGACACTAAATGGAGCACAACGGTCCACTTTGATGCTTTAAGAATGCTCAATTCTGTCCATAGACAAACTTTTCAAGCTTTATGCAATTTGAATCATAACTTGGTCTTTTGGTATCTTTAACTAACGAAGCGTTATACGAAAGCTAAACTCGGATGTTAGACTGCTAAGAACACTAAATAGAGTGCAACGGTCCACTTTGATGCTTTTGGAATGCTCAATTCTGTCCATAGATGAGCTTTTAAGGTTTTGTGCAATTTCAAGCATGACTTGGCCTATTGGCATCTTTAGCTGTTGAAACGTTATATGAAAGCTAAACTAGCAAGCTAGACTTCTAAGAACACTAAATAGAGCGAAACGGTTCACTTTGATGCTTTCAGAATGCTCAATTTTGTCCATAGATAAGCTTTTCATGTTTTGTGCATTTTCAAGCATAACTTGTTTTTTTGGCATCTTTATCGAACAAAACATTGTACAAAAGCTAAACTAGCAAGTTACACTTCTAACGACACCAAATAGAGTACAACGGTCCACTTTGATGCTTTACGAATGCTCAATTCTGTCCATAGACAAACTTTTCAAGCTTTGTGCAATTTGAATCATAACTTGGTCTTTTGGTATCTTTAACTAACGAAGCGTTATACGAAAGCTAAACTCGGATGTTAGACTGCTAAGAACACTAAATAGAGTACAACGGTCCACTTTGATGCTTTCGGAATGCTCAATTCTGTCCATAGATGAGCTTGTAAGGTTTTGTGCAACTTCAGTCATAACTTGGTCTATTGGCATCTTTACCTAACGAAACATTGTATAAAAGCTAAACTAGCAAGTTAGACCTCTAACAACACTAAGTAGAGTACAACGGTCCACTTTGAAACAAAACTTGGTCTACTGGTATCTTTCCCTAACGAAACGTTGTACGAAAGCTAAACTAGCAAGTTGGGCTACTAAAAACACTAAATAGAGTACAACGGTTCACTTTGATGCTTTGCGAATGCTCAACTCTGTCCATAGATGAGCTTTTAAGGTTTTGTGCAAGTTCAAGCATAACTTGGTCTATTGGCATATTCACCTAACTATACGTTGTACGAAAGCTAAACTAGCAAGTTAGACGTCTAAGAACACTAAATAGAGTACAACGATCCACTTTGATGCTTTGGCAATGCTCAATTCTGTCCATAGACAAACTTTTCAAGTTTTGTGCAATTTGAAACATAACTTTGTATACTGGTATCTTTGCCTAACTAAACGTTGTACGAAAGCTAAACTGGCAAGTTAGGCTGCTAAGAACACTAAATAGAGTACAACGGTCCACTTTGATGTTTTGGGAATGCTCGATTCTTTCCATAGATGAGCTTTTAAGGTTTTGTGCAATTTCAAGCATAACTTGGTCTATTGAATCTTTACCTAACGAAACGTTGTGCGAAAGCTAAACAAGCAAGTTAGACTTCTAAGAAGAACACTAAATAGAGTACAACAATCCACTTTGATGCTTTAGGAATGCTCAATGTTGTCCATTGACAAACTTTTCAAGTGTTGTGCAATTTGAAACATAGCTTGGTCTACTGGTATCTTTCCCTAACGAAACGTTGTATGAAAGCTAAACTCGGATGTTAGACTGCTAAGAACACTAAATAGAGTACAACGGTCCACTTTGATGCTTTGGGAATGCTCGATTCTGTCCATAGATTAGCTTTTAAGGTTTTGTGCAATTTCAAGCATAACTTGGTCTATTGAATCTTTACTTAACGAAACGTTGTACGAAAGCTAAACAAGCAAGTTAGACTTCTAAGAACACTAAATAGAGTACAACAATCCACGTTGATGCTTTAGGAATGCTCAATGCTGTCCATAGACAAACTTTTCAAGTTTTGTGGAATTTGAAACATAACTTGGTCTACTGGTATCTTTCCCTAACGAAACGTTGTACGAAAGCTAAACTCGGATGTTAGACTGCTAAGAACACTAAATAGAGTACAACGGTCCACTTTGATGCTTTGGGAATGGTCGATTCTGTCCATAGATGAGCTTTAAGGTTTTGTGCAATTTCAAGCATAACTTGGTCTATTGGCATCTTTACCTAACGGGACATTGTACAAAAGCTAAACTAGCAAGTTACACTTCTAACGACACCAAATAGAGTACAACGGTCCACTTTGATGCTTTACGAATGCAATATTCTGTCCATAGACAAACTTTTCAAGCTTTATGCAATTTGAAACATAACTTGGTCTTTTGGTATCTTTAACTAACGAAGCGTTATACGAAAGCTAAACTCGGATGTTAGACTGCTAAGAACACTAAATAGAGTACAATGGTCCACTCTGATGCTTTCAGAATGCTCAATTCTGTCCATAGATGAGCTTGTAAGGTTTTGTGCAATTTCAGTCATAACTTGGTCTATTGACATCTTTACCTAACGAAACATTCCACAAAAGCTAAACTAGCAAGTTAGACCTCTAACAACACTAAATAGAGTACAACGGTCCACTTTGATGCTTTACGAATGGTCAATTTTGTCCATTGATGAGCTTTTCATGTTTTGTGCATTTTAACACATAACTTGTTTTATTGGCATCTTTATCGAACGAAACGTTGTACCAAAGCTACACTAGCAAGTTAGACTGCTAAGAACACTAAATAGAGTACAACGGTCCACTTTGATGCTTTCGGAATGCTCAATTCTGTCTATAGATGAGCTTTTAAGGTTTTGCGCAATTTCAAGCATAACTTGGTCTATTGAATCTTTACTTAACGAAATGTTGTACGAAAGCTAAACTAGCAAGTTAGACTTCTAAGAACACTAAATAGAGTACAACGGTCCACTTTGATGCTTTACGAATGCTCAATTCTGTCCATAGACAAACTTCTCAAGTTCTGTGCAATTTGAAACAAAACATGGTCCACTGGTATCTTTCCGTAACGAAACATTGTACGAAAGCTAAACAAGCAAGTTGGGCTGCTAAGAACACTAAATGGAGTACAACGGTCCACTTTGATGCTTTGGGAATGCTCAATTCTGTCCATAGATGAGCTTTTAAGGTTTAGTGCAAGTTCAAGCATAACTTGGTCTATTGGCATCTTCACCTTACGATACGTTGTATGAAAGATAAACAAGCAAGTTAGACGTCTAAGAACAGTAAATAGAGTACAACGATCCACTTTGAAGCTTTAGGAATGCTCAATTCTGTCCATAGACAAACTTTTCAAGTTTTGTGCAATTTGAAACAAAACTTGGTCCACTGGTATCTTTCCCTAACGAAACGTTCTACGAAAGCTAAACTTGCAAGTTGGGCTGCTAAGAACACTAAATAGAGTACAACGGTTCACTTTGATGCTTTACGAATGCTCAATTCTGTCCATAGATGAGCTTTCAAGGTTTTGTGCAAGTTCAACCATAACTTGGTCTATTGGCATCTTCACCTAACGATACGTTGTACGAAAGCTAAACTAGCAAGTTAGACGTCTAAGAACACTAAATAGACTGCAACTATCCACTTTGATGCTTTAGGAATGCTCAATTCTGTCCATAGATGAGCATTTCAAGTTTTGTGCATTTTCAAACATAACTTGTTTTATTGGCATCTTTATAGAACGAAACATTGTACAAAAGCTAAACTAACAAGTTAGACAGCTAAGAACACCAAATAGAGTACAACGATCCACTTTCGTGCTTTGGGAAAGCTCAATTTTCTCCATAGATGAGCTTTTAAGGTTTTGTGCAATTTCAAGCATAACTTGGTCTATTGAATCTTTACCTAACGAAACGTTGTACGAAAGCTAAACAAGCAAGTTAGACTTCTAAGAACACTAAATAGAGTACAAACGTCCACTTTGATGCTTTAGAAATGCTAAATTCTGTCCGTAGACAAACTTTTCAAGTTTTGTGCAATTTGAAACCGAACTTGGTCTACTGGTATCTTTCCCTAGCGAAACGTTGTACGAAAGCTAAACTAGGATGTTAGACTGCTAAGAACACTAAATGGAGTACAACGGTCCACTTTGATGCTTTGGAAATGCTCGATTCTGTCCATAGATGAGCTTGTAAGGTTTTGTGCAATTTCAGTCATAACTTGGTCTATTGGCATCTTTACCTAACGAAACATTGTACAAAAGCTAAACTAGCAAGTTAGACCTCTAACAACACTAAATGGAGTACAACGGTCCACTTTGATGCTTTACGAATGCTCAATTCTGTCCATAGACAAACTTCTCAAGTTCTGTGCAATTTGAAACAAAACATGGTCCACTGGTATCTTTCCGTAACGAAACATTGTACGAAAGCTAAACAAGCAAGTTGGGCTGCTAAGAACACTAAATGGAGTACAACGGTCCACTTTGATGCTTTGGGAATGCTCAATTCTGTCCATAGATGAGCTTTTAAGGTTTAGTGCAAGTTCAAGCATAACTTGGTCTATTGGCATCTTCACCTTACGATACGTTGTATGAAAGATAAACAAGCAAGTTAGACGTCTAAGAACAGTAAATAGAGTACAACGATCCACTTTGAAGCTTTAGGAATGCTCAATTCTGTCCATAGACAAACTTTTCAAGTTTTGTGCAATTTGAAACAAAACTTGGTCCACTGGTATCTTTCCCTAACGAAACGTTCTACGAAAGCTAAACTTGCAAGTTGGGCTGCTAAGAACACTAAATAGAGTACAACGGTTCACTTTGATGCTTTACGAATGCTCAATTCTGTCCATAGATGAGCTTTCAAGGTTTTGTGCAAGTTCAACCATAACTTGGTCTATTGGCATCTTCACCTAACGATACGTTGTACGAAAGCTAAACTAGCAAGTTAGACGTCTAAGAACACTAAATAGACTGCAACTATCCACTTTGATGCTTTAGGAATGCTCAATTCTGTCCATAGATGAGCATTTCAAGTTTTGTGCATTTTCAAACATAACTTGTTTTATTGGCATCTTTATAGAACGAAACATTGTACAAAAGCTAAACTAACAAGTTAGACAGCTAAGAACACCAAATAGAGTACAACGATCCACTTTCGTGCTTTGGGAAAGCTCAATTTTCTCCATAGATGAGCTTTTAAGGTTTTGTGCAATTTCAAGCATAACTTGGTCTATTGAATCTTTACCTAACGAAACGTTGTACGAAAGCTAAACAAGCAAGTTAGACTTCTAAGAACACTAAATAGAGTACAAACGTCCACTTTGATGCTTTAGAAATGCTAAATTCTGTCCGTAGACAAACTTTTCAAGTTTTGTGCAATTTGAAACCGAACTTGGTCTACTGGTATCTTTCCCTAGCGAAACGTTGTACGAAAGCTAAACTAGGATGTTAGACTGCTAAGAACACTAAATGGAGTACAACGGTCCACTTTGATGCTTTGGAAATGCTCGATTCTGTCCATAGATGAGCTTGTAAGGTTTTGTGCAATTTCAGTCATAACTTGGTCTATTGGCATCTTTACCTAACGAAACATTGTACAAAAGCTAAACTAGCAAGTTAGACCTCTAACAACACTAAATGGAGTACAACGGTCCACTTTGATGCTTTACGAATGCTCAATTCTGTCTATAGATGAGCTTGTACGGTTTTGTGCAATTTCAGTCATAACTTGGTCTATTGGCATCTTTACCTAACGAAACATTCTACAAAAGCTAAACTAGCAAGTTAGACCTCTAACAACACTAAATGGAGTACAACGGTCCACTTTGATGCTTTACGAATGCTCAATTCTGTCCATAGATGAGCATTTCAAGTTTTGTGCATTTTCAAACATAACTTGTTTTATTGGCATCTTTATAGAACGAAACATTGTACAAAAGCTAAACTAACACGTTAGACAGCTAAGAACACCAAATAGAGTACAACGATCCCCTTTCATGCTTTGGGAAAGCTCAATTCTGTCCATAGATGAGCTTTTAAGGTTTTGTGCAATTTCAAGCATAACTTGGTCTATTGAATCTTTACCTAACGAAACGTTGTACGAAAGCTAAACAAGCAAGTTAGACTTCCAAGAAAACTAAATAGAGTACAACCGTCCACTTTGAAGCTTTAGGAATGCTCAATTCTGTCCATAGATAAACTTTTCAAGTTTTGTGCAATTTGAAACAGAACTTGGTCTACTGGTATACTTCCCTAACAAAACGTTGTACGAAAGCTAAACTCGGATGTTAGACTGCCAAGAACACTAAATAGAGTACAACGGTCCACTTTGATGCTTTGGGAATGCTCGATTCTGTCCATAGATGAGCTTTTAAGGTTTTGTGCAATTTCAGTCATAACTTGGTCTATTGGCATCTTTACCTAACGAAACATTGTACAAAAGCTAAACTAGCAAGTTAGACCTCTAACAACACTAAATAGAGTACAACGGTCCACTTTGATCCTTTACGAATGCTCAATTCTGTCTATAGATGAGCTTTTCAAGTTTTGTGCATTTTCACACATAACTTGTTTTATTGGCATCTTTATCAAACGAAACGTTGTACTAAAGCTAAACTAGCAAGTTAGACTGCTAAGAACACTAAATAGAGTACAACGGTCCACTTTGATGCTTTGGGAATGCTCAATTCTGTCCATAGATGAGCTTTTACGGTTTTGTGCAATTTCAAGCATGACTTGGCCTATTGGCATCTTTAGGTAACGAAACGTTAAACGAAAGCTAAACTAGCAAGTTAGACTTCTAAGAACACTAAATAGAGAGAAACGGTCCACTTTGATGCTTTACGAATGCTCATTTCTGTCCATAGATGAGCTTTTCAAGTTTTGTGCATTTTCATACATAACTTGTTTTTTTGGCATCTTTATCGAACGAAACATTGTACAAAAGCTAAACTAGCAAGTTACACTTCTAACGACACTAAATAGAGTACAACGGTCCACTTTGATGCTTTACGAATGCTCAATTCTGTCCATAGACAAACTTTTCAAGCTTTGTGCAATTTGAAACATAACTTGGTCTTTTGGCATCTTTAACTAACTAAGCGTTATATGGAAGCTAAACTCGGATGTTAGACTGCTAAGAACACTAAATGGAGTACAACGGTCCACTTTGATGCTTTCGGAATGCTAAATTCTGTCCATAGATGAGCTTTTAAGGTTTTGTGCAATTTCAAGCATAACTTGGTCTATTGAATCTTTACCTAACGAAACGTTGTACGAAAGCTAAACTAGCAAGTTAGACTTCTAAGAACACTAAATAGAGTACAACGGTCCACTTTGATGCTTTACGAATGCTCAATTCTGTCCACAGACAAACTTTTCAAGTTCTGTGCAATTTGAAACAGAACTTGGTCTACTGGTATACTTCCCTAACAAAACGTTGTACGAAAGCTAAACTCGGATGTTAGACTGCCAAGAACACTAAATAGAGTACAACGGTCCACTTTGATGCTTTGGGAATGCTCGATTCTGTCCATAGATGAGCTTTTAAGGTTTTGTGCAATTTCAGTCATAACTTGGTCTATTGGCATCTTTACCTAACGAAACATTGTACAAAAGCTAAACTAGCAAGTTAGACCTCTAACAACACTAAATAGAGTACAACGGTCCACTTTGATCCTTTACGAATGCTCAATTCTGTCTATAGATGAGCTTTTCAAGTTTTGTGCATTTTCACACATAACTTGTTTTATTGGCATCTTTATCAAACGAAACGTTGTACTAAAGCTAAACTAGCAAGTTAGACTGCTAAGAACACTAAATAGAGTACAACGGTCCACTTTGATGCTTTGGGAATGCTCAATTCTGTCCATAGATGAGCTTTTAAGGTTTTGTGCAATTTCAAGCATGACTTGGCCTATTGGCATCTTTAGGTAACGAAACGTTAAACGAAAGCTAAACTAGCAAGTTAGACTTCTAAGAACACTAAATAGAGAGAAACGGTCCACTTTGATGCTTTACGAATGCTCAATTCTGTCCATAGATGAGCTTTTCAAGTTTTGTGCATTTTCATACATAACTTGTTTTTTTGGCATCTTTATCGAACGAAACATTGTACAAAAGCTAAACTAGCAAGTTACACTTCTAACGACACTAAATAGAGTACAACGGTCCACTTTGATGCTTTACGAATGCTCAATTCTGTCCATAGACAAACTTTTCAAGCTTTGTGCAATTTGAAACATAACTTGGTCTTTTGGTATCTTTAACTAACTAAGCGTTATATGGAAGCTAAACTCGGATGTTAGACTGCTAAGAACACTAAATGGAGTACAACGGTCCACTTTGATGCTTTCGGAATGCTAAATTCTGTCCATAGATGAGCTTTTAAGGTTTTGTGCAATTTCAAGCATAACTTGGTCTATTGAATCTTTACCTAACGAAACGTTGTACGAAAGCTAAACTAGCAAGTTAGACTTCTAAGAACACTAAATAGAGTACAACGGTCCACTTTGATGCTTTACGAATGCTCAATTCTGTCCACAGACAAACTTTTCAAGTTCTGTGCAATTCGAAACAAAACATGGTCCACTGGTATCTTTCCCTAACGAAACATTGTATGAAAGCTAAACTAGCAAGTTGCGCTACTAAGAACACTAAATGGAGTACAACGGTTCACTTTGATGCTTTGGGAATGCTCAATTCTGTCCATAGATGAGCTTTTAAGGTTTTGTGCAAGTTCAAGCATAACTTGGTCTATTGGCATCTTCACCTAACGATACGTTGTATGAAAGCTAAACAAGCAAGTTAGACGTCTAAGAACACTAAATAGAGTACAACGATCCACTTTGATGCTTTAGGGATGCTCAATTCTGTCCATAGACAAACTTTTCAAGTTTTGTGCAATTTGAAACAAAACTTTGTCCAGTGGTATCTTTCCTTAACGAAACGTTGTACGAAAGCTAAACTAGCAAGTTGGTCTGCTAAGAACACTAAATAGAGTACAACGGTTCACTTTGATGCTTTAGGAATGCTCAATTCTGCCCATAGATGAGCTTTCAAGGTTTTGTGCAAGTTCAACCATAACTTGGTCTATTGGCATCTTCAGCTAACGATACGTTGTACGAAAGCTAAACAAGCAAGTTAGACGTCTAAGAACACTAAATAGAGTACAACGATCCACTTTGATGCTTTAGGAATGCTCAATTCTGTCCATAGATGAGCATTTCAAGTTTTGTACATTTTCAAACATAACTTGTTTTATTGGCATCTTTATAGAACGAAACATTGTACAAATGCTAAACGAACAAGTTAGACAGCTAACAACACCAAATAGAGTACAGCGATCCACTTTCATGCTTTGGGAAAGCTCAATTCTGTCCATAGATGAGCTTTTAAGGTTTTGTGCAATTTCAAGCATAACTTGGTCTATTGAATTTTTACCTAATGAAACGTTGTACGAAAGCTAAACAACCAAGTTAGACTTCGAAGAACACTAAATAGAGTACAACCGTCCACTTTGATGCTTTAGGAATGCTCAATTCTGTCCATAGACAAACTTTTCAAGTTTTGTGCAATTTGAAACAGAACTTGGTCTACTGGTATCTTTCCCTAACGAAACGTTGTACGAAAGCTAAACTCGGATGTTAGACTACTAAGAACACTAAATAGAGTACAACGGTCCACTATGATGCTTTGGGAATGCTCGATTCTGTCCATAGATGAGCTTTTAAGGTTTTCTGTAATTTCAGTCATAACTTGGTCTATTGGCATCTTTACCTAACGAAACATTGTACAAAAGCTAAACTAGCAAGTTAGTCCTCTAACAACACTAAATAGAGTACAACGGTCTACTTTGATGCTTTACGAATGCTCAATTCTGTCCATAGATGAGCTTTTCAAGTTTTGTGCATTTTCAAACATAACTTGTTTTTTTGGCATCTTTATCGAACGAAACATTGTACAAAAGCTAAACTAGCAAGTTACACTTCTAACGACACTAAATAGAGTACAACGGTCCACTTTGATGCTTTACGAATGCTCAATTCTGTCCATAGACAAACTTTTCAAGCTTTGTGCAATTTGAAACATAACTTGGTCTTTTGGTATCTTTAACTAACTAAGCGTTATACGTAAGCTAAACTCGGATGTTAGACTGCTAAGAACACTAAATGGAGTACAACGGTCCACTTTGATGCTTTCGGAATGCTCAATTCTGTCCATAGATGAGCTTTTAAGGTTTTGTGCAATTTCAAGCATAACTTGGTCTATTGAATCTTTACCTAACGAAACGTTGTACGAAAGCTAAACTAGCAAGTTAGACTTCTAAGAACACTAAATAGAGTACAACGGTCCACTTTGATGCTTTACGAATGCTCAATTCTGTCCACAGACAAACTTTTCAAGTTCTGTGCAATTCGAAACAAAACATGGTCCACTGGTATCTTTCCGTAACGAAACATTGTATGAAAGCTAAACTAGCAAGTTGCGCTACTAAGAACACTAAATGGAGTACAACGGTTCACTTTGATGCTTTGGGAATGCTCAATTCTGTCCATAGATGAGCTTTTAAGGTTTTGTGCAAGTTCAATCATAACTTGGTCCATTGGCATCTTCACCTAACGATACGTTGTATGACAGCTAAACAAGCAAGTTAGACGTCTAAGAACACTAAATAAAGTACAACGATCCACTTTGATGCTTTAGGGATGCTCAATTCTGTCCATAGACAAACTTTTCAAGTTTTGTGCAATTTGAAACAAAACTTTGTCCAGTGGTATCTTTCCCTAACGAAACGTTGTACGAAAGCTAAACTAGCAAGTTGGGCTGCTAAGAACACTAAATAGAGTACAACGGTTCACTTTGATGCTTTAGGAATGCTCAATTCTGTCCATAGATGAGCTTTCAAGGTTTTGTGCAAGTTCAACCATAACTTGGTCTATTGGCATCTTCACCTAACGATACGTTGTACGAAAGCTAAACAAGCAAGTTAGACGTCTAAGAACACTAAATAGAGTACAACGATCCACTTTGATGCTTTAGGAATGCTCAATGCTGTCCATAGACAAACTTTTCAAGTTTTGTGCAATTTGAAATAGAACTTGGTCTACTGGTATCTTTCCCTAACGAAACGTTGTACGAAAGCTAAACTCGGATGTTAGACTACTAAGAACACTAAATAGAGTACAACGGTCCACTTTGATGCTTTGGGAATGCTCGATTCTGTCCATAGATGAGCTTTTAAGGTTTTCTGCAATTTTAGTCATAACTTGGTCTATTGGCATCTTTACCTAACGAAACATTGTACAAAAGCTAAACTAGCAAGTTAGACCTCTAACAACACTAAATAGAGTACAACGGTCCACTTTGATGCTTTACGAATGCTCAATTCTGTCCATAGAAGAGCTTTTCAAGTTTTGTGCATTTTCAAACATAACTTGTTTTTTTGGCATCTTTATCTAACGAAACATTGTACAATAGCTAAACTAGCAAGTTACACTTCTAACGACACTAAATAGAGTACAACGGTCCACTTTGATGCTTTACGAATGCTCAATTCTGTCCATAGACAAACTTTTCAAGCTTTGTGCAATTTGAAACATAACTTGGTCTTTTGGTATCTTTAACTAACTAAGCGTTATACGTAAGCTAAACTCGGATGTTAGACTGCTAAGAACACTAAATGGAGTACAACGGTCCACTTTGATGCTTTCGGAATGCTCAATTCTGTCCATAGATGAGCTTTTAAGGTTTTGTGCAATTTCAAGCATAACTTGGTCTATTGAATCTTTACCTAACGAAACGTTGTACGAAAGCTAAACTAGTAAGTTAGACTTCTAAGAACACTAAATAGAGTACAACAATCCACTTTGATGCTTTACGAATGCTCAATTCTGTCCACAGACAAACTTTTCAAGTTCTGTGCAATTCGAAACAAAACATGGTCCACTGGTATCTTTCCGTAACGAAACATTGTATGAAAGCTAAACTAGCAAGTTGCGCTACTAAGAACACTAAATGGAGTACAACGGTTCACTTTGATGCTTTGGGAATGCTCAATTCTGTCCATAGATGAGCTTTTAAGGTTTTGTGCAAGTTCAATCATAACTTGGTCCATTGGCATCTTCACCTAACGATACGTTGTATGACAGCTAAACAAGCAAGTTAGACGTCTAAGAACACTAAATAAAGTACAACGATCCACTTTGATGCTTTAGGGATGCTCAATTCTGTCCATAGACAAACTTTTCAAGTTTTGTGCAATTTGAAACAAAACTTTGTCCAGTGGTATCTTTCCCTAACGAAACGTTGTACGAAAGCTAAACTAGCAAGTTGGGCTGCTAAGAACACTAAATAGAGTACAACGGTTCACTTTGATGCTTTAGGAATGCTCAATTCTGTCCATAGATGAGCTTTCAAGGTTTTGTGCAAGTTCAACCATAACTTGGTCTATTGGCATCTTCACCTAACGATACGTTGTACGAAAGCTAAACAAGCAAGTTAGACGTCTAAGAACACTAAATAGAGTACAACGATCCACTTTGATGCTTTAGGAATGCTCAATGCTGTCCATAGACAAACTTTTCAAGTTTTGTGCAATTTGAAATAGAACTTGGTCTACTGGTATCTTTCCCTAACGAAACGTTGTACGAAAGCTAAACTCGGATGTTAGACTACTAAGAACACTAAATAGAGTACAACGGTCCACTTTGATGCTTTGGGAATGCTCGATTCTGTCCATAGATGAGCTTTTAAGGTTTTCTGCAATTTTAGTCATAACTTGGTCTATTGGCATCTTTACCTAACGAAACATTGTACAAAAGCTAAACTAGCAAGTTAGACCTCTAACAACACTAAATAGAGTACAACGGTCCACTTTGATGCTTTACGAATGCTCAATTCTGTCCATAGAAGAGCTTTTCAAGTTTTGTGCATTTTCAAACATAACTTGTTTTTTTGGCATCTTTATCTAACGAAACATTGTACAATAGCTAAACTAGCAAGTTACACTTCTAACGACACTAAATAGAGTACAACGGTCCACTTTGATGCTTTACGAATGCTCAATTCTGTCCATAGACAAACTTTTCAAGCTTTGTGCAATTTGAAACATAACTTGGTCTTTTGGTATCTTTAACTAACTAAGCGTTATACGTAAGCTAAACTCGGATGTTAGACTGCTAAGAACACTAAATGGAGTACAACGGTCCACTTTGATGCTTTCGGAATGCTCAATTCTGTCCATAGATGAGCTTTTAAGGTTTTGTGCAATTTCAAGCATAACTTGGTCTATTGAATCTTTACCTAACGAAACGTTGTACGAAAGCTAAACTAGTAAGTTAGACTTCTAAGAACACTAAATAGAGTACAACAATCCACTTTGATGCTTTACGAATGCTCAATTCTGTCCACAGACAAACTTTTCAAGTTCTGTGCAATTCGAAACAAAACATGGTCCACTGGTATCTTTCCGTAACGAAACATTGTATGAAAGCTAAACTAGCAAGTTGCGCTACTAAGAACACTAAATGGAGTACAACGGTTCACTTTGATGCTTTGGGAATGCTCAATTCTGTCCATAGATGAGCTTTTAAGGTTTTGTGCAAGTTCAATCATAACTTGGTCCATTGGCATCTTCACCTAACGATACGTTGTATGACAGCTAAACAAGCAAGTTAGACGTCTAAGAACACTAAATAGAGTACAACGATCCACTTTGATGCTTTAGGGATGCTCAATTCTGTCCATAGACAAACTTTTCAAGTTTTGTGCAATTTGAAACAAAACTTTGTCCAGTGGTATCTTTCCCTAACGAAACGTTGTACGAAAGCTAAACTAGCAAGTTGGGCTGCTAAGAACACTAAATAGAGTACAACGGTTCACTTTGATGCTTTAGGAATGCTCAATTCTGTCCATAGATCAGCATTCCAAGTTTTGTACATTTTCAAACATAACTTGTTTTATTGGCATCTTTATAGAACGAAACATTTTACAAAAGCTAAACTAACAAGTTAGACAGCTAAGAACACCAAATAGAGTACAGCGATCCACTTTCATGCTTTGGGAAAGCTCAATTCTGTCCATAGATGAGCTTTTAAGGTTTTGTGCAATTTCAAGCATAACTTGGTCTATTGAATTTTTACCTAATGAAACGTTGTACGAAAGCTAAACAAGCAATTTAGACTTCTAAGAACACTAAATAGAGTACAACCGTCCACTTTGATGCTTTAGGGTTGCTCAATTCTGTCCATAGACAAACTTTTCAAGTTTTGTGCAATTTGAAACAGAACTTGGTCTACTGGTATATTTCCCTAACGAAACGTTGTACGAAAGCTAAACTCGGATGTTAGACTGCTAAGAACACTAAATAGAGTACAACGGTCCACTTTGATGCTTTGGGAATGCTCGATTCTGTCCATAGATGAGCTTTTAAGGTTTTCTGCAATTTCAGTCATAACTTGGTCTATTGGCATCTTTGCCTAACGAAACATTGTACAAAAGCTAAACTAGCAAGTTAGACCTCTAACAACACTAAATAGAGTACAACGGTCCACTTTGATGCTTTACGAATGCTCAATTCTGTCCATAGATGAGCTTTTCAAGTTTTGTGCATTTTCAAACATAACTTGTTTTTTTGGCATCTTTATCGAACGAAACATTGTACAAAAGCTAAACTAGCAAGTTACACTTCTAACGACACTAAATAGAGTACAACGGTCCACTTTGATGCTTTACGAATGCTCAATTCTGTCCATAGACAAACTTTTCAAGCTTTGTGCAATTTGAAACATAACTTGGTCTTTTGGTATCTTTAACTAACTAAGCGTTATACGTAAGCTAAACTCGGATGTTAGACTGCTAAGAACACTAAATGGAGTACAATGGTCCACTTTGATGCTTTCGGAATGCTCATTTCTGTCCATAGATGAGCTTTTAAGGTTTTGTGCAATTTCAAGCATAACTTGGTCTATTGAATCTTTACCTAACGAAACGTTGTACGAAAGCTAAACTAGCAAGTTAGACTTCTAAGAACACTAAATAGAGTACAACGGTCCACTTTGATGCTTTACGAATGCTCAATTCTGTCCACAGAAAACTTTTCAAGTTCTGTGCAATTTCAAACAAAACATGGTCCACTGGTATCTTTCCCTAACGAAACATTGTACGAAAGCTAAACTAGCAAGTTGGGCTGCTAAGAACACTAAATGGAGTACAACGGTTCACTTTGATGCTTTGGGAATGCTCAATTCTGTCCATAGATGAGCTTTTAAGGTTTTGTGCAATTTCAAGCATAACTTGGTCTATTGAATCTTTACCTAACGAAACGTTGTACGAAAGCTAAACTAGCAAGTTAGACTTCTAAGAACACTAAATAGAGTACAACGGTCCACTTTGATGCTTTACGAATGCTCAATTCTGTCCACAGACAAACTTTTCAAGTTCTGTGCAATTTGAAACAAAACATGGTCCACTGGTATCTTTCCCTAACGAAACATTGTACGAAAGCTAAACTAGCAAGTTGGGCTGCTAAGAACACTAAATGGAGTACAACGGTTCACTTTGATGCTTTGGGAATGCTCAATTCTGTCCATAGATGAGCTTTTTAGGTTTTGTGCAATTTCAAGCATAACTTGGTCTATTGAATCTTTACCTAACGAAACGTTGTACGAAAGCTAAACTAGCAAGTTAGACTTCTAAGAACACTAAATAGAGTACAACGGTCCACTTTGATACTTTACGAATGCTCAATTCTGTCCATAGATGAGCTTTTAAGGTTTTGTGCAATTTCAAGCATAACTTGGTCCATTGAATCTTTACCTAAAGAAACGTTGTACGAAAGCTAAACTAGCAAGTTAGACTTCTAAGAACACTAAATAGAGTACAACGGTCCACTTTGATGCTTTACGAATGCTCAATTCCGTCCACAGACAAACTTTTCAAGTTCTGTGCAATTTCAAACAAAACATGGTCCACTGGTATCTTTCCCTAACGAAACATTGTACGAAAGCTAAACTAGCAAGTTGGGCTGCTAAGAACACTAAATGGAGTACAACGGTTCACTTTGATGCTTTGGGAATGCTCAATTCTGTCCATAGATGAGCTTTTAAGGTTTTGTGCAATTTCAAGCATAACTTGGTCTATTGAATCTTTACCTAACGAAACATTGTACGAAAGCTAAACTAGCAAGTTAGACTTTTAAGAACACTAAATAGAGTACAACGGTCCACTTTGATACTTTACGAATGCTCAATTCTGTCCATAGATGAGCTTTTAAGGTTTTGTGCAATTTCAAGCATAACTTGGTCCATTGAATCTTTACCTAAAGAAACGTTGTACGAAAGCTAAACTAGCAAGTTAGACTTCTAAGAACACTAAATAGAGTACAACGGTCCACTTTGATGCTTTACGAATCCTCAATTCCGTCCACAGACAAACTTTTCAAGTTCTGTGCAATTTCAAACAAAACATGGTCCACTGGTATCTTTCCCTAACGAAACATTGTACGAAAGCTAAACTAGCAAGTTGGGCTGCTAAGAACACTAAATGGAGTACAACGGTTCACTTTGATGCTTTGGGAATGCTCAATTCTGTCCATAGATGAGCTTTTAAGGTTTTGTGCAATTTCAAGCATAACTTGGTCTATTGAATCTTTACCTAACGAAACGTTGTACGAAAGCTAAACTAGCAAGTTCGACATCTAAGAACACTAAATAGAGTACAACGGTCCACTTTGATGCTTTACGAATGCTCAATTCTGTCCATAGATGAGCTTTTAAGGTTTTGTGCAATTTCAAGCATAACTTGGTCTATTGAATCTTTACCTAACGAAACGTTGTACGAAAGCTAAACTAGCAAGTTAGACTTCTAAGAACACTAAATAGAGTATAACGGTCCACTTTGATGCTTTACGAATGCTCAATTCTGTCCACAGATGAGCTTTTCAAGTTTTGTGCATTTTCAAACATACTTGTTTTTTTGGCATCTTTATCGAACGAAACATTGTACAAAAGCTAAACTAGCAAGTTACACTTCTAACGACACTAAATAGAGTACAACGGTCCACTTTGATGCTTTACGAATGCTCAATTCTGTCCATAGACAAACTTTTCAAGCTTTGTGCAATTTGAAACATAACTTGGTCTTTTGGTATCTTTAACTAACTAAGCGTTATACGTAAGCTAAACTCGGATGTTAGACTGCTAAGAACACTAAATGGAGTACAACGGTCCACTTTGATGCTTTCGGAATGCTCAATTCTGTCCATAGATGAGCTTTTAAGGTTTTGTGCAATTTCAAGCATAACTTGGTCTATTGAATCTTTACCTAACGAAACGTTGTACGAAAGCTAAACTAGCAAGTTAGACTTCTAAGAACACTAAATAGAGTACAACGGTCCACTTTGATGCTTTACGAATGCTCAATTCTGTCCACAGACAAACTTTTCAAGTTCTGTGCAATTTGAAACAAAACATGGTCCACTGGTATCTTTCCCTAACGAAACATTGTACGAAAGCTAAACTAGCAAGTTGGGCTGCTAAGAACACTAAATGGAGTACAACGGTTCACTTTGATGCTTTGGGATTGCTCAATTCTGTCCATAGATGAGCTTTTAAGGTTTTATGCAATTTCAAGCATAACTTGGTCTATTGAATCTTTACCTAACGAAACGTTGTACGAAAGCAAAACTAGCAAGTTAGACATCTAAGAACACTAAATAGAGTACAACGGTCCATTTTGATGCTTTACGAATGCTCAATTCTATCCATAGATGAGCTTTTAAGGTTTTGTGCAATTTCAAGCATAACTTGGTCTATTGAATCTTTACCTAACGAAACGTTGTACGAAAGCTAAACTAGCAATTTAGACTTCTAAGAACACTAAATAGAGGAGAACGGTCCACTTTGATGCTTTACGAATGCTCAATTCTTTCCACAGATGAGCTTTTCAAGTTTTGTGCGTTTTCAAACATAACTTGTTTTTTTGGCATCTTTATCGAACGAAACATTGTACAAAAGCTAAACTAGCAAGTTACACTTCTAACGACACTAAATAGAGTACAACGGTCCACTTTGATGCTTTACGAATGCTCAATTCTGTCCATAGACAAACTTTTCAAGCTTTGTGCAATTTGAAACATAACTTGGTCTTTTGGTATCTTTAACTAACTAAGCGTTATACGTAAGCTAAACTCGGATGTTAGACTGCTAAGAACACTAAATGGAGTACAACGGTCCACTTTGATGCTTTCGGAATGCTCAATTCTGTCCATAGATGAGCTTTTAAGGTTTTCTGCAATTTCAAGCATAACTTGGTCTATTGAATCTTTACCTAACGAAACGTTGTACGAAAGCTAAACTAGCAAGTTAGACTTCTAAGAACACTAAATAGAGTACAACGGTCCACTTTGATGCTTTACGAATGCTCAATTCTGTCCACAGACAAACTTTTCAAGTTCTGTGCAATTTGAAACAAAACATGGTCCACTGGTATCTTTCCCTAACGAAACGTTGTACGAAAGCTAAACTAGCAAGTTGGGCTGCTAAGAACACTAAATGGAGTACAACGGTTCACTTTGATGCTTTGGGAATGCTCAATTCTGTCCATAGATGAGCTTTTTAGGTTTTGTGCAATTTCAAGCATAACTTGGTCTATTGAATCTTTACCTAACGAAACGTTGTACGAAAGCTAAACTAGCAAGTTAGACTTCTAAGAACACTAAATAGAGTACAACGGTCCACTTTGATGCTTTACGAATGCTCAATTCTGTCCACAGACAAACTTTTCAAGTTCTGTGCAATTTGAAACAAAACATGGTCCACTGGTATCTTTCCCTAACGAAACATTGTACGAAAGCTAAACTAGCAAGTTGGGCTGCTAAGAACACTAAATGGAGTACAACGGTTCACTTTGATGCTTTGGGAATGCTCAATTCTGTCCATAGATGAGCTTTTAAGGTTTTATGCAATTTCAAGCATAACTTGGTCTATTGAATCTTTACCTAACGAAACGTTGTACGAAAGCAAAACTAGCAAGTTAGACATCTAAGAACACTAAATAGAGTACAACGGTCCATTTTGATGCTTTACGAATGCTCAATTCTATCCATAGATGAGCTTTTAAGGTTTTGTGCAATTTCAAGCATAACTTGGTCTATTGAATCTTTACCTAACGAAACGTTGTACGAAAGCTAAACTAGCAAGTTAGACTTCTAAGAACACTAAATAGAGGAGAACGGTCCACTTTGATGCTTTACGAATGCTCAATTCTTTCCACAGATGAGCTTTTCAAGTTTTGTGCATTTTCAAACATAACTTGTTTTTTTGGCATCTTTATCGAACGAAACATTGTACAAAAGCTAAACTAGCAAGTTACACTTCTAACGACACTAAATAGAGTACAACGGTCCACTTTGATGCTTTACGAATGCTCAATTCTGTCCATAGACAAACTTTTCAAGCTTTGTGCAATTTGAAACATAACTTGGTCTTTTGGTATCTTTAACTAACTAAGCGTTATACGTAAGCTAAACTCGGATGTTAGACTGCTAAGAACACTAAATGGAGTACAACGGTCCACTTTGATGCTTTCGGAATGCTCAATTCTGTCCATAGATGAGCTTTTAAGGTTTTGTGCAATTTCAAGCATAACTTGGTCTATTGAATCTTTACCAAACGAAACGTTGTACGAAAGCTAAACTAGCAAGTTAGACTTCTAAGAACACTAAATAGAGTACAACGGTCCACTTTGATGCTTTACGAATGCTCAATTCTGTCCACAGACAAACTTTTCAAGTTCTGTGCAATTTGAAACAAAACATGGTCCACTGGTATCTTTCCCTAACGAAACGTTGTACGAAAGCTAAACTAGCAAGTTGGGCTGCTAAGAACACTAAATGGAGTACAACGGTTCACTTTGATGCTTTGGGAATGCTCAATTCTGTCCATAGATGAGCTTTTTAGGTTTTGTGCAATTTCAAGCATAACTTGGTCTATTGAATCTTTACCTAACGAAACGTTGTACGAAAGCTAAACTAGCAAGTTAGACTTCTAAGAACACTAAATAGAGTACAACGGTCCACTTTGATGCTTTACGAATGCTCAATTCTGTCCACAGACAAACTTTTCAAGTTCTGTGCAATTTGAAACAAAACATGGTCCACTGGTATCTTTCCCTAACGAAACGTTGTACGAAAGCTAAACTAGCAAGTTGGGCTGCTAAGAACACTAAATGGAGTACAACGGTTCACTTTGATGCTTTGGGAATGCTCAATTCTGTCCATAGATGAGCTTTTAAGGTTTTGTGCAATTTCAAGCATAACTTGGTCTATTGAATCTTTACCTAACGAAACATTGTACGAAAGCTAAACTAGCAAGTTAGACTTTTAAGAACACTAAATAGAGTACAACGGTCCACTTTGATACTTTACGAATGCTCAATTCTGTCCATAGATGAGCTTTTAAGGTTTTGTGCAATTTCAAGCATAACTTGGTCCATTGAATCTTTACCTAAAGAAACGTTGTACGAAAGCTAAACTAGCAAGTTAGACTTCTAAGAACACTAAATAGAGTACAACGGTCCACTTTGATGCTTTACGAATGCTCAATTCCGTCCACAGACAAACTTTTCAAGTTCTGTGCAATTTCAAACAAAACATGGTCCACTGGTATCTTTCCCTAACGAAACATTGTACGAAAGCTAAACTAGCAAGTTGGGCTGCTAAGAACACTAAATGGAGTACAACGGTTCACTTTGATGCTTTGGGAATGCTCAATTCTGTCCATAGATGAGCTTTTAAGGTTTTGTGCAATTTCAAGCATAACTTGGTCTATTGAATCTTTACCTAACGAAACGTTGTACGAAAGCTAAACTAGCAAGTTCGACATCTAAGAACACTAAATAGAGTACAACGGTCCACTTTGATGCTTTACGAATGCTCAATTCTGTCCATAGATGAGCTTTTAAGGTTTTGTGCAATTTCAAGCATAACTTGGTCTATTGAATCTTTACCTAACGAAACGTTGTACGAAAGCTAAACTAGCAAGTTAGACTTCTAAGAACACTAAATAGAGTATAACGGTCCACTTTGATGCTTTACGAATGCTCAATTCTGTCCACAGATGAGCTTTTCAAGTTTTGTGCATTTTCAAACATAACTTGTTTTTTTGGCATCTTTATCGAACGAAACATTGTACAAAAGCTAAACTAGCAAGTTACACTTCTAACGACACTAAATAGAGTACAACGGTCCACTTTGATGCTTTACGAATGCTCAATTCTGTCCATAGACAAACTTTTCAAGCTTTGTGCAATTTGAAACATAACTTGGTCTTTTGGTATCTTTAACTAACTAAGCGTTATACGTAAGCTAAACTCGGATGTTAGACTGCTAAGAACACTAAATGGAGTACAACGGTCCACTTTGATGCTTTCGGAATGCTCAATTCTGTCCATAGATGAGCTTTTAAGGTTTTGTGCAATTTCAAGCATAACTTGGTCTATTGAATCTTTACCTAACGAAACGTTGTACGAAAGCTAAACTAGCAAGTTAGACTTCTAAGAACACTAAATAGAGTACAACGGTCCACTTTGATGCTTTACGAATGCTCAATTCTGTCCACAGACAAACTTTTCAAGTTCTGTGCAATTTGAAACAAAACATGGTCCACTGGTATCTTTCCCTAACGAAACATTGTACGAAAGCTAAACTAGCAAGTTGGGCTGCTAAGAACACTAAATGGAGTACAACGGTTCACTTTGATGCTTTGGGATTGCTCAATTCTGTCCATAGATGAGCTTTTAAGGTTTTATGCAATTTCAAGCATAACTTGGTCTATTGAATCTTTACCTAACGAAACGTTGTACGAAAGCAAAACTAGCAAGTTAGACATCTAAGAACACTAAATAGAGTACAACGGTCCATTTTGATGCTTTACGAATGCTCAATTCTATCCATAGATGAGCTTTTAAGGTTTTGTGCAATTTCAAGCATAACTTGGTCTATTGAATCTTTACCTAACGAAACGTTGTACGAAAGCTAAACTAGCAAGTTAGACTTCTAAGAACACTAAATAGAGGAGAACGGTCCACTTTGATGCTTTACGAATGCTCAATTCTTTCCACAGATGAGCTTTTCAAGTTTTGTGCATTTTCAAACATAACTTGTTTTTTTGGCATCTTTATCGAACGAAACATTGTACAAAAGCTAAACTAGCAAGTTACACTTCTAACGACACTAAATAGAGTACAACGGTCCACTTTGATGCTTTACGAATGCTCAATTCTGTCCATAGACAAACTTTTCAAGCTTTGTGCAATTTGAAACATAACTTGGTCTTTTGGTATCTTTAACTAACTAAGCGTTATACGTAAGCTAAACTCGGATGTTAGACTGCTAAGAACACTAAATGGAGTACAACGGTCCACTTTGATGCTTTCGGAATGCTCAATTCTGTCCATAGATGAGCTTTTAAGGTTTTCTGCAATTTCAAGCATAACTTGGTCTATTGAATCTTTACCTAACGAAACGTTGTACGAAAGCTAAACTAGCAAGTTAGACTTCTAAGAACACTAAATAGAGTACAACGGTCCACTTTGATGCTTTACGAATGCTCAATTCTGTCCACAGACAAACTTTTCAAGTTCTGTGCAATTTGAAACAAAACATGGTCCACTGGTATCTTTCCCTAACGAAACGTTGTACGAAAGCTAAACTAGCAAGTTGGGCTGCTAAGAACACTAAATGGAGTACAACGGTTCACTTTGATGCTTTGGGAATGCTCAATTCTGTCCATAGATGAGCTTTTTAGGTTTTGTGCAATTTCAAGCATAACTTGGTCTATTGAATCTTTACCTAACGAAACGTTGTACGAAAGCTAAACTAGCAAGTTAGACTTCTAAGAACACTAAATAGAGTACAACGGTCCACTTTGATGCTTTACGAATGCTCAATTCTGTCCACAGACAAACTTTTCAAGTTCTGTGCAATTTAAAACAAAACATGGTCCACTGGTATCTTTCCCTAACGAAACGTTGTACGAAAGCTAAACTGGCAAGTTGGGCTGCTAAGAACACTAAATGGAGTACAACGGTTCACTTTGATGCTTTGGGAATGCTCAATTCTGTCCATAGATGAGCTTTTTAGGTTTTGTGCAATTTCAAGCATAACTTGGTCTATTGAATCTTTACCTAACGAAACGTTGTACGAAAGCTAAACTAGCAAGTTAGACTTCTAAGAACACTAAATAGAGTACAACGGTCCACTTTGATGCTTTACGAATGCTCAATTCTGTCCACAGACAAACTTTTCAAGTTCTGTGCAATTTGAAACAAAACATGGTCCACTGGTATCTTTCCCTAACGAAACGTTGTACGAAAGCTAAACTAGCAAGTTGGGCTGCTAAGAACACTAAATGGAGTACAACGGTTCACTTTGATGCTTTGGGAATGCTCAATTCTGTCCATAGATGAGCTTTTTAGGTTTTGTGCAATTTCAAGCATAACTTGGTCTATTGAATCTTTACCTAACGAAACGTTGTACGAAAGCAAAACTAGCAAGTTAGACATCTAAGAACACTAAATAGAGTACAACGGTCCATTTTGATGCTTTACGAATGCTCAATTCTGTCCATAGATGAGCTTTTAAGGTTTTGTGCAATTTCAATCATAACTTGGTCTATTGAATCTTTACCTAACGAAACGTTGTACGAAAGCTAAACTAGAAAGTTAGACTTCTAAGAACACTAAATAGAGTACAACGGTCCACTTTGATGCTTTACGAATGCTCAATTCTTTCCATAGATGAGCTTTTCAAGTTTTGTGCATTTTCAAACATAACTTGTTTTTTTGGCATCTTTATCGAACGAAACATTGTACAAAAGCTAAACTAGGAAGTTACACTTCTAACGACACTAAATAGAGTACAACGGTCCACTTTGATGCTTTACGAATGCTCAATTCTTTCCATAGACAAACTTTTCAAGCTTTGTGCAATTTGAAACATAACTTGGTCTTTTGGTATCTTTAACTAACTAAGCGTTATACGTAAGCTAAACTCGGATGTTAGACTGGTAAGAACACTAAATGGAGTACAACGGTCCACTTTGATGCTTTCGGAATGCTCAATTCTGTCCATAGATGAGCTTTTAAGGTTTTGTGCAATTTCAAGCATAACTTGGTCTATTGAATCTTTACCTAACGAAACGTTGTACGAAAGCTAAACTAGCAAGTTAGACTTCTAAGAACACTAAATAGAGTACAACGGTCCACTTTGATGCTTTACGAATGCTCAATTCTGTCCACAGACAAACTTTTCAAGTTCTGTGCAATTCGAAACAAAACATGGTCCACTGGTATCTTTCCGTAACGAAACATTGTATGAAAGCTAAACTAGCAAGTTGCGCTACTAAGAACACTAAATGGAGTACAACGGTTCACTTTGATGCTTTGGGAATGCTCAATTCTGTCCATAGATGAGCTTTTAAGGTTTTGTGCAAGTTCAATCATAACTTGGTCTATTGGCATCTTCACCTAACGATACGTTGTATGAAAGCTAAACAAGCAAGTTAGACGTCTAAGAACACTAAATAGAGTACAACGATACACTTTGATGCTTTAGGGATGCTCAATTCTGTCCATAGACAAACTTTTCAAGTTTTGTGCAATTTGAAACAAAACTTTGTCCAGTGGTATCTTTCCCTAACGAAACGTTGTACGAAAGCTAAACTAGCAAGTTGGGCTGCTAAGAACACTAAATAGAGTACAACGGTTCACTTTGATGCTTTAGGAATGCTCAATTCTGTCCATAGATGAGCTTTCAAGGTTTTGTGCAAGTTCAACCATAACTTGGTCTATTGGCATCTTCACCTAACGATACGTTGTACGAAAGCTAAACAAGCAAGTTAGACGTCTAAGAACACTAGATAGAGTACAACGATCCACTTTGATGCTTTAGGAAAGCTCAATTCTGTCCATAGATGAGCATTTCAAGTTTTGTACATTTTCAAACATAACTTGTTTTATTGGCATCTTCATAGAACGAAACATTGTACAAAAGCTAAACTAACAGGTTAGCCAGCTAAGAACACCAAATAGAGTACAGCGATCCACTTTCATGCTTTGGGAAAGCTCAATTCTGTCCATAGATGAGCTTTTAAGGTTTTGTGCAATTTCAAGCATAACTTGGTCTATTGAATTTTTACCTAATGAAACGTTGTACGAAAGCTAAACAAGCAAGTTAGACTTCTAAGAACACTAAATAGAGTACAACCGTCCACTTTGATGCTTTAGGAATGCTCAATTCTGTCCATAGACAAACTTTTCAAGTTTTGTGCAATTTGAAACAGAACTTGGTCTACTGGTATATTTCCCTAACGAAACGTTGTACGAAAGCTAAACTCGGATGTTAGACTGCTAAGAACACTAAATAGAGTACAACGGTCCACTTTGATGCTTTGGGAATGCTCGATTCTGTCCATAGATGAGCTTTTAAGGTTTTCTGCAATTTCAGTCATAACTTGGTCTATTGGCATCTTTGCCTAACGAAACATTGTACAAAAGCTAAACTAGCAAGTTAGACCTCTAACAACACTAAATAGAGTACAACGGTCCACTTTGATGCTTTATGAATGCTCAATTCTGTCCATAGATGAGCTTTTCAAGTTTTGTGCATTTTCAAACATAACTTGTTTTTTTGGCATCTTTATCGAACGAAACATTGTACAAAAGCTAAACTAGCATGTTACACTTCTAACGACACTAAATAGAGTACAACGGTCCACTTTGATGCTTTACGAATGCTCAATTCTGTCCATAGACAAACTTTTCAAGCTTTGTGCAATTTGAAACATAACTTGATCTTTTGGTATCTTTAACTAACTAAGCGTTATACGTAAGCTAAACTCAGATGTTAGACTGCTAAGAACACTAAATGGAGTACAATGGTCCACTTTGATGCTTTCGGAATGCTCATTTCTGTCCATAGATGAGCTTTTAAGGTTTTGTGCAATTTCAAGCATAACTTGGTCTATTGAATCTTTACCTAACGAAACGTTGTACGAAAGCTAAACTAGCAAGTTAGACTTCTAAGAACACTAAATAGAGTACAACGGTCCACTTTGATGCTTTACGAATGCTCAATTCTGTCCACAGACAAACTTTTCAAGTTCTGTGCAATTTGAAACAAACATGGTCCACTGGTATCTTTCCCTAACGAAACATTGTACGAAAGCTAAAATAGCAAGTTGGGCTGCTAAGAACACTAAATGGAGTACAACGGTTCACTTTGATGCTTTGGGAATGCTCAATTCTGTCCATAGATGAGCTTTTAAGGTTTTGTGCAATTTCAAGCATAACTTGGTCTATTGAATCTTTACCTAACGAAACATTGTACGAAAGCTAAACTAGCAAGTTAGACTTTTAAGAACACTAAATAGAGTACAACGGTCCACTTTGATGCTTTACGAATGCTCAATTCTGTCCATAGATGAGCTTTTAAGGTTTTGTGCAATTTCAAGCATAACTTGGTCTATTGAATCTTTACCTAACGAAACGTTGTACGAAAGCTAAACTAGCAAGTTAGACTTCTAAGAACACTAAATAGAGTACAACGGTCCACTTTGATGCTTTACGAATGCTCAATTCTGTCCATAGACAAACTTTTCAAGTTCTGTGCAATTTGAAACAAAACATGGTCCACTGGTATCTTTCCCTAACGAAACATTGTACGAAAGCTAAACTAGCAAGTTGGGCTGCTAAGAACACTAAATGGAGTACAACGGTTCACTTTGATGCTTTGGGAATGCTCAATTCTGTCCATAGACAAACTTTTCAAGTTTTGTGCAATTTGAAACAGAACTTGGTCTACTGGTATATTTCCCTAACGAAACGTTGTACGAAAGCTAAACTCGGATGTTAGACTGCTAAGAACACTAAATAGAGTACAACGGTCCACTTTGATGCTTTGGGAATGCTCGATTCTGTCCATAGATGAGCTTTTAAGGTTTTCTGCAATTTCAGTCATAACTTGGTCTATTGGCATCTTTGCCTAACGAAACATTGTACAAAAGCTAAACTAGCAAGTTAGACCTCTAACAACACTAAATAGAGTACAACGGTCCACTTTGATGCTTTATGAATGCTCAATTCTGTCCATAGATGAGCTTTTCAAGTTTTGTGCATTTTCAAACATAACTTGTTTTTTTGGCATCTTTATCGAACGAAACATTGTACAAAAGCTAAACTAGCATGTTACACTTCTAACGACACTAAATAGAGTACAACGGTCCACTTTGATGCTTTACGAATGCTCAATTCTGTCCATAGACAAACTTTTCAAGCTTTGTGCAATTTGAAACATAACTTGATCTTTTGGTATCTTTAACTAACTAAGCGTTATACGTAAGCTAAACTCAGATGTTAGACTGCTAAGAACACTAAATGGAGTACAATGGTCCACTTTGATGCTTTCGGAATGCTCATTTCTGTCCATAGATGAGCTTTTAAGGTTTTGTGCAATTTCAAGCATAACTTGGTCTATTGAATCTTTACCTAACGAAACGTTGTACGAAAGCTAAACTAGCAAGTTAGACTTCTAAGAACACTAAATAGAGTACAACGGTCCACTTTGATGCTTTACGAATGCTCAATTCTGTCCACAGACAAACTTTTCAAGTTCTGTGCAATTTGAAACAAACATGGTCCACTGGTATCTTTCCCTAACGAAACATTGTACGAAAGCTAAAATAGCAAGTTGGGCTGCTAAGAACACTAAATGGAGTACAACGGTTCACTTTGATGCTTTGGGAATGCTCAATTCTGTCCATAGATGAGCTTTTAAGGTTTTGTGCAATTTCAAGCATAACTTGGTCTATTGAATCTTTACCTAACGAAACATTGTACGAAAGCTAAACTAGCAAGTTAGACTTTTAAGAACACTAAATAGAGTACAACGGTCCACTTTGATGCTTTACGAATGCTCAATTCTGTCCATAGATGAGCTTTTAAGGTTTTGTGCAATTTCAAGCATAACTTGGTCTATTGAATCTTTACCTAACGAAACGTTGTACGAAAGCTAAACTAGCAAGTTAGACTTCTAAGAACACTAAATAGAGTACAACGGTCCACTTTGATGCTTTACGAATGCTCAATTCTGTCCATAGACAAACTTTTCAAGTTCTGTGCAATTTGAAACAAAACATGGTCCACTGGTATCTTTCCCTAACGAAACATTGTACGAAAGCTAAACTAGCAAGTTGGGCTGCTAAGAACACTAAATGGAGTACAACGGTTCACTTTGATGCTTTGGGAATGCTCAATTCTGTCCATAGATGAGCTTTTAAGGTTTTGTGCAATTTCAAGCATAACTTGGTCTATTGAATCTTTACCTAACGAAACGTTGTACGAAAGCTAAACTAGCAAGTTAGACATCTAAGAACACTAAATAGAGTACAACGGTCCACTTTGATGCTTTACGAATGCTCAATTCTGTCCATAGATGAGCTTTTAAGGTTTTGTGCAATTTCAAGCATAACTTGGTCTATTGAATCTTTACCTAACGAAACGTTGTACGAAAGCTAAACTAGCAAGTTAGACTTCTAAGAACACTAAATAGAGTACAACGGTCCACTTTGATGCTTTACGAATGCTCAATTCTGTCCACAGAAGAGCTTTTAAGGTTTTGTGCAATTTCAAGCATAACTTGGTCTATTGAATCTTTACCTAACGAAACGTTGTACGAAAGCTAAACTAGCAAGTTAGACTTCTAAGAACACTAAATAGAGTACAACGGTCCACTTTGATGCTTTACGAAACGTTGTACGAAAGCTAAACTAGCAAGTTAGACTTCTAAGAACACTAAATAGAGTACAACGGTCCACTTTGATGCTTTACGAATGCTCAATTCTATCCACAGACAAACTTTTCAAGTTCTGTGCAATTTGAAACAAAACATGGTCCACTGGTATCTTTCCCTAACGAAACATTGTACGAAAGCTAAACTAGTAAGTTGGGCTGCTAAGAACACTAAATGGAGTACAACGGTTCACTTTGATGCTTTGGGAATGCTCAATTCTGTCCATAGATGAGCTTTTAAGGTTTTGTGCAATTTCAAGCATAACTTGGTCTATTGAATCTTTACCTAACGAAACGTTGTACGAAAGCTAAACTAGCAAGTTAGACATCTAAGAACACTAAATAGAGTACAACGGTCCACTTTGATGCTTTACGAATGCTCAATTCTGTCCATAGATGAGCTTTTAAGGTTTTGTGCAATTTCAAGCATAACTTGGTCTATTGAATCTTTACCTAACGAAACGTTGTACGAAAGCTAAACTAGCAAGTTAGACTTTTAAGAACACTAAATAGAGTACAACGGTCCACTTTGATGCTTTACGAATACTCAATTCTGTCCATAGATGAGCTTTTAAGGTTTTGTGCAATTTCAAGCATAACTTGGTCTATTGAATCTTTACCTAACGAAACGTTGTACGAAAGCTAAACTAGCAAGTTAGACTTTTAAGAACACTAAATAGAGTACAACGGTCCACTTTGATGCTTTATGAATACTCAATTCTGTCCATAGATGAGCTTTTAAGGTTTTGTGCAATTTCAAGCATAACTTGGTCTATTGAATCTTTACCTAACGAAACGTTGTACGAAAGCTAAACTAGCAAGTTAGACTTCTAAGAACACTAAATAAAGTACAACGGTCCACTTTGATGCTTTACGAATGCTCAATTCTGTCCACAGACAAACTTTTCAAGTTCTATGCAATTTGAAACAAAACATGGTCCACTGGTATCTTTCCCTAACGAAACATTGTACGAGAGCTAAACTAGCAAGTTGGGCTGCTAAGAACACTAAATGGAGTACAACGGTTCACTTTGATGCTTTGGGAATGCTCAATTCTGTCCATAGATGAGCTTTTAAGGTTTTGTGCAATTTCAAGCATAACTTGGTCTATTGAATCTTTACCTAACGAAACGTTGTACGAAAGCTAAACTAGCAAGTTAGACATCTAAGAACACTAAATAGAGTACAACGGTTCACTTTGATGCTTTGGGAATGCTCAATTCTGTCCATAGATGAGCTTTTAAGGTTTTGTGCAATTTCAAGCATAACTTGGTCTATTGAATCTTTACCTAACGAAACGTTGTACGAAAGCTAAACTAGCAAGTTAGACATCTAAGAACACTAAATAGAGTACAACGGTCCACTTTGATGCTTTACGAATGCTCAATTCTGTCCATAGATGAGCTTTTAAGGTTTTGTGCAATTTCAAGCATAACTTGGTCTATTGAATCTTTACCTAACGAAACGTTGTACGAAAGCTAAACTAGCAAGTTAGACTTCTAAGAACACTAAATAGAGTACAACGGTCCACTTTGATGCTTTACGAATGCTCAATTCTGTCCACAGAAGAGCTTTTAAGGTTTTGTGCAATTTCAAGCATAACTTGGTCTATTGAATCTTTACCTAACGAAACGTTGTACGAAAGCTAAACTAGCAAGTTAGACTTCTAAGAACACTAAATAGAGTACAACGGTCCACTTTGATGCTTTACGAAACGTTGTACGAAAGCTAAACTAGCAAGTTAGACTTCTAAGAACACTAAATAGAGTACAACGGTCCACTTTGATGCTTTACGAATGCTCAATTCTATCCACAGACAAACTTTTCAAGTTCTGTGCAATTTGAAACAAAACATGGTCCACTGGTATCTTTCCCTAACGAAACATTGTACGAAAGCTAAACTAGTAAGTTGGGCTGCTAAGAACACTAAATGGAGTACAACGGTTCACTTTGATGCTTTGGGAATGCTCAATTCTGTCCATAGATGAGCTTTTAAGGTTTTGTGCAATTTCAAGCATAACTTGGTCTATTGAATCTTTACCTAACGAAACGTTGTACGAAAGCTAAACTAGCAAGTTAGACATCTAAGAACACTAAATAGAGTACAACGGTCCACTTTGATGCTTTACGAATGCTCAATTCTGTCCATAGATGAGCTTTTAAGGTTTTGTGCAATTTCAAGCATAACTTGGTCTATTGAATCTTTACCTAACGAAACGTTGTACGAAAGCTAAACTAGCAAGTTAGACTTTTAAGAACACTAAATAGAGTACAACGGTCCACTTTGATGCTTTACGAATACTCAATTCTGTCCATAGATGAGCTTTTAAGGTTTTGTGCAATTTCAAGCATAACTTGGTCTATTGAATCTTTACCTAACGAAACGTTGTACGAAAGCTAAACTAGCAAGTTAGACTTTTAAGAACACTAAATAGAGTACAACGGTCCACTTTGATGCTTTATGAATACTCAATTCTGTCCATAGATGAGCTTTTAAGGTTTTGTGCAATTTCAAGCATAACTTGGTCTATTGAATCTTTACCTAACGAAACGTTGTACGAAAGCTAAACTAGCAAGTTAGACTTCTAAGAACACTAAATAAAGTACAACGGTCCACTTTGATGCTTTACGAATGCTCAATTCTGTCCACAGACAAACTTTTCAAGTTCTATGCAATTTGAAACAAAACATGGTCCACTGGTATCTTTCCCTAACGAAACATTGTACGAGAGCTAAACTAGCAAGTTGGGCTGCTAAGAACACTAAATGGAGTACAACGGTTCACTTTGATGCTTTGGGAATGCTCAATTCTGTCCATAGATGAGCTTTTAAGGTTTTGTGCAATTTCAAGCATAACTTGGTCTATTGAATCTTTACCTAACGAAACGTTGTACGAAAGCTAAACTAGCAAGTTAGACATCTAAGAACACTAAATAGAGTACAACGGTCCACTTTGATGCTTTACGAATGCTCAATTCTGTCCATAGATGAGCTTTTAAGGTTTTGTGCAATTTCAAGCATAACTTGGTCTATTGAATCTTTACCTAACGAAACGTTGTACGAAAGCTAAACTAGCAAGTTAGACTTTTAAGAACACTAAATAGAGTACAACGGTCCACTTTGATGCTTTACGAATACTCAATTCTGTCCATAGATGAGCTTTTAAGGTTTTGTACAATTTCAAGCATAACTTGGTCTATTGAATCTTTACCTAACGAAACGTTGTACGAAAGCTAAACTAGCAAGTTAGATTTCTAAGAACACTAAATAGAGTACAACGGTCGACTTTGATGCTTTACGAATGCTCAATTCTGTCCACAGACAAACTTTTCAAGTTCTGTGCAATTTGAAACAAAACATGGTCCACTGGTATCTTTCCCTAACGAAACGTTGTACGAAAGCTAAACTCGGATGTTAGACTGCTAAGAACACTAAATAGAGTACAACGGTCCACTTTGATGCTTTGAGATTGCTCGATTCTATGCATAGATGAGCTTTTAAGGTTTTGTGCAATTTCAGTCATAACTTGGTCCATTGAATCTTTACCTAACGAAACGTTGTACGAAAGCTAAACTAGCAAGTTAGACTTCTAAGAACACTAAATAGAGTACAACGGTCCACTTTGATGCTTTACGAATGCTCAATTCTGTCCATAGACAAACTTTTCAAGTTCTGTGCAATTTGAAACAAAACATGGTCCACTGGTATCTTTCCCTAACGAAACATTGTATGAAAGCTAAACTAGCAAGTTGGGCTGCTAAGAACACTAAATGGAGTACAACGGTTCACTTTGATGCTTTGGGAATGCTCAATTCTGTCCATAGATGAGCTTTTAAGGTTTTGTGCAATTTCAAGCATAACTTGGTCTATTGAATCTTTACCTAACGAAACGTTGTACGAAAGCTAAACTAGCAAGTTAGACATCTAAGAACACTAAATAGAGTACAACGGTCCACTTTGATGCTTTACGAATGCTCAATTCTGTCTATAGATGAGCTTTTAAGGTTTTGTGCAATTTCAAGCATAACTTGGTCTATTGAATCTTTACCTAACGAAACGTTGTACGAAAGCTAAACTAGCAAGATAGACTTTTAAGAACACTAAATAGAGTACAACGGTCCACTTTGATGCTTTACGAATACTCAATTCTGTCCATAGATGAGCTTTTAAGGTTTTGTGCAATTTCAAGCATAACTTGGTCTATTGAATCTTTACCTAACGAAACGTTGTACGAAAGCTAAACTAGCAAGTTAGACTTCTAAGAACACTAAATAGAGTACAACGGTCCACTTTGATGCTTTACGAATGCTCAATTCTGTCCACAGACAGACTTTTCAAGTTCTGTGCAATTTGAAACAAAACATGGTCCACTGGTATCTTTCCCTAACGAAACATTGTACGAAAGCTAAACTAGCAAGTTGGGCTGCTAAGAACACTAAATGGAGTACAACGGTTCACTTTGATGCTTTGGGAATGCTCAATTCTGTCCATAGATGAGCTTTTAAGGTTTTGTGAAATTTCAAGCATAACTTGGTCTATTGAATCTTTACCTAACGAAACGTTGTACGAAAGCTAAACTAGCAAGTTAGACTTCTAAGAACACTAAATAGAGTACAACGGTCCACTTTGAAGCTTTACGAATGCTCAATTCTGTCCACAGACAAACTTTTCAAGTTCTGTGCATTTTGAAACAAAACATGGTCCACTGGTATCTTTCCCTAACGAAACATTGTACGAAAGCTAAACTAGCAAGTTAGACTTTTAAGAACACTAAATAGAGTACAACGGTCCACTTTGATGCTTTACGAATGCTCAATTCTGTCCATAGATGAGCTTTTAAGGTTTTGTGCAATTTCAAGCATAACTTGGTCTATTGAATCTTTACCTAACGAAACGTTGTACGAAAGCTAAACTAGCAAGTTAGACTTCTAAGAACACTAAATAGAGTACAACGGTCCACTTTGAAGCTTTACGAATGCTCAATTCTGTCCACAGACAAACTTTTCAAGTTCTGTGCATTTTGAAACAAAACATGGTCCACTGGTATCTTTCCCTAACGAAACATTGTACGAAAGCTAAACTAGCAAGTTGGGCTGCTAAGAACACTAAATGGAGTACAACGGTTCACTTTGATGCTTTGGGAATGCTCAATTCTGTCCATAGATGAGCTTTTAAGGTTTTGTGCAATTTCAAGCATAACTTGGTCTATTGAATCTTTACCTAACGAAACATTGTACGAAAGCTAAACTAGCAAGTTAGACATCTAAGAACACTAAATAGAGTACAACGGTCCACTTTGATGCTTTACGAATGATCAATTCTGTCCATAGATGAGCTTTTAAGGTTTTGTGCAATTTCAAGCATAACTTGGTCTATTGAATCTTTACCTAACGAAACGTTGTACGAAAGCTAAACTAGCAAGTTAGACTTCTAAGAACACTAAATAGAGTACTACGGTCCAGTTTGATGCTTTACGAATGCTCAATTCTGTCCATAGACAAACTTTTCAAGTTCTGTGCAATTTGAAACAAAACATGGTCCACTGGTATCTTTCCCTAACGAAATGTTTTACGAAAGCTAAAATAGCAAGTTGGGCTGCTAAGAACACTAAATGGAGTACAACGGTTCACTTTGATGCTTTGGGAATGCTCAATTCTGTCCATAGATGAGCTTTTAAGGTTTTGTGCAAGTTCAAGCATAACTTGGTCTATCGGCATCTTCACCTAACGATACGTTGTATGAAAGCTAAACAAGCAAGTTAGACGTCTAAGAACACTAAATAGAGTACAACAATCCACTTTGATGCTTTAGGAATGCTCAATTCTGTCCATAGACAAACTTTTCAAGTTTTGTGCGATTTGAAACAAAACTTGGTCCACTGGTATCTTTCCCTAACGAAACGTTGTACGAAAGCTAAACTAGCAAGTTGGGCCGCTAAGAACACTAAATAGAGTACAACGGTTCACTTTGATGCTTTAGGAATGCTCAATTCTGCCCATAGATGAGCTTTCATGGTTTTGTGCAAGTTCAACCATAACTTGGTCTATTGGCATCTTCACCTAACGATACGTTGTACGAAAGCTAAACTAGCAAGTTAGACGTCTAAGAATACTAAATAGAGTACAAAGATCCACTTTGATGCTTTAGGAATGCTCAATTCTGTCCATAGATGAGCATTTCAAGTTTTGTGCATTTTCAAACATAACTTGTTTTATTGGCATCTTTATAGAACGAAACATTGTATAAAAGCTAAACTAACAAGTTAGACAGCTAAGAACACCAAATAGAGTACAACGATCCACTTTCATGCTTTCGGAAAGCTCAATTTTCTCCATAGATGAGCTTTTAAGGTTTTGTGCAATTTCAAGCATAACTTGGTCTATTGAATCTTTACCTAACGAAACGTTGTACGAAAGCTAAACAAGCAGGTTAGACTTCTAAGAACACTAAATAGAGTACAACCATCCACTTTGATGCTTTAGGAATGCTCAATTCCATCCAGAGACAAACTTTTCAAGTTTTGTGCAATTTGAAACAGAACTTGGTCTACTGGTATCTTTCCCTAACGAAACGTTGTACAAAAGCTAAACTCGGATGTTAGACTGCTAAGATAACTAAATAGAGTACAACGGTCCACTTTGATGCTTTGGGAATGCTCAATTCTGTCCATAGATGAGCTTTTAAGGTTCTGTGCAATTTCAAGCATAACTTGGTCTATTGAATCTGGACCTAACGAAACATTGTACGAAAGCTAAACTAGAAAGTTAGACTTCTAAGAACACTAAATAGAGTACAACGGTCCAATTTGATGCTTTACGAATGCTCAATTCTGTCCATAGATGAGCTTTTAAGGTTTTGTGCAATTTCAAGCATAACTTGGTCTATTGAATCTTTACCTAACGAAACGTTGTACGAAAGCTAAACTAGCAAGTTAGACTTCTAAGAACACTAAATAGAGTACAACGGTCCACTTTGATGCTTTACGAATGCTCAATTCTGTCCACAGACAAACTTTTCAAGTTCTGTGCCATTTGAAACAAAACATGGTCCACTGGTATCTTTCCCTAACGAAACATTGTACGAAAGCTTAACTAGCAAGTTGGGCTGCTAAGAACACTAAATGGAGTACAACGGTTCACTTTGATGCTTTGGGAATGCTTAATTCTGTCCATAGATGAGCTTTCAAGGTTTTGTGCAAGTTCAACTATAACTTGGTCTATTGGCATCTTCACCTAACGAAACGTTATACGAAAGCTAAACTAGCAAGTTAGACTTCTAAGAACACTAAATAGAGTACAACGGTCCACTTTGATGCTTTGCGAATGCTCAATTCTGTCCATAGATGAGCTTTTAAGGTTTTGTGCAATTTCAAGCATAACATGGTCTATTGAATCTTTACCTAACGAAACGTTGTACGAAAGCTAAACTAGCAAGTTAGACTTCTAAGAACACTAAATAGAGTACGACGGTCCACTTTGATGCTTTACGAATGCTCAATTCTGTCCATAGACAAACTTTTCAAGTTTTGTGCAATTTGAAACAGAACTTGGTCTACTGGTATCTTTCCCTAACGAAACGTTGTACGAAAGCTAAACTCGGATGTTAGACTGCTAAGAACACTAAATAGAGTACAACGGTCCACTTTGATGCTTTGAGACTGCTCGATTCTATGCATAGATGAGCTTTTAAGGTTTTGTGCAATTTCAGTCATAACTTGGTCTATTGGCATGTTTACCTAACGAAACGTTGTACGAAAGTTAAACTAGCAAGTTAGACGTCTAAGAACACTAAATAGAGTACAACGATCCACTTTGATGCTTTAGGAATGCTCAATTCTGTCCATAGACAAACTTTTCAAGTTTTGTGCAATTTGAAACAAAACTTGGTCCACTGGTATCTTTCCCTAACAAAATGTTGTAAGAAAGCTAAAATAGCAAGTTGGGCTGCTAAGAACACTAAATGGAGTACAACGGTTCACTTTGATGCTTTGGGAATGCTCAATTCTGTCCATCGATGAGCTTTTAAGGTTTTGTGCAATTTCAAGCATAACTTGGTCTATTGGCATCTTCACCTAACGATACGTTGTACGAAAGCTAAACTAGCAAGTTAGACGTCTAAGAATACTAAATAGAGTACAAAGATCCACTTTGATGCTTTAGGAATGCTCAATTCTGTCCATAGATGAGCATTTCAAGTTTTGTGCATTTTCAAACATAACTTGTTTTATTGGCATCTTTATAGAACGAAACATTGTATAAAAGCTAAACTAACAAGTTAGACAGCTAAGAACACCAAATAGAGTACAACGATCCACTTTTATGCTTTCGGAAAGCTCAATTTTCTCCATAGATGAGCTTTTAAGGTTTTGTGCAATTTCAAGCATAACTTGGTCTATTGAATCTTTACCTAACGAAACGTTGTACGAAAGCTAAACAAGCAGGTTAGACTTCTAAGAACACTAAATAGAGTACAACCATCCACTTTGATGCTTTAGGAATGCTCAATTCCATCCAGAGACAAACTTTTCAAGTTTTGTGCAATTTGAAACAGAACTTGGTCTACTGGTATCTTTCCCTAACGAAACGTTGTACAAAAGCTAAACTCGGATGTTAGACTGCTAAGATAACTAAATAGAGTACAACGGTCCACTTTGATGCTTTGGGAATGCTCAATTCTGTCCATAGATGAGCTTTTAAGGTTCTGTGCAATTTCAAGCATAACTTGGTCTATTGAATCTGGACCTAACGAAACATTGTACGAAAGCTAAACTAGAAAGTTAGACTTCTAAGAACACTAAATAGAGTACAACGGTCCAATTTGATGCTTTACGAATGCTCAATTCTGTCCATAGATGAGCTTTTAAGGTTTTGTGCAATTTCAAGCATAACTTGGTCTATTGAATCTTTACCTAACGAAACGTTGTACGAAAGCTAAACTAGCAAGTTAGACTTCTAAGAACACTAAATAGAGTACAACGGTCCACTTTGATGCTTTACGAATGCTCAATTCTGTCCACAGACAAACTTTTCAAGTTCTGTGCAATTTGAAACAAAACATGGTCCACTGGTATCTTTCCCTAACGAAACATTGTACGAAAGCTTAACTAGCAAGTTGGGCTGCTAAGAACACTAAATGGAGTACAACGGTTCACTTTGATGCTTTGGGAATGCTTAATTCTGTCCATAGATGAGCTTTCAAGGTTTTGTGCAAGTTCAACTATAACTTGGTCTATTGGCATCTTCACCTAACGAAACGTTATACGAAAGCTAAACTAGCAAGTTAGACTTCTAAGAACACTAAATAGAGTACAACGGTCCACTTTGATGCTTTGCGAATGCTCAATTCTGTCCATAGATGAGCTTTTAAGGTTTTGTGCAATTTCAAGCATAACATGGTCTATTGAATCTTTACCTAACGAAACGTTGTACGAAAGCTAAACTAGCAAGTTAGACTTCTAAGAACACTAAATAGAGTACGACGGTCCACTTTGATGCTTTACGAATGCTCAATTCTGTCCATAGACAAACTTTTCAAGTTTTGTGCAATTTGAAACAGAACTTGGTCTACTGGTATCTTTCCCTAACGAAACGTTGTACGAAAGCTAAACTCGGATGTTAGACTGCTAAGAACACTAAATAGAGTACAACGGTCCACTTTGATGCTTTGAGACTGCTCGATTCTATGCATAGATGAGCTTTTAAGGTTTTGTGCAATTTCAGTCATAACTTGGTCTATTGGCATGTTTACCTAACGAAACGTTGTACGAAAGTTAAACTAGCAAGTTAGACGTCTAAGAACACTAAATAGAGTACAACGATCCACTTTGATGCTTTAGGAACGCTCAATTCTGTCCATAGACAAACTTTTCAAGTTTTGTGCAATTTGAAACAAAACTTGGTCCACTGGTATCTTTCCCTAACAAAATGTTGTACGAAAGCTAAAATAGCAAGTTGGGCTGCTAAGAACACTAAATGGAGTACAACGGTTCACTTTGATGCTTTGGGAATGCTCAATTCTGTCCATCGATGAGCTTTTAAGGTTTTGTGCAAGTTCAAGCATAACTTGGTCTATCGGCATCTTCACCTAACGATACGTTGTATGAAAGCTAAACAAGCAAGTTAGACGTCTAAGAACACTAAATAGAGTACAACGATCCACTTTGATGCTTTAGGAATGCTCAATTATGTCCATAGACAAACTTTTCAAGTTTTGTGCAATTTCAAACAAAACTTGGTCCACTGGTATCTTTCCCTAACGAAACGTTGTACGAAAGCTAAACTAGCAAGTTGGGCCGCTAAGAACACTAAATAGAGTACAACGGTTCACTTTGATGCTTTAGGAATGCTCAATTCTGTCCATAGATGAGCTTTCAAGGTTTTGTGCAAGTTCAAGCATGCTTTAGTCTATTGGCATCTTCACCTAACGATACGTTGTACGAAAGCTAAACTAGCAAGTTAGATGTCTAAGAACACTAAATAGAGTACAACGATCCACTTTGATGCCTTAGGAATGCTCAATTCTATCCATAGACAAACTTTTCAAGTTTTGTGCAATTTGAAACATAACTTGGTCTACTGGTATCTTTGCCTAACGAAACGTTGTACGAAAGCTAAACTAGCAAGTTAGGCTGCTAACAACACTAAATAGAGTACAACGGTCCACTTTGATGCTTTGGGAATGCTCGATTCTGTCAATAGATGAGCTTTTAAGGTTTTGTGCAATTTAAAGCATAACTTGGTCTATTAAATCTTTACCTAACGAAACGTTGTACGAAAGCTAAACAAGCGAGTTAGACTTTGAAGAAAACTAAATAGAGTACAATAGTCCACTTTGATGCTTTAGGAATGCTCAATTCTGTCCGAAGACAAACTTTTCAAGTTTTGTGCAATTTGAAACATAACTTGGTCCACTGGTATCTTTCCCTAACGAAACGTTGTACGAAAGCTAAACTCGGATGTTAGACTGCTAAGAACACTAAATAGAGAACAATGGTCCATTTCGATGCTTTGGGAATGCTCGATTCTGTCCATAGATGAGCTTTTAAGGTTTTGTTCAATTTCAAGCATAACTTGGTCTATTGGCGTCTTTACCTAACGAAACATTGTACAAAAGCTAAACTCGCAAGTTATACCTCTCACAACACTAAATAGAGTGCAACGGTCCACTTTGATGCTTTACGAATGCTCAATTCTGTCTATAGACGAGCTTCTCATGTTTTGTGCATTTTCAAACATAGCTTGTTTTATTGGCATCTTTATCGAACGAAACGTTGTACCAAAGCTAAACTAGCAAGTTAGGCTGCTAAGAACCCTAAATAGAGTACAACGGTCCACTTTGATGGTTTGGGAATGCTCAATTCTGTCCATAGATGAGCTTTTAAGGTTTTGTGCAATTTCAAGCATGAGTTGGCCTATTGGCATCTTTGGCTAACGAAACGTTGTACGAAAGCTAAACTAGCAAGTTAGACTTCTAAGAACACTAAATAGAGTGCAACGGTCCACTTTGATGCCTTACGACTGCTCAATTCTGTCCATAGATGAGCTTTTCAAGTTTTGTACATTTTCAAACATAACTTGTTTTATTGGCAACTTTATCGAACGAAACATTGTACAAAAGCTAAACTAGCAAGTTACACTTCTAAGTACAGTAAATAGAGTACAACGGTCCACTTTGATGCTTTAGAAATGCTCAGTTTTGTCCATAGACAAACTTTTCAAGTTTTGCGCAATTTGAAACAAAACTTGGTCTACTGGTATCATTCCATAACGAAACATTGTACGACAGCTAAACTAGCAAGTTAGGCTACTAAGAACACTAAATAGAGTACAACGGTTCACTTTGATGCTTTGGGAATGCTCAATTTTGTCCATAGATGAGCTTTTAAGGTTTTGTGCAAGTTCAAGCATGACATGGTCTATTGGCATCTTCACCTAACGATACGTTGTACGAAAGCTAAACTAGCAAGTTAGACGTCTAAGCACACTAAATAGAGTACAACAGTCCACTTTGATGCTTTAGGAATGCTCACATCTGTCCAAAGACAAACTTTTCAAGTTTTGTGCAATTTGAAACATAGCTTGGTCCACTGGTATCTTTCCCTAATGAAACGTTGTACGGAAGCTAAACTCGGATGTTAGAATGCTAAGAATACTAAATAGAGAACAATGGTCCACTTTGATGCTTTGGGAATACCCGATTCTGTCCATAGATGAGCTTTTAAGGTTTTGTGCAATTTCAAACATAACTTGGTCTATTGACATCTTTACCTAACGAAACATTGTACAAAAGCTAAACTCGCAAGTTAGACCTCTAAGACCACTAAATAGAGTACAACGGTCCACATTGATGCTTTATGAATGCTCAATTCTGTCTATAGATGAGCTTATCATGTTTTGTGCATTTTCAAACATAACCTGTTTTATTGGCATCTTTATCGAACGAAACGTTGTACCAAAGCTAAACTAGCAAGTTAGACTGCTAAGAACCCTAAGTAGAGTACAACGGTCCACTTTGATGCTTTGGGAATGCTCAATTCTGTCCATAGATGAGCTTTTAATGTTTTGTGCAATTTCAAGCATGAGTTGGCCTATTGGCATCTTTAGCTAACGAAACGTTGTACGAAAGCTAAACTAGCAAGTTGGACTTCTAAGAACACTAAATAGAGTGGAACGGTCCACTTTGATGCCTTACGAATGCTCAATTATGTCCATAGATGAGCTTCTCAAGTTTTGTACATTTTCAAACATAACTTGTTTTATTGGCATCTTTATCGAACGAAACATTGTACAAAAGCTAAACTAGCAAGTTACACTTCTAAGGACACTAAATAGAGTACAACGGTCCACTTTGATGCTTTAGGAATGCTCAATTCTACCATAGACAAACTTTTCAAGCTTTCTGCAATTTGAAACATAACTTGGTTTATTGGCATCTTTAACTAACGAAACGTTGTACAAAAGCTAAACTCGCAAGTTAGACCTCTAAGACCACTAAATAGAGTACAACGGTCCACATTGATGCTTTATGAATGCTCAATTCTGTCTATAGATGAGCTTATCATGTTTTGTGCATTTTCAAACATAACCTGTTTTATTGGCATCTTTATCGAACGAAACGTTGTACCAAAGCTAAACTAGCAAGTTAGACTGCTAAGAACCCTAAGTAGAGTACAACGGTCCACTTTGATGCTTTGGGAATGCTCAATTCTGTCCACAGATGAGCTTTTAAGGTTTTGTGCAATTTCAAGCATAACTTGGTCTATTGGCATCTTTACCTAACGAAACGCTGTACGAAAGCTAAACTAGCAAGTTAGACTTCTAAGAACACTAAATAGAGTACAACGGTCTACTTTGATGCTTTACGAATGCACAATTCTGTCCATAGACGAGCTTTTAAGGTTTTGTGCAATTTCAAGCATAACTTGGTCTATTGAATCTTTACCTAACGAAACGTTCTACGAAAGCTAAACTAGCAAGGTAGACTTCTAAGAACACTAAAAAGAGTACAACGGTCCACTTTGATACTTTAGGAATGCTCAATTTTTTCCATAGACAAACTTTTCAAGTTTCATGCTATTCGAAACAAAACTTGGTCTACTGGTATCTTTCCCAAACAAAACGTTGTACGACAGCTAAACTAGCAAGTAAGGCTGCTAAGAACACTCAATATAGTACAACGGTTCACTTTGATGCTTTAGGAATGCTCAATTCTGTCCATAGATGAGCTTTTAAGGTTTTGTGCAAGTTCAAGCATAACTTGGTCTATTGGCATCTTCACCTAACGATACGTTGTACGAAAGGTAAACTAGCAAGTTAGACTTCTAAGAAGACTAAATAGAGTACAACAGTCTACTTTGATGCTTTACAAATGCTCAATTCTGTCCATAGACGAGCTTTTAAGGTTTTGTGCAATTTCAAGCATAACTTGGTCTATTGAATCTTTGCCTAACGAAACGTTGTACGAAAATTAAACTAGCAAGTTTTACTTCTAATAACACTAAATAACATACAACAATCGACTTTGATGCTTTAGGAATGCTCAATTTTGTCCATAGACAAACTTTTCAAGTTTTGTGCAATTTGAAACATAACTTGGTCCACTGGTATCTTTCCCTAACGAAACGTTGTACGACAGCTAAACTCAAATGTTAGACTGCTAAGAACACTAAATAAAGAACAACGGTCCACTTTGATGCTTTGGGAATACTCGATTCTGTCCATAGATGAGCTTTTAAGGTTTTGTGCAATTTCAAGCATAACTTGGTCTATTGGCATCTTTACCTAACGAAACACTGTACAAAAGCTAAACTCGCAAGTTAGACCTCTAAGAACACTAAATAGAGTACAACGGTCCACATTGATGCTTTAGGAAAGCTCAATTTTGTCCATAGACAAACTTTTCAAGTTTTGTGCAATTTGAAACATAACTTGGTCCACTGGTATCTTTCCCTAACGAAACGTTGTACGACAGCTAAACTCGGATGTTAGACTGCTAAGAACACTAAATAAAGAACAACGGTCCACTTTGATGCTTTGGGAATACTCGATTCTGTCCATAGATGAGCTTTTAAGGTTTTGTGCAATTTCAAGCATAACTTGGTCTATTGGCATCTTTACCTAACGAAACATTGTACAAAAGCTAAACTCGCAAGTTAGACCTCTAAGAACACTAAATAGAGTACAACGGTCCACATTGATGCTTTACGAATGCTCAATTCTGTCTATGGATGAGCTTATCATGTTTTGTACATTTTCAAACATAACTTGTTTTATTGGCATCTTTATCGAACGAAACGTTGCACCAAAGCTAAAGTAGCAAGTTAGACTGCTAAGAACACTAAATAGAGTACAACGGTCCACTTTGATGCTTTGGGAATGCTCAATTCTGTCCATAAATGAGCTTTTAAGGTTTTGTGCACTTTCAGGAATGACTTGGCCTATTGGCATCTTTAGCTAATGAAACGTTGTACGAAAGCTAAACTAGCAAGTTAGACTTCTAAGAACACTAAATAGAGTGCAACGGTCCACTTTGATAATTTACGAATGCTCAATTCTGTCCATAGACGAGCTTTTCAAGTTTTGTGCATTTTCAAACATAACTTGTTTTATTGGCATCTTTATCGAACGAAACATTGTACAAAGGATAAACTAGCAAGTTACACTTCTAACGACACTAAATAGAGTACAACGGTCCACTTTGACGCTTTACGAATGCTCAATTCTGTCCATAGACAAACTTTTCAAGCTTTGTGCAATTTGAAACATAACTTGGTCTATTGGTATCTTTAACTAACGAAGCGTTATACGAAAGGTAAACTCGGATGTTCGACTGCTAAGAACACTAAATAGAGTACAGTGGTCCACTTTGACGCTTTGGGAATGCTCAATTCTGTCCACAGATGAGCTTTTAAGGTTTTGTGCAATTTCAAGCATAACTTGGTCTATTGGCATCTTTACCTAACGAAATGTTGCACGAAAGCTTAACTAGCAAGTTAGACTTCTAAGAACACTAAATAGAGTACAACGGTCCACTTTGATGCTTTACGAATGCTCAATTCTGTCCATAGATGAGCTTTTAAGGTTTTGTGCAATTTCAAGCATAACTTGGTCTATTGAATCTGTACCTAACGAAACGTTGTACGAAAGCTAAACTAGCAAGTTAGACACCTAAGAACACTAAATAGAGTACAACGGTCCACTTTGATGCTTTACGAATGCTCAATTTTGTACATAGACAACCTTCTCAAGTTTTGTGCAATTTGAAACAAAACTTGGTCTACTGGTATCTTTCCCTAACGAAACGTTGTACGAAAGCTAAACTAGCAAGTTAGGCTGATAAGAACACTAAATAGAGTACAACGGTCCACTTTGATGCTTTGGGAATGCTCGATTCTGTCAATAGATGAGCTTTTAAGGTTTTGTGCAATTTCAAGCATAAGTTGGTCCATTGAATCTTTACCTAACGAAACGTCGTACGAAAGCTAAACAAGCAAGTTAGACTTCTGAGAACACTAAATAGAGTACAACAGTACTGTAATACCCTGCCCAGAAAAATAAACCTGAATCAAAATAAAGGTAATTAAGAATGAAAAAAAATCTATAAATTAATTGAGGAATTTGATTGTGGAAGTGTCGGTTTAAAAATGGTGTGAATCGGACTTAAATCGGATCCAGAATCTAATCTAAACTGTATTAGAAAAACTAATTAACTGTCAAAATGGCATAATCGTAAATACATTACCGGTATGTTTGTAAATGAAACAGGCGGTGGGGGTATTTTCGGAACTTCATAATTGGGTGGCATTTGTGAAATTAAAGCTTGGTTATTTTGAAAATTTCTTAAAAGGGTGGGGGCAAAGATGGTAGTTTACTGTATTTAGAAAAATTAACAAAAAGACATGAAGAATTAAAAATTGCAAAAAGAACCCAAACTCATCTCTTCTCCTTCCACGCACAAGCCACCGGCCAACCACTTAAAGCTTGCCGTCCGGACACCAAACTCGCCACCGATGGTCCCAAAAGAACCCCCAGGTCCCGAGCAGCAAAGCCCAACCCTTCTTGTCCGACGAAAAGCCGTAAAATGGTAGAAAAACCCTCTTGAAGTTGTGGAGGAGCCGCCACTTTCCACCATCGATCTGGTGAACTCCGGCGACGATCCGGCGTGTCGTTGGTAGCAAACAACTCACAAGACCATGGGCTACAATCCCCAACCCAGTTCCTGCCGAAACAACCCCCGGATGCCGGAGATTCGAGTTTGACCCGAAATGGGTCAATTTGACCCGGTTTTGACCCGCCTGGAATTTCATTTTCCAGCGATCCCGAAGTTCTATTCTAACTTGTTTTGCTGTTCTGAACATGTTGGCGATGTTTTTGGATCCATACGGGCAACGTTGGAGCATCCCAGAAATTACGTCATAAATACGAGTATACATACGTGCAGGTGATCGAGGAGTTGGACTTGAGACTGTAGACGGTTAACTATTTTGTGTACCGCTATCGAGGTAGGGATTTCTTGCCCTTTTATTTCGAAACACTTTCAGGCCACCGAATTGCTTGAATGGTAAGCTTTGGTTTCCGTCTCGATCATTTCCGAGGGGAAACAAGCCTTGCATGCTTACCATTGTTTCCTTTATATAAATGCTACTCTGAAATGTTATTGTTGAATATTCATAGCCCTTGAAATGCTTGGTCATAAATCGGGCATTATGTGATTCTTCATGCATCATGATATATGAATGTTTCTGTATATAACTATATATATATGTTGCACGAACGGCATGAATTTCAGGAATTTACATTAGATGCATGGTGGGTCTCGAGGATGGTCCCGAGCTCACGTTAGGTGTTGGATGTTATTTGGGGCACGTGCGTGGATGATGGATAGGAGCCTTGTGATGGTCCTAGTCCATAGGATTCCCGTAGCGGTATTTATTACTGCACGCTGGCTAGTTATTTGATGCTAGGCCAGGTGTGGCAGGCTGAGATATCATCATGGGGCCAGTTGTGAGTGGTTGCGACCACATGTGTGCCAACCTTCTCTCTAGTGGTTTGTGATTTACGATGTTGGATGACTGGTTTTGGTTGGATGCTATAGAGAGAGGTAGTGCGGGTGGATTCTCGTCGGCTTATCGCCACAGGTCGTCGGCTTATCGCCACAGGGCGGGAATCTGATTCGCCGGCTTGGGTGTCATTGGAGGTGGATATGGAGGTTCGGTTGGGTTGATCGGGTGCATTAGTTTTGCATTGCATATTGTTGCATCGGTTACTCGTTGTTACTTTTTCAGCCTTATTATTCTTTACTTGTGCTCTTTTGTTTTGTCCTTACTGAGCTTTCTGCGCTCACCCTATCTATTTTCCCTCTCCACAGGTGAGACAAAATCTAGTGCACAGGCTGCGGATCAGCAGGAGAACGCGTGACGGAGGTGGCCTGGACTTTTGTGTTTATTTGTCACGTGCGTGTGAACTTATATATATGTATGGTGTGATGTTGATATGTTTTAGTAGTTTATGTACATTGATGTATGGTGTTGATTTTGTTGGCCGGAAGTGGTGGCCGTAGGGTGTGTTTGATGATGATGATGGGATATGTGTTTGATGGTGGACCTACGGGTCGATGGATGTTGATGATTTTAGAAGTGTTTTTGGTCTTTGTATGTGACCTGATTACAGGTGGGTTTCCTCAATTTATGGGGAGATGTTGCCGAAATTTTTGGTAAAGTTTATATGGTTTATATTGGTTTGGATGGAACACGTGTGATATACACGTGGTTATGTTTGGTGTGTTGGTTTTTGTGTATTTGTCTCTTCTTCACGCTTCGCGGATCGGGGCGTGAAAATTTGGTATCGGAGCCAGGTTGGCTCTGTGTAGGACCTAGGGAGTGGGTCAGTATGCATATGTGTGGGTGTTGTTTGTTGTGTTGTGATTATGTATGGTTCTCCAGGCCACGTCACGACCTTGCTGATCCGGTATGTTTCTATATTCCCGTAAATCCTCGATATTTATTTGGCTAAATTTTTTTTGGGTTATTTGTGTGATATATATAAGTAGAGATCCTCGCATTGATCGATTTCGTGGTTGGGGGAGTGATGGAGGACAAGGCTTAGTGGATGTTTTGGCATTCGAGATAGGATAAGATCGAGAACCAAGAATGCACATACTGTTGATGAAGTATGTGATCTTATTGCAGATAATGTTAGACATTGAGAAGTTTAGGCTATATTTGTTGCTTCGCTAATACGTCTAATTTTTGCGAATATTGGTTTTGAAAAGGAAAGATGCAATGGTACAAATTTGTGAACTATTGGCAACTAAATTGGGTGACTGTAGAGAAACAAGTACCTAATACTGAGAATAAATGACTTGGTTGACCAATTGAAAGAGTTTAATATTATTCGAAGGTATATTTTAGGTCAAGATACCATTAGTCGAAGATTTGGGAAAGGGATATTTTGAAGATAGCATTTAGGACTCCGTATGGGGACTATGAGATTTTGGCAATGCAATTTAGGCTAATCAAGACTTGTGGAGGGTATAGAGAATTGATATTGTAAATCTTTCATTCGTATTTCGATTAGTCTGTTATAGTGTTGATGATGTCATTTTGATTTATTCGCCTTCAGCTAATGAGGAAACATTTTAAAAGAAAAAAAAAATAATAATAATAATTTAAAATTAATAAAATTTGTTGTAAACTCTGGGGGAGCATTAGTTGCTTGCAGAGTTAAGTACATGTGAAATTTGGGTAATTGTGATGAAAGTTTTAGGACATGTGATTTCTCAGGAGCGAGTAGGAATCAGTTTATCTGAAATGGAGGTAGTATTGAAAAGGCAGATGTCTAAGAATGTGATCGAGATATGTAGCTTTTTGGGATTAGCAGGATACCACGTATATTTCATTTACGATCTCCCACGAATTGTAATGTCGTTGACTCGCCTTACGCAATAAGGGATTCCTTTCATATAATAGGGCAATTGTGAGCAATTTTTCTAGGAGTTGAAGATGAAACTCATACCTTCCTCGAGGTAAGTAGTTCTAGAGAGGAATGTAGGTTATTAGGGATGTTGTGACACGTTTCTAGATCGGGTAGATGTAAAAATTTTGTTATTGATTAGGATATTATTGTGGATTGATATGATAGAGATGTTTTCTCTTGAGTGTTCCAAAATCATGGATACGAGAGAGTTGGTAGAGGTAAAGTATGTTCTGAAGGCTTTGGAGCTCGAGACCGAGGTTGAGTATATAGTTAATATCAGAGATTTCATATGAAATAATAACAATTTTGAAACGGTTTGGAAATGTGAGAAATATGGAAGTGTTTTCCTATACTTCCTAATTCATAATAAAAATAATAAGCATATTCATACTAAAGGGTTGGTATTTTGAATTATAATTTTAAGTGGAAAACAAAAGAGGAAATTTTTGTGTTGTTGAAATCTTGTGTGGATAGTTTGAAAATACTAAAATTCATGTTTGAGTTGAAAACTCTTGCTGAGGGAGCCAAAGTAATCACTTAAAGAAGAAGTCAGGTGAGATTTGGGAAAATATTGATGATCAATACATTATGTGGAATGTAAGGTATGACTTAAATGATTTAAGTATTATATATCTTTGATGTCTGAATAAAAAAGTTGTATGTGATGATATAGTGATGAAAGGAGTTATTTAGAAATTAATTTATTTTATGATAAGAGAACGATCCAAAGTGATATTGGATATACTAGACGATTGGTGATTTGATGATTCTGTTTGATAAACGTTATAGGTAAACAAATAAAAGTTATTTGTATTAACTTTGGGAAATTTTTGGCATTATTTGGGTAGATTAAAGAGACGTAGACATGGTGGTACATTGTTTATTATAAGTACTTGTGGTACAGGGGATGAGGTTTGGTTGATGTTGTCATAACTTGGCACAACTTGGGTTTGTACGATTTTGTAGGGTCTTTCATAATTTGATTTTCTTGGAGTTAATGTGAACGTTGTCAATTGATGGGTTAGTTTGATCGGTTCATTTCTTTGAAGCATACAGTGGTATAAATGTTTATTTATGACTAAAGATGATGATTATTAGTTCGTGAGTATTGATCGGTGATTGAGCTATACTATTCTAGAACTTGGTTGGAGTCAAAGGGTAATGAATTATGATTATGGAAGTATGTGTGTAGGTTACGGTATGATTGAGGTGTTGGGAAAGTTGTTATTGTGTAGACAGAATATTGATTCTATAAAAAAAAAACTAAAAAAAAAAAAAAAAAACTGAATTTGATAACGCTTGGAGGTAGTTTGTTTCGATGGATTTAATGTTGAGAGTGATTTTGTGATATTGGTTGTGAGTACTGTATGAACATAGTTCATTAAGATGAATGAGATATACGTATTAAAATATCTTCAAGGTTATGGCATCGACGGAAAGTTAGATAGAGTAGTATGGATATATTTATATGGGTTAATGCAGCTATATATTTAAATGATGCGGTTGTGGTTATAAGAGTTCATCAAGAGATTTTGTGATTATTAGAATTGGTTGATAGAATTGAACCGTTGGGTGTTTTGATTGTGTGATGATTTAGTTTGCATCGTACGGTGACTTAATTCCATAGTTTTGTTAGTACTTGATAATTGTAATTTCTACGAGAATCTATGGTGGATAAAATTTGGATATAAAGTTATTGAATTTTGTGGTTATTGGTTTTGACTATTAGTGTGTGAAATGTAAATGAGTTTTGACCGTCTTTTCGACCCTAGATAGCAAATTGAAACCAAATGATAGTTAATATGCTTCAATGTATTGCAAGATTTTAGGTCTACATATCTTATTGAATCGTGGAAATTTAATAATGCATTGAAGGTGTACTTAAATGTATTTTAGGGTACCTTTAAGTTGAAGATATATCATGGAGTATTAATAATTATGCTAAGACTGGTTCATTTTTGGGGGATTGATGTATGTGATATTTTAGATACTAGTCGTTTTGATTGTTGAAATATATTAGTAATAATGACTTGGAGTAATTGTCTGATGTAATAATATCTTAGAATTTGGAGTTGAATATGTGGGCCAACTATCCAGCTTTGTTTGTCACACTCACGTTACAGTTTAATTTCGAGGACAAAATAGTTTTAGGGGAAGAATGTGAAACCCCGATAATTAGAAAAGATTGAATCGAAGTTTCAATAAGGATGAAATTGAACATGCCAATTGTTAAGGGGTTCAAGCTTATGTTTCAAAGAATTTGAGGACTATAAATTCGAATTAGAAAGGTTGATTAAAATAGTAGTATACCTTATATGTGAACTGACAAGCATTTGTTGGAATTAATGTTAATAATTTGTGGCACAAGAGTATACCGCCCGCATTATAGTTCGAAATAACTTATAAAAAAAAAAAGATGAATGATGAGGAAAATGAAGTGGAAGTGGAAGTGAAAATGTCAATGGAATGTGACAGAATATGAAGTAAATTAATATTAATAATAATAATAGCGAAAGTTAGATGTTATATTACATGAAAGTGTAAAATACTACCTGATTCATAATGTTGAGAGTGACAAGGTGTTCGGTAGGCATGATACGTACACCACGGTTAATTGAACCTTTGAGATTCTAGAGCGAGTAGGACCAGTCGTTCATCATTTAGTTCTTTTATGGCGATTATCCAATGTACATAATGTATTTTATGTGTCGATGCTTCGGAAGTACGAGTCAAATTGGACTTATTTACAATAGACGTAGCAGTGGACATGACTTACATTGTGCAGCCGTTAATGATTCTTGATAAGCAAGAGACGGTCACTCGATCGAGTATGAAACCTTTTATGAAGGTGTTGTGGCAACCCCATAGAATGGAGTAGGCCACGTATGAGTTAGAGTTCGAAATGAGGAGAAAGTATTTGTTTTTATTGCGTCTACACGTACGTTTTAAATTTCGGGGACGAAATTTTTTATAAGGGAGGGAGGATGTAATACCCTGCCCAGAAAAATAAACCTGAATCAAAATAAAGGTAATTAAGAATGAAAAAAAATCTATAAATTAATTGAGGAATTTGATTGTGGAAGTGTCGGTTTAAAAATGGTGTGAATCGGACTTAAATCGGATCCAGAATCTAATCTAAACTGTATTAGAAAAACTAATTAACAGTCAAAATGGCATAATCGTAAATACATTACTGGTATGTTTGTAAATGAAACAGGTGGTGGGGGTATTTTCGGAACTTTATAATTGGGTGGCATTTGTGAAATTAAAGCTTGGTTATTTTGAAAATTTCTTAAAATGGTGGGGGCAAAGATGGTAGTTTACTGTATTTAGAAAAATTAACAAAAAGACATGAAGAATTAAAAATTGCAAAAAGAACCCAAACTCATCTCTTCTCCTTCCACGCACAAACCACCGGCCAACCACCCAAAGCTTGCCGTCCGGACACCAAACTCGCGACCGATGGTCCCAAAAGAACCCCCAGGTCCCGAGCAGCAAAGCCCAACCCTTCTTGTCCGACGAAAAGCCGTAAAATGGTAGAAAAATCCTCTTGAAGTTGTGGAGGAGCCGCCACTTTCCACCATCGATCTGGTGAACTCCGGCGACGATCCGGCGTGTCGTTGGTAGCAAACAACTCACAAGACCATGGGCTACAATCCCCAACCCAGTTCCTGCCGAAACAACCCCCGGATGCCGGAGATTCGAGTTTGACCCGAAATGGGTCAATTTGACCCGGTTTTGACCCGCCTGGAATTTCATTTTCCAGCGATCCCGAAGTTCTATTCTAACTTGTTTTGCTGTTCTGAACATGTTGGCGATGTTTTTGGATCCATACGGGCAACGTTGGAGCATCCCAGAAATTACGTCATAAATACGAGTATACATACGTGCAGGTGATCGAGGAGTTGGACTTGAGACTGTAGACGGTTAACTATTTTGTGTACCGCTATCGAGGTAGGGATTTCTTGCCCTTTTATTTCGAAACACTTTCAGGCCACCGAATTGCTTGAATGGTAAGCTTTGGTTTCCGTCTCGATCATTTCCGAGGGGAAACAAGCCTTGCATGCTTACCATTGTTTCCTTTATATAAATGCTACTCTGAAATGTTATTGTTGAATATTCATAGCCCTTGAAATGCTTGGTCATAAATCGGGCATTATGTGATTCTTCATGCATCATGATATATGAATGTTTCTGTATATATATATGTTGCACGAACGGCATGAATTTCAGGAATTTACATTAGATGCATGGTGGGTCCCGAGGATGGTCCCGAGGATGGTCCCGAGCTCACGTTAGGTGTTGGATGTTATTTGGGGCACGTGCGTGGATGATGGATAGGAGCCTTGTGATGGTCCTAGTCCATAGGATTCCCGTAGCGGTATTTATTACTGCACGCTGGCTAGTTATTTGATGCTAGGCCAGGTGTGGCAGGCTGAGATATCATCATGGGGCCAGTTGTGAGTGGTTGCGACCACATGTGTGCCAACCTTCTCTCTAGTGGTTTGTGATTTACGATGTTGGATGACTGGTTTTGGTTGGATGCTATAGAGAGAGGTAGTGCGGGTGGATTCTCGTCGGCTTATCGCCACAGGTCGTCGGCTTATCGCCACAGGGCGGGAATCTGATTCGCCGGCTTGGGTGTCATTGGAGGTGGATATGGAGGTTCGGTTGGGTTGATCGGGTGCATTAGTTTTGCATTGCATATTGTTGCATCGGTTACTCGTTGTTACTTTTTCAGCCTTATTATTCTTTACTTGTGCTCTTTTGTTTTGTCCCTACTGAGCCTTCTGCGCTCACCCTATCTACTTTCCCTCTCCACAGGTGAGACAAAATCTAGTGCACAGGCTGCGGATCAGCAGGAGGACGCGTGACGGAGGTGGCCTGGACTTTTGTGTTTATTTGTCACGTGCGTGTGAACTTATATATATGTATGGTGTGATGTTGATATGTTTTAGTAGTTTATGTACATTGATGTATGGTGTTGATTTTGTTGGCCGGAAGTGGTGGCCGTAGGGTGTGTTTGATGATGATGATGGGATATGTGTTTGATGGTGGACCTACGGGTCGGTGGATGTTGATGATTTTAGAAGTGTTTTTGGTCTTTGTATGTGACCTGATTACAGGTGGGTTTCCTCAATTTATGGGGAGATGTTGCCGAAATTTTGGTAAAGTTTATATGGTTTATATTGGTTTGGATGGAACACGTGTGATATACACGTGGTTATGTTTGGTGTGTTGGTTTTTGTGTATTTGTCTCTTCTTCACGCTTCGCGGATCGGAGCGTGACAAGTACACTTTGATGCTTTAGGAATGCTCAATTCTGTCCATAGACAAACTTTTCAAGTTTTGTGCAATTTCAAACAAAACTTGGTCCACTGGTATCTTTCCCTAACGAAACGTTGTACGAAAGCTAAACTCGGATGTTAGATTGCTAAGAACACTAAATAAAGAACAACGGTCCACTTTGATGCTTTGGGAATGCTCGATTCTGTCCATAGATGAGCTTTTAAGGTTTTGTGCAATTTCAAGCATAACTTGGTCTATTGGAATCTTTACCTAACGAAACATTGTACAAAAGCTAAACTCGCAAGGTAGACCTCTAAGAACACGAAATAGAGTACAACGGTCCACTTTGATGCTTTACGAATGCTCAATTCTGTCTATTGATGAGCTTCTCATGTTTTGTGCATTTTAAAACATAACTTGTTTTATTGGCATCTTTATCGAACGAAACATTGTACCAAAGCGAAACTAGCAAGTTAGACTGCTAAGAACACTAAATAGAGTACAACGGTTCACTTTGATGCTTTGGGAATGCTCAATTCTGTCCATAGATGAGCTTTTAAGGTTTTGTGTAATTTCAAGCATAACTTGGTCTATTGGCATCTTTACGTAACGAAACATTGTACAAAAGCTAAACTCACAAGTTAGACCTCTAAGAACACTAAATAGAGTACAACGGTCCACTTTGATTTTTTACGAATGCTCAATTCTGTCCATAGACGAGTTTTTAAGGTTTTGGGCAATTTCAAGCATAACTTGGTCTATTGAATCTTTACCTAATGAAACGTTGTACGAAAGCTAAACTAGCAAGTTACACTTCTAAGAACACTAAATAGAGTACAACGGTCCACTTTGATGCTTTACGAATGCTCAATTTTGTCCATAGACAAACTTTTCAAGTTTTGTGCAATTTGAAATAAAACTTGGTCTACTGGTATCTTTCCCTAACGAAACGTTGTACGAAAGCTAAACTAGCAAGTTAGGCTACTAAGAACACTAAATAGAGTACAACGGTTCACTTTGATGATTTGGGAATGCTCAATTCTGTCCATAGATGAGCTTTTAAGGTTTTGTGCAAGTTCAAGCATAACTTGGTCTATTGGCATCTTCACCTAACTATACGTTGTACGAAAGCTAAACTTGCAAGTTAGACGTCTAAGAACACTAAATAGAGTACAACGATCCACTTTGATGCTTTAGGAATGCTCAATTCTGTCCACAGACAAACTTTTCAAGTTTTGTGAAATTTGAAACATAACTTGGTCTACTGGTATCTTTACCTAACGAAACGTTGTTCGAAAGCTAAACTAGCAAGTTAGGCTGCTAAGAACACTAAATAGAGTACAACGGTCCACTTTGATGCTTTGGGAATGCTCGATTCTGTCCATAGATGAGCTTTTAAGGTTTTGTGCAATTTCAAGCATAACTTGGTATATTGGCATCTTTACCTAACGAAACATTGTACGAAAGCTAAACTAGCAAGTTGGACCTCTAAGAACACTAAAAAGAGTACAACGGTACACTTTCATGCTTTACGAATGCTCAATTCTGTCTATAGACGAGCTTTTCATGTTTTGTGCATTTTCAAAAGTAACTGCTTTTATTGGCATCTTTATCGAACGAAACGTTGTACCAATGCTAAACTAGCAAGTTAGACTGCTAAGAACACTAAATAGAGTACAACGGTCCACTTTGATGCTTTGGGAATGCTCAATTCTGCCTATAGATGAGCTTTTAATGTTTTGTCCAATTACAAGCATGACTTGGCCTATTGGTATCTTTAGCTAACGAAACGTTGTACGAAAGCTAAACTAGCAAGTTAGACTTCTAAGAACACTAAATAGAGTGCAACGGTCCACTTTGATGCTTTACGAATGCTCAATTCTGTCCATAGACGAGCTTTTCAAGTTTTGTGCATTTTCAAACATCACTTGTTTTATTGGCATTTTTATCGAACGAAACATTGTACAAAAGCTAAACTAGCAAGTTACACTTGTAACGTCACGAAATAGAGTACAACGGTCCACTATGATGCTTTGGGAATGCTCAATTCTGTCCGTGGACAAACTTTTCAAGTTTTGTGCAATTTGAAACATAACTTGGTCTATTGGTATCTTTAACTAACGAAGCGTTATACGAAAGCAAAACTCGTATGTTAGACTGTTAAGAACACTAGATAGATTACAACGGTCCACTTTGATGTTTTGGGAATGCTCAATTCTGTTCATGGATGAGCTTTTAAGGTTTTGTGCAATTTCAAGCATAACTTGGTCTATTGGCATCTTCACCTAACGAAACCTTGTACGAAAGCTAAACTAGCAAGTTAGACCTTTAAGAACACTAAATAGAGTACAACGGTCCACTTTGATGCTTCACGAATGTTCAATTCTATCCATAAACGAGCTTTTCAAGTTTTCTGCATTTTCAAACATAACTTGTTTTATTGGCATCTTTATCAAACGAAACATTGTACAAAAGCTAAACTAGCAAGTAACACTTCTAACGACACTAAATAGAGTACAACGGTCCACTTTGATGCTTTAGGAATGCTCAATTCTGTCCATAGACAAACTTTTCAAGCTTTGTGCAATTTGAAACATAACATGGTCCATTGGTATCTTTAACTAACGAAGCGTTATACGAAAGCTAAACTCGGATGTTAGACTGCTAATAACACTAAATAGAGTACAACGGTCCACTTTGACACTTTGGGAATGCTCAATTCTGTCCATAGATGAGCTTTTAAGGTCTTGTGCAATTTCAAGCATAACTTAGTCTATTGGCATCTTTACCTAACGAAACGTTGTACGAAAGCTAAACTAGCAAGTTAGACTTCTAAGAACACTAAATAGAGTACAACGGTCCACTTTGATTCTTTACGAATGCTCAATTCTGTGGATAGACGAGCTTTTAATGTTTTGTGCAATTTCAAGCATAACTTGGTCTATTGAATCTTTACCTAACGAAACGTTGTACAAAAGCTAAACTAGCAAGTAAGACTTCTAAGAACACTAAATAGAGTACAACGGTCCACTTTGATGCTTTACGAATAGCTCAATTTTGTCCATAGACAAACTTTTCAAGTTTTGTGCAATTTGAAACAAAACTTGGTCTACTGGTATCTTTCCCTAACGAAACGTTGCATGAAAGCTAAACTAGAAAGTTAGGCTGCTAAGAACACTAAATAGAGTACAACGGTTCACTTTGATGCTTTGGGAATGCCCAATTTTGTCCATAGATGGGCTTTTAAGGTTTTGTGCAAGTTCAAGCATAACTTGGTCTATTGGCATCTTCACCTAACTATACGTTGTACGAAAGCTAAACTAGCAAGTAAGACGTCTAAGAACACTAAATAGAGTACAACCATCCACTTTGATGCTTTAGGAATGCTCAATTCTGTCCATAGACAAACTTTTCAAGTTTTGTGCAATTTGAAACATAACTTGGTCTACTGGTATCTTTACCTAACGAAACGTTGTACGAAAGCTAAACTAGCAAGTTAGGCTGCTAAGAACACTAAATAGAGTACAACGGTCCACTTTGATTCTTTGGGAATGCTCAATTCTGTCCGTAGATGAGCTTTTAAGGTTTTGTGCAAGTTCAAGCATAACTTGGTCTATTGGCATCTTCACCTAACTATACGTTGTACGAAAGCTAAACTTGCAAGTTAGACGTCTAAGAACACTAAATAGAGTACAACGATCCACTTTGATGCTTTAGGAATGCTCAATTCTGTCCATAGACAAACTTTTCAAGTTTTGTGCAATTTGAAACATGACTTGGTCTACTGGTATCTTTACCTAACGAAACGTTGTTCGAAAGCTAAACAAGCAAGTTAGGCTGCTAAGAACACTAAATAGAGTACAACGGTCCACTTTGATGCTTTGGGAATGCTCGATTCTGTCCATAGATGAGCTTTTAAGGTTTTGTGCAATTTCAAGCATAACTTGGTCTATTGGCATCTTTACCTAACGAAACATTGTACGAAAGCTAAACTAGCAAGTTGGACCTCTAAGAACACTAAAAAGAGTACAACGGTACACTTTCATGCTTTACGAATGCTCAATTCTGTCTATAGACGAGCTTTTCATGTTTTGTACATTTTCAAAAGTAACTTGTTTTATTGGCATCTTTATCGAACGAAACGTTGTACCAATGCTAAACTAGCAAGTTAGACTGCTAAGAACACTAAATAGAGTACAACGGTCCACTTTGATGCTTTGGGAATACTCAATTCTGCGTATAGATGAGCTATTAATGTTTTGTCCAATTACAAGCATGACTTGGCCTATTGGTATCTTTAGCTAACGAAACGTTATACGAAAGCTAAACTAGCAACTTAGACTTCTAAGGACACTAAATAGAGTGCAACGGTCCACTTTGATGCTTTACGAATGCTCAATTCTGTCCATAGACGAGCTTTTCAAGTTTTGTGCATTTTCAAACATCACTTGTTTTATTGGCATTTTTATCGAACGAAACATTGTACAAAAGCTAAACTAGCAAGTTACACTTGTAACGACACGAAATAGAGTACAACGGTCCACTATGATGCTTTAGGAATGCTCAATTATGTCCATGGACAAACTTTTCAAGTTTTGTGCAATTTGAAACATAACTTGGTCTATTGGTATCTTTAACTAACGAAGCGTTATACGAAAGCAAAACTCGTATGTTAGACTGTTAAGAACACTAGATAGATTACAACGGTCGACTTTGATGTTTTGGGAATGCTCAATTCTGTTCATGGATGAGCTTTTAAGATTTTGTGCAATTTCAAGCATAACTTGGTCTATTGAATCTTTACCTAACGAAACGTTGTACGAAAGCTAAACTAGCAAGTAAGACTTCTAAGAACACTAAATAGAGTACAACGGTCCACTTTGATGCTTTACGAATGGCTCAATTTTGTCCATAGACAAACTTTTCAAGTTTTGTGCAATTTGAAACAAAACTTGGTCTACTGGTATCTTTCCCTAACGAAACGCTGTACGAAAGCTAAACTAGAAAGTAAGGCTGCTAAGAACACTAAATAGAGTACAACGGTTCACTTTGATGCTTTGGGAATGCCCAATTTTGTCCATAGATGGGTTTTTAGGTTTTGTGCAAGTTCAAGCATAACTTGGTCTATTGGCATCTTCACCTAACTATACGTTGTACAAAAGCTAAACTAGCAAGTAAGACGTCTAATAACACTAAATAGAGTACAACCATCCACTTTGATGCTTTAGGAATGCTCAATTCTGTCCATAGACAAACTTTTCAAGTTTTGTGCAATTTGAAACATAACTTGGTCTACTGGTATCTTTACCTAACGAAACGTTGTACGAAAGCTAAACTAGCAAGTTAGGCTGCTAAGAACACTAAATAGAGTACAACGGTCCACTTTGATGCTTTGGGAATGCTCGATTTTGTCCATAGATGAGCTTTCAAGGTTTTGTGCAATTTCAAGCATAACTTGGTCTATTGGAATCTTTACCTAACGAAACATTGTACGAAAGCGAAACTAGCAAGTTAGACTTCTAGGAACACTAAATAGAGTGCAACGGTCCACTTTGATGCTTTACGAATGCTCAATTCTGTCCATAGACGAGCTTTTCAAGTTTTGTGCATTTTCAAACATCACTTGTTTTATTGGCATTTTTATCGAACGAAACATTGTACAAAAGCTAAACTAGCAAGTCACACTGATAACGACACTAAATAGAGTACAACAGTCCACCTCGATTCTTTAGGATTGCTCAATTCTGTCCATAGACAAACTTTTCAAGTTTTGTGCAATTTGAAACATAACTTGGTCTATTGGTATCTTTAACTAACGAAGCGTTATACGAAAGCTAAACTCGTATGTTAGACTGCTAGGAACACTAGATACATTACAACGGTCCACTTTGATGTTTTGGGAATGCTCAATTCTGTTCATAGATGAGCTTTTAAGGTTTTGTGCAATTTCAAGCATAACTTGGTCTATTGGCATCTTTACCTAACGAAACATTGTACGAAAGCTAAACTAGCAAGTTAGACCTCTAAGAACATTAAATAGAGTACAACGGTCCACTTTGATGCTTTACGAATGCTCAATTCTGTCCATAGACGAGCTTTTCAAGTTTTCTCCATTTTCAAATATAACTTGTTTTATTGGCATCATTATAGAACGAAACATTGTACAAAAGCTAAACTACCAAGTTAGACAGCTAAGAACACCAAATAGAGTACAACGATCCACTTTGATGCTTTGGGAAAGCTCAATTCTGTCCATAGATGATCTTTTAAGGTTTTGTGGAATTTCAAGCATAACTTGGTCTATTGAATCTTTACCTAAGGAAACGTTGTACGAAAGCTAAACTAGCAAGTTAGACTTCTAAAAACACTAAAGAGAGTACAACAGTCCACTTTGATGCTTTAGGAATGCTCAATTCTGTCCATAGACAAACTTTTCAAGTTTTGTGCAATTTGAAACATAACTTGGTCTACTGGTATCTTTTCCTAACGAATCGTTGTACGAAAGCTAAACTAGCAAGTTAGGCTGCTAAGAACACTAAATAAAGTACAACGGTCCACTTTGATGCTTTGGGAATGCTCAATTTTGTCCATAGGTGAGCTTTTAAGGTTTTGTGCAATTTCAAGCATAAGTTGGTCTATTGGCATCTTCACCTAACGATACGTTGTACAAAAGCTAAACTAGCAAGTTAGACGCCTAAGAACACTAAATAGAGTACAACGATCCACTTTGATGCTTTACGAATGCTCAATTCTGTCTATAGACGGGCTTTTTATGTTTTGTGCATTTCCAAACATAACTTGTTTTATTGGCATCTTTATCAAACGAAACGTTGTACCATAGCTAAACTAGCAAGTGGGACTGCTAAGAACACTGACTAGAGTACAACGGTCCACTTTGATGCTTTGGGAATGCTCAATTCTGTCCATAGATGAGCTTTTAAGGTTTTGTGCAATTTTAAGCATGACTTGGCCTATTGGCATCTTTAGCTAATGAAACATTGTAGGAAAGCTAAACTAGCAAGTTAGACTTCTAAAAACACTAAATAGAGTACAACAGTCCAGTTTGATGCTTTAGAAATGCTCAATTCTGTCCATAGACAAACTTTTCAAGTTTTGTGCAATTTGACACATAACTTGGTCTACTGGTATCTTTCCCTAACGAAACGTTGTACGAAAGCTAAACTAGCAAGTTAGGCTGCTAAGAACACTAAATAAAGTACAACGGTTCACTTTGATGCTTTGGGAATGCTCAATTCTATCCATAGGTGAGCTTTAAGGTTTTGTGCAATTTCAAGCATAAGTTGGTCTATTGGCATCTTCACCTAACGATACATTGTACGAAAGCTAAACTAGACAGTTAGACATCTAAGAACACTAAATAGAGTACAACGATCCACTTTGATGATTTAGGAATGCTCAATTCTTTCCATAGACAAACTTTTCAAGTTTTGTGCAATTTGAAACATAACTTGGTCTACTGGTATCTTTACCTAACGAAACCTTGTACAAAAGCTAAACTAGCAAGTTAGGCTGCTAAGAACACTAAATGGAGTACAACGGTCCACTTTGTTGCATTTTGAATGCTCGATTCTGTCCATAGATGAGCTTTTAAGGTTTTGTGCAATTTCAAGTATAACTTGGTCTATTGGCATCCTTACCTAACGAAAAATTGTACGAAAGATAAACTAGCAAGTTAGACCTCTAACAACACTAAATAGAGTACAACGGTCCACTTTGATGCTTTACGAATGCTCAATTCTGTCTATTGACGGGCTTTTCATGTTTTGTGCATTTTCAAACATAACTTGTTTTATTGGCATCTTTATCAAACGAAACGTTGTGCCAAAGCTAAACTAGCAAGTGAGACTGCTAAGAACACTGAATAGAGTACAACGGTCCACTTTAATGCTTTGGGAATGCTCAATTCTGTCCATAGATGAGCTTTTAAGGTTTTGTGCAATTTCAAGCATGACTTGACCTATTGGCATCTTTAGCTAACAAAACGTTGTACGAAAGCTAAACTAGCAAGTTAGACTTCTAAAAACACTAAATAGAGTACAACGGTCCACTTTGATGCTTTACGAATGGTCAATCCTGTCCATAGACGAGCTTTTCAAGTTTTCTGCATTTTCAAATATAACTTGTTTTATTGGCATCTTTATAGAACGAAACGTTGTACAAAAGCTAAACTAGCAAGTTAGACAGCTAAGAACACCAAATAGAGTACAACGATCCACTTTGATGCTTTGGGAAAGCTCATTTCTGTCCATAGATTAGCTTTTAAGGTTTTGTGCAAGTTCAAGCATAACTTGGTCTATTGAATCTTTACCTAACGAAATGTTGCACGAAAGCTAAACTAGCAAGTTAGACTTCTAAAAACACTAAATAGAGTACAACGATCCACTTTGATGCTTTAGGAATGCTCAATTCTGTCCATAGACAAACTTTTCAAGTTTTGTGCAATTTGAAACAAAACTTGGTCTACTGGTATCTTTCCCTAACGAAACGCTGTACGAAAGCTAAACTAGAAAGTAAGGCTGCTAAGAACACTAAATAGAGTACAACGGTTCACTTTGATGCTTTGGGAATGCCCAATTTTGTCCATAGATGAGCTTTTAAGGTTTTGTGCAATTTCAAGCATAACTTGGTCTATTGGCATCTTTACCTAACGAAACATTGTACGAAAGCTAAACTATCAAGTTAGACGTCTAAGAACACTAAATAGAGTACAACGGTCCACTTTGATGCTTTACGAAAGCTCAATTCTGTCTATAGACGGGCTTTTCATGTTTTGTGCATTTTCAAACATAACTTGTTTTATTGGCATCTTTATCAAACGAAACGTTGTACCAAAGCTAAACTAGCGAGTGAGACTGCTAAGAACACTGAATAGAGTACAACGGTTCACTTTGATGCTTTGGGAATGCTCAATTCTGTCCATAGGTGAGCTTTTAAGGTTTTGTGCAATTTCAAGCATAAGTTGGTCTATTGGCATCTTCACCTAACGATACGTTGTACGAAAGCTAAACTAGCAAGTTAGAAGTCTAAGAACACTAAATGGAGTACAACGATCCACTTTGATGCTTTAGGAATGCTCAATTCTGTCCATAGACAAACTTTTCAAGTTTTGTGCAATTTGAAACATAACTTGGTCTACTAGTATCTTTACCTAACGAAACGTTGTACAAAAGCTAAACTAGCAAGTTAGGCTGCTAATAACACTAAATAGAGTACAACGGTCCACTTTGATGCTTTCTGAATGCTCGATTTTGTCCGTAGATGAGCTTTTAAGGTTTTGTGCAATTTCAAGCATAACTTGGTCTATTGGCATCTTTACCTAACAAAACATTGTACGAAAGCTAAACTATCAAGTTAGACGTCTAAGAACACTAAATAGAGTACAACGGTCCACTTTGATGCTTTACGAAAGCTCAATTCTGTCTATAGACGGGCTTTTCATGTTTTGTGCATTTTCAAACATAACTTGTTTTATTGGCATCTTTATCGAACGAAACGTTGTACCAATGCTAAACTAGCAAGTTAGACTGCTAAGAACACTAAATAGAGTACAACGGTCCACTTTGATGCTTTGGGAATACTCAATTCTGCGTATAGATGAGCTTTTAATGTTTTGTCCAATTACAAGCATGACTTGGCCTATTGGTATCTTTAGCTAACGAAACGTTATACGAAAGCTAAACTAGCAACTTAGACTTCTAAGGACACTAAATAGAGTGCAACGGTCCACTTTGATGCTTTACGAATGCTCAATTCTGTCCATAGACGAGCTTTCAAGTTTTGTGCATTTTCAAACATCACTTGTTTTATTGGCATTTTTATCGAACGAAACATTGTACAAAAGCTAAACTAGCAAGTTACACTTGTAACGACACGAAATAGAGTACAACGGTCCACTATGATGCTTTAGGAATGCTCAATTCTGTCCATGGACAAACTTTTCAAGTTTTGTGCAATTTGAAACATAACTTGGTCTATTGGTATCTTTAACTAACGAAGCGTTATACGAAAGCAAAACTCGTATGTTAGACTGTTAAGAACACTAGATAGATTACAACGGTCGACTTTGATGTTTTGGGAATGCTCAATTCTGTTCATGGATGAGCTTTTAAGATTTTGTGCAATTTCAAGCATAACTTGGTCTATTGAATCTTTACCTAACGAAACGTTGTACGAAAGCTAAACTAGCAAGTAAGACTTCTAAGAACACTAAATAGAGTACAACGGTCCACTTTGATGCTTTACGAATGGCTCAATTTTGTCCATAGACAAACTTTTCAAGTTTTGTGCAATTTGAAACAAAACTTGGTCTACTGGTATCTTTCCCTAACGAAACGCTGTACGAAAGCTAAACTAGAAAGTAAGGCTGCTAAGAACACTAAATAGAGTACAACGGTTCACTTTGATGCTTTGGGAATGCCCAATTTTGTCCATAGATGGGTTTTTAGGTTTTGTGCAAGTTCAAGCATAACTTGGTCTATTGGCATCTTCACCTAACTATACGTTGTACAAAAGCTAAACTAGCAAGTAAGACGTCTAATAACACTAAATAGAGTACAACCATCCACTTTGATGCTTTAGGAATGCTCAATTCTGTCCATAGACAAACTTTTCAAGTTTTGTGCAATTTGAAACATAACTTGGTCTACTGGTATCTTTACCTAACGAAACGTTGTACGAAAGCTAAACTAGCAAGTTAGGCTGCTAAGAACACTAAATAGAGTACAACGGTCCACTTTGATGCTTTGGGAATGCTCGATTCTGTCCATTGATGAGCTTTCAAGGTTTTGTGCAATTTCAAGCATAACTTGGTCTATTGGAATCTTTACCTAACGAAACATTGTACGAAAGCGAAACTAGCAAGTTAGACTTCTAGGAACACTAAATAGAGTGCAACGGTCCACTTTGATGCTTTACGAATGCTCAATTCTGTCCATAGACGAGCTTTTCAAGTTTTGTGCATTTTCAAACATCACTTGTTTTATTGGCATTTTTATCGAACGAAACATTGTACAAAAGCTAAACTAGCAAGTCACACTGATAACGACACTAAATAGAGTACAACAGTCCACCTCGATTCTTTAGGATTGCTCAATTCTGTCCATAGACAAACTTTTCAAGTTTTGTGCAATTTGAAACATAACTTGGTCTATTGGTATCTTTAACTAACGAAGCGTTATACGAAAGCTAAACTCGTATGTTAGACTGCTAGGAACACTAGATACATTACAACGGTCCACTTTGATGTTTTGGGAATGCTCAATTCTGTTCATAGATGAGCTTTTAAGGTTTTGTGCAATTTCAAGCATAACTTGGTCTATTGGCATCTTTACCTAACAAAACATTGTACGAAAGCTAAACTAGCAAGTTAGACCTCTAAGAACATTAAATAGAGTACAACGGTCCACTTTGATGCTTTACGAATGCTCAATTCTGTCCATAGACGAGCTTTTCAAGTTTTCTCCATTTTCAAATATAACTTGTTTTATTGGCATCATTATAGAACGAAACATTGTACAAAAGCTAAACTACCAAGTTAGACAGCTAAGAACACCAAATAGAGTACAACGATCCACTTTGATGCTTTGGGAAAGCTCAATTCTGTCCATAAATGATCTTTTAAGGTTTTGTGGAATTTCAAGCATAACTTGGTCTATTGAATCTTTACCTAAGGAAACGTTGTACGAAAGCTAAACTAGCAAGTTAGACTTCTAAAAACACTAAAGAGAGTACAACAGTCCACTTTGATGCTTTAGGAATGCTCAATTCTGTCCATAGACAAACTTTTCAAGTTTTGTGCAATTTGAAACATAACTTGGTCTACTGGTATCTTTTCCTAACGAAACGTTGTACGAAAGCTAAACTAGCAAGTTAGGCTGCTAAGAACACTAAATAAAGTACAACGGTCCACTTTGATGCTTTGGGAATGCTCAATTTTGTCCATAGGTGAGCTTTTAAGGTTTTGTGCAATTTCAAGCATAAGTTGGTCTATTGGCATCTTCACCTAACGATACGTTGTACAAAAGCTAAACTAGCAAGTTAGACGCCTAAGAACACTAAATAGAGTACAACGATCCACTTTGATGCTTTACGAATGCTCAATTCTGTCTATAGACGGGCTTTTTATGTTTTGTGCATTTCCAAACATAACTTGTTTTATTGGCATCTTTATCAAACAAAACGTTGTACCATAGCTAAACTAGCAAGTGGGACTGCTAAGAACACTGACTAGGGTACAACGGTCCACTTTGATGCTTTGGGAATGCTCAATTCTGTCCATAGATGAGCTTTTAAGGTTTTGTGCAATTGTAAGCATGACTTGGCCTATTGGCATCTTTAGCTAATAAAACATTGTAGGAAAGCTAAACTAGCAAGTTAGACTTCTAAAAACACTAAATAGAGTACAACAGTCCAGTTTGATGCTTTAGAAATGCTCAATTCTGTCCATAGACAAACTTTTCAAGTTTTGTGCAATTTGACACATAACTTGGTCTACTAGTATCTTTCCCTAACGAAACGTTGTACGAAAGCTAAACTAGCAAGTTAGGCTGCTAAGAACACTAAATAAAGTACAACGGTTCACTTTGATGCTTTGGGAATGCTCAATTCTATCCATAGGTGAGCTTTAAGGTTTTGTGCAATTTCAAGCATAAGTTGGTCTATTGGCATCTTCACCTAACGATACATTGTACGAAAGCTAAACTAGACAGTTAGACATCTAAGAACACTAAATAGAGTACAACGATCCACTTTGATGATTTAGGAATGCTCAATTCTTTCCATAGACAAACTTTTCAAGTTTTGTGCAATTTGAAACATAACTTGGTCTACTGGTATCTTTACCTAACGAAACCTTGTACAAAAGCTAAACTAGCAAGTTAGGCTGCTAAGAACACTAAATGGAGTACAACGGTCCACTTTGTTGCATTTTGAATGCTCGATTCTGTCCATAGATGAGCTTTTAAGGTTTTGTGCAATTTCAAGTATAACTTGGTCTATTGGCATCCTTACCTAACGAAAAATTGTACGAAAGATAAACTAGCAAGTTAGACCTCTAACAACACTAAATAGAGTACAACGGTCCACTTTGATGCTTTACGAATGCTCAATTCTGTCTATAGACGGGCTTTTCATGTTTTGTGCATTTTCAAACATAACTTGTTTTATTGGCATCTTTATCAAACGAAACGTTGTGCCAAAGCTAAACTAGCAAGTGAGACTGCTAAGAACACTGAATAGAGTACAACGGTCCACTTTAATGCTTTGGGAATGCTCAATTCTGTCCATAGATGAGCTTTTAAGGTTTTGTGCAATTTCAAGCATGACTTGACCTATTGGCATCTTTAGCTAACAAAACGTTGTACGAAAGCTAAACTAGCAAGTTAGACTTCTAAAAACACTAAATAGAGTACAACGGTCCACTTTGATGCTTTACGAATGCTCAATTCTGTCCATAGACGAGCTTTTCAAGTTTTCTGCATTTTCAAATATAACTTGTTTTATTGGCATCTTTATAGAACGAAACATTGTACAAAAGCTAAACTAGCAAGTTAGACAGCTAAGAACACCAAATAGAGTACAACGATCCACTTTGATGCTTTGGGAAAGCTCATTTCTGTCCATAGATTAGCTTTTAAGGTTTTGTGCAAGTTCAAGCATAACTTGGTCTATTGAATCTTTACCTAACGAAATGTTGCACGAAAGCTAAACTAGCAAGTTAGACTTCTAAAAACACTAAATAGAGTACAACGATCCACTTTGATGCTTTAGGAATGCTCAATTCTGTCCATAGACAAACTTTTCAAGTTTTGTGCAATTTGAAACATAACTTGGTCTACCGGTATCTTTCCCTAACGAAACGTTGTACGAAAGATAAACTAGCAAGTTAGGCTGCTAAGAACACTAGATAGAGTACAACAGTTCACTTTGATGCTTTGGGAATGCTCAATTCTGTCCATAGGTGAGCTTTTAAGGTTTTGTGCAATTTCAAGCATAAGTTGGTCTATTGGCATCTTCACCTAACGATACGTTGTACGAAAGCTAAACTAGCAAGTTAGAAGTCTAAGAACACTAAATGGAGTACAACGATCCACTTTGATGCTTTAGGAATGCTCAATTCTGTCCATAGACAAACTTTTCAAGTTTTGTGCAATTTGAAACATAACTTGGTCTACTAGTATCTTTACCTAACGAAACGTTGTACAAAAGCTAAACTAGCAAGTTAGGCTGCTAATAACACTAAATAGAGTACAACGGTCCACTTTGATGCTTTCTGAATGCTCGATTTTGTCCGTAGATGAGCTTTTAAGGTTTTGTGCAATTTCAAGCATAACTTGGTCTATTGGCATCTTTACCTAACGAAACATTGTACGAAAGCTAAACTATCAAGTTAGACGTCTAAGAACACTAAATAGAGTACAACGGTCCACTTTGATGCTTTACGAAAGCTCAATTCTGTCTATAGACGGGCTTTTCATGTTTTGTGCATTTTCAAACATAACTTGTTTTATTGGCATCTTTATCAAACGAAACGTTGTACCAAAGCTAAACTAGCGAGTGAGACTGCTAAGAACACTGAATAGAGTACAACGGTCCACTTTGATGCTTTGGGAATGCTCAATTCTATCCCTAGATGAGCTTTTAAGGTTTTGTGCAATTTCAAGCATGACTTGGCCTATTGGCAACTTTAGCTAACGAAACGTTGTACGAAAGCTAAACTTGCAAGTTAGACTTCTAAGAACACTAAATAGAGTGCAACGGTCCACTTTGATGCTTTACGAATGCTCAATTCTGTCCATAGACGAGCTTTTCAAGTTTTGTGCATTTTCAAACATAACTTGTTTTATTGGCATCTTTATCGAACAAAACGTTGTACAAAAGCTAAACTAGCAAGTTACACTTCTAACGACACTAAATAGCGTACAACGGTCCACTTTGATGCTTTAGGAATGCCTAATTCTGTCCAAAGACAAACTTTTCAAGTTTTGTGCAATTTGAAACATAACTTGGTCTATTGGTATCTTTAACTAACGAAACGTTATACGAAAGCTAAACTCGCATGTTAGACTGCTAAGAACACTAAATAGAGTACAACGGTCCACTTTGATGCTTTAGGCATGCTCAATTCTGTCCATAGACAAACTTTTGAAGTTTTGTGCAATTTGAAACATAACTTGGTCTACTGGTATCTTTCCGGAACGAAACATTGTACGAAAGTTCAGCTATCAAGTTAGGCCGCTAAGAACACTAAATAGAGTACAACGGTTCAATTTGATGCTTTGGGAATGCTCAATTCTGTCCCTAGATGAGCTTTTAAGGTTTTGTGCAATTTCAAGCATAACTTGATCTATTAGCATCTTCACCTAACGATACGTTGCACGAAAGCTAAACTAGCAAGTTAGACGTCTAAGAACACTAAAAAGAGTACAACGATCCACTTTGATGCTTTAGGAATACTCAATTCTGTCCATGGACAAACTTTTCAAGTTTTGTGCAGTTTGAAACATAACTTGGTCTACTGGTATCTTTACCTAACGAAACGTTGTACGAAAGCTAAACTAGCAAGTTAGGCTGCTAAGAACACTAAATAGAGTACAACGGTCCACTTCGATGCTTTGGGAATGCTCGATTTTTTCCATAGATGAGCTTTTAAGGTTTTGTGCAATTTCAAGCATGACTTGGCCTATTGGCCTCTTTAGCTAACGAAACGTTGTACGAAAGCTAAACTAGCAAGTGAGACTTCTAAGAACACTAAATAGAGTGCAACGGTCCACTTTGATGCTTTACGAATGCTCAATTCTATCCATAGACGAGCTTTTCAAGTTTTGTGCATTTTCAAACATAACTTGTTTTATTGGCATCTTTATCGAACGAAACATTGCACAAAAGCTAAACTAGCAAGTTACACTTCGAACGACCCTAAATAGAGTACAACGGTCCACTTTGATGCTTTAGGAATGCTCAATTCTGTCCATAGACAAACTTTTCAAGTTTTGTGCAATTTGAAACATAACTTGGTCTATTGGTATCTTTAACTAACGAAACGTTATACGAAAGCTAAACTCACATGTTAGACTGCTAAGAACACTAAATATCGTACAATGGTCCACTTTGATGCTTTGAGAATGCTCAATTCATTCCATAGATAGCTAAACTAGCAAGTTACACGTCTAACGACACTAAATAGAGTACAACGGTCCACTCTGATGCTTTAGGAATGCCCAATTCTGTCCATAGACAAACTTTTCAAGTTTTGTGCAATTTGAAACATAACTTGGTCTATTGATATCTTTAACTAACGAAGCGTTATACGAAAGCTAAACTCGTATGTTAGACTGCTAAGAACACTAGATAGACTACAATGGTCCACTTGATTCTTTAGGAATGCTCAATTCTGTCCATAGACAAACTTTTCAAGTTTTGTGCATTTTCAAATATAACTTGTTTTATTGGCATCTTTATAGAACGAAACGTTGTACAAAAGCTAAACTAGCAAGTTAGGCTGCTAATAACACTAAATAGAGTACAACGATCCACTTGATGCTTTCTGATTGCTCGATTTTGTCCCTAGATGAGCTTTTAAGGTTTTGTGCAATTTCAAGCATGACTTGGCCTATTGGCATCTTTAGCTAACGAAACGTTGTACGAAAGCTAAACTTGCAAGTTAGACTTCTAAGAACACTAAATAGAGTGCAACGGTCCACTTTGATGCTTTACGAATGCTCAATTCTGTCCATAGACGAGCTTTTCAAGTTTTGTGCATTTTCAAACATAACTTGTTTTATTGGCATCTTTATCGAACAAAACGTTGTACAAAAGCTAAACTAGCAAGTTACACTTCTAACGACACTAAATAGCGTACAACGGTCCACTTTGATGCTTTAGGAATGCCTAATTCTGTCCAAAGACAAACTTTTCAAGTTTTGTGCAATTTGAAACATAACTTGGTCTATTGGTATCTTTAACTAACGAAACGTTATACGAAAGCTAAACTCGCATGTTAGACTGCTAAGAACACTAAATAGAGTACAACGGTCCACTTTGATGCTTTAGGAATGCTCAATTCTGTCCATAGACAAACTTTTGAAGTTTTGTGCAATTTGAAACATAACTTGGTCTACTGGTATCTTTCCGGAACGAAACATTGTACGAAAGTTCAGCTATCAAGTTAGGCCGCTAAGAACACTAAATAGAGTACAACGGTTCAATTTGATGCTTTGGGAATGCTCAATTCTGTCCCTAGATGAGCTTTTAAGGTTTTGTGCAATTTCAAGCATAACTTGATCTATTAGCATCTTCACCTAACGATACGTTGCACGAAAGCTAAACTAGCAAGTTAGACGTCTAAGAACACTAAAAAGAGTACAACGATCCACTTTGATGCTTTAGGAATACTCAATTCTGTCCATGGACAAACTTTTCAAGTTTTGTGCAGTTTGAAACATAACTTGGTCTACTGGTATCTTTACCTAACGAAACGTTGTACGAAAGCTAAACTAGCAAGTTAGGCTGCTAAGAACACTAAATAGAGTACAACGGTCCACTTCGATGCTTTGGGAATGCTCGATTTTTTCCATAGATGAGCTTTTAAGGTTTTGTGCAATTTCAAGCATGACTTGGCCTATTGGCCTCTTTAGCTAACGAAACGTTGTACGAAAGCTAAACTAGCAAGTGAGACTTCTAAGAACACTAAATAGAGTGCAACGGTCCACTTTGATGCTTTACGAATGCTCAATTCTATCCATAGACGAGCTTTTCAAGTTTTGTGCATTTTCAAACATAACTTGTTTTATTGGCATCTTTATCGAACGAAACATTGCACAAAAGCTAAACTAGCAAGTTACACTTCGAACGACCCTAAATAGAGTACAACGGTCCACTTTGATGCTTTAGGAATGCTCAATTCTGTCCATAGACAAACTTTTCAAGTTTTGTGCAATTTGAAACATAACTTGGTCTATTGGTATCTTTAACTAACGAAACGTTATACGAAAGCTAAACTCACATGTTAGACTGCTAAGAACACTAAATATCGTACAACGGTCCACTTTGATGCTTTGAGAATGCTCAATTCATTCCATAGATAGCTAAACTAGCAAGTTACACGTCTAACGACACTAAATAGAGTACAACGGTCCACTCTGATGCTTTAGGAATGCCCAATTCTGTCCATAGACAAACTTTTCAAGTTTTGTGCAATTTGAAACATAACTTGGTCTATTGATATCTTTAACTAACGAAGCGTTATACGAAAGCTAAACTCGTATGTTAGACTGCTAAGAACACTAGATAGACTACAATGGTCCACTTGATCCTTTAGGAATGCTCAATTCTGTCCATAGACAAACTTTTCAAGTTTTGTGCATTTTCAAATATAACTTGTTTTATTGGCATCTTTATAGAACGAAACGTTGTACAAAAGCTAAACTAGCAAGTTAGGCTGCTAATAACACTAAATAGAGTACAACGATCCACTTGATGCTTTCTGATTGCTCGATTTTGTCCCTAGATGAGCTTTTAAGGTTTTGTGCAATTTCAAGCATGACTTGGCCTATTGGCATCTTTAGCTAACGAAACGTTGTACGAAAGCTAAACTTGCAAGTTAGACTTCTAAGAACACTAAATAGAGTACAACAGTCCACTTTGATGCTTTAGGAATGCTCAATTCTGTCCATAGACAAACTTTTGAAGTTTTGTGCAATTTGAAACATAACTTGGTCTACTGGTATCTTTCTGTAACGAAACGTTGTACGAAACCTAAACTAGCAAGTTAGGCCGCTAAGAACACTAAATAGAGTACAACGGTTCACTTTGATGCTTTGGGAATGCTCAATTCTGTCCCTAGATGAGCTTTTAAGGTTTTGTGCAATTTCAAGCATAACTTGATCTATTAGCATCTTCACCTAACGATACGTTGCACGAAAGCTAAACTAGCAAGTTAGACGTCTAAGAACACTAAAAAGAGTACAACGATCCACTTTGATGCTTTAGGAATACTCGATTCTGTCCATGGACAAACTTTTCAAGTTTTGTGCAATTTGAAACATAACTTGGTCTACTGGTATCTTTACCTAACGAAACGTTGTACGAAAGCTCAACTAGCAAGTTAGGCTGCTAAGAACACTAAATAGAGTACAACGGTCCACTTTGATGATTTGGGAATGCTCGATTCTGTCTATAGATGAGCTTTTAAGGTTTTGTGCAATTTCAAGCATGACTTGGCCTATTGGCCTCTTTAGCTAACGAAACGTTGTACGAAAGCTAAACTAGCAAGTTAGACTTCTAAGAAAACTAAATACCGTGCAACAGTCCACTTTGATGCTTTACGAATGCTCAATTCTATCCATAGACGAGCTTTTCAAGTTTTGTGCATTTTCAAACATAACTTGTTTTATTGGTATCTTTTTCGAACGAAACATTGCACAAAAGCTAAACTAGCAAGTTACACTTCCAACGACCCTAAATAGAGTACAACGGTCCACTTTGATGCTTTAGGAATGCTCAATTCTGTCCATAGACAAACTTTTCAAGTTTTGTGCAATTTGAAACATAACTTGGTCTATTGGTATCTTTAACTAACGAAACGTTATACGAAAGCTAAACTCGCATGTTAGACTGCTAAGAACACTAAATAGCGTACAACGGTCCACTTTGATGCTTTGGGCATGCTGAATTCTGTCCATAGATGAGCTTTTGAGGTTTTGTGCAATTTGAAACATAACTTGGTCTACTGGTATCTTTACCTAACGAAACGTTGTACGAAAGCTAAACTAGCAAGTTAGGCTGCTAAGAACACTCAATAGAGTACAACGGTCCACTTTGATGCTTTGGGAATGCTCGATTCTGTCCATAGATGTGCTTTTAAGGTTTTGTGCAATTTCAAGCATAACTTGGTCTATTGGCATCTTTACCTAAGGAAACATTGTACGAAAGCTAAACTAGCAAGTTAGACCTCAGAAACCTAAATAATGTACAACGGTCCACTTTGATGCTTTGAGAATGCTCAATTCATTTCATAGATGAGCTTTTAAGGTTTTGTTCAATTTGAAGCATGACTTGGCCTATTGGCATCTTTAGCTAACGAAACATTGTACGAAAGCAAAACTGGCAAGTTAGAATTCTAGGAACACTAAATAGTGTGCAACGGTCCACTTTGATGCTTTACGAATGCTCAATTCTGTCCATAGACGAGCTTTTCAAGTTTTGTGCATTTTCAAACATAACTCGTTTTATTGGCATCTTTATCAAACGAAACGTTGTACAAAAGCTAAACTGGCAAGTTACACTTCTAACGACACTAAATAGAGTACAACGGTCCACTTTGATGCTTTAGGAATGCCCAATTCTGTCCATTGACAAACTTTTCAAGTTTTGTGTAATTTGAAACATAACTTGGTCTATTGGTATCTTTAACAAACGAAATGTTATACGAAAGCTAAACTCGCATGTTAGACTGCTAAGAACACTAAATAGAGTACAACGGTCCACTTTGATGCTTTGGGAATGCTCAATTCTGTCCATAGATGAGCGTTTAAGGTTTTGTGCAATTTCAAGCATAACTTGGTCAATTGGAATCTTTACCTAACGAAACGTTGTACGAAAGCTAAACTAGCAAGTTAGACCTCTAAGAACACTAAATAGAGTACAACGGTCCACTTTGATGCTTTACGAATGCTCAATTCTGTCCATAGACGAGCTGTTCAAGTTTTGTGCATTTTCAAACATAACTTGTTTTATTGGCATCTTTATAGAACGAAACATTGTACAAAAGCTAAAATAGCAAGTTAGATGGCTAAGAACACCAAATAGAGTACAACGATCCACTTTGATGCTTTACAAATGCTCAATTCTGTCCATAGACGAGCTGTTCAAGTTTTGTGCATTTTCAAACATAACTTGTTTTATTGGCATCTTTATAGAACGAAACATTGTACAAAAGCTAAACTAGCAAGTTAGATGGCTAAGAACACCAAATAGAGTACAACGATCCACTTTGATGCTTTGGGAAAGCTCAATTATGTCCATAGATAAGCTTTTAAGGTTTTGTGCAATTTCAAGCATAACTTGGTCTATTGAATCTTTACCCGACGAAACGTTGTACGAAAGCTAAACTAGCAAGTTAGACATCTAAGAACACTAAATAGAGTACAACGGTCCACTTTGATGCATTAGGAATGGTCAATTCTGTCCCTAGATGAGCTTTTAAGGTTTTGTGCAATTTCAAGTATAACTTGATCTATTAGCATCTTCACCTAACGATACGTTGCACGAAAGCTAAACTAGCAAGTTAGACGTCTAAGAACACTAAAAAGAGTACAACGATCCACTTTGATGCTTTAGGAATACTCGATTCTGTCCTTGGACAAACTTTTCAAGTTTTGGGCAATTTGAAACATAACTTGGTCTACTGGTATCTTTACCTAACGAAACGTTGTACGAAAGCTCAACTAGCAAGTTAGGCTGCTAAGAACACTAAATAGAGTACAACGGTCCACTTTGATGCTTTGGGAATGCTCGATTCTGTCCATAGATGAGCTTTTAAGGTTTTGTGCAATTTCAAGCATGACTTGGCCTATTGGCCTCTTTAGCTAACGAAACGTTGTACGAAAGCTAAACTAGCAAGTTAGACTTCTAAGAAAACTAAATAGAGTGCAACAGTCCACTTTGATGCTTTACGAATGCTCAATTCTATCCATAGACGAGCTTTTCAAGTTTTGTGCATTTTCAAACATAACTTGTTTTATTGGTATCTTTATCGAACGAAACATTGCACAAAAGCTAAACTAGCAAGTTACACTTCCAACGACCCTAAATAGAGTACAACGGTCCACTTTGATACTTTAGGAATGCTCAATTCTGTCCATAGACAAACTTTTCAAGTTTTGTGCAATTTGAAGCATAACTTGGTCTATTGGTTTCTTTAACTAACGAAACGTTATACGAAAGCTAAACACGCATGTTAGACTGCTAAGAACACTAAATAGCGTACAACGGTCCACTTTGATGCTTTGGGCATGTTGAATTCTGTCCATAGATGAGCTTTTGAGGTTTTGTGCAATTTGAAACATAACTTGGTCTACTGGTATCTTTACCTAACGAAACGTTGTACGAAAGCTAAACTAGCAAGTTAGGCTGCTAAGAACACTCAATAGAGTACAACGGTCCACTTTGATGCTTTGGGAATGCTCGATTCTGTCCATAGATGTGCTTTTAAGGTTTTGTGCAATTTCAGGCATAACTTGGTCTATTGGCATCTTTACCTAAGGAAACATTGTACGAAAGCTAAACTAGCAAGTTACACTTCGAACGACCCTAAATAGAGTACAACGGTCCACTTTGATGCTTTAGGAATGCTCAATTCTGTCCATAGACAAACTTTTCAAGTTTTGTGCAATTTGAAACATAACTTGGTCTATTGGTATCTTTAACTAACGAAACGTTATACGAAAGCTAAACTCACATGTTAGACTGCTAAGAACACTAAATAGCGTACAACGGTCCACTTTGATGCTTTGAGAATGCTCAATTCATTCCATAGATAGCTAAACTAGCAAGTTACACGTCTAACGACACTAAATAGAGTACAACGGTCCACTCTGATGCTTTAGGAATGCCCAATTCTGTCCATAGACAAACTTTTCAAGTTTTGTGCAATTTGAAACATAACTTGGTCTATTGATATCTTTAACTAACGAAGCGTTATACGAAAGCTAAACTCGTATGTTAGACTGCTAAGAACACTAGATAGACTACAACGGTCCACTTGATCCTTTAGGAATGCTCAATTCTGTCCATAGACAAACTTTTCAAGTTTTGTGCATTTTCAAATATAACTTGTTTTATTGGCATCTTTATAGAACGAAACGTTGTACAAAAGCTAAACTAGCAAGTTAGGCTGCTAATAACACTAAATAGAGTACAACGATCCACTTGATGCTTTCTGATTGCTCGATTTTGTCCGTAGATGAGCTTTTAAGGTTTTGTGCAATTTCAAGCATAACTTGGTCTATTGGCATCTTTACCTAACGAAACATTGTATGAAAGCTAAACTATCAAGTTAGACCTCCAAGAACACTAAATAGAGTACAACGGTCCACTTTGATGCTTTACGAAAGCTCAATAATGTCTATAGACGGGCTTTTCATGTTTTGTGCATTTTCAAACATAACTTGTTTTATTGGCATCTTTATCAAACGAAACGTTGTACCAAAGCTAAACTAGCGAGTGAGACTGCTAAGAACACTGAATAGAGTACAACGGTCCACTTTGATGCTTTGGGAATGCTCAATTCTGTCCCTAGATGAGCTTTTAAGGTTTTGTGCAATTTCAAGCATGACTTGGCCTATTGGCAACTTTAGCTAACGAAACGTTGTACGAAAGCTAAACTTGCAAGTTAGACTTCTAAGAACACTAAATAGAGTGCAACGGTCCACTTTGATGCTTTACGAATGCTCAATTCTGTCCATAGACGAGCTTTTCAAGTTTTGTGCATTTTCAAACATAACTTGTTTTATTGGCATCTTTATCGAACAAAACGTTGTACAAAAGCTAAACTAGCAAGTTACACTTCTAACGACACTAAATAGCGTACAACGGTCCACTTTGATGCTTTAGGAATGCCCAATTCTGTCCAAAGACAAACTTTTCAAGTTTTGTGCAATTTGAAACATAACTTGGTCTATTGGTATCTTTAACTAACGAAACGTTATACGAAAGCTAAACTCGCATGTTAGACTGCTAAGAACACTAAATAGAGTACAACGGTCCACTTTGATACTTTGGGAATGCTCAATTCTGTCCATAGATGAGCTTTTGAGGTTTTGTGCAATTTCAAGAATAAGTTGGTCCATTGGCATCTTTACCTAACGAAACGTTGTACGAAAGCTAAACTAGCAGGTTAGACTTCTAAGAACACTAAATAGAGTACAACAGTCCACTTTGATGCTTTAGGAATGCTCAATTCTGTCCATAGACAAACGTTTGAAGTTTTGTGCAATTTGAAACATAACTTGGTCTACTGGTATCTTTCTGGAACGAAACGTTGTACGAAAGTTAAGCTAGCAAGTTAGGCCGCTAAGAACACTAAATAGAGTACAACGGTTCACTTTGATGCTTTGGGAATGCTCAATTCTGTCCCTAGATGAGCTTTTAAGGTTTTGTGCAATTTCAAGCATAACTTGATCTATTAGCATCTTCACCTAACGATACGTTGCACGAAAGCTAAACTAGCAAGTTAGACTTCTAAGAACACTAAAAAGAGTACAACGATCCACTTTGATGCTTTAGGAATACTCAATTCTGTCCATGGACAAACTTTTCAAGTTTTGTACAATTTGAAACATAACTTGGTCTACTGGTATCTTTACCTAACGAAACGTTGTACGAAAGCTAAACTAGCAAGTTAGGCTGCTAAGAACACTAAATAGAGTACAACGGTCCACTTCGATGCTTTGGGAATGCTCGATTTTTTCCATAGATGAGCTTTTAAGGTTTTGTGCAATTTCAAGCATAACTTGGTCTATTGGCATCTTTACCTAACGAAACGTTGTACGAAAGCTAAACTAGCGAGTTAGACTTTTAAGAACACTAAATATAGTGCAACGGTCCACTTTGATGCTTTACGAATGCTCAATTCTGTCCATAGACGAGGTTTTCAAGTTTTGTGCATTTTCAAACATAACTTGTTTTATTGGCATCTTTATCGAACGAAACATCGCACAAAAGCTAAACTAGAAAGTTACACTTCCAACGACCCTAAATAGAGTACAACGGTCCACTTTGATGCTTTAGGAATGCTCAATTCTGTCCATAGACAAACTTTTCAAGTCTTGTGCAATTTGAAACATAACTTGGTCTATTGGTATCTTTAACTAACGAAACGTTATACGAAAGCTAAACTCACATGTTAGACTGCTAAGAACACTAAATAGCGTACAACGGTCCACTTTGATGCTTTGAGAATGCTCAATTCATTCCATAGATAGCTAAACTAGCAAGTTACACGTCTAACGACACTAAATAGAGTACAACGGTCCACTCTGATGCTTTAGGAATGCCCAATTCTGTCCATAGACAAACTTTTCAAGTTTTGTGTAATTTGAAACATAACTTGGTCTATTGATATCTTTAACTAACGAAGCGTTATACGAAACCTAAACTCGTATGTTAGACTGCTAAGAACACTAGATAGACTACAACGGTCCACTTGATCCTTTAGGAATGCTCAATTCTGTCCATAGACAAACTTTTCAAGTTTTGTGCATTTTCAAATATACCTTGTTTTATTGGCATCTTTATAGAACGAAACGTTGTACAAAAGCTAAACTAGCAAGTTAGGCTGCTAATAACACTAAATAGAGTACAACGATCCACTTGATGCTTTCTGATTGCTCGATTTTGTCCCTAGATGAGCTTTTAAGGTTTTGTGCAATTTCAAGCATGACTTGGCCTATTGGCATCTTTAGCTAACGAAACGTTGTACGAAAGCTAAACTTGCAAGTTAGACTTCTAAGAACACTAGATAGAGTACAACAGTCCACTTTGATGCTTTAGGAATGCTCAATTCTGTCCATAGACAAACTTTTGAAGTTTTGTGCAATTTGAAACATAACTTGGTCTACTGGTATCTTTCTGTAACAAAACGTTGTACGAAAGCTAAACTAGCAAGTTAGGCCGCTAAGAACACTAAATAGAGTACAACGGTTCACTTTGATGCTTTGGGAATGCTCAATTCTGTCCCTAGATGAGCTTTTAAGGTTTTGTGCAATTTCAAGCATAACTTGATCTATTAGCATCTTCACCTAACGATACGTTGCACGAAAGCTAAACTAGCAAGTTAGACGTCTAAGAACACTAAAAAGAGTACAACGATCCACTTTGATGCTTTAGGAATACTCGATTCTGTCCATGGACAAACTTTTCAAGTTTTGTGCAATTTGAAACATAACTTGGTCTACTGGTATCTTTACCTAACGAAACGTTGTACGAAAGCTCAACTAGCAAGTTAGGCTGCTAAGAACACTCAATAGAGTACAACGGTCCACTTTGATGATTTGGGAATGCTCGATTCTGTCCATAGATGAGCTTTTAAGGTTTTGTGCAATTTCAAGCATGACTTGGCCTATTGGCCTCTTTAGCTAACGAAACGTTGTACGAAAGCTAAACTAGCAAGTTAGACTTCTAAGAAAACTAAATAGAGTGCAACAGTCCACTTTGATGCTTTACGAATGCTCAATTCTATCCATAGACGAGCTTTTCAAGTTTTGTGCATTTTCAAACATAACTTGTTTTATTGGTATCTTTTTCGAACGAAACATTGCACAAAAGCTAAACTAGCAAGTTACACTTCCAACGACCCTAAATAGAGTACAACGGTCCACTTTGATGCTTTAGGAATGCTCAATTCTGTCCATAGACAAACTTTTCAAGTTTTGTGCAATTTGAAACATAACTTGGTCTATTGGTATCTTTAACTAACGAAACGTTATACGAAAGCTAAACTCGCATGTTAGACTGCTAAGAACACTAAATAGCGTACAACGGTCCACTTTGATGCTTTGGGCATGCTGAATTCTGTCCATAGATGAGCTTTTGAGGTTTTGTGCAATTTGAAATATAACTTGGTCTACTGGTATCTTTACCTAACGAAACGTTGTACGAAAGCTAAACTAGCAAGTTAGGCTGCTAAGAACACTCAATAGAGTACAACGGTCCACTTTGATGCTTTGGGAATGCTCGATTCTGTCCCTAGATGAGCTTTTAAGGTTTTGTGCAATTTCAAGCATAACTTGATCTATTAGCATCTTCACCTAACGATACGTTGCACGAAAGCTAAACTAGCAAGTTAGACGTCTAAGAACACTAAAAAGAGTACAACGATCCACTTTGATGCTTTAGGAATACTCGATTCTGTCCATGGACAAACTTTTCAAGTTTTGTGCAATTTGAAACATAACTTGGTCTACTGGTATCTTTACCTAACGAAACGTTGTACGAAAGCTCAACTAGCAAGTTAGGCTGCTAAGAACACTAAATAGAGTACAACGGTCCACTTTGATGATTTGGGAATGCTCGATTCTGTCCATAGATGAGCTTTTAAGGTTTTGTGCAATTTCAAGCATGACTTGGCCTATTGGCCTCTTTAGCTAACGAAACGTTGTACGAAAGCTAAACTAGCAAGTTAGACTTCTAAGAAAACTAAATAGAGTGTAACAGTCCACTTTGATGCTTTACGAATGCTCAATTCTATCCATAGACGAGCTTTTCAAGTTTTGTGCATTTTCAAACATAACTTGTTTTATTGGTATCTTTTTCGAACGAAACATTGCACAAAAGCTAAACTAGCAAGTTACACTTCCAACGACCCTAAATAGAGTACAACGGTCCACTTTGATGCTTTAGGAATGCTCAATTCTGTCCATAGACAAACTTTTCAAGTTTTGTGCAATTTGAAACATAACTTGGTCTATTGGTATCTTTAACTAACGAAACGTTATACGAAAGCTAAACTCGCATGTTAGACTGCTAAGAACACTAAATAGCGTACAACGGTCCACTTTGATGCTTTGGGCATGCTGAATTCTGTCCATAGATGAGCTTTTGAGGTTTTGTGCAATTTGAAAGATAACTTGGTCTAATGGTATCTTTACCTAACGAAACGTTGTACGAAAGCTAAACTAGCAAGTTAGGCTGCTAAGAACACTCAATAGAGTACAACGGTCCACTTTGATGCTTTGGGAATGCTCGATTCTGTCCCTAGATAAGCTTTTAAGGTTTTGTGCAATTTCAAGCATAACTTGATCTATTAGCATCTTCACCTAACGATACGTTGCACGAAAGCTAAACTAGCAAGTTAGACGTCTAAGAACACTAAAAAGAGTACAACGATCCACTTTGATGCTTTAGGAATACTCGATTCTGTCCATGGACAAAGTTTTCAAGTTTTGTGCAATTTGAAACATAACTTGGTCTACTGGTATCTTTACCTAACGAAACGTTGTACGAAAGCTCAACTAGCAAGTTAGGCTGCTAAGAACACTAAATAGAGTACAACGGTCCACTTTGATGATTTGGGAATGCTCGATTCTGTCCATAGATGAGCTTTTAAGGTTTTGTGCAATTTCAAGCATGACTTGGCCTATTGGCCTCTTTAGCTAACGAAACGTTGTACGAAAGCTAAACTAGCAAGTTAGACTTCTAAGAAAACTAAATAGAGTGCAACAGTCCACTTTGATGCTTTACGAATGCTCAATTCTATCCATGGACGAGCTTTTCAAGTTTTGTGCATTTTCAAACATAACTTGTTTTATTGGTATCTTTTTCGAACGAAACATTGCACAAAAGCTAAACTAGCAAGTTACACTTCCAACGACCCTAAATAGAGTACAACGGTCCACTTTGATGCTTTAGGAATGCTCAATTCTGTCCATAGAAAAACTTTTCAAGTTTTGTGCAATTTGAAACATAACTTGGTCTATTGGTATCTTTAACTAACGAAATGTTATACGAAAGCTAAACTCGCATGTTAGACTGCTAAGAACACTAAATAGCGTACGACGGTCCACTTTGATGCTTTGGGCATGCTGAATTCTGTCCATAGATGAGCTTTTGAGGTTTTGTGCAATTTGAAATATAACTTGGTCTACTGGTATCTTTACCTAACGAAACGTTGTACGAAAGCTAAACTAGCAAGTTAGGCTGCTAAGAACACTCAATAGAGTACAACGGTCCACTTTGATGCTTTGGGAATGCTCGATTCTGTCCATAGATGTGCTTTTAAGGTTTTGTGCAATTTCAAGCATAACTTGGTCTATTGGCATCTTTACCTAAGGAAACATTGTACGAAAGCTAAACTAGCAAGTTAGACCTCAGAAACCTAAATAATGTACAACGGTCCACTTTGATGCTTTGAGAATGCTCAATTCATTTCATAGATGAGCTTTTAAGGTTTTGTTCAATTTGAAGCATGACTTGGCCTATTGGCATCTTTAGCTAACGAAACATTGTACGAAAGCAAAACTGGCAAGTTAGGCTTCTAGGAACACTAAATAGTGTGCAACGGTCCACTTTGATGCTTTACGAATACTCAATTCTGTCCATAGACGAGCTTTTCAAGTTTTGTGCATTTTCAAACATAACTCGTTTTATTGGCATCTTTATCAAACGAAACGTTGTACAAAAGCTAAACTAGCAAGTTACACTTCTAACGACACTAAATAGAGTACAACGGTCCACTTTGATGCTTTAGGAATGCCCAATTCTGTCCATTGACAAACTTTTCAAGTTTTGTGTAATTTGAAACATAACTTGGTCTATTGGTATCTTTAACAAACGAAATGTTATACGAAAGCTAAACTCGCATGTTAGACTGCTAAGAACACTAAATAGAGTACAACGGTCCACTTTGATGCTTTGGGAATGCTCAATTCTGTCCATAGATGAGCGTTTAAGGTTTTGTGCAATTTCAAGCATAACTTGGTCAATTGGAATCTTTACCTAACGAAACGTTGTACGAAAGCTAAACTAGCAAGTTAGACCTCTAAGAACACTAAATAGAGTACAACGGTCCACTTTGATGCTTTACGAATGCTCAATTCTGTCCATAGACGAGCTGTTCAAGTTTTGTGCCTTTTCAAACATAACTTGTTTTATTGGCATCTTTATAGAACGAAACATTGTACAAAAGCTAAAATAGCAAGTTAGATGGCTAAGAACACCAAATAGAGTACAACGATCCACTTTGATGCTTTACAAATGCTCAATTCTGTCCATAGACGAGCTGTTCAAGTTTTGTGCATTTTCAAACATAACTTGTTTTATTGGCATCTTTATAGAACGAAACATTGTACAAAAGCTAAACTAGCAAGTTAGATGGCTAAGAACACCAAATAGAGTACAACGATCCACTTTGATGCTTTGGGAAAGCTCAATTATGTCCATAGATAAGCTTTTAAGGTTTTGTGCAATTTCAAGCATAACTTGGTCTATTGAATCTTTACCCGACGAAACGTTGTACAAAAGCTAAACTAGCAAGTTAGACTTCTAAGAACACTAAATAGAGTACAACGGTCCACTTTGATGCATTAGGAAAGGTCAATTCTGTCCATAGACAAACCTTTCAAGTTTTCTGCAATTTGAAACATAACTTGGTCTACTGGTATCTTTCTGTAACGAAACGTTGTACGAAAGCTAAACTAGCAAGTTAGGCCGCTAAGAACACTAAATAGAGTACAACGGTTCACTTTGATGCTTTGGGAATGCTCAATTCTGTCCCTAGATGAGCTTTTAAGGTTTTGTGCAATTTCAAGTATAACTTGATCTATTAGCATCTTCACCTAACGATACGTTGCACGAAAGCTAAACTAGCAAGTTAGACGTCTAAGAACACTAAAAAGAGTACAACGATCCACTTTGATGCTTTAGGAATACTCGATTCTGTCCATGGACAAACTTTTCAAGTTTTGTGCAATTTGAAACATAACTTGGTCTACTGGTATCTTTACCTAACGAAACGTTGTACGAAAGCTCAACTAGCAAGTTAGGCTGCTAAGAACACTAAATAGAGTACAACGGTCCACTTTGATGCTTTGGGAATGCTCGATTCTGTCCATAGATGAGCTTTTAAGGTTTTGTGCAATTTCAAGCATGACTTGGCCTATTGGCCTCTTTAGCTAACGAAACGTTGTACGAAAGCTAAAGTAGCAAGTTATACTTCTAAGAAAACTAAATAGAGTGCAACAGTCCACTTTGATGCTTTACGAATGCTCAATTCTATCCATAGACGAGCTTTTCAAGTTTTGTGCATTTTCAAACATAACTTTTTTTATTGGTATCTTTTTCGAACGAAACATTGCACAAAAGCTAAACTAGCAAGTTACACTTCCAACGACCCTAAATAGAGTACAACGGTCCACTTTGATACTTTAGGAATGCTCAATTCTGTCCATAGACAAACTTTTCAAGTTTTGTGCAATTTGAAACATAACTTGGTCTATTGGTATCTTTAACTAACGAAACGTTATACGAAAGCTAAACACGCATGTTAGACTGCTAAGAACACTAAATAGCGTACAACGGTCCACTTTGGTGCTTTGGGCATGTTGAATTCTGTCCATAGATGAGCTTTTGAGGTTTTGTGCAATTTGAAACATAACTTGGTCTACTGGTATCTTTACCTAACGAAACGTTGTACGAAAGCTAAACTAGCAAGTTAGGCTGCTAAGAACACTCAATAGAGTACAACGGTCCACTTTGATGCTTTGGGAATGCTCGATTCTGTCCATAGATGTGCTTTTAAGGTTTTGTGCAATTTCAAGCATAACTTGGTCTATTGGCATCTTTACCTAAGGAAACATTGTACGAAAGCTAAACTAGCAAGTTAGACCTCAGAAACCTAAATAATGTACAACGGTCCACTTTGATGCTTTGAGAATGCTCAATTCATTTCATAGATGAGCTTTTAAGGTTTTGTTCAATTTGAAGCATGACTTGGCCTATTGGCATCTTTAGCTAACGAAACATTGTTTGAAAGCAAAACTGCCAAGTTAGACTTCTAGGAACACTAAATAGTGTGCAACGGTCCACTTTGATGCTTTACGAATGCTCAATTCTGTCCATAGACGAGCTTTTCAAGTTTTGTGCATTTTCAAACATAACTCGTTTTATTGGCATCTTTATCAAACGAAACGTTGTACAAAAGCTAAACTAGCAAGTTACACTTCTAACGACACTAAATAGAGTACAACGGTCCACTTTGATACTTTAGGAATGCCCAATTCTGTCCATAGACAAACTTTTCAAGTTTTGTGCAATTTGAAACATAACTTGGTCTATTGGTATCTTTAACTAACGAAACGTTATAAGAAAGCTAAACTTGCATGTTAGACTGCTAAGAACACTAAATAGAGTAAAACGATCCACTTTGATGCTTTGGGAATGCTTAATTCTGTCCATAGATGAGCGTTTAAGGTTTTATGCAATTTCCAGCATAACTTGGTCAATTGGAATCTTTACCTAACGAAACGTTGTACGAAAGCTAAACTAGCAAGTTAGACCTCTAAGAACACTAAATAGAGTACAACGGTCCACTTTGATGCTTTACGAATGCTCAATTCTGTCTATAGACGAGCTTTTCATGTTTTGTGCATTTTCAAACATAACTTGTTTTATTGGCATCTTTATCGAACAAAACGTTGTACCAAAGCTAAACTAGCAAGTTAGACTTCTAAGAAAACTAAATAGAGTACAATAGTCCACTTTGATGCTTTGAGAATGCTCAATTCTGTCCATAGATGATCTTTTAAGGTTTTGTTCAATTTCAAGCATGACTTGGCCTTTTGGCATTTTAGCTAATGAAACGTTGTGCGAAAGCCAAACTAGCAAGTTAGACTTCTAAGAACACTAAATAGAGTGCAACGGTCCACTTTGATGCTTTAGGAATGCCCAATTCTGTCCGTAGACAAACTTTTCAATTTTTGTGCAATTTGGAACATAACTTGGTCTACTGATATCCTTACCTAACGAAATGTTGTACGAAAGCTAAACTAGCAAGTTAGTTTACTAAGAACACTAAATAGAGCACAACGGTGCACTTTGATGCTTTGCGAATGCTCAATTCTGTCCATATATGAGCATTCAAGGTTTTGTTCAATTTCAAGCATAACTTGGTCTAGTGGCATCTTCACCTAACAATACGTTGTACGAAAGCTAAACTAGCAAGTTAGATGTCTAAGAACACTAAATAGACTACAACGATCCATTTTGATACTTTACGAATGCTCAATTCTGTCTATAGACGAGCTTTTCATGTTTTGTGCATTTTCAAACATAACTTGTTTTATTGGCATTTTTATCGAACAAAACGTTGTACCAAAGCTAAACTAGCAAGTTAGACTGCTAAGAACACTAAATAGAGTACAACGGTCCACTTTGATGCTTTGAGAATGCTCAATTCATTCCATAGATGAGCTTTTAAGATTTTGTTCAATTTCAAGAATGGCTTGGTCTATTGGCATCTTTAGCTAACGAAACATTGTACGAAAGCTAAACTGGCAAGTTAGACTTCTAAGAACACTAAATAGTGTGCAACGGCCCACTTTGATGCTTTACGAATGAACAATTCTGTCTGTAGACGAGCTTTTCAAGTTTTGTGCATTTTCAAACATAACTTGTTTTATTGGCATCTTTATCGAACGAAACGTTGTACAAAAGCTAAACTAGCAAGTTACACTTCTAACGACACTAAATTGAGTACAATGGTCTACTTTGATGCTTTAGGAATGCCCAATTCTGTCTATAGACAAACTTTTCAAGTTTTGTGCAATTTGAAACATAACTTGGTCTATTGGCATCTTTAACTAACGAAACGTTATACGAAAGCTAAACTCGCATGTTAGACTGCTAAGAACAGTAAATAGAGTACAACGGTCCACTTTGATGCTTTGGGAATGCTCAATTCTGTCCATAGATGAGCGTTTAAGGTTTTATGGAATTTCAAGCATAACTTGGTCAATTGGAATCTTTACCTAACGAAACGTTGTACGAAAGCTAAACTAGCAAGTTAGACCTCTAAGAACACTAAATAGAGTACAACGGTCCACTTTGATGCTTTACGAATGCTCCATTCTGTCTATGGACGAGCTTTTCATGTTTTGTGCATTTTCAAACATAACTTGTTTTATTGGCATCTTTATCGAACAAAACGTTGTACCAAAGCTAAACTAGCAAGTTAGACTTCTAAGAAAACTAAATAGAGTACAGCAGTCCACTTTGATGCTTTGAGAATGCTCAATTCTGTCGATAGATGATCTTTTAAGGTTTTGTTCAATTTCCAGCGGCCTATTGGCATTTTAGCTAACGAAACGTTGTACGAAAGCTAAACTAGCAAGTTAGAGTTCTAAAAACACTAAATAGAGTGCAACGGTCCACTTTGATGTCTTAGGAATGCGCAATTCTGTCCATAGACAAACTTTTCAATTTTTGTGCAATTTGGAACATAACTTGGTCTACTGGTATCTTTACCTAACGAAACGTTCTACGAAAGCTAAACTAGCAAGTTAGGCTACTAAGAACACTAAATAGAGCACAACAGTGCACTTTGATGCTTTGGGAATGCTCAATTCTGTCTATAGACGAGCTTTTCATGTTTTGTGCATTTTCAAACATAACTTGTTTTATTGGCATCTTTATCGAACAAAACGTTGTACCAAAGCTAAACTAGCAAGTTAGACTTGTAAGAAAACTAAATAGAGTACAGCAGTCCACTTTGATGCTTTAAGAATGATCAATTCTGTCCATAGATGATCTTTTAAAGTTTTATTCAATTTCAAGCATGACTTGGCCTATTAGCATTTTAGCTAACGAAACGTTGTACGAAAGCTAAACTAGCAAGTTAGACTTCCAAGAACACTAAATAGAGTGCAACGGTCCACTTTGACGCTATAGGAATGCGCAATTCTGTCCATAGACAAACTTTTCAATTTTTGTGCAATTTGGAACATAACTTGGTCTACTGGTATCTTTAGCAAACGAAACGTTGAACGAAAGCTAAACTAGCAAGTTAGGCTACTAAGAACACTAAATAGAGCACAACGGTGCACTTTGATGCTTTGGGAATGCTCAATTCTGTCCATAGATGAGTTTTCAAGGTTTTGTGCAATTTCAAGCATAACTTGGTCTATTGGCTTCTTTCCCTAAGGAAACATTGTACGAAAGCTAAACTAGAAAGTTAGACCTCTAAGAACACTAAATAGTGTACAACGGTCCACTTTGATGCTTTATCTCAATTCTGTCTATGGACGAGCTTTTCTTGTTTTGTGCATTTTCAAACACAACTTGTTTTATTGGCATCTTTATCGAACGAAACGTTGTACCAAAGCTAAACTAGCAAGTTAGACTGCTAAGAACACTAAGTAGAGTACAACGGTCCACTGTTTTGCTTTGAGAATGCTCAATTCATTCCACAGATGAGCTTTTAAGATTTTGTTCAATTTCAAGCATGGCTTGGCCTATTGGCCTCTTTAGCTAACGAAACATTGTACGAAAGCTAAACTGGCAAGTTAGACTTCTAGGAACACTAAATAGTGTGTAACGATCCACTTTGAGGCTTTATGAATGCTCAATTCTGTCTATAGACGAGCTTTGCATTTTCAAACATAACTTGTTTTACTGGCATCTTTATCGAACGAAACGTTGTACAAAAGCTAAACTAGCAAGTTACACTTCTAACGACACTAAATTGAGTACAACGGTCCACTTTGATGATTTAGGAAAGCCCAATTCTGTCCATAGACAAACTTTTCAAGTTTTGTGCAATTTGAAACATAACTTGGTCTATTGGTATCTTTAACTAACGAAACGTTATAAGAAAGCTAAACTTGCATGTTAGACTGCTAAGAACACTAAATAGAGTAAAACGATCCACTTTGATGCTTTGGGAATGCTTAATTCTGTCCATAGATGAGCGTTTAAGGTTTTATGCAATTTCCAGCATAACTTGGTCAATTGGAATCTTTACCTAACGAAACGTTGTACGAAAGCTAAACTAGCAAGTTAGACCTCTAAGAACACTAAATAGAGTACAACGGTCCACTTTGATGCTTTACGAATGCTCAATTCTGTCTATAGACGAGCTTTTCATGTTTTGTGCATTTTCAAACATAACTTGTTTTATTGGCATCTTTATCGAACAAAACGTTGTACCAAAGCTAAACTAGCAAGTTAGACTTCTAAGAAAACTAAATAGAGTACAATAGTCCACTTTGATGCTTTGAGAATGCTCAATTCTGTCCATAGATGATCTTTTAAGGTTTTGTTCAATTTCAAGCATGACTTGGCCTTTTGGCATTTTAGCTAATGAAACGTTGTGCGAAAGCTAAACTAGCAAGTTAGACTTCTAAGAACACTAAATAGAGTGCAACGGTCCACTTTGATGCTTTAGGAATGCCCAATTCTGTCCGTAGACAAACTTTTCAATTTTTGTGCAATTTGGAACATAACTTGGTCTACTGATATCCTTACCTAACGAAATGTTGTACGAAAGCTAAACTAGCAAGTTAGTTTACTAAGAACACTAAATAGAGCACAACGGTGCACTTTGATGCTTTGCGAATGCTCAATTCTGTCCATAGATGAGCTTTCAAGGTTTTGTTCAATTTCAAGCATAACTTGGTCTAGTGGCATCTTCACCTAACAATACGTTGTACGAAAGCTAAACTAGCAAGTTAGATGTCTAAGAACACTAAATAGACTACAACGATCCATTTTGATACTTTATGAATGCTCAATTCTGTCTATGGACGAGCTTTTCATGTTTTGTGCATTTTCAAACATAACTTGTTTATTGGCATTTTTATCGAACAAAACGTTGTACCAAAGCTAAACTAGCAAGTTAGACTGCTAAGAACACTAAATAGAGTACAACGGTCCACTTTGATGCTTTGAGAATGCTCAATTCATTCCATAGATGAGCTTTTAAGATTTTGTTCAATTTCAAGAATGGCTTGGTCTATTGGCATCTTTAGCTAACGAAACATTGTACGAAAGCTAAACTGGCAAGTTAGACTTCTAAGAACACTAAATAGTGTGCAACGGCCCACTTTGATGCTTTACGAATGAACAATTCTGTCCTTAGACGAGCTTTTCAAGTTTTGTGCATTTTCAAACATAACTTGTTTTATTGGCATCTTTATCGAACGAAACGTTGTACAAAAGCTAAACTAGCAAGTTACACTTCTAACGACACTAAATTGAGTACAATGGTCTACTTTGATGCTTTAGGAATGCCCAATTCTGTCTATAGACAAACTTTTCAAGTTTTGTGCAATTTGAAACATAACTTGGTCTATTGGCATCTTTAACTAACGAAACGTTATACGAAAGCTAAACTCGCATGTTAGACTGCTAAGAACACTAAATAGAGTACAACGGTCCACTTTGATGCTTTGGGAATGCTCAATTCTGTCCATAGATGAGCGTTTAAGGTTTTATGGAATTTCAAGCATAACTTGGTCAATTGGAATCTTTACCTAACGAAACGTTGTACGAAAGCTAAACTAGCAAGTTAGACCTCTAAGAACACTAAATAGAGTACAACGGTCCACTTTGATGCTTTACGAATGCTCCATTCTGTCTATGGACGAGCTTTTCATGTTTTGTGCATTTTCAAACATAACTTGTTTTATTGGCATCTTTATCGAACAAAACGTTGTACCAAAGCTAAACTAGCAAGTTAGACTTCTAAGAAAACTAAATAGAGTACAGCAGTCCACTTTGATGCTTTGAGAATGCTCAATTCTGTCGATAGATGATCTTTTAAGGTTTTGTTCAATTTCCAGCGGCCTATTGGCATTTTAGCTAACGAAACGTTGTACGAAAGCTAAACTAGCAAGTTAGAGTTCTAAAAACACTAAATAGAGTGCAACGGTCCACTTTGATGTCTTAGGAATGCGCAATTCTGTCCATAGACAAACTTTTCAATTTTTGTGCAATTTGGAACATAACTTGGTCTACTGGTATCTTTACCTAACGAAACGTTCTACGAAAGCTAAACTAGCAAGTTAGGCTACTAAGAACACTAAATAGAGCACAACAGTGCACTTTGATGCTTTGGGAATGCTCAATTCTGTCCATAGATGAGCTCTCAAGGTTTTGTGCAATTTCAAGCATAACTTGGTCTATTGGCTTCTTTACCTAAGGAAACATTGTACGAAAGCTAAACTAGTAAGTTAGACCTCTAAGAACACTAAATAGTGTTCAACGGTCCACTTTGATGCTTTATCTCAATTCTGTCTATAGACGAGCTTTTCTTGTTTTGTGCATTTTCAAACATAACTTGTTTTATTGGCATCTTTATCGAACGAAACGTTGTACCAAAGCTAAACTAGCAAGTTAGACTGCTAAAAACACTAAATAGAGTACAACGGTCCACTTTTTTGCTTTGAGAATGCTCAATCCATTCCACAGATGAGCTTTTAAGATTTTGTTCAATTTCAAGCATGGCTTGGCCTATTGGCCTCTTTAGCTAACGAAACATTGTAAGAAAGCTAAACTGGCAAGTTAGACTTCTAAGAACCCTAAATAGTGTGTAACGGTCCACTTTGATGCTTTACGAATGCTCAATTCTGTCCATAGACGAGCTTTTCAAGTTTTGTGCATTTTCAAACATAACTTGTTTTATTGGCATCTTTATCGAACGAAACGTTGTACAAAAGCTAAACTAGCAAGTTACACTTCTAACGACACTAAATTGAGTACAACGGTTCATTTTGATGCTTTAGGAAAGCCCAATTCTGTCCATAGACAAACTTTTCAAGTTTTGTGCAATTTGAAACATAACTTGGTCTATTGGTATCTTTAACTAACGAAACGTTATAAGAAAGCTAAACTCGCATGTTAGACTGCCAAGAACACTAAATAGAGTACAACGGTCCACTTTGATGCTTTGGGAATGCTCAATTTTGTCCATAGATGAGCGTTTAAGGTTTTATGCAATTTCAAGCATAACTTGGTCAATTGGAATCTTTACCTAACGAAACGTTGTACGAAAGCTAAACTAGCAAGTTAGACCTCTAAGAACACTAAATAGAGTACAACGGTCCACTTTGATGCTTTACGAATGCTCAATTCTGTCTCTAGACGAGCTTTTCATGTTTTGTGCATTTTCAAACATAACTTGTTTTATTGGCATCTTTATCGAACAAAACGTTGTACCAAAGCTAAACTAGCAAGTTAGACTTCTAAGAAAACTAAATAGAGTACAACAGTCCACTTTGATGCTTTGAGAATGCTCAATTCTGTCCATAGATGAACTTTTAAGGTTTTGTTCAACTTCAAGCATGACTTGGCCTATTGGCATTTTAGCTAACGAAACGTTGTACGAAAGCTAAACTAGCAAGTTAGACTTTTAAGAACACTAAATAGAGTGCAACGGTCCACTTTGATGCTTTAGGAATGCCCAATTCTGTCCGTAGACAAACTTTTCAATTTTTGTGCAATTTGGAACATAAGTTGGTCTACTGATATCTTTACCTAACGAAATGTTGTACGAAAGCTAAACTAGCAAGTTAGGCTACTAAGAACACTAAATAGAGCACAACGGTGCACTTTGATGCTTTGGGAATGCTCAATTCCGTCCATAGATGAGCTTTCAAGGTTTTGTGCAATTTCAAGCATAACTTGGTCTAGTGGCATCTTTACCTAACAATACGTTGTACGAAAGCTAAACTAGCAAGTTAGATGTCTAAGAACACTAAATAGAGTACAACGATCCATTTTGATGGTTTACGAATGCTCAATTCTGTCTATAGACGAGCTTTTCATGTTTTGTGCATTTTCAAACATAACTTGTTTTATTGGCATCTTTATCGAACAAAACGTTGTACCAAAGCTAAACTAGCAAGTTAGACTGCTAAGAACACTAAATAGAGTACAACGGTCCACTTTGATGCTTTGGGAATGCTCAATTCTGTCCATAGATGAGCGTTTAAGGTTTTATGTAATTTCAAGCATAACTTGGTCAATTGGAATCTTTACTTAACGAAACGTTGTACGAAAGCTAAACTAGCAAGTTAGACCTCTAAGAACACTAAATAGAGTACAACGGTCCACTTTGATGATTTACGAATGCTCAATTCTGTCTATAGACAAGCTTTTCATGTTTTGTGCATTTTCAAACATAACTTGTTTTATTGGCATATTTATCGAACAAAACGTTGTACCAAAGCTAAACTAGCAAGTTAGACTTCTAAGAAAACTAAATAGAGTACAGCAGTCCACTTTGATGCTTTGAGAATGCTCAATTCTGTCCATAGATGATCTTTGAAGGTTTTGTTCAATTTCCAGCGGCCTATTGGCATTTTGGCTAACGAAACGTTGTACGAAAGCTAAACTAGCAAGTTAGACTTCTAAGAACACTAAATAGAGTGCAACGCTCCACTTTGATGCTTTAGGAATGCCCAATTCTGTCCATAGACAAACTTTTCAATTTTTGTACAATTTGGAACATAACTTGGTCTACTGGTATCTTTACCTAACGAAACGTTGTACGAAAGCTAAACTAGCAAGTTAGGCTACTAAGAACACTAAATAGAGCACAACGGTGCACTTTGATGCTTTGGGAATGCTCAATTCTGTCCATAGATGAGCTTTCAAGGTTTTGTGCAATTTCAAGCATAACTTGGTCTAGTGGCATCTTTGCCTAACGATACGTTGTACGAAAGCTAAACTAGCAAGTTAGATGTCTAAGAACACTAAATAGAGTACAACGATCCATTTTGATGCTTTACGAATGCTCAATTCTGTCTATAGACGAGCTTTTCATGTTTTGTGCATTTTCAAACATAACTTGTTTTATTGGCATCTTTATCGAACAAAACGTTGTACCAAAGCTAAACTAGCAAGTTTGACTGCTAAGAACACTAAATAGAGTACAACGGTCCACTTTGATGCTTTGGGAATGCTCAATTCTGTCCAAAGATGAGCGTTTAAGGTTTTATGTAATTTCAAGCATAACTTGGTCAATTGGAATCTTTACTTAACGAAACGTTGTACGAAAGCTAAACTAGCAAGTTAGACCTCTAAGAACACTAAATAGAGTACAACGGTCCACTTTGATGCTTTACGAATGCTCAATTCTGTCTATAGACAAGCTTTTCATGTTTTGTGCATTTTCAAACATAACTTGTTTTATTGGCATATTTATCGAACAAAACGTTGTACCAAAGCTAAACTAGCAAGTTAGACTTCTAAGAAAACTAAATAGAGTACAGCAGTCCACTTTGATGCTTTGAGAATGCTCAATTCTGTCCATAGATGATCTTTGAAGGTTTTGTTCAATTTCCAGCAGCCTATTGGCTTTTTAGCTAACGAAACGTTGTACGAAAGCTAAACTAGCAAGTTAGATGTCTAAGAACACTAAATAGAGTACAACGATCCATTTTGATGCTTTACGAATGCTCAATTCTGTCTATAGACGAGCTTTTCATGTTTTGTACATTTTCAAACATAACTTGTTTTATTGGCATCTTTATCGAACAAAACGTTGTACCAAAGCTAAACTAGCAAGTTTGACTGCTAAGAACACTAAATAGAGTACAACGGTCCACTTTGATGCTTTGGGAATGCTCAATTCTGTCCAAAGATGAGCGTTTAAGGTTTTATGTAATTTCAAGCATAACTTGGTCAATTGGAATCTTTACTTAGCGACACGTTGTACGAAAGCTAAACTAGCAAGTTAGACCTCTAAGAACACTAAATAGAGTACAACGGTCCACTTTGATGCTTTACGAATGCTCAATTCTGTCTATAGACAAGCTTTTCATGTTTTGTGCATTTTCAAACATAACTTGTTTTATTGGCATATTTATCGAACAAAACGTTGTACCAAAGCTAAACTAGCAAGTTAGACTTCTAAGAAAACTAAATAGAGTACAGCAGTCCACTTTGATGCTTTGAGAATGCTCAATTCTGTCCATAGATGATCTTTGAAGGTTTTGTTCAATTTCCAGCAGCCTATTGGCATTTTAGCTAACGAAACGTTGTACGAAAGCTAAACTAGCAAGTTAGATGTCTAAGAACACTAAATAGAGTACAACGATCCATTTTGATACTTTACGAATGCTCAATTCTGTCTATAGACGAGCTTTTCATGTTTTGTGCATTTTCAAACATAACTTGTTTTATTGGCATCTTTATCGAACAAAACGTTGTACCAAAGCTAAACTAGCAAGTTTGACTGCTAAGAACACTAAATAGAGTACAACGGTCCACTTTGATGCTTTACGAATGCTCAATTCTGTCTATAGACAAGCTTTTCATGTTTTGTGCATTTTCAAACATGACTTGTTTTACTGGCATATTTATCGAACAAAACGTTGTACCAAAGCTAAACTAGCAAGTTAGACTTCTAAGAAAACTAAATAGAGTACAACAGTGCACTTTGATGCTTTGGGAATGCTCAATTCTGTCCATAGATGAGCTCTCAAGGTTTTGTGCAATTTCAAGCATAACTTGGTCTATTGGCTTCTTTACCTAAGGAAACATTGTACGAAAGCTAAACTAGTAAGTTAGACCTCTAAGAACACTAAATAGTGTTCAACGGTCCACTTTGATGCTTTATCTCAATTCTGTCTATAGACGAGCTTTTCTTGTTTTGTGCATTTTCAAACATAACTTGTTTTATTGGCATCTTTATCGAACGAAACGTTGTACCAAAGCTAAACTAGCAAGTTAGACTGCTAAGAACACTAAATAGAGTACAACGGTCCACTTTTTTGCTTTGAGAATGCTCAATCCATTCCACAGATGAGCTTTTAAGATTTTGTTCAATTTCAAGCATGGCTTGGCCTATTGGCCTCTTTAGCTAACGAAACATTGTAAGAAAGCTAAACTGGCAAGTTAGACTTCTAAGAACCCTAAATAGTGTGTAACGGTCCACTTTGATGCTTTACGAATGCTCAATTCTGTCCATAGACGAGCTTTTCAAGTTTTGTGCATTTTCAAACATAACTTGTTTTATTGGCATCTTTATCGAACGAAACGTTGTACAAAAGCTAAACTAGCAAGTTACACTTCTAACGACACTAAATTGAGTACAACGGTTCACTTTGATGCTTTAGGAAAGCCCAATTCTGTCCATAGACAAACTTTTCAAGTTTTGTGCAATTTGAAACAGAACTTGGTCTATTGGTATCTTTAACTAACGAAACGTTATAAGAAAGCTAAACTCACATGTTAGACTGCTAAGAACACTAAATAGAGTACAACGGTCCACTTTGATGCTTTGGGAATGCTCAATTTTGTCCATAGATGAGCGTTTAAGGTTTTATGCAATTTCAAGCATAACTTGGTCAATTGGAATCTTTACCTAACGAAACGTTGTACGAAAGCTAAACTAGCAAGTTAGACCTCTAAGAACACTAAATAGAGTACAACGGTCCACTTTGATGCTTTACGAATGCTCAATTCTGTCTATAGACGAGCTTTTCATGTTTTGTGCATTTTCAAACATAACTTGTTTTATTGGCATCTTTATCGAACAAAACGTTGTACCAAAGCTAAACTAGCAAGTTAGACTTCTAAGAAAACTAAATAGAGTACAACAGTCCACTTTGATGCTTTGAGAATGCTCAATTCTGTCCATAGATGAACTTTTAAGGTTTTGTTCAACTTCAAGCATGACTTGGCCTATTGGCATTTTAGCTAACGAAACGTTGTACGAAAGCTAAACTAGCAAGTTAGACTTCTAAGAACACTAAATAGAGTGCAACGGTCCACTTTGATGCTTTAGGAATGCCCAATTCTGTCCGTAGACAAACTTTTCAATTTTTGTGCAATTTGGAACATAAGTTGGTCTACTGATATCTTTACCTAACGAAATGTTGTACGTAAGCTAAACTAGCAAGTTAGGCTACTAAGAACACTAAATAGAGCACAACGGTGCACTTTGATGCTTTGGGAATGCTCAATTCCGTCCATAGATGAGCTTTCAAGGTTTTGTGCAATTTCAAGCATAACTTGGTCTAGTGGCATCTTTACCTAACAATACGTTGTACGAAAGCTAAACTAGCAAGTTAGATGTCTAAGAACACTAAATAGAGTACAACGATCCATTTTGATGCTTTACGAATGCTCAATTCTGTCTATAGACGAGCTTTTCATGTTTTGTGCATTTTCAAACATAACTTGTTTTATTGGCATCTTTATCGAACAAAACGTTGTACCAAAGCTAAACTAGCAAGTTAGACTGCTAAGAACACTAAATAGAGTACAACGGTCCACTTTGATGCTTTGGGAATGCTCAATTCTGTCCATAGATGAGCGTTTAAGGTTTTATGTAATTTCAAGCATAACTTGGTCAATTGGAATCTTTACTTAACGAAACGTTGTACGAAAGCTAAACTAGCAAGTTAGACCTCTAAGAACACTAAATAGAGTACAACGGTCCACTTTGATGATTTACGAATGCTCAATTCTGTCTATAGACAAGCTTTTCATGTTTTGTGCATTTTCAAACATAACTTGTTTTATTGGCATATTTATCGAACAAAACGTTGTACCAAAGCTAAACTAGCAAGTTAGACTTCTAAGAAAACTAAATAGAGTACAGCAGTCTACTTTGATGCTTTGAGAATGCTCAATTCTGTCCATAGATGATCTTTGAAGGTTTTGTTCAATTTCCAGCGGCCTATTGGCATTTTGGCTAACGAAACGTTGTACGAAAGCTAAACTAGCAAGTTAGACTTCTAAGAACACTAAATAGAGTGCAACGCTCCACTTTGATGCTTTAGGAATGCCCAATTCTGTCCATAGACAAACTTTTCAATTTTTGTACAATTTGGAACATAACTTGGTCTACTGGTATCTTTACCTAACGAAACGTTGTACGAAAGCTAAACTAGCAAGTTAGGCTACTAAGAACACTAAATAGAGCACAACGGTGCACTTTGATGCTTTGGGAATGCTCAATTCTGTCCATAGATGAGCTTTCAAGGTTTTGTGCAATTTCAAGCATAACTTGGTCTAGTGGCATCTTTACCTAACGATACGTTGTACGAAAGCTAAACTAGCAAGTTAGATGTCTAAGAACACTAAATAGAGTACAACGATCCATTTTGATGCTTTACGAATGCTCAATTCTGTCTATAGACGAGCTTTTCATGTTTTGTGCATTTTCAAACATAACTTGTTTTATTGGCATCTTTATCGAACAAAACGTTGTACCAAAGCTAAACTAGCAAGTTTGACTGCTAAGAACACTAAATAGAGTACAACGGTCCACTTTGATGCTTTGGGAATGCTCAATTCTGTCCAAAGATGAGCGTTTAAGGTTTTATGTAATTTCAAGCATAACTTGGTCAATTGGAATCTTTACTTAACGAAACGTTGTACGAAAGCTAAACTAGCAAGTTAGACCTCTAAGAACACTAAATAGAGTACAACGGTCCACTTTGATGCTTTACGAATGCTCAATTCTGTCTATAGACAAGCTTTTCATGTTTTGTGCATTTTCAAACATAACTTGTTTTATTGGCATATTCATCGAACAAAACGTTGTACCAAAGCTAAACTAGCAAGTTAGACTTCTAAGAAAACTAAATAGAGTACAGCAGTCCACTTTGATGCTTTGAGAATGCTCAATTCTGTCCATAGATGATCTTTGAAGGTTTTGTTCAATTTCCAGCAGCCTATTGGCATTTTAGCTAACGAAACGTTGTACGAAAGCTAAACTAGCAAGTTAGACTTCTAAGAACACTAAATAGAGTGCAACGGTCACTTTGATGCTTTTGGAATGCCCAATTCTGTCCGTAGACAAACATTTCAATTTTTGTGCAATTTGGAACATAAGTTGGTCTACTGATATCTTTACCTAACGAAATGTTGTACGTAAGCTAAACTAGCAAGTTAGGCTACTAAGAACACTAAATAGAGCACAACGGTGCACTTTGATGCTTTGGGAATGCTCAATTCTGTCCATAGCTGAGCTCTCAAGGTTTTGTGCAATTTCAAGCATAACTTGGTCTATTGGCTTCTTTACCTAAGGAAACATTGTACGAAAGCTAAACTAGTAAGTTAGACCTCTAAGAACACTAAATAGTGTTCAACGGTCCACTTTGATGCTTTATCTCAATTCTGTCTATAGACGAGCTTTTCTTGTTTTGTGCATTTTCAAACATAACTTGTTTTATTGGCATCTTTATCGAACGAAACGTTGTACCAAAGCTAAACTAGCAAGTTAGACTGCTAAGAACACTAAATAGAGTACAACGGTCCACTTTTTTGCTTTGAGAATGCTCAATCCATTCCACAGATGAGCTTTTAAGATTTTGTTCAATTTCAAGCATGGCTTGGCCTATTGGCCTCTTTAGCTAACGAAACATTGTACGAAAGCTAAACTGGAAAGTTACACTTCTAAGAACCCTAAATAGTGTGTAACGGTCCACTTTGATGCTTTACGAATGCTCAATTCTGTCCATAGACGAGCTTTTCAAGTTTTGTGCATTTTCAAACATAACTTGTTTTATTGGCATCTTTATCGAACGAAACGTTGTACAAAAGCTAAACTAGCAAGTTACACTTCTAACGACACTAAATTGAGTACAACGGTCCACTTTGATGCTTTAGGAAAGCCCAATTCTGTCCATAGACAAACTTTTCAAGTTTTGTGCAATTTGAAACATAACTTGGTCTATTGGTATCTTTAACTAACGAAACGTTATAAGAAAGCTAAACTCGCATGTTAGACTGCTAAGAACACTAAATAGAGTACAACGGTCCACTTTGATGCTTTGGGAATGCTCAATTTTGTCCATAGATGAGCGTTTAAGGTTTTATGCAATTTCAAGCATAACTTGGTCAATTGGAATCTTTACCTAACGAAACGTTGTACGAAAGCTAAACTAGCAAGTTAGACCTCTAAGAACACTAAATAGAGTACAACGGTCCACTTTGATGCTTTACGAATGCTCAATTCTGTCTATAGACGAGCTTTTCATGTTTTGTGCATTTTCAAACATAACTTGTTTTATTAGCATCTTTATCGAACAAAACGTTGTACCAAAGCTAAACTAGCAAGTTAGACTTCTAAGAAAACTAAATAGAGTACAACAGTCCACTTTGATGCTTTGAGAATGCTCAATTCTGTCCATAGATGAACTTTTAAGGTTTTGTTCAACTTCAAGCATGACTTGGCCTATTGGCATTTTAGCTAATGAAACGTTGTACGAAAGCTAAACTAGCAAATTAGACTTCTAAGAACACTAAATAGAGTGCAACGGTCCACTTTGATGCTTTAGGAATGCCCAATTCTGTCCGTAGACAAACTTTTCAATTTTTGTGCAATTTGGAACATAAGTTGGTCTACTGATATCTTTACCTAACGAAATGTTGTACGAAAGCTAAACTAGCAAGTTAGGCTACTAAGAACACTAAATAGAGCACAACGGTGCACTTTGATGCTTTGGGAATGCTCAATTCCGTCCATAGATGAGCTTTCAAGGTTTTGTGCAATTTCAAGCATAACTTGGTCTAGTGGCATCTTCACCTAACAATACGTTGTACGAAAGCTAAACTAGCAAGTTAGATGTCTAAGAACACTAAATAGAGTACAACGATCCATTTTGATGCTTTACGAATGCTCAATTCTGTCTATAGACGAGCTTTTCATGTTTTGTGCATTTTCAAACATAACTTGTTTTATTGGCATCTTTATCGAACAAAACGTTGTACCAAAGCTAAACTAGCAAGTTAGACTGCTAAGAACACTAAATAGAGTACAACGGTCCACTTTGATGCTTTGGGAATGCTTAATTCTGTCCATAGATGAGCGTTTAAGGTTTTATGTAATTTCAAGCATAACTTGGTCAATTGGAATCTTTACTTAACGAAACGTTGTACGAAAGCTAAACTAGCAAGTTAGACCTCTAAGAACACTAAATAGAGTACAACGGTCCACTTTGATGATTTACGAATGCTCAATTCTGTCTATAGACAAGCTTTTCATGTTTTGTGCATTTTCAAACATAACTTGTTTTATTGGCATATTTATCGAACAAAACGTTGTACCAAAGCTAAACTAGCAAGTTAGACTTCTAAGAAAACTAAATAGAGTACAGCAGTCCACTTTGATGCTTTGAGAATGCTCAATTCTGTCCATAGATGATCTTTGAAGGTTTTGTTCAATTTCCAGCGGCCTATTGGCATTTTAGCTAACGAAAAGTTGTACGAAAGCTAAACTAGCAAGTTAGACTTCTAAGAACACTAAATAGAGTGCAACGCTCCACTTTGATGCTTTAGGAATGCCCAATTCTGTCCATAGGCAAACTTTTCAATTTTTGTACAATTTGGAACATAACTTGGTCTACTGGTATCTTTACCTAACGAAACGTTGTACGAAAGCTAAACTAGCAAGTTAGGCTACTAAGAACACTAAATAGAGCACAACGGTGCACTTTGATGCTTTGGGAATGCTCAATTCTGTCCATAGATGAGCTTTCAAGGTTTTGTGCAATTTCAAGCATAACTTGGTCTAGTGGCATCTTTACCTAACGATACGTTGTACGAAAGCTAAACTAGCAAGTTAGATGTCTAAGAACACTAAATAGAGTACAACGATCCATTTTGATGCTTTACGAATGCTCAATTCTGTCTTTAGACGAGCTTTTCATGTTTTGTGCATTTTCAAACATAACTTGTTTTATTGGCATCTTTATCGAACAAAACGTTGTACCAAAGCTAAACTAGCAAGTTAGACTTCTAAAAACACTAAATAGAGTACAACGGTCAACTTTGATGCTTTGGGAATGCTCAATTCTGTCCATAGATGAGCGTTTAAGGTTTTATGTAATTTCAAGCATAACTTGGTCAATTGGAATCTTTACTTAACGAAACGTTGTACGAAAGCTAAACTAGCAAGTTAGACCTCTAAGAACACTAAATAAAGTACAACGGTCCACTTTGATGCTTTACGAATGCTCAATTCTGTCTATAGACAAGCTTTTCATGTTTTGTGCATTTTCAAACATAACTTGTTTTATTGGCATATTTATCGAACAAAACGTTGTACCAAAGCTAAACTAGCAAGTTAGACTTCTAAGAAAACTAAATAGAGTACAGCAGTCCACTTTGATGCTTTGAGAATGCTCAATTCTGTCCATAGATGATCTTTGAAGGTTTTGTTCAATTTCCAGCAGCCTATTGGCATTTTAGCTAACGAAACGTTGTACGAAAGCTAAACTAGCAAGTTAGACTTCTAAGAACACTAAATAGAGTGCAACGCTCCACTTTGATGCTTTAGGAATGCCCAATTCTGTCCATAGACAAACTTTTCAATTTTTGTACAATTTGGAACATAACTTGGTCTACTGGTATCTTTACCTAACGAAACGTTGTACGAAAGCTAAACTAGCAAGTTAGGCTACTAAGAACACTAAATAGAGCACAACGGTGCACTTTGATGCTTTGGGAATGCTCAATTCTATCCATAGATGAGCTTTCAAGGTTTTGTGCAATTTCAAGCATAACTTGGTCTAGTGGCATCTTTACCTAACGATACGTTGTACGAAAGCTAAACTAGCAAGTTAGACGTCTAAGAACACTAAATTGAGTACAACGATCCACTTTGTTGCTTTACGAATGCTCAATTCTGTCTAGAGACGAGCTTTTCATGTTTTGTGCATTTTCAAACATAGCTTGTTTTATTAGCATCTTTATCGAACAAAACGTTGTACCAAAGCTAAACTAGCAAGTTAGACTGCTAAGAACACTAAATAGAGTACAACGGTCCACTTTGATGCTTTGAGAATGCTCAATTCATTCCATAGATGAGCTTTTAAGATTTTGTTCAATTTCAAGCATGGCTTGGTCTATTGGCATCTTTAGCTAACGAAACATTGTACGAAAGCTAAACTGGCAAGTTAGACTTCTAAGAACACTAAATAGTGTGCAACGGTCCACTTTGATGCTTTACGAATGAACAATTCTGTCCATAGACGAGCTTTTCAAGTTTTGTGCATTTTCAAACATAACTTGTTTTATTGGCATCTTTATCGAACGAAACGTTGTACAAAAGCTAAACTAGCAAGTTACACTTCTAACGACACTAAATTGAGTACAACGGTCCACTTTGATGCTTTAGGAATGCCCAATTCTGTCGATAGACAAACTTTTCAAGTTTTGTGCAATTTGAAACATAACTTGGTTTATTGGTATCTTTAACTACGAAACGTTATACGAAAGCTAAACTCGCATGTTAGACTGCTAAGAACACTAAATAGAGTACAACGGTCCACTTTGATGCTTTGGGAATGCTCAATTCTGTCCATAGATGAGCGTTTAAGGTTTTATGTAATTTCAAGCATAACTTGGTCAATTGGAATCTTTACCTAACGAAACGTTGTACGAAAGCTAAACTAGCAAGTTAGACCTCTAAGAACACTAAATAGAGTACAACGGTCCACTTTGATGCTTTACGAATGCTCAATTCTGTCCGTAGACGAGCTTTTCATGTTTTGTGCATTTTCAAACATAACTTGTTTTATTGGCATATTTATCGAACAAAACGTTGTACCAAAGCTAAACTAGCAAGTTAGACTTCTAAAAAAACTAAATAGAGTACAGCAGTCCACTTTGATGCTTTGAGAATGCTCAATTCTGTCCATACATGATCTTTTAAGGTTTTGTTCAATTTCCAGCGGCCTATTGGCATTTTAGCTAACGAAACGTTGTACGAAAGCTAAACTAGCAAGTTAGACTTCTAAGAACACTAAATAGAGTGCAACGGTCGACTTTGATGCTTTAAGAATGCCCAATTCTGTCCATGGACAAACTTTTCAATTTTTGTGCAATTTGGAACATAACTTGGTCTACTGCTATCTTTACCTAACGAAACGTTGTACGAAAGCTAAACTAGCAAGTTAGGCTACTAAGAACACTAAATAGAGCACAACGGTGCACTTTGATGCTTTGGGAATGCTCAATTCTGTCCATAGATGAGCTTTCAAGGTTTTGTGCAATTTCAAGCATAACTTGGTCTAGTGGCATCTTCACCTAACGATACGTTGTACGAAAGCTAAACTAGCAAGTTAGACGTCTAAGAACACTAAATTGAGTACAACGATCCACTTTGTTGCTTTACGAATGCTCAATTCTGTCCATAGACGACCTTTTCAAGTTTTGTGTATTTTCAAACATAACTTGTTTTATTGGCATCTTTATCGAACGAAACGTTGTACAAAAGGTAAACTAGCAAGTTACACTGCTAACGACAGTAAATAGAGTACAACGGTCCACTCTGATGCTTTAGGAATGTCCAATTCTGTCCATAGACAAACTTTTCAAGCTTTGTGCAATTTGAAACATAACATGGTCTATCGGTATCTTTAACTAACGAAACGTTATGCGAGAGCTAAACTCGCATGTTAGACTCGCATGTTAGCTGTTCAAGTTTTGTGCATTTTCAAAAATAACTTGTTTTATTGGCATCTTTATAGAACGAACCATTGTACAAAAGCTAAACTAGCAAGTTAGACGGCTAAGAACACCAAATAGAGTACAACGATCCACTTTGATGCTTTGGGAAAGCTCAATTCTGTCCATAGATGAGCTTTTAAGGTTTTGTGCAATTTCAAGCATAACTTGGTCTATTGAATCTTTACCCAACGAAACGTTGTACGAAAGCTAAACTAGCAAGTTAGACTTCTAAGAACACTAAATAGAGTACAACGGTCCACTTTGATGCTTTAGGAATGGTCAATTCTGTCCATAGACAAACTTTTCAAGTTTTGTGCAATGTGAAACAGAACTTGGTCTACTGGTATCTTTCCCTAACGAATTGTTGTACGAAAACTAAACTAGCAAGTTAGGCTGCTAAGAACACCAAATAGAGCACAACGGTTTACTTTGATGCTTTGGGAATGCTCAATTCTGTCCATAGATAAGCTTTCAAGGTTTTGAGCAATTTCAAGCATAACTTTGTCTATTGGCATCTTCACCTAACGATACGTTGTACGAAAGCTAAACTAGCAAGTTAGACGTCTAAGAACACTAAATTGAGTACAAGGATCCACTTTGATGCTTTAGGAATGCTCAATTCTGTCCGTAGACAAACTTTTCAATTTTGGTGCAATTTGGTACATAACTTGGTCTACTGGTATCTTTACTTAACGAAACGTTGTACGAAAGCTAAACTAGCAAGTTAGGCTACTAAGAACACTAAATAGAGCACAAGGGTGCACTTTGATGCTTTGGGAATGCTCAATTCTGTCCATAGATGAGCTTTCAAGGTTTTGTGCAACTTCAAGCATAACTTGGTCTAGTGGCATCTTCACCTAACGATACGTTGTACGAAAGCTAAACTAGCAAGTTAGACGTCTTAGAACACTAAATTGAGTACAACGATCCACTTTGTTACTTTACGAATGCTCAATTCTGTCCATAGAAGACCTTTTCAAGTTTTGTGTATTTTCAAACATAACTTGTTTTATTGTCATCTTTATCGAACGAAACATTGTACAAAAGCTAAACTAGCGAGTTACACTTCTAACGACACTAAATAGAGTACAACGGTCCACTCTGATGCTTTAGGAATGCCCAATTTTGTCCATAGACAAACTTTTCAAGTTTTGTGCAATTTGAAACATAACTTGCTCTATTGGTATCTTTAACTAACGAAACGTTATACGAGAGCTAAACTCGCATGTTAGACTGCTAAGAACACTAAATAGAGTAGAAAGGTCTGCTTTGAAGCTTTGGCAATGCTCAATTCTGTCCATAGATGAGCTGTTCAAGTTTTGTGCATTTTAAAAAATAATTTGTTTGATTGGCATCTTTATAGAACGAAACATTGTACAAAAGCTAAACTAGCAAGTTAGACGGCTAAGAACACCAAATAGAGTACAACGATCCACTTTGATGCTTTGGGAAAGCTCAATTCTGTCCATAGATGAGCTTTTAAGGTTTTGTGCAATTTCAAGCATAACTTGGTCTATTGAATCTTTACCCAACGAAACGTTGTACGAAAGCTAAACTAGCAAGTTAGACTTCTAAGAACACAAAATAGAGTACAACGATCCACTTTGATGCTTTGGGAATGCTCAATTCTGTCCATAGATGAGCTTTCAAGGTTTTGTGCAATTTCAAGCATAACTTGGTCTAGTGGCATCTTCACCTAACGATACGTTGTACGAAAGCTAAACTAGCAAGTTAGACGTCTAAGAACACTAAATTGAGTACAACGATCCACTTTGTTGCTTTACGAATGCTCAATTCTGTCCATAGACGACCTTTTCAAGTTTTGTGTATTTTCAAACAAAACTTGTTTTATTGGCATCTTTATCGAATGAAACGTTGTACACAAGCTAAACTAGAAAGTTATACTTCTAAGGACACTAAATAGAGTACAACGGTCCACTCTAATGCTTTAGGAATGCCCAATTCTGTCCATAGACAAACTTTTCAAGTTTTGTGAAATTTGAAACATAACTTGGTCTATTGTTATCTTTAACTAACGAAACGTTATACGAGTGCTAAACTCGCATGCTAGACTGCAAAGAACACTAAATAGAGTACAAAGGTCGACTTTGATGCTTTGGGAATGCTCAATTCTGTCCATAGATGAGCTGTTCAAGTTTTGTGCATTTTAAAAAATAACTTGTTTTTTTGGCATCTTTATAGAACGAAACATTGTACAAAAGCTAAACTAGCGAGTTACACTTCTAACGACACTAAATAGAGTACAACGGTCCACTCCAATGCTTTAGGAATGCCCAATTTTGACCATAGACAAACTTTTCAAGTTTTGTGCAATTTGAAACATAACTTGGTCTATTGGTATCTTTAACTAACAAAACGTTATACGAGAGCTAAACTCGCATGTTAAACTGCTAAGAACACTAAATAGAGTACAAAGGTCTGCTTTGATGCTTTGGGAATGCTCAATTCTGTCCATAGATGAGCTGTTCAAGTTTTGTGCATTTTCAAAAATAACTTGTTTTATTGGCATCTTTATAGAACGAAACATTGTACAAAAGCTAAACTAGCAAGTTAGACGGCTAAGAACACCAAATAGAGTACAATGATCCACTTTGATGCCTTGGGAAAGCTCAATTCTGTCCATAGATGAGCTTTTAAGGATTTGTGCAATTTCAAGCATAACTTGGTCTATTGAATCTTTACCCAACGAAACGTTGTACGAAAGCTAAACTAGCAAGTTAGACTTCTAAGAACACTAAATAGAGTACAACAGTCCACTTTGATGCTTTAGGAATGGTCAATTCTGTCCATAGACAAACTTTTCAAGTTTTGTGCAATTTGAAACATAACTTGGTCCACTGGTATCTTTCCCTGACGAAACGTTGTACGAAAACTAAACTAGCAAGTTAAGCTGCTAAGAACACCAAATAGAGCAGAACGGTTCACTTTGATGCTTTGGGAATGCTCAATTCTGTCCATAGACGACCTTTTCAAGTTTTGTGTATTTTCAAACAAAACTTGTTTTATTGGCATCTTTAACGAATGAAACGTTGTACAAAAGCTAAACTAGAAAGTTATACTTCTAAGGACACTAAATAGAGTACAACGGTCCACTCTGATGCTTTAGGAATGCCCAATTCTGTCCATAGACAAACTTTTCAAGTTTTGTGCAATATCAAACATAACTTGGTCTATCGGTATCTTTAACTAACGAAACGTTATACGAAAGCTAAACTCGCATGTTAGACTGCTCAAAACACTAAATAGAGTACAAAGGTCTACTTTGATGCTTTGGGAATGCTCAATTCTGTCCATAGATGAGCTGTTCAAGTTTTGTGCATTCTAAAAAATAACTTGTTTTATTGGCATCTTTATAGAACGAAACATTGTACAAAAGCTAAACTAGCAAGTTAGACGGCTAAGAACACCAAATAGAGTACAACGATCCACTTTGATGCTTTGGGAAAGCTCAATTCTGTCCATAGATGAGCTTTTAAGGTTTTGTGTAATTTCAAGCATAACTTGGTCTATTGAATCTTTACCCAACGAAACGTTGTACGAAAGCTAAACTAGCAAGTTAGACTTCTAAGAACACTAAATAGAGTACAACGGTCCACTTTCTCGCTTTAGGAATGGTCAATTATGTCCATAGACAAAGTTTTCATGTTTTGTGCAATTTGAAACATAACTTGGTCTACTGGTATCTTTCCCTACGAAAACGTTGTACGACAAGTAAACTAGCAAGTTAGGCCGCTAGGAACACTAAATAGAGCACAACGGTTCACTTTGATGCTTTGGGAATGCTCAATTCTGTCCGTAGATGAGCTTTCAAGGTTTTGAGCAATTTCAAGCATAACTTTGTCTATTGGCATCTTCACCTAACGATACGTTGTACGAAAGCTAAACTAGCAAGTTAGACGTCTAAGAACACTAAATTGAGTACAACGATCCACTTTGATGCTTTAGGAATGCTCAATTCTGTCCATAGACAAACTTTTCAATTTTTGTGCAATTTGGGACATAACTTGGTCTACTGGTATCTTTACTTAACGAAACGTTGTACGAAAGCTAAACTAGCAAGTTAGGCTACTAAGAACACTAAATAGAGCACAACGGTGCACTTTGATGCTTTGGGAATGCTCAATTCTGTCCATGGATGAGCTTTCAAGGTTTTGTGCAATTTCAAGCATAACTTGGTCTAGTGGCATCTTCACCTAACGATACGTTGTACGAAAGCTAAACTAGCAAGTTAGACGTCTAAGAACACTAAATTGAGTACAACGATCCACTTTGTTGCTTTACGAATGCTCAATTCTGTCCATGGACGACCTTTTCAAGTTTTGTGTTTTTTCAAACATAACTTGTTTTCTTGGCATCTTTATCGAATGAAACGTTGTACAAAAGATAAACTAGCAAGTTATACTTCTAACGACACTAAATAGAGTAGAACGGTCCACTCTGATGCTTTAGGAATGCCCAATTCTGTCAATAGACAAATTTTCAACTTTTATGCAATTTGAAACATAACTTGGTCTATTGGTATCTTTAACTAACAAAACGTTATACGAAAGCTAAACTCGCATGTTAGACTGCTAAGAACACTAAATAGAGTACAAAGGTCCACTTTGATGCTTTGGGAATGCTCAATTCTGTCCATAGATGAGCTGTTCAAGTTTTGTGCATTTTCAAAAATAACATGTTTTATTGGCATCTTTATAGAACGAAACATTGTACAAAAGCTAAACTAGCAAGTTAGACGGCTAAGAACACCAAATAGAGTACAACGATCCACTTTGATGCTTTGGGAAAGCTCAATTCCGTCGATAGATGAGCTTTTAAGGTTTTGTGCAATTTCAAGCATAACTTGGTCTATTGAATCTTTACCCAACGAAACGTTGTACGAAAGCTAAACTAGCAAGTTAGACTTCTAAGAACACTAAATAGAGTACAACGGTCCACTTTGTCGCTTTAGGAATGGTCAATTCTGTCCATAGACAAAGTTTTCAAGTTTTGTGCAATTTGAAACATAACTTGGTCTACTGGTATCTTTCCCTAACGAAACGTTGTACGAAAGTAAACTAGCAAGTTAGGCTGCTAGGAACACTAAATAGAGCACAACGGTTCACTTTGTTGCTTTGGGAATGCTCAATTCTGTCCGTAGATGAGCTTTCAAGGTTTTGAGCAATTTCAAGCATAACTTTGTCTATTGGCATATTCACCTAACGATACGTTGTACGTAAGCTAAACTAGCAAGTTAGACGTCTAAGAACACTAAATTGAGTACAACGATCCACTTTGATGCTTTAGGAATGCTCAATTCTGTCCATAGACAAACTTTTCAATTTTTGTGCAATTTGGGACATAACTTGGTCTACTGGTATCTTTACTTAACGAAATGTTGTACGAAAGCTAAACTAGCAAGTTAGGATACTAAGAACACTAAATAGAGCACAACGGTGCACTTTGATGCTTTGGGAATGCTCAATTCTGTCCATAGATGAGCTTTCAAGGTTTTGTGCAATTTCAAGCATAACTTGGTCTAGTGGCATCTTCACCTAACGATACGTTGTACGAAAGCGAAACTAGCAAGTTAGACATCTAAGAACACTAAATTGAGTACAACGATCCACTTTGTTGCTTTACGAATGCTCAATTCTGTCCATAGACGACCTTTTCAAGTTTTGTGTATTTTCAAACATAACTTGTTTTATTGGCATCTTTATCGAACGAAACGTTGTACAAAAGCTAAACTAGCAAGTTACACTTCTAACGACACTAAATAGAGTACAACGGTCCACTCTGATGCTTTAGGAATGCCCAATTCTGTCCATAGACAAAATTTTCAAGTTTTGTGCAATATGAAACATAACTTGGTCCATTGGTATCTTTAACTAACGAAACGTTATACGAAGGCTAAACTCGCATGTTAGACTGCTAAGAACACTAAATAGAGTACAAAGGTCCACTTTGATGCTTTGGGAATGCTCAATTCTGTCCATAGATGAGCTGTTCAAGTTTTGTGCATTTTCAAAAATAACTTGTTTGATTGGCATCTTTATAGAACGAAACATTGTATAAAAGCTAAACTAGCAAGTTAGACGACTAAGAACACCAAATAGAGTACAACGATCCACTTTGATGCTTTGGGAAAGCTCAATTCTGTCCATAGATGAGCTTTTAAGGTTTTGTGCAATTTCAAGCATAACTTGGTCTATTGAATCTTTACCCAACGAAACGTTGTACGAAAGCTAAACTAGCAAGTTAGACTTCTAAGAACACTAAATAGAGTACAACGCTCCACTTTGTCGCTTTAGGAATGGTCAATTCTGTCCATAGACAAAGTTTTCAAGTTTTGTGCAATTTGAAACATAACTTGGTCTACTGGTATCTTTCCCTAACGAAACGTTGTACGAAAAGTAAACTAGCAAGTTAGGCTGCTAGGAACACTAAATAGAGCACAACGGTTCACTTTGTTGCTTTGGGAATGCTCAATTCTGTCCGTAGATGAGCTTTCAAGGTTTTGAGCAATTTCAAGCATAACTTTGTCTATTGGCATATTCACCTAACGATACGTTGTACGAAAGCTAAAATAGCAAGTTAGACGTCTAAGAACACTAAATTGAGTACAACGATCCACTTTGATGCTTTAGGAATGCTCAATTCTGTCCATAGACAAACTTTTCAATTTTTGTGCAATTTGGAACATAACTTGGTCTACTGGTATCTTTACTTAACGAAATGTTGTACGAAAGCTAAACTAGCAAGTTAGGATACTAAGAACACTAAATAGAGCACAACGGTGCACTTTGATGCTTTGGGAATGCTCAATTCTGTCCATAGATGAGCTTTCAAGGTTTTGTGCAATTTCAAGCATAACTTGGTCTAGTGACATCTTCACCTAACGATACGTTGTACGAAAGCGAAACTAGCAAGTTAGACGTCTAAGAACACTAAATTGAGTACAACGATCCACTTTGTTGCTTTACGAATGCTCAATTCTGTCCATAGACGACCTTTTCAAGTTTTGTGTATTTTCAAACATAACTTGTTTTATTGGCATCTTTATCGAACGAAACGTTGTACAAAAGCTAAACTAGCAAGTTACACTTCTAACGACACTAAATAGAGTACAACGGTCCACTCTGATGCTTTAGGAATGCCCAATTCTGTCCGTAGACAAAATTTTCAAGTTTTGTGCAATATGAAACATAACTTGGTCCATTGGTATCTTTAACTAACGAAACGTTATACGAAAGCTAAACTCGCATGTTAGACTGCTAAGAACACTAAATACAGTACAAAGGTCCACTTTGATGCTTTGGGAATGCTCAATTCTGTCCATAGATGAGCTGTTCAAGTTTTGTGCATTTTCAAAAATAACTTGTTTTATTGGCATCTTTATAGAACGAAACATTGTACAAAAGCTAAACTAGCAAGTTAGACGGCTAAGAACACCAAATAGAGTACAACGATCCACTTTGATGCTTTGGGAAAGCTCAATTCTGTCCATAGATGAGCTTTTAAGGTTTTGTGCAATTTCAAGCATAACTTGGTCTATTGAATCTTTACCCAACGAAACGTTGTACGAAAGCTAAACTAGCAAGTTAGACTTCTAAGAACACTAAATGGAGTACAACGGTCCACTTTGATGCTTTAGGAATAATCAATTCTGTCCATAGACAGACTTTTCAAGTTTTGTGCAATTTGAAATATAACTTGGTCTACTGGTATCTTTCCCTAACGAAACGTTCTACGAAAACTAAACTAGCAAGTTAGGCTGCTAAGAACACTAAATAGAGCACAACGGTTCACTTTGATGCTTTGGGAATACTCAATTCTGTCCATAGGTGAGCTTTAAAGGTTTTGAGCAATTTCAAGCATAACTTTGTCTATTGGCATCTTCACCTAACGATACGTTGTACGAAAGCTATACTAGCAAGTTAGACGTCTATAAACACCAAAGTGAGTACAACGATCCACTTTGATGCTTTAGGTATGCTCAATTCTGTCCATAGACAAACTTTTCAATTTTTGTGCAATTTGGAACATAACTTGGTCTACTGGTATCTTTACTTAACGAAACGTTGTACGAAAGCTAAAATAGCAAGTTAGGCTACTAAGAACACTAAATATAGCACAATGGTGCACTTTGATGCTTTGGGAATGCTCAATTCTGTCCATAGATGAGCTTTCATGGTTTTGTGCAATTTCAAGCATAACTTGGTCTAGTGGCATCTTCACCTAACGATACGTTGTACGAAAGCTAAACTAGCAAGTTAGACGTCTAAGAACACTAAATTGAGTACAACGATCCACTTTGTTGCTTTACGGATGCTCAATTCTGTCCATAGACTACCTTTTCAAGTTTTGTGTATTTTCAAACATAACTTGTTTTATTGGCATCTTTATCGAACGAAACGTTGTACAAAAGCTAAACTAGCAAGTTACACTTCTAACGACACTAAATAGAGTACAACGGTCCACTCTGATGCTTTTGGAATGCCCAATTCTGTCCATAGACAAACGTTTCTAGTTTTGTGCAATATGAAACATAACTTGGTCTATTGGCATCTTTAACTAACGAAACGTTATACGAAAGCTAAACTCGCATGTTAGACTGGTAAGAACACTAAATAGAGTACAAAGGTCCACTTTGATGCTTTGGGAATGCTCAATTCTGTCCATAGATGAGCTGTTCAAGTTTTGTGCATTTTCAAAAATAACTTGTTTTATTGGCATCTTTATAGAACGAAACATTGCACAAAAGCTAAACTAGTAAGTTAGACGGCTAAGAACACCAAATAGAGTACAACGATCCACTTTGATGGTTTGGGAAAGCTCAATTCTGTCCATAGATGAGCTTTTAAGGTTTTGTGCAATTTCAAGCATAACTTGGTCTATTGAATCTTTACCCAACGAAACGTTGTACGAAAGCTAAACTAGCAAGTTAGACTTCTAAGAACACTAAATAGAGTACAACGGTCCACTTTGATGCTTTAGGAATGGTCAATTTTTTCCATAGACAAACTTTTCAAGTTTTGTGCACTTTGAAACATAACTTGGTCTACTGGTATCTTTCCCTAACGAAACGTTGTACGAAAACTAAACTAGCAAGTTAGGCTGCTAAGAACACTAAATAGAGCACAACGGTTCACTTTGATGCTTTGGGAATGCTCCATTCTGTCCATAGATGAGCTTTCAAGGTTTTGAGCAATTTCAAGCATAACTTTGTCTATTGGCATCTTCACCTAACGATACGTTATACGAAAGCTAAACTAGCAAGTTAGACGTCTAAGAACACTAAATTGAGTACAACGATCCACTTTGATGCTTTAGGAATGCTCAATTCTGTCCATAGACAAACTTTTCAATTTTTGTGCAATTTGGGACATAACTTGGTCCATTGGTATCTTTAACTAACGAAACGTTATACGAAGGCTAAACTCGCATGTTAGACTGCTAAGAACACTAAATAGAGTACAAAGGTCCACTTTGATGCTTTGGGAATGCTCAATTCTGTCCATAGATGAGCTGTTCAAGTTTTGTGCATTTTCAAAAATAACTTGTTTGATTGGCATCTTTATAGAACGAAACATTGTATAAAAGCTAAACTAGCAAGTTAGACGACTAAGAACACCAAATAGAGTACAACGATCCACTTTGATGCTTTGGGAAAGCTCAATTCTGTCCATAGATGAGCTTTTAAGGTTTTGTGCAATTTCAAGCATAACTTGGTCTATTGAATCTTTACCCAACGAAACGTTGTACGAAAGCTAAACTAGCAAGTTAGACTTCTAAGAACACTAAATAGAGTACAACGCTCCACTTTGTCGCTTTAGGAATGGTCAATTCTGTCCATAGACAAAGTTTTCAAGTTTTGTGCAATTTGAAACATAACTTGGTCTACTGGTATCTTTCCCTAACGAAACGTTGTACGAAAAGTAAACTACCAAGTTAGGCTGCTAGGAACACTAAATAGAGCACAACGGTTCACTTTGTTGCTTTGGGAATGCTCAATTCTGTCCGTAGATGAGCTTTCAAGGTTTTGAGCAATTTCAAGCATAACTTTGTCTATTGGCATATTCACCTAACGATACGTTGTACGAAAGCTAAAATAGCAAGTTAGACGTCTAAGAACACTAAATTGAGTACAACGATCCACTTTGATGCTTTAGGAATGCTCAATTCTGTCCATAGACAAACTTTTCAATTTTTGTGCAATTTGGAACATAACTTGGTCTACTGGTATCTTTACTTAACGAAATGTTGTACGAAAGCTAAACTAGCAAGTTAGGATACTAAGAACACTAAATAGAGCACAACGGTGCACTTTGATGCTTTGGGAATGCTCAATTCTGTCCATAGATGAGCTTTCAAGGTTTTGTGCAATTTCAAGCATAACTTGGTCTAGTGACATCTTCACCTAACGATACGTTGTACGAAAGCGAAACTAGCAAGTTAGACGTCTAAGAACACTAAATTGAGTACAACGATCCACTTTGTTGCTTTACGAATGCTCAATTCTGTCCATAGACGACCTTTTCAAGTTTTGTGTATTTTCAAACATAACTTGTTTTATTGGCATCTTTATCGAACGAAACGTTGTACAAAAGCTAAACTAGCAAGTTACACTTCTAACGACACTAAATAGAGTACAACGGTCCACTCTGATGCTTTAGGAATGCCCAATTCTGTCCATAGACAAAATTTTCAAGTTTTGTGCAATATGAAACATAACTTGGTCCATTGGTATCTTAAACTAACGAAACGTTATACGAAAGCTAAACTCGCATGTTAGACTGCTAAGAACACTAAATACAGTACAAAGGTCCACTTTGATGCTTTGGGAATGCTCAATTCTGTCCATAGATGAGTTGTTCAAGTTTTGTGCATTTTCAAAAATAACTTGTTTTATTGGCATCTTTATAGAACGAAACATTGTACAAAAGCTAAACTAGCAAGTTAGACGGCTAAGAACACCAAATAGAGTACAACGATCCACTTTGATGCTTTGGGAAAGCTCAATTCTGTCCATAGATGAGCTTTTAAGGTTTTGTGCAATTTCAAGCATAACTTGGTCTATTGAATCTTTACCCAACGAAACGTTGTACGAAAGCTAAACTAGCAAGTTAGACTTCTAAGAACACTAAATGGAGTACAACGGTCCACTTTGATGCTTTAGGAATAATCAATTCTGTCCATAGACAGACTTTTCAAGTTTTGTGCAATTTGAAATATAACTTGGTCTACTGGTATCTTTCCCTAACGAAACGTTCTACGAAAACTAAACTAGCAAGTTAGGCTGCTAAGAACACTAAATAGAGCACAACGGTTCACTTTGATGCTTTGGGAATACTCAATTCTGTCCATAGGTGAGCTTTAAAGGTTTTGAGCAATTTCAAGCATAACTTTGTCTATTGGCATCTTCACCTAACGATACGTTGTACGAAAGCTATACTAGCAAGTTAGACGTCTATAAACACCGAAGTGAGTACAACGATCCACTTTGATGCTTTAGGTATGCTCAATTCTGTCCATAGACAAACTTTTCAATTTTTGTGCAATTTGGAACATAACTTGGTCTACTGGTATCTTTACTTAACGAAACGTTGTACGAAAGCTAAAATAGCAAGTTAGGCTACTAAGAACACTAAATATAGCACAATGGTGCACTTTGATGCTTTGGGAATGCTCAATTCTGTCCATAGATGAGCTTTCATGGTTTTGTGCAATTTCAAGCATAACTTGGTCTAGTGGCATCTTCACCTAACGATACGTTGTACGAAAGCTAAACTAGCAAGTTAGACGTCTAAGAACACTAAATTGAGTACAACGATCCACTTTGTTGCTTTACGGATGCTCAATTCTGTCCATAGACTACCTTTTCAAGTTTTGTGTATTTTCAAACATAACTTGTTTTATTGGCATCTTTATCGAACGAAACGTTGTACAAAAGCTAAACTAGCAAGTTACACTTCTAACGACACTAAATAGAGTACAACGGTCCACTCTGATGCTTTTGGAATGCCCAATTCTGTCCATAGACAAACGTTTCTAGTTTTGTGCAATATGAAACATAACTTGGTCTATTGGCATCTTTAACTAACGAAACGTTATACGAAAGCTAAACTCGCATGTTAGACTGGTAAGAACACTAAATAGAGTACAAAGGTCCACTTTGATGCTTTGGGAATGCTCAATTCTGTCCATAGATGAGCTGTTCAAGTTTTGTGCATTTTCAAAAATAACTTGTTTTATTGGCATCTTTATAGAACGAAACATTGCACAAAAGCTAAACTAGCAAGTTAGACGGCTAAGAACACCAAATAGAGTACAACGATCCACTTTGATGGTTTGGGAAAGCTCAATTCTGTCCATAGATGAGCTGTTAAGGTTTTGTGCAATTTCAAGCATAACTTGGTCTATTGAATCTTTACCCAACGAAACGTTGTACGAAAGCTAAACTAGCAAGTTAGACTTCTAAGAACACTAAATAGAGTACAACGGTCCACTTTGATGCTTTAGGAATGGTCAATTTTTTCCATAGACAAACTTTTCAAGTTTTGTGCACTTTGAAACATAACTTGGTCTACTGGTATCTTTCCCTAACGAAACGTTGTACGAAAACTAAACTAGCAAGTTAGGCTGCTAAGAACACTAAATAGAGCACAACGGTTCACTTTGATGTTTTGGGAATGCTCAATTCTGTCCATAGATGAGCTTTCAAGGTTTTGAGCAATTTCAAGCATAACTTTGTCTATTGGCATCTTCACCTAACGATACGTTATACGAAAGCTAAACTAGCAAGTTAGACGTCTAAGAACACTAAATTGAGTACAACGATCCACTTTGATGCTTTAGGAATCCTCAATTATGTCCATAGACAAACTTTTCAATTTTTGTGCAATTTGGAACATAACTTGGTCTACTGGTATCTTTACTTAACGAAACGTTGTACGAAAGCTAAACTAGCAAGTTAGGCTACTAAGGACACTAAATAGAGCACAACGGTGCACTTTGATGCTTCGGGAATGCTCAATTCTGTCCATAGATGAGCTTTCAAGGTTTTGTGCAATTTCAAGCATAACTTGGTCTAGTGGCATCTTCACCTAAGGATACGTTGTACGAAAGCTAAACTAGCAAGTTAGACGTCTAAGAACACTAAATTGAGTACAACGATCCACTTTGTTGCTTTACAAATGCTCAATTCTTTTCACAGACGACCTATTCAAGTTTTGTGTATTTTCAAACATAACTTGTTTTATTGGCATCTTTATCGAACGAAAAGTTGTACAAAAGCTAAACTAGCAAGTTACACTTCTAACGACACTAAGTAGAGTACAACGGTCCACTCTGATGCTTTAGGAATGCCCAATTCTGTCCATAGACAAACTTTTCAAGTTTTGTGCAATTTGAAACATAACATGGTCTATTGGTATCTTTAACTAACGAAACGTTATACGAAAGCTAAACACGCATGTTTGACTGCTAAGAACACTAAATAGAGTACAAAGGTCCACCTTGATGCTTTGGGAATGCTCAATTCTGTCCATAGATGAGCTGTTCAAGTTTTGTGCATTTTCAAAAATAACTTGTTTTATTGGCATCTTTATAAAACGAAACATTGTACAAAAGCTAAACTAGCAAGTTAGACGGCTAATAACACCAAATAGAGTACAACGATCCACTTTGATGCTTTGGGAAAGCTCAATTCTGTCCATAGATGAGCTTTTGAAGGTTTTGTGTAATTTCAAGCATAACTTGGTCTGTTGAATCTTTACCCAACGAAACGTTGTACGAAAGCTAAACTAGCAAGTTAGACTTCTAAGAACACTAAATAGAGTACAACGGTCCACTTTGATGCTTTAGGAATGGCCAATTCTGTCCATAGACAAACTTTTCAAGTTTTGTGCAATTTGAAACATAACTTGGTCTACTGGTATCTTTCTCTAACGAAACGTTGTACGAAAACTAAACTAGCAAGTTAGGCTGCTAAGAACACTAAATAGAGCACAACGGTTCACTTTGATGCTTTGGGAATGCTCAATTCTGTCCATAGATGAGCTTTTAAGGTTTTGAGCTATTTCAAGCATAACTTTGTCTATTGGCATCTTCACCTAACGATACGTTGTACGAAAGCTAAACTAGCAAGTTAGACGTCTAAGAACACTAAATTGAGTACAACGATCCACTTTGATGCTTTAGGAATGCTCAATTCTGTCCATAGACAAACTTTTCAATTTTTGTGCAATTTGGATCACAACTTGGTCTACTGGTATCTTTACTTAACGAAACGTTGTACGAAAGCTAAAATAGCAAGTTAGGCTACTAAGAACACTAAATAGAGCACAATGGTGCACTTTGATGCTTTGGGAATGCTCAATTCTGTCCATAGATGAGCTTTCAAGGTTTTGTGCAATTTCAAGCATAACTTGGTCTAGTGGCATCTTCACCTAACGATACGTTGTACGAAAGCTAAACTAGCAAGTTAGACGTCTAAGAACACTAAATTGAGTGCAACGATCCACTTTGTTTCTTTACGAATGCTCAATTCTGTCCATAGACTACCTTTTCAAGTTTTGTGTATTTTCAAACATAACTTGTTTTATTGGCATCTTTATCGAACGAAACGTTATACAAAAGCTAAACTAGCAAGTTACACTTCTAACGACACTAAAGAGAGTACAACGGTCCACTCTGATGCTTTAGGAATGCCCAATTCTGTCCATAGACAAACTTTTCAAGTTTTGTGCAATTTGAAACATAACTTGGTCTATTGGTATCTTTAACTAACGAAACGTTATACGAAAGCTAAACTCGCATGTTAGACTGCTAAGAACACTAAATAGAGTACAAAGGTCGACTTTGATGCTTTGGGAATGCTCAATTCTGTCCATAGATGAGCTGTTCAAGTTTTGTGCATTTTCAAAAATAACTTGTTTTATTGGCATCTTTATAGAACGAAACATTGTACAAAAGCTAAACTAGCAAGTTAGACGGCTAAGAACACCAAATAGAGTACAACGATCCACTTTGATGCTTTGGGAAAGCTCAATTCTGTCCATAGATGAGCTTTTAAGGTTTTGTGCAATTTCAAGCATAACTTGGTCTATTGAATCTTTACCCAACGAAACGTTGTACGAAAGCTAAACTAGCAAGTTAGACTTCTAAGAACACTAAATAGAGTACAACGGTCCACTTTGATGCTTTAGGAATGGTCAATTCTGTCCATAGACAAACTTTTCAAGTTTTGTGCAATTTGAAACATAACTTGGTCTATTGGTATCTTTAACTAACGAAACGTTATACGAAAGCTAAACTCGCATGTTAGACTGCTAAGAACACTAAATAGAGTACAAAGGTCGACTTTGATGCTTTGGGAATGCTCAATTCTGTCCATAGATGAGCTGTTCAAGTTTTGTGCATTTTCAAAAATAACTTGTTTTATTGGCATCTTTATAGAACGAAACATTGTACAAAAGCTAAACTAGCAAGTTAGACGGCTAAGAACACCAAATAGAGTACAACGATCCACTTTGATGCTTTGGGAAAGCTCAATTCTGTCCATAGATGAGCTTTTAAGGTTTTGTGCAATTTCAAGCATAACTTGGTCTATTGAATCTTTACCCAACGAAACGTTGTACGAAAGCTAAACTAGCAAGTTAGACTTCTAAGAACACTAAATAGAGTACAACGGTCCACTTTGATGCTTTAGGAATGGTCAATTATGTGCATAGACAAACTTTTCATTTTTTGTGCAATTTGGGACATAACTTGGTCTACTGATATCTTTACTTAACGAAACGTTGTACGAAAGCTAAACTAGCAATTTAGGCTACTAAGAACACTAAATAGAGCACAACGGTGCACTTTGATGCTTTGGGAATGCTCAATTCTGTCCATAGATGAGCTTTCAAGGTTTTGTGCAATTTCAAGCATAACTTGGTCTAGTGGCATCTTCACCTAACGATACGTTGTACGAAAGCTAAACTAGCAAGTTAGACGTCTAAGAACACTAAATTGAGTACAACGATCCACTTTGTTGCTTTACGAATGCTCAATTCTGTCCATAGACGACCTTTTCAAGTTTTGTGTATTTTCAAACATAACTTGTTTTATTGGCATCTTTATTGAACGAAAAGTTGTACAAAAGCTAAACTAGCAAGTTACACTTCTAACGACACTAAATAGAGTACAACGGTCCACTCTGATGCTTTAGAAATGCCCAATTCTGTCCATAGACAAACTTTTCAAGTTTTGTGCAATTTGAAACATAACTTGGTCTATTGGTATCTTTAACTAACGAAACGTTATACGAAAGCTAAACTCGCATGTTAGACTGCTAAGAACACTGAATAGAGTACAAAGGTCCACTTTGATGCTTTGGGAATGCTCAATTCTGTCCATAGATGAGTTGTTCAAGTTTTGTGCATTTTCAAAAATAACTTGTTTTAGTGGCATATTTATAGAACGAAACATTGTACAAAAGCTAAACTAGCAAGTTAGACGGCTAAGAACACCAAATAGAGTACAACGATCCACTTTGATGCTTTGGGAAAGCTCAATTCTGTCCATAGATGAGCTTTTAAGGTTTTGTGCAATTTCAAGCATAACTTGGTCTATTGAATCTTTACCCAACGAAACGTTGTACGAAAGCTAAACTAGCAAGTTAGACTTCTAAGAACACTAAATAGAGTACAACGGTCCACTTTGATGCTTTAGGAATGGTCAATTATGTGCATAGACAAACTTTTCATTTTTTGTGCAATTTGGAACATAACTTGGTCTACTGATATCTTTACTTAACGAAACGTTGTACGAAAGCTAAACTAGCAATTTAGGCTACTAAGAACACTAAATAGAGCACAACGGTGCACTTTGATGCTTTGGGAATGCTCAATTCTGTCCATAGATGAGCTTTCAAGGTTTTGTGCAATTTCAAGCATAACTTGGTCTAGTGGCATCTTCACCTAACGATACGTTGTACGAAAGCTAAACTAGCAAGTTAGACGTCTAAGAACACTAAATTGAGTACAACGATCCACTTTGTTGCTTTACGAATGCTCAATTCTGTCCATAGACGACCTTTTCAAGTTTTGTGTATTTTCAAACATAACTTGTTTTATTGGCAACTTTATCGAACGAAAAGTTGTACAAAAGCTAAACTAGCAAGTTACACTTCTAACGACACTAAATAGAGTACAACGGTCCACTCTGATGCTTTAGAAATGCCCAATTCTGTCCATAGACAAACTTTTCAAGTTTTGTGCAATTTGAAACATAACTTGGTCTATTGGTATCTTTAACTAACGAAACGTTATACGAAAGCTAAACTCACATGTTAGACTGCTAAGAACACTGAATAGAGTACAAAGGTCCACTTTGATGCTTTGGGAATGCTCAATTCTGTCCATAGATGAGTTGTTCAAGTTTTGTGCATTTTCAAAAATAACTTGTTTTAGTGGCATATTTATAGAACGAAACATTGTACAAAAGCTAAACTAGCAAATTAGATGGCTAAGAACACCAAATAGAGTACAAAGATCCACTTTAATGCTTTGGGAAAGCTCAATTCTGTCCATAGATGAGCTTTTAAGGTTTTGTGCAATTTCAAGCATAACTTGGTCTATTGAATCTTTACCCAACGAAACGTTGTACGAAAGCTAAACTAGGGAGTTAGACTTCTAAGAACACTAAATAGAGTACAACGGTCCACTTTGATGCTTTTGGAATGGTCAATTTTTTCCATAGACAAACTTTTCAAGTTTTGTGCAATTTGAAACATAACTTGGTCTACTGGTATCTTTCCCTAACGAAACGTTGTACGAAAACTAAACTAGCAAGTTAGGCTGCTAAGAACATTAAATAGAGCACAACGGTTCACTTTGATGCTTTGGGAATGCTCAATTCTGTCCGTAGATGAGCTTTCAAGGTTTTGAGCAATTTCAAGCATAACTTTGTCTATTGGCATCTTCACCTAACGATACGTTGTACGAAAGCTAAACTAGCAAGTTAGACGTCTAAGATCACTAAATTGAGTACAACGATCCACTTTCTTGCTTTACGAATGCTCAATTCTGTCCATAGACGACCTTTTCAAGTTTTGTGTATTTTCAAACATAACTTGTTTTATTAGCATCTTTATCGAACGAAACGTTGTACAAAAGCTAAACTAGCAAGTTACACTTCCAACGACACTAAATAGAGTACAACGGTCCACTCTGATGCTTTAGGAATGCCCAATTCTGTCCATAGACAAACTTTTCAAGTTTTGTGCAATTTGAAACATAACTTGGTCTATTGGTATCTTTAACTAACGAAACGTTATACGAAAGCTAAACTCGCATGTTAGACTGCTAAGAACACTAAATAGAGTACAAAGGTCCACTTTGATGCTTCGGGAATGCTCAATTCTGTCCATAGATGAGTTGTTCAAGTTTTGTGCATTTTCAAAAATAACTTGTTTTAGTGGCATATTTATAGAACGAAACATTGTACAAAAGCTAAACTAGCAAATTAGATGGCTAAGAACACCAAATAGAGTACAAAGATCCACTTTGATGCGTTGGGAAAGCTCAATTCTGTCCATAGATGAGCTTTTAAGGTTTTGTGCAATTTCAAGCATAACTTGGTCTATTGAATCTTTACCCAACGAAACGTTGTACGAAAGCTAAACTAGCGAGTTAGACTTCTAAGAACACTAAATAGAGTACAACGGTCCACTTTGATACTTTAGGAATGGTCAATTTTTTCCATAGACAAACTTTTCAAGTTTTGTGCAATTTGAAACATAACTTGGTCTACTGGTATCTTTACTTAACGAAACGTTGTACGAAAGCTAAACTAGCAAGTTAGGCTACTAAGAACACTAAATAGAGCACAACGGTGCACTTTGATGCTTTGGGAATGCTCAATTCTGTCCATAGATGAGCTTTCAAGGTTTTGTGCAATTTCAAGCATAACTTGGTCTAGTGGCATCTTCACCTAACGATACGTTGTACGAAAGCTAAACTAGCAAGTTAGACGTCTAAGATCACTAAATTGAGTACAACGATCCACTTTCTTGCTTTATGAATGCTCAACTCTGTCCATAGACGACCTTTTCAAGTTTTGTGTATTTTCAAACATAACTTGTTTTATTGGCATCTTTATCGAACGAAACGTTGTACAAAAGCTAAACTAGCAAGTTAAACTTCCAACGACACTAAATAGAGTACAACTGTCCACTCTGATGCTTTAGGAATGCCCAATTCTGTCCATAGACAAACTTTTCAAGTTTTGCGCAATTTGAAACATAACTTGGTCTATTGGTATCTTTAACTAACGAAACGTTATACGAAAGCTAAACTCGCATGTTAGACTGCTAAGAACACTAAATAGAGTACAAAGGTCCACTTTGATGCTTTGGGAATGCTCAATTCTGTCCATAGATGAGCTGTTCAAGTTTTGTGCATTTTCGAAAATAACTTGTTTTATTGGCATCTTTATAGAACGAAACATTGTACAAAAGCTACACTAGCAAGTTAGACGGCTAAATACACCAAATAGAGTACAACGATCCACTTTCATGCTTTGGGAAAGCTGAATTCTGTCCATAGATGAGCTTTTAAGGTTTTGTGCAATTTCAAGCATAACTTGGTCTATTGAATCTTTACCCAACGAAACGTTGTACGAAAGCTAAACTAGCAAGTTAGACTTCTAAGAACACTAAATAGAGTACAACGGTCCACTTTGATGATTTAGAAATGGTCAATTCTGTCCATAGATAAACTTTTCAAGTTTTGTGCAATTTGAAACATAACTTGGTCTACTGGTATCTTTCCCTAACGAAACGTTGTACGAAAACTAAACTAGCAAGTTAGGCTGCTAAGAAAACTAAATAGAGCACAACGGTTCACTTTGATGCTTTGGGAATGCTCAATTCTGTCCATAGATGACCTTTCAAGGTTTTGAGCAATTTCAAGCATAACTTTGTCTATTGGCATCTTCACCTAAGGATATGTTATACGAAAGCTAAACTAGCAAGTTAGACGTCTAAGAACACTAAATTGAGTACAACAACCACTTTGATGCTTTAGGAATGATCAATTATGTCCATAGACAAACTTTTCAATTTTTGTGCAATTTGGAACATAACTTGGTCTACTGGTATCTTTACTTAACGAAACGTTGTACGAAAGCTAAACTAGCAAGTTACACTTCTAAAGACACTAAATAGAGTACAACGGTCCACTGTGATGCTTTAGGAATGCCCAATTCTGTCCATAGACAAACTTTTCAAGTTTTGTGCAATTTGAAACATAACTTGTTCTATTGGTATCTTTAACTAACGAAACGTAATACGAAAGCTAAACTCGCATGTTAGACTGCTAAGAACACTAAATAGAGTACAAAGGTCCACCTTGATGCTTTGGGAATGCTCAGTTCTGTCCATAGATGAGCTGTTCAAGTTTTGTGCATTTTCAAAAATAACTTGTTTTATTGGCATATTTATAGAACGAAACATTGTACAAAAGCTAAACTGGCAAGTTAGACGGCTAAGAACACCAAATAGAGTACAACGATCCACTTTGATGCTTTGGGAAAGCTCAATTCTATCCATAAATGAGCTTTTAAGGTTTTGTGCAATTTCAAGTATAACTTGGTCTATTGAATCTTTACCCAACGAAACGTTGTACGAAAGCTAAACTAGCAAGTTAGACTTCTAAGAACACTAAATAGAGTACAACGGTCCACGTTGATGCTTTAGGAATGGTCCATTCTGTACATAGACAAACTTTTCAAGTTTTGTGCAACTTGAAACATAACTTGGTCTACTGGTATCTTTCCCTAACGAAACGTTGTACGAAAACTAAACTAGCAAGTTAGGCTGCTAAGAACACTAAATAGAGCACAACAGTTCACTTTGATGCTTTGGGAATGCTCAATTATGTCCGTAAATGAGCTTTCAAGGTTTTGAGGAATTTCAAGCATAACTTTGTCTATTGGCATCTTCACCTAACGATACGTTGGACGAAAGCTAAACTAGCAAGTTAGACGTCTAAGAACACTAAATTGAGTACAACGATCCACTTTGATGCTTTAGGAATGCTCAATTCTGTCCATAGACAAACTTTTCAATTTTAATGCAATTTGGAACATAACTTGGTCTACTGGTATCTTTACTTAACGAAACGTTGTACGAAAGCTAAACTAGCAAGTTAGGCTACTAAGAACACAAAATAGAGCACAATGGTGCACTTTGATGCTTTGGGTATGCTCAATTCTATCCATAGATGAGCTTTCAAGGTTTTGTGCAATTTCAAGCATAACTTGGTCTAGTGGCATCTTCACCTACCGATACGTTGTACGAAAGCTAAACTAGCAAGTTAGACGTCTAAGAACACTAAATTTAGTACAACGATCCACTTTGTCCCTTTACGAAAGCTCAATTCTGTCCATAGACGACCTTTTCAAGTTCTGTGTATTTTCAAACATAACTTGTTTTATTGGCATCTTTATCAAATGAAACGTTGTACAAAAGCTAAACTAGCAAGTTATACCTCTAACGACAATAAATAGAGTACAACGGTCCACTCTGATGCTTTAGGAATGCCCAATTCTTTCCATAGACATACTTTTCAAGTTTTGTGAAATTTGAAACATAGCTTGGTCTATTGGTATCTTTAACTTACGAAACGTTATACGAAAGCTAAAATCGCATGTTAGACTGCTAAGAACACTAAATAGAGTACAAAGGTCCACTTTGATGCTTTGGGAATGCTCAATTCTGTCCATAGATGAGCTGTTCAAGTTTTGTGCATTTTCAAAAATAACTTGTTTTATTGGCAACTTTATAAAACGAAACATTGTACAAAAGCTAAACTAGCAAGTTAGACGGCTAAGAACACCAAATAGAGTACAACGATCCACTTTGATGCTTTGGGAAAGCTCAATTCTGTCCATAGATGAGCTTTTAAGGTTTTGTGTAATTTCAAGCATAACTTGGTCTATTGAATCTTTACCCAACGAAACATTGTACGAAAGCTAAACTAGCAAGTTAGACTTCTAAGAACACTAAATAGAGTACAACGGTCCACTTTGATGCTTTAGGAATGGTCAATTCTGTCCATAGACAAACTTTTCAAGTTTTGTGCAATTTGAAACATAACTTGGTCTACTGGTATCTTTCTCTAACGAACGTTGTACGAAAACTAAACTAGCAAGTTAGGCTGCTAGAACACTAAATAGAGCACAGCGGTTCACTTTGATGCTTTGGGAATGCTCAATTCTGTCCGTAGATGAGCTTTCAAGGTTTTGAGCAATTTCAAGCATAACTTTGTCTATTGGCATCTTCACCTAACGATACGTTGTACGAAAGCTAAACTAGCAAGTTAGACGTCTAAGAACACTAAATTGAGTACAACGATCCACTTTGATGCTTTAGGAATGCTCAATTCTGTCCATAGACAAACTTTTCAATTTTTGTGCAATTTGGAACATAACTTGGTCTACTGGTATCTTTACTTAACGAAACGTTGTACGAAAGCTAAAATAGCAAGTTAGGCTACTAAGAACACTAAATAGATCACAATGGTGCACTTTGATGCTTTGGGAATGCTCAATTCTGTCCATAGATGAGCTTTCAAGGTTTTGTGCAATTTCAAGCATAACTTGGTCTAGTGGCATCTTCACCTAACGATACGTTATACGAAAGCTAAACTAGCAAGTTAGACGTCTAAGAACACTAAATTGAGTACAACGATCCACTTTGTTGCTTTACGAATGCTCAATTCTGTCCATAGACTACCTTTTCAAGTTTTGAGTATTTTCAAAAATAACTTGTTCTATTGGCATCTTTATCGAACGAAACGTTGTACAAAAGCTAAACTAGCAAGTTACAACGGTCCACTCTGATGCTTTAGGAATGCCCAATTCTGTCCATAGACAAACTTTTCAAGTTTTGTGCAATATGAAACATAACTTGGTTTATTGATATCTTTAACTAACGAAACGTTATACGAAAGCTAAACTCGCATGTTAGACTGCTAAGAACACTAAATATAGTACAAAGGTCCACTTTGATGCTTTGGGAATGCTCAATTCTGCCATAGATGAGCTGTTCAAGTTTTGTGCATTTTCAAAAATAACTTGTTTTATTGGCATCTTTATTGAACGAAACATTGTACAAAAGCTAAACTAGCAAGTTAGAGGGCTAAGAACACCAAATAGAGTACAACGATCCACTTTGATGCTCGGGGAAAGCTCAATTCTGTCCATATATGAGCTTTTAAGGTTTTGTGCAATTTCAAGCATAACTTGGTCTATTGAATCTTTACCCAACGAAACGTTGTACGAAAGCTAAACTAGCAAGTTAGACTTCTAAGAACACTAAATAGAGTACAACGGTCCACTTTGATGATTTAGGAATGGTCAATTTTGTCCATAGACAAACTTTTCAAGTTTTGTGCAATTTGAAACATAACTTGATCTAGTGGCATCTTCACCTAACGATACGTTGTACGAAACCAAACTAGCAAGTTAGACGTCTAAGAACACTAAATTGAGTACAACGATCCACTTTGTTGCTTTACGAATGCTCAATTCTGTCCATAGATGACCTTTTCAAGTTTTGTGTATTTTCAAACATAACTTGTTTTATTGGCATCTTTATCGAACGAAAAGTTGTACAAAAGCTAAACTAGCAAGTTACACTTTTAACGACACTAAATAGAGTACAACGGTCCACTCTGATGCTTTAGGAATGCCCAATTCTGTCCATAGACAAACTTTTCAAGTTTTGTGCAATTTGAAACATAACTTGGTCTATTGGTATCTTTAAATAACGAAACTTTATACGAAAGCTAAACTCGCATGTTAGACTGCTAAGAACACTAAATAGAGTACAAAGGTCCACTTTGATGCTTTGGGAATGCTCAATTCTGTCCATAGATGAGCTGTTCAAGTTTTGTGCATTTTCAAAAAAAACTTGTTTTATTGGCATATTTATAGAACGAAACATTGTACAAAAGCTAAACTAGCAAGTTAGACGGCTAAGAACACCAAATAGAGTACAACGATCCACTTCGATGCTTTGGGAAAGCTCAATTCTGTCCATAGATGAGCTTTTAAGGTTTTGTGCAATTTCAAGCATAACTTGGTCTATTGAATCTTTACCCAACGAAACGTTGTACGAAAGCTAAACTAGCAAGTTAGACTTCTAAGAACACTAAATAGAGTACAACGGTACACTTTGATGCTTTAGGAATGGTCAATTCTGTCCATAGACAAACTTTTCAAGTTTTGTGCAATTTGAAACATAACTTGTTCTACTGGTATCTTTCCCTAACGAAACGTTATATGAAAACTAAACTAGCAAGTTAGGCTCCTGAGAACACTAAATAGAGCACAACGGTTCACTTTGATGGTTTGAGAATGCTCAATTTTTTCCATAGATGAGCTTTCAAGGTTTTGTGCAATTTCAAGCATAACTTGGTCTAGTGGCATCTTCACCTAACGATACGTTGTACGAAAGCTAAACTAGCAAGTTAGACGTCTAAGAACACTAAATTGAGTACAGCGATCCACTTTGTTGCTTTACGAATGCTCAATTATGTCTATAGATGAGCTTTTCATGTTTTGTGCATTTTCAAACATAACTTGTTTTATTGGCATCTTTATCGAACGAAACATTGTACCAAAGCTAAACTAGCAAGTTAGACTGCTAGGAACACTGAATAGAGTACAACATTCCACTTTGATGCTTTAGGAATGGTCAATTCTGTCCATAGACAAACTTTTCAAGTTTTGTGCAATTTGAAACATAACTTGGTCTACTGGTATCTTTCCCTAACGAAACGTTGTAGGAAAACTAAACTAGCAAGTTAGGCTGCTAAGAACACTAAATAAAGCACAACGGTTCACTTTGATGCTTTGAGAATGCTCAATTCTGTCCATAGATGAGCTTTCAAGGTTTTGAGCAATTTCAAGCATAACTTTGTCTATTGGCATCTTCACCTAACGATACGTTGTACGAAAGCTAAACTAGCAAGTTAGACGTCTAAGAACACTAAATTGAGTACAACGATCCACTTTGATGCTTTAGTAATGCTCAATTCTGTCCATAGACAAACTTTTCAATTTTTGTGCAATTTGGAACATAACTTGGTCTACTGGTATCTTTACTTAACGAAACGTTGTACGAAAGCTAAACTAGCAAGTTAGGCTACTAAGAACACTAAATAGAGCACAACGGTGCACTTTGATGCTTTGGGAATGCTCAATTCTGTCCATAGATGAGCTTTCAAGGTTTTGTGCAATTTCAAGCATAACTTGGTCTAGTGGCATCTCTACCTAACGATACGTTGTATGAAAGCTAAACTAGCAAGTTAGACGTCTAAGATCACTAAATTGAGTGCAACGGTCCACTTTGTTGCTTTACGAATGCTCAATTCTGTCCATAGACGACCTTTTCAAGTTTTGTGTATTTTCAAACATAACTTGTTTTATTGGCATCTTTATCGAACGAAACGTTGTACAAAAGCTAAACTAGCAAGTTACACTTCTAACGACACTAAATAGAGCACAACGGTCCACTCAGATGCTTTTGGAATGCCCAATTCTGTCCATAGACAAACTTTTCAAGTTTTGTGCAATTTGAAACATAACTTGGTCTATTGGTATCTTTAACTAACGAAACGTTATACGAAAGCTAAACTCGCATGTTAGACTGCTAAGAACACTAAATAGAGTACAAAGGTCCACTTTGATGCTTTGGGAATGCTCAATTCTGTCCATGGATGAGCTGTTCAAGTTTTGTGCATTTTCGAAAATAACTTGTTTTATTGGCATCTTTATAGAACGAAACATTGTACAAAAGCTAAACTAGCAAGTTAGACGGCTAAGAACACCAAATAGAGTACAACGATCCACTTTGATGCTTTGGGAAAGCTCAATTCTGTCCATAGATGAGCTTTTAAGGTTTTGTGCAATTTCAAGCATAACTTGGTGTATTGAATCTTTACCCAACGAAACGTTGTACGAAAGCTAAACTAGCAAGTTAGACTTCTAAGAACACTAAATAGAGTACAACGGTACACTTTGATGCTTTAGGAATGGTCAATTCTGTCCATAGACAAACTTTTCAAGTTTTGTGCAATTTGAAACATAACTTGTTCTACTGGTATCTTTCCCTAACGAAACGTTGTATGAAAACTAAACTAGCAAGTTAGGCTCCTGAGAACACTAAATAGAGCACAACGGTGCACTTTGATGCTTTGGGAATGCTCAGTTTTTTCCATAGATGAGCTTTCAAGGTTTTGTGCAATTTCAAGCATAACTTGGTCTAGTGGCATCTTCACCTAACGATACGTTGTACGAAAGCTGAACTAGCAAGTTAGACGTCTAAGAACACTAAATTGAGTACAGCGATCCACTTTGTTGCTTTACGAATGCTCAATTATGTCTATAGATGAGCTTTTCATGTTTTGTGCATTTTCAAACATAACTTGTTTTATTGGCATCTTTATCGAACGAAACATTGTACCAAAGCTAAACTAGCAAGTTAGACTGCTAGGAACACTGAATAGAGTACAACGGTCCAATTTGATGCTTTGGTAATGCTCAATTCTGCTCATACATGAGCTCTTAAGGTTTTGTGTAATTTCAAGCATGACTTGGCCTATTGGCATCTTTACCTAACGAAACGTTGTACGAAAGCTAAACTAGCAAGTTAGACTTCTAAGAACACTAAATAGAGTACAACGATCCACTTTGATACTTTAGGAATGGTCAATTCTGTCCATAGACAAACTTTTCAAGTTTTGTCCAATTTGCAACATAACTTCGTCTACTGGTATCTTTCTGTAACGAGACGTTGTACGAAAGCAAAACTAGCAAGTTAGGCCACTAAGAACACTAAATAGAGTACAACGGTTCACTTTGATGCTTTGGGAATGCTCAATTCTGTCCCTAAATGAGCTTTTATGGTTTTGTGCAATTTCAAGCATAATTTGATCTATTGGCATCTTCACCTAACGATACGTTGCACGAAAGCTAAACTAGCAAGTTAGACGTCTAAGAACACTAAATAGAGTACAACGGTCCACTTTTATGCTTTGGGAATGCTCAATTCCGTCCCTAGATGAGCTTTTAAGGTTTTGTGCAATTTCAAGCCTAACTTGGTCTATTGGCATCTTTACCTAACGACACATTGTACAAAAGCTAAACTATCAAGTTAGACCTCTAACAACACTAAATAGAGTACAACGGTCCACTTTGATGCTTTACGAATGCTCAATTATGTCTATAGATGAGCTTTTCATGTTTTGTGCATTTTCAAACATAACTTGTTTTATTGGCATCTTTATCGAAAGAAACGTTCTACCAAAGCTAAACTAGCAAGTTATACCGCTAGGAACACTGAATAGAGCACAACGGTCCACTTTGATGCTTTGGGAATGCTCAATTCTATCCATAGATGAGCTTTTAAGGTTTTATGCAATTCCAAGCATGACTTGGCCTATTGGCATCTTTAGCTAACGAAACGTTGTACGAAAGCTAAACTAGCAAGTTAGACTTCTAATAACACTAAATAGAGTGCAACGGTCCACTTTGATGCTTTACGAATGCTCAATTCTGTCCATAGACGAGCTTTTCATGTTTTGTGCATTTTCAAACATAACTTGTTTTATTGGCATCTTTATCGAATGAAACGTTGTACTAAAGCTAAACTAGCAAGTTACACTTCTAACGACACTAAATAGAGTACAACGGTCCACCTTGATGCTTTAGGAATGCCCAATTCTGTCCATAGACAAACTTTTGAAGTTTTGTGCAATTTGAAACATAACTTGGTCTATTGGAATCTTTACCTAACGAAACGTTGTACGAAAGCTAAACTAGCAAGTTAGACCTCTAAGAACACTAAATAGAGTACAACGGTAGACTTTGATGCTTTACGAATGCTCAATTCTGTCAATAGATGAGCTTTTATGGTTTTGTACAATTTCAAGCATGACTTGGCCTATTGGCATCTTTAGCTAACGAAACGTTATACGAAAGCTAAATTCGCATGTTAGACTGCTAAGAACACTAAATAGAGTACAACGGTCCACTTTGATGCTTTAGGGAATGCCCAATTCTGTCAATAGATGAGCTTTTATGGTTTTGTACAATTTCAAGCATGACTTGGCCTATTGGCATCTTTAGCTAACGAAACGTTGTACGAAAGCTAAACTAGCAAGTTAGACTTGTAAGAACACTAAATAGAGTGCAACGGTCCACTTTGATGCTTTACGAATGCTCAATTCTGTCCATAGACGAGCTTTTCATGTTTTGTGCATTTTCAAACATAACTTGTTTTATTGGCATCTTTATCGAATGAAACGTTGTACTAAAGCTAAACTAGCAAGTTACACTTCTAACGACACTAAATAGAGTACAACGGTCCACCTTGATGCTTTAGGAATGCCCAATTCTGTCCATAGACAAACTTTTGAAGTTTTGTGCAATTTGAAACATAACTTGGTCTATTGGAATCTTTACCTAACGAAACGTTGTACGAAAGCTAAACTAGCAAGTTAGACCTCTAAGAACACTAAATAGAGTACAACGGTAGACTTTGATGCTTTACGAATGCTCAATTCTGTCTATAGACGAGCTTTTCATGTTTTGTGCATTTTCAAACATAACTTGTTTTATTGGCATCTTTATCGAAAGAAACGTTCTACCAAAGCTAAACTAGCAAGTTAGACCGATAGGAACACTGAATAGAGCACAACGGTCCACTTTGATGCTTTGGGAATGCTCAATTCTATCCGTAGATGAACTTTTAAGGTTTTGTGCAATTTCAAGCATGACTTGGCCTATTGGCATCTTTAGCTAACGAAACGTTTTACGAAAGCTAAACTAGCAAGTTAGACTTCTAAGAACACTAAATAGAGTGCAACGGTCCACTTTGATGCTTTACGAATGCTCAATTCTGTCCATAGACGAGCTTTTCATGTTTTTTGCATTTTGAAACATAACTTGTTTTATTGGCATCTTTATCGAATGAAACGTTGTACTAAAGCTAAACTAGCAAGTTACACTTCTAACGACACTAAATAGAGTACAACGGTCCACTTTGATGCTTTAGGAATGCCCAATTCTGTCCATAGACAAACTTTTGAAGTTTTGTGCAATTTGAAACATAACTTGGTCTATTGGTATCTTTAACTAACGAAACGTTATACGAAAGCTAAATTCGCATGTTAGACTGCTAAGAACACTAAATAGAGTACAACGGTTCACTTTGATGCTTTGGGGAATGCTCAATTCTGTCAATAGATGAGCTTTTATGGTTTTGTGCAATTTCAACCATGACTTGGACTATTGGCATCTTTAGCTAACGAAACGTTGTACGAAAGCGAAACTAGCAAGTTAGACTTCTAAGAACACTAAATAGAGTGCAACGGTCCACTTTGATGCTTTACGAATGCTCAATTCTGTCCATAGACGAGCTTTTCATGTTTTGTGCATTTTCAAACATAACTTGTTTTATTGGCATCTTTATCGAATGAAACGTTGTACTAAAGCTAAACTAGCAAGTTGCACTTCTAACGACACTAAATAGAGTACAACGGTCCACTTTGATGCTTTAGGAATGCCCAATTCTGTCCATAGACAAACTTTTGAAGTTTTGTGCAATTTGAAACATAACTTGGTCTATTGGTATCTTTAACTAACGAAACGTTATACGAAAGCTAAATTCGCATGTTAGACTGCTAAGAACACTAAATAGAGTACAACGGTCCACTTTATGCTTTGGGGAATGCTCAATTCTGTCCATAGATGAGCTTTTATGGTTTTGTGCATTTTCAACCATAACTTGGTCAATTGGAATCTTTACTTAACGAAACGTTGTACGAAAGCTAAACTAGCAAGTTAGACCTCTAAGAACACTAAATAGAGTACAACGGTAGACTTTGATGCTTTACGAATGCTCAATTCTGTCTATAGACGAGCTTTTCATGTTTTGTGCATTTTCAAACATAACTTGTTTTATTGGCATCTTTATCGAAAGAAACGTTCTACCAAAGCTAAACTAGCAAGTTAGACCGCTAGGAACACTGAATAGAGCACAACGGTCCACTTTGATGCTTTGGGAATGCTCAATTCTATCCATAGATGAACTTTTAAGGTTTTGTGCAACTTCAAGCATGACTTGGCCTATTGGCATCTTTAACTAACGAAACGTTGTACGAAAGCTAAACTAGCAAGTTAGACTTCTAAGAACACTAAATAGAGTGCAACGGTCCACTTTGATGCTTTACGAATGGTCAATTCTATCCATAGACGAGCTTTTCATGTTTTGTGCATTTTGAAACATAACTTGTTTTATTGGCATCTTTATCGAATGAAACGTTGTACTAAAGCTAAACTAGCAAGTTACACTTCTAACGACACTAAATAGAGTACAACGGTCCACTTTGATGCTTTAGGAATGCCCAATTCTGTCCATAGACAAACTTTTGAAGTTTTGTGCAATTTGAAACATAACTTGGTCTATTGGTATCTTTAACTAACGAAACGTTATACGAAAGCTAAATTCGCATGTTAGACTGCTAAGAACACTAAATAGAGTACAACGGTCCACTTTGATGCTTTGGGGAATGCTCAATTCTGTCCATAGATGAGCTTTTATGGTTTTGTGCAATTTCAACCATAACTTGGTCAATTGGAATCTTTACCTAACGAAACGTTGTACGAAAGTTAAACTAGCAAGTTAGACCTCTAAGAACACTAAATAGAGTACAACGGTAGACTTTGATGCTTTACGAATGCTCAATTCTGTCTATAGACGAGCTTTTCATGTTTTGTGCATTTTCAAACATAACTTGTTTTATTGGCATCTTTATCGAACAAAAGGTTGTACCAAAGCTAAACTAGCAAGTTAGACATTTAAGAAAACTAAATAGAGTACAGCAGTCCACTTTGATGCATTGAGAATGCTCAATTCTGTCCATAGATGAGCTTTTAAGGTTTTGTTCAATTTCAAGCGTGACTTGGCCTATTGGCATTTTAGCTAAAGAAACGTTGTACGAAAGCTAAACTAGCAAGTTAGACTTCTAAGAACACTAAATAGAGTGCAACGGTCCACTTTGATCCTTTACGAATGCTCAATTCTGTACATAGACGAGCTTTTCATGTTTTGTGCATTTTCAAACATAACTTGTTTTATTGGCATCTTTATCGAATGAAACGTTGTACTAAAGCTAAACTAGCAAGTTACACTTCTAACGACACTAAATAGAGTACAACGGTCCACTTTGATGCTTTAGGAATGCCCAATTCTGTCCATAGACAAACTTTTGAAGTTTTGTGCAATTTGAAACATAACTTGGTCTATTGGTATCTTTAACTAACGAAACGTTATACGAAAGCTAAATTCGCATGTTAGACCGCTAAGAACACTAAATAGAGTACAACGGTCCACTTTGATGCTTTGGGGAATGCTCAATTCTGTCCATAGATGAGCTTTTATGGTTCTGTGCAATTTCAACCATAACTTGGTCAATTGGAATCTTTACCTAACGAAACGTTGTACGAAAGCTAAACTAGCAAGTTAGACCTCTAAGAACACTAAATAGAGTACAACGGTAGACTTTGATGCTTTACGAATGCTCAATTCTGTCTATAGACGAGCTTTTCATGTTTTGTGCATTTTCAAACATAACTTGTTTTATTGGCATCTTTATCGAACAAAAGGTTGTACCAAAGCTAAACTAGCAAGTTAGACTTCTAAGAAAACTAAATAGAGTACAGCAGTCCACTTTGATGCTTTGAGAATGCTCAATTCTGTCCATAGATGAGCTTTTAAGGTTTTGTTCAATTTCAAGCATGACTTGGCCTATTGGCATTTTAGCTAAATAAACGTTGTACGAAAGCTAAACTAGCAAGTTAGACTTCTAAGAACACTAAATAGAGTGCAACAGTCCACTTTGATACTTTACGAATGCTCAATTATGTCTATAGATGAGCTTTTCATGTTTTGTGCATTTTCAAACATAACTTGTTTTATTGGCATCTTTATCGAACGAAACGTTGTACCAAAGAAAAACTAGCAAGTTAGACCGCTAGGAACACTGAATAGAGTACAACGGTCCACTTTGATGCTTTGGGAATGCTCAATTCTGTCCATAGATGAGCTTTTAAGGTTTTGTGCAATTTCAAGCATAACTTGGTCTACTGAATCTTTACCCAACGAAACGTTGTACGAAAGCTAAGCTAGCAAGTTAGACTTCTCAGAACACTAAATAGAGTACAACGGTCCACTTTGATGCTTTACGAATGGTCAATTCTGCCCATAGACAAACTTTTCAGGTTTTCTGCAATTTGAAACATAACTTGGTCTACTGGTATCTTTCCCTAACGAAACGTGTACGAAAGCTAAACTAGCAAGTTAGACGTCTAGGCACACTAAATTCGGTACAACGATCCACTTTGATGCCTTAGGAATGCTCAATTCTGTCCATAGACAAACTTTTCAATTTTTGTGCAATTTGGAACATAACTTGGTCTACTGGTATCTTTACCTAATGAAACGTTGTACGAAAGCTAAACTAGCAAGTTAGGCTGCTAAGAACACTAAATAGAGCACAACGGTTCACTTTGATGCTTTGGGAATGCTCAATTCTGTCTATAGATGAGCTTTTCAAGGTTTTGTGCAATTTCAAGCATAACTTGGTCTAGTGGCATCTTCACCTAACGATATGTTGTACGAAAGCTAAACTAGCAAGTTAGACATCTAAGAACACAAAATTGGGTACAACGATCCACTTTGACGCTTTAGGAATGCTCAATTATGTCCATAGACAAACTTTTCAATTTTTGTGCAATTTGGAACATAACTTGGTCTATTGGTATCTTTCCCTAACGAAACGTTGTACGAAAGCTAAACTAGCAAGTTAGGCTGCTAAGAACACTAAATAGAGTACAACGGTTCACTTTGATGGTTTGGGAATGCTCAATTCTGTCCATAGATTAGGTTTCAAGGTTTTGTGCAATTTCAGGCATAACTTGGTCTATTGGCATCTTCACCTAACGATACGTTGTACGAAGGCTATCCTAGCAAGTTGGACGTCTAAGAACACTAAATAGAGTACAACGATCCACTTTGATGCTTTAGGAATGCTCAATTCTGTCCATAGACAAACTTTTCAAGTTTTGTGCAATTTGAAACATAACTTGGTCTACTGGTATCTTTCCCTAAGGAAACGTTGTACGAAAGCTAAACTAGCAACTTAGGCTGCTAAGAACACTAAATAGAGTACAACGGTTCACTTTGATGCTTAGGGAATACTCAATTCCGTCCTTTGATGAGCTTTTAAGGTTTTGTGCAATTTCAAGCCTAACTTGGTCTATTGGCATCTTTACCTAACGAAACATTGTACAAAAGCTAAACTAGCAAGATAGACCTCTAAGAACACTAAATAGAGTACAACGGTCCACTTTGGTGCTTTACGAATGCTCAATTATGTCTATAGATGAGCTTTTCATGTTTTGTGCATTTTCAAACATAACTTGTTTTATTGGCATCTCTATCAAACGAAACGTTGTACCAAAGCTAAACTAGCAAGTTAGTTTGCTAGGAACACTGAATAGAGTACAACGGTCCACTTTGATACTTTGGGAATGCTCAATTCTGTCCATAGATGAGCTTTTAAGATTTTGTGTAATTTCAAGCATGACTTGGCCTATTGGCATCTTTAGCTAACGAAACGTTGTACGAAAGCTAAACTAGCAAGTTAGACTTCTAAGAACACTAAATGGAGTGCAACGGTCCACTTTGATGCTTTACAAATGCTCAATTCGGTCTATAGACGAGCTTTTCATGTTTTCTGCATTTTCAAACATAACTTGTTTTATTGGCATCTTTATTTAACGAAACGTGGCACCAAAGCTAAACTAGCAAGTTAGACTGCTAAGAACATTGAATAGAGTACAACAGTCCAGTTTGATACTTTGGGAATGTTCAATTCTGTCCATAGACAAACTTCTCAACTTTTGGGCAATTTGAAACATAACTTGGTCTACTGGTATCTTTCCCTAACGAAACGTGGCACCAAAGCTAAACTAGCAAGTAAGACTTCTAAGAACACTAAATAGAGTACAACGATCCACTTTGATGCTTTAGGAATGCTCAATTATGTCCATAGACAAACTTCTCAACTTTTGGGCAATTTGAAACATAACTTGGTCTACTGGTATCTTTCCCTAACGAAACAGTGTACGAAAGCTAAACTAGCAAGTTAGGCTTCTAAGAACACTAAATAGAGTACAACGGTTCACTTTGATGCTTTGGGAATGCTCAATTCTGTCCATCGATGAGCTTTCAAGGTTTTGTGCAATTTCAGGCATAACTTGGTCTATTGGCATCTTCACCTAACGATACGTTGTAAGAAGGCTAAACTAGGAAGCTGGACGTCTAAGAACACTAAATAGAGTACAACGATCCACTATGATGCTTTAGGAATGCTCAATTCTGTCCATAGACAAACTTTTCAAGTTTTGTGCAATTTGAAACATAACTTGGTCTACTGGTATCTTTCCCTAACGAAACGTTGTACGAAAGCTAAACTAGCAAGTTAGGTTGCTACGAACACTAAATAGAGTACAACGGTTCACTTTGATGCTTTGGGAATGCTCAATTCCGTCCATAGATGAGCTTTTAAGGTTTTGTGCAATTTCAAGCCTAACTTGGTCTATTGGCATCTTTACCTAACGAAACATTGTACAAAAGCTAAACTAGCAAGTTAAACCTCTAGGAACACTAAATAGAGTACAACGGTCCACTTTGATGCTTTACGAATGCTCAATTATGTCTATAGATGAGCTTTTCATGTTTTGTGCATTTTCAAACATAACTTGTTTTATTGGCATCTCTATCGAACGAAACGTTGTACCAAAGCTAAACTAGCAAGTTAGACTGCTAGGAACACTGAATAGAGTACAACGGTCCACTTTGATGTTTTGGGAATGCTCAATTCTATCCATAGATGAGCTTTTAAGGTTTTGTGCAATTTCAAGCATGACTTGGCCTATCGGCATCTTTAGCTAACGAAATGATGTACGAAAGCTAAACTAGCAAGTTAGACTTCTAAGAACACTAAATAGAGTGCAACGGTCCACTTTGATGCTTTACGAATGCTCAATTCTGTCTATAGACGAGCTTTTCATGTTTTGTGCATTTTCAAACATAACTAGTTTTATTGGCATCTTTATCGAACGAAACGTTGTACCAAAGCTAAAATAGCAAGTTCGACTGCTAAGAACATTGAATAGAGTACAACAGTCTGTTGGACCTATGGTCCTATATGTCTAATTTTGATGATATTAAATCATTTATAAATGATAATGAAACATTAAAGCAATATTTGATTTATATGAATTGAATTTAAATGACTATATATTTTTGAGATAGTGCTGGAAATTAAGTTTTGAAAACAAACATACATGAACTAAGTTAGAGCATTAATTTTCCAATTATCATATCTTAACCAACTTAGGTCGAAATGACTTGAAACTTGAACCACATGCACATGAAGGCTTAATATATGTTCTAGGACTATAATCATGAGAAATTAAGTGCATCACATTTATATTTGGTCATATGCTTAAATTCCGCCAAAACTAGGTTTTACCTAATTTTGTGCATATGTGTTCTTTGTGAACGTGGTGAACCAAATGAACTCCGATTTAAATGAAATTTCGTGTGCATCTTAGTTTCATCACTATGAACATATTTGATTTAGTAAAGATCAATAGAAAAGGTCATTTACACTGAGTTTGCAAAATGACTTTGAATTTACACTTAGAATTTATCGGTTTTACTATTAGTGATCTAATTGCTTGGTTGAGTGACCAAACGATTTCCAATTGTTATGAAATTTTACATGGACATTCTAATACATATAAAATGATTTATCATGCAGTAATATGAATTTTCTGGGTTGTTTTTCTAATGTAATTAACCTATGCGCTCTATATGAAGCTCTTTGAGCTTACATGCAATTGGGGAGTTCTACCTCCTATTTCCTTGTAGGTTAATCATCATTGTGGTCTCATATGGCTCAGAATTCAGTATGTTCAAGAGTGGTCGAAGTCCAGTTTCTAAGAATGAGCTTGGAGCTCTAGGAAACTATGAAAAATCCTATATTTGCCAACTTTCCACTAAGGCACTTTATCAAGTTGAATGAATCAAACATTGAGGCTATTGGTTGTGGTCTTCATGGAGATACAACTCTTTTCAATCATATGAGACAAACCTTGTCCTCTCTATCATTAGTGATATATTCTTGTTTGACATTTTCACTCAAGACATGTGCTACCAAGAAAGTTAGGTTGGTGCAATCAAACAAGATCCTTGACATTTTCACTCAAGACATGTGCTATCAAGAAAGTTATGTTGGTGCAATCAAACAAGATCCTTGACTAAGGGATCACTTTTGAAGTCTTTGATTCAAAATGAAGGGACAAGATGGCATAGTACAATCTACATCCATGGCTGAGAATTAAAGAGAGTTTGAATGGTCAAGATTTGAAGACATACATTGATCAAATGGTTGTGCATAAGACAACTTTCTTGCTTGCAATTTTTGACTTAAAAAAGGGAGCATGTGCAACGTCTATATGCTCTATGGTGGAGATTTGTTTGCTCAAATCATCAATGACCAAGATTAGGAGCTGCAATGGATGGTAGAGATCAACTCTTGAAGTTTGATCCAATGGCTACAAGCATAGGAGAGAATTGCCTTTAAAAGAGGATCTTCCCTTTCATACAACTTGGAGAAGCAAATTGAAAAATTATCCTTGAGAGAAACTTCTTGCTATCAAGTTCATCAATCATCAAGCTTTCTTGCTATTTGCTACAACAATCTTCTCCAATACAAGCCTCTACAATCAAGGACTTCTCACTACTCTTGCTTTTGCAAAAGGGAAGTTCCTATATCCTTTAGGCTTTGTTTACTTACAATCTAAACCTCTCTTGTTCTTAAAATCCTATCTTTGAGAGTGTTGCTGTAATCTTGAGAGTTCCATACCAAATACCTTTGAGGTAACCTGTGAGAACCTTGGCTGAAAATCCCATTGAGAAATTCCCTTTGTTAGGGGAAATTGTAAACATTGAAGTTTGAGGGAGTTCTTAGAAACCCTTGGTGTAAGGAGTTTTGTGGGTCTCTTAAAACCACACCTTAGTGGAGTTGGGAAAATCCTAGGTTGGTGAATCTAGGTAGTAGACGTAGGAGAAGGGTCTCCGAACTACTATAAATCGCTGTGTTGATTTCTTTGTCTACTTGTTTATATTTACTACTTGTTTCAAACTGCAGGATTTTCAAAACCCTAATCTGTCCGAGATTAGCAGACTGCCTTAAACTTTTAATTTTGATCCGAAATTTTGATATAGTGTTTATTAAGGTGTTGTGACATTGCATATAAAATTTCGTTGCATTTTGACATCATTTGATAGGTAAAATCTGAGTTGAAAAATCTGTGTGCAGTGTGTTGCTTGAAAATCTGTTTTGTGCAATTCTTGATTATTTGATATTTGGTCATTCACTATATTGTATCACATCTTGCATTGGATTGAATATTGATTAGGAAAATCATTAGAGTCCAAATTTGTGTGCTACTTGTTAATTGCCATTAATTTGTTTAAATTGAAAAAGGGATTCCAATTGGAATTTGGGGACACAATTCACCCCCCCACCTCTTGTGTTAAACTCGATCCGTCACAGTCCACTTTGATGCTTTGGGAATGCTCAATTCTGTCCATAGATGAGCTTTTCAGGTTTTGTGCAATTTAAAGCATGACTTGGCCTATTGGCATCTTTAGCAAACGAAACGTTGTATGAAAGCTAAACTAGCAAGTTAGACTTCTAAGAATACTAAATAGAGTACAATGATCCACTTTGATGCTTTAGGAATGCTCAATTCTGTCCATAGACAAACTTTTCAAGTTTTGGGCAATTTGAAACATAACTTGGTCTACTGTTATCTTTCCCTAACGAAACGTTGTACGAAAGCTAAACTAGCAAGTTAGGCTTCTAAGAACACTAAATAGATACAACGGTTCACTTTGATGCTTTGAGAATGCTCAATTCTGTCCATAGATGAGCTTTCGAGGTTTTGTGCAATTTTAGGCATAACTTGGTCTATTGGCATCTTCACCGAACGATACGCTGTACGAAGGCTAAACTAGCAAGTTGGACGTCTAAAAACACTAAATAGAGTACAATGATCCACTATGATGCTTTAGGAATGCTCAATTCTGTCCATAGACAAACTTTTCAAGTTTTGTGCAATTTGAAACATAACTTGGTCTACTGGTATCTTTCCCTAACGAAACTTTGTACGAAAGCTAAACTAGCAAGTTAGGCTGATAAGAACACTAAATAGAGTACAACGGTTCACTTTGATGCTTTGGGAATGCTCAATTTCGTCCATAGATGAGCTTTTAAGGTTTTGTGCAATTTCAAGCCTAACTTGGTCTATTGGCATCTTTACCTAACGAAACATTGTACGAAAGCTAAACTAGCAAGTTAGACCTCTAAGAACATTAAATAGAGTACAATGGTCCACTTTGATGCTTTACGAATGCTCAATTCTGTCTATAGACGAGCTTTTCATGTTTTGTGCATTTTCAAACATAACTTGTTTTATTGGCATCTTTATCGAACGAAACGTTGTACCAAAGTGAAACTAGCAAGTTAGACTGCTAAGAACACTGAATAGAGTACAACGGTCCACTTTGACTCTTTGGGAATGCTCAATTATGTCCATAGATGAGCTTTTAAGGTTTTGTGCAATTTCAAGCATGATTTGGCCTATTGGCATCTTTAGCTAACGAAACGTTGTACGAAAGCTAAACTAGCAAGTTAGACTTCTAAGAACACTAAATAGAGTGCAACGTCCACTTTGATGCTTTACGAATGCTCAATTCTGTCCACAGACGAGCTTTTCAAGTTTTGTGCATTTTCACACATAACTTGTTTTATTGGCATCTTTATCAAACGAAACATTGCACAAAAGCTAAACTAGCAAGTTACACTTCTAACGATACTAAATAGAGTACAACGGTCCACTTTGATGCTTTGGGAATGCTCAATTCTGTCCATAGATGAGCTTTTAAGCTTTTGTACAATTTCAAGCATAACTTGGTCTATTGGCATCTTTACCTAACGAACCGTTGAACGAAAGCTAAACTAGCAAGATAGACTTCAACACTAAATAGAGTACAACGGTCCACTTTGATGCTTTACAAATGCTCAATTCTGTCCATTGGCGAGCTGTTCAAGTTTTGTGAATTTTCCAACATAACTTATTTTATTGGCATCTTTATAGAGCGAAACATTGTACAAAAGCTAAACTAGCAAGTTAGACTGCTAAGAACACCAAATAGAGTACAACGATCCACTTTGATGCTTTGGGAAAGCTCACTTCTGTCCATAGATGAGCTTTTAAGGTTTTGTGCAATTTCAAGCATAACTTGGTCTATTGAATCTTTACCCAACGAAACGTTGTACGAAAGCTAAACTATCAAGTTAGACTTCTAAGATCACTAAATAGAGTACAACGGTCCACTTTGATGCTTTAGGAATGGTCAATTCTGTCCATAGACAAACTTTTCAAGTTTTGTGCAATTTGAAACATAACTTGGTCTACTGGTATCTTTCCCTAACGAAACGTTGTACGAAAGCTAAACTAGCAAGTTAGGCTGCTAAGAACACTAAATAGAGCACAATGGTTCACTTTGATGCTTTGGGAATGCTCAATTCTGTCCATAGATGAGCTTTCAAGGTTTTGTGCAATTTCAACCATAACTTGGTGTATTGGCATCTTCACCTAACGATACGTTGTACGAAAGCTAAACTAGCAAGTTAGACGTCTAAGAACACTAAATTGAGTACAACGATCCACTTTGATGCTTTTGGAATGCTCAATTCTGTCCATAGACAAACGTTTCAATTTTTGTGCAATTTGGAACATAACTTGGTCTATTGGCATCTTTACCTAACGAAACACTATACGAAAGCCAAACTAGCTAGTTAGACCTCTAAGAACACTAAATAGAGTACAACGGTCCACTTTGTTGCTTTACGAATGCTCAATTATGTCTATAGATGAGCTTTTCATGTTTTGTGCATTTTCAAACATAACTTGTTTTATTGGCATCTTTATCGAACGAAACGTTGTACCAAAGCTAAACTAGCAAGTGAGACTGCTAGCAACACTGAATAGAGTACAACGGTCCACTTTGATGCTTTGGGAATGCTCAATTCTGCCCATAGATGAGGTCTTAAGGTTTTGTGCAATTTCAAGCATTACTTGGCCTATTGGCATCATTAGCTAACGAAACGTTGTACGAAAGCTAAACTAGCAAGTTAGACTTCTAAGAACACTAAATAGAGTGCAACGGTCCACTTTGATGCTTTAAGAATGCTCAATTCTGTCGATAGACGAGCTTTTTATTTTTTGTGCATTTTCGAACATAACTTGTTTTATTCGCATCTTTATCGAACGAAACGTTGTACCAAAGCTAAACTAGCAAGTTAGACTGCTAACAACACTGAATAGAGTACAACGGTCCACTTTGATGCTTTGGGATTGCTCAATTCTGTCCACAGATGAGCTTTTAAGGTTTTGTGCAATTTAAAGCTTGACTTGGCCTATTGGCATCTTTAGCTAACGAAACGTTGTACAGAAGCTAAACTAGCAAGTTAGACTTCTAAGAACACTAAATCGACAGCAACGGTCCACTTTGATGCTTTACGAATGCTCAATTCTGTCCATAGACGAGCTTTTCAAGTTTTGTGCATTTTCACACATAACTTGTTTTATTGGCATCTTTATTGAACGAAGCATTGCACAAAGGCTAAACTAGCAAGTTACACTTCTAACAACACTAAATAGAGTACAACGGTCCACTTTGATGCTTTAGGAATGCTCAATTCTGTCCATAGACAAACTTTTCAAGTTTTGTGCAATTTGAAACATAACTTGGTCTATTGGTATCTTTAACTAACAAAATGATATACGAAAGCTAAACTTGCATGTTAGACAGCTAAGAGCACTAACTAGAGTACAAAGGTCCACTTTGATGCTTTGGGATTGCTCAATTCTGTCCGTAGATGAGCTTTTGAGATTTTGTACAATTTCAAGCATAACTTGGTCTATTGGCATCTTTAGCTAACGAACCATTGAACGAAAGCTAAACTAGCAAGTTAGACATCTAAGAACACTGAATAGAGTACAACGGTCCACTTTGATGCTTTGGGAATGCTCAATTCTGCCCATAGATGAGGTCTTAAGGTTTTGTGCAATTTCAAGCATTACTTGGCCTATTGGCATCATTAGCTAACGAAACGTTGTACGAAAGCTAAACTAGCAAGTTAGACTTCTAAGAACACTAAATAGAGTGCAACGGTCCACTTTGATGCTTTAAGAATGCTCAATTCTGTCGATAGACGAGCTTTTTATTTTTTGTGCATTTTCGAACATAACTTCTTTTATTCGCATCTTTATCGAACGAAACGTTGTACCAAAGCTAAACTAGCAAGTTAGACTGCTAACAACACTGAATAGAGTACAACGGTCCACTTTGATGCTTTGGGATTGCTCAATTCTGTCCACAGATGAGCTTTTAAGGTTTTGTGCAATTTAAAGCTTGACTTGGCCTATTGGCATCTTTAGCTAACGAAACGTTGTACAGAAGCTAAACTAGCAAGTTAGACTTCTAAGAACACTAAATCGACAGCAACGGTCCACTTTGATGCTTTACGAATGCTCAATTCTGTCCATAGACGAGCTTTTCAAGTTTTGTGCATTTTCACACATAACTTGTTTTATTGGCATCTTTATTGAACGAAGCATTGCACAAAGGCTAAACTAGCAAGTTACACTTCTAACAACACTAAATAGAGTACAACGGTCCACTTTGATGCTTTAGGAATGCTCAATTCTGTCCATAGACAAACTTTTCAAGTTTTGTGCAATTTGAAACATAACTTGGTCTATTGGTATCTTTAACTAACAAAATGATATACGAAAGCTAAACTTGCATGTTAGACAGCTAAGAGCACTAACTAGAGTACAAAGGTCCACTTTGATGCTTTGGGATTGCTCAATTCTGTCCGTAGATGAGCTTTTGAGATTTTGTACAATTTCAAGCATAACTTGGTCTATTGGCATCTTTAGCTAACGAACCATTGAACGAAAGCTAAACTAGCAAGTTAGACATCTAAGAACACTAAATAGAGTACAACGGTCCACTTTGATGCTTTAAAAATGCTCAATTCTGTCGATAGACGAGCTGTTCAAGTTTTGTGCATTTTCAAACATAACTTGTTTTATTGGCATCTTTATAGAACGAAACATTGTACAAAAGCAAAACTAGCAAGTTAGACTGCTAAGAACACCAAATACAGTACAACGATCCACTTTGATGCTTTGGGAAAGCTCAATTCTGTCCATAGATGAGCTTTTAAGGTTTTGTGCAATTTCAAGCATTACTTGGTCTATTGAATCTTTACCCAACTAAACGTTGTACGAAAGCTAAACTAGCAAGTTAGACTTCTAAGATCACTAAATAGTGTACAACGGTGCACTTTGATGCTTTAGGAATGGTCAATTCTGTCCATAGACAAACTTTTCAAGTTTTGTGTAATTTGAAACATAACTTGGTCTACTGGTATCTTTCCCTAACGAAACGTTGTACGAAAGCTAAACTAGTAAGTTAGGCTGCTAAGAACACTAAATAGAGCACAACGGTTCACTTTGATGCTTTGGGAAAGCTCAAATCTGTCCATAGATGAGCTTTCAAGGTTTTGTGCAATTTCAAGCATAACTTGGTCTATTGGCATCTTTAACTAACGAACCATTGAACGAAGGCTAAACTAGCAAGTTAGACTTCTAACAACACTAAATAGAGTACAACGGTCCACTTTGATGCTTTACAAATGCTCAATTCTGTTCATAGACAAGCTGTTCAAGTTTTGTGCATTTTCAAACATAACTTGTTTTATTGGCATCTTTATAGAACGAAACATTGTACAAAAGGAAAACTAGCATGTTAGACTGCTAAGAACACCAAATAGAGTACAACGATCCACTTTGATGCTTTGGGAAAGCTCAATTCTGTCCATAGATGAGCCTTTAAGGTTTTGTGCAATTTCAAGCATAACTTGGTCTTTTGGCATCTTTACCTAACGAAACGTTGTACGAAAGCTAAACTAGCAAGTTGGACTTCTAAGAACACTAAATAGAGTGCAACGATCCACTTTGATGCTTTACGAATGCTCAATTCTGTCCATAGACGAGCTTTTCAAGTTTTGTGCATTTTCAAACATAACTTGTTTTATTGCCATCTTTATAGAACGAAACGTTGTACGAAAGCTAAACTCGTATGTTAGACTGCTAAGAACACTAAATAGAGTACAACGGTCCATTTTGATGCTTTGGGAATGCTCAATTCTGTCCATAGATGAGCCTTTAAGGTTTTGTGCAATTTCAAGCATAACTTGGTCTTTTGGCATCTTTACCTAACGAAACATTGTACGAAAGCTAAATTAGCAAGTTAGACTTCTAAGAACACTAAATAGAGTACAACGATCCACTTTGATGGTTTAGGAATGGTCAATTCTGTCCATAGACAAACTTTTCAAGTTTTGTGCAATTTGAAACATAACTTGGTCTACTGGTATCTTTTCCTAACGAAACGTTGTATGAAAGCTAAAATCGTATGTTAGACAGCTAAGAACACTAAATAGAGTACAACGGTCCACTTTGATGCTTTGAGAATGCTCAATTCTGTCCATAGATGAGCTTTTAAGATTTTGTGCAATTTCAAGCATAACTTGGTCTATTGGAATCTTTACCTAACGAAATGTTGTACGAAAACTAAACTAGAAAGTTAGACTTCTAAGAACACTAAATAGAGCACAACGGTCCACTTTGATGCTTTAGGAATGCTCAATTCTGTCCATAGACAAACTTTTCAAGTTTTGTGCAATTTGAAACATAACTTGGTCTACTGGTATCTTTAGCTAACGAAACGTTGTAGAAAAGCTAAACTAGCAAGTATGGCTGCTAAGAACACTAAATAGAGTACAGCGGTCCACTTTGACGCTTTGGGAATGCTCAATTCTGTCCATAGATGATCCTTTAAGGTGTTGTGCAATTTCAAGCATAACTTGGTCTATTGGAATCTTTACCTAACGAAATGTTGTACGAAAGCTAAACTAACAAGTTAGACTTCTAAGAACACTAAATAGAGTACAACGGTCGAATTTGATGCTTTCGGAATGCTCACTTCTGTCCATAGTCGAGCTTTTCAAGTTTTGTGCATTTTCAAAGATAACTTGTTTTATTGGTATCTTTATAGAACGAAACGTTGTACAAAAGCTAAACTAGCAAGTTAGACTGCTAAGAACACCAATAGAGTACAACGGTCCATTTTGATGCTTTGGGAATGCTCAATCCTGTCGAGAGATGAGCTTTTATGGTTTTGTGCAATTTCAAGAATAACTTGGTCTATTGGCATCTTTACCTAACGAAACGTTGTACGAATGCTAAACTAGCAAGTTGGACTTCTAAGAACACTAAATAGAGTGCAACGATCCACTTTGATGCTTTACGAATGCTCAATTCTGTCCATGGACGAGCTTTTCAAGTTTTGTGCATTTTCAAACATAACTTGTTTTATTGCCATCTTTATAGAACGAAACGTTGTACGAAAGCTAAACTCGTATGTTAGACTGCTAAGAACACTAAATAGAGTACAACGGTCCATTTTGATGCTTTGGGAATGCTCAATTCTGTCCATAGTCACGCCTGTAAGGTTTTGTGCAATTTCAAGCATAACTTGGTCTATTGGCATCTTTACCTAACGAAACGTTGTACGAAAGCTAAATTAGCAAGTTAGACTTCTAAGAACACTAAATAGAGTACAACGATCCACTTTGATGGTTTAGGAATGGTCAATTCTGTCCATAGACAAACTTTTCAAGTTTTGTGCAAATTGAAACATAACTTGGTCTACTGGTATCTTTTCCTAACGAAACGTTGTATGAAAGCTAAAATCGTATGTTAGACAGCTAAGAACACTAAATAGAGTACAACGGTCCACTTTGATGCTTTGAGAATGCTCAATTCTGTCCATAGATGAGGTTTTAAGATTTTGTGCAATTTCAAGCATAACTTGGTCTATTGGAATCTTTACCTAACGAAATGTTGTACGAAAACTAAACTAGAAAGTTAGACTTCTAAGAACACTAAATAGAGCACAACGGTCCACTTTGATGCTTTAGGAATGCTTAATTCTGTCCATAGACAAACTTTTCAAGTTTTGTGCAATTTGAAACATAACTTGGTCTACTGGTATCTTTAGCTAACGAAACGTTGTAAAAAAGCTAAACTAGCAAGTATGGCTGCTAAGAACACTAAATAGAGTACAGCGGTCCACTTTGACGCTTTGGGAATGATCAATTCTGTCCATAGATGATCCTTTAAGGTTTTGTGCAATTTCAAGCATAACTTGGTCTATTGGAATCTTTACCTAACGAAATGTTGTACGAAAGCTAAACTAACAAGTTAGACTTCTAAGAACACTAAATAGAGTACAACGGTCGAATTTGATGCTTTCGGAATGCTCACTTCTGTCCATAGTCGAGCTTTTCAAGTTTTGTGCATTTTCAAAGATAACTTGTTTTATTGGTATCTTTATAGAACGAAACGTTGTACAAAAGCTAAACTAGCAAGTTAGACTGCTAAGAACACCAATAGAGTACAACGGTCCATTTTGATGCTTTGGGAATGCTCAATCCTGTCGAGAGATGAGCTTTTATGGTTTTGTGCAATTTCAAGAATAACTTGGTCTATTGGCATCTTTACCTAACGAAACGTTGTACGAATGCTAAACTAGCAAGTTGGACTTCTAAGAACACTAAATAGAGTGCAACGATCCACTTTGATGCTTAACGAATGCTCAATTCTGTCCATAGACGAGCTTTTCAAGTTTTGTCCATTTTCAAACATAACTTGTTTTAATGCCATCTTTATAGAACGAAACGTTGTACGAAAGCTAAACTCGTATGTTAGACTGCTAAGAACACTAAATAGAGTACAACGGTCCATTTTGATGCTTTGGGAATGCTCAATTCTGTCCATAGATGAGCTTTTAAGGTTTTGTGCAATTTCAAGCATAACTTGGTCTATTGGCATCTTTACCTAACGAAACGTTGTACGAAAGCCAAATTAGCAAGTTAGACTTCTTAGAACACTAAATAGAGTACAACGATCCACTTTGATGCTTTAGGAATCCTCAATTCTGTCCATAGACAAACTTTTCAAGTTTTCTGCAATTTTAAACATAACTTGGTCTACAGGTATCTTTACCTAACGAAACGTTGTACGAAAGCTAATCTAGCAAGTTTGGCTGCTAAGAACACTAAATAGAGTACAACGGTCCACTTTGATGCTTTGGGAATGCTCAATTCTGTCCATAGATGAGCTTTTAAGGTTTTGTGCAATTTCAAGGATAACTTGGTCTATTGGAATTTTTACCTAACGAAATGTTGTACGAAAGCTAAACTAGCAAGTTAGACTCCTAAGAACACTAAATAGAGTACAACGGTCCACTTTGATGCTTTAGGAATGCTCAATTCTGTCCATAGACAAACTTTTCAAGTTTTGTGCAATTTGAAACATAACTTGGTCTACTAGTATCTTTACCTAACGAAACGTTGTACGAAAGCTAAACTAGCAAGTTTGGCTGCTAAGAACACTAAATAGAGTACAACGGTCCACTTTGATGCTATGGGAATGCTCAATTCTGTCTATAGATGAGCCTTTAAGGTTTTGTGCAATTTCAAGCATAACTTGGTCTATTGGCATCTTTACCTAACGAAACGTTGTACGAAAGCTAAATTAGCAAGTTAGACTTCTAAGAACACTAAATAGAGTACAACGATCCACTTTGATGCTTTAGGAATGGTCAATTCGGTCCATAGACAAACTTTTCAAGTTTTGTGCAATTTGAAACATAACCTGGTCTACTGGTATCTTTTCCTAACGAAACGTTGTATGAAAGCTAAAATCGTATGTTAGACAGCTAAGAACACTAAATAGAGTACAGCGGTCCACTTTGACGCTTTGGGAATGCTCAATTCTGTCCATAGATGATCCTTTAAGGTTTTGTGCAATTTCAAGCATAACTTGGTGTATTGGAATCTTTACCTAACGAAATGTTGTACGAAAGCTAAACTAGCAAGTTAGACTTCTAAGAACACTAAATAGAGTACAACGGTCGAATTTGATGCTTTCGGAATGCTCACTTCTGTCCATAGTCGAGCTTTTCAAGTTTTGTGCATTTTCAAAGATAACTTGTTTTATTGGCATCTTTATAGAACGAAACGTTGTACAAAAGCTAAACTAGCAAGTTAGACTGCTATGAACACCAATAGAGTACAACGGTCCATTTTGATGCTTTGGGAATGCTCAATCCTGTCCAGAGATGAGCTTTTATGGTTTTGTGCAATTTCAAGAATAACTTGGTCTATTGGCATCTTTACCTAACGAAACGTTGTACGAATGCTAAACTAGCAAGTTAGACATCTAAGAACACTAAATAGAGTGCAACGGTCCACTTTGATGCTTTACGAATGCTCAATTCTGTCCATAGACGAGCTTTTCAAGTTTTGTGCAATTTGAAACATAACTTGGTCTACTGGTATCTTTTCCTAACGAAACGTTGTATGAAAGCTAAAATCGTATGTTAGACAGCTAAGAACACTAAATAGAGTACAACGGTCCACTATGATGCTGTGGGAATGCTCAATTTTGTCCATAGATGAGCCTTTAAGGTTTTGTGCAATTTCAAGCATAACATGGTCTATTGGCATCTTTACCTAACGAAACGTTGTACGAAAGCTAAATTAGCAAGTTAGACTTCTAAGAACACTAAATGGAGTACAACGATCCACTTTGATGCTTTAGGAATGCTCAATTCTGTCCATAGACAAACTTTTCAAGTTTTGTGCAATTTGAAACAGAACTTGGTCTACTGGTATCTTTAGCTAACGAAACGTTGTACGAAAGCTAAACTAGCAAGTATGGCTGCTAAGAACACTAAATAGAGTACAGCGGTCCACTTTGACGTTTTGGGAATGCTCAATTCTGTCCATAGATGATCCTTTAAGGTTTTGTGCAATTTCAAGCATAACTTGGTCTATTGGAATCTTTACCTAACGAAATGTTGTACGAAAGCTAAACTAGCATGTTTGACTTCCAAGAACACTAAATAGAGTACAACGGTCGGATTTGATGCTTTCGGAATGCTCACTTCTGTCCATAGTCGAGCTTTTCAAGTTTTGTGCATTTTCAAAGATCACTTGTTTTATTGGCATCTTTATAGAACGAAACGTTGTACAAAAGCTAAACTAGCAAGTTAGACTGCTAAGAACACCAATAGAGAACAACGGTCCATTTTGATGCTTTGGGAATGCTCAATCCTGTCCAGAGATGAGCTTTTATCGTTTTGTGCAATTTCAAGAATAACTTGGTCTATTGGCATCTTTACCTAACGAAACGTTGTACGAATGCTAAACTAGCAAGTTAGACTTCTAAGAACACTAAATAGAGTGCAACGGTCCACTTTGATGCTTTACGAATGCTCAATTCTGTCCATAGACGAGCTTTTCAAGTTTTGTGCATTTTCAAACATAACTTGTTTTATTGCCATCTTTATAGAACGAAACGTTGTACGAAAGCTAAACTCGTATGTTAGACTGCTAAGAACACTAAATAGAGTACAACGGTCCATTTTGATGTTTTGGGAATGCTCAATTCTGTCCATAGATGAGCTTTTAAGGTTTTGTGCAATTTCAAGCATAACTTGGTCTATTGGCATCTTTACCTAATGAAACGTTGTACGAAAGCTAAACTAGCAAGTTAGACGTCTAAGAACACTAAATAGAGTGCAACGATCCACTTTGATGCTTTAGGAATGCTCAAATCTGTCTATAGACAAACTTTTCAAGTTTTGTGCAATTCGAAACATAACTTGGTCCACTGGTATCTTTACCTAACGAAACGTTGTACGAAAGCTAAACTAGCAAGTTTGGCTGCTAAGAACACTAAATAGAGTACAACGGTTTGGGAATGATCAATTCTGTCCATAGATGAGCTTTTAAGGTTTTGTGCAATTTCAAGCATAACTTGGTCTACTGGCATCTTTACTTAACTAAATATTGTACGAAAGCTAAATTAGCAAGTTAGACTTCTAAGAACACTAACTAGAGTACAACGATCCACTTTGACGCTTTAGGAATGCTCAATTCTGTCCATAGACAAACTTTTCAAGTTTTGTGTAATTTGAATTATAACTTGGTCTACTGGTATCTTTACCTTACGAAACGTTGTACGAAAGCTAAACTCGTATGTTAGACAGGTAAGAACACTAAATAGAGTACAACGGTCCACTTTGATGCTTTGGGAATGCTCAATTCTGTCCATAGATGAGTTTTTCAAGTTTTGTGCATTTTCAAACATAACTTGTTTTATTGGCATGTTTATCGAACGAATCGTTGTACCAAAGCTAAACTAACAAGTTAGACTGCTAAGAACACTAAATAGAGTACAACGGTCTACTTTGATGCTTTGACAATGCTCAATTCTGTACATAGATGATCTTTTAAGGTTTTGTGCAATTTCATGCATGACTTGGCCTATTGGCATCTTTAGCTAATTAAACGTTGTACGAAAGCTAAACTAGCAAATTAGAATTCTAAGAACACTAAATAGAGTGCAACGGTCCACTTTGATGCTTTACGAATGCTTAAATCTGTCCATAGACAAACTTTTCAAGTTTTGTGCAATTTGAAACATAACTTGGTCTATTGGCATCTTTACCTAATGAAACGTTGTACGAAAGCTAAACTAGCAAGTTAGACTTCTAAGAACACTAAATAGAGTGCAACTATCCACTTTGATGCTTTAGGAATGCTTAAATCTGTCCATAGACAAACTTTTCAAGTTTTGTGCAATTTGAAACATAACTTGGTCTACTGGTATCTTTCCCTAGCGAAACGTTGTACGAAAGCTAAACTCGTATGTTAGACTGCTAAGAACACTAAATAGAGTACAACGTTCCACTTTGATGGTTTGGGAATGCTCAATTCTGTCCATAGATGAGCTTTTAAGGTTTTGTGCAATTTCAAGCATAACTTGGTCTATTGGCATCTTTGCCTAATGAAACGTTGTACGAAAGCTAAACTAACAAGTTAGACTTCTAAGAACACTAAATAGAGTGCAACTATCCACTTTGATGCTTTAGGAATGCTCAAATCTGTCCATAGACAAACTTTTCAAGTTTTGCGCAATTTGGAACAAAACTTGGTCTACTGGTATCTTTACCTAACGAAACGTTGTACGAAAGCTAAACTCGTATGTTAGATAGCTAACAACACTAAATAGAGTACAACGGTCCACTTTGATGCTTTGGGAATGCTCAATTCTGTCGATTGATGAGCTTTTAAGGTTTTGTGCAATTTCAAGCATTACTTGGTCTATTGTAATCTTTACCTAAATAAATGTTGTACAAAAGCTAAAATAGCATGTTAGACTTCTAAGAACACTAAATAGGGTACAACGGTCCACATTGATACTTTGGGAATGCTCTATTCCGCCCATAGATGAGCTTTTAAGGTTTTGTGCAATTTCAAGCATAACTTGGTCTATTGGCATCTTTACCTAACGAAACGTTGTGCGAAAGCTAAATTAGCAAGTTAGACTTCTAGGAACACTAAATAGAGTACAACGATCCACTTTGATGCTTTGGAAATGCTCAATTATGTCCATAGACAAACTTTTCAAGTTTTGTGCAATTTGAAACATAACTTGGTCCACTGGTATCTTTACCTAACGAAACGTTGTACGAAAGCTAAACTAGCAAGTTTGGCTGCTAAGAACACTAAATAGAGTACAACGGTTTGGGAATGATCAATTCTGTCCATAGATGAGCTTTTAAGGTTTTGTGCAATTTCAAGCATAACTTGGTCTACTGGCATCTTTACTTAACTAAATATTGTACGAAAGCTAAATTAGCAAGTTAGACTTCTAAGAACACTAACTAGAGTACAACGATCCACTTTGACGCTTTAGGAATGCTCAATTCTGTCCATAGACAAACTTTTCAAGTTTTGTGTAATTTGAAACATAACTTGGTCTACTGGTATCTTTACCTTACGAAACGTTGTACGAAAGCTAAACTCGTATGTTAGACAGGTAAGAACACTAAATAGAGTACAACGGTCCACTTTGATGCTTTGGGAATGCTCAATTCTGTCCATTGATGAGTTTTTCAAGTTTTGTGCATTTTCAAACATAACTTGTTTTATTGGCATGTTTATCGAACGAATCGTTGTACCAAAGCTAAACTAACAAGTTAGACTGCTAAGAACACTAAATAGAGTACAACGGTCTACTTTGATGCTTTGACAATGCTCAATTCTGTACATAGATGATCTTTTAAGGTTTTGTGCAATTTCATGCATGACTTGGCCTATTGGCATCTTTAGCTAATTAAACGTTGTACGAAAGCTAAACTAGCAAATTAGAATTCTAAAAACACTAAATAGAGTGCAACGGTCCACTTTGATGCTTTACGAATGCTTAAATCTGTCCATAGACAAACTTTTCAAGTTTTGTGCAATTTGAAACATAACTTGGTCTATTGGCATCTTTACCTAATGAAACGTTGTACGAAAGCTAAACTAGCAAGTTAGACTTCTAAGAACACTAAATAGAGTGCAACTATCCACTTTGATGCTTTAGGAATGCTTAAATCTGTCCATAGACAAACTTTTCAAGTTTTGTGCAATTTGAAACATAACTTGGTCTACTGGTATCTTTCCCTAGCGAAACGTTGTACGAAAGCTAAACTCGTATGTTAGACTGCTAAGAACACTAAATAGAGTACAACGTTCCACTTTGATGGTTTGGGAATGCTCAATTCTGTCCATAGATGAGCTTTTAAGGTTTTGTGCAATTTCAAGCATAACTTGGTCTATTGGCATCTTTGCCTAATGAAACGTTGTACGAAAGCTAAACTAACAAGTTAGACTTCTAAGAACACTAAATAGAGTGCAACTATCCACTTTGATGCTTTAGGAATGCTCAAATCTGTCCATAGACAAACTTTTCAAGTTTTGCGCAATTTGGAACAAAACTTGGTCTACTGGTATCTTTACCTAACGAAACGTTGTACGAAAGCTAAACTCGTATGTTAGATAGCTAACAACACTAAATAGAGTACAACGGTCCACTTTGATGCTTTGGGAATGCTCAATTCTGTCGATTGATGAGCTTTTAAGGTTTTGTGCAATTTCTAGCATTACTTGGTCTATTGTAATCTTTACCTAAATAAATGTTGTACAAAAGCTAAAATAGCATGTTAGACTTCAAAGAACACTAAATAGGGTACAACGGTCCACATTGATACTTTGGGAATGCTCTATTCCGCCCATAGATGAGCTTTTAATGTTTTGTGCAATTTCAAGCATAACTTGGTCTATTGGCATCTTTACCTAACGAAACGTTGTGCGAAAGCTAAATTAGCAAGTTAGACTTCTAGGAACACTAAATAGAGTACAACGATCCACTTTGATGCTTTGGAAATGCTCAATTATGTCCATAGACAAACTTTTCAAGTTTTGTGCAATTTGAAACATAACTTGGTCCACTGGTATCTTTACCTAACGAAAGGTTGTACGAAAGCTAAACTCGTATGTTACACAGCTAAGAACACTAAATATAGTACATCGGTCCACTTTGATGCTTTGGGAATGCTCAATTCTGTCCGTAGATGAGATTTTAAGGTTTTGTACAATTTCAAGCATAACTTGGTCTATTGGAATCTTTACCTAACGAAATTTTGTACGAAAGCTAAACTAGCAAGTTAGACTTCTAAGAACACTAAATAGAGTACAATGGTCCACTTTGATGTTTTGGGAATGCTCAATTCTGTCCATAGATGAGCATTTAAGGTTTTGTGCAATTTCAAGCATAACTTGGTCTATTGGCATCTTTACCTAACGAAACGTTGTACGAAAGCTAAACTAGTAAGTTAGACTTCTAAGAACACTAAATATAGTGCAACCGTTCACTTTGGTGCTTTACGAATGCTCAATTCTTTCCATAGACGAGCTTTTCAAGTTTTGTGCATTTTCAAGCAGAACTTGTTTTATTGGCATCTTTGTCGAACGAATTGTTGTACCAAAGCTAAACTAGCAAGTTAGACTGCTAAGAACACTAAATAGAGTACAACGGTTCACTTTGATGCTTTGGCAATGCTCAATTCTTTCCATAGATGATCTTTTAAGGTTTTGTGCAATTTCAACCATGACTTGGCCTATTGGCATCTTTAGCTTACGAAACGTTGTACGAAAGCTAAACTAGCAAGTAAGACTTCTAAGAACACTAAATAGAGTGCAACGGTCCACTTTGATGCTTTACGAATGCTCAATGCTGTCCATAGACGAGCTTTTCAAGTTTTGTGCATTTTCAAACATAACTTGGTCTACTGGCATCTTTACCTAATGAAACGTTGTACGAAAGCTAAACTAGCAAGTTAGACTTCCAAGAACACTAAATAGAGTGCAACTATCCACTTTGATGCATTAGGAATGCTCAAATCTTTCCATAGACAAACTTTTCAAGTTTTGTGCAATTTGAAACATAACTAAATAGAGTACAACGGTACACTTTGATGCTTTGGGAATGCTCAATTCTGTCCATAGATGAGCTTTTAAGGTTTTGTGCAATTTCAAGCATAACTTGCTCTATTGGCATCTTTACCTAATGAAACGTTGTACGAAAGCTAAACTAGCAAGTTAGACTTCTAAGAAAACTAGATATAGTGCAACGGTACACTTTGATGCTTTACGAATGCTCAATTCTGTCCATAGACGATCTTTTCAAGTTTTGTGCATTTTCAAACATAACTTGTTTTATTGGCATCTTTATCGAACGAATCGTTGGACCAAAGCTAAACTAGCAAGTTAGACTGCTAAGAACACTAAATAGAGTACAACGGTCCACTTTGATGCTTTGGTAATGCTCAATTCTATCCGTAGATGATCTTTTAAGGTTTTGTGCAATTTCAAGCATGACTTGGCCTATTGGCATCTTTAGCTAACGAAACGTTGTACGAAAGCTAAACTAGCAAGTTAGACTACTAATAACACTAAATAGAGTGCAACGGTCCACTTTGATGCTTTACGTATGCTCAATTCTGCCCATAGACGAGCTTTTCAAGTTTTGTGCACTATCAAATATAACTTGGTCTATTGGCATGTTTACCTAATGAAACGTTGTACAAAAGCTAAACTAGCAAGTTAGACTTCTAAGATCACTAAATAGAGAGCAGCTATCCACTTTGATGCTTTAGGAATGCTCAAATCTATCCATAGACAAACTTTTCAAGTTTTGTGCAATTCGAAACATAACTTGGTCTACGGGTATCTTTACCTAACGAAACGTTTCTCGAAAGCTAAACTCGTATGTTGGATAGCTAACAACACTAAATAGAGTACAACGGTCCACTTTGATGATTTGGGAATGCTCAATTCTGTCGATAGATGAGCTTTTAAGGTTTTGTGCAATTTCAAGCATAACTTGGTCTATTGGAATCTGTACCTAGCGAAACATTGTACGAAAGCTAAACTAGCAAGTTAGACTTCTAAGAACAATAAATAGAGTACAACGGTCCACTTTGATACTTTGCGAATGCTCAATTCTGCCCATAGATGAGCTTTTAAGGTTTTGTGCAATTTCAAGCATAACTTGGTCTATTGGCATCTTTACCTAACAAAATATTGTACGAAAGCTAAACTAGCAAGTTAGACTTCTAAGAACACTAAATAGAGTACAACGGTTTACTTTGATACTTTGGGAATGCTCAATTCTGCCCATAGATGAGCTTTTAAGGTTTTGTGCAATTTCAAGCATAACTTGGTCTATTGGCATCTTTACTTAACGTAATGTTGTACGAAAGCTAAACTAGCAAGTTAGACTTCTAAGAACACTAAATAGAGTACAACGGTCCACTTTGATACTTTGGGAATGCTCAATTCTACCCATAGATGAGCTTTTAAGGTTTTGTGCAATTTCAAGCATAACTTTGTCTATTGGCATTTTTACCTAACGAAACGTAGTACGAATGCTAAACTAGCAAGTTAGACTTCTAAGAACACCTAATAGAGTGCAACGGTCCACTTTGATGCTTTACGAATGCTCAATTCTGTCCATAGACGAGCTTTTTAAGTTTTGTGTATTTTCAAACATAACTTGTTTTATTGGCATCTTTATAGAACGAAACGTTGTACAAAAGCTAAACTCGCAAGTTTGATTGCTAAGAACACCAATAGAGTACAGCGGTTCACTTTGATGCTTTGGGAATGCTCAATTCTGTCCATAGATGAGCTTTAACGGTTTTGTGCAATTTCAAGCATAACTTGGTTTACTGGCATCTTTACTTAACGAAATGTTGTACGAAAGCTAAATTACCAAGTTAGACTTCTAAGAACACTAACTAGAGTACAACGATCCACTTTCATGCTTTTGGAATGCTCAATTCTGTCCATAGACAAACTTTTCAAGTTTTGTGTAATTTGAAACATAACTTGGTCTACTGGTATCTTTACCAAGCGAAACGTTGTACGAAAGGTAAATTCGTATGTTAGACAGCTAAGAACACTAAATAGAGTACAACGGTCCACTTTGATGCTTTGGGAATGCTCAAAAGGGGGAGAATGTTGAATATATGTTTGAGTGATTACAACGGCATGTTTTGATTGAACTTTGATCTATTGATTGTATTGAGAAACCTAGGTGCATATGCCTACTTGATTAATTTAGGAATTCAAGACTTATATTAAACTAGTTCAATTGTGCTTATTTGATGATTTGATTATTGAACTAACATGAACTAATTGCAAGAAATCCTAAAAGGGTTTACATAGCATGTCTTGAGTTTAATTGTGTGTAGGATGATAAAGTTGGCCATGTATCAACATGGTGACCTTAACCGAACTGTAATGAAGACTTAATCAATGTCAAACATGATTAAGAAAGTCAATTTCGTGGTCAACATAAGTCAAGTTTTGCCAAAGATGTCTTGGAGCTTAATTGGGATCAATTGAAGTAAAATTAACTTTCTAGTCAAAGTCAGAATCGACGGACGTGACGTGGCAGCTGACATGGCATTGTTGACACGGCATTAATGACATGGCATTGATGACATGGCAAAGAAGACAAGTTAACCATAGTTACATCTTAACTAGAAGACTTGGAGCCAAAAAGAGAAGAGAAGGAAAAGTAAATTTGAAAGGAGGAGACAAGAGGTACAACAAGTCTTATGACAAGTTTTTCTCTTCACATGTGTGGGAAGCTTTATTTCAAAACCATTTCTCTTTCCCACCAAGACACTCCACATCCAATGGATCATATTCTCTCTACATCAAAATCACATTTTAATCCAATGGCCAAAGATTCAAGCTTTATTCTTATCTCTCCTACTTTACATCCTATGGTCAAAATTGAATATTCATTTGATCCAAAGGCCATCATTTATTCCACCTAAGAGACAAACTTTTCTCAAGTAAATTGTTGTATCTTCCAAGATGCCTCTAAAGTCTATATCCATCCAAAAGCCATGATTTACTCCACCTAAAAGACAAACTTTTCTCAAGTCAATTGTTGTATCTCTCAAGATGCATCCAAAGTCTATATCCATCCAAAAGCCATTATTTCTTCCTACCAAAAGAGACTTGTTGTAAACATTTTCACACTTCTCTAAGCCTTCTAACGTCTCTAATGATCCAAGGGTCCATATCATTTCTTACCAAGTAAAGCTTTATTGTTACTCTTGAGCCTTTCTTACCAGATTCTTATCATTTCCTCAAGAGCCATTTTCTTGCTTGCACAATCTGATTTCCAGAACATAAAGAGCCACATTTGAGCCTAAACACTTCCATATCTAGCTACTCAAAGAGCCATACCTTGAGCTTAAACTACTTCTCTACCCGGCTGCCATAAAGAGCCTATTTGAGAATTCAACTTGTTGATTTGTGTTCTCGGTGAGACCGAGGTGTATTATTGATTAAGTTAGTGTGGTGAGCTACAAACCACACGGTGTGTAGAGTTTGGTGTTTGAGCTACAAAAACATCGGTTGTAAGAGTTCCGCTTGACTCGGTTGAACAAGCCATATTGGAGTGTTTGAAATTCCCAAGTGGGACTTGGGGAGTGGAGTAGGCTTGGGTTAAGCCGAACCACTATAAATCTCCTGCCTCTTTTACTTTCCAGCAATTTCAATTAGCATTGCATTCTCATATCATACATACTTGAAATTGGATATTTAGGTTGCTAGATTCAAGTTTGTTTAAATTGATTGTTCTCCTTGACTCATATACATATACACTAGAACTTAATTTGGTATTTAGCTTCCGCTTAGGGTGAAATTTGATAGAATTCATTGAAACCGAAAAAGGAGTGACCTAGTCTAAATTTGACTAAGGACACAATTCACACCCCCTCTTGTGGTGCCATACATCCTAACAAGTGGTATCGGAGCAGGTTACTTGCATATAGAATTAATTGTCTTGTGCATTATTTGTGATTCTTGATATGTCATCTACTAGTGGTAGACATGATCATGTATTAGAGGGTCAATCTAGTGGTAGACCTCCATACTTTGATGGAGAAGACTATGACCATTGGAAGATGAGAATGAAACTTTATTTCATGTCTCTAGATATTGATTTGTGGTATGTCATAGAGGATGGACCTTATGAGCCTACTATCACCATCAAAGTTGGTGATGTTGTGAAGGAGATTTCAAAACCTAGGGATAAATGGGATGATAATGATAAGAAAAAGATTTCTTTGAATGCTAAAGCTATGTCTATTTTATTTAATGCATTAAATTCAATTGAAGCTAAACATATTTCTACATGCATTTCGGCTAAAGATATGTGGACTAGGTTAGAGATGAAGCATGAGGGAACTAATCAAGTAAAGGAGTCTAAGATTAACATGCTCATGCATTCATATGAATTGTTCACTATGCTTCCACATGAGTCTATTACCGATATGGATATTAGACTAACCAAAATTCTGAATTCTCTTGAATCTTTAGGGAAGACATTCTCCAATCAAGAAAAGGTACAAAAGTACTTGAGAAGTCTTCCGGAAGCATGGGATGCCAAAGTGACCGCCATCCAAGAAGCTAAAGATCTCAAAGTTTTTAAGTTGGATGAACTTGTAGGATCACTTCTGGTATATGAGACAAACTTGAAGGCAAGAGAAGCTCAAAAAGAGGACACCAAAAAGAAGAGCATTGCTTTTGCCTCCAAGGGTGATAGTGAAGATGATTTGAGTGATGAAGAAGTAGCCTTAATGACAAGGAGGTTCAGGAGATACTTGATAAACAAGAAGAAGCAAAGTGGTAGACCTTTTGGCCACTCAAGGAGGGACAACTTCAAATCTGGCCATGGGGATCAAAACGACTCAAAAGGGAACCATGAGGAGCAAGACAAAGATTTGAGGTGCTTTGAGTGTGGTAAGAAGGGACACATGAAGTATGAGTGTCCAAAGAAGAAAGAAAAGAGCAAGGAGCAAACCAAGAGAGCCTTCAAAGCTACATGGAGTGATTCGGACTCCGAAAGCACTTCAAGTGAGGACGAGGTTGCTAGACTTTGCTTGATGGCCAAAGGAAACTCATCCAATCCGGATGAGGAGGTAAACTCTTTTGATCATGATGATGATGATGTGTCTATTGATGATTTGCTTTCCTTACTCAATGACATGAATGCTAAGAATAGGAAAATGCATAAGGAAAAGAAACAATTGAAAAATGAGATTTATTGTTTAAATGCTAAGGTAGAAGAGCATGAAAAGACCATTGATGATCTAAATGCTAAATGTGATGAAAAGTGCGATATGCTTGCTGCCATGTGTGCTAATAACATGTCTAAGTGTGATCATGAACCCTTGATTGAAGATTTGCAATTTAAACTTAGTACCTTGCAAGAAGAGTATGATGATTTGAAATTGATTGCTATTGTGCCTAATGAGAACCAAGAGTCACATGATGACTCGATTGTTCAAAATGAATTAGATGCTTTGAAATTAAGATATGAGGATCTAGAGAAATCGTTCTCGAAGTTTAGTGTGGGATCTTCTAGACTTGATTCACTCTTATCATGCCTTAGACAATCTTTGGACAAATCAGGTTTAGGTTATGTTGGTGATAATGTAAAATTGAAGAAATGTGATATGCATGATATTTCTACATCTTTTGTATCACGTGGCTATTTGCATTCCTTGAATGACATGAAGGAGGATTGTTTTCCTAAGAAAATGATTTTTTCACCTCCTAACTACAATGCTTTGAATGATATGCATGCTAGTACTTCGAAATCACATCATGAACATGTAGCATTTGTCCAATCCGTGAGACATAGGCCTATTCCTATTAGGGGTGTGCCAAATCAGCCTTGGAAGAAGGATATCAAATCTGTTCCCAAGAGACCCGTAGGGTTTCCTAAGAAATTAGGGCAATCCATAAGATATTCTAGGGCTTCTAGAGCTCTAAAAGGCTCTATGTATGCTAGCACTTCATTTCATTCTTCAAATGATGCATATATGCATAACTTGAATGCCAAAGTTTTTCCAAAGTTTCAATATGTGTTTGGCAAGAAAGTTAAGCAAATATGGGTTCCAAAGGGAATCAAGATTCTTGATGCTAACCTCCTAGGACCCAAAAGAAATTGGGTACCTAAAGTGAATTGAACTAATGTAGGTGTTCTTGAAAATCAAAAGTTCTAAGGCTTCCAAGTGGTACTTGGATAGTGGTTGCTCAAGACACATGACCGGGAACTCAAGTTCTTTTTCTTCTCTCAAGAAGTTCTCTAATGGTGGTCATGTGACTTTTGGTGACAACAAGAAGGGTAGGATCCTTGGTCAAGGATCCATAGGTGATGTATCCTCTTTCTCTATCTCTAATGTGCAATTAGTTGATGGATTGTCTTTTAACCTTCTTAGTATTTCTCAATTGTGTGATGGTGGCTTGCGCATATGTTTTGATGATTCAAAGTGTGAGTTTTTAAATGCCATGAATGAATGTGTGCTTGTAGGAAAAAGAGATGGTAATGTGTATTCTATTAATTTGAAAGACTTGAATGATTGCAAACTTAAATGCTTGATTTCCAATGTTAGTGATGTGAATATATGGCATAGAAGATTAGAACATATAGGAATTTCTACAATTGAAAAATTGGTTAGAAATAATCTTGTTAGAGGCATACCTTCTTTGAACTTTGACATGTATGATGCTTTTGAGCCATGCATTAGTGGAAAACACACTAGGGAGACTTTCAAGTCTAAAAACCAGATTTCAACTACTAGGGTTTTAGAACTTTTGCACCTTGATTTGTTTGGTCCAAGTAGAGTCAAAAGTCTAGGTGGTGGATCCTATGCTTTTGTGATTGTTGATGACTATTCTAGATATACTTGGGTGATTTTCCTTGCACATAAACATGAGACCATTCATGAGTTTTCAAAACTAATGAAGAGGCTTCAAAATGAAAAGAACATAAGCATTAGCAAGATTAGGAGTGATCATGGAGGAGAATTTGATAATCATGCATTTATTGATCTATGTGATGAATATGGCATTAGACATGATTTCTCTTCACCTAGAACACCCCAACAAAATGGGGTAGTAGAAAGGAAAAATAGAACTTTGCAAGAAATTGCTAGGACTATGCTTTGTGAACATGATTTGCCTAAGTTCTTGTGGGCCGAGGCCATTAATTGTGCATGCTATGTTACAAATAGGTTGTCTATTAGAAAGAAGATAAATAAGACACCTTATGAGATTTGGAATGATAGAAAACCTAAGGTTGACTACTTTAGAGTTTTTGGTTGCAAATGTTATGTACTAAACACTAAGGATGACTTAGATAAATTTGATGCAAAATCTACTCCTTGTGTATTTGTTGGCTATGCTTTAACTTCTAGAGCTTATAGAGTTTACAATCCAAAGTCTAGGAGAATAGAAGAGTCCATTCATGTTAAATTTATTGAAACTCTTGCACTTGACCCTTTGCTTGAGAATGATGATATTGAGTTAGGTTTGGAGAAGTTGAGCTTAAAAGATGATAAAGATGACTCTCCTACACCTAAAGATGATGGACCAAGCAAAGAGGGAGGAAACGACCACGAGGAGACACAAAATAGTGACGCACCCGTGGGCTTGGAAGAAAGTGAGGTTGCACCCGTGGCCTCCAATAGTGAAACTACAGCTCCTACATCATGGCTGCAAGTGAAGGACAAACACAAGCATCCCAAACAACTCATAATTGGCGATTTGCATCAAGGGGTAAGGACTCGTAGATCTCACTTAGCTCCTAATGATAATGATATGCATGCTAATGTGGTAGATAATGTGACTGCAAATTTAATGAATACTGCTTTAATTGTTGATGTGCATGGTTCGTATGCCTTAATTTCTCAAATAGAACCTAGAAACATTGATGATGCTTTGCTTGATGATAAATGGATTATCGCTATGCAAGATGAGTTGAATCAATTCACTAGGAATGAAGTTTGGCATTTAGTTCCAAGACCTAAAGACCAAACCATAATTGGAACTAAATGGGTGTTTAAGAACAAAATGAATGAAGATGGTGAAGTTATTAGAAACAAGGCCAGGTTGGTTGCACAAGGGTACAACCAAGAAGAAGGGATTGACTATGAAGAAACATTTGCACCCGTAGCTAGGTTAGAAGCTATTAGGTTGCTTATGGCATTTGCATGTTTCAAAGGTTTTAAACTTTATCAAATGGATGTCAAAAGTGCATTTTTGAATGGTTTTATCAATGAGAATGTATATGTAAAGCAACCACCCGGATTTGAAGATCCTAACTTTCCAAACCATGTTTATAAATTGACAAAAGCCTTGTATGGTTTGAAACAAGCACCTAGGGCATGGTATGATAGAGTTTCTTCATTCTTAATTCAAAATGGTTTTAAAAGAGGAAGATTTGATAGCAATTTGTTCTTAAAAGAAAAAGGTCATGACATGCTTATTGTTCAAATATATGTAGATGACATTATATTTGGTGCTACTAATGAGGCTATGTGCAAAGAGTTTGAGTCTTGCATGAAAAATGAATTTGAGATGTCTATGATGGGTGAACTTACATTATTTTTAGGGCTGCAAGTTAAACAAACTAAGAAAGGTATACATATTAGTCAAACTAAATATATTCATGATATGCTTAAAAAGTTTGGTTTTGATTCATCAAAAGGGGGAGAATGTTGAATATATGTTTGAGTGATTACAACGGCATGTTTTGATTGAACTTTGATCTATTGATTGTATTGAGAAACCTAGGTGCATATGCCTACTTGATTAATTTAGGAATTCAAGACTTATATTAAACTAGTTCAATTGTGCTTATTTGATGATTTGATTATTGAACTAACATGAACTAATTGCAAGAAATCCTAAAAGGGTTTACATAGCATGTCTTGAGTTTAATTGTGTGTAGGATGATCAAGTTGGCCATGTATCAACATGGTGACCTTAACCGAACTGTAATGAAGACTTAATCAATGTCAAACATGATTAAGAAAGTCAATTTCGTGGTCAACATAAGTCAAGTTTTGCCAAAGATGTCTTGGAGCTTAATTGGGATCAATTGAAGTAAAATTAACTTTCTAGTCAAAGTCAGAATCGACGGACGTGACGTGGCAGCTGACATGGCATTGTTGACACGGCATTAATGACATGGCATTGATGACATGGCAAAGAAGACAAGTTAACCATAGTTACATCTTAACTAGAAGACTTGGAGCCAAAAAGAGAAGAGAAGGAAAAGTAAATTTGAAAGGAGGAGACAAGAGGTACAACAAGTCTTATGACAAGTTTTTCTCTTCACATGTGTGGGAAGCTTTATTTCAAAACCATTTCTCTTTCCCACCAAGACACTCCACATCCAATGGATCATATTCTCTCTACATCAAAATCACATTTTAATCCAATGGCCAAAGATTCAAGCTTTATTCTTATCTCTCCTACTTTACATCCTATGGTCAAAATTGAATATTCATTTGATCCAAAGGCCATCATTTATTCCACCTAAGAGACAAACTTTTCTCAAGTCAATTGTTGTATCTTCCAAGATGCCTCTAAAGTCTATATCCATCCAAAAGCCATGATTTACTCCACCTAAAAGACAAACTTTTCTCAAGTCAATTGTTGTATCTTTCAAGATGCATCCAAAGTCTATATCCATCCAAAAGCCATTATTTCTTCCTACCAAAAGAGACTTGTTGTAAACATTTTCACACTTCTCTAAGCCTTCTAACGTCTCTAATGATCCAAGGGTCCATATCTTTCATATCAATCCAATGGCCCTCATTTCATGAGCTTACACTCCACAATTTTCTATAAAAACTAACTCTTTGTCTATGGTGCATATACTTGGCCGAAAATTACACACTCTCTCTCTAGTGTTCTTCATCTTCTAAGCTTTCATTCTTTCACTCATTCATTCCTTGATTACATACTTGATTTTGAAGAGAGATCATACACACTAGCCAAGTAAAGCTTTATTGTTACTCTTGAGCCTTTCTTACCAGATTCTTATCATTTCCTCAAGAGCCATTTTCTTGCTTGCACAATCTGATTTCCAGAACATAAAGAGCCACATTTGAGCCTAAACACTTCCATATCTAGCTACTCAAAGAGCCATACCTTGAGCTTAAACTACTTCTCTACCCGGCTGCCATAAAGAGCCTATTTGAGAATTCAACTTGTTGATTTGTGTTCTCGGTGAGACCGAGGTGTATTATTGATTAAGTTAGTGTGGTGAGCTACAAACCACACGGTGTGTAGAGTTTGGTGTTTGAGCTACAAAAACATCGGTTGTAAGAGTTCTGCTTGACTCGGTTGAACAAGCCATATTGGAGTGTTTGAAATTCCCAAGTGGGACTTGGGGAGTGGAGTAGGCTTGGGTTTAGCCGAACCACTATAAATCTCCTGCCTCTTTTACTTTCCAGCAATTTCAATTAGCATTGCATTCTCATATCATACATACTTGAAATTGGATATTTAGGTTGCTAGATTCAAGTTTGTTTAAATTGATTGTTCTCCTTGACTCATATACATATACACTAGAACTTAATTTGGTATTTAGCTTCCGCTTAGGGTGAAATTTGATAGAATTCATTGAAACCAAAAAAGGAGTGACCTAGTCTAAATTTGACTAAGGACACAATTCACCCCCCCTCTTGTGGTGCCATACATCCTAACATAAACTAGCAAGTTAGGCTGCTAAGAACAATAAATAGAGTACAACGGTCCACTTTGATGCTTTGGGAATTCTCAATTCTATCCATAGATGAGCATTTAAGGTTTTGTGCAATTTCAAGCATAACTTGGTCTATTGGAATATTTACCTAACAAAATGTTGTACGAAAGCTAAACTAGCAAGTTAGACTTCTAAGAACACTAAATAGAGTACAACGACCCACTTTGATGCTTTAGGAATGCTCAATTCTGTCCATAGATAAACTTTTCAAGTTTTGTGCAATTTGAAACATAACTTGGTCTACTGGTATCTTTACCTAACGAAACATTTTACGAAAGCTAAACTCATATTTTAGACAGCTAAGAACACTAAATATAGTACAACGGGCCACTTTGATGCTTTGGGATTGCTCAATTCTGTCCATGGATGAGCTTTTAAGGTTTTGTGCAATTTGAAGCATAACTTGGTCTATTGGAATCTTTACCTAACGAAATGTTGTACAAAAGCTAAACTAGCAAGTTAGACATCTAAGAAAACTAAATAGAGTACAACGGTGCACTTTGATGCTTTAGGAATCCTCAATTCTGTCCATAGACAAACTTTTCAAGTTTTGTGCAATTTGAAACATAACTTGGTCTAGTGGTATCTTTACCGAACGAAACGTTGTACGAAAGCTAAACTCGTATGTTAGACAGCTAAGAACACTAAATAGAGTGCAACGGTCCACTTTGATGCTTTGGGAATGCTCAATTCTTTCCATAGATGAGCTTTTAAGGTTTTGTGCAATTTCAAGCATAACTTTGTCTATTGGCATCTTTACCTAACGAAACGTTGTACGAATGCTAAACTAGCAAGTTGGACTTCTAAGAACACTAAATAGAGTGCAACGGTCCACTTTGATGCTTTACGAATACTCAATTCTGTCCATAGACGAGCTTTTTAAGTTTTGTGCATTTTCAAACATAACTTGTTTTATTGGCATCTTTATAGAACGAAACATTGTACAAAAGCTAAACTAGCAAGTTAGACAGCTAAGAACACCAATAGAGTACAACGGTCCACTTTGATGCTTTGGGAATGCTCAATTCGGTCCATAAATGAGCTTTTAAGCTTTTGTGCAATGTCAAGGATAAATTGGTCTATTGGTATCTTTACCTAATGAAATGTTGTACGAAAGCTAAACTAGCAAGTTAGACTTGTAAGAACACTAAATAGAGTGCAACGGTCCACTTTGATGCTTTAGGAATGCTCAATTCTGTCCATAGACAAACTTTTCAAGTTCTGTGCAATTTGAAACATAACATGGTCTACTGGTATCCTTACCTAACGAAACGTTGTACGAAAGCTAAACTAGCAAGTTAGGCTGCTAAGAACACTAAATAGAGAACAACGGTCATTTTGATGCTTTGGCAATGCTCAATTCTGTCCATAGATGATCTTTTAAGGTTTTGTGCAATTTCAAGCATGACTTGGCCTATTGGCATCTTTAGCTAACGAAACGTTGTACGAAAGCTAAACTAGCAAGTTAGACTTCTAAGAACACTAAATAGAGTGCAACAGTCCACTTTGATGCTTTAGGAATGCTCAATTCTGTCCATAGACAAACTTTTCAAGTTTTGTGCAATTTGAAACATAACATGGTCTACTGCTATCCTTACGTAACGAAATGTTGTACGAAAGCTAAACTAGCAAGTTAGGCAGCTAAGAACACTAAATAGAGTACAACGGTCCACTTTGATGCTTTGGAAATGCTCAATTCTGTCCATAGATGAGGCTTTAAGGTTTTGTGCAATTTCAAGCATAACTTGGTCTATTGGAATCTTTACCTAACGAAATGTTGTACGAAAGCTAAACTAGCAAGTTAGACTTCTAAGAACACTAAATTGAGTGCAACGGTGCACTTTGATGCTTTAGGAATCCTCAATTCTGTCCATAGACAAACTTTCCAAGTTTTGTGCAATTTGAAACATAACTTGGTCTAATGGTATCTATACCTAACAAAACGTTGTACGAAAGCTAAACTCGTATGTTAGACAGCTAAGAACACTAAATAGAGTACAACTGTCCACTTTGATGCTTTGAGAATGCTCAATTCTGTCCATAGATGAGCTTTTTAGATTTTGTGCAATTTCAAGCATAACTTGGTTTATTGGCATCTTTACCTAACGAAACGTTGTACGAAAGCTAAATTAGCAAGCTAGACTTCTAAGAACACTAAATAGAGTACAACGGTGCACTTTGATGCTTTAGGATACCCCAATTCTGTCCATAGACAAACTTTTCATGTTTGGTGCAATTTGAAACATAACTTGGTCTGGTGGTATCTTTACCTAATGAAACGTTGTACGAAAGCTAAACTCGTATGTTAGACAGCTAAGAACACTAAATAGAGTAAAACGGTCCACTTTGATGCTTTGGGAACGCTCAATTCTGTCCATTGATGAGCTTTTAAGATTTTCTACAATTTCAAGCATAACTTGGTCTATTGGCATCTTTACCTAACAAAACATTGTACGAAAGCTAAACTAGTAAGTTACACTTCTAAGAACACTAAATATAGTGCAACGGTCCACTTTGATGATTTACGAATGCTCAATTCTGTCCATAGACGAGCTTTTCAAGTTTTGTGCATTTTCAAACATAACATGTTTTATTGGCATCTTTATCGAACGAATCGTTGTACCAAAGCTATACTAGCAAGTGAGACTGCTAAGAACACTAAATAGAGTGCAACAGTCCACTTTGATGCTTTGGCAATTTCATAGATGATCTTTTAAGGTTTTGTGCAATTTCAAGCATGACTTGGCCTATTGCCATCTTTAGCTAATGAAACGTTGTACGAAAGCTAAACTAGCAAGTTGGACTTATAAGAACACTAAATAGAGTGCAACGCTCCACTTTGATGCTTTACGAATGCTCAATTCTGTCCATAGACGAGCTTTTCAAGTTTTGTGCATTTTCAAACATAACTTGATTTATTGGCAACTTTGCCGAACGAAACATTGTACAAAAGCTAAACTTGCAAGTTACACTTCTAACGACACTAAATAGAGTACAACGGTCCACTTTGATGCTTTAGGAATGCTCAATTCTGTCCATAGATAAACTTTTCAAGTTTTGTGCAATTTGAAACATAATTTGGTCTACTGGTATCTTTACCTAACGAAACATTTTACGAAAGCTAAACTCATATTTTAGACAGCTAAGAACACTAAATATAGTACAACGGGCCACTTTGATGCTTTGGGATTGCTCAATTCTGTCCATGGATGAGCTTTTAAGGTTTTGTGCAATTTGAAGCATAACTTGGTCTATTGGAATCTTTACCTAGCGAAATGTTGTACAAAAGCTAAACTAGCAAGTTAGACATCTAAGAAAACTAAATAGAGTACAACGGTGCACTTTGATGCTTTAGGAATCCTCAATTCTGTCCATAGACAAACTTTTCAAGTTTTGTGCAATTTGAAACATAACTTGGTCTAGTGGTATCTTTACCGAACGAAACGTTGTACGAAAGCTAAACTCCTATGTTAGACAGCTAAGAACACTAAATAGAGTACAACGGTCCACTTTGATGCTTTGGGAATGCTCAATTCTTTCCATAGATGAGCTTTTAAGGTTTTGTGCAATTTCAATCATAACATGGTCTATTGGCATCTTTACCTAACGAAACGTTGTACGAAAGCTAAACTAGCAAATTAGACTACTAAGAACACTAAATAGAGTGCAACGGTCCACTTTGATGCTTTACGAATGCTCAATTCTGTCCATAGACGAGCTTTTCAAGTTTTGTGCATTTTGAAACATAACTTGTTTTATTAGCATCTTTATCGAACGAATCGTTGTACCAAAGCTAAACTAGAAAGTTAGACTGCTAAGAACACAAAAAAGAGTACAACGGTCCACTTCGATGCTTTGGCAATGCTCAATTTTGTCCATAGATGATCTTTTAAGGTTTTGTGCAATTTCAAGCATGACATGGCCTATTGGCATCTTTAGCTAACGAAACGTTGTACGAAAGCTAAACTAGCAAGTTAGACTTCTAAGAACACTAAATAGAGTGCAACAGTCCACTTTGATGCTTTACGAATGCTCAATTCTGTCCATAGACGAGCTTTTCAAGTTTTGTGCATTTTCAAACATAACTTGTTTTATTGGCAACTTTGTCGAACGAAACATTGTACAAAAGCTAAACTTGCAAGTTACACTTCTAACGACACTAAATAGAGTACAACGGTCCACTTTGATGCTTTAGGAATGCTCAATTCTGTCCATAGACAAACTTTTAAAGTTTTGTGCAATTGGAAACATAACTTGGTCTATTGGTATCTTTAACTAACGAAACGTTATACGAAAGCTAAACTCGCATGTTGGACTGCTAAGAACACTAAATAGAGTACAACGGTCCACTTTGATGTTTTGGGAATGCTTAATTTCGTCCATAGATGAGCTTTTAAGGTTTTGTGCAATTTCAAGCATAACTTTGTCTATTGGCATCTTTACCTAACGAAATGTTGTACGAATGCTAAACTAGCAAGTTGGACTTCTAAGAACACTAAATAGAGTGCAACGGTCCACTTTGATGCTTTACGAATGCTCAATTCTGTCCATAGACGAGCTTTTTAAGTTTTGTGCATTTTCAAACATAACTTGTTTTATTGGCATCTTTATAGAACGAAACGTTGTACAAAAGCTAAACTAGCAAGTTAGACAGCTAAGAACACCAATAGAGTACAACGGTCCACTTTGATGCTCTGGGAATGCTCAATTCGGTCCATAAATGAGCTTTTAAGCTTTTGTGCAATGTCAAGGATAAATTGGTCTATTGGTATCTTTACCTAATGAAATGTTGTACGAAAGCTAAACTAGCAAGTTAGACTTGTAAGAACACTAAATAGAGTGCAACGGTCCACTTTGATGCTTTAGGAATGCTCAATTCTGTCCATAGACAAACTTTTCAAGTTTTTTGCAATTAGAAACATAACATGGTCTACTGGTATCCTTACCTAACGAAACGTCGTACGAAAGCTAAACTAGCAAGTTAGGCTGCTAAGAACACTAAATAGAGAACAACGGTCATTTTGATGCTTTGGCAATGCTCAATTCTGTCCATAGATGATCTTTTAAGGTTTTGTGCAATTTCAAGCATGACTTGGCCTGTTGGCATCTTTAGCTAACGAAACGTTGTACGAAAGCTAAACTAGCAAGTTAGACTTCTAAGAACACTAAATAGAGTGCAACGGTCCACTTTGATGCTTTAGGAATGCTCAATTCTGTCCATAGACAAACTTTTCAAGTTTTGTGCAATTTGAAACATAACATGGTCTACTGCTATCCTTACGTAACGAAATGTTGTACGAAAGCTAAACTAGCAAGTTAGGCAGCTAAGAACACTAAATAGAGTACAACGGTCCACTTTGATGCTTTGGAAATGCTCAATTCTGTCCATAGATGAGGCTTTAAGGTTTTGTGCAATTTCAAGCATAACTTGGTCTATTGGAATCTTTACCTAACGAAATGTTGTACGAAAGCTAAACTAGCAAGTTAGACTTCTAAGAACACTAAATTGAGTACAACGGTGCACTTTGATGCTTTAGGAATCCTCAATTCTGTCCATAGACAAACTTTCCAAGTTTTGTGCAATTTGAAACATAACTTGGTCTAATGGTATCTATACCTAACAAAACGTTGTACGAAAGCTAAAATCGTATGTTAGACAACTAAGAACACTAAATAGAGTACAATGGTCCACTTTGATGCTTTGAGAATGCTCAATTCTGTCCATAGATGAGCTTTTTAGATTTTGTGCAATTTCAAGCATAACTTGGTTTATTGGCATCTTTGCCTAACGAAACGTTGTACGAAAGCTAAATTACCAAGTTAGACTTCTAAGAACACTAAATAGAGTACAACGGTGCACTTTGATGCTTTAGGAAACCCCAATTCTGTCCATAGACAAACTTTTCATGTTTTGTGCAATTTGAAACATAACTTGGTCTGGTGGTATCTTTACCTAATGAAATGTTGTACGAAAGCTAAACTCGTATGTTAGACAGCTAAGAACACTAAATAGAGTAAAACGGTCCACTTTGATTCTTTGGGAACGCTCAATTCTGTCCATAGATGAGCTTTTAAGATTTTCTACAATTTCAAGCATAACTTGGTCTATTGGCATCTTTACCTAACAAAACATTGTACGAAAGCTAAACTAGTAAGTTAGACTTCTAAGAACACTAAATATAGTGCAACGGTCCACTTTGATGCTTTACGAATGCTCAATTCTGTCCATAGACGAGCTTTTCAAGTTTTGTGCATTTTCAAACATAACATGTTTTATTGGCATCTTTATCGAACGAATCGTTGTACCAAAGCTAAACTAGCAAGTGAGACTGCTAAGAACACTAAATAGAGTGCAATAGTCCACTTTGATGCTTTGGCAATTTCATAGATGATCTTTTAAGGTTTTGTGCAATTTCAAGCATGACTTGGCCTATTGGCATCTTTAGCTAACGAAACTTTGTACGAAAGCTAAACTAGGAAGTTAGACTTATAAGAAAACTAAATAGAGTGCAACGGTCCACTTTGATGCTTTACGAATGCTCAATTCTGTCCATAAACGAGCTTTTCATGTTTTGTGCAATTTCAAGCATGACTTGGCCTATTGGCATCTTTAGCTAATGAAACGTTGTACGAAAGCTAAACTAGCAAGTTGGACTTATAAGAACACTAAATAGAGTGCAACGCTCCACTTTGATGCTTTAAGTATGCTCAATTCTGTCCATAGATGATCTTTTAAGGTTTTGTGCAATTTCAAGCATGACTTGGTCTACTGGTATCTTTACCTAACGAAACATTTTACGAAAGCTAAACTCATATTTTAGATAGCTAAGAACACTAAATATAGTACAACGGGCCACTTTGATGCTTTGGGATTGCTCAATTCTGTCCATGGATGAGCTTTTAAGGTTTTGTGCAATTTGAAGCATAACTTGGTCTATTGGAATATTTACCTAACGAAATGTTGTACAAAAGCTAAACTAGCAAGTTAGACATCTAAGAAAACTAAATAGAGTACAACGGTGCACTTTGATGCTTTAGGAATCCTCAATTCTGTCCATAGACAAACTTTTCAAGTTTTGTGCAATTTGAAACATAACTTGGTCTAGTGGTATCTTTACCGAACGAAACGTTGTACGAAAGCTATACTCCTATGTTAGACAGCTAAGAACACTAAATAGAGTACAACGGTCCACTTTGATGCTTTGGGAATGCTCAATTCTTTCCATAGATGAGCTTTTAAGGTTTTGTGCAATTTCAATCATAACTTGGTCTATTGGCATCTTTACCTAACGAAACGTTGTACGAAAGCTAAACTAGCAAATTAGACTACTAAGAACACTAAATAGAGTGCATTGGTCCACTTTGATGCTTTACGAATGCTCAATTCTGTCCATAGACGAGCTTTTCAAGTTTTGTGCATTTTGAAACATAACTTGTTTTATTAGCATCTTTATCGAACGAATCGTTGTACCAAAGCTAAACTAGAAAGTTAGACTGCTAAGAACACAAAAAAGAGTATAACGGTCCACTTCGATGCTTTGGCAATGCTCAATTTTGTCCATAGATGATCTTTTAAGGTTTTGTGCAATTTCAAGCATGACATGGCCTATTGGCATCTTTAGCTAACGAAACGTTGTACGAAAGCTAAACTAGCAAGTTAGACTTCTAAGAACACTAAATAGAGTGCAACCGTCCACTTTGATGCTTTACGAATGCTCAATTCTGTCCATAGACGAGCTTTTCAAGTTTTGTGCATTTTCAAACATAACTTGTTTTATTGGCAACTTTGTCGAACGAAACATTGTACAAAAGCTAAACTTGCAAGTTATACTTCTAACGACACTAAATAGAGTACAACGGTCCACTTTGATGCTTTAGGAATGCTCAATTCTGTCCATAGACAAACTTTTAAAGTTTTGTGCAATTGGAAACATAACTTGGTCTATTGGTATCTTTAACTAACGAAACGTTATACGAAAGCTAAACTCGCATGTTGGACTGCTAAGAACACTAAATAGAGTACAACGGTCCACTTTGATGTTTTGGGAATGCTTAATTCCGTCCATAGATGAGCTTTTAAGGTTTTGCGCAATTTCAGGCATAATTTTGTCTATTGGCATCTTTACCTAATGAAACGTTGTACGAATGCTAAACTAGCAAGTTGGACTTCTAAGAACAATAAATAGAGTGCAACGGTCCACTTTGATGCTTTACGAATGCTCAATTCTGTCCATAGTCGAGCTTTTTAAGTTTTGTGCATTTTCAAACATAACTTGTTTTATTGGCATCTTTATAGAACGAAACGTTGTACAAAAGCTAAACTAGCAAGTTAGACTGCTAAGAACACCAATAGAGTACAACGGTCCACTTTGATGCTTTGGGAATGCTCAATTCGGTCCATAAATGAGCTTTTAAGCTTTTGTGCAATGTCAAGGATAAATTGGTCTATTGGTATCTTTACCTAATGAAATGTTGTACGAAAGCTAAACTAGCAAGTTAGACTTGTAAGAACACTAAATAGAGTGCAACGGTCCACTTTGATGCTTTACGAATGCTCAATTCTGTCCATAGACAAACTTTTCAAGTTTTGTGCAATTTGAAACATAACATGGTCTACTGCTATCCTTACGTAACGAAATGTTGTACGAAAGCTAAACTAGCAAGTTAGGCTGCTAAGAACACTAAATAGAGAACAACGGTCATTTTGATGCTTTGGCAATGCTCAATTCTGTCCATAGATGATCTTTTAAGGTTTTGTGCAATTTCAAGCATGACTTGGCCTATTGGCATCTTTAGCTAACGAAACGTTGTACGAAAGCTAAACTAGCAAGTTAGACTTCTAAAAACACTAAATAGAGTGCAACGGTCCACTTTGATGCTTTAGGAATGCTCAATTCTGTCCATAGACAAACTTTTCAAGTTTTGTGCAATTTGAAACATAACATGGTCTACTGCTATCCTTACGTAACGAAATGTTGTACGAAAGCTAAACTAGCAAGTTAGGCTGCTAAGAACACTAAATAGAGAACAACGGTCATTTTGATGCTTTGGCAATGCTCAATTCTGTCCATAGATGATCTTTTAAGGTTTTGTGCAATTTCAAGCATGACTTGGCCTATTGGCATCTTTAGCTAACGAAACGTTGTACGAAAGCTAAACTAGCAAGTTAGACTTCTAAAAACACTAAATAGAGTGCAACGGTCCACTTTGATGCTTTAGGAATGCTCAATTCTGTCCATAGACAAACTTTTCAAGTTTTGTGCAATTTGAAACATAACATGGTCTACTGCTATCCTTACGTAACGAAATGTTGTACGAAAGCTAAACTAGCAAGTTAGGCAGCTAAGAGCACTAAATAGAGTACAACGCTCTACTTTGATGCTTTGGAAATGCTCAATTCTGTCCATAGATGAGGCTTTAAGGTTTTGTGCAATTTCAAGCATAACTTGGTCTATTGGAATCTTTACCTAACGAAATGTTGTACGAAAGCTAAACTAGCAAGTTAGACTTCTAAGAACACTAAATTGAGTACAACGGTGCACTTTGATGCTTTAGGAATCCTCAATTCTGTCCATAGACAAACTTTCCAAGTTTTGTGCAATTTGAAACATAACTTGGTCTAATGGTATCTATACCTAACAAAACGTTGTACGAAAGCTAAACTCGTATGTTTGACAGCTAAGAACACTAAATAGAGTAAAACGGTCCACTTTGATGCTTTGGGAACGCTCAATTCTGTCCATAGATGAGCTTTTAAGATTTTCTACAATTTCAAGCATAACTTGGTCTATTGGCATCTTTACCTAACAAAACATTGTACGAAAGCTAAACTAGTAAGTTAGACTTCTAAGAACACTAAATATAGTGCAACGGTCCACTTTGATGCTTTACGAATGCTCAATTCTGTCCATAGACGAGCTTTTCAAGTTTTGTGCATTTTCAAACATAACATGTTTTATTGGCATCTTTATCGAACGAATCGTTGTACCAAAGCTAAACTAGCAAGTGAGACTGCTAAGAACACTAAATAGAGTGCAACAGTCCACTTTGATTCTTTGGCAATTTCATAGATGATCTTTTAAGGTTTTGTGCAATTTCAAGCATGACTTGGCCTATTGGCATCTTTAGCTAACGAAATTTTGTACGAAAGCTAAACTAGGAAGTTAGACTTATAAGAAAACTAAATAGAGTGCAACGGTCCACTTTGATGCTTTACGAATGCTCAATTCTGTCCATAAACGAGCTTTTCAAGTTTTGTGCAATTTCAAGCATGACTTGGCCTATTGGCATCTTTAGCTAATGAAACGTTGTACGAAAGCTAAACTAGCAAGTTGGACTTATAATAACACTAAATAGAGTGCAACGCTCCACTTTGATGCTTTAAGAATGCTCAATTCTGTCCATAGATGATCTTTTAAGGTTTTGTGCAATTTCAAGCATGACTTGGCCTATTGGCATCTTTAGCTAACGAAACGTTGTACGAAAGCTAAACTAGCAAGTTAGACTTATAAGAACACCAAATAGAGTGCAACGGTCCACTTTGATGCTTTACGAATGCTCAATTCTGTCCATAAACGAGCTTTTCAAGTTTTGTGCATTTTCAAACATAACATGTTTTATTGGCATCTTTATCGAACGAATCGTTGTACCAAAGCTAAACTAGCAAGTTAGACTGCTAAGAACACTAAATAGAGTACAACGGTCCACTTTGATGCTTTGGCAATGCTCAATTCTGTCCATAGATGATCTTTTAAGGTTTTGTGCAATTTCAAGCATGACTTGGCCTATTGGCATCTTTGGCTAACGAAACGTTGTACGAAAGCTAAACTAGCAATTTAGACTTCTAAGAACACTAAATAGAGTGCAACGGTCAACTTTGATGCTTGACGGATGCTCAATTCTGTCCATAGACGAGCTTTTCAAGTTTTGTGCATTTTCAAACATAACTTGTTTTATTGGCAACTTTGTCGAACGAAACGTTGTACAAAAGCTAAATTAGCAAGCTAGACTTCTAAGAACACTAAATAGAGTACAACGGTGCACTTTGATGGTTTAGGAATCCTCAACTCTGTCCATAGACAAAATTTTCAAGTTTTGTGCAATTGGAAACATAACTTGGTCTATTGGCATCTTTACCTAATGAAATGTTGTACGAAAGCTAAACTAGCAAGTTAGACTTTTAGGAACACTAAATAGAGTACAACGGTCCACTTTGATGCTTTAGAAATGCTCAATTCTTTCCATAGACAAACTTTTCAAGTTTTGTGCAATTTGAAACATAACATGGTCTACTGCTATCCTTACCTAACGAAACGTTGTACGAAAGCTAAACTCGTATGTTAGACAGCTAAGAACACTAAATAGAGTACAACGGTCCACTTTGATGCTTTGGGAATGCTCAATTTTGTCCATAGATGAGCTTTTAAGGTTTTGTGCAATTTCAAGCATAACTTGGTTTATTGGCATCTTTACCTAACGAAACATTGTACGAAAGCTAAATTAGCAAGTTAGACTTCTAAGAACACTAAATAGAGTACAACGGTGCACTTTGATGCTTTAGGAATCCTCAATTCTGTCCATAGACAAACTTTTCATGTTTTGTGCAATTTGAAACATAACTTGGTCTAGTGGTATCTTTACGTAATGAAACGTTGTATGAAAACTAAACTCGTATGTTAGACAGCTAAGAACACTAAATAGAGTACAACGGTCCACTTTGATGCTTTGGGAACGCTCAATTCTGTCCATAGATGAGCTTTTAAGATTTTGTGCAATTTCAAGCATAACTTGGTCTATTGGCATCTTTACCTAACAAAACGTTGTACGAAAGCTAAACTAGTAAGTTAGACTTCTAAGAACACTAAATATTGTGCAACGGCCCACTTTGATGCTTTACGAATGCTCAATTCTGTCCATAGACGAGCTTTTCAAGTTTTGTGCATTTTTAAACATAACATGTTTTATTGGCATCTTTATCGAACGAATCGTTGTACCAAAGCTAAACTAGCAAGTTAGACTGCTAAGAACACTAAATAGAGTACAACGGTCCACTTTGATGCTTTGGCAATGCTCAATTCTGTCCATAGATGATATTTTAAGGTTTTGTGCAATTTCAAGCTTGACTTGGCCTATTGGCATCTTTAGCTAACGAAACGTTGTACGAAAGCTAAACTAGCAATTTAGACTTCTAAGAACACCAAATAGAGTGCAACGGTCCACTTTGATGCTTTACGAATGCTCAATTCTGTCCATAGACGAGCTTTTCAAGTTTTGTACATTTTCAAACAAAACTTGTTTTATTGGCAACTTTGTCGAATGAAACGCTGTACAAATACTAAACTAGCAAGTTACACTTCTAACGACACTAAATAGTCTACAACGGTCCACTTTGATGCTTGAGGAATGCTCCATTCTGTCCATAGACAAACTTTTCAAGTTTTGTGCAATTGGAAACATAACTTGATCTATTGGTATCTTTAACTAACGAAACGTTATACGAAATCTAAACTCGCATGTTAGACTGCTAAGAACACCAAATAGAGCACAACGGTCCACTTTGATGCTTTGGGAATGCTTACTTCTGTCCATAAATGAGCTTTTAAGGTTTTGTGCAATTTCAAGCATAACTTTGTCTATTGGCATCTTTACCTAACGAAACGTTGTACGAATGCTAAACTAGCAAGTTAGACTTCTAAGAACACTAAATATAGTGCAACGGACCACTTTGATGCTTTACGAATGCTCAATTCTGTCCATAGACGAGCTTTTCAAGTTTTGTGCATTTTCAAACATAACTTGTTTTATTGGCAACTTTGTCGAACAAAACGTTGTACAAAAGCTAAACTAGCAAGTTACACTTCTAGCGACACTAAATAGAGTACAACGGTCCACTTTGGTGCTTGAGGAATGCTCCATTCTGTCCATAGACAAACTTTTCAAGTTTTGTGCAAGTGGAAACATAACTTGGTATATTGGTATCTTTACCTAATGAAATATTGTACGAAAGCTAAACTAGCAAGTTAGACTTTTAAGAACACTAAATAGAGTACAACGGTCCACTTTGATGATTTAGGAATGATCAATTCTTTCCATAGACAAACTTTTCAAGTTTTGTGCAATTTGAAACATAACATGGTCTACTGCTATCCTTACCTAACGAGACGTTGTACGAAAGCTAAACTAGCAAGTTAGGCTGCTAAGAACACTAAATAGAGTACAACGGTCATTTTGATGCTTTGGGAATGCTCAATTCTGTCCATAGATGAGCCTTTAAGGTTTTGTGCAATTTGAAGCATAACTTGGTCTATTGGCATATTTACCTAACGAAACTTTGTACGAAAGCTAAATTAGCAAGTTAGACTACTAAGAACACTAAATTGAGTACAACGATCCACTTTGATGCTTTATGAATGCTGAATTCTGTCCATAGACAAGATTTTCAAGTTTTGTGCAATTTGAAACATAACTTGGTCTATGGTATCTGTACCGAACGAAACGTTGTACGAAATCTAAACTAGCAAGTTAGGCTGCTAAGAAAACTAAATATAGCACAACGGTCCACTTTGATGCTTTGGTAATGCTCAATTCTGTCCATAGATGAGCCTTTAAGGTTTTGTGCAATTTCAAGCATAACTTGGTCTATTGGAATCTTTACCTAACGAAATGTTGTACGAAAGCTAAAATAGCAAGTTAGACTTCCAAGAACACTAAATAGAGTACAACGGTGCACTTTGATGCTTTAGGAATCCTCAATTCTGTCCATAGACAAACTTTTCAAGTTTTGTGCAATTTGAAACATAACTTGGTCTAGTGGTATCTTTACCTAGTGAAACGTTGTACGAAAGCTAAACTCTTATGTTAGACAGCTAAGAACACTAAATAGAGTACAACGGTCCTTTTTGACGCTTTGGGAATGCGCAATTCTGTCCATAGATGAGCTTTTAAGATTTTGTGCAATTTCAAGCATAACTTGGTCTATTGGCATCTTTACCTAACGAAACGTTGTACGAAAGCTAAACTAGCAAGTTAGACTTCTAAGAACACTAAATAGAGTGCAACGGTCCACTTTGATGCTTTACGAATGCTAAATTCTGTCCATAGACGAGCTTTTCAAGTTTTGTACATTTTCAAACATAAGTTGTTTTATTGGCAACTTTGTCGAACGAAACGTTGTACAAAAGCTAAACTAGCAAGTTACACTTCTAACGACACTAAATAGAGTACAACGGTACACTTTGATGCTTGAGGAATGCTCCATTCTGTCCATAGATGAGCCTTTAAGGTTTTATGCAATTCGAAACATAACTTGGTCTATTGGAATCTTTACCTAACGAAGTGTTGTACGAAAGCTAAACTAGCAAGTTAGACTTCTAAGAACACCAAATAGAGTATAACGGTGCACTTTGATGCTTTGGGAATGCTCAATTCTGTCCATAGATGAGCTTTTAGGATTTTGTGCAATTTCAAGCATAATTTGCTCTAGTGGCATCTTTACCAAACGAAACGTTGTACGAAAGCTAAACTAGCAAGTTAGACTTCTAAGAACACTAAATATAGTGCAACGGTCCACTTTGATGCTTTACGAATGGTCAATTCTGTCCATAGACGAGCTTTTCAAGTTTTGTGCATTTTCAAACATAACTTGTTTTATTGGCATCTTTATCGAACGAATCGTTGTACCAAAGCTAAACTAGCCAGTGAGACTGCTAAGAACAATAAATAGTGTACAATGGTCCACTTTGATGCTTTGGCAATGCTCAATTCTGTCCATAGATGATCTTTTAAGGTTTTGTGCAATTTCAAGCATGACTTGGCCTATTGGCATCTTTAGCTAACGAAACGTTGTACGAAAGCTAAACTAGCAAGTTAGACTTCTAAGAACACTAAATAGAGTGCAACGGTCCAATTTGATGCTTTACGAATGCTCAATTCTGTCCATAGACGAGCTTTTCAAGTTTTGTGCATTTTCAAACATAACTTGTTTTATTGGAAACTTTGTCGAACAAAACGTTGTACAAAAGTTAAACTATCAAGTTACACTTCTAACGACACTAAATAGAGTACAACGGTCCACTTTGATGCTTGAGGAATGCTCCATTCTGTCCATGGACAAACTTTTCAAGTTTTGTGCAATTGGAAACATAACTTGGTCTATTGGTATCTTTAACTAACGAAACGTTATACGAAAGCTAAACTCGCATGTTAGACTGCAAAGAACACTAAATAGAGCACAACGGTCCACTTTGATGCTTTGGGAATGCTTAATTCTATCCATAGATGAGCTTCTAAGGTTTTGTGCAATTTCAAGCATAACTTTGTCTATTTGCATCTTTACCTAACGAAACGTTGTACGAATGCTAAACTAGCAAGTTAGACTTATAAGAACACTAAATAGAGTACAACGGTCCACTTTGATGCTTTACGAATGCTCAATTCTGTCCATAGACGAGCTTTTTAAGTTTTGTGCATTTTTAAACATAACTTGTTTTATTGGCATCTTTATAGAACGAAACGTTGTACAAAAGCTAAACTAGCAAGTTAGACTGCTAAGAACACCAATAGAGTACAACGGTCCACTTTGATGCTTTGGGAATGCTCAATTCTGTCCATAGATGAGCTTTTAAGGTTTTGTGCAATGTCAAGCATAACTTGGTCTATTGGTATCTTTACCTAATGAAATGTTGTACGAAAGCTAAACTAGCAAGTTAGACTTCTAAGAACACTAAATAGAGTACAACGATCCACTTTGATGCTTAAGGAATGCTCAATTCTGTCCATAGATAAACTTTTCAAGTTTTGTGCAATTTGAAACATAACTTGGTCTACTGGTATCTTTACCTAACGAAACATTGTACCAAAGCTAAACTCGTACGTTAGATAGCTAATAACACTAAATATAGTACAACAGACCACTTTGATGCTTTAGGAATGCTCAATTCTGTCCATGGATGAGCTTTTAAGGTTTTGTACAATTTGAAGTATAACTTGGTCTATTGGAATCATTACCTAACGAAATGTTGTACAAAAGCTAAACTAGCAAGTTACACGTCTAAGAACACTAAATAGAGTACAACGGTGCACTTTGATGCTTTAGGAATCCTCAATTCTGTCGATAGACAAACTTTTCAAGTTTTGTGCAATTTGAAACATAACATGGTCTAGTGGTATCTTTACCTAACGAAACGTTGTACGAAAGCTAAACTCGTATGTTAGACTGCTAAGAACACTAAATAGAGTACAATGGTCCACTTTGATGGTTTGGGAATGCTCAATTCTGTCCATAGATGAGCTTTTAAGGTTTTGTGCAATTTCAAGCATAACTTGGTCTATTGGCATCTTTACCTAATGAAACGTTGTACGAAAGCTAAACTAGCAAGTTAGACTTCTAAGAACACTAAATAGAGTGCAACGGTCCACTTTGATGCTTTAGGAATGCTCAATTCTGTCCATAGACGAGCTTTTCAAGTTTTGTGCATTTTCAAACATAACTTGTTTTATTGGAAACTTTGTCGAACAAAACGTTGTACAAAAGTTAAACTCGTATGTTAGACAGCTAAGAACACTAAATATAGTACAACAGGCCACTTTGATGCTTTGGGAATGCTCAATTCTGTCCATGGATGAGCTTTTAAGGTTTTGTGCAATTTGAAGCATAACTTGGTCTATCGGAATCTTTACCTAACCAAATGTTGTACGAAAGTTAAACTCGTATGTTAGACAGCTAAGAACACTAAATAGAGTACAACGGTCCACTTTGATGCTTTGGGAATGCTCAATTCTGTCCATAGATGAGCTTTTAAGGTTTTGTGCAATTTCAAGCATAACTTGGTCTATTGTAATCTTTAACTAACGAAATGTTGTACGAAAGCTAAACTAGCAAGTTAGACTACTAAGAACACTAAATAGAGTACAACGGTACACTTTGCTGCTTTAGGAATGCTCAATCCTGTCCATAGACAAACTTTTCAAGTTTTGTGCAATTTGAAACATAACTTGGTCAACTGGTATCTTTACCTAACGAAACATTGTACGAAAGCTAAACTAGCAAGTTTGGCTGCTAAGAACACTAAATAGAGTGCAAAGGTCCACTTTGATGCTTTGGGAATGCTCAATTCTGTCCATAGATGAGCCTTTAAGGTTTTGTGCAATTTTAAGCATAACTTGGTATATTGGCATCTTGACCTAACGAAACGTTATATGAAAGCTAAATTAGCAAGTTAGACTTCTAAGAACACTAAATAGAGTACAACGATCCATTTTGATGCTTTACGAATGCTCAATTCTGTCCATAGACAAACTTTTCAAGTTTTGTGCAATTTGAAACATAACTTGGTCTACTGGTATCTTTACCTAACGAAACGTTGTACGAAAGCTAAACTCATATTTTAGACTACCAAGAACACTAAATAGAGTACAACGGTCCACTTTGATGGTTTGGGAATGCTCAATTCTGTCCATAGATGAGCTTTTAAGATTTTGTGCAATTTCAAGCATAACTTGGTCTATTGGCATCTTTACCTAATGAAACGTTGTACGAGAGCTAAACTAGCAAGTTAGACATCTAAGAACACTAAATAGAGTGCAACGATCCACTTTGATGCTTTACGAATGCTCAAATTTCTCCATAGACAAACTTTTCAAGTTTTGTGCAATTTGAAACATAACTTGGTCTACTGGTATCTTTACCTAACGAAACGTTGTACGAAAGCTAAACTGGTATGTTAGATAGCTAAGAACACTAAATAAATTACAACGGCCCACTTTGATGCTTCGGGAATGCTCAATTCTGTCCTTAGATGAGCTTTTAATGTTTTGTGCAATTTCAAGCATAACTTGGTCTATTGGAATTTTTACCAACGAAATGTTGTACGAAAGCTAAACTAACAAGTTAGACTTCTAAGAACTCTAAATAGAGTACAACGGTCCACTTTGATGCTTTGGGAATGCTCGATTCTGTCCATAGATGAACTTTGAAGGTTTTGTGCAATTTCAAGCATAACTTGGTCTAATGGCATCTTTACCTAACGAAACGTTGTGCGAAAGCTAAATTAGAAAGTGAGACTTCTAACACTAAATAGAGTACCGATCCACCTTGATGCTTTAGGAATGCCAAATTCTGTCCGTAGACAAGCTTTTCAAGTTTTGTGCAATTTGAAACATAACTTGGTCTACTGGTATCTTTGCCTAACGAAACGCTGTACGAAAGCTAAACTAGCAAGTTAGATTTCTAAGAACACGAAATATAGTGCAACGGTCCACTTTGATGCTTTACGAATGCTCAATTATGTCCATAGACGAGCTTTTCAAGTTTTGTGCATTTTCAAACATAACTTGTTTTATTGGCATCTTTATCGAACGAATCGTTGTACCAAAGCTAAACTAGCAAGTTAGACTGCTAAGAACACTAAATAGAGTACAACGGTCCACTTTGATGCTTTGGGAATGCTCAATTCTGTCCATAGATGATCTTTTAAGGTTTTGTGCAATTTCAAGCATGACTTGGCCTATTGGCATCTTTAGCTAACGAAATGTTATACGAAAGCTAAAGTAGCAAGTTAGACCTCTAAGAACACTAAATGGAGTACAACGGTCCACTTTGATGCTTTACGAATGCTCAATTCTGTCCATAGACGAGCTTTTCAAATTTTGTGCATTTTCAAACATAACCTGTTTTATTGGCATCTTTATTGAACGAATCGTTGTACCAAAGCTAAACTAGCAAGTTAGACTGCCAAGAACACCAAATAGAATACAACGGCCCACTTTGATGCTTTGGGAATGCTCAATTCTGTCCATAGATGAGCTTTTAAGGTTTTGTGTAATTTCAAGCATGACTTGGCCTATTGGCATCTTTAGCTAACGAAACGGTGTACGAAAGCTAAACTAGCAAGTTAGACTTCTAAGAACACTAAATAGAGTGCAACGGTTCACTTTGATGCTTTATGAATGCTCAATTCTGTCCATAGATGAGCTTTTAAGGTTTTGTGCAATTTCAAGCATAACTTGGTTTATTGGAATTTTTACCTTACGAAATGTTGTACGAAAGCTAAACTAGCAAGTTAGACTTCTAAGAACACTAAATAGAGTACAACGGCCCACTTTGATGCTTTAGGAATGCTCAATTCTGTCCATAGACAAACTTTTCAAGTTTTGTGCAATTTTAAACATAATTTGGTCTACTGGTATCTTTACCTAACGCAACATTGTACGAAAGCTAAACTCGTATGTTAGATAGCTAAAAACACACAATATAGTACAACGGTCCACTTTGATGCTTTAAGAATGCTCAATTCTGTCCATAGATGAGCTTTTAAGGTTTTGTGCAATTTCAAGCATAACTTGGTCTATTGGAATCTTTACCTAACGAAATGTTGTACGAAAGCTAAACTAGCAAGTTAGACCTCTAAGAACACTAAATGGAGTACAACGGTCCACTTTGATGCTTTACGAATGCTCAATTCTGTCCATAGACGACCTTTTCAAATTTTGTGCATTTTCAAACATAACTTGTTTTATTGGCATCTTTATTGAACGAATCGTTGAACCAAAGCTAAACTAGCAAGTTAGACTGCTAAGAACACCAAATAGAATACAACGGCCCACTTTGATGCTTTGGGAATGCTCAATTCAGTCCATAGATGAGCTTTTAAGGTTTTGTGTAATTTCAAGCATGACTTGGCCTATTGGCATCTTTAGCTAACGAAACGTTGTACGAAAGCTAAACTAGCAAGTTAGACTTCTAAGAACACTAAATAGAGTGCAACGGTCCACTTTGATGCTTTATGAATGCTCAATTCTGTCCATAGATGGGCTTTTAAGGTTTTGTGCAATTTCAAGCATAACTTGGTTTATTGGAATCTTTACCTAACGAAATGTTGTACGAAAGCTAAACTAGCAAGTTAGACTTCTAAGAACACTAAATAGTGTACAACGGCCCACTTTGATGCTTTAGGAATGCTCAATTCTGTCCATAGACAAACTTTTCAAGTTTTGTGCAATTTTAAACATAATTTGGTCTACTGGTATCTTTACCTAACGCAACATTGTACGAAAGCTAAACTCGTATGTTAGACAGCTAAAAACACACAATATAGTACAACGGTCCACTTTGATGCTTTGAGAATGCTCAATTCTGTCCATAGATGAGCTTTTAAGGTTTTGTGCAATTTCAAGCATAACTTGGTCTATTGGAATCTTTACCTAACGAAATGTTGTACGAAAGCTAAACTAGCAAGTTAGACCTCTAAGAACACTAAATGGAGTACAACGGTTCACTTTGATGCTTTACGAATGCTCAATTCTGTCCATAGACGAGCTTTTCAAATTTTGTGCATTTTCAAACATAACTTGTTTTATTGGCATCTTTATTGAACGAATCATTGAACCAAAGCTAAACTAGCAAGTTAGACTGCTAAGAACACCAAATAGAATACAACGGCCCACTTTGATGCTTTGGGAATGCTCAATTCTGTCCATAGATGAGCTTTTAAGGTTTTGTGTAATTTCAAGCATGACTTGGCCTATTGGCATCTTTAGCTAAGGAAACGTTGTACGAAAGCTAAACTAGCAAGTTAGACTTCTAAGAACACTAAATAGAGTGCAACGGTCCACTTTGATGCTTTGAGAATGCTCAATTCTGTCCATAGATGAGCTTTTAAGGTTTTGTGCAATTTCAAGCATAACTTGGTTTATTGGAATCTTTTCCTTACGAAATGTTGTACGAAAGCTAAACTAGCAAGTTAGACTTCTAAGAACACTAAATAGAGTACAACGGCCCACTTTGATGCTTTAGGAATGCTCAATTCTGTCCATAGACAAACTTTTCAAGTTTTGTGCAATTTTAAACATAATTTGGTCTACTGGTATCTTTACCTAACGCAACATTGTACGAAAGCTAAACTCGTATGTTAGACAGCTAAAAACACACAATATAGTACAACTGTCCACTTTGATGCTTTGAGAATGCTCAATTCTGTCCATAGATGAGCTTTTAAGGTTTTGTGCAATTTCAAGCATAACTTGGTCTATTGGAATCTTTACCTAACGAAATGTTGTACGAAAGCTAAACTAGCAAGTTAGACCTCTAAGAACACTAAATGGAGTACAACGGTCCACTTTGATGCTTTACGAATGCTCAATTCTGTCCATAGACGAGCTTTTCAAATTTTGTGCATTTTCAAACATAACTTGTTTTATTGGCATCTTTATTGAACGAATCATTGAACCAAAGCTAAACTAGCAAGTTAGACTGCTAAGAACACCAAATAGAATACAACGGCCCACTTTGATGCTTTGGGAATGCTCAATTCTGTCCATAGATGAGCTTTTAAGGTTTTGTGTAATTTCAAGCATGACTTGGCCTATTGGCATCTTTAGCTAACGAAACGTTGTACGAAAGCTAAACTAGCAAGTTAGACTTCTAAGAACACTAAATAGAGTGCAACGGTCCACTTTGATGCTTTGAGAATGCTCAATTCTGTCCATAGATGAGCTGTTAAGGTTTTGTGCAATTTCAAGCATAACTTGGTTTATTGGAATCTTTTCCTAACGAAATGTTGTACGAAAGCTAAACTAGCAAGTTAGACTTCTAAGAACACTAAATAGAGTACAACGGCCTACTTTGATGCTTTAGGAATGCTCAATTCTGTCCATAGACAAACTTTTCAACTTTTGTGCAATTTTAAACATAATTTGGTCTACTGGTATCTTTACCTAACGCAACATTGTACGAAAGCTAAACTCGTATGTTAGACAGCTAAAAACACACAATATAGTACAACGGTCCCCTTTGATGCTTTGAGAATGCTTTATTCTGTCCATAGATGAGCTTTTAAGGTTTTGTGCAATTTCAAGCATAACTTGGTCTATTGGAATCTTTACCTAACGAAATGTTGTACGAAAGCTAAACTAGCAAGTTAGACCTCTAAGAACACTAAATGGAGTACAACGGTCCACTTTGATGCTTTACGAATGCTCAATTCTGTCCATAGACGACCTTTTCAAATTTTGTGCATTTTCAAACATAACTTGTTTTATTGGCATCTTTATTGAACGAATCGTTGAACCAAAGCTAAACTAGCAAGTTAGACTGCTAAGAACACCAAATAGAATACAACGGCCCACTTTGATGCTTTGGGAATGCTTAACTCTGTCCATAGATGAGCTTTTAAGGTTTTGTGTAATTTCAAGCATGACTTGGCCTATTGGCATCTTTAGCTAACGAAATGTTGTACGAAAGCTAAACTAGAAAGTTAGAATTCTAAGAACACTAAATAGAGTGCAACGGTCCACTTTGATGCTTTATGAATGCTCAATTCTGTCCATAGATGAGCTTTTAAGGTTTTGTGCAATTTCAAGCATAACTTGGTCAATTGCAATCTTTACCTAACGAAATGTTGTACGAAAGCTAAACTAGCAAGTTAGACTTCTAAGAACACTAAATAGAGTACAACGGCCCAGTTTGATGCTTTAGAAATGCTCAATTCTGTCCATAGACAAACTTTTCAAGTTTTGTGCAATTTGAAACATAATTTGGTCTACTGGTATCTTTACCTAACGCAACATTGTACGAAAGCTAAACTCGTATGTCAGACAGCTAAGAACACTAAATAGAGTACAACGGTCCACTTTGATGCTTTGGGAATGCTCAATTCTGTCCATATATGAGCCTTTAAGGTTTTGTGCAATTTCAGGCATAACTTGGTCTATTGGCATCTTTACCTAACGAAACATCGTACGAAAGCTAAATTAGCAAGTTAGACTTCTAAGAACACTAAATAGAGTACAACGATCCACTTTGATGCTTTAGGAATGCTCAATTTTGTCCATAGACAAACTTTTCAAGTTTTGTGCAATTTGAAACATAACTTGGTCTACTGGTATCTTTACCTAACGAAACGTTGTACGAAAGCTAAACTCGTATGTTAGACAGCTAAGAATAATAAATATAGTACAACGGTCCACTTTAATGCTTTGGGAATGCTCAATTATGTCCATAGATGAGCTTTTAAGGTTTTGTGCAATTTGAAGCATAACTTGGTCTATTGGAATCTTTACCTAACGAACTGTTGTACGAAAGCTGAACTAGCAAGTTCGACTTCTAAGAACACTAAATAGAGTACAAAGGTGCACTTTGATGCTTTAGGAATCCTCAATTCTGTCCGTAGACAAACTTTTCAAGTTTTGTGCAATTTGAAACATAACTTGGTCTACTGGTATCTTTACCTAACGAAACGTTCTACGAAAGCTAAACTCGTATGTTAGACAGCTAAGAACACTAAATAGAGTACAACGGTCCCCTTTGATGCTTTGGGAATGCTCAATTTTGTCCGTAGATGAGCTTTTAAGGTTTTGTGCAATTTCAAGCATAACTTGGTCTATTGGAATCTTTACCTAACGAAATGTTGTACGAAAGCTAAACTAGCAAGTTAGACTTCTAAGAACATTAAATAGAGTACAACGGTCCACTTTGATGGTTTAGGAATGCTCAATTCTCTCCATAGACAAACTTTTCAAGTTTTGTGCAATTTGAAACATAACTTGGTCTACTGGTATCTTTACCTAACGAAACGTTGTACGAAAGCTAAACTCGTATGTTAGACAGCTAAGAATAATAAATATAGTACAACGGTCCACTTTAATGCTTTGGGAATGCTCAATTCTGTCCATAGATGAGCTTTTAAGGTTTTGTGCAATTTGAAGCATAACTTGGTCTATTGGAATCTTTACCTAACGAACTGTTGTACGAAAGCTGAACTAGCAAGTTCGACTTCTAAGAACACTAAATAGAGTACAACGGTGCACTTTGATGCTTTAGGAATCCTCAATTCTGTCCGTAGACAAACTTTTCAAGTTTTGTGCAATTTGAAACATAACTTGGTCTACTGGTATGTTTACCTAACGAAACGTTCTACGAAAGCTAAACTCGTATGTTAGACAGCTAAGAACACTAAATAGAGTACAACGGTCCCCTTTGATGCTTTGGGAATGCTCAATTTTGTCCGTAGATGAGCTTTCAAGGTTTTGTGCAATTTCAAGCATAACTTGGTCTATTGGAATCTTTACCTAACGAAATGTTGTACGAAAGCTAAACTAGCAAGTTAGACTTCTAAGAACATTAAATAGAGTACAACGGTCCACTTTGATGGTTTAGGAATGCTCAATTCTCTCCATAGACAAACTTTTCAAGTTTTGTGCAATTTGAAACATAACTTGGTCTACTGGTATCTTTACCTAACGAAACGTTGTACGAAAGCTAAACTCGTATGTTAGACAGCTAAGAATAATAAATATAGTACAACGGTCCACTTTAATGCTTTGGGAATGCTCAATTCTGTCCATAGATGAGCTTTTAAGGTTTTGTGCAATTTGAAGCATAACTTGGTCTATTGGAATCTTTACCTAATGAACTGTTGTACGAAAGCTGAACTAGCAAGTTCGACTTCTAAGAACACTAAATAGAGTACAACGGTGCACTTTGATGCTTTAGGAATCCTCAATTCTGTCCGTAGACAAACTTTTCATGTTTTGTGCAATTTGAAACATAACTTGGTCTACCGGTATCTTTATCTAACGAAACGTTCTACGAAAGCTAAACTCGTATGTTAGACAGCTAAGAACACTAAATAGAGTACAACGGTCCCCTTTGATGCTTTGGGAATGCTCAATTTTGTCCGTAGATGAGCTTTTAAGGTTTTGTGCAATTTCAAGCATAACTTGGTGTATTGGAATCTTTACCTAACGAAATGTTGTACAAAAGCTAAACTAGCAAGTTAGACTTCTAAGAACATTAAATAGAGTACAACGGTCCACTTTGATGCTTTATGAATGCTCAATTCTGTCCATAGACAAACTTTTCAAGTTTTGTGCAATTTGAAACATAACTTGGTCTACTAGTATCTTTACCTAACAAAACGTTGTACGAAAGCAAAACTAGGAAGTTTGGCTACTAAGAACACTAGATAGAGTACAACGGTCCACTTTGATGCTTTGGGAATGCCCAATTCTGTCCATAGATGAGCCTTTAAGGTTTTGTGCAATTTCAGGCATAACTTGGTCTATTGGCATCTTTACCTAATGAAATGTTGTAAGAAAGCTAAATTAGCAAGTTAGACTTCTAAGAACACTAAATAGAGTACAACTATCCACTTTGATGCTTTAGGAATGCTCAATTCTGTCCATAGACAAACTTTCCAAGTTTTGTGCAATTTGAAACATAACTTGGTCTACTAGTATTTTTACCTAACGAAATGTTGGACGAAAGCTAAACTCGTATGTTACACAGCTAAAAACACTAAATATAGTACAACGGTCCACTTTGATGCTTTGGGAATGCTCTATTTTGTCCATAGATGAGCTTTTAAGGTTTTGTGCAATTTCAAGCATAACTTGGTCTATTGGAATCTTTACCTAACGAAATGTTGTACGAAAGGTAAACTAGCAAGTTAGACTTCTAAGAACACTAAATAGAGTACACCGGTCCACTTTGATGCTTTGGGAATGCTCAATTCTGTCCATAGATGATTTTTTAAGGTTTTGTGTAATTTCAAGCATGACTTGGCCTATTGGCATCTTTAGCTAACGAAACGTTGTACGAAAGCAAAACTAGCAAGTTAGACTTCTAAGAACACTAAATAGAGTGCAGCGGTCCACTTTGATGCTTTACGAATGCTCAATTCTGTCGATAGACGAGCTTTTCAAGTTTTGTGCATTTTCAAACATAACTTGTTTTATTGGCAACATTGTCGAACGAAATGTTGTACAAAAGCTAAACTAGCAGTTTACACTTCTAACGGCACTAAATAGAGTACAACGGTCCACTTTGATGCTTTAGGAATGCTCTATTCTGTCCATAGACAAACTTTTCAAGTTTTGTGCAATTTGAAACATAACTTGGTCTATTGGTATCTTTAACTAACGAAACGTTATACGAAAGCTAAACTCGCATGTTAGACTGCTAAGAACACTAAATAGAGTATAACGGTCCACTTTGACGCTTTGGTAATGCTTAATTCTGTCCATAGATGAGCTTTTAAGGTTTTCTGCAATTTCAAGCATAACTTTGTCTATTGGCATCTTTACCTAACGAAATGTTGTACGAAAGCTAAACTAGCAAGTTAGACTTCTAAGAACACTAAATAGAGTACAACGTTTTCACTTTGATGCTTTAGGAATGCTCAATTCTGTCCATAGACAAAATTTTCAAGTTTTGTGCAATTTGAAACATAACTTGGTCTACTGGTATCCTTACCTAACGAAACGTTGTACGAAAGCTAAACTAGCAAGTTAGGCTGCGAAAAACACTGAATAGAGTACAACGGTCCACTTTGATGCTTTGGGAATGCTCAATTCTGTGCATAGATAAGCTTTTAAGGTTTTGTGCAATTTCAAGCATATCTTGGTCTATTGGCATCTCTACCTAACGAAACGTTGCACAAAAGCTAAACTAGCAAGTTAGACTTCTAAGAACAGTAAATACGGTACAACGATCCAATTTGATGCTTTTGGAATGCTCAATTCTGTTCGTAGACAAACTTTTCAAGTTTTGTGGAATTTGAAACATAACTTGGTCTACTAGTATCTTTACCTAACGACACGTTGTACGAAAGCTAAACACGCATGTTATACTGCCAAGAACGCTTAATAGAGTACAACAATCCACTTTGATGCTTTGGGAATGCTCAATTCTGTCTATAGATGACCTTTTAAGCATTTGTGCAATTTCAAGCATAACTCGGTCTATTGGCATTCCTAACGAAACGTTGTACGAAAGCTAAACTAGCAAGTCAGACTTCTAAGAACACTAAATAGAGTGCAACGGTCCACTTTGATGCTTTACGAATGCTCAATTCTCTCCATAGACGAGCTTTTCAAGTTTTTTGCATTTTCAAACATAACTTGTTTCATTGGCATCATTATAGAACGAAACGTTGTACAAAAGCTAAACTAGCAAGTTAGACTGCAAAGAACACTAAATAGAGTACAACGATCCACTTTGATGCTTAAGGAATGCTCAATTCTGTCCATAGACAAACATTTCAAGTTTTGTGCAATTTGAAACATAACTTGGTCTACTGGTATCTTTACCTAACGAAACGTTGTACGAAAGCTAAACAAGTAAGTTAGACTGCTAAGAACACTAAATAGAGTAACGCTCCACTTTGATGCTTTAGAAATGCTCAATTCTGTCCATAGATGAGCTTTTAAGGTTTTGTGCAATTTCAAGCATAACTTGGTCTATTGGCATCTTTACCTAACGAAACGTTGTACGAAAGCTAAACTAGCGAGTTAGACTTTTAAGAACACTAAATATAGTGCAACGGTCCACTTTGATGCTTTACGAATGCTCAATTCTGTCCATAGACGAGGTTTTCAAGTTTTGTGCATTTTCAAACATAACTTGTTTTATTGGCATCTTTATATAACGAAACGTTGTACAAAAGGTAAACTACCAAGTTAGACTGCTAAGAACACCAATAGAGTACAATGGTCGGCTTTGATGCTTTGGGAATGCTCAATTCTGTCCATAGATGAGCTTTTAAGGTTTTGTGCAATTTCAAGCATAACTTGTTCTCTTGGCATCTTTACCTAACGAAACGTTGTACGAAAGCTAAACTAGCGAGTTAGACTTGTAAGAACACTAAATATAGTGCAATGGTCCACTTTGATGCTTTACGAATGCTCAATTCTGTCCATAGACGAGCTTTTCAAGTTTTGTGCATTTTCAAACACAACTTGTTTTGTTGGCATCTTTATCGAACGAATCGTTGTACCAAAGCTAAACTAGCAAGTTAGACAGCTAAGAACACTAAATAAAGTACAACGGTCCACTTTGATTCTTTGGGAATGTTCAATTCTGTCCATAGATGATATTTTGAGGTTTTGCGTAATTTCAAGCATGACTTGGCCTATTGGCATCTTTAGCTAACGAAACGTTGTACGAAAGCTAAACTAGCAAGTTAGACTTCTAAGAACACTAAATAGAGTGCAACGGTCCACTTCGATGCTTTACGAATGCTCAATTCTGTCCATAGACGAGCTTTTCAAGTTTTATGCATTTTCAAACATAACTTGTTTTATTGGCAACTTTGTCGAACGAAACGTTGTACAAAAGCTAAAGTAGCAAGTTACACTTCTAACGGCACTAAATAGAGTACAACGGTCCACTTTGATGATTTAGGAATGCTCAATTCTGTCCATGGACAAACTTTTCAAGTTTTGTGCAATTTGAAACATAACTTGGTCTATTGGTATCTTTAACTAACGAAACGTTATACGAAAGTTAAACTCGCATGTTAGACTGCTAAGAACACTAAATAGAGTACAACAGTCCACTTTGATGCTTTGGGAATGCTTAATTCTGTCCATAGGTGAGCTTTTAAGGTTTTGTGCAATTTCAAGCAGAACTTTGTTTATTGGCATCTTTACCTAACAAAACGTTCTACGAATGCTAAACTAGCGAGTTAGACTTCTAAGAACACTAAATAGAGTGCAACGGTCCACTTTGATGCTTTACGAATGCTCAATTCTGTCCATAGATGAGCTTTTCAAGTTTTGTGCATCTTCAAACATAACTTGTTTTATTGGCATCTTTATAGAACGAAACGTTGTACAAAAGCTAAAATACCAAGTTAGACTGCTAAGAACACCAATAGAGTACAACGGTCCTCTTTGATGCTTTGGGAATGCTCAATTTTGTCCATAGATGAGCTTTTAAAGTTTTGTGCAATGTCAAGCATAACTTGGTCTATTGGTATCTTTACCTAACGAAATGTTGTACGAAAGCAAAACTAGCAAGTTAGACTACTAAGAACACTAAATAGAGTACAACGGTCCACTTTCATGCTTTAGGAATGCTCAATTCTGTCCATAGACAAACTTTTCAAGTTTTGTGCAATTTGAAACATAACTTGGTCTACTGGTATCCTTACCTAACGAAACGTTGTATGAAAGCTAAACTAGGAAGTTAGGCTGCTAAGAACACTAAATAGAGTACAACGGTTCACTTTGATGCTTTGGGAATGCTCAATTCTGTGCATAGATGAGCTTTTAAGGTTTTGTGCAATTTCAAGCATAACTTGGTCTATTGGCATCTTTACCTAACGAAACGTTGTACAAAAGCTAAACTAGTAAGTTAGACTTCTAAAAACACTAAATAGAGTACAACGATCCAATTTGATGCTTTCGGAGTGCTCAATTCTGTTCGTAGACAAACTTTTTATGTTTTGTGCAATTTGAAACATAACTTGGTCTACTAGTATCTTTACCTAACGAAAAGTTGTACGAAAGCTAAACACGCATGTTAGACCGCTAAGAACACTTAATAGAGTACAACGTTCCACTTTGATGCTTTGGAAATGCTCAATTCTGTCCATAGATAAGCTTTTAAGGTTTTGTGTAATTTCAAGCATAACTTGGTCTATTGGCATCATTACCTAACGAAACGTTGTACGAAAGGTAAACTAGCAAGTCAGACTTCTAAGAACACTAAATAGAGTGCAATGGTCCACTTTGATGGCATCTTTATAGAACGAAACGTTGTACAAAAGCTAAACTAGCAAGTTAGACTGCAAAGAACACTAAATAGAGTACAACGGTTCATTTTGATGCTTTGGAAATGCAAAATTCTGTCCATAGGTGAGCTTTTATGGTTTTGTGCAATTTCAAGCATAACATGGTCTATTCGCATCTTTACCTAATGAAACGTTGTACGAAAGCTAAACTACCAAGTTACACTTCTAAGAACACAAAATAGAGTCCAACGATCCACTTTGATGCTTTAGGAATGCTTAATTCTATCCATAGACAAACTTTTCAAGTTTTGTGCAAGTTGAAACATAACTTTGTCTACTGGTATCTTTACCTAACGAAACATTGTACGAAAGCTAAATTAGCAAGTTAAACTTCTAAGAACACCAAATAGAGTACAATGATCCACTTTAATGCTTTAGGAATGCTCAATTCTGTCCATAGACAAACTTTTCAAGTTGTGTGCAATTTGAAACATAACTTGGTCTACTGGTATATTTACCGAAGAAAACGTTGTACGAAAGCTAAACTAGCAAGTTAGGTTGCTAAGAACACTAAATAGAGTACAACGGTCCACTTTGATGCTTTGGAAATGCTCAATTCTGTCCATAGATGAGCTTTTATGGTTTTGTGCAATTTCAAGCATAACTTGGTGTATTGGCGTCTTTACCCAACGAAACGTTGTACGAAAGCTAAACTAGCAAGTTACACCTCTAAGAACACTAAATAGAGTACAACGGTCCACTTTGATGCTTTACGAATACTCAATTTTGTCCATAGATGACCTCTTCATGTTCTGTGCATTTTCAAATATAACTTGTTTTATTGGCATCTTTATCGAACGAAACGTTATACCGAAGCTAAACTAGCAAGTTAGACATCTAAGAACACTAAATAGAGTACAACGGTCCCCTTTGATGCTTTGGAAATACTAAATTCTGTCCATAAATAAGCTTTTAAGGTTTTGTGCAATTTCAAGCATGACTTGGCCTATTGGCATCTTTAGCTAATGAAACGTTGAACGAAAGCTAAACTAGAAAGTTAGACTTCTAAGAACACTAAATAGAGTGCAACGGTCCACTTTGATGCCTTACGAATCCTCAATTCTGTCCATAGACGAGCTTTTCAAGTTTTGTGCATTTTCAAACATAACTTGTTTTATTCGCATCATTATAGAACAAAACGTTGTAGAAAAGCTAAACTACCAAGTTAGACTGCTAAGAACACCAATGGAGTACAACGGTCCACTTTGATGCTTTGGGAATGCTCAATTCTGTCCATAGATGAGCTTTTAAGGTTTTGTGCAATTTCAAGCATAACTTGGTCTATTGGAATCTTTACCTAACGAAATGTTGTACGAAAGCTAAACTAGCAAGTTAGAATTCTAAGAACACTAAATAGAATGAAACGGTCCCCTTTGATGCTTTAGGAATGCTCAATTATGTCCATAGATAAACTTTTCAAGTTTTGTGCAATTTGAAACATAACTTGGTCTACTGGTATCTTTACCTAACGAAACGTTGTACGAAAGCTAAACTAGCAAGTTAGGCTGCTAATAACACTAAATAGAGTACAACGGTCCACTTCGATGCTTTGGGAATGCTCAATTCTGTCCACGGATGAGCTTTTAAGGTTTTGAGCACTTTCAAGCATAACTTGGTCTACTGGCATCTTTACCTAACGAACCGTTGTACGAAAGCTAAATTAGCAAGTTAGGCTGCTAAGAACACTATATAGAGTACAACGGTCCACTTTGATGGTTTGGGAGTGCTCAATTCTGTCCATAGATAAGCTTTTAAGGTTTTGTGCAATTTCAAGCATAACTTGTTCAATTGGTATCTTTCCCTAACGAAACGTTGTACGAAAGCTAAACTAGCAAGTTAGCCCTCTAAGAACACTAAATAGAGTACAACTCCACTTTGATGCTATATGAATGCTCAATTCTATCCATTGACGACCTTTTCAAGTTTTGTGCATTTTCAAACATAACTTGTTTTATTTGCATCCTTATCGAATGAAACGTTGTACAAAAGCTAAACTAGAAAGTTACACTTCTAACGACAGTAAATAGAGTACAACGGTCCACTTTGATGCTTTAGGAATGCTCAATTCTGCCCATAGACAAACTTTTCAAGTTTTGTGCAATTTGAAACATAGCTTGGTCTATTGGTCTCTTTACCTAACGAAACGTTATACGAAAGCTAAACTCGCATGTTCGACTGCTAAGAACACTAAATAGAGTACAACGGTCCACTTTGATGCTTTGGGAATGCTCAATTCTGTCCATATATGAGCTTTTAAGGTTTTGTGCAATTTAAAGCATAACTTGGTCTATTGGCATCTTTACCTAACGAAACGTTGTACGAAATGCTAAACTAGCAAGTTAGACCTCTAAGAACACTAAATAGAGTACAACGATACACTTCGATGCTTTATGAATGCTCAATTCTGTCCATAGACAAACTTTTCAAGTTTTGTGCAATTTGAAACATAACTTGGTCTATTGGTCTCTTTACCTAACGAAACGTTATACGAAAGCTAAACTCGCATGTTCGACTGCTAAGAACACTAAATAGAGTACAACGGTCCACTTTGATGCTTTGGGAATGCTCAATTCTATCCATAGATGAGCTTTTAAGGTTTTGTGCAATTTCAAGCATAACTTGGTCTATTGGCATCTTTACCTAACGAAACGTTGTACGAAATTCTAAACTAGCAAGTTAGACCTCTAAGAACACTAAATAGAGTACAACGATCCACTTTGATTCTTTACGAATGCTCAATTCTGTCCATAGACGAGCTTTTCAAGTTTCTTACATTTTCAAACATAACTTGTTTTATTCGCATCTTTATAGAACGAAACGTTCTACAAAAGTCAAACTAGCAAGTTAGATTGCAAATAACACCAATAGAGTACAACGGTCCCCTTTCATGCATTGGGAATGCTCAATTCTGTCCATAGATGAGTTTTTAAGGTTTTGTGCAATTTAAAGCATAACTTGGTCTATTGGCATCTTTACCTAACGAAACGTTGTACGAAATGCTAAACTAGCAAGTTAGACCTCTAAGAACACTAAATAGAGTACAACGATCCACTTTGATTCTTTACGAATGCTCAATTCTGTCCATAGACGAGCTTTTCAAGTTTTTTACATTTTCAAACATAACTTGTTTTATTCGCATCTTTATAGCACGAAACGTTGTACAAAAGCCAAACTAGCAAGTTAGACTGCAAATAACACCAATAGACTACAACGGTCCCCTTTCATGCTTTGGGAATGCTCAATTCTGTCCATAGATGAGCTTTTAAGGTTTTGTGCAATTTCAAGCATAACTTGTTCTATTGACATCTTTACCTAACGAAACGTTGTACGAAATGCTAAACTAGCAAGTTAGACCTCTAAGAACACTAAATAGAGTACAACGATCCACTTTGATTCTTTACGAACGCTTAATTCTGTCCATAGACGAGCTTTTCAAGTTTCTTACATTTTCAAACATTACTTGTTTTATTCGCATCTTTGTAGAACGAAACGTTGTACAAAAGCCAAACTAGCAAGTTAGACTGCAAATAACACCAATAGAGTACAACGGTCCCCTTTCATGCTTTGGAAATGCTCAATTCTGTCCATAGTTGAGCTTTTAAGGTTTTGTGCAATTTCAAGCATAACTTGTTCTATTGACATCTTTACCTAACGAAACGTTGTACGAAATGCTAAACTAGCAAGTTAGACCTCTAAGAACACTAAATAGAGTACAACGATCCACTTTGATTCTTTACGAATGCTCAATTCTGTCCATAGACGAGCTTTTCAAGTTTCTTACATTTTCAAACATAACTTGTTTTATTCGCATCTTTATAGAACGAAACGTTGTACAAAAGCCAAACTAGCAAGTTAGACTGCAAATAACACCAATAGAGTACAACGGTCCCCTTTCATGCTTTGGGAATGCTCAATTCTGTCCATAGATGAGCTTTTAAGGTTTTGTGCAATTTCAAGCATAACTTGGTCTATTGGAATCTTTACCTAACGAAATGTTGTACGAAAGCTAAACTAGCAAGTTAGACTTCTAAGAACACTAAATAGAGTACAACGGTCCACTTGGATACTTTATGAATGCTTAATTCTGTCCATAGATAAACTTTTCAAGTTTTGTGCAAGTTGAAACATAACTTGGTCTACTGGTATGTTTACCTAACGAAACGTTGTACGAAATTCTAAACTAGCAAGTTAGACCTCTAAGAACACTAAATAGAGTACAACGATCCACTTTGATTCTTTACGAATGCTCAATTCTGTCCATAGACGAGCTTTTCAAGTTTCTTACATTTTCAAACATAACTTGTTTTATTCGCATCTTTATAGAACGAAACGTTGTACAAAAGCCAAACTAGCAAGTTAGACTGCAAATAACACCAATAGAGTACAACGGTCCCCTTTCATGCTTTGGGAATGCTCAATTCTGTTCATAGATGAGCTTTTAAGGTTTTGTGCAATTTCAAGCATAACTTGTTCTATTGACATCTTTACCTAACGAAACGTTGTACGAAATGCTAAACTAGCAAGTTAGACCTCTAAGAACACTAAATAGAGTACAACGATCCACTTTGACTCTATACGAATGCTCAATTCTGTCCATAGACGAGCTTTTCAAGTTTCTTACATTTTCAAACATAACTTGTTTTATTCGCATCTTTATAGAACGAAACGTTGTACAAAAGCCAAACTAGCAAGTTAGACTGCAAATAACACCAATAGAGTACAACGGTCCTCTTTCATGCTTTGGGAATGCTCAATTCTGTCCATAGATGAGCTTTTAAGGTTTTGTGCAATTTCAAGCATAACTTGGTATATTGGAATCTTTACCTAACGAAATGTTGTACGAAAGCTAAACTAGCAAGTTAGACTTCTAAGAACACTAAATAGAGTACAACGGTCCACTTTGATGCTTTATGAATGCTTAATTCTGTCCATAGACAAACTTTTCAAGTTTTGTGCAAGTTGAAACATAACTTGGTCTACTGGTATCTTTACCTATCGAAACATTGTACGAAAGCTAAATTAGCAAGTTAGACTTCTAAGAACACTAAATAGAGTACAACGATCCACATTGATGCTTTAGGAATGCTCAATTCTGTACATAGACAAACATTTCAAGTTGTGTGCAATTTGAAACATAACTTGGTCTACTGGTATATTTACCTAACAAAACGTTGTACGAAAGCTAAACTAGCAAGTTAGGTTGCTAAGAACACTAAATAGAGTACAACGGTCCACTTTGATGCTTTGGAAATGCTCAATGATGTCCATAATGAGCTTTTATGGTTTTGTGCAATTTCAAGCATAACTTGGTGTATTGGCATCTTTACCCAACGAAACGTTGTACGAAAGCTAAACTAGCAAGCTAGACCTCTAAGAATACTAAATAGTGTACAACGGTTCACTTTGATGCTTTACGAATGCTCAATTTTGTCCATAGACGACCTTTTCATGTTCTGTGCATTTTCAAACATAACTTGTTTTATTGGCATCTTTATCGAAGGAAACGTTATACCGAAGCTAAACTAGCAAGTTAGACCTCTAAGAACACTAAATAGAGTACAACGGTCCCCTTTGATGCTTTGGGAATACTAAATTCTGTTCATAGATAAGCTTTTAAGGTTTTGTGCAATTTCAAGCATGACTTGGCCTATTGGCATCTTTAGCTAACGAAACGTTGAACGAAAGCTAAAATAGAAAGTTAGACTTCTAAGAACACTAAATAGAGTGCAACGGTCCACTTTGATGCTTTACGAATGCTCAATTCTGTCCATAGACGAGCTTTTCAAGTTTTGGCCATTTTCAAACTAACTTGTTTTATTCGCATCTTTATAGAACCAAACGTTGTACAAAAGCTAAACTACCAAGTTAGACTGCTAAGAACACCAATGGAGTACAACGGTCCACTTTGATGCTTTGGGAATGCCCAATTCTGTCCATAGATGAGCTTTTTAAGGTTTTGTGCAATTTCAAGCATAACTTGGTCTATTGGAATCTTTACCTAACGAAATGTTGTACGAAAGCTAAAGTAGCAAGTTAGAATTATAAGAACACTAAATAGAATAAAACGGTCCCCTTTGATGCTTTAGGAATGCTCAATTCTGTCCATAGATAAACTTTTCAAGTTTTGTGCAATTTGAAACATAACTTGGTCTACTGTTATCTTTACCTAACGAAACGTTGTACGAAAGCTAAACTAGCAAGTTAGGCTGCTAAGAACACTAAATAGAGTACAACGGTCCACTTCGATACATAAGGAATGCTCAATTCTGTCCATGGATGAGCTTTTAAGGTTTTGAGCACTTTCAAGCATAACTTGGTCTATTGGCATCTTTACCTAACGAACCGTTGTACGAAAGCTAAACTAGCAAGTTAGGCTGCTAAGAACACTAAATAGAGTACAACGGTCCACTTTGATGATTTGGGAGTGCTCAATTCTGTCCATAGGTAAGCTTTTAAGGTTTTGTGCAATTTCAAGCATAACTTGTTCTATTGGCATCTTTACCTAACGAAACGTTGTACGAAAGCTAAACTAGCAAGTTAGCCCTCTAAGAACACTAAATAGAATACAACTCCACTTTGATGCTATACGAATGCTCAATTCTATCCATAGACGACCTTTTCAAGTTTTGTGCATTTTCAAACATAACTTGTTTTATTTGCATCCTTAACGAACGAAATGTTGTACAAAAGCAAAACTAGAAAGTTACACTTCTAACGACACTAAATAGAGTACAACGGTCCACATTGATGCTTTAGGAATGCTCAATTCTGCCCATAGACAAACTTTTCAAGTTTTCTGCAATTTAAAACATAGCATGGTCTATTCGTATCTTTACCTAACGAAACGTTATACGAAAGCTAAACTCGCATGTTTGACTGCTAAGAACACTAAATAGAGTACAACGGTCCACTTTGATACTTTGGGATTGCTCAATTCTGTCCATAGACGAGCTTTTAAGGTTTTGTGCAATTTCAAGCATAACTTGGTCTACTGGCATCTTTAGCTAACGAAACGTTGTACGAAAGCTAAACTAGCAATTTAGACCTCTAAGAACACTAAATAGAGTACAAAGGTCCACTTTGAAGCTTTACGAATGCTAAATTCTGTCCATAGATAACCTTTTCATGTTCTGTGCATTTTAAAACATAACTTGTTTTATTGACATCTTTATCGAACGAAACGTTCTACCGAAGCTCAACTAGCAAGTTAGACCTCTAAGAACACTAAATAGAGTACAACGGTCGCCTTTGATGCTTTGGGAATATTCAATTCTGTCCATAGATAAGCTTTTAAGGTTTTGTTCAATTTCAAGCATTACTTGGCCTACTGGCATCTTTGGCTAACGAAATGTTGTACGAAAGCTAAACTAGAAAGTTAGAGTTTTAAGAACACTAAATAGAGTGCAACAATCCACATTGATACTTTACGAATGCTAAATTCTATCCATAGATGAGCTTTTCGAGTTTTGTGCATTTTCAAACATAACTTGTTTTATTGGCATCTTTACAGAACCAAACATTGTACAAAAGCTAAACTAGCAAGTTAGACTGCTAAGAACACCAATGGAGTACAACGGTCCACTTTGATGCTTTGAGAATGCTCAATTCTGTCCTTAGATGAGGTTTTAAGGTTTTGTGCAATTTCAAGCATAACTTCGTCTATTGGAATCTTTACCTAACAAAATGTTGTACGAAAGCTAAACTAGCAAGTTAGACTTCTAAGAACACTAAATAGAGTACAACGGTCCACTTTGATGCTTTAGGAATGCTCAATTCTGTCCATAGATTAGCTTTTAAGGTTTTGTGCACTTTCAAGCATAACTTGGTCTATTAGCATCTTTACCTAACGAACCGTTGTACGAAAGCTAAACTAGCAAGTTAGGCTGCTAAGAACACTAAGTAGAGTACAACGGTCCACTTCGATGATTTGGGATTGCTCAATTCTATCCATAGAAAAGCTTTTAAGGTTTTGTACAATTTCAAGCATAACTTGGTCTATTGGCATCTTTACCTAACGAAACGTTGTACGAAAGCTAAACTAGAAAGTTAGACAACTAAGAACACTAAATAGAGTGCAACGGTCCACTTTGATGCTTTACGAATGCTCAATTCTGTCCATACACGAGCTTTTCAAGTTTTGTGCATTTTCAAACATAACTTGTTTTATTTGCATCTTTATCGAACAAAACGTTGTACAAAAGCTAAACTAGCGAGTGACACTTCTAACGACACTAAATAGAGTACAACGGTCCAATTTGATTCTTTGGGAATGCTCAATTCTGTCCATAGATGAGCTTTTAAGGTTTTGTACAATTTCAAGCATAACTTGGTCTATTAGCATCTTTACCTAACGAAACGTTGTACGAAAGCTAAAATAGCAAGTTAGACTTCTAAGAACACTAAATAAAGTGCAACGGTCCACTTTGATGCTTTACGAATGCTCAATTCTATCCATGGACGAGCATTTCAAGTTTTGCGCATTTTCAAACATAACTTGTTTTTTTCGCATCTTTCTAAAACGAAACGTTGTACAAAAGCCAAAGTAGCAAGTAAGACTGCTAAGAACACTAAATATAGTACAACGGTCCACCTTGATGCTTTAGGAATGCTCAATTCTGTCCATAGATGAGCTTTTAAGGCTTTGTGCAATTTCAAGCATAACTTGGTCTATTGGCATCTTTACCTAACGAAACGTTGTAAGAAAGCTAAACTAGCAGGTTAGACTTCTAAGAACACTTAATAGAGTACAACGGTCCACTTTGATGCTTTAGGAATGCTCAATTCTGTCCATACACAAACTTTTCAAGTTTTGTGCAATTTGAAACATAACTTGGTCTACTGGTATATTTACCTAACGACACGTTGTACGAAAGATAAACTAGCATGTTAGGCTGCTAAGAACACTAAATAGAATACAACGGTCCACTTTGATTCTTTGGGAATGCTCTATTCTGTCCATAGATGAGCCTTTAAGGTTTTGTGCAATTTCAAGCATAACTTGGTCTATTGGCATCTTTACCTAACGAAACGTTGTACGAAAGCTAAACTTGCAAGTTAGACAACTAAGAACACTAAATAGAGTGCAACGGTCCACTTTGATGATTTACGAATGCTCAATTTTGTCCATACACGAGCTTTTCAAGTTTTGTGCATTTTCAAACATAACTTGTTTTATTTGCATCTTTATCGAACGAAACGTTGTACAAAAGCTAGACTAGCGAGTGACACTTCTAACAACACTAAATAGAGTACAACGGTCCACTTTGATGCTTTAGGAATGCTCAATTCTGTCGATAGACAAACTTTTCAAGTTTTGTGCAATTTGAAACAGAACTTGGTCTATTGGTATCTTTACGTAACGAAACGTTATACGAAAGCTAAACTCGCATGTTAGACTGCTAAGAACACTAAATAGAGTACAACGGTCCACTTTGATGATTTGGGAATGCTCAATTCTGTCCATAGATGAGCTTTTAAGATTTTGTACAATTTCAAGCATAACTTGGTCTATTGGCATCTTTACCTAACGAAACGTTGTACGAAAGCTAAAATAGCAAGTTAGACTTCTAAGAACACTAAATAGAGTGCAACGGTCCACTTTGATGCTTTACGAATGCTCAATTCTATCCATAGACGAGCTTTTCAAGTTTTGCGCATTTTCAAACATAACTTGTTTTTTTCGCATCTTTCTAAAACGAAACGTTGTACAAAAGCCAAAGTAGCAAGTTAGACTGCTAAGAACACTAAATATAGTACAACAGTCCACCTTGATACTTTAGGAATGCTTAATTCTGTCCATAGATGTGCTTTTAAGGTTTTGTGCAATTTCAAGCATAACTTGGTCTATTGGCATTTTTACCTAACGAAACGTTGTAAGAAAGCTAAACTAGCAGGTTAGATTTCTAAGAACACTTAATAGAGTACAACGGTCCACTTTGATGCTTTAGGAATGCTCAATTCTGTCCATAGACAAACTTTTCAAGTTTTGTGCAATTTGAAACATAACTTGGTCTACTGGTATATTTACCTAGCATGTTAGGCTGCTAAGAACACTAAATAGAGTACAACGGTCCACTTTGATTCTTTGGGAATGCTCAATTCTGTCCATAGATGAGCTTTTAAGGTTTTGTGCAATTTCAAGCATAACTTGGTCTATTGGCATCTTTACCTAACGAAACGTTGTACGAAAGCTAAACTAGCAAGCTAGACCTATAAGAACACTAAATAGAGTACAACGGTCCACTTTGAGGCTTTACGAATGCTCAATTCTGTCCATAGACGACCTTTTCATGTTTTGTGCATTTTCAAACATAACTTGTTTTATTGGCATCTTTATCGAATGAAATGTTGTACCAAAGCTAAACTAGCAAGTTAGACTGCAAAGAACACTAAATAGAGTACAACGGTCCACTTTGATGCTTTAGGAATGCTCAATTTTGTCCATAGACAAACTTTTCAAGTTTTGTGCAACTTGAAACATAAATTAATCTATTGGTATCTTTACCTAACGAAACGTTATACGAAAGCTAAACTCGCATGTTAGACTGCTAAGAACACTAAATAGAGTACAACGGTCCATCTTGATGCTCTGGAAATGCTCAATTCTGTCCATATATGAGCTTTTAAGGTTTTGTGCAATTTCAAGCATAACTTGGTCTATTGGCATTTTTACCTAACGAAACGTTGTAAGAAAGCTAAACTAGCAGGTTAGACTTCTAAGAACACTTAATAGAGTACAACGGTCCACTTTGATGCTTTAGGAATGCTCAATTCTGTCCATAGACAAACTTTTTAAGTTTTCTGCAATTTGAAACATAACTTGCTCTACTGGTATCTTTGCCTAGCGAAACGTTGTACGAAAGCTAAACTAGCAAGTTAAGCTGCTAAGAACACTAAATAGATTAACGTTCCACTTTGATGCTTTGGCAATGCTCAATTTTGTCCATAGATGAGCTTTTAAGGTTTTGTGCAATTTCAAGCATAACTAGGTCTATTGACATCTTTACCTAACGAAACGTTGTACGAAACGCTAAACTAGCAAGTTAGACTGCTATGAACACTAAATAGAGTCCAACGATCCACTTTGATGCTTTGGGAATGCTCAATTCTGTCCATAGACAAACTTTTCAAGTTTTGTGCAATTTGAAACATAACTTGGTCTAGTGGTATATTTACCTAACGACACGTTGTACGAAAGCTAAACTAGCATGTTAGGCTGCTAAGAACACTAAATAGAGTACAACGGTCCACTTTGATTATTTGGGAATGCTCAATTCTGTCCATAGATGAGCTTTTAAGGTTTTGTGCAATTTCAAGGATAACTTGGTCTATTGGCATCTTTACCTAACGAAACGTTGTACGAAAGCTAAACTTGCAAGTTAGACAACTAAGAACACTAAATAGAGTGCAACGGTCCACTTTGATGCTTTCCGAATGCTCAATTCTGTCCATACACGAGCTTTTCAAGTTTTGTGCATTTTCAAACATAACTTGTTTTATTTGCATCTTTATCGAACGAAACGTTGTACAAAAGCTAGACTAGCGAGTGACACTTCTAACGACACTAAATAGAGTACAACGGTCCACTTTGATGCTTTAGGAATTCTCAATTCTGTTGATAGACAAAGTTTTCAAGTTTTGTGCAATTTGAAACATAACTTGGTCTATTGGTATCTTTACGTAACGAAACGTTATACGAAAGCTAAACTCGCATGTTAGACTGCTAAGAACACTAAATAGAGTACAACGGTCCACTTTGACGATTTGGGAATGCTCAATTCTGTCCATAGATGAGCTTTTAAGATTTTGTACAATTTCAAGCATAACTTGGTCTATTGGCATCTTTACCTAACGAAACGTTGTACGAAAGCTAAAATAGCATGTTAGACTTCTAAGAACACTAAATAGAGTGCAACGGTCCACTTTGATGCTTTACGAATGCTCAATTCTATCCATAGACGAGCTTTTCAAGTTTTGCGCATTTTCAAACATAACTTGTTTTTTTCGCATCTTTCTAAAACGAAACGTTGTACAAAAGCCAAAGTAGCAAGTTAGACTGCTAAGAACACTAAATATAGTACAACGGTCCACCTTGATACTTTAGGAATGCTTAATTCTGTCCATAGATGTGCTTTTAAGGTTTTGTGCAATTTCAAGCATAACTTGGTCTATTGGCATTTTTACCTAACGAAACGTTGTAAGAAAGCTAAACTAGCAGGTAAGATTTCTAAGAACACTTAATAGAGTACAACGGTCCACTTTGATGCTTTAGGAATGCTCAATTCTGTCCATAGACAAACTTTTCAAGTTTTGTGCAATTTGAAACATAACTTGGTCTACTGGTATATTTACCTAGCATGTTAGGCTGCTAAGAACACTAAATAGAGTACAACGGTCCACTTTGATTCTTTGGGAATGCTCAATTCTGTCCATAGATGAGCTTTTAAGGTTTTGTGCAATTTCAAGCATAACTTGGTCTATTGGCATCTTTACCTAACGAAACGTTGTACGAAAGCTAAACTAGCAAGCTAGACCTATAAGAACACTAAATAGAGTACAACGGTCCACTTTGATGCTTTAGGAATGCTCAATTCTGTCCATAGACAAACTTTTCAAGTTTTGTGCAATTTGAAACATAACTTGTTCTACTGGTATATTTACCTAGCATGTTAGGCTGCTAAGAACACTAAATAGAGTACAACGGTCCACTTTGATTCTTTGGGAATGCTCAATTCTGTCCATAGATGAGCTTTTAAGGTTTTGTGCAATTTCAAGCATAACTTGGTCTATTGGCATCTTTACCTAACGAAACGTTGTACGAAAGCTAAACTAGCAAGCTAGACCTATAAGAACACTAAATAGAGTACAACGGTCCACTTTGATGCTTTACGAATGCTCAATTCTGTCCATAGACGACCTTTTCATGTTTTGTGCATTTTCAAACATAACTTGTTTTATTGGCATCTTTATCGAATGAAATGTTGTACCAAAGCTAAACTAGCAAGTTAGACTGCAAAGAACACTAAATAGAGTACAACGGTCCACTTTGATGCTTTAGGAATGCTCAATTTTGTCCATAGACAAACTTTTCAAGTTTTGTGCAACTTGAAACATAAATTAATCTATTGGTATCTTTACCTAACGAAACGTTATACGAAAGCTAAACTCGCATGTTAGACTGCTAAGAACACTAAATAGAGTACAACGGTCCATCTTGATGCTCTGGAAATGCTCAATTCTGTCCATATATGAGCTTTTAAGGTTTTGTGCAATTTCAAGCATAACTTGGTCTATTGGCATTTTTACCTAACGAAACGTTGTAAGAAAGCTAAACTAGCAGGTTAGACTTCTAAGAACACTTAATAGAGTACAACGGTCCACTTTGATGCTTTAGGAATGCTCAATTCTGTCCATAGACAAACTTTTTAAGTTTTCTGCAATTTGAAACATAACTTGCTCTACTGGTATCTTTGCCTAGCGAAACGTTGTACGAAAGCTAAACTAGCAAGTTAAGCTGCTAAGAACACTAAATAGATTAACGTTCCACTTTGATGCTTTGGCAATGCTCAATTTTGTCCATAGATGAGCTTTTAAGGTTTTGTGCAATTTCAAGCATAACTAGGTCTATTGACATCTTTACCTAACGAAACGTTGTACGAAACGCTAAACTAGCAAGTTAGACTGCTATGAACACTAAATAGAGTCCAACGATCCACTTTGATGCTTTGGGAATGCTCAATTCTGTCCATAGACAAACTTTTCAAGTTTTGTGCAATTTGAAACATAACTTGGTCTAGTGGTATATTTACCTAACGACACGTTGTACGAAAGCTAAACTAGCATGTTAGGCTGCTAAGAACACTAAATAGAGTACAACGGTCCACTTTGATTATTTGGGAATGCTCAATTCTGTCCATAGATGAGCTTTTAAGGTTTTGTGCAATTTCAAGGATAACTTGGTCTATTGGCATCTTTACCTAACGAAACGTTGTACGAAAGCTAAACTTGCAAGTTAGACAACTAAGAACACTAAATAGAGTGCAACGGTCCACTTTGATGCTTTCCGAATGCTCAATTCTGTCCATACACGAGCTTTTCAAGTTTTGTGCATTTTCAAACATAACTTGTTTTATTTGCATCTTTATCGAACGAAACGTTGTACAAAAGCTACACTAGCGAGTGACACTTCTAACGACACTAAATAGAGTACAACGGTCCACTTTGATGCTTTAGGAATGCTCAATTCTGTTGATAGACAAAGTTTTCAAGTTTTGTGCAATTTGAAACATAACTTGGTCTATTGGTATCTTTACGTAACGAAACGTTATACGAAAGCTAAACTCGCATGTTAGACTGCGAAGAACACTAAATAGAGTACAACGGTCCACTTTGACGATTTGGGAATGCTCAATTCTGTCCATAGATGAGCTTTTAAGATTTTGTACAATTTCAAGCATAACTTGGTCTATTGGCATCTTTACCTAACGAAACGTTGTACGAAAGCTAAAATAGCATGTTAGACTTCTAAGAACACTAAATAGAGTGCAACGGTCCACTTTGATGCTTTACGAATGCTCAATTCTATCCATAGACGAGCTTTTCAAGTTTTGCGCATTTTCAAACATAACTTGTTTTTTTCGCATCTTTCTAAAACGAAACGTTGTACAAAAGCCAAAGTAGCAAGTTAGACTGCTAAGAACACTAAATATAGTACAACGGTCCACCTTGATACTTTAGGAATGCTTAATTCTGTCCATAGATGTGCTTTTAAGGTTTTGTGCAATTTCAAGCATAACTTGGTCTATTGGCATTTTTACCTAACGAAACGTTGTAAGAAAGCTAAACTAGCAGGTAAGATTTCTAAGAACACTTAATAGAGTACAACGGTCCACTTTGATGCTTTAGGAATGCTCAATTCTGTCCATAGACAAACTTTTCAAGTTTTGTGCAATTTGAAACATAACTTGGTCTACTGGTATATTTACCTAGCATGTTAGGCTGCTAAGAACACTAAATAGAGTACAACGGTCCACTTTGATTCTTTGGGAATGCTCAATTCTGTCCATAGATGAGCTTTTAAGGTTTTGTGCAATTTCAAGCATAACTTGGTCTATTGGCATCTTTACCTAACGAAACGTTGTACGAAAGCTAAACTAGCAAGCTAGACCTATAAGAACACTAAATAGAGTACAACGGTCCACTTTGATGCTTTAGGAATGCTCAATTCTGTCCATAGACAAACTTTTCAAGTTTTGTGCAATTTGAAACATAACTTGTTCTACTGGTATATTTACCTAGCATGTTAGGCTGCTAAGAACACTAAATAGAGTACAACGGTCCACTTTGATTCTTTGGGAATGCTCAATTCTGTCCATAGATGAGCTTTTAAGGTTTTGTGCAATTTCAAGCATAACTTGGTCTATTGGCATCTTTACCTAACGAAACGTTGTACGAAAGCTAAACTAGCAAGCTAGACCTATAAGAACACTAAATAGAGTACAACGGTCCACTTTGATGCTTTACGAATGCTCAATTCTGTCCATAGACGACCTTTTCATGTTTTGTGCATTTTCAAACATAACTTGTTTTATTGGCATCTTTATCGAATGAAATGTTGTACCAAAGCTAAACTAGCAAGTTAGACTGCAAAGAACACTAAATAGAGTACAACGGTCCACTTTGATGCTTTAGGAATGCTCAATTTTGTCCATAGACAAACTTTTCAAGTTTTGTGCAACTTGAAACATAAATTAATCTATTGGTATCTTTACCTAACGAAACGTTATACGAAAGCTAAACTCGCATGTTAGACTGCTAAGAACACTAAATAGAGTACAACGGTCCATCTTGATGCTCTGGAAATGCTCAATTCTGTCCATATATGAGCTTTTAAGGTTTTGTGCAATTTCAAGCATAACTTGGTCTATTGGCATTTTTACCTAACGAAACGTTGTAAGAAAGCTAAACTAGCAGGTTAGACTTCTAAGAACACTTAATAGAGTACAACGGTCCACTTTGATGCTTTAGGAATGCTCAATTCTGTCCATAGACAAACTTTTTAAGTTTTCTGCAATTTGAAACATAACTTGCTCTACTGGTATCTTTGCCTAGCGAAACGTTGTACGAAAGCTAAACTAGCAAGTTAAGCTGCTAAGAACACTAAATAGATTAACGTTCCACTTTGATGCTTTGGCAATGCTCAATTTTGTCCATAGATGAGCTTTTAAGGTTTTGTGCAATTTCAAGCATAACTAGGTCTATTGACATCTTTACCTAACGAAACGTTGTACGAAACGCTAAACTAGCAAGTTAGACTGCTATGAACACTAAATAGAGTCCAACGATCCACTTTGATGCTTTGGGAATGCTCAATTCTGTCCATAGACAAACTTTTCAAGTTTTGTGCAATTTGAAACATAACTTGGTCTAGTGGTATATTTACCTAACGACACGTTGTACGAAAGCTAAACTAGCATGTTAGGCTGCTAAGAACACTAAATAGAGTACAACGGTCCACTTTGATTATTTGGGAATGCTCAATTCTGTCCATAGATGAGCTTTTAAGGTTTTGTGCAATTTCAAGGATAACTTGGTCTATTGGCATCTTTACCTAACGAAACGTTGTACGAAAGCTAAACTTGCAAGTTAGACAACTAAGAACACTAAATAGAGTGCAACGGTCCACTTTGATGCTTTCCGAATGCTCAATTCTGTCCATACACGAGCTTTTCAAGTTTTGTGCATTTTCAAACATAACTTGTTTTATTTGCATCTTTATCGAACGAAACGTTGTACAAAAGCTAAACTAGCGAGTGACACTTCTAACGACACTAAATAGAGTACAACGGTCCACTTTGATGCTTTAGGAATGCTCAATTCTGTTGATAGACAAAGTTTTCAAGTTTTGTGCAATTTGAAACATAACTTGGTCTATTGGTATCTTTACGTAACGAAACGTTATACGAAAGCTAAACTCGCATGTTAGACTGCTAAGAACACTAAATAGAGTACAACGGTCCACTTTGATGATTTGGGAATGCTCAATTCTGTCCATAGATGAGCTTTTAAGATTTTGTACAATTTCAAGCATAACTTGGTCTATTGGCATCTTTACCTAACGAAACGTTGTACGAAAGCTAAAATAGCAAGTTAGACTTCTAAGAACACTAAATAGAGTGCAACGGTCCACTTTGATGCTTTACGAATGCTCAATTCTATCCATAGACGAGCTTTTCAAGTTTTGCGCATTTTCAAACATAACTTGTTTTTTTCGCATCTTTCTAAAACGAAACGTTGTACAAAAGCCAAAGTAGCAAGTTAGACTGCTAAGAACACTAAATATAGTACAACGGTCCACCTTGATACTTTAGGAATGCTTAATTCTGTCCATAGATGTGCTTTTAAGGTTTTGTGCAATTTCAAGCATAACTTGGTCTATTGGCATTTTTACCTAACGAAACGTTGTAAGAAAGCTAAACTAGCAGGTAAGATTTCTAAGAACACTTAATAGAGTACAACGGTCCACTTTGATGCTTTAGGAATGCTCAATTCTGTCCATAGACAAACTTTTCAAGTTTTGTGCAATTTGAAACATAACTTGGTCTACTGGTATATTTACCTAGCATGTTAGGCTGCTAAGAACACTAAATAGAGTACAACGGTCCACTTTGATTCTTTGGGAATGCTCAATTCTGTCCATAGATGAGCTTTTAAGGTTTTGTGCAATTTCAAGCATAACTTGGTCTATTGGCATCTTTACCTAACGAAACGTTGTACGAAAGCTAAACTAGCAAGCTAGACCTATAAGAACACTAAATAGAGTACAACGGTCCACTTTGATGCTTTACGAATGCTCAATTCTGTCCATAGACGACCTTTTCATGTTTTGTGCATTTTCAAACATAACTTGTTTTATTGGCATCTTTATCGAATGAAATGTTGTACCAAAGCTAAACTAGCAAGTTAGACTGCAAAGAACACTAAATAGAGTACAACGGTCCACTTTGATGCTTTAGGAATGCTCAATTTTGTCCATAGACAAACTTTTCAAGTTTTGTGCAACTTGAAACATAAATTAATCTATTGGTATCTTTACCTAACGAAACGTTATACGAAAGCTAAACTCGCATGTTAGACTGCTAAGAACACTAAATAGAGTACAACGGTCCATCTTGATGCTCTGGAAATGCTCAATTCTGTCCATATATGAGCTTTTAAGGTTTTGTGCAATTTCAAGCATAACTTGGTCTATTGGCATTTTTACCTAACGAAACGTTGTAAGAAAGCTAAACTAGCAGGTTAGACTTCTAAGAACACTTAATAGAGTACAACGGTCCACTTTGATGCTTTAGGAATGCTCAATTCTGTCCATAGACAAACTTTTTAAGTTTTCTGCAATTTGAAACATAACTTGCTCTACTGGTATCTTTGCCTAGCGAAACGTTGTACGAAAGCTAAACTAGCAAGTTAAGCTGCTAAGAACACTAAATAGATTAACGTTCCACTTTGATGCTTTGGCAATGCTCAATTTTGTCCATAGATGAGCTTTTAAGGTTTTGTGCAATTTCAAGCATAACTAGGTCTATTGACATCTTTACCTAACGAAACGTTGTACGAAACGCTAAACTAGCAAGTTAGACTGCTATGAACACTAAATAGAGTCCAACGATCCACTTTGATGCTTTGGGAATGCTCAATTCTGTCCATAGACAAACTTTTCAAGTTTTGTGCAATTTGAAACATAACTTGGTCTAGTGGTATATTTACCTAACGACACGTTGTACGAAAGCTAAACTAGCATGTTAGGCTGCTAAGAACACTAAATAGAGTACAACGGTCCACTTTGATTATTTGGGAATGCTCAATTCTGTCCATAGATGAGCTTTTAAGGTTTTGTGCAATTTCAAGGATAACTTGGTCTATTGGCATCTTTACCTAACGAAACGTTGTACGAAAGCTAAACTTGCAAGTTAGACAACTAAGAACACTAAATAGAGTGCAACGGTCCACTTTGATGCTTTCCGAATGCTCAATTCTGTCCATACACGAGCTTTTCAAGTTTTGTGCATTTTCAAACATAACTTGTTTTATTTGCATCTTTATCGAACGAAACGTTGTACAAAAGCTAAACTAGCGAGTGACACTTCTAACGACACTAAATAGAGTACAACGGTCCACTTTGATGCTTTAGGAATGCTCAATTCTGTTGATAGACAAAGTTTTCAAGTTTTGTGCAATTTGAAACATAACTTGGTCTATTGGTATCTTTACGTAACGAAACGTTATACGAAAGCTAAACTCGCATGTTAGACTGCTAAGAACACTAAATAGAGTACAACGGTCCACTTTGATGATTTGGGAATGCTCAATTCTGTCCATAGATGAGCTTTTAAGATTTTGTACAATTTCAAGCATAACTTGGTCTATTGGCATCTTTACCTAACGAAACGTTGTACGAAAGCTAAAATAGCAAGTTAGACTTCTAAGAACACTAAATAGAGTGCAACGGTCCACTTTGATGCTTTACGAATGCTCAATTCTATCCATAGACGAGCTTTTCAAGTTTTGCGCATTTTCAAACATAACTTGTTTTTTTCGCATCTTTCTAAAACGAAACGTTGTACAAAAGCCAAAGTAGCAAGTTAGACTGCTAAGAACACTAAATATAGTACAACGGTCCACCTTGATACTTTAGGAATGCTTAATTCTGTCCATAGATGTGCTTTTAAGGTTTTGTGCAATTTCAAGCATAACTTGGTCTATTGGCATTTTTACCTAACGAAACGTTGTAAGAAAGCTAAACTAGCAGGTAAGATTTCTAAGAACACTTAATAGAGTACAACGGTCCACTTTGATGCTTTAGGAATGCTCAATTCTGTCCATAGACAAACTTTTCAAGTTTTGTGCAATTTGAAACATAACTTGGTCTACTGGTATATTTACCTAGCATGTTAGGCTGCTAAGAACACTAAATAGAGTACAACGGTCCACTTTGATTCTTTGGGAATGCTCAATTCTGTCCATAGATGAGCTTTTAAGGTTTTGTGCAATTTCAAGCATAACTTGGTCTATTGGCATCTTTACCTAACGAAACGTTGTACGAAAGCTAAACTAGCAAGCTAGACCTATAAGAACACTAAATAGAGTACAACGGTCCACTTTGATGCTTTACGAATGCTCAATTCTGTCCATAGACGACCTTTTCATGTTTTGTGCATTTTCAAACATAACTTGTTTTATTGGCATCTTTATCGAATGAAATGTTGTACCAAAGCTAAACTAGCAAGTTAGACTGCAAAGAACACTAAATAGAGTACAACGGTCCACTTTGATGCTTTAGGAATGCTCAATTTTGTCCATAGACAAACTTTTCAAGTTTTGTGCAACTTGAAACATAAATTAATCTATTGGTATCTTTACCTAACGAAACGTTATACGAAAGCTAAACTCGCATGTTAGACTGCTAAGAACACTAAATAGAGTACAACGGTCCATCTTGATGCTCTGGAAATGCTCAATTCTGTCCATATATGAGCTTTTAAGGTTTTGTGCAATTTCAAGCATAACTTGGTCTATTGGCATTTTTACCTAACGAAACGTTGTAAGAAAGCTAAACTAGCAGGTTAGACTTCTAAGAACACTTAATAGAGTACAACGGTCCACTTTGATGCTTTAGGAATGCTCAATTCTGTCCATAGACAAACTTTTTAAGTTTTCTGCAATTTGAAACATAACTTGCTCTACTGGTATCTTTGCCTAGCGAAACGTTGTACGAAAGCTAAACTAGCAAGTTAAGCTGCTAAGAACACTAAATAGATTAACGTTCCACTTTGATGCTTTGGCAATGCTCAATTTTGTCCATAGATGAGCTTTTAAGGTTTTGTGCAATTTCAAGCATAACTAGGTCTATTGACATCTTTACCTAACGAAACGTTGTACGAAACGCTAAACTAGCAAGTTAGACTGCTATGAACACTAAATAGAGTCCAACGATCCACTTTGATGCTTTGGGAATGCTCAATTCTGTCCATAGACAAACTTTTCAAGTTTTGTGCAATTTGAAACATAACTTGGTCTAGTGGTATATTTACCTAACGACACGTTGTACGAAAGCTAAACTAGCATGTTAGGCTGCTAAGAACACTAAATAGAGTACAACGGTCCACTTTGATTATTTGGGAATGCTCAATTCTGTCCATAGATGAGCTTTTAAGGTTTTGTGCAATTTCAAGGATAACTTGGTCTATTGGCATCTTTACCTAACGAAACGTTGTACGAAAGCTAAACTTGCAAGTTAGACAACTAAGAACACTAAATAGAGTGCAACGGTCCACTTTGATGCTTTCCGAATGCTCAATTCTGTCCATACACGAGCTTTTCAAGTTTTGTGCATTTTCAAACATAACTTGTTTTATTTGCATCTTTATCGAACGAAACGTTGTACAAAAGCTAAACTAGCGAGTGACACTTCTAACGACACTAAATAGAGTACAACGGTCCACTTTGATGCTTTAGGAATGCTCAATTCTGTTGATAGACAAAGTTTTCAAGTTTTGTGCAATTTGAAACATAACTTGGTCTATTGGTATCTTTACGTAACGAAACGTTATACGAAAGCTAAACTCGCATGTTAGACTGCTAAGAACACTAAATAGAGTACAACGGTCCACTTTGATGATTTGGGAATGCTCAATTCTGTCCATAGATGAGCTTTTAAGATTTTGTACAATTTCAAGCATAACTTGGTCTATTGGCATCTTTACCTAACGAAACGTTGTACGAAAGCTAAAATAGCAAGTTAGACTTCTAAGAACACTAAATAGAGTGCAACGGTCCACTTTGATGCTTTACGAATGCTCAATTCTATCCATAGACGAGCTTTTCAAGTTTTGCGCATTTTCAAACATAACTTGTTTTTTTCGCATCTTTCTAAAACGAAACGTTGTACAAAAGCCAAAGTAGCAAGTTAGACTGCTAAGAACACTAAATATAGTACAACGGTCCACCTTGATACTTTAGGAATGCTTAATTCTGTCCATAGATGTGCTTTTAAGGTTTTGTGCAATTTCAAGCATAACTTGGTCTATTGGCATTTTTACCTAACGAAACGTTGTAAGAAAGCTAAACTAGCAGGTAAGATTTCTAAGAACACTTAATAGAGTACAACGGTCCACTTTGATGCTTTAGGAATGCTCAATTCTGTCCATAGACAAACTTTTCAAGTTTTGTGCAATTTGAAACATAACTTGGTCTACTGGTATATTTACCTAGCATGTTAGGCTGCTAAGAACACTAAATAGAGTACAACGGTCCACTTTGATTCTTTGGGAATGCTCAATTCTGTCCATAGATGAGCTTTTAAGGTTTTGTGCAATTTCAAGCATAACTTGGTCTATTGGCATCTTTACCTAACGAAACGTTGTACGAAAGCTAAACTAGCAAGCTAGACCTATAAGAGCACTAAATAGAGTACAACGGTCCACTTTGATGCTTTACGAATGCTCAATTCTGTCCATAGACGACCTTTTCATGTTTTGTGCATTTTCAAACATAACTTGTTTTATTGGCATCTTTATCGAATGAAATGTTGTACCAAAGCTAAACTAGCAAGTTAGACTGCAAAGAACACTAAATAGAGTACAACGGTCCACTTTGATGCTTTAGGAATGCTCAATTTTGTCCATAGACAAACTTTTCAAGTTTTGTGCAACTTGAAACATAAATTAATCTATTGGTATCTTTACCTAACGAAACGTTATACGAAAGCTAAACTCGCATGTTAGACTGCTAAGAACACTAAATAGAGTACAACGGTCCATCTTGATGCTCTGGAAATGCTCAATTCTGTCCATATATGAGCTTTTAAGGTTTTGTGCAATTTCAAGCATAACTTGGTCTATTGGCATTTTTACCTAACGAAACGTTGTAAGAAAGCTAAACTAGCAGGTTAGACTTCTAAGAACACTTAATAGAGTACAACGGTCCACTTTGATGCTTTAGGAATGCTCAATTCTGTCCATAGACAAACTTTTTAAGTTTTCTGCAATTTGAAACATAACTTGCTCTACTGGTATCTTTGCCTAGCGAAACGTTGTACGAAAGCTAAACTAGCAAGTTAAGCTGCTAAGAACACTAAATAGATTAACGTTCCACTTTGATGCTTTGGCAATGCTCAATTTTGTCCATAGATGAGCTTTTAAGGTTTTGTGCAATTTCAAGCATAACTAGGTCTATTGACATCTTTACCTAACGAAACGTTGTACGAAACGCTAAACTAGCAAGTTAGACTGCTATGAACACTAAATAGAGTCCAACGATCCACTTTGATGCTTTGGGAATGCTCAATTCTGTCCATAGACAAACTTTTCAAGTTTTGTGCAATTTGAAACATAACTTGGTCTAGTGGTATATTTACCTAACGACACGTTGTACGAAAGCTAAACTAGCATGTTAGGCTGCTAAGAACACTAAATAGAGTACAACGGTCCACTTTGATTATTTGGGAATGCTCAATTCTGTCCATAGATGAGCTTTTAAGGTTTTGTGCAATTTCAAGGATAACTTGGTCTATTGGCATCTTTACCTAACGAAACGTTGTACGAAAGCTAAACTTGCAAGTTAGACAACTAAGAACACTAAATAGAGTGCAACGGTCCACTTTGATGCTTTCCGAATGCTCAATTCTGTCCATACACGAGCTTTTCAAGTTTTGTGCATTTTCAAACATAACTTGTTTTATTTGCATCTTTATCGAACGAAACGTTGTACAAAAGCTAAACTAGCGAGTGACACTTCTAACGACACTAAATAGAGTACAACGGTCCACTTTGATGCTTTAGGAATGCTCAATTCTGTTGATAGACAAAGTTTTCAAGTTTTGTGCAATTTGAAACATAACTTGGTCTATTGGTATCTTTACGTAACGAAACGTTATACGAAAGCTAAACTCGCATGTTAGACTGCTAAGAACACTAAATAGAGTACAACGGTCCACTTTGATGATTTGGGAATGCTCAATTCTGTCCATAGATGAGCTTTTAAGATTTTGTACAATTTCAAGCATAACTTGGTCTATTGGCATCTTTACCTAACGAAACGTTGTACGAAAGCTAAAATAGCAAGTTAGACTTCTAAGAACACTAAATAGAGTGCAACGGTCCACTTTGATGCTTTACGAATGCTCAATTCTATCCATAGACGAGCTTTTCAAGTTTTGCGCATTTTCAAACATAACTTGTTTTTTTCGCATCTTTCTAAAACGAAACGTTGTACAAAAGCCAAAGTAGCAAGTTAGACTGCTAAGAACACTAAATATAGTACAACGGTCCACCTTGATACTTTAGGAATGCTTAATTCTGTCCATAGATGTGCTTTTAAGGTTTTGTGCAATTTCAAGCATAACTTGGTCTATTGGCATTTTTACCTAACGAAACGTTGTAAGAAAGCTAAACTAGCAGGTAAGATTTCTAAGAACACTTAATAGAGTACAACGGTCCACTTTGATGCTTTAGGAATGCTCAATTCTGTCCATAGACAAACTTTTCAAGTTTTGTGCAATTTGAAACATAACTTGGTCTACTGGTATATTTACCTAGCATGTTAGGCTGCTAAGAACACTAAATAGAGTACAACGGTCCACTTTGATTCTTTGGGAATGCTCAATTCTGTCCATAGATGAGCTTTTAAGGTTTTGTGCAATTTCAAGCATAACTTGGTCTATTGGCATCTTTACCTAACGAAACGTTGTACGAAAGCTAAACTAGCAAGCTAGACCTATAAGAACACTAAATAGAGTACAACGGTCCACTTTGATGCTTTACGAATGCTCAATTCTGTCCATAGACGACCTTTTCATGTTTTGTGCATTTTCAAACATAACTTGTTTTATTGGCATCTTTATCGAATGAAATGTTGTACCAAAGCTAAACTAGCAAGTTAGACTGCAAAGAACACTAAATAGAGTACAACGGTCCACTTTGATGCTTTAGGAATGCTCAATTTTGTCCATAGACAAACTTTTCAAGTTTTGTGCAACTTGAAACATAAATTAATCTATTGGTATCTTTACCTAACGAAACGTTATACGAAAGCTAAACTCGCATGTTAGACTGCTAAGAACACTAAATAGAGTACAACGGTCCATCTTGATGCTCTGGAAATGCTCAATTCTGTCCATATATGAGCTTTTAAGGTTTTGTGCAATTTCAAGCATAACTTGGTCTATTGGCATTTTTACCTAACGAAACGTTGTAAGAAAGCTAAACTAGCAGGTTAGACTTCTAAGAACACTTAATAGAGTACAACGGTCCACTTTGATGCTTTAGGAATGCTCAATTCTGTCCATAGACAAACTTTTTAAGTTTTCTGCAATTTGAAACATAACTTGCTCTACTGGTATCTTTGCCTAGCGAAACGTTGTACGAAAGCTAAACTAGCAAGTTAAGCTGCTAAGAACACTAAATAGATTAACGTTCCACTTTGATGCTTTGGCAATGCTCAATTTTGTCCATAGATGAGCTTTTAAGGTTTTGTGCAATTTCAAGCATAACTAGGTCTATTGACATCTTTACCTAACGAAACGTTGTACGAAACGCTAAACTAGCAAGTTAGACTGCTATGAACACTAAATAGAGTCCAACGATCCACTTTGATGCTTTGGGAATGCTCAATTCTGTCCATAGACAAACTTTTCAAGTTTTGTGCAATTTGAAACATAACTTGGTCTAGTGGTATATTTACCTAACGACACGTTGTACGAAAGCTAAACTAGCATGTTAGGCTGCTAAGAACACTAAATAGAGTACAACGGTCCACTTTGATTATTTGGGAATGCTCAATTCTGTCCATAGATGAGCTTTTAAGGTTTTGTGCAATTTCAAGGATAACTTGGTCTATTGGCATCTTTACCTAACGAAACGTTGTACGAAAGCTAAACTTGCAAGTTAGACAACTAAGAACACTAAATAGAGTGCAACGGTCCACTTTGATGCTTTCCGAATGCTCAATTCTGTCCATACACGAGCTTTTCAAGTTTTGTGCATTTTCAAACATAACTTGTTTTATTTGCATCTTTATCGAACGAAACGTTGTACAAAAGCTAAACTAGCGAGTGACACTTCTAACGACACTAAATAGAGTACAACGGTCCACTTTGATGCTTTAGGAATGCTCAATTCTGTTGATAGACAAAGTTTTCAAGTTTTGTGCAATTTGAAACATAACTTGGTCTATTGGTATCTTTACGTAACGAAACGTTATACGAAAGCTAAACTCGCATGTTAGACTGCTAAGAACACTAAATAGAGTACAACGGTCCACTTTGATGATTTGGGAATGCTCAATTCTGTCCATAGATGAGCTTTTAAGATTTTGTACAATTTCAAGCATAACTTGGTCTATTGGCATCTTTACCTAACGAAACGTTGTACGAAAGCTAAAATAGCAAGTTAGACTTCTAAGAACACTAAATAGAGTGCAACGGTCCACTTTGATGCTTTACGAATGCTCAATTCTATCCATAGACGAGCTTTTCAAGTTTTGCGCATTTTCAAACATAACTTGTTTTTTTCGCATCTTTCTAAAACGAAACGTTGTACAAAAGCCAAAGTAGCAAGTTAGACTGCTAAGAACACTAAATATAGTACAACGGTCCACCTTGATACTTTAGGAATGCTTAATTCTGTCCATAGATGTGCTTTTAAGGTTTTGTGCAATTTCAAGCATAACTTGGTCTATTGGCATTTTTACCTAACGAAACGTTGTAAGAAAGCTAAACTAGCAGGTAAGATTTCTAAGAACACTTAATAGAGTACAACGGTCCACTTTGATGCTTTAGGAATGCTCAATTCTGTCCATAGACAAACTTTTCAAGTTTTGTGCAATTTGAAACATAACTTGGTCTACTGGTATATTTACCTAGCATGTTAGGCTGCTAAGAACACTAAATAGAGTACAACGGTCCACTTTGATTCTTTGGGAATGCTCAATTCTGTCCATAGATGAGCTTTTAAGGTTTTGTGCAATTTCAAGCATAACTTGGTCTATTGGCATCTTTACCTAACGAAACGTTGTACGAAAGCTAAACTAGCAAGCTAGACCTATAAGAACACTAAATAGAGTACAACGGTCCACTTTGATGCTTTACGAATGCTCAATTCTGTCCATAGACGACCTTTTCATGTTTTGTGCATTTTCAAACATAACTTGTTTTATTGGCATCTTTATCGAATGAAATGTTGTACCAAAGCTAAACTAGCAAGTTAGACTGCAAAGAACACTAAATAGAGTACAACGGTCCACTTTGATGCTTTAGGAATGCTCAATTTTGTCCATAGACAAACTTTTCAAGTTTTGTGCAACTTGAAACATAAATTAATCTATTGGTATCTTTACCTAACGAAACGTTATACGAAAGCTAAACTCGCATGTTAGACTGCTAAGAACACTAAATAGAGTACAACGGTCCATCTTGATGCTCTGGAAATGCTCAATTCTGTCCATATATGAGCTTTTAAGGTTTTGTGCAATTTCAAGCATAACTTGGTCTATTGGCATTTTTACCTAACGAAACGTTGTAAGAAAGCTAAACTAGCAGGTTAGACTTCTAAGAACACTTAATAGAGTACAACGGTCCACTTTGATGCTTTAGGAATGCTCAATTCTGTCCATAGACAAACTTTTTAAGTTTTCTGCAATTTGAAACATAACTTGCTCTACTGGTATCTTTGCCTAGCGAAACGTTGTACGAAAGCTAAACTAGCAAGTTAAGCTGCTAAGAACACTAAATAGATTAACGTTCCACTTTGATGCTTTGGCAATGCTCAATTTTGTCCATAGATGAGCTTTTAAGGTTTTGTGCAATTTCAAGCATAACTAGGTCTATTGACATCTTTACCTAACGAAACGTTGTACGAAACGCTAAACTAGCAAGTTAGACTGCTATGAACACTAAATAGAGTCCAACGATCCACTTTGATGCTTTGGGAATGCTCAATTCTGTCCATAGACAAACTTTTCAAGTTTTGTGCAATTTGAAACATAACTTGGTCTAGTGGTATATTTACCTAACGACACGTTGTACGAAAGCTAAACTAGCATGTTAGGCTGCTAAGAACACTAAATAGAGTACAACGGTCCACTTTGATTATTTGGGAATGCTCAATTCTGTCCATAGATGAGCTTTTAAGGTTTTGTGCAATTTCAAGGATAACTTGGTCTATTGGCATCTTTACCTAACGAAACGTTGTACGAAAGCTAAACTTGCAAGTTAGACAACTAAGAACACTAAATAGAGTGCAACGGTCCACTTTGATGCTTTCCGAATGCTCAATTCTGTCCATACACGAGCTTTTCAAGTTTTGTGCATTTTCAAACATAACTTGTTTTATTTGCATCTTTATCGAACGAAACGTTGTACAAAAGCTAAACTAGCGAGTGACACTTCTAACGACACTAAATAGAGTACAACGGTCCACTTTGATGCTTTAGGAATGCTCAATTCTGTTGATAGACAAAGTTTTCAAGTTTTGTGCAATTTGAAACATAACTTGGTCTATTGGTATCTTTACGTAACGAAACGTTATACGAAAGCTAAACTCGCATGTTAGACTGCTAAGAACACTAAATAGAGTACAACGGTCCACTTTGATGATTTGGGAATGCTCAATTCTGTCCATAGATGAGCTTTTAAGATTTTGTACAATTTCAAGCATAACTTGGTCTATTGGCATCTTTACCTAACGAAACGTTGTACGAAAGCTAAAATAGCAAGTTAGACTTCTAAGAACACTAAATAGAGTGCAACGGTCCACTTTGATGCTTTACGAATGCTCAATTCTATCCATAGACGAGCTTTTCAAGTTTTGCGCATTTTCAAACATAACTTGTTTTTTTCGCATCTTTCTAAAACGAAACGTTGTACAAAAGCCAAAGTAGCAAGTTAGACTGCTAAGAACACTAAATATAGTACAACGGTCCACCTTGATACTTTAGGAATGCTTAATTCTGTCCATAGATGTGCTTTTAAGGTTTTGTGCAATTTCAAGCATAACTTGGTCTATTGGCATTTTTACCTAACGAAACGTTGTAAGAAAGCTAAACTAGCAGGTAAGATTTCTAAGAACACTTAATAGAGTACAACGGTCCACTTTGATGCTTTAGGAATGCTCAATTCTGTCCATAGACAAACTTTTCAAGTTTTGTGCAATTTGAAACATAACTTGGTCTACTGGTATATTTACCTAGCATGTTAGGCTGCTAAGAACACTAAATAGAGTACAACGGTCCACTTTGATTCTTTGGGAATGCTCAATTCTGTCCATAGATGAGCTTTTAAGGTTTTGTGCAATTTCAAGCATAACTTGGTCTATTGGCATCTTTACCTAACGAAACGTTGTAGGAAAGCTAAACTAGCAAGCTAGACCTATAAGAACACTAAATAGAGTACAACGGTCCACTTTGATGCTTTACGAATGCTCAATTCTGTCCATAGACGACCTTTTCATGTTTTGTGCATTTTCAAACATAACTTGTTTTATTGGCATCTTTATCGAATGAAATGTTGTACCAAAGCTAAACTAGCAAGTTAGACTGCAAAGAACACTAAATAGAGTACAACGGTCCACTTTGATGCTTTAGGAATGCTCAATTTTGTCCATAGACAAACTTTTCAAGTTTTGTGCAACTTGAAACATAAATTAATCTATTGGTATCTTTACCTAACGAAACGTTATACGAAAGCTAAACTCGCATGTTAGACTGCTAAGAACACTAAATAGAGTACAACGGTCCATCTTGATGCTCTGGAAATGCTCAATTCTGTCCATATATGAGCTTTTAAGGTTTTGTGCAATTTCAAGCATAACTTGGTCTATTGGCATTTTTACCTAACGAAACGTTGTAAGAAAGCTAAACTAGCAGGTTAGACTTCTAAGAACACTTAATAGAGTACAACGGTCCACTTTGATGCTTTAGGAATGCTCAATTCTGTCCATAGACAAACTTTTTAAGTTTTCTGCAATTTGAAACATAACTTGCTCTACTGGTATCTTTGCCTAGCGAAACGTTGTACGAAAGCTAAACTAGCAAGTTAAGCTGCTAAGAACACTAAATAGATTAACGTTCCACTTTGATGCTTTGGCAATGCTCAATTTTGTCCATAGATGAGCTTTTAAGGTTTTGTGCAATTTCAAGCATAACTAGGTCTATTGACATCTTTACCTAACGAAACGTTGTACGAAACGCTAAACTAGCAAGTTAGACTGCTATGAACACTAAATAGAGTCCAACGATCCACTTTGATGCTTTGGGAATGCTCAATTCTGTCCATAGACAAACTTTTCAAGTTTTGTGCAATTTGAAACATAACTTGGTCTAGTGGTATATTTACCTAACGACACGTTGTACGAAAGCTAAACTAGCATGTTAGGCTGCTAAGAACACTAAATAGAGTACAACGGTCCACTTTGATTATTTGGGAATGCTCAATTCTGTCCATAGATGAGCTTTTAAGGTTTTGTGCAATTTCAAGGATAACTTGGTCTATTGGCATCTTTACCTAACGAAACGTTGTACGAAAGCTAAACTTGCAAGTTAGACAACTAAGAACACTAAATAGAGTGCAACGGTCCACTTTGATGCTTTCCGAATGCTCAATTCTGTCCATACACGAGCTTTTCAAGTTTTGTGCATTTTCAAACATAACTTGTTTTATTTGCATCTTTATCGAACGAAACGTTGTACAAAAGCTAAACTAGCGAGTGACACTTCTAACGACACTAAATAGAGTACAACGGTCCACTTTGATGCTTTAGGAATGCTCAATTCTGTTGATAGACAAAGTTTTCAAGTTTTGTGCAATTTGAAACATAACTTGGTCTATTGGTATCTTTACGTAACGAAACGTTATACGAAAGCTAAACTCGCATGTTAGACTGCTAAGAACACTAAATAGAGTACAACGGTCCACTTTGATGATTTGGGAATGCTCAATTCTGTCCATAGATGAGCTTTTAAGATTTTGTACAATTTCAAGCATAACTTGGTCTATTGGCATCTTTACCTAACAAAACGTTGTACGAAAGCTAAAATAGCAAGTTAGACTTCTAAGAACACTAAATAGAGTGCAACGGTCCACTTTGATGCTTTACGAATGCTCAATTCTATCCATAGACGAGCTTTTCAAGTTTTGCGCATTTTCAAACATAACTTGTTTTTTTCGCATCTTTCTAAAACGAAACGTTGTACAAAAGCCAAAGTAGCAAGTTAGACTGCTAAGAACACTAAATATAGTACAACGGTCCACCTTGATACTTTAGGAATGCTTAATTCTGTCCATAGATGTGCTTTTAAGGTTTTGTGCAATTTCAAGCATAACTTGGTCTATTGGCATTTTTACCTAACGAAACGTTGTAAGAAAGCTAAACTAGCAGGTAAGATTTCTAAGAACACTTAATAGAGTACAACGGTCCACTTTGATGCTTTAGGAATGCTCAATTCTGTCCATAGACAAACTTTTCAAGTTTTGTGCAATTTGAAACATAACTTGGTCTACTGGTATATTTACCTAGCATGTTAGGCTGCTAAGAACACTAAATAGAGTACAACGGTCCACTTTGATTCTTTGGGAATGCTCAATTCTGTCCATAGATGAGCTTTTAAGGTTTTGTGCAATTTCAAGCATAACTTGGTCTATTGGCATCTTTACCTAACGAAACGTTGTAGGAAAGCTAAACTAGCAAGCTAGACCTATAAGAACACTAAATAGAGTACAACGGTCCACTTTGATGCTTTACGAATGCTCAATTCTGTCCATAGACGACCTTTTCATGTTTTGTGCATTTTCAAACATAACTTGTTTTATTGGCATCTTTATCGAATGAAATGTTGTACCAAAGCTAAACTAGCAAGTTAGACTGCAAAGAACACTAAATAGAGTACAACGGTCCACTTTGATGCTTTAGGAATGCTCAATTTTGTCCATAGACAAACTTTTCAAGTTTTGTGCAACTTGAAACATAAATTAATCTATTGGTATCTTTACCTAACGAAACGTTATACGAAAGCTAAACTCGCATGTTAGACTGCTAAGAACACTAAATAGAGTACAACGGTCCATCTTGATGCTCTGGAAATGCTCAATTCTGTCCATATATGAGCTTTTAAGGTTTTGTGCAATTTCAAGCATAACTTGGTCTATTGGCATTTTTACCTAACGAAACGTTGTAAGAAAGCTAAACTAGCAGGTTAGACTTCTAAGAACACTTAATAGAGTACAACGGTCCACTTTGATGCTTTAGGAATGCTCAATTCTGTCCATAGACAAACTTTTTAAGTTTTCTGCAATTTGAAACATAACTTGCTCTACTGGTATCTTTGCCTAGCGAAATGTTGTACGAAAGCTAAACTAGCAAGTTAAGCTGCTAAGAACACTAAATAGATTAACGTTCCACTTTGATGCTTTGGCAATGCTCAATTTTGTCCATAGATGAGCTTTTAAGGTTTTGTGCAATTTCAAGCATAACTAGGTCTATTGACATCTTTACCTAACGAAACGTTGTACGAAACGCTAAACTAGCAAGTTAGACTGCTATGAACACTAAATAGAGTCCAACGATCCACTTTGATGCTTTGGGAATGCTCAATTCTGTCCATAGACAAACTTTTCAAGTTTTGTGCAATTTGAAACATAACTTGGTCTAGTGGTATATTTACCTAACGACACGTTGTACGAAAGCTAAACTAGCATGTTAGGCTGCTAAGAACACTAAATAGAGTACAACGGTCCACTTTGATTATTTGGGAATGCTCAATTCTGTCCATAGATGAGCTTTTAAGGTTTTGTGCAATTTCAAGGATAACTTGGTCTATTGGCATCTTTACCTAACGAAACGTTGTACGAAAGCTAAACTTGCAAGTTAGACAACTAAGAACACTAAATAGAGTGCAACGGTCCACTTTGATGCTTTCCGAATGCTCAATTCTGTCCATACACGAGCTTTTCAAGTTTTGTGCATTTTCAAACATAACTTGTTTTATTTGCATCTTTATCGAACGAAACGTTGTACAAAAGCTAAACTAGCGAGTGACACTTCTAACGACACTAAATAGAGTACAACGGTCCACTTTGATGCTTTAGGAATGCTCAATTCTGTTGATAGACAAAGTTTTCAAGTTTTGTGCAATTTGAAACATAACTTGGTCTATTGGTATCTTTACGTAACGAAACGTTATACGAAAGCTAAACTCGCATGTTAGACTGCTAAGAACACTAAATAGAGTACAACGGTCCACTTTGACGATTTGTGAATGCTCAATTCTATCCATAGATGAGCTTTTAAGATTTTGTACAATTTCAAGCATAACTTGGTCTATTGGCATCTTTACCTAACGAAACGTTGTACGAAAGCTAAAATAGCATGTTAGACTTCTAAGAACACTAAATAGAGTGCAACGGTCCACTTTGATGCTTTACGAATGCTCAATTCTATCCATAGACGAGCTTTTCAAGTTTTGCGCATTTTCAAACATAACTTGTTTTTTTCGCATCTTTCTAAAACGAAACGTTGTACAAAAGCCAAAGTAGCAAGTTAGACTGCTAAGAACACTAAATATAGTACAACGGTCCACCTTGATACTTTAGGAATGCTTAATTCTGTCCATAGATGTGCTTTTAAGGTTTTGTGCAATTTCAAGCATAACTTGGTCTATTGGCATTTTTACCTAACGAAACGTTGTAAGAAAGCTAAACTAGCAGGTAAGATTTCTAAGAACACTTAATAGAGTACAACGGTCCACTTTGATGCTTTAGGAATGCTCAATTCTGTCCATAGACAAACTTTTCAAGTTTTGTGCAATTTGAAACATAACTTGGTCTACTGGTATATTTACCTAGCATGTTAGGCTGCTAAGAACACTAAATAGAGTACAACGGTCCACTTTGATTCTTTGGGAATGCTCAATTCTGTCCATAGATGAGCTTTTAAGGTTTTGTGCAATTTCAAGCATAACTTGGTCTATTGGCATCTTTACCTAACGAAACGTTGTACGAAAGCTAAACTAGCAAGCTAGACCTATAAGAACACTAAATAGAGTACAACGGTCCACTTTGATGCTTTAGGAATGCTCAATTCTGTCCATAGACAAACTTTTCAAGTTTTGTGCAATTTGAAACATAACTTGTTCTACTGGTATATTTACCTAGCATGTTAGGCTGCTAAGAACACTAAATAGAGTACAACGGTCCACTTTGATTCTTTGGGAATGCTCAATTCTGTCCATAGATGAGCTTTTAAGGTTTTGTGCAATTTCAAGCATAACTTGGTCTATTGGCATCTTTACCTAACGAAACGTTGTACGAAAGCTAAACTAGCAAGCTAGACCTATAAGAACACTAAATAGAGTACAACGGTCCACTTTGATGCTTTTCGAATGCTCAATTCTGTCCATAGACGACCTTTTCATGTTTTGTGCATTTTCAAACATAACTTGTTTTATTGGCATCTTTATCGAATGAAATGTTGTACCAAAGCTAAACTAGCAAGTTAGACTGCAAAGAACACTAAATAGAGTACAACGGTCCACTTTGATGCTTTAGGAATGCTCAATTTTGTCCATAGACAAACTTTTCAAGTTTTGTGCAACTTGAAACATAAATTAATCTATTGGTATCTTTACCTAACGAAACGTTATACGAAAGCTAAACTCGCATGTTAGACTGCTAAGAACACTAAATAGAGTACAACGGTCCATCTTGATGCTCTGGAAATGCTCAATTCTGTCCATATATGAGCTTTTAAGGTTTTGTGCAATTTCAAGCATAACTTGGTCTATTGGCATTTTTACCTAACGAAACGTTGTAAGAAAGCTAAACTAGCAGGTTAGACTTCTAAGAACACTTAATAGAGTACAACGGTCCACTTTGATGCTTTAGGAATGCTCAATTCTGTCCATAGACAAACTTTTTAAGTTTTCTGCAATTTGAAACATAACTTGCTCTACTGGTATCTTTGCCTAGCGAAACGTTGTACGAAAGCTAAACTAGCAAGTTAAGCTGCTAAAAACACTAAATAGATTAACGTTCCACTTTGATGCTTTGGCAATGCTCAATTTTGTCCATAGATGAGCTTTTAAGGTTTTGTGCAATTTCAAGCATAACTAGGTCTATTGACATCTTTACCTAACGAAACGTTGTACGAAACGCTAAACTAGCAAGTTAGACTGCTATGAACACTAAATAGAGTCCAACGATCCACTTTGATGCTTTGGGAATGCTCAATTCTGTCCATAGACAAACTTTTCAAGTTTTGTGCAATTTGAAACATAACTTGGTCTAGTGGTATATTTACCTAACGACACGTTGTACGAAAGCTAAACTAGCATGTTAGGCTGCTAAGAACACTAAATAGAGTACAACGGTCCACTTTGATTATTTGGGAATGCTCAATTCTGTCCATAGATGAGCTTTTAAGGTTTTGTGCAATTTCAAGGATAACTTGGTCTATTGGCATCTTTACCTAACGAAACGTTGTACGAAAGCTAAACTTGCAAGTTAGACAACTAAGAACACTAAATAGAGTGCAACGGTCCACTTTGATGCTTTCCGAATGCTCAATTCTGTCCATACACGAGCTTTTCAAGTTTTGTGCATTTTCAAACATAACTTGTTTTATTTACATCTTTATCGAACGAAACGTTGTACAAAAGCTAAACTAGCGAGTGACACTTCTAACGACACTAAATAGAGTACAACGGTCCACTTTGATGCTTTAGGAATGCTCAATTTTGTCCATAGACAAACTTTTCAAGTTTTGTGCAACTTGAAACATAAATTAATCTATTGGTATCTTTACCTAACGAAACGTTATACGAAAGCTAAACTCGCATGTTAGACTGCTAAGAACACTAAATAGAGTACAACGGTCCATCTTGATGCTCTGGAAATGCTCAATTCTGTCCATATATGAGCTTTTAAGGTTTTGTGCAATTTCAAGCATAACTTGGTCTATTGGCATTTTTACCTAACGAAACGTTGTAAGAAAGCTAAACTAGCAGGTTAGACTTCTAAGAACACTTAATAGAGTACAACGGTCCACTTTGATGCTTTAGGAATGCTCAATTCTGTCCATAGACAAACTTTTTAAGTTTTCTGCAATTTGTAACATAACTTGCTCTACTGGTATCTTTGCCTAGCGAAACGTTGTACGAAAGCTAAACTAGCAAGTTAAGCTGCTAAAAACACTAAATAGATTAACGTTCCACTTTGATGCTTTGGCAATGCTCAATTTTGTCCATAGATGAGCTTTTAAGGTTTTGTGCAATTTCAAGCATAACTAGGTCTATTGACATCTTTACCTAACGAAACGTTGTACGAAACGCTAAACTAGCAAGTTAGACTGCTATGAACACTAAATAGAGTCCAACGATCCACTTTGATGCTTTGGGAATGCTCAATTCTGTCCATAGACAAACTTTTCAAGTTTTGTGCAATTTGAAACATAACTTGGTCTAGTGGTATATTTACCTAACGACACGTTGTACGAAAGCTAAACTAGCATGTTAGGCTGCTAAGAACACTAAATAGAGTACAACGGTCCACTTTGATTATTTGGGAATGCTCAATTCTGTCCATAGATGAGCTTTTAAGGTTTTGTGCAATTTCAAGGATAACTTGGTCTATTGGCATCTTTACCTAACGAAACGTTGTACGAAAGCTAAACTTGCAAGTTAGACAACTAAGAACACTAAATAGAGTGCAACGGTCCACTTTGATGCTTTCCGAATGCTCAATTCTGTCCATACACGAGCTTTTCAAGTTTTGTGCATTTTCAAACATAACTTGTTTTATTTACATCTTTATCGAACGAAACGTTGTACAAAAGCTAAACTAGCGAGTGACACTTCTAACGACACTAAATAGAGTACAACGGTCCACTTTGATGCTTTAGGAATGCTCAATTCTGTTGATAGACAAAGTTTTCAAGTTTTGTGCAATTTGAAACATAACTTGGTCTATTGGTATCTTTACGTAACGAAACGTTATACGAAAGCTAAACTCGCATGTTAGACTGCTAAGAACACTAAATAGAGTACAACGGTCCACTTTGACGATTTGGGAATGCTCAATTCTATCCATAGATGAGCTTTTAAGATTTTGTACAATTTCAAGCATAACTTGGTCTATTGGCATCTTTACCTAACGAAACGTTGTACGAAAGCTAAAATAGCAAGTTAAACTTCTAAGAACACTAAATAGAGTGCAACGGTCCACTTTGATGCTTTACGAATGCTCAATTCTATCCATAGACGAGCTTTTCAAGTTTTGCGCATTTTCAAACATAACTTGTTTTTTTTCGCATCTTTCTAAAACGAAACGTTGTACAAAAGCCAAAGTAGCAAGTTAGACTGCTAAGAACACTAAATATAGTACAACGGTCCACCTTGATACTTTAGGAATGCTTAATTCTGTCCATAGATGTGCTTTTAAGGTTTTGTGCAATTTCAAGCATAACTTGGTCTATTGGCATTTTTACCTAACGAAACGTTGTAAGAAAGCTAAACTAGCAGGTAAGATTTCTAAGAACACTTAATAGAGTACAACGGTCCACTTTGATGCTTTAGGAATGCTCAATTCTGTCCATAGACAAACTTTTCAAGTTTTGTGCAATTTGAAACATAACTTGGTCTACTGGTATATTTACCTAGCATGTTAGGCTGCTAAGAACACTAAATAGAGTACAACGGTCCACTTTGATTCTTTGGGAATGCTCAATTCTGTCCATAGATGAGCTTTTAAGGTTTTGTGCAATTTCAAGCATAACTTGGTCTATTGGCATCTTTACCTAATGAAACGTTGTACGAAAGCTAAACTAGCAAGCTAGACCTATAAGAACACTAAATAGAGTACAACGGTCCACTTTGATGCTTTAGGAATGCTCAATTCTGTCCATAGACAAACTTTTCAAGTTTTGTGCAATTTGAAACATAACTTGTTCTACTGGTATATTTACCTAGCATGTTAGGCTGCTAAGAACACTAAATAGAGTACAACGGTCCACTTTGATTCTTTGGGAATGCTCAATTCTGTCCATAGACAAACTTTTCAAGTTTTGTGCAATTTGAAACATAACTTGTTCTACTGGTATATTTACCTAGCATGTTAGGCTGCTAAGAACACTAAATAGAGTACAACGGTCCACTTTGATTCTTTGGGAATGCTCAATTCTGTCCATAGATGAGCTTTTAAGGTTTTGTGCAATTTCAAGCATAACTTGGTCTATTGGCATCTTTACCTAATGAAACGTTGTACGAAAGCTAAACTAGCAAGCTAGACCTATAAGAACACTAAATAGAGTACAACGGTCCACTTTGATGATTTACGAATGCTCAATTCTGTCCATAGACGACCTTTTCATGTTTTGTGCATTTTCAAACATAACTTGTTTTATTGGCATCTTTATCGAACGAAATGTTGTACCAAAGCTAAACTAGCAAGTTAGACTGCAAAGAACACTAAATAGAGTACAACGGTCCACTTTGATGCTTTAGGAATGCTCAATTTTGTCCATAGACAAACTTTTCAAGTTTTGTGCAACTTGAAACATAAATTAATCTATTGGTATCTTTACCTAACGAAACGTTATACGAAAGCTAAACTCGCATGTTAGACTGCTAAGAACACTAAATAGAGTACAACGGTCCATCTTGATGCTCTGGAAATGCTCAATTCTGTCCATATATGAGCTTTTAAGGTTTTGTGCAATTTCAAGCATAACTTGGTCTATTGGCATTTTTACCTAACGAAACGTTGTAAGAACACTTAATAGAGTACAACGGTCCACTTTGATGCTTTAGGAATGCTCAATTCTGTCCATAGACAAACTTTTTAAGTTTTCTGCAATTTGAAACATAACTTGGTCTACTGGTATCTTTGCCTAGCGAAACGTTGTACGAAAGCTAAACTAGCAAGTTAAGCTGCTAAGAACACTAAATAGATTAACGTTCCACTTTGATGCTTTGGCAATGCTCAATTTTGTCCATAGATGAGCTTTTAAGGTTTTGTGCAATTTCAAGCATAACTAGGTCTATTGACATCTTTACCTAACGAAACGTTGTACGAAACGCTAAACTAGCAAGTTAGACTGCTATGAACACTAAATAGAGCCCAACGATCCACTTTGATGCTTTGGGAATGCTCAATTCTGTCCATAGACAAACTTTTCAAGTTTTGTGCAATTTGAAACATAACTTGGTCTACTGGTATATTTACCTAACGACACGTTGTACGAAAGCTAAACTAGCATGTTAGGCTGCTAAGAACACTAAATAGAGTACAACGGTCCACTTTGATTATTTGGGAATGCTCAATTCTGTCCATAGATGAGCTTTTAAGGTTTTGTGCAATTTCAAGCATAACTTGGTCTATTGGCATCTTTACCTAACGAAACGTTGTACGAAAGCTAAACTTGCAAGTTAGACAACTAATAACACTAAATAGAGTGCAACGGTCCACTTTGATGCTTTCCGAATGCTCAATTCTGTCCATACACAAGCTTTTCAAGTTTTGTGCATTTTCAAACATAACTTGTTTTATTTGCATCTTTATCGAACGAAACGTTGTACAAAAGCTAAACTAGCGAGTGACACTTCTAACGACACTAAATAGAGTACAACGGTCCACTTTGATGCTTTAGGAATACTCCATTCTGTCGATAGACAAAGTTTTCAAGTTTTGTGCAATTTGAAACATAACTTGGTCTATTGGTATCTTTACCTAACGAAACGTTATACGAAAGCTAAACTCGCATGTTAGACTGCTAAGAACACTAAATAGAGTACAACGGTCCATCTTGATGCTCTGGAAATGCTCAATTCTGTCCATATATGAGCTTTTAAGGTTTTGTGCAATTTCAAACATAACTTGGTCTATTGGCATATTTACCTAACGAAACGTTGTAAGAAAGCTAAACTAGGAGGTTAGACTTCTAAGAACACTTAATAGAGTACAACGGTCCACTTTGATGCTTTAGGAATGCTCAATTCTGTCCATAGACAAACTTTTTAAGTTTTGTGCAATTTGAAACATAACTTGGTCTACTGGTATCTTTGCCTAGCGAAACGTTGTACGAATGCTAAACTAGCAAGTTAAGCTGCTAAGAATACTAAATAGATTAACGTTCCACTTTGATGCTTTGGCAATGCTCAATTTTGTCCATAGATTAGCTTTTAAGGTTTTGTGCAATTTCAAGCATAACTAGGTCTATTGACATCTTTACCTAACGAAACGTTGTACGAAACGCTAAACTAGCAAGTTAAACTGCTATGAACACTAAATAGAGTCCAACGATCCACTTTGATGCTTTAGGAATGCTCAATTCTGTCCATAGACAAACTTTTCAAGTTTTGTGCAATTTGAAACATAACTTGGTCTAGTGGTATATTTACCTAACGAACGTTGTACGAAAGCTAAACTAGCATGTTAGGCTGCTAAGAACACTAAATAGAGTACAACGGTCCACTTTGATTATTTGGGAATGCTCAATTCTGTCCATAGATGAGCTTTTAAGGTTTTGTGCAATTTCAAGGATAACTTGGTCTATTGGCATCTTTACCTAACGAAACGTTGTACGAAAGCTAAACTTGCAAGTTAGACAACTAAGAACACTAAATAGAGTGCAACGGTCCACTTTGATGCTTTCCGAATGCTCAATTCTGTCCATACACGAGCTTTTCAAGTTTTGTGCATTTTCAAACATAACTTGTTTTATTTGCATCTTTATCGAACGAAACGTTGTACAAAAGCTAAACTAGCGAGTGACACTTCTAACGACACTAAATAGAGTACAACGGTCCACTTTGATGCTTTAGGAATGCTCAATTCTGTCGATAGACAAAGTTTTCAAGTTTTGTGCAATTTGAAACATAACTTGGTCTATTGGTATCTTTACCTAACGAAACGTTATACGAAAGCTAAACTCGCATGTTAGACTGCTAAGAACACTAAATAGAGTACAATGGTCCACTTTGATGCTTTGGGAATGCTCAATTCTATCCATAGATGAGCTTTTAAGGTTTTGTGCAATTTCAAGCATAACTTGGTCTATTGGCATCTTTACCTAACGAAACGTTGTACGAAAGCTAAAATAGCAAGTTAGACTTCTAAGAACACTTAATAGAGTACAATGGTCCACTTTGATGCTTTAGGAATGCTCAATTCTGTCCATAGACAAACTTCTCAAGTTTTGTGCAATTTGAAACATAACTTGGTCTACTGGTATATTTACCTAGCATGTTAGGCTGCTAAGAACACTAAATAGAGTACAACGGTACACTTTGATTCTTTGGGAATGCTCAATTCTGTCCATAGATGAGCTTTTAAGGTTTTGTGCAATTTCAAGGATAACTTGGTCTATTGGCATCTTTACCTAACGAAACGTTGTACGAAAGCTAAACTAGCAAGCTAGACCTATAAGAACACTAAATAGAGTACAACGGTCCACTTTGATGCTTTACGAATGCTCAATTCTGTCCATAGACGACCTTTTCATGTTTTGTGCATTTTCAAGTTAGACTGCAAAGAACACTAAATAGAGTACAACGGTCCACTTTGGTTCTTTGGGAATGCTCAATTCTGTCCTTAGATGAGCTTTTAAGGTTTTGTGCAATTTCAAGCATAACTTAGTCTGTTGGAATCTTTACCTAACGAAATGTTGTACGAAAGCTAAACTAGCAAGTTAGACTTCTAAGAACACTAAATAGAGTGCAACGATCCACTTCGATGATTTAGGAATGCTTAAATCTGTCGATAGACAAACTTTTCTAGTTTTGTGCAATTTGAAACATAACTTGGTCTACTGGTATCTTTACCTAACGAAACGTTGTACGAAAGCTAAACTCGTATGTTAGACAGCTAAGAACACTAAATAGAGTACAACGGTCCACTTTGATGTTTTAGGAATGCTCAATTCTGTCCATAGATGAGCTTTTAAGGTTTTGTGCAATTTCAAGCATAACTTGGTCTATTGGAATCTTTACCTAACGAAATGTTGTACGAAAGCTAAACTAGCATATTAGACTTCTAAGAACACTAAATAGAGTGCAACGATCCACTTCGATGCTTTAGGAATGCTCAAATCTGTCGATAGACAAACTTTTCTAGTTTTGTGCAATTTGAAACATAACTTGGTCTACTGGTGTCTTTAACTAACGAAACGTTGTACGAAAGCTAAACTAGCAAGTTTGGCTTCTAAGAACACTAAATAGAGTACAACGGTCCACTTTGATGCGTTGGGAATTCTCAATTCTGTCCATAGATGAGCTTTTAAGGTTGTGTGCAATTTCGAGCATAACTTGGTCTATTGGCATCTTTACCTAACTAAACGTTATACGGAAGCTAAATTAGCAAGTTAGACTTCTAAGAACACTAGATAGAGTACAACGATCTACTTTCATGCTTTAGGAATGCTCAATTCAGTCCATAGAAAAACTTTTCAAGTTTTGTGCAATTTGAAACATAACTTGGTCTACTGGTATCTTTACCTAACGAAACGTTGTACGAAAGCTAACCACGTATGTTAGACAGCTAAGAACACTAAATAGAGTACAACGGTCCACTTTGATGCTTTAGGAATGCTCAATTCTGTCCATAGACGAACTTTTCAAGTTTTGTGCAATTTGAAACATAACTTGGTCTACTGGTATCTTTACCTAAGGGAACGTTGTACGAAAGCTAAACTAGCAAGTTAGACTGCAAAGAACACTAAACAGAGTACAACGGTCCACTTTGATGCTTTAGGAATGCTGAATTCTGTCCATAGACAAACTTTTCAAGTTTTGTGCAATTTGAAACATAACTTGGTCTACTGGTATCTTTACCTAACGAAACGTTGTACGAAAGCTAAACTAGCAAGTTTGGCTGCTAAGAACACTAAATAGAGTACAACGGTCCACTTTGATGCTTTTGGAATGCTCAATTCTGTCCATAGATGAGCTTTTAAGGTTTTGTGCAATTTCAAGCATAACTTGGTCTATTGGCATCTTTACCTAACGAAACGTTGTAGGAAAGCTAAATTGGCAAGTTAGACTTCGAAGAACAGTAAATAGAGTACAACGATCCACTTTGATGCTTTAGGAATGCTCAATTCTGTCCATAGACAAACTTTTCAAGTTTTGTGCAATTTGAAACATAACTTGGTCTACTGGTATCTTTACCTAACGAAACGTTGTACGAAAGCTAAACTAGCAAGTTTGGCTGCTAAGAACACTAAATAGAGTACAACGGTCCACTTTGATGCTTTGGTAATGCTCAAATCTGTCCATATATGAGCTTTGAAGGTTTTGTGCAATTTGAAGCATAACTTGGTCCATTGGAATCTTTACCTAACGAAATGTTGTATGAAAGCTAAACTAGCAAGTTAGACTTCTAAGAACACTAAATAGAGTGCAACGATCCACTTCGATGCTTTAGGAATGCTCAACTCTGTCGATGGACAAACGTTTCTAGTTTTGTGCAATTTGAAACATAACTTGGTCTAACGGTATCTGTACCTAACGAAACGTTGTAGGAAAGCTAAACTAGCAAGTTTGGCTTCTAAGAACACTAAATAGAGTTCAACGGTCCACTTTGATGCTTTGGGAATTCTCAATTTTGTCCATAGATGACCTTTTAAGGTTTTGTGCAATTTCGAGCATCACTTGGTCTATTGGCATCTTTACCTAACTAAACGTTATACGGAAGCTAAATTAGCAAGTTAGACTTCTAAGAACACTAGATAGAGTACAACGATCCACTTTCATTCTTTAGGAATGCTCAATTCTGTCCATAGACAAACTTTTCAAGTTTTGTGCAATTTGAAACATACCTTGGTCTAATGGTATCTTTACCTAACGAAACGTTGTACGAAAGCTAAACTCGTATGTTAGACAGGTAAGAACACTAAATAGAGTACAACGGTCCACTTTGGTTCTTTGGGAATGCTCAATTCTGTCCCTAGATGAGCTTTTAAGGTTTTGTGCAATTTGGAGCATAACTTGGTCTATTGGAATCTTTACCTAACGAAATGTTGTACGAAAGCTAAACTAGCAAGTTAGACATCTAAGAACACTAAATAGAGTACAACGATCCACTTTGATGCTTTAGTAATGCTCAATTCTGTCCATAGATAAACTTTTCAAGTTTTGTGCAATTTGAAACATAACTTGGTCTACTGGTATCTTTACCTGACGAAACGTTGTACGAAAGCTAAACTAGCAAGTTTGGCTGCTAAGAACACTAAATAGAGTACAACGGTCCACTTTGATGCTTTGGGAATGCTCAATTCTGTCCATAGATGAGTTTTTAAAGTTTTGTGCAATTTCAAGCATAACTTGGTCTATTGGCATCTTTACCTAATGAAATGTTGTACGAAAGCTAAATTAGCAAGTTAGACTTCTAAGAACACTAAATAGAGTACAACGATCCACTTTGATGCTTTCATAATGCTCAATTCTGTCCATAGACAAACTTTTCATGTTTTGTGCAATTTGCAACATAACTTGGTCTACTGGTATCTTTACCTAACGAAACGTTGTACGAAAGCTACACTCGTATGTTAGACTACAAAGAACACTAAATAGAGTACAACGGTCCACTTCGATGCTTTGGTAATGCTCAATTCTGTACATAGATGACCTTTTAAGGTTTTGTGCAATTTCGAGCATAACTTGGTTTATTGGCATATTTACCTAACGAAACGTTGTACGAACGCTAAACTAGAAAGTTAGACTTCTAAGAACACTAAATAGAGTGCAACGATCCACTTTGATGTTTTAGGAATGCTCAAATCTGTCCATAGACAAACTTTTCAAGTTTTGAGCAATTTGAAATATAACTTGGTCTACTGGTATCTTTACCTAACGAAACGTTGTACGAAAGCTAAAGTAGCAATTTTGGCTGCTAAGAACACTAAATAGAGTACAACGGTCCACTTTGATGTTTTGGGAATGCACAATTCTGTCCATAGATGATCTTTTAAGGTTTTGTGCAATTTCAAGCATAACTTGGTCTGTTGGCATCTTTACTTAACGAAACGTTGTACGAAAGCTAAATTAGCAAGTTAGAATTCTAAGAACACTAAATAGAGTACAACGATCGACTTTGATGCTTTAGGAATGCTCAATTCTGTCCATAGACAAACTTTTCAAGTTTTCTTCAATTTGAAACATAACTTGGTCTACTGGTATCTTTACCTAACGACACGTTGTACGAAAGCTAAACGCGTATGTTAGACAGCTAGGAACACTAAATAGAGTACAAAAATCCACTTTGATGCTTTGGGAATGCTCAATTCTGTCCATAGATGAGCTTTTAAGGTTTTGTGCAATTTCAAGCATAACTTGGTCTACTGGCATCTTTACCTAACGAAACGTTGTATGAAAGCTAAACGAGCAAGTTAGACTTCTAAGAACACTAAATATAGTCCAACGGTCCACTTTGATGCTTTACAAATGCTCAATTCTGTCCATAGACGAGCTTTTCAAGTTTTGTGCATTTCCAAACATAACTTCTTTTATTGGCATCTTTATCGAACGAATCGTTGTACCAAAGCTAAACTAGCAAGTTAGACTGCTAAGAACACTAAATAGAGTACAACGGTCCACTTTGATGCTTTAGGAATGCTCAATGGCCAATTCTGTCCATAGACAAACTTTTCACGTTTTGTGCAATTTAAAACATAACTTGGTCTATTGGTATGTTTAACTAACGAAACGTTATACGAAAGCTAAACTCGCATGTTAGACTGCTAAGAACACTAAATAGAGTACAACGGTCCACTTTGATGCTTTGGAAATGCTTAATTCTGTCCATAGATGAGCTTTTAAGGTTTTGTGCGATTTCAAGCATAACTTTGTCTATTGGCATCTTTACCTAACTAAACTTTGTACGAATGCTAAACTAGCAAGTTAGACTTCTAAGAACTCTAAATAGAGTGCAACGGTCCACTTTGATGCTTTAGGAATGCTCACTTCTGTCCATAGTCGAGCCTTTCAAGTTTTGTGCATTTTCAAACATAACTTGTTTTATTCGCATCTTTATAGAACGAAACGTTGTACAAAAGCTAAACTAGCAAGTTAGACTGCTAAGAACACCAATAGAGTACAACGGTCCACTTTGATGTTTTGGGAATGCTCAATTATGTCCATAGATGAGCTTTTAAGGTTTTGTGCAATTTCAAGAATAACTTGGTCTATTGGCATTTTTACCTAACGAAACGTTGTACGAATGCTAAACTAGCAAGTTAGACTTCTAAAAACACTAAATAGAGTGCAACGGTCGACTTTGATGCTTTACGAATGCTCAATTCATCCATGGACGAGCTTTTCAAGTTTTGTGCATTTTCAAACATAACTTGTTTTATTGCTATCTTTATAGAATGAAACGTTGTACGAAAGCTAAACTCGTATGTTAGACTGCTAAGAACACTAAATAGATTACAACGATCCACTTTGATGCTTTAGGAATGCTCAATTCTGTCCATAGACAAACTTTTCAAGTTTTGTGCAATTTGAAACATAACTTGGTCTACTGGTATCTTTACCTAACAAAACGTTGTACGAAAGCTAAACTAGCAAATTTGGCTGCTAAGAACACTAAATAGAGTACGACGACCCACTTTGATGCTTTGGGAATGCTCAATTCTGTCCATAGATAAGCTTTTAAGGTTTTGTGCAATTTCAAGCATCACTTGGTCTATTGGCATCTTTACCTAACGAAACATTGTACGAAAGCTAAAGTAGCAAGTTAGACTTACAAGAACACTAAATAGAGTACAACGATCCAATTTGATGCTTTCCGAATGCTCAATTCTGTCCATAGACAAACTTTTCACGTTTTGTGCAATTTGAAACATAACTTGGTCTACTGTTATCTTTACCCAACGAAACGTTGTACGAAAGCTACACTCGTATGTTAGACTGCTAAGAACACTAAATAGAGTATAACGGTCCACTTTGATGCTTTGGGAATGCTCAATTCTGTCCATAGATGAGCTTTTAAGGTTTTGTGCAATTTCAAGCATAACTTGGTCTATTGGCATCTTTACTTAACGAAACGTTGTACGAAAGCTAAATTATCAAGTTAGAATTCTAAGAACACTAAATAGAGTACAACGATCGACTTTGATGCTTTAGGAATGCTCAATTCTGTCCATAGACAAACTTTTCAAGTTTTCTTCAATTTGAAACATAACTTGGTCTACTGGTATCTTTACCTAACGAAACATTGTACGAAAGCTAAACTCGTATGTTAGACAGCTAAGAACACTAAATAGACTACAACGGTCCACTTTGATGCTTTGGGAATGCTCAATTCTGTCCATAGATGAGCTCTTAAGGTTTTGCGCAATTGCAAGCCTAACTTGGTCTATTGGCATCTTTACCTAACGAAACGTTGTACGAAAGCTAAACTAGCAAGTTAGACTTCTAAGAACACTAAATATAGTGCAACGGTCCACTTTGATGCTTTACGAATGCTCAATTCTGTCCATAGACGAGCTTTTCAAGTTTTGTGCATTTTCAAACATAACTTGTTTTATTGGCATCTTTATTGAACGAATCGTTTTACCAAAGCTAAACTAGCAAGTTAGACTGTTAAGAATACTAAATAGAGTACAACGGTCCACTTTGATGCTTTGGGTATGCTCAATTCTGTCCATAGACAAACTTTTCAAATTTTGTGCAATTTGAAACATAACTTGGTCTATTGGTATCTTTAACTAACGAAACGTTATACGAAAGCTAAACTCGCATGTTATACTGCTAAGAACACTAAATAGAGTACAACGGTCCACTTTGATGCTTTGGCAATGCTTAATTCGGTCCATAGATGAGCTTTTAAGGTTTTGTGCGATTTCAAGCATAACTTTGTCTATTGGCGTCTTTACCTAACTAAACTTTGTACGAATGCTAAACTAGCAACTTAGACTTCTAAGAACTCTAAATAGAGTGCAACGGTCCACTTTGATGCTTTAGAAATGCTCACATCTGTCCATAGTCAAGCCTTTCAAGTTTTGTGCATTTTCAAACATAACTTGTTTTATTCGCATCTTTATAGAACGAAACGTTGTACAAAAGCTAAACTAGCAAGTTAGACTGCTAAGAACACCAATAGAGTACAACGAAACGTTTTGTGCAATATGAAACATAACTTGGTCCACTGGTATCTTTACCTAACGAAACGTTGTACGAAAGCTAAACTAGCAAGTTTGGCTGCTAAGAACACTAAATAGAGTACAACGGTCCACTTTGATGCTTTGGGAATGCTCAATTCTGTCCATAGATGAGGTTTTAAGGTTTTGTGCAATTTCAAGAATAACTTTCTTTATTGGCATCTTTACTTAACGAAACGTTGTACGAATGCTAAACTAGCAAGTTAGACTTCTAAGAACACTAAATAGACTGCAACGGTCGACTTTGATGCTTTACGAATGCTCAATTCTATCCATAGACGAGCTTTTCAAGTTTTGTGCATTTTCACACATAACTTGTTTTATTGCCATCTTTATAGAATGAAACGTTGTACGAAAGCTAAACTCGTATGTTAGACTGCTAAGAACACTAAATAGATTACAACGATCCACTTTGATGCATTAGGAATGCTCAATTCTGTCCACAGACAACTTTTCAAGTTTTGTGCAATTTGAAACATAACTTGGTCTACTGGTATCTTTACTTAACGAAACGTTGTACGAAAGCTAAACTAGCAAGTTTGGCTGCTAAGAACACTAAATAGAGTACAACGGCCCACTTTGATGCTTTGGGAATGCTCAATTCTGTCCATAGATGAGCTTTTAAGGTTTTGTGCAATTTCAAGCATCACTTGGTCTATTGGCATCTTTACCTAATGAAACATTGTACGAAAGCTAAAGTAGCAAGTTAGACTTCCAAGAACACTAAATAGAGTACAACAATCCAATTTGATGCTTTCCGAATGCTCAATTCTGTCCATAGACAAACTTTTCACGTTGTGTGCAATTTGAAACATAACTTGGTCTACTGGTATCTTTACCCAACGAAACGTTGTACGAAAGCTACACTCGTATGTTAGACTGCTAAGAACGCTAAATAGAGTATAACGGTCCACTTTGATGCTTTGGGAATGCTCAATACTGTCCATAGATGAGCTTTTAAGGTTTTGTGCAATTTCAAGCATAACTTGGTCTGTTGGCATCTTTACTTAACGAAACGTTGAACGAAAGCTAAATTAGCAAGTTAGAATTTTAAGAACACTAGATAGAGTACAACGATCGACTTTGATGCTTTAGGAATGCTCAATTCTGTCCATAGACAAATTTTTCAAGTTTTCTTCAATTTGAAACATAACTTGGTCTACTGGTATCTTTACCTAACGAAACGTTGTACGAAAGCTAAACTCGTATGTTAGACAGCTAAGAACACTAAATAGACTACAACGGTCCACTTTGATGCTTTGGGAATGCTCAATTCTGTCCATAGATGAGCTCTTAAGGTTTTGTGCAATTTCAAGCATAACTTGGTCTATTGTCATCTTTACCTAACGAAATGTTGTACGAAAGCTAAATTAGCAAGTTAGACTTCTAAGAACACTAAATAGAGTACAACGATCCACTTTGATGCTTTCAAAATGCTCAATTCTGTCCATGGACAAACTTTTCATGTTTTGTGCAATTTGAAACATAACTTGGTCTACTGGTATCTTTACCTAACGAAACGTTGTACGAAAGCTAAACTAGCAAGTTTGGCTGCTAATAACACTAAATAGAGTACAACGGCCCACTTTGATACTTTGGGAATGCTCAATTTTGTCCATAGATGAGCTTTGAGGGTTTTGTGCAATTTCAAGCATCACTTGGTCTATTGGCATCTTTACCTAATGAAACATTGTACGAAAGCTAAATTAGCAAGTTAGACTTCCAAGAACACTAAATAGAGTACAACGATCCAATTTGACGCTTTCCGAATGCTCAATTCTGTCCATAGACAAACTTTTTACGTTTTGTGCAATTTGAAACCTAACTTGGTCTACCGGTATCTTTACCCAACGAAACGTTGTACGAAAGCTACACTCATATGTTAGACTGCTAAGAAAACTAAATAGAGTATAACGGTCCACTTTGATGCTTTGGGAATGCTCAATACTGTCCATAGATGAGCTTTTAAGGTTTTGTGCAATTTCAAGCATAACTTGGTCTGTTGGCATCTTTACTTAACGAAACGTTGTACGAAAGCTAAATTAGCAAGTTAGACTTCCAAGAACACTAAATAGAGTACAACGATCCACTTTGATGCTTTAGGAATGCTCAATTCTGTCCATAGACAAACTTTTCAAATTTTGTGCAATTTGAAACATAACTTGGTCTATTGGTATCTTTAACTAACGAAACGTTATACGAAGGCTAAACTCGCATGTTAGACTGCTAAGAACACTAAATAGAGTACAACGGTCCACTTTGATGCTTTGGGAATGCTTAATTCTGTCCACAGATGAGCTTTTTAGGTTTTGTGCAATTTCAAGCATAACTTTGTCTATTGGCATCTTTACCTAACGAAACGTTGTACGAATGCTAAACTAGCAAGTTAGACTTCTAAGAACACTAAATAGAGTGCAACGGTCCACTTTGATGCTTTACGATTGCTCAATTCTATCCATAGACGAGCTTTTCAAGTTTTGGCATTTTCAAACATGACTTGTTTTATTGCCATCTTTATAGAATGAAACGTTGTACGAAAGCTAAACTCGTATGTGAGACTGCTAAGAACACTAAATAGAGTACAACGGTCCACTTTGATGATTTGGGAATGCTTAATTCTGTCCACAGATGAGTTTTTTAGGTTCTGTGCAATTTCAAGCATAACTTTGTCTATTGGCATCTTTACCTAACGAAACGTTGTACGAATGCTAAACTAGCAAGTTAGACTTCTAAGAACACTAAATAGAGTGCAACGGTCCACTTTGATGCTTTACGATTGCTCAATTCTATCCATAGACGAGCTTTTCAAGTTTTGTGCATTTTCAAACATAACTTGTTTTATTGCCATCTTTATAGAATGAAACGTTGTACGAAAGCTAAACTCGTATGTTAGACCGCTAAAAACACTAAATAGATTACAACGATCGACTTTGATGCTTTAGGAATGCTTTATTGGCATCTTTATCGAACGAATCGTTGTACCAAAGCTAAACTAGCAAGTTACACTTCTAACGACACTAAATAGAGTACAACGGTGCACTTTGATACTCTAGGAATGCTCAATTCTGTCCATAGACAGACTTTTCAAGTTTTGTGCAATTTGAAACATAACTTGGTCTATTGGTATCTTTAACTAACGAAACGTTATACGAACGCTAAACTCGCATGTTAGACTACTAAGAAAACTAAATAGAGTACAACGGTCCACTTTGATGCTTTGGGAATGCTTAATTCTGTCCATAGATGAGCTTTTAAGGTTTTGTGCAATTTCAAGCATAACTTTGTCTATTGGCATCTTTACCTAACAAAACGTTGTACGAATGCTAAACTTGCAAGTTAGACTTCTAAGAACTCTAAATAGAGTGCAACGGTCCAATTTGATGCTTTCGGAATGCTCACTTCTTTCCATAGTCGAGCTTTTCAAGTTTTGTGCATTTTCAAAGATAACTTGTTTTATTGGCATCTTTAGAGAACGAAACGTTGTACAAAAGCTAAACTAGCAAGTTAGACTACTAAGAACACGAATAGAGTAAAACGGTCCATTTTGATGCTTTGGGAATGCTCAATCCTGTCCAGAGATGAGCTTTTATGGTTTTGTGCAATTTCAAGAAAAACTTGGTCTATTGGCATCTTTCCCTAACGAAACGTTGTACAAATGCTAAACTAGCAAGTTAGACTTCTAAGAACACTAAATAGAGTGCAACGGTCCACTTTGATGCTTTACGAATGCTCAATTCTGTCCATAGACGAGCTTTTCTAGTTTTGTGCATTTTCAAACATAACTTGTTTTATTGCCATCTTTATAGAACGAAACAATGTACGAAAGCTAAACTCGTATGTTAGACTGCTAAGAATACTAAATAGAGTACAACGGTCCACTTTGATGCTTTGGGAATGCTCAATTCTGTCCATAGATAACCTTTTAAGGTTTTGTGCAATTTCAAGCATAACTTGGTCTATTGGCATCTTTACCTAATGAAACGTTGTACAAAAGCTAAACTAGCAACTTAGACGTCTAAGAACAGTAAATAGAGTGCAACGATCCACTTTGATGCTTTAGTAATGCTCAGATCTGTCCATAGACAAACTTTTCAAGTTTTGTGCAATTTGAAACATAACTTGGTCCACTGGTATCTTTACCTAATGAAATGTTGTACGAAAGCTAAACTAGCAAGTTTGCCTGCTAAGAACACTAAATAGAGTACAACGGTCCACTTTGATGCTTTGGGAATGCTCAATTCTGTCCATAGATGAGCTTTTAAGGTTTTGTGCAATTTCAAGCATAACTTGGTCTATTGGCATCTTTACTTAACGAAATGTTGTACGAAAGTTAAATTAGCAAGATAGACTTCTAAAAACACTAAATAGAGTACAACGATCCACTTTGATGCTTTAGGAATGCTCAATTCGGTCCATAGACAAACTTTTCAAGTTTTGTGCAATTTGAAACATAACTCGGTCTACCGATATCTTTGCCTAACGAAACGTTGTACGAATGCTAAACTCGTACGTTAGACAGCTAAGAACACTAAATAGAGTACAACGGTCCGCTTTGATGCTTTGAGAATGCTCAATTCTGTCCATAGATGAGCTTTTAAGGTTTTGTGCAATTTCAAGCATAACTTGGTCTATTGGAATCTTTACCTAACGAAATGTTGTACGAAAACTAAACTATAAAGTTAGACTTCTAAAAACACTAAATAGAGCACAACGGTCCACTTTGATGCTTTAGGAATGCTCAATTCTGTCCATAGATAAACTTTTCAAGTTTTGTGCAATTTGAAACATAACTTGGTCTACTGGTATATGTAGCTAACGAAATGTTGTACGAAAGCTAAACTAGCAAGTTTGCCTGCTAAGAACACTAAATAGAGTACAACGGTCCACTTTGATGCTTTGGGAATGCTCAATTCTGTCCATAGATGAGCTTTTAAGGTTTTGTGCAATTTCAAGCATAACTTGGTCTATTGGCATCTTTACTTAACGAAATGTTGTACGAAAGTTAAATTAGCAAGATAGACTTCTAAAAACACTAAATAGAGTACAACGATCCACTTTGATGCTTTAGGAATGCTCAATTCTGTCCATTGACAAACTTTTAAAGTTTGTGCAATTTGAAACATAACTTGGTCTACTGGTATCTTTACCTAACGTAACGTTGTACGAAAGCTAAACTAGCAAGTTTGGCTGCTAAGAACACTAAATAGAGTACAACGGTCCACTTTGATGCTGTGAGAATGCTCAATTCTGTCCATAGATGAGCCTTTAAGGTTTTGTGCAATTTCCAGCATAACTTGGTCTATTGGCATCTTTACCTAACGAAACATTGTACGAAAGCTAAATTAGCAAGTTAGACTTCTAAGAACACTAAATAGAGTACAACGATCCACTTTGATGATTTAGGAATGCTCAATTCTGTCCATAGACAAACTTTTCAAGTTTTGTGCAATTTGAAACATAACTTGGTCTACTGGTATATTTACCTGACGAAACGTTGTATGAAATCTAAAATCGTATGTTAGACAGCTAAGAACACTAAATAGAGTACAACGGTCCGCTTTGATGCTTTGAGAATGCTCAATTCTGTCCATAGATGAGCTTTTAAGGTTTTGTGCAATTTCAAGCATAACTTGGTCTATTGGAATCTTTACCTAACGAAATGTTGTACGAAAACTAAACTAGAAATTTAGACTTCTAAGAACACTAAATAGAGCACAACGGTCCACTTTGATGCTTTAGTAATGCTCAATTCTGTCCATAGACAAACTTTTCAACTTTTGTGCAATTTGAAACATAACTTGGTCTACTGGTATATTTACCTAACGAAACGTTGTATGAAAGCTAAAATCGTATGTTAGACAGCTAAGAACACTAAATAGAGTACAACGGTCCACTTTGATGATTTGAGAATGCTCAATTCTGTCCATAGATGAGCTTTTAAGGTTTTGTGCAATTTCAAGCATAACTTGGTCTATTGGAATCTTTACCTAACGAAATGTTGTACGAAAGCTAAACTAGCAAGTATTGCTGCTAAAAACACTAAATAGAGTACAACTGTCCACTTTGACGCTTTGGGAATACTCAATTCTGTCCATAGATGATCCTTTCAGGTTTTGTGCAATTTCAATCATAACTTGGTCTATTGGAATCTTTACCTAATGAAATGTTGTACGAAAGCTAAACTAGCAAGTTAGACTTCGAAGAACACTAAATAGAGTACAACGGTCCACTTTGATGCTTTAGGAATGCTCAATTCTGTCCATACATAAACTTTTCAAGTTTTGTGCAATTTGAAACATAACTTGGTCTACTGGTATCTTTACCTAACGAAACGTTGTACGAAAGCTAAACTAGCAAGTATGGCTGCTAAGAACACTAAATAGAGTACAACGGTCCACTTTGACGCTTTGGGAATGCTCAATTCTGTCCATAAATGATCCTTTCAGGTTTTGTGCAATTTCAACCATAACTTGGTCTATTGGAATCTTTACCTAACGAAATGTTGTACGAAAGCTAAACTACCAAGTTAGACTTCTAAGAACACTAAATAGAGTACAACGGTCCACTTTGATGCTTTAGGAATGCTCAATTCTGTCCATACATAAACTTTTCAAGTTTTGTGCAATTTGAAACATAACTTGTTCTACAGTTATCTTTACCTAACGAAACATTGTACGAAAGCTAAACTCGTATGTTAGACAGCTAAGAACACGAAATATAGTATAACGGTCCACTTTGATGCTTTGGGAATGCTCAATTCTGTCCATAGATGAGCTTTTAAGGTTTTGTGAAATTTCAAGCATAACTTGGTCTATTGGCATCTTTACCTAACGAAACGTTGTACGAAAGCTAAACTAGCAAAATAGACTTCTAAGAACACTAAATAGAGTGCAACGATCCACTTTGATGCTTTAGGAATGCGCAAATCCGTCCATAGATAAACTTTTCAAGTTTTGTGCAATTTGAAACATCACTTGGTCTACTGGTATCTTTACCTAACGAAACGCTGTACGAAAGCTAAACTAGCAAGTTTGGCTGCTAAGAACACTAAATAGAGTACAGCGGTCCACTTTGACGCTTTGGGAATGCTCAATTCTGTCCATAGATGATCCTTTAAGGTTTTGTGCAATTTCAAGCATAACTTGGTCTATTGGAATCTTTACCTAACGAAATGTTGTACGAAAGCTAAACTAGCAAGTTAGACTGCTAAGAACACTAAATAGAGTACAACGGTCCACTTTGATACTTTGGGAATGCTCAATTCTGTCCATAGATGAGCTTTTAAGGTTTTGTGCAATTTGAAGCATAACTTGGTCTATTGGCATCTTTACTTAACGAAACATTGTACGAAAGCTAAATTAGCAAGTTAGACTTCTAAGAACACTAAATAGAGTACAACGATCCACTTTGATGCTTTAGGAATGCTCAATTCTGTCCATAGACAAACTTTTCAAGTTTTCTGCAATTTTAAACATAACTTGGTCTACTGGTATCTTTAGCTAACGAGACGTTGTACGAAAGCTAAACTCGTATGTTAACCAGCTAAGAACACTAAATAGAGTACAACGGTCCACTTTGATGCTTTTCGAATGCTCAATTCTGTCCATAGATGAGCTTTTAAAGTTTTGTGAAATTTCAAGTAGAACTTGGTCTATTGGCATCTTTACCTAACGAAACGTTGTACGAAAGCAAAACTAACAAGTTAGACTTGTAAGAACACTAAATATAGTGCAACGGTCCACTTTGATGCTTTACGAAGGCTCAATTCTGTCCATAGATGAGCTTTCCAAGTTTTGTGCATTTTCAAACATAACTTGTTTTATTGGCATCTTTATCGAACGAATCATTGTACCAAAGCTAAACTAGCAAGTTAGACTGCTAAGAACACTAAATAGAGTACAACGGTCCACTTTGATGCTTTGGGAATGCTCAATTCTGTCCATACATGATCTTTTAAGGTTTTGTGCAATTTCAAGCATAACTTGGTCCATTGGCATGTTTACCTAACGAAATGTTGTACGAAAGCTAAACTAGCAAGTTAGACTTCTAAGAACACTAAATATATTGCAACGGTCCACTTTGATGATTTACGAATGCTCAATTCTGTCCATAGACGAGCTTTTCAAGTTTTGTGCATTTTCAAACATAACTTGTTTTATTGCCATCTTTATAGGACGAAACGTTGTACGAAAGCTAATCTCGTATGTTAGACTGCTAAGAACACTAAATAGAGTACTGTTGAATATATGTTTGAGTGATTACAACGGCATGTTTTGATTGAACTTTGATCTATTGATTGTATTGAGAAACCTAGGTGCATATGCCTACTTAATTAGTTTAGGAATTCAAGACTTATATTAAACTAGTTCAATTGTGCTTATTTGATGATTTGATTATTGAACTAACATGAACTAATTGCAAGAAATCCTAAAAGGGTTTACATAGCATGTCTTGAGTTTAATTGTGTGTAGGATGATCAAGTTGGCCATGTATCAACATGGTGACCTTAACCGAACTGTAATGAAGACTTAATCAGTGTCAAACATGATTAAGAAAGTCAATTTCGTGGTCAACATAATCAAGTTTTGCCAAAGATGTCTTGAAGCTTAATTGGGATCAATTGAAGTAAAATTAACTTTCTAGTCAAAGTCAGAATCGACGGACGTGACGTGGCAGCTGACATGGCATTGTTGACACGGCATTAATGACATGGCATTGATGACATGGCAAAGAAGACAAGTTAACCATAGTTACATCTTAACTAGAAGACTTGGAGCCAAAAAGAGAAGAGAAGGAAAAGTTAATTTGAAAGGAGGAGACAAGAGGTACAACAAGTCTTATGACAAGTTTTTCTCTTCACATGTGTGGGAAGCTTCATTTCAAAACCATTTCTCTTTCCCACCAAGACACTCCACATCCAATGGATCATATTCTCTCTACATCAAAATCACATTTTAATCCAATGGCCAAAGATTCAAGCTTTATTCTTATCTCTCCTACTTTACATCCTATGGCCAAAATTGAATCTTCATTTGATCCAAAGGCCATCATTTATTCCACCTAAGAGACAAACTTTTCTCAAGTCAATTGTTGTATCTTTCAAGATGCATCTAAAGTCTATATCCATCCAAAAGCCATGATTTACTCCACCTAAAAGACAAACTTTTCTCAAGTCAATTGTTGTATCTTCCAAGATGCCTCCAAAGTCTATATCCATCCAAAAGCCATTATTTCCTCCTACCAAAAGAGACTTGTTGTAAACATTTTCACACTTCTCTAAGCCTTCTAACGTCTCTAATGATCCAAGGGTCCATATCTTTCATATCAATCCAATGGCCCTCATTTCATGAGCTTACACTCCACAATTTTCTATAAAAACTAACTCTTTGTCTATGGTGCATATACTTGGCTGAAAATTACACTCTCTCTCTAGTGTTCTTCATCTTCTAAGCTTTCATTCTTTCACTCATTCATTCCTTGATTACATACTTGATTTTGAAGAGAGATCATACACACTAGTCAAGTAAAGCTTTATTGTAACTCTTGAGCCTTTCTTACCAGATTCTTATCATTTCCTCAAGAGTCATTCTACTTGCTTGAACAATCTGATTTCCAGCACCTATAAGGCTTCATTCTATATCTCCATTTCACCATTCAAGCCTTATCACAACTGATTTTCGTTGGTTGATACACTACTCAAAATTTGACATACCCTAGCAACCAAAAAATTCTCAAATCTGAGTTTTGTGCTTACAATTCTCATTCCAGCTTTTCAAGAGCTTCATTTGAGCCTTAGACACTTACAAATCCAGCTACTAAAGAGCCAGCCTTTGAGCCTAAACTTATCTCATACCCGGCTATTCTTAGAGCCATTTTTGAGCTTGTATTTTGTTGATTGAGTTGGTGTGGTGAGCTACAAACCACACGGTGTGTAGAGTTTGGTGTTTGAGCTACAAAAACATCGGTTGTAAGAGTTCCGCTTGACTCGGTTGAACAAGCCATAGTGGAGTGTTTGAAATTCCCAAGTGGGACTTGGGGAGTGGAGTAGGCTTGGGTTAAGCCGAACCACTATAAATCTCTTGCCTCTTTTACTTTCCAGCAATTTCAATTAGCATTGCATTCTCATATCATACATACTTGAAATTGGATATTTAGGTTGCTAGATTCAAGTTTGTTTAAATTGATCGTTCTCCTTGACTCATATACATATACACTAGAACTTAATTTGGTATTTAGCTTCCGCTTAGGGTGAAATTTGATAGAATTCATTGAAACCGAAAAAGGAGTGACCTAGTCTAAATTTGACTAAGGACACAATTCACCCCCCTCTTGTGGTGCCATACATCCTAACAAGTACAACGGTCCACTTTGATGCTTTGGGAATGCTTAATTCTGTCCATAGATGAGCTTTCCAAGTTTTGTGCATTTTCAAACATAACTTGTTTTATTGGCGTCTTTGTCAAACGAAACATTGTACAAAAGCTAAACTAGCAAGTTACACTTCAAACGGCACTAAATAGAGTACAACGGTGCACTTTGATACTTTAGGAATGCTCAATTCTGTCCATAGACAAACTTTTCAAGTTTTGTGCACTTTGGGAATGATTAATTTTGTCCATAGATGAGCTTTTAAGGTTTTGTGCAATTTCAAGCGTAACTTTGTCTATTGGCATCTTTACCTAACAAAACGTTGTACGAATGCTAAACTAGCAAGTTAGACTTCTAAGAACTCTAAATAGAGTGCAACGGTCCACTTTGATGCTTTCGGAATGCTCACTTCTGTGCATAGTCGAGCTTTTCAAGTTTTGTGCATTTTCAAAGATAACTTGTTTTATTGGCATCTTTATAGAACGAAACGTTGTACAAAAGCTAAACTAGCAAGTTAGACTGCTAAGAACACCAATAGAGTACAACGGTCCATTTTGATTCTTTGGGAATGCTCAATCCTGTCCAGAGATGAGCTTTTATGGTTTTGTGCAATTTCAAGAATAACTTGGTCTATTGGCATCTTTACCTAACGAAACGTTGTACGAATGCTAAACTAGCAAGTTAGACTTCTAAGAACACTAAATAGAGTGCAACGGTCCACTTTGATGCTTTACGAATGCTCAATTCTGTCCATAGACGAGCTTTTCACGTTTTGTTTTATTGCCATCTTTATAGAACGAAACGTTGTACGAAAGCTAAACTCGTATGTTAGACTGCCAAGAACACTAAATAGAGTACAACGGTCCACTTTGATGCTTTGGGAATGCTCAATTCTGTCCATAGATGAGCTTTTAAGGTTTTGAGCAATTTCAAGCATCACTTGGTCTATTGGCATCTTTACCTAATGAAACGTTGTACGAAAGCTAAACTAGCAAGTTAGACGTCTAAGAACACTAAATAGAGTTCAACGATCCACTTTGATGCTTTAGGAATGCTCAAATCTGTCCATAGACAAACTTTTCAAGTTTTGTGCAATTTGAAACATAACTTGGTCCACTGGTATCTTTACCTAACGAAATGTTGTACGAAAGCTAAACTAGCAAGTTTGGCTGCTAAGAACACTAAATAGAGTACAACGGTCCACTTTGACGCTTTGGGAATGCTCAATTCTGTCCATAGATTATCATTTAAGGTTTTGTGCAATTTCAAGCATAACTTGGTCTATTGGAATCTTTACCGAACGAAATGTTGTACGAAAGCTAAACTAGCAAGTTAGACTTCTAAGAACACTAAATAGAGTACAACGGTCCACTTTGATGCTTTAGAAATGCTCAATTCTGTCCATACATAAACTTTTCAAGTTTTGTGCAATTTGAAACATAACTTGGTCTACTGGTATCTTTACCTAACGAAACATTGTACGAAAGCTTAACTCGTATGTTAGACAGCTAAGAACACTAAATATAGTACAACATTCCACTTTGATGCTTTAGGAATGCTCAATTCTGTCCATAGATGAGCTTTTAAGGTTTTGTGGAATTTCAAGCATAACTTGGTCTATTGGCATCTTTATCTAACGAAACGTTGTACGAAAGCTAAACTAGCAAGTTAGACTTCTAAGAACACTAAATAGAGTGCAACGATCCACTTTGATGATTGAGGAATGCACAAATCTGTCCATAGACAAACTTTTCAAGTTTTGTGCAATCTGAAACATAACTTGGTGTACTGGTATCTTTACCTAACGAAACGCTGTACGAAAGCTAAACTAGCAAGTTTGGCTGCTAAGAACACTAAATAGAGTACAACGGTCCACTTTGATGCTTTGGTAATGCTCCATTCTGTCCATAGATGAGCTTTTAAGGTTTTGTGCAATTTGAAGCATAACTTGGTCTATTGGCATCTTTACTTAACGAAACCTTGTACGAAAGCTAAATTAGCAAGTTAGACTTCTAAGAACACTAAATATAGTACAACGATCCACTTTGATGATTTAGTAATGCTCAATTCTGTCCATAAACAAACTTTTCAAGTTTTCTGCAAATTTAAACATAACTTGGTCTACTGGTATCTTTACCTAACGAGACGTTGTACGAAAGCTAAACTCGTATGTTAACCAGCTAAGAACACTAAATAGAGTACAACGGTCCACTTTGATGCTTTTGGAATGCTCAATTCTGTCCACAGATGAGCTTTTAAAAGTTTTGTGCAATTTGAAGCAGAACTTGGTCTATTGGCATCTTTACCTAACGAAACGTTGTACGAAAGCTAAACTAGCAAGTTAGAATTCTAAGAACACTAAATATAGTGCAACGGTCCACTTTGATGCTTTACGAAGGCTCAATTCTGTCCATAGACCAGCTTTTCAAGTTTTGTGCATTTTCAAACATAACTTGTTTTATTGGCATCTTTATCGAACGAATCGTTGTACCAAAGCTAAACTAGCAAGTTAGATTGCTAAGAACACTAAATAGAGTACAACGGTCCACTTTGATGCTTTGGGAATGCTCAATTCTGTCCATACATGATCTTTTAAGGTTTGGTGCAATTTCAAGCATAACTTGGTTTATTGGCATCTTTACCTAACAAAACGTTGTACGAATGCTAAACTAGCAAGATAGACTTCAAAGAACTCTAAGTAGAGTGCAACGGTCCACTTTGATGCTTTCGGAATGCTCAATTCTGTCCATAGTCGACCTTTCCAAGTTTTGTGCATTTTCATAGATAACTTGTTTTATTGGCATCTTTATAGAACGAAACGTTGTATAAAAGCTAAACTAGCAATTTAGACTGCTAAAAACACCAATTGAGTACAACAGTCCATTTTGACGCTTTGGGAATGCTCAATCCTGTCCAGAGATGAGCTTTTATGGTTTTGTGCAATTTCAAGAATAACTTGGTCTATTGGCATCTTTACCTAACGAAACGTTGTACGAATGCTAAACTAGCCAGTTAGACTTCTAAGAACACTAAATAGAGCGCAACGGTCCACTTTGATGCTTTACGAATGCTCAATTCTGTCCATAGACGAGCTTTTCAAGTTTTGTGCATTTTCAAACATAACTTGTTTTATTGCCCTCTTTATAGAACGAAACGTTGTACGAAAGCTAAACTCGTATGTTAGACTGCTAAGAACACTAAATAGAGTACAACGGTCCACTTTGATGCTTTGGGAATGCTCAATTCTGTCCATAGATGAGCTTTTAAGGTTTTGTGCAATTTCAAGCATAACTTGGTCTATTGGCATCTTTAACTAATGAAACGTTGTACGAAAGCCAAACTAGCAAGTTAGACACTAAGAACACTAAATAGAGTGCAACGATCCACTTTGATGCATTAGGAATGCTCAAATCTGTCCATAGATAAACTTTTAAAGTTTTGTGCAATTTGAAACATAACTTGGTCCACTGGTATCTTTACCTAACGAAATGTTGTACGAAAGCTAAACTAGCAAGTTTGGCTGCTAAGAACACTAAATTGAGTACAACGGTCCACTTTGATGCTTTGGGAATGCTCAATTCTCTCCATAGATGAGCTTTTAAGGTTTTGTGCAATTTCAAGCATAACTTGATCTATTGGCATCTTTACTTAATGAAATGTTGTACGAAAGTTAAATTAGCAAGATAGACTTATAAAAACACTAAATAGAGTACAACGATCCACTTTGATGCTTTAGGAATGCTCAATTCTGTCCATAGACAAACTTTTCAAGTTTTGTGCAATCTGAAACATAACTCGGTCTACCGGTATCTTTACCTAACGAAACGTTGTACGAAAGCTAAACTCGTACGTTAGACAGCTAAGAACACTAAATAGAGTACAACGGTCCACTTTGATGCTTTGGTAATGCTCAATTCTTTTCATAGATGAGCTTTTAAGGTTTTGTGCAATTTCAAGCATAACTTGGTCTATTGGAATCTTTACCTAACGAAATGTTGTACGAAAGCTAAACTAGCAAGTTAGACTTCTAAAAACACTAAATAGAGTACAACGGTCCACTTTGATGCTTTAGGAATGCTCAATTTTGTCCATAGACAAACTTTTAAAGTTTTGTGCAATTTGAAACATAACTTGGTCTACTGGTATCTTTACCTAACGAAACGTTGTACGAAAGCTAAACTAGCAAGTTTGGCTACTAAGAACACTAAATAGAGTACAACGGTCCACTTTGATGCTGTGGGAATGCTCAATTCTGTCCATAGATGAGCCTTTAAGGTTTTGTGCAATTTCAAGCATAACTTGGTCTATTGGCATCTTTACCTAACGAAACGTTGTACGAAAGCTAAATTAGCAAGTTAGACTTCTAAGAACACTAAATAGAGTACAACGGTCCACTTTGATGCTGTGGGAATGCTCAATTCTGTCCATAGATGAGCCTTTAAGGTTTTGTGCAATTTCAAGAATAACTTGGTCTATTGGCATCTTTACCTAACGAAACGTTGTACGAAAGCTAAATTAGCAAGTTAGACTTCTAAGAACACTAAATAGAGTACAACGGTCAACTTTGATGCTTTAGGAATGCTCAATTCTGTCCATACATAAACTTTTCAAGTTTTGTGCAATTTGAAACATAACTTGGTCTACTGGTATCTTTACCTAACGAAACATTGTACGAAAGCTAAACTCGTATGTTAGACAGCTAAGAACACTAAATATAGTACAACGGTCCCCTTTGATGTTTTGGGAATGCTCAATTCTGTCCATATATGATCCTTTAAGGTTTTATGCAATTTCAAGCATAACTTGGTCTATTGGAATCTTTAACTTACGAAATGTTGTACGAAAGCTAAACTAGCAAGTTAGACTTCTAAGAACACTAAATAGAGTACAACGGTCCACTTTGATGCTTTTGGAATGCTCAATTCTGTTCATACATAAACTTTTCAAGTTTTGTGCAATTTGAAACATAACTTGGTCTACTGGTATCTTTACCTAACGAAACATTGTACGAAAGCTAAACTCGTATGTTAGACAGCTAAGAACACTAAATATAGTACAACGGTCCACTTTGATGCTTTAAGAATGCTCAATTCTGTCCATACATGATCCTTTAAGGTTTTATGCAATTTCAAGCATAACTTGGTGTATTGGAATCTTTACCTTACGAAATGTTGTACGAAAGCTAAACTAGCAAGTTAGACAGCTAAGAACACTAAATATAGTACAACGGTCCACTTTGATGCTTTGGGAATTCTCAATTCTGTCCATAGATGATCCTTTAAGGTTTTATGCAATTTCAAGCATAACTTGGTCTACTGGTATCTTTGCCTAACGAAACGTTGTACGAAGGCTAAACTCGTATGTTAGACAGATAAGAACACTAAATAGAGTACAACGGGCCACTTTGATGCTTTGGAAATGCTCAATCCTCTCCATAGATGAGCCTTTAAGGTTTTATGCAATTTCAAGCATAACTTGGTCTATTGGCATCTTTACCTAACGAAACGTTGTACGAAAGCTAAATTAGCAAGTTAGACGTCTTAGAACACTAAATAGAGTACAATGATCCACTTTGATGCTTTAGGAATACTCAATTCTGTCCATAGACAAACTTTACAAGTTTTTTGCAATTTTAAACATAACTTGGTCTACTGGTATCTTTACCTAACGAAACGTTGTACGAAAGCTAATCTAGCAAGTTTGGCTGCTAAGAACACTAAATAGAGTACAACGGTCCACTTTGATGCTTTGGGAATGCTCAATTCTGTCCATAGATGAGCTTTTAAGATTTTGTGCAATTTCAAGGATAACTTGGTATATTGGAATCTTTACCTAACGAAATGTTGTACGAAAGCTAAACTAGCAAGTTAGACTTTTAAGAACACAAAATAGAGTACAACGGTCCACTTTGATGCTTTGGTAATGCTCAATTCTGTCCATATATGAGCTTTGAAGGTTTTGTGCAATTTCAAGCATAACTTGGTCTATTGGAATCTTTACCTAACAAAATGTCGTACGAAAACTAAACTAGCAAGTTAGACTTCTAAGAACACTAAATAGAGTACAATGGTCCACTTTGATGCTTTAGGAATGCTCAATTCTGTCCATAGACAAACTTTTAAAGTTTTGTGCAATTTGAAACATAACTTGGTCTACTAGTATCTTTACCTAACGAAACGTTGTACGAAAGCTAAACTAGCAAGTTTGGCTGCTAAGAACACTAAATAGAGTACAACGGTCCACTTTGATGCTGTGGGAATGCTCAATTCTGTCCATAGATGAGCCTTTAAGGTTTTGTGCAATTTCAAGCATAACTTGGTCTATTGGCATCTTTACCTAACGAAACGTTGTACGAAAGCAAAATTAGCAAGTTAGACTTCTAAGAACACTAAATAGAGTACAACGATCCACTTTGATGCTTTAGGAATGCTCAATTCTGTCTATAGACAAACTTTTCAAGTTTTGTGCAATTTGAAACATAACTTGGTTTACTGGTATCTTTACCTAACGAAACGTTGTATGAAAGCTAAAATCGTATGTTAGACAGCTAAGAACACTAAATAGAGTACAACGGTCCAGTTTGATGCTTTGAGAATGCTCAATTCTGTCCATAGATGAGCTTTTAAGGTTTTGTGCAATTTCAAGCATAACTTGGTCTATTGGAATCTTTACCTAACGAAATGTTGTACGAAAACTAAACTAGAAAGTTATACTTCTAAGAACACTAAATAGAGCACAACGGTCCACTTTGATGCTTTAGAAATGCTCAATTCTGTCCATAGACAAACTTTTCAAGTTTTGTGCAATTTGAAACATAACTTGGTCTACTTGTATCTTTACCTAACGAAACGTTGTACGAAAGCTAAACTAGCAAGTATGGCTGCTAAGAACACTAAATAGAGTACAACGGTCCACTTTGTTGCTTTGGGAATGCTCAATTCTGTCCATAGACAAACTTTTAAAGTTTTGTGCAATTTGAAACAGAACTTGGTCTACTAGTATCTTTACCTAACGAAACGTTGTACGAAAGCTAAACTAGCAAGTTTGGCTGCTAAGAACACTAAATAGAGTACAACGGTCCACTTTGATGCTTTGGGAATGCTCAATTCTGTCCATAGATGAGCTTTTAAGATTTTGTGCAATTTGAAACATAACTTGGTCTACTGGTATCTTTACCTAACGAAACATTGTACGAAAGCTAAACTCGTATGTTAGACAGCTAAGAACACTAAATATAGTACAACGGTCCACTTTGATGCTTTAAGAATGCTCAATTCTGTCCATACATGATCCTTTAAGGTTTTATGCAATTTCAAGCATAACTTGGTGTATTGGAATCTTTACCTTACGAAATGTTGTACGAAAGCTAAACTAGCAAGTTAGACAGCTAAGAACCCCAAATATAGTACAACGGTCCACTTTGATGCTTTGGGAATTCTCAATTCTGTCCATAGATGATCCTTTAAGGTTTTATGCAATTTCAAGCATAACTTGGTCTCATTTTATTAGAGACCATGTGACTCAAGGGACAATTAAATTAGATTATGTGGACACAATGAACCAACTTGCGGACATACTAACGAAACCTCTAAACCAAGAGAGATTTGAATTTTTAAGAGGTAATCTTGGCATGAGAATGAGTCCTTGATATGTGTATGAAATTTATACATTGTTTATATTGAACACCTTTTGGATGTATTTACAAAATAAAGGGGGAGAAATATAGAACTTTGAACTTTAAAGTTTGGTATGCATAGGCTAAGGGGGAGGAACTTGAATGTCATATTGTAAATACCTTGCCTGATACTTTACTTGTCTTGAATTGCAATTCCCTTGTGTTTATTGAAGCATATGCTTATAGGAAGTTTATTTGTGTGAAGCATAATGTGAGGGGGAGAGTTTCTCATGTGAATTAAAGAAAATAGCTCAAAGTTATATAAGTTATTTTGTAATCATCAAAAGGGGGAGAATGTTGAATATATGTTTGAGTGATTACAACGGCATGTTTTGGTTGAACTTTGATCTATTGATTGTATTAAGAAACCTAGGTGCATATGTCTACTTGATTAGTTTAGGAATTCAAGACTTATATTAAACTAGTTCAATTGTGCTTATTTGATGATTTGATTATTGAACTAACGTGGACTAATTGCAAGAAACCCTAAAAGGGTTTACAATGGCATGTCTTGAGTATGATTTGTGTGTAGGGTGACCAAAACGTAAATTAGTCCTAATGTCATCCTCGACCAACATTAGTGAAGGCTTAATCAGTGTCAAACATGATTAAGAAAGTCAATTTCGTGGTCAACATAAGTCAAGTTTTGCCAAAGATGTCTTGGGGCTTAATTGGGATCAATTGAAGTAAAATTTACTTTCTAGTCAAAGTCATAATCAACGGACGTGACGTGGCAGCTGACATGGCATTGTTGACATGGCATTGTTGACATGGCATTGATGACATGGCAAAGAAGACAAGTTAACCATAGTTACATCTTAACTAGAAGACTTGGAGCCAAAAGAGAAGACAATGAAAAGTTAATTTGAAAGGAGGAGACAAGAGGTACAACAAGTCTTATGACAAGTTTTTCTCTTCACATGTGTGGGAAGCTTTATTTCAAAACCATTTCTCTTTCCCACCAAGACACTCCACATCCAATGGATCATATTCTCTCTACATCAAAATCCCATTTTAATCCAATGGCCAAAGATTCAAGCTTTATTCTTATCTCTCCTACTTTACATCCTATGGACAAAATTGAATCTTCATTTGATCCAAAGGCCATCATTTATTCCACCTAAGAGACAAACTTTTCTCAAGTCAATTGTTGTATCTTTCAAGATGCATCTAAAGTCTATATCCATCCAAAAGCCATGATTTACTCCACCTAAAAGACAAACTTTTCTCAAGTCAATTGTTGTATCTTCCAAGATGCCTCCAAAGTCTATATCCATCCAAAAGCCATTATTTCCTCCTACCAAAAGAGACTTGTTGTAAACATTTTCACACTTCTCTAAGCCTTCTAACGTCTCTAATGATCCAAGGGTCCATATCTTTCATATCAATCCAATGGCCCTCATTTCATGAGCTTACACTCCACAATTTTCTATAAAAACTAACTCTTTGTCTATGGTGCATATACTTGGCCGAAAATTACTCTTTCTCTCTTAAGTGTTCTTCATCTTCTAAGCTTTCATTCTTTCACTCATTCATTCCTTGATTACATACTTGATTTAGAAGAGAGATCATATACACTAGCCAAGCAAAGCTTTATTGTTACTCTTGAGCCTTTCTTACTTGATTCTTATCATTTCCTCAAGAGCCATTTTCTTACTTGAACAATCTGATTTCCAGAACATAAATTGAGCCTAAACACTTCCATATCCAGCTACTAAAGAGCCAGCCTTTGAGCCTAAACTTATCTCATGCCCGGCTATTCTTAGAGCCATTTTAGAGCTTGTATTTTGCTGATTGAGTTAGTGTGGTGAGCTACAAACCACACGGTGTGTAGAGTTTGGTGTGGTGAGCTATAAACCACACGGTGTGTAGAGTTTGGTGTGGTGATCTATAAACCACACGGTGTGTAAAGTTTGGTGTTTGAGCTACAAAAACACTGGTTGTATGAGTTCCGCTTGACTCGGTTGAACAAGCTATAGTGGAGTGTTTGAAATTCCCAAGTGGGACTTGGGGAGTGGAGTAGGCTTGGGTTAAGCCAAACCACTATAAATCTCTTTGCCCTTTTTACTTTACAGCAATTTCATTTTAGCATATTATACTTGCATTGCATACTTGAAATTGGACATCTAGGGTGATAGAATCAAGCTTGTGCATACATTTGTTGAATCTGAATTTGTGCTTCATTACAACTTGTTTTTGTGTGTGATATTCATTTTGATCATTTGACTTGATTCTTGTTATTAAGTTTGATGTATGTGATTATCTTTGCATACATTTATATTCAACTTATTTAAATTGCTTCCGCTTAGGGTGAAACTCAATTGAAACAAAAAAGAGGTGACTTAAGTCTAAATTTGACTAAGGACACAATTCACCCCCCCTCTTGTAGTGCCATCCGATCCAACATTTGATGCTTTAGAAATGCTCAATTCTGTCCATAGACAAACTTTTCAAGTTTTGTGCAATTTGAAACATAACTTGGTCTACTTGTATCTTTACCTAACGAAACGTTGTACGAAAGCTAAACTAGCAAGTATGGCTGCTAAGAACACTAAATAGAGTACAACGGTCCACTTTGTTGCTTTGGGAATGCTCAATTCTGTCCATAGATGATCCTTTAGGGTTTTGTGCAATTTCAAGCATAACTTGGTCTATTGGAATCTTTACCTAACGAAGTGTTGTACGAAAGCTAAACTAGCAAGTTAGACTTCTAAGAACACTAAATAGAGTACAACGGTCGACTTTGATGCTTTACGAATGCTCAATTCTGTCCATAGACGAGCTTTTCAAGTTTTGTGCATTTTCAAACATAACTTGTTTTATTGCCATCTTTATCGAACGAAACGTTGTACGAAAGCTAAACTCGTATGTTGGACTGCTAAGAACACTAAATAGAGTACAACGGTCCATTTTGATGCTTTGGGAATGCTCAATCCTGTCCAGTGATGAGCTTTTACGGTTTTGTGCAATTTCAAGAATAACTTGGTCTATTGGCATCTTTACCTAGCGAAACGTTGTACGAATGCTAAACTAGCAAGTTAGACTTCTAAGAACACTAAATAGAGTGCAACGGTCCACTTTGATGCTTTACGAATGCTCAATTCTATCCATAGACGAGCTTTTCAAGTTTTGTGCATTTTCAAACATAACTTGTTTTATTGCCATCTTTATCGAACGAAACGTTGTACGAAAGCTAAACTCGTATGTTGGACTGCTAAGAACACTAAATAGAGTACAACGGTCCATTTTGATGCTTTGGGAATGCTCAATCCTGTCCAGTGATGAGCTTTTATGGTTTTGTGCAATTTCAAGAATAACTTGGTCTATTGGCATCTTGACCTAACGAAACGTTGTACGAATGCTAAACTAGCAAGTTAGACTTCTAAGAACACTAAATAGAGTGCAACGGTCCACTTTGATGCTTTACGAATGCTCAATTCTGTCCATAGACGAGCTTTTCAAGTTTTGTGCATTTTCAAACATAACTTGTTTTATATCCATCTTTATCGAACGAAACGTTGTACGAAAGCTAAACTCGTATGTTGGACTGCTAAGAACACTAAATAGAGTACAACGGTCCATTTTGATGCTTTGGGAATGCTCAATTCTGTCCATAGATGAGCCTTTAAGGTTTTGTGCAATTTCAAGCATAACTTGGTCTATTGGCATCTTTACCTAATGAAACGTTGTACGAAAGCTAAACTAGCAAGTTAGACGTCTAAGAACACTAAATAGAGTGCAATGATCCACTTTGATGCTTTAGGAATGCTCAAATCTGTCCATAGACAAACTTTTCAAGTTTTGTGCAATATGAAACATAACTTGGTCCACTGGTATCTTTACCTAACGAAACGTTGTACGAAAGCTAAACTAGCAAGTTTGGCTGCTAAGAACACTAAATAGAGTACAACGGTCCACTTTGATGCTTTGGGAATGCTCAATTCTGTCCATAGATGAGCTTTTAAGGTTTTGTGCAATTTCAAGCATAACTTGGTCTATTGGCATCTTTACTTAACGAAATGTTGTACGAAAGTTAAATTAGCAGGATAGACTTCCAAAAACACTAAATAGAGTACAACGATACACTTTGATGCTTTAGGAATGCTCAATTCTGTCCATAGACAAACTTTTCAAGTTTTGTGCAATTTGAAACATAACTTGGTCTACTGGTATCTTTACCTAACGAAACATTGTACGAAGGCTAAACTCCTATGTTAGACAGCTAAGAACACTAAATATAGTACAACGGTCCACTTTGATGCTTTGGGAATGCTCAATTCTGTCCATAGATGAGCTTTTAAGGTTTTGTGCAATTTCAAGCATAACTTGCTCTATTGGAATCTTTACCTAACAAAATGTTGTACGAAAGCTAAACTAGCAAGTTAGACTTCTAAGAACACTAAATAGAGTACAACGGTCCACTTTGATGCTTTAGGAATGCTCAATTCTGTTCATAGACAAACTTTTTCAAGTTTTGTGCAATTTGAAACATAAATTGGTCTACTGGTTTCTTTACCTAACGAAACGTTGTACGAAAGCTAATCAAGCAAGTTTGGTTGCTAAGAACACTAAATAGAGTACAACGGTCCAATTTGATGCTTTTGGAATGCTCAATTCTGTCCATACATAAACTTTTCAAGTTTTGTGCAATTTGAAACATAACTTGGTCTACTGGTATCTTTACCTAACGAAACATTGTACGAAGGCTAAACTCCTATGTTAGACAGCTAAGAACACTAAATATAGTACAACGGTCCACTTTGATGCTTTGGGAATGCTCAATTCTGTCCATAGATGAGCTTTTAAGGTTTTGTGCAATTTCAAGCATAACTTGGTCTATTGGAATCTTTAGCTAACAAAATGTTGTACGAAAGCTAAACTAGCAAGTTAGACGTCTAAGAACACTAAATAGAGTACAACGGTCCACTTTGATGCTTTAGGAATGCTCAATTCTGTCCATAGACAAACTTTTTCAAGTTTTGTGCAATTTGAAACATAAATTGGTCCACTGGTATCTTTACCTAACGAAACGTTGTACGAAAGCTAAACTAGCAAGTTTGGCTGCTAAGAACACTAAATAGAGTACAACGGTCCACTTTGATGCTTTGGGAATGCTCAATTCTGTTCATAGATGAGCTTTTAAGGTTTTGTGCAATTTCAAGCATAACTTGGTCTACTGGTTTCTTTACCTAACGAAACGTTGTACGAAAGCTAATCAAGCAAGTTTGGCTGCTAAGAACACTAAATAGAGTACAACGGTCCAATTTGATGCTTTAGGAATGCTCAATTCTGTCCATACATAAACTTTTCAAGTTTTGTGCAATTTGAAACATAACTTGGTCTACTGGTATCTTTACCTAACGAAACATTGTACGAAGGCTAAACTCCTATGTTAGACAGCTAAGAACACTAAATATAGTACAACGGTCCACTTTGATGCTTTGGGAATGCTCAATTCTTTCCATAGATGAGCTTTTAAGGTTTTGTGCAATTTCAACCATAACTTGGTCTATTGGAATCTTTACCTAACAAAATGTTGTACGAAAGCTAAACTAGCAAGTTAGACTTCTAAGAACACTAAATAGAGTACAACGGTACACTTTGATGCTTTAGGAATGCTCAATTCTGTCCATAGACAAACTTTTTCAAGTTTTGTGCAATTTGAAACATAAATTGGTCTACTGGTTTCTTTACCTAACGAAACGTTGTACGAAAGCTAATGAAACAAGTTTGGCTGTTAAGAACACTAAATAGAGTACAACGGTCCACTTTGATGCTTTGGGAACGCTCAATTCTATCCATAGATGAGCTTTTAAGGTTTTGTGCAATTTCAAGGATACCTTGGTCTATTGGAATCTTTACCTAACAAAATGTTGTACGAAAGCTAAACTAGCAAGTTAGACTTCTAAGAACACTAAATAGAGTACAACGGTCCACTTTGATGCTTTGGGAATGCTCAATTCTGTCCATAGATGAGCTTTTAAGGTTTTGTGCAATTTCACGCATAACTTGGTCTATTGGCATCTTTACTTAACGAAATGTTGTACGAAAGTTAAATTAGCAAGATAGACTTCTAAAAACACTAAATAGAGTACAACGATCCACTTTGATGCTTTAGGAATGCTCAATTCTGTCCATAGACAAACTTTTCAAGTTTTGTGCAATTTGAAACATAACTTGGTCTACTGGTATCTTTACCTAACGAAACATTGTACGAAAGCTAAACTCGTATGTTAGACAGCTAAGAACACTAAATATAGTACAACGGTCCACTTTGATGCTTTAAGAATGCTCAATTCTGTCCATACATGATCCTTTAAGGTTTTATGCAATTTCAAGCATAACTTGGTGTATTGGAATCTTTACCTTACGAAATGTTGTACGAAAGCTAAACTAGCAAGTTAGACAGCTAAGAACACTAAATATAGTACAACGGTCCACTTTGATGCTTTGGGAATTCTCAATTCTGTCCATAGATGATCCTTTAAGGTTTTATGCAATTTCAAGCATAACTTGGTCTACTGGTATCTTTACCTAACGAAACGTTGTACGAAGGCTAAACTCGTATGTTAGACAGATAAGAACACTAAATAGAGTACAACGGGCCACTTTGATGCTTTGGAAATGCTCAATCCTCTCCATAGATGAGCCTTTAAGGTTTTATGCAATTTCAAGCATAACTTGGTCTATTGGCATCTTTACCTAACGAAACGTTGTACGAAAGCTAAATTAGCAAGTTAGACTTCTTAGAACACTAAATAGAGTACAATGATCCACTTTGATGCTTTAGGAATACTCAATTCTGTCCATAGACAAACTTTACAAGTTTTTTGCAATTTTAAACATAACTTGGTCTACTGGTATCTTTACCTAACGAAACGTTGTACGAAAGCTAATCTAGCAAGTTTGGCTGCTAAGAACACTAAATAGAGTACAACGGTCCACTTTGATGCTTTGGGAATGCTCAATTCTGTCCATAGATGAGCTTTTAAGATTTTGTGCAATTTCAAGGATAACTTGGTATATTGGAATCTTTACCTAACGAAATGTTGTACGAAAGCTAAACTAGCAAGTTAGACTTTTAAGAACACAAAATAGAGTACAACGGTCCACTTTGATGCTTTGGTAATGCTCAATTCTGTCCATATATGAGCTTTTAAGGTTTTGTGCAATTTCAAGCATAACTTGGTCTATTGGAATCTTTACCTAACAAAATGTCGTACGAAAACTAAACTAGCAAGTTAGACTTCTAAGAACACTAAATAGAGTACAACGGTCCACTTTGATGCTTTAGGAATGCTCAATTCTGTCCATAGACAAACTTTTAAAGTTTTGTGCAATTTGAAACATAACTTGGTCTACTAGTATCTTTACCTAACGAAACGTTGTACGAAAGCTAAACTAGCAAGTTTGGCTGCTAAGAACACTAAATAGAGTACAACGGTCCACTTTGATGCTGTGGGAATGCTCAATTCTGTCCATAGATGAGCCTTTAAGGTTTTGTGCAATTTCAAGCATAACTTGGTCTATTGGCATCTTTACCTAACGAAACGTTGTACGAAAGCAAAATTAGCAAGTTAGACTTCTAAGAACACTAAATAGAGTACAACGATCCACTTTGATGCTTTAGGAATGCTCAATTCTGTCTATAGACAAACTTTTCAAGTTTTGTGCAATTTGAAACATAACTTGGTCTACTGGTATCTTTACCTAACGAAACGTTGTATGAAAGCTAAAATCGTATGTTAGACAGCTAAGAACACTAAATAGAGTACAACGGTCCAGTTTGATGCTTTGAGAATGCTCAATTCTGTCCATAGATGAGCTTTTAAGGTTTTGTGCAATTTCAAGCATAACTTGGTCTATTGGAATCTTTACCTAACGAAATGTTGTACGAAAACTAAACTAGAAAGTTATACTTCTCAGAACACTAAATAGAGCACAACGGTCCACTTTGATGCTTTAGAAATGCTCAATTCTGTCCATAGACAAACTTTTCAAGTTTTGTGCAATTTGAAACATAACTTGGTCTACTTGTATCTTTACCTAACGAAACGTTGTACGAAAGCTAAACTAGCAAGTATGGCTGCTAAGAACACTAAATAGAGTACAACGGTCCACTTTGTTGCTTTGGGAATGCTCAATTCTGTCCATAGATGATCCTTTAGGGTTTTGTGCAATTTCAAGCATAACTTGGTCTATTGGAATCTTTACCTAACGAAATGTTGTACGAAAGCTAAACTAGCAAGTTAGACTTCTAAGAACACTAAATAGAGTACAACGGTCGACTTTGATGCTTTACGAATGCTCAATTCTGTCCATAGACGAGCTTTTCAAGTTTTGTGCATTTTCAAACATAACTTGTTTTATTGCCATCTTTATCGAACGAAACGTTGTACGAAAGCTAAAATCGTATGTTGGACTGCTAAGAACACTAAATAGAGTACAACGGTCCATTTTGATGCTTTGGGAATGCTCAATCCTGTCCAGTGATGAGCTTTTACGGTTTTGTGCAATTTCAAGAATAACTTGGTCTATTGGCATCTTTACCTAACGAAACGTTGTACGAATGCTAAACTAGCAAGTTAGACTTCTAAGAACACTAAATAGAGTGCAACGGTCCACTTTGATGCTTTACGAATGCTCAATTCTATCCATAGACGAGCTTTTCAAGTTTTGTGCATTTTCAAACATAACTTGTTTTATTGCCATCTTTATCGAACGAAACGTTGTACGAAAGCTAAACTCGTATGTTGGACTGCTAAGAACACTAAATAGAGTACAACGGTCCATTTTGATGCTTTGGGAATGCTCAATCCTGTCCAGTGATGAGCTTTTATGGTTTTGTGCAATTTCAAGAATAACTTGGTCTATTGGCATCTTTACCTAACGAAACGTTGTACGAATGCTAAACTAGCAAGTTAGACTTCTAAGAACACTAAATAGAGTGCAACGGTCCACTTTGATGCTTTACGAATGCTCAATTCTGTCCATAGACGAGCTTTTCAAGTTTTGTGCATTTTCAAACATAACTTGTTTTATATCCATCTTTATCGAACGAAACGTTGTACGAAAGCTAAACTCGTATGTTGGACTGCTAAGAACACTAAATAGAGTACAACGGTCCATTTTGATGCTTTGGGAATGCTCAATTCTGTCCATAGATGAGCCTTTAAGGTTTTGTGCAATTTCAAGCATAACTTGGTCTATTGGCATCTTTACCTAATGAAACGTTGTACGAAAGCTAAACTAGCAAGTTAGACGTCTAAGAACACTAAATAGAGTGCAATGATCCACTTTGATGCTTTAGGAATGCTCAAATCTGTCCATAGACAAACTTTTCAAGTTTTGTGCAATATGAAACATAACTTGGTCCACTGGTATCTTTACCTAACGAAACGTTGTACGAAAGCTAAACTAGCAAGTTTGGCTGCTAAGAACACTAAATAGAGTACAACGGTCCACTTTGATGCTTTGGGAATGCTCAATTCTGTCCATAGATGAGCTTTTAAGGTTTTGTGCAATTTCAAGCATAACTTGGTCTATTGGCATCTTTACTTAACGAAATGTTGTACGAAAGTTAAATTAGCAGGATAGACTTCCAAAAACACTAAATAGAGTACAACGATACACTTTGATGCTTTAGGAATGCTCAATTCTGTCCATAGACAAACTTTTCAAGTTTTGTGCAATTTGAAACATAACTTGGTCTACTGGTATCTTTACCTAACGAAACATTGTACGAAGGCTAAACTCCTATGTTAGACAGCTAAGAACACTAAATATAGTACAACGGTCCACTTTGATGCTTTGGGAATGCTCAATTCTGTCCATAGATGAGCTTTTAAGGTTTTGTGCAATTTCAAGCATAACTTGCTCTATTGGAATCTTTACCTAACAAAATGTTGTACGAAAGCTAAACTAGCAAGTTAGACTTCTAAGAACACTAAATAGAGTACAACGGTCCACTTTGATGCTTTAGGAATGCTCAATTCTGTTCATAGACAAACTTTTTCAAGTTTTGTGCAATTTGAAACATAAATTGGTCTACTGGTTTCTTTACCTAACGAAACGTTGTACGAAAGCTAATCAAGCAAGTTTGGTTGCTAAGAACACTAAATAGAGTACAACGGTCCAATTTGATGCTTTTGGAATGCTCAATTCTGTCCATACATAAACTTTTCAAGTTTTGTGCAATTTGAAACATAACTTGGTCTACTGGTATCTTTACCTAACGAAACATTGTACGAAGGCTAAACTCCTATGTTAGACAGCTAAGAACACTAAATATAGTACAACGGTCCACTTTGATGCTTTGGGAATGCTCAATTCTGTCCATAGATGAGCTTTTAAGGTTTTGTGCAATTTCAAGCATAACTTGGTCTATTGGAATCTTTAGCTAACAAAATGTTGTACGAAAGCTAAACTAGCAAGTTAGACTTCTAAGAACACTAAATAGAGTACAACGGTCCACTTTGATGCTTTATGAATGCTCAATTCTGTCCATAGACAAACTTTTTCAAGTTTTGTGCAATTTGAAACATAAATTGGTCTAATGGTTTCTTTACCTAACGAAACGTTGTACGAAAGCTAATCAAGCAAGTTTGGCTGTTAAGAACACTAAATAGAGTACAACGGTCCACTTTGATGCTTTGGGAACGCTCAATTCTGTCCATAGATGAGCTTTTAAGGTTTTGTGCAATTTCAAGGATACCTTGGTCTATTGGAATCTTTACCTAACAAAATGTTGTACGAAAGCTAAACTAGCAAATTAGACTTCTAAGAACACTAAATAGAGTACAACGGTCCACTTTGATGCTTTGGGAATGCTCAATTCTATCCATAGATGAGCTTTTAAGGTTTTGTGCAATTTCACGCATAACTTGGTCTATTGGCATCTTTACTTAACGAAATGTTGTACGAAAGTTAAATTAGCAAGATAGACTTCTAAAAACACTAAATAGAGTACAACGATCCACTTTGATGCTTTAGGAATGCTCAATTCTGTCCATAGACAAACTTTTCAAGTTTTGTGCAATTTGAAACATAACTTGGTCTACTGGTATCTTTACCTAACGAAACATTGTACGAAGGCTAAACTCGTATGTTAGACAGCTAAGAACACTAAATATAGTACAACGGTCCACTTTGATGCTTTGGGAATCCTCAATTCTGTCCATAGATGAGCTTTTAAGGTTTTGTGCAATTTCAAGCATAACTTGGTCTATTGGAATCTCTACCTAACAAAATGTCGTACGAAAGCTAAACTAGCAAGTTAGACTTCTAGGAACACTAAATAGAGTACAACGGTCCACTTTGATGCTTTAGGAATGCTCAATTCTGTCCATAGACAAACTTTTTCAAGTTTTGTGCAATTTGAAACATAAATTGGTCTACTGGTTTCTTTACCTAACGAAACGTTGTACGAAAGCTAATCAAGCAAGTTTGGCTGCTAAGAACACTAAATAGAGTACAACGGTCCACTTTGATGCTTTGGGAATGCTCAATTCTGTCCATAGATGAGCTTTTAAGGTTTTGTGCAATTTCAAGGATAACTTGGTCTATTGGAATCTTTACCAAACAAAATGTTGTACGAAAGCTAAACTAGCAAGCTAAACTTCTAATAACACTAAATAGAGTACAACGGACCACTTTGATGCTTTAGGAATGCTCAATTCTGTCCATAGACAAACTTTTAAAGTTTTGTGCAACTTGAAACATAACTTGGTCTACTAGTATCTTTACCTAACGAAACGTTGTACGAAAGCTAAACTAGCAAGTTTGGCTGCTAAGAACACTAAATAGAGTACAACGGTCCACTTTGATGCTGTGGGAATGCTCAATTTTGTCCATAGATGAGTCTTTAAGGTTTTGTGCAATTTCAAGCATAACTTGGTCTATTGGCATCTTTACCTAACGAAACTTTGTACGAAAGCTAAATTAGCAAGTTAGACTTCTTAAAACACTAAATAAAGTACAATGATCCACTTTGATGCTTTAGGAATACTCACTTCTGTCCATAAACAAACTTTTCAAGTTTTCTGCAATTTTAAACTTAACTTGGTCTACTAGTATCTTTACCTAACGAAACGTTGTACGAAAGCTAATCTAGCAAGTTTGGCTGCTAAGAACACTAAATAGAGTACAACGGTCCACTTTGATGCTTTGGGAATGCTCAATTCTGTCCATAGATGAGCTTTTAAGGTTTTGTGCAATTTCAAGGATAACTTGGTCTATTGGAATCTTTACCAAACAAAATGTTGTACGAAAGCTAAACTAGCAAGCTAAACTTCTAATAACACTAAATAGAGTACAACGGACCACTTTGATGCTTTAGGAATGCTCAATTCTGTCCATAGACAAACATTTAAAGTTTTGTGCAACTTGAAACATAACTTGGTCTACTAGTATCTTTACCTAACGAAACGTTGTACGAAAGCTAAACTAGCAAGTTTGGCTGCTAAGAACACTAAATAGAGTACAACGGTCCACTTTGATGCTATGGGAATGCTCAATTTTGTCCATAGATGAGTCTTTAAGGTTTTGTGCAATTTCAAGCATAACTTGATCTATTGGCATCTTTACCTAACGAAACTTTGTACGAAAGCTAAATTAGCAAGTTAGACTTCTTATAACACTAAATAAAGTACAATGATCCACTTTGATGCTTTAGGAATACTCACTTCTGTCCATAAACAAACTTTTCAAGTTTTCTGCAATTTTAAACTTAACTTGGTCTACTAGTATCTTTACCTAACGAAACGTTGTACGAAAGCTAATCTAGCAAGCTTGGCTGCTAAGAACACTAAATAGAGTACAACGGTCCACTTTGATGCTTTGGGAATGCTCAATTCTGTCCATAGATGAGCTTTTAAGGTTTTGTGCAATTTCAAATATAACTTGGTCTATTGGATTTTTTACCTAACGAAATGTTGTACGAAAGCTAAACTAGCAAGTTAGACTTCTAAGAACACTAAATAGAGTACAACGGTCCACTTTGATGCTTTAGGAATGCTCAATTCTGTCCATAGACAAACTTTTAAAGTTTTGTGCAATTTGAAAGATAACTTGGTCTACTAGTATCTTTACCTAACGAAACGTTGTACGAAAGCTAAACTAGCAAGTTTGGCTGCTAAGAACACTAAATAGAGTACAACGGTCCACTTTGATGCTGTGGGAATGCTCAATTCTGTCCATAGATGAGCCTTTAAGGTTTTGTGCAATTTCAAGCATAACTTGGTCTATTGGCATCTTTACCTAACGAAACGTTGTACGAAAGCTAAATTAGCAAGTTAGACTTCTAACAAGACTAAATAGAGTACAACGATCCACTTTGATGCTTTAGGAATGCTCAATTCTGTCCATAGAGAAACTTTTCAAGTTTTGTGCAATTTGAAACATAACTTGGTCTACTGGTATCTTTACCTAACGAAACGTTGTACGAAGGCTAAACTCGTATGTTAGACAGCTAAGAACACTAAATATAGTACAACGGTCCACTTTGATGCTTTGGGAATGATCAATTCTGTCCATAGATGAGCTTTTAAGGTTTTGTGCAATTTCAAGCATAACTTTGTTTATTGGAATCTTTACCTAACAAAATGTTGTACGAAAGCTAAACTAGCAAGTTAGACTTCTAAGAACACTAAATAGAGTACAACGGTCCACTTTGATGCTTTAGGAATGCTCAATTCTGTCCATATACAAACTTTTCAAGTTTTGTGCAATTTGAAACATAAATTGGTCTACTGGTTTCTTTACCTAACGAAACGTTGTACGAAAGCTAATCTAGCAAGTTTGGCTGCTAAGAACACTAAATAGAGTACAACGGTCCACTTTGATGCTTTGGGAATGCTCAATTTTGTCCATAGATGAGCCATTATGGTTTTGTGCAATTTGAAGCATAACTTGGCCTATTGGCATCTTTACCTAACGAAACGTTGTACGAAAACCAAATTAGCAAGTTAGACTTCTTAGAACACTAAATAGAGTACGATGATCCACTTTGATGCTTTAGGAATAGTCAATTCTGTCCATAGACAAACTTTTCAAGTTTTCTGCAATTTTAAACATAACTTGGTTTACTGGTATCTTTACCTAACGAAACATTGTACGAAAGCTAATCTAGCAAGTTTGGCTGCTAAGAACACTAAATAGAGTACAACGGTCCACTTTGATGATTTGGGAATGCTCAATTTTGTCCATGGATGAGCTTTTAAGGTTTTGTGCAATTTCAAGGATAACTTGGTCTATTGGAATTTTTACCTAACGAAATGTTGTACGAAAGCTAAACTACCAAGTTAGACTTCTAAGAACACTAAATAGAGTACAACGGTCCACTTTGATGCTTTAGAAATGCTCAATTCTGTCCATAGACAAACTTTTAAAGTTCTGTGCAATTTGAAACATAACTTGGTCTACTAGTATCTTTACCTAACGAAACGTTGTACGAAAGCTAAACTAGCAAGCTTGGCTGCTAAGAACACTAAATAGAGTACAACGGTCCACTTTGATGCTGTGGGAATGCTCAATTCTGTCCATAGATGAGCCTTTAAGGTTTTGTGCAATTTCAAGCATAACTTGGTCTATTGGCATCTTTACCTAACGAAACGTTGTACGAAAGCTAAATTAGCAAGTTAGACTTCTAAGAACACTAAATAGAGTACAACGTTCCACTTTGATGCTTTAGGAATGCTCAATTCTATCCATAGACAAAATTTTCAAGTTTTGTGCAATTTGAAACATAACTTGGTCTACTGGTATCTTTACCTAACGAAACGTTGTACGAAGGCTAAACTCGTATGTTAGACAGCTAATAACACTAAATATAGTACAACGGTCCACTTTGATGCTTTGGGAATGCTCAATTCTGTCCATAGATGAGCTTTTAAGGTTTTGTGCAATTTCAAGCATAACTTGGTCTATTGGCATCTTTACCTAACGAAACTTTGTACGAAAGCTAAATTAGCAAGTTAGACTTCTTAAAACACTAAATAAAGTACAATGATCCACTTTGATGCTTTAGGAATACTCACTTCTGTCCATAAACAAACTTTTCAAGTTTTCTGCAATTTTAAACTTAACTTGGTCTACTAGTATCTTTACCTAACGAAACGTTGTACGAAAGCTAATCTAGCAAGTTTGGCTGCTAAGAACACTAAATAGAGTACAACGGTCCACTTTGATGCTTTGGGAATGCTCAATTCTGTCCATAGATGAGCTTTTAAGGTTTTGTGCAATTTCAAGGATAACTTGGTCTATTGGAATCTTTACCAAACAAAATGTTGTACGAAAGCTAAACTAGCAAGCTAAACTTCTAATAACACTAAATAGAGTACAACGGACCACTTTGATGCTTTAGGAATGCTCAATTCTGTCCATAGACAAACATTTAAAGTTTTGTGCAACTTGAAACATAACTTGGTCTACTAGTATCTTTACCTAACGAAACGTTGTACGAAAGCTAAACTAGCAAGTTTGGCTGCTAAGAACACTAAATAGAGTACAACGGTCCACTTTGATGCTATGGGAATGCTCAATTTTGTCCATAGATGAGTCTTTAAGGTTTTGTGCAATTTCAAGCATAACTTGGTCTATTGGCATCTTTACCTAACGAAACTTTGTACGAAAGCTAAATTAGCAAGTTAGACTTCTTATAACACTAAATAAAGTACAATGATCCACTTTGATGCTTTAGGAATACTCACTTCTGTCCATAAACAAACTTTTCAAGTTTTCTGCAATTTTAAACTTAACTTGGTCTACTAGTATCTTTACCTAACGAAACGTTGTACGAAAGCTAATCTAGCAAGCTTGGCTGCTAAGAACACTAAATAGAGTACAACGGTCCACTTTGATGCTTTGGGAATGCTCAATTCTGTCCATAGATGAGCTTTTAAGGTTTTGTGCAATTTCAAATATAACTTGGTCTATTGGATTTTTTACCTAACGAAATGTTGTACGAAAGCTAAACTAGCAAGTTAGACTTCTCAGAACACTAAATAGAGTACAACGGTCCACTTTGATGCTTTAGGAATGCTCAATTCTGTCCATAGACAAACTTTTAAAGTTTTGTGCAATTTGAAAGATAACTTGGTCTACTAGTATCTTTACCTAACGAAACGTTGTACGAAAGCTAAACTAGCAAGTTTGGCTGCTAAGAACACTAAATAGAGTACAACGGTCCACTTTGATGCTGTGGGAATGCTCAATTCTGTCCATAGATGAGCCTTTAAGGTTTTGTGCAATTTCAAGCATAACTTGGTCTATTGGCATCTTTACCTAACGAAACGTTGTACGAAAGCTAAATTAGCAAGTTAGACTTCTAACAAGACTAAATAGAGTACAACGATCCACTTTGATGCTTTAGGAATGCTCAATTCTGTCCATAGAGAAACTTTTCAAGTTTTGTGCAATTTGAAACATAACTTGGTCTACTGGTATCTTTACCTAACGAAACGTTGTACGAAGGCTAAACTCGTATGTTAGACAGCTAAGAACACTAAATATAGTACAACGGTCCACTTTGATGCTTTGGGAATGATCAATTCTGTCCATAGATGAGCTTTTAAGGTTTTGTGCAATTTCAAGCATAACTTTGTTTATTGGAATCTTTACCTAACAAAATGTTGTACGAAAGCTAAACTAGCAAGTTAGACTTCTAAGAACACTAAATAGAGTACAACGGTCCACTTTGATGCTTTAGGAATGCTCAATTCTGTCCATATACAAACTTTTCAAGTTTTGTGCAATTTGAAACATAAATTGGTCTACTGGTTTCTTTACCTAACGAAACGTTGTACGAAAGCTAATCTAGCAAGTTTGGCTGCTAAGAACACTAAATAGAGTACAACGGTCCACTTTGATGCTTTGGGAATGCTCAATTTTGTCCATAGATGAGCCTTTATGGTTTTGTGCAATTTGAAGCATAACTTGGCCTATTGGCATCTTTACCTAACGAAACGTTGTACGAAAACCAAATTAGCAAGTTAGACTTCTTAGAACACTAAATAGAGTACGATGATCCACTTTGATGCTTTAGGAATAGTCAATTCTGTCCATAGACAAACTTTTCAAGTTTTCTGCAATTTTAAACATAACTTGGTTTACTGGTATCTTTACCTAACGAAACATTGTACGAAAGCTAATCTAGCAAGTTTGGCTGCTAAGAACACTAAATAGAGTACAACGGTCCACTTTGATGATTTGGGAATGCTCAATTTTGTCCATGGATGAGCTTTTAAGGTTTTGTGCAATTTCAAGGATAACTTGGTCTATTGGAATTTTTACCTAACGAAATGTTGTACGAAAGCTAAACTACCAAGTTAGACTTCTAAGAACACTAAATAGAGTACAACGGTCCACTTTGATGCTTTAGAAATGCTCAATTCTGTCCATAGACAAACTTTTAAAGTTCTGTGCAATTTGAAACATAACTTGGTCTACTAGTATCTTTACCTAACGAAACGTTGTACGAAAGCTAAACTAGCAAGCTTGGCTGCTAAGAACACTAAATAGAGTACAACGGTCCACTTTGATGCTGTGGGAATGCTCAATTCTGTCCATAGATGAGCCTTTAAGGTTTTGTGCAATTTCAAGCATAACTTGGTCTATTGGCATCTTTACCTAACGAAACGTTGTACGAAAGCTAAATTAGCAAGTTAGACTTCTAAGAACACTAAATAGAGTACAACGGTCCACTTTGATGCTTTAGGAATGCTCAATTCTGTCCATAGACAAACTTTTAAAGTTTTGTGCAATTTGAAAGATAACTTGGTCTACTAGTATCTTTACCTAACGAAACGTTGTACGAAAGCTAAACTAGCAAGTTTGGCTGCTAAGAACACTAAATAGAGTACAACGGTCCACTTTGATGCTGTGGGAATGCTCAATTCTGTCCATAGATGAGCCTTTAAGGTTTTGTGCAATTTCAAGCATAACTTGGTCTATTGGCATCTTTACCTAACGAAACGTTGTACGAAAGCTAAATTAGCAAGTTAGACTTCTAAGAACACTAAATAGAGTACAACGTTCCACTTTGATGCTTTAGGAATGCTCAATTCTATCCATAGACAAAATTTTCAAGTTTTGTGCAATTTGAAACATAACTTGGTCTACTGGTATCTTTACCTAACGAAACGTTGTACGAAGGCTAAACTCGTATGTTAGACAGCTAATAACACTAAATATAGTACAACGGTCCACTTTGATGCTTTGGGAATGCTCAATTCTGTCCATAGATGAGCTTTTAAGGTTTTGTGCAATTTCAACCATAACTTGGTCTATTGGAATCTTTACCTAACAAAATGTTGTACGAAAGCTAAACTAGCAAGTTAGACTTCTAAGAACACTAAATAGAGTACAACGGTCCACTTTGATGCTTTAGGAATGCTCAATTCTGTCCATAGACAAACTTTTCAAGTTTTGTGCAATTTGAAACATAAATTGGTCTACTGGTTTCTTTACCTAACGAAACGTTGTACGAAAGCTAATCTAGCAAGTTTGGATGCTAAGAACACTAAATAGAGTACAACGGTCCACTTTGATGCTTTGGGAATGCTCAATTCTGTCCATAGATGAGCCTTTAAGGTTTTGTGCAATTTCAAGCATAACTTGGTATATTGGCATCTTTACCTAACGAAACGTTGTACGAAAGCCAAATTAGCAATTTAGACTTCTTAAAACACTAAATAGAGTACAACGATCCACTTTGATGCTTTAGGAATACTCAATTCTGTCCATAGACAAACATTTCAAGTTTTCTGCAATTTTAAACATAACTTGGTCTACTGGTATCTTTACCTAACGAAACGTTGTACGAAAGTTAATCTAGCAAGTTTGGCTGCTAAGAACAATAAATAGAGTACAACGGTCCACTTTGATGCTTTGGGAATGCTCAATTCTGTCCATAGATGAGCTTTTAAGGTTTTGTGCAATTTCAAGGATAACTTGGTCTATTGGAATTTTTACCTAACGAAATGTTGTACGAAAGCTAAACTAGCAAGTTAGACATTTAAGAACACTAAATAGAGTACAACGGTCCACTTTGATGCTTTAGGAATGCTCAATTCTGTCCATAGACAAACTTTTAAAGTTTTGTGCAATTTGAAACATAACTTGGTCTACTAGTATCTTTGCCTAACGAAACGTTGTACGAAAGCTAAACTAGCAAGTTTGGCTGCTAAGAACACTAAATAGAGTACAACGGTCCACTTTGATGCTGTGGGAATGCTCAATTCTGTCCATAGATGAGCCTTTAAGGTTTTGTGCAATTTCAACCATATCTTGGTCTATTGGCATCTTTACCTAACGAAACGTTGTACGAAAGCTAAATTAGCAAGTTAGACTTCTAACAATACTAAATAGAGTACAACGATCCACTTTGATGCTTTAGGAATGCTCAATTCTATCCATAGACAAACTTTTCAAGTTTTGTGCAATTTGAAACAGAACTTGGTCTACTGGTATCTTTAGCTAACGAAACGTTGTACGAAAGCTAAACTAGCAAGTATGGCTGCTAAGAACACTAAATAGAGTACAGCGGTCCACTTTGACGCTTTGGGAATGCTCAATTCTGTCCATAGACGATCCTTTAAGGTTTTGTGCAATTTCAAGCATAACTTGGTCTATTGGAATCTTTACCTAACGAAATGTTGTACGAAAGCTAAACTAGCAAGTTAGACTTCTAAGAACACTAAATAGAGTACAACGGTTGAATTTGATGCTTTCGGAATGCTCACTTCTGTCCATAGTCGAGCTTTTCAAGTTTTGTGCATTTTCAAAGATAACTTGTTTTATTGGAATCTTTATAAAACGAAACGTTGTACAAAAGCTAAACTAGCAAGTTAGACTGCTAAGAACACCAATATAGTACAACGGTCCATTTTGATGCTTTGGGAATGCTCAATCCTGTCCAGAGATGAGCTTTTATGGTTTTGTACAATTTCAAGAATAACTTGGTCTATTGGCATCTTTACCTAACGAAACGTTGTACGAATGCTAAACTAGCAAGTTAGACTTCTAACAACACTAAATAGAGTGCAACGGTCCACTTTGATGCTTTACGAATGCTCAATTCTGTCCATAGACGAGCTTTTCAAGTTTTGTGCATTTTCAAACATAACTTGTTTTATTGCCATCTTTATAGAACGAAACGTTGTACGAAAGCTAAACTCGTATGTTAGACTGCTAAGAACACTAAATAGAGTACAACGGTCCATTTTGATGCTTTGGGAATGCTCAATTCTGTCCATAGATGAGCTTTTAAGGTTTTGTGCAATTTCAAGCATAACTTGGTCTATTGGCATCTTTACCTAATGAAACGTTGTACGAAAGCTAAACTAGCAAGTTAGACGTCTAAGAACACTAAATAGAGTGCAACGATCCACTTTGATGCTTTAGGAATGCTCAAATCTGTCCATAGACAAACTTTTCAAGTTTTGTGCAATTTGAAACATAACTTGGTCCACTGGTATCTTTACCTAACGAAACGTTGTACGAAAGCTAAACTAGCAAGTTTGGCTGCTAAGAACACCAAATAGAGTACAACGGTCCACTTTGATGCTGTGGGAATGCTCAATTCTGTCCATAGATGAGCCTTTAAGGTTTTGTGCAATTTCAAGCATAACTTGGTCTATTGGCATCTTTACCTAACGAAACGTTCTACGAAAGCTAAATTAGCAAGTTAGACTTCTAAAAACACTAAATAGAGTACAACGATCCACTTTGATGCTTTAGGAATGGTCAATTCTGTCCATAGACAAACTTTTCAAGTTTTCTGCAATTTGAAACATAACTTGGTCTACTGGTATCTTTTCCTAATGAAACGTTGTATGAAAGCTAAAATCGTGTGCTAGACAGCTAAGAACATTAAATAGAGTACAACGGTCCACTTTGATGCTTTGAGAATGCTCAATTCTGTCCATAGACGAGCTTTTAATGTTTTGTGCAATTTCAAGCATAACTTGGTCTGTTGGAATCTTTACCTAACGAAATGTTGTACGAAAACTAAACTAGAAAGTTAGACTTCTAAGAACACTAAATATAGCACAAAGGTCCACTTTGATGCTTTAGGAATGCTCAATTCTGTCCATAGACAAACTTTTCAAGTTTTGTGCAATTTGAAACAGAACTTGGTCTACTGGTATCTTTAGCTAACGAAACGTTGTACGAAAGCTAAACTAGCAAGTATGGCTGCTAAGAACACGAAATAGAGTACAGCGGTCCACTTTGACGCTTTGGGAATGCTCAATTCTGTCCATAGATGATCCTTTAAGGTTTTGTGCAATTTCAAGCATAACTTGGTCTATTGGCATCTTTACCTAACGAAACGTTGTACGAAAGCTAATCTAGCAAGTTTGGCTGCTAAGAACAATAAATAGAGTACAACGGTCCACTTTGATGCTTTGGGAATGCTCAATTCTGTCCATAGATGAGCTTTTAAGGTTTTGTGCAATTTCAAGGATAACTTGGTCTATTGGAATTTTTACCTAACGAAATGTTGTAAGAAAGCTAAACTAGCAAGTTAGACATTTAAGAACACTAAATAGAGTACAACGGTCCACTTTGATGCTTTAGGAATGCTCAATTCTGTCCATAGACAAACTTCTAAAGTTTTGTGCAATTTGAAACATAACTTGGTCTACTAGTATCTTTACCTAACGAAACGTTGTACGAAAGCTAAACTAGCAAGTTTGGCTGCTAAGAACACTAAATAGAGTACAACGGTCCACTTTGATGCTGTGGGAATGCTCAATTCTGTCCATAGATGAGCCTTTAAGGTTTTGTGCAATTTCAACCATAACTTGGTCTATTGGCATCTTTACCTAACGAAACGTTGTACGAAAGCTAAATTAGCAAGTTAGACTTCTAAGAATACTAAATAGAGTACAACGATCCACTTTGATGCTTTAGGAATGCTCAATTCTGTCCATAGACAAACTTTTCTAGTTTTGTGCAATTTGAAACAGAACTTGGTCTACTGGTATCTTTAGCTAACGAAACGTTGTACGAAAGCTAAACTAGCAAGTATGGCTGCTAAGAACACTAAATAGAGTACAGCGGTCCACTTTGACGCTTTGGGAATGCTCAATTCTGTCCATAGACGATCCTTTAAGGTTTTGTGCAATTTCAAGCATAACTTGGTCTATTGGAATCTTTACCTAACGAAATGTTGTACGAAAGCTAAACTAGCAAGTTAGACTTCTAAGAACACTAAATAGAGTACAACGGTTGAATTTGATGCTTTCGGAATGCTCACTTCTGTCCATAGTCGAGCTTTTCAAGTTTTATGCATTTTCAAAGATAACTTGTTTTATTGGAATCTTTATAGAACGAAACGTTGTACAAAAGCTAAACTAGCAAGTTAGACTGCTAAGAACACCAATAGAGTACAACGGTCCATTTTGATGCTTTGGGAATGCTCAATCCTGTCCAGAGATGAGCTTTTATGGTTTTGTGCAATTTCAAGAATAACTTGGTCTATTGGCATCTTTACCTAACGAAACGTTGTACGAATGCTAAACTAGCAAGTTAGACTTCTAAGAACACTAAATAGAGTGCAACGGTCCACTTTGATGCTTTACGAATGCTCAATTCTGTCCATAGACGAGCTTTTCAAGTTTTGTGCATTTTCAAACATAACTTGTTTTATTGCCATCTTTATAGAACGAAACGTTGTACGAAAGCTAAACTCGTATGTTAGACTGCTAAGAACACTAAATAGAGTACAACGGTCCATTTTGATGCTTTGGGAATGCTCAATTCTGTCCATAGATGAGCTTTTAAGGTTTTGTGCAATTTCAAGCATAACTTGGTCTATTGGCATCTTTACCTAATGAAACGTTGTACGAAAGCTAAACTAGCAAGTTAGACGTCTAAGAACACTAAATAGAGTGCAACGATCCACTTTGATGCTTTAGGAATGCTCAAATCTGTCCATAGACAAACTTTTCAAGTTTTGTGCAATTTGAAACATAACTTGGTCCACTGGTATCTTTACCTAACGAAACGTTGTACGAAAGCTAAACTAGCAAGTTTGGCTGCTAAGAACACTAAATAGAGTACAACGGTCCACTTTGATGCTGTGGGAATGCTCAATTCTGTCCATAGATGAGCCTTTAAGGTTTTGTGCAATTTCAAGCATAACTTGGTCTATTGGCATCTTTACCTAACGAAACGTTGTACGAAAGCTAAATTAGCAAGTTAGACTTCTAAAAACACTAAATAGAGTACAACGATCCACTTTGATGCTTTAGGAATGGTCAATTCTGTCCATAGACAAACTTTTCAAGTTTTGTGCAATTTGAAGCATAACTTGGTCTACTGGTATCTTTTCCTAACGAAACGTTGTATGAAAGCTAAAATCGTGTGTTAGACAGCTAAGAACACTAAATAGAGTACAACGGTCCACTTTGATACTTTGAGAATCCTCAATTCTGTCCATAGACGAGCTTTTAAGGTTTTGTGCAATTTCAAGCATAACTTGGCATGTTGGAATCTTTACCTAACGAAATGTTGTACGAAAGCTAAACTAGCAATTTGGACTTCTAAGAACACTAAATAGACTACAACGGTCGAATTTGATGCTTTCGGAATGCTCACTTCTGTACATAGTCGACCTTTTCAAGTTTTGTGCATTTTCAAAGATAACTTGTTTTATTGGCATATTTATAGAACGAAACGTTGTACAAAAGCTAAACTAGCAAGTTAGACTGCTAAGAACACCAATAGAGTACAACGGTCCATTTTGATGCTTTGGGAATGCTCAATCCTGTCCAGAGATGAGCTTTTATGGTTTTGTGCAATTTCAAGAATAACTTGGTCTATTGGCATCTTTACCTAACGAAACGTTGTACGAATGCTAAACTAGCAAGTTAAACTTCTAAGAACACTAAATAGAGTGCAACGGTCCACTTTGATGCTTTACGAATGCTCAATTCTGTCCATAGACGAGCTTTTCAAGTTTTGTGCATTTTCAAACATAACTTGTTTTATTGCCATCTTTATAGAACGAAACGTTGTACGAAAGCTAAACTCGTATGTTAGACTGCTAAAAACACTAAATAGAGTACAACAGTCCATTTTGATGCTTTGGGAATGCTCAATTCTGTCTATAGATGAGCTTTTAAGGTTTTGTGCAATTTCAGGCATAACTTGGTCTATTGGCATCTTTACCTAATGAAACGTTGTACGAAAGCAAAACTAGCAAGTTAGACGTCTAAGAACACTAAATAGAGTGCAACGATCCACTTTGATGCTTTAGGAATGCTCAAATCTGTCCATAGACAAACTTTTCAAGTTTTGTGCAATTTGAAACATAACTTGGTCCACTGGTATCTTTACCTAACGAAACGTTGTACGAAAGCTAAACTAGCAAGTTTGGCTGCTAAGAACACTAAATAGAGTACAACGGTCCACTTTGATGCTGTGGGAATGCTCAATTCTGTCCGTAGATGAGCCTTTAAGGTTTTGTGCAATTTCAAGCATAACTTGGTCTATTGGCATCTTTACCTAACAAAACGTTGTACGAAAGCTAAATTAGCAAGTTAGACTTTTAAGAACACTAAATAGAGTACAACGATCCACTTTGATGCTTTAGGAATGGTCAATTCTGTCCGTAGACAAACTTTTCAAGTTTTGTGCAATTTGAAACATAACTTGGTCTACTGGTATCTTTTCCTAACGAAACGTTGTATGAAAGCTAAAATCTTATGTTAGACAGCTAAGAACACTAAATAGAGTACAACGGCCCACTTTGATGCTTTGAGAATGCTCAATTCTGTCCATTGATGAGCTTTTAAGGTTTTGTGCAATTTCAAGCATAACTTGGTCTATTGGAATCTTTACCTAACGAAATGTTGTACGAAAACTAAACTAGGAAGTTAGACTTCTAAGAACACTAAATAGAGCACAACGGTCCACTTTGATGCTTTAGGAATGCTCAATTCTGTCCATAGACAAACTTTTCAAGTTTTGTGCAATTTCAAGCATAACTTGGTCTATTGGAATCTTTACCTAACGAAATGTTGTACGAAAGCTAAAATAGCAAGTTAGACTTCTAAGAACACTAAATAGAGTACAACGGTCGAATTTGATGCTTTCGGAATGCTCACTTCTGTCCATAGTCGAGCTTTTCAAGTTTTGTGCATTTTCAAAGATAACTTGTTTTATTGGCATCTTTATAGAACGAAACGTTGTACAAAAGCTAAACTAGCAAGTTAGACTGCTAAGAACACCAATAGAGTACAACGGTCCATTTTGATGCTTTGGGAATGCTCAATCCTGTCCAGAGATGAGCTTTTATGGTTTTGTGCAATTTCAAGAATAACTTGGTCTATTCGCATCTTTACCTAACGAAACGTTGTACGAATGGTAAACTAGCAAGTTGGACTTCTAAGAACGCTAAATAGAGTGCAACGGTCCACTTTGATGCTTTACGAATGCTCAATTCTGTCCATAGACGTGCTTTTCAAGTTTTGTGCATTTTCAAACATAACCTGTTTTATTGCCATCTTTATAGAACGAAACGTTGTACGAAATCTAAACTCGTATGTTAGAATGCTAAAAACACTAAATAGAGTACAACGGTCCATTTTGATGCTTTGGGAATGCTCAATTCTGTCCATAGTTGAGCTTTTAAGGTTTTGTTCAATTTCAAGCATAACTTGGTCTATTGGAATCTTTACCTAACGAAATGTTGTACGAAAACTAAACTAGAAAGTTAGACTTCTAAGAACACTAAATAGAGCACAACGGTGCACTTTGATGCTTTAGTAATGCTCAATTCTGTCCATAGACAAACTTTTCAAGTTTTGTGCAATTTGAAACATAACTTGGTCTACTGGTATCTTTAGCTAACGAAACGTTGTACGAAAGCTAAACTAGCAAGTATGGCTGCTAAGAACACTAAATAGAGTACAGCGGTCCACTTTGACGCTTTGGGAATGCTCAATTCTGTCCATAGATGATCCTTTAAGGTTTTGTGCAATTTCAAGCATAACTTGGTCTATTGGAATATTTACCTAACGAAATGTTGTACGAAAGCTAAACTAGCAAGTTAGACTTCTAAGAACACTAAATAGAGTACAACGGTCGAATTTGATGCTTTCGGAATGCTCACTTCTGTCCATAGTCGAGCTTTTCAAGTTTTGTGCAATTTGAAACATAACTTGGTCTACTGGTATCTTTTCCTAACGAAACGTTGTATGAAAGCTAAAATCTTATGTTAGACAGCTAAGAACACTAAATAGAGTACAACGGCCCACTTTGATGCTTTGAGAATGCTCAATTCTGTCCATTGATGAGCTTTTAAGGTTTTGTGCAATTTCAAGCATAACTTGGTCTATTGGAATCTTTACCTAACGAAATGTTGTACGAAAGCTAAAATAGCAAGTTAGACTTCTAAGAACACTAAATAGAGTACAACGGTCGAATTTGATGCTTTCGGAATGCTCACTTCTGTCCATAGTCGAGCTTTTCAAGTTTTGTGCATTTTCAAAGATAACTTGTTTTATTGGCATCTTTATAGAACGAAACGTTGTACAAAAGCTAAACTAGCAAGTTAGACTGCTAAGAACACCAATAGAGTACAACGGTCCATTTTGATGCTTTGGGAATGCTCAATCCTGTCCAGAGATGAGCTTTTATGGTTTTGTGCAATTTCAAGAATAACTTGGTCTATTCGCATCTTTACCTAACGAAACGTTGTACGAATGGTAAACTAGCAAGTTGGACTTCTAAGAACGCTAAATAGAGTGCAACGGTCCACTTTGATGCTTTACGAATGCTCAATTCTGTCCATAGACGTGCTTTTCAAGTTTTGTGCATTTTCAAACATAACCTGTTTTATTGCCATCTTTATAGAACGAAACGTTGTACGAAATCTAAACTCGTATGTTAGAATGCTAAAAACACTAAATAGAGTACAACGGTCCATTTTGATGCTTTGGGAATGCTCAATTCTGTCCATAGTTGAGCTTTTAAGGTTTTGTTCAATTTCAAGCATAACTTGGTCTATTGGAATCTTTACCTAACGAAATGTTGTACGAAAACTAAACTAGAAAGTTAGACTTCTAAGAACACTAAATAGAGCACAACGGTGCACTTTGATGCTTTAGTAATGCTCAATTCTGTCCATAGACAAACTTTTCAAGTTTTGTGCAATTTGAAACATAACTTGGTCTACTGGTATCTTTAGCTAACGAAACGTTGTACGAAAGCTAAACTAGCAAGTATGGCTGCTAAGAACACTAAATAGAGTACAGCGGTCCACTTTGACGCTTTGGGAATGCTCAATTCTGTCCATAGATGATCCTTTAAGGTTTTGTGCAATTTCAAGCATAACTTGGTCTATTGGAATATTTACCTAACGAAATGTTGTACGAAAGCTAAACTAGCAAGTTAGACTTCTAAGAACACTAAATAGAGTACAACGGTCGAATTTGATGCTTTCGGAATGCTCACTTCTGTCCATAGTCGAGCTTTTCAAGTTTTGTGCATTTTCAAAGATAACTTGTTTTATTGGCATCTTTATAGAACGAAACGTTGTACAAAAGCTAAACTAGCAAGTTAGACTGCTAAGAACACCAATAGAGTACAACGGTCCATTTTGATGCTTTGGGAATGCTCAATCCTGTCCAGAGATGAGCTTTTATGGTTTTGTGCAATTTCAAGAATAACTTGGTCTTTTCGCATCTTTACCTAACGAAACGTTGTACGAATGGTAAACTAGCAAGTTGGACTTCTAAGAACGCTAAATAGAGTGCAACGGTCCACTTTGATGCTTTACGAATGCTCAATTCTGTCCATAGGCGAGCTTTTCAAGTTTTGTGCTTTTTCAAACATAACCTGTTTTATTGCCATCTTTATAGAACGAAACGTTGTACGAAATCTAAACTCGTATGTTAGAATGCTAAAAACACTAAATAGAGTACAACGGTCCATTTTGATGCTTTGGGAATGCTCAATTCTGTCCATAGATGAGCTTTTAAGGTTTTGTGCAATTTCAAGCATAACTTGGTCTATTGGCATCTTTACCTAATGAAACGTTGTACGAAAGCTAAACTAGCAAGTTAGACAAACTTTTCAAGTTTTGTGCAATTTGAAACATAACTTGGTATACTGGTATCTTTTCCTAACGAAACGTTGTATGAAAGCTAAAATCGTATGTTAGACAGCTAAGAACACTAAATAGAGTACAACGGTCCACTTTGATGCTTTGAGAATGCTCAATTCTGTCCATAGATGAGCTTTTAAGGTTTTGTGCAATTTAAAGCATAACTTGGTATATTGGAATCTTTACCTAACGAAATGTTGTACGAAAACTAAACTAGAAAGTTAGACATCTACGAACACTAAATAGAGCACAACGGTCCACTTTGATGCTTTAGGAATGCTCAATTCTGTCCATAGACAAACTTTTCAAGTTTTGTGCAATTTGAAACAGAACTTGGTCTACTGGTATCTTTAGCTAACGAAACGTTGTACGAAAGCTATACTAGCAAGTATGGCTGCTAAGAACACTAAATAGAGTACAGCGGTCCACTTTGACGCTTTGGGAATGCTCAATTCTGTCTATAGATGATCCTTTAAGGTTTTGTGCAATTTCAAGCATAACTTGGTCTATTGGAATCTTTACCTAACGAAATGTTGTACGAAAGCTAAACTAGCAAGTTAGACTTCTAAGAACACTAAATAGAGTACAACGGCCGAATTTGATGCTTTCGGAATGCTCACTTCTGTCCATAGTCGAGCTTTTCAAGTTTTGTGCATTTTCAAAGATAACTTGTTTTATTGGCATCTTTATAGAACGAAACGTTGTACAAAAGCTAAACTAGCAAGTTATACTGCTAAGAACACCAATAGAGTACAACGGTCCATTTTGATGCTTTGGTAATGCTCAATCCTGTCCAGAGATGAGCTGTAATGGTTTTGTGCATTTTGAAGAATAACTTGGTCTATTGGCATCTTTACCTAACGAAACGTTGTACGAATGCTAAACTAGCAAGTTAGGCTTCTAAGAACACTAAAAAGAGTGCAACGGTCCACTTTGATGCTTTACGAATGCTCAATTCTGTCCATAGACGAGCTTTTCAAGTTTTGTGCATTTTCAAACATAACTTGTTTTATTGCCATCTTTATAGAACGAAACGTTGTACGAAAGCTAAACTCGTATGTTAGACTGCTAAGAACACTAAATAGAGTACAACGGTCCATTTTGATGCTTTGGGAATGCTCAATTCTGTCCATAGATGAGCTTTTAAGGTTTTGTGCAATTTCAAGCATAACTTGGTCTATTGGCATCTTTACCTAATGAAACGTTGTACGAAAGCTAAACTAGCAAGTTAGACGTCTAAGAACTCTAAATAGAGTGCAACGATCCACTTTGATGCTTTAGGAATGCTCAAATCTGTCCATAGACAAACTTTTCAAGTTTTGTGCAATTTGAAACATAACTTGGTCCACTGGTATCTTTACCTAACGAAACGTTGTACGAAAGCTAAACTAGCAAGTTTGGCTGCTAAGAACACTAAATAGATTACAACGGTCCACTTTGATGCTGTGGGAATGCTCAATTCTGTCCATAGATGAGCCTTTAAGGTTTTGTGCAATTTGAAGCTTAACTTGGTCTATTGGCATCTTTGCATAACGAAACGTTGTACGAAAGCTAAATTAGCAAGTTAGACTTCTAAGAACACTAAATAGAGTACAACGATCCACTTTGATGCTTTAGGAATGGTCAATTCTGTCCATAGACAAACTTTTCAAGTTTTGTGCAATTTGAAACATAACTTGGTCTACTAGTATCTTTTCCTAACGAAACGTTGTATGAAAGCTAAAATCGTATGTTAGACAGCTAAGAACACTAAATAGAGTACAACGGTCCGCTTTGATGCTTTGAGAATGCTCAATTCTGTCCATAGACGAGCTTTTAAGGTTTTGTGCAATTTCAAGCATAACTTGGTCTATTGGAATCTTTACCTAACGAAATGTTGTACGAAAACTAAACTAGAAAGTTAGACTTCTAAGAACACTAAATATAGCACAACGGTCCACTTTGATGCTTTAGGAATGCTCAATTCTGTCCATAGACAAACTTTTCAAGTTTTGTGCAATTTGAAACAGAACTTGGTCTACTGGTATCTTTAGCTAACGAAACGTTGTACGAAAGCTAAACTAGCAAGTATGGCTGCTAAGAACACTAAATAGAGTACAGCGGTCCACTTTGACGCTTTGGGAATGCTCAATTCTGTCCATAGATGATCCTTTAAGGTTTTGTGCTGTAATATCCTGGTCTAATTTTACACTATTCATAGTATCTTCTCGTGGTGGTTGAGGTGGAGGGAACCTCTGTGTTGGTGAACCGGTATTTGAAGGAGTAAAAATTAAATTGTGATAAAATTATAAAAATATTTTTAATAAATGGGGAATTTTAAAGGAAAATTTTTAAAGTAAGAATTACTTAAATCGGATTTAAATTTGATTTGTGATGAATTTTTGAAGTTAATTATAACAATTTAGTTAGGGGCGTTTTTGACAGGTGGGTGTTTTTGGTAAGTCAAAGTTATTATAAAAGAAAACTTAAAATCAAAAAAAAATAAAAATTCTTAAGCAGTTTCTTCTCTTCTTCCTTTTCTCTCTCCCGTACATCTTTGTTACTATTCATTTTCCGAGTCCGACGACGGTGAGCGACACCACCGGTACCAAAAGAAGCGTATTGACGAGACGAGTATAACCCAACTTGAATCACGTCGATCGGAGTTGTGGTTAGGGAGATATCGGAGTTTGAAGTTCCGATTTCCTCGGATTTCTTTTGGTCGATCCGGCCGATTCCGGCAACGGTTTGACGTGTTTCAGGTACCTATGAGTTTATCTCATCGAGTTCTTCAATTTGACATAAGATTTGACAGGTTTGGGTGGTCGGATCGCCGGCGATGGGGTTAAATGGGTTTCCGGCGAGTTGACCGAGTCAGGCCGAGTTGACTCGGTTGACCGGCGAGTTGACTCGGCTGGGTACTATTTGACCCGATTTGACCCGGTCGGGTACTATTTGACCCGGTTACTGACCCGGTTACTATTTGACTATTGACTTTGACTCGGTTACTATTTATACGTTGACTTTGACCAGTACTATTTGGCCGTTGACCATAGTTGACCGACCGTATTTTTACCGTATTTTCATATATCGTGTTTTTCGGTGTAGACGGTGGTCACGATTGAGATTCGGAGCGGGTTAACTTTTCGAGGTAGGGGTTGCCTGGGACGCGTGCTTGGTTTTAGCACTCTGATTTCCAGGTAGGGGTTTCCATTCTCTTGCATGTGACTTTAGAGTTCCGGTTTTAGGGACTCTGGTGATATTATGCTTTTGTCGGTTTCCAGGGGTGGAAATACGACCTGTTTGCATGTTGATTTATATTCCCTGTTATATATATCATTGTTGGTATGTTTTCTGAGAGTGGGGTGATTGGAGGTGTTGGATGAGGATGTGGATGTGGATGTGGATGTGGATTGTGGGCCCATATAGGCGCCCAAATGATCGGATATGGATTTCTGATGGATGATATATATATACATATACAGACCGGATATATACCGGTGGACCGTCTGAGATGGGGTGCATCACAGGGGACGCCCTCTGGTGTAGGCTATGCTATCGGGATACCCGATCCTCATCCAGTTTCGGTGTAGACCTGGATTGAGACACCCTACGGGGATTAGGGTGGGTCCAGGGGTGATGGATTGTTGGAGATTGATGTGGTGATTACAGTGTTGGATAGCCTTATCGGCTACCATTTCACTTGATTGGATTGGTGTATGGATTTCTGGAGACCAGTGTGGGTGGTTCCAGTGTTGCTTGGCCTTATCGGCTATTGTGCTATTTGGTTAACTTACTGATGGATGTATATTTCCTGTATCGCATACTATGCATTTCATTTCTGGGTTTATCAGTATTATTTATGGATATTGGCGTTTCCTCTCTACGCCCTACTGAGCTTTGTGGCTCACCCCTCTTCTTTATCCCCTTTCAGGTGAGTTGGATGTAGGTGATGGCGGTCAGCGGCGGGATGCGTGAGCTGGTGTGTAGCCTTGGGCTGACTCTTTAGTGGGTGTGGGGACTTTTGATATTGTATTTTGTATATATTACTGGGTTTGATATCGGGTAGATATATTTTATTATTCCGCTGATGTATTCATACTCTGGTATTTCAAGTGATTTAGGTGGTGGTATGTATGATATTTTGGGTTCAGTACTGGGTATTATACATTGTGGGAGCTAGTATGATTATTATTATTACAATTTATTTTATTGAGTTTAATTGTATGAGTTGGGATCAGGTTCGGGGGACGGGGTGTCCCTTGCCGGTCACGTTCCTGTGGTATAGGTACACTTCGGTATACCTTAGGGGAGAGGGGCGTGACAGTTTGGTATCGGAGCTGTAGGTTTAAAAACTTACAGTGGTTAGGTTACCTAGGTTATTTTGTTGGCTACACATCATGCGTTTCCCGGCTGACCTGGTGAGTTTTTATTTTGATGTTTCCTGCTTTAGATTTATGTATACATGTGTTATATTTTCCAGATATGGTTGACACACGTAGTACTCGGGTGCGAGGACATGGATCGGGTAGAGGGGAACACGAGGCGGATGAGCCTCAGGGGGTAGATGAGGTGGGTATGCCTGAGTTGGCTCCATTAGAGCGGGGGCGAGGACAGAGAGGTAGGGGCGCGAGACGTGGTAGGGGCGGAAGACGTGGGAGAGGTGGGGGCAGGCGGCGAGTGAATATAGATCCAGTGGATGATATTGGGGAGGATCAGGAGGGATATCTAGCACCACAGGGGGTAGAGGCTGTTGTTACGACTTTACGACAGGAGGTTCGGGATGTTACTGAGTTGGTACGAGCTCTTGGGCAAACTGTTACAGGACTTGTGACACAGATGACTGCTCCAGTTCCAGCTGCATTACAGGCTCCTGTTGAGGTTCCAGAGCAGGTCCTGACTTTGGGTGAGTTACAGGAGGGTACAGGACAGATTGTGGAGGCACAGGTAGCTCCTTTGGCGATTGATACGTCGATCAAAGAGCTAGCCGAGTTACGAAAGACGAATCCTCCGGTATATAGGGGAGTGATAGATCCAGTGGCAGCAGAGGAGTGGGTTCGTCAGTTACGCAGGAAGATGACTTCCTTACGGATTCCTGAGGAGAGGAGGGCTTTATTAGCTGCTGAGTTTTTAGAGGGAGATGCTTTCACTTGGTGGGAGGTGATGACAGTTAGTCGGGGCAGGGAGGGTATGCCGTGGGCAGAGTTTGAGACTGCTTTTCTGGCACAGTATGTACCACAGACAGTGCGTGTTGCTAAAGCTAAGGAGTTTCTCGAGTTGATTCAGTCTCCGGACATGACAGTGACACAGTATCAGGCTCGTTTTGAGGAGTTAGGGCGATATGGGGAGGAGTATATTTGCACAGAGGAAAAGAAGATACTGAGATTTAGGAGAGGGTTGTCGCCAAAGATTTCACCTCATTTGGCGGCTCAGACTATCACCACCTATCGTGAGTGTATTGATAAGGCACTCGGAGTGGAGAGGACTTTAGTGGAGATTAAGGATTACTGGGAGATCCATAAGAGGAAGCTTGAGAGTTCTACATCTGCTACTGGCGAGAGTAGTCAGCATAGACAGAGGACTGAGACTCGGGGGCAGCAGCAGAGTCAGGGACAGGGTTCTCAGAGTCGGAGGCAAGGTTACCGAGGACCCAGGCAGGGACAGCAGGGTCCTAGACAGGTTCAGCAGGGGCAGAGACAGGGTCAGCAGGGGCAGAGATCAGACCAGCAGAGACAGGCTCCGAGACGGGACCAGCAGCCTCAGCATTGCTATGCTTGTGGTCATGTGGGCCACATGAGTTGGAATTGTCCTGTGGCAAACAACCCGTTATGTTTCCAGTGTGGATTGCCAGGACATACCAGGAGAGATTGTCCACAGGGTGGAGGATTTGCACTGCCAGTATTTGGAGGTCAGAGAGCTCCAGCTCCAGCACCGGTTCCGATACAGAGGGGTCCTGTAGGACGGGGTAGGCCACTAGTTCAGCAGCAGAGGCAGCAGTAGCAGGTTCAGAGAGGTGGAGTGTATGCACTTAGGCCTGATGTGGTTCCAGCAGAGCGAGATCACTTGGGAGGTAGGTTTCTCTTATTCAGTTCTTGTGCACGTGTTTTGTTTGACACTGGTGCTACGCATTCATTTATTTCTGCATCATTTGCTGAGACATTGGGTTTGGAGATTACGGGAGTGGCGAGGAGATTTATAGTTGATTCACCACTAGGACCAGGCACTGTGATTAGTGGTATCTGTAGACACTGTGTATTTAGTTTCTCAGACCATGAGTTTAGAGCGGATCTGTTTGTAATGCCATTTACTGATTTTGATGTTATTCTTGGATTGGATTGGTTGACTGAGTATGAGGCGATTATAGAGTGTGCTGAGAGGAGGATTACACTGACCACACCTACGGGTAGGGTTAGATTTCGTGGAACGAGATTTCTTCCGTGTCCACATTTTCTAGATAATCCTCAGTACACCGATTGTGTTATAGCTGGTTTGATTACTTCGGCGTCTAGGGAAGATTCTTCGAACCCTATACCGGTTGTGGAGCATTATATGGATGTTTTTCCCGATGATTTACCGGGGTTGCCACCGCAGAGGGAGATTGAATTTGTGATTGAGTTGTACCCGGGTACAGATCCGATTTCTATACCACCGTATAGGATGGCACCAGCAGAGCTGAAGGAGTTGGACACTCAGTTGACAGATTTACAGAAGTTGGGATTTATCAGACCGAGCACTTCACCTTGGGGAGCACCTGTTTTGTTTGTGAAAAAGAAGGATGGTACGATGCGTATGTGTGTGGACTACCGGCAACTGAACAGGGTGACAGTAAAGAACAAATATCCATTGCCGAGGATTAATGATTTGTTTGATCAGTTGAGAGGTAGTCATTATTACTCCAAGATTGATCTCAGATCGGGGTATCATCAGTTGAGGATCAGAGAGGAGGATATTCCAAAGACAGCATTTCGCACACGGTTTGGCCATTATGAGTACTTGGTTATGCCATTTGGGTTAACCAATGCACCTGCAGCGTTTATGGATTTGATGCACAGAGTGTTTAGACCGTATCTGGATCAGTTTGTGATTGTGTTCATTGATGATATATTGGTTTATTCAGCCACTGAGGAGGATCACATTAGACACTTGGAGATGGTGTTGCAGACGCTCAGAGAGCATAGATTGTATGCCAAGCTGAGTAAATGTGAATTTTGGGTGACTCAGGTGAGATTTTTAGGGCATGTGATTTCTCAGGAGGGTATAGCGGTGGATCCAGCGAAAGTAGAGGCAGTGGTGGCATGGAGGAGACCGAAAAATGTAGGAGAGATTCGCAGTTTCCTGGGATTAGCAGGTTACTATCGGCGTTTTATTGAGGGATTCTCGCGGATTGCAGCACCGATGACACAGTTGACTCGGAAGGATACTCCATTTGTGTGGACAGATGTGTGTGAGCAGGCTTTCCAGGAGTTGAAGACTCGACTCACTTCACCTCCAGTGTTGGTGATACCCGACAGGGGTATTGGTTATCAGGTATATTGTGATGCTTCAGGAGTTGGTTTGGGTTGTGTGTTGATGCAGCAGGAGGGAGTGGTTGAGTATGCTTCACGTTTGTTGAAGCCGCACGAGAGGAATTATCCTGTGCATGATTTGGAGTTGGCTGCAGTAGTGTTCGCACTTAAGCAGTGGAGATATTATCTTTATGGAGAGAGGTTTGAGGTATTCTCGGATCACAGGAGTCTTCGGTACTTGTTTACACAGAGAGATTTAAACCAAAGACAGCGTAGATGGATGGAGTATCTTGAGGACTTTGATTTTACCTTACAATATCATCCAGGCAAGGCCAATGTGGTGGCTGACGCCTTGAGTAGGAGATTGATTGCAGCTCGATTGGCTATTCAGGAGTTTGGGTTAGTGGATACACTTAGTCAGTATCGACTAGATGTGGGGGAGCGTAGAGATGTACTGAGTTTACAGAGTTTGATTGCTCGTCCAACCCTGGTACAGAGGGTGTTGGATGCACAGTTGGGGGATGCATTATTTGATGACATTGACGATATGGAGGGATGGGTTAGAGGCACTGATGGTGGAGTCAGATTCAGAGACAGATTAGTGGTTCCAGAGGACACTGAGTTACGCGAGGAGATACTTCAGGAGGCACATTACTCCCGATTTGCGATGCATCCTGGTGCTACTAAGATGTATCGAGATTTACGGAGGCAGTATTGGTGGAGTGGCATGAAGAGAGATGTGGCACAGACTGTGACTCGATGTCTTACCTGTCAGCAGGTAAAGGCAGAGCATCGACGACCTGCTGGATTATTGCAATCGCTTCCATTACCTTAATGGAAGTGGGAGCATATCACTATGGATTTTGTGATGGGTTTACCTATGACTCCGCGGAGACATGATGCGGTTTGGGTTGTTGTGGATCGGTTGACAAAGACAGCTCATTTTATGCCTATTTGTCAGACAGATTCGATTGAGTCGTTGACGAGATTATATGTACGAGAGATAGTCCGATTGCATGGGGTACCGTTGAGTATTGTATCTGATCGGGATCCCAGATTTACTTCACGGTTTTGGGGCAGTTTTCAGGATACTCTGGGGACGAAACTGAACTTCGGTACAGCTTTTCATCCGCAGACTGATGGACAGAGTGAGCGGACTATTCAGATTCTAGAGGATATGCTTCGGGCTTGTGCGATAGACTTTCGAGGAGATTGGGAGACTCATATTCCTTTAGTGGAGTTTGTGTACAACAATAGCTATCAGAGTAGTATTCAGATGGCACCGTTTGAGGCATTATATGGGAGACCTTGTAGATCACCGTTGTGTTGGTCAGAAGTTGGAGATAGACCATTATTGGGTCCAGAGATGGTGCAGCAGACTACTGAGGTGGTGACAGTGATTCGACAGCGGCTTCTGACAGCTCAGTCACGTCAGAAGAGTTATGCGGATAGGAGACGTAGACCTCTAGAGTTTCAGGTGGGGGATCATGTTTTTCTGAGGGTTAGTCCTCGTAGAGGAGTACAGCGGTTTGGGAGAGCGGGGAAATTAGCCCCTAGATTTATAGGGCCATTTGAGATTCTGGAAAGGGTGGGGACGGTAGCTTATCGATTAGCATTACCCCCACAATTGTCAGGAGTACATGGGGTATTTCATGTGTCTATGTTACGGAGGTACCATAGGGACCCTTCTCATATATTAGATTGGTCTACATTGGAGATTGGTGAGGACGCTACTTTCGAGACACGTCCTATTAGGATTACGGATAGACAGGAGAGGCGACTACGGTCGAAGACCATACCCTTGGTTAAGGTGATATGGCAACATTATGGAGTGGAGGAGACGACTTGGGAGTTGGAGTCGGATATGCAGACTAGATTTCCGGATTTATTTACTACCTAGGTATGATTTAATTTCGGGGACGAAATTTTCTTAAGGGGGGAAGGATGTAATATCCTGGTCTAATTTTACACTATTCATAGTATCTTCTCGTGGTGGTTGAGGTGGAGGGAACCTCTGTGTTGGTGAACCGGTATTTGAAGGAGTAAAAATTAAATTGTGATAAAATTATAAAAATATTTTTAATAAATGGGGAATTTTAAAGGAAAATTTTTAAAGTAAGAATTACTTAAATCGGATTTAAATTTGATTTGTTATGAATTTTTGAAGTTAATTATAACAATTTAGTTAGGGGCGTTTTTGACAGGTGGGTGTTTTTGGTAAGTCAAAGTTATTATAAAAGAAAACTTAAAATCAAAAAAAAATAAAAATTCTTAAGCAGTTTCTTCTCTTCTTCCTTTTCTCTCTCCCGTACATCTTTGTTACTATTCATTTTCCGAGTCCGACGACGGTGAGCGACACCACCGGTACCAAAAGAAGCGTATTGACGAGACGAGTATAACCCAACTTGAATCACGTCGATCGGAGTTGTGGTTAGGGAGATATCGGAGTTTGAAGTTCCGATTTCCTCGGATTTCTTTTGGTCGATCCGGCCGATTCCGGCAACGGTTTGACGTGTTTCAGGTACCTATGAGTTTATCTCATCGAGTTCTTCAATTTGACATAAGATTTGACAGGTTTGGGTGGTCGGATCGCCGGCGATGGGGTTAAATGGGTTTCCGGCGAGTTGACCGAGTCAGGCCGAGTTGACTCGGTTGACCGGCGAGTTGACTCGGTTGACCGGTGAGTTGACTCGGCTGGGTACTATTTGACCCGATTTGACCCGGTCGGGTACTATTTGACCCGGTTACTGACCCGGTTACTATTTGACTATTGACTTTGACTCGGTTACTATTTATACGTTGACTTTGACCAGTACTATTTGGCCGTTGACCATAGTTGACCGACCGTATTTTTACCGTATTTTCATATATCGTGTTTTTCGGTGTAGACGGTGGTCACGATTGAGATTCGGAGCGGGTTAACTTTTCGAGGTAGGGGTTGCCTGGGACGCGTGCTTGGTTTTAGCACTCTGATTTCCAGGTAGGGGTTTCCATTCTCTTGCATGTGACTTTAGAGTTCCGGTTTTAGGGACTCTGGTGATATTATGGTTTTGTCGGTTTCCAGGGGTGGAAATACGACCTGTTTGCATGTTGATTTATATTCCCTGTTATATATATCATTGTTGGTATGTTTTCTGAGAGTGGGGTGATTGGAGGTGTTGGATGAGGATGTGGATGTGGATTGTGGGCCCATATAGGCGCCCAAATGATCGGATATGGATTTCTGATGGATGATATATATATACATATACAGACCGGATATATACCGGTGGACCGTCTGAGATGGGGTGCATCACAGGGGACGCCCTCTGGTGTAGGCTATGCTATCGGGATACCCGATCCTCATCCAGTTTCGGTGTAGACCTGGATTGAGACACCCTACGGGGATTAGGGTGGGTCCAGGGGTGATGGATTGTTGGAGATTGATGTGGTGATTACAGTGTTGGATAGCCTTATCGGCTACCATTTCACTTGATTGGATTGGTGTATGGATTTCTGGAGACCAGTGTGGGTGGTTCCAGTGTTGCTTGGCCTTATCGGCTATTGTGCTATTTGGTTAACTTACTGATGGATGTATATTTCCTGTATCGCATACTATGCATTTCATTTCTGGGTTTATCAGTATTATTTATGGATATTGGCGTTTCCTCTCTACGCCCTACTGAGCTTTGTGGCTCACCCCTCTTCTTTATCCCCTTTCAGGTGAGTTGGATGTAGGTGATGGCGGTCAGCGGCGGGATGCGTGAGCTGGTGTGTAGCCTTGGGCTGACTCTTTAGTGGGTGTGGGGACTTTTGATATTGTATTTTGTATATATTACTGGGTTTGATATCGGGTAGATATATTTTATTATTCCGCTGATGTATTCATACTCTGGTATTTCAAGTGATTTAGGTGGTGGTATGTATGATATTTTGGGTTCAGTACTGGGTATTATACATTGTGGGAGCTAGTATGATTATTATTATTACAATTTATTTTATTGAGTTTAATTGTATGAGTTGGGATCAGGTTCGGGGGACGGGGTGTCCCTTGCCGGTCACGTTCCTGTGGTATAGGTACACTTCGGTATACCTTAGGGGAGAGGGGCGTGACATGTGCAATTTCAAGCATAACTTGGTCTATTGGAATCTTTACCTAACGAAATGTTGTACGAAAGCTAAACTAGCAAGTTAGACTTCTAAGATCACTAAATAGAGTACAACGGTCGAATTTGATGCTTTCGGAATGCTCACTTCTGTCCATAGTCGAGCTTTTCAAGTTTTGTGCATTTTCAAAGATAACTTGTTTTATTGGCATCTTTATAGAACGAAACGTTGTACAAAAGCTAAACTAGCAAGTTAGACTGCTAAGAACACCAATAGAGTACAACGGTCCGTTTTGATGCTTTGGGAATGCTCAATCCTGTCCATGGATGAGCTTTTAAGGTTTTGTGCAATTTCAAGCATAACTTGGTCCATTGGCATCTTTACCTAATGAAACGTTGTACGAAAGCTAAACTAGCAAGTTAGACAAACTTCTCAAGTTTTGTGCAATTTGAAACATAACTTGGTCTACTGGTATCTTTTCCTAACGAAACGTTGTATGAAAGCTAAAATCTTATGTTAGACAGCTAAGAACACTAAATAGAGTACAACGGTCCACTTTGATGCTTTGAGAATGCTCAATTCTGTCCATAGATGAGCTTTTAAGGTTTTGTTCAATTTCAAGCATAACTTGGTCTATTGGAATCTTTACCTAACGAAATGTTGTACGAAAACTAAACTAGAAAGTTAGACTTCTAAGAACACTAAATAGAGCACAACGGTGCACTTTGATGCTTTAGGAATGCTCAATTCTGTCCATAGACAAACTTTTCAAGTTTTGTGCAATTTGAAACATAACTTGGTCTACTGGTATCTTTAGCTAACGAAACGTTGTACGAAAGCTAAACTAGCAAGTATGGCTGCTAAGAACACTAAATAGAGTACAGCGGTCCACTTTGACGCTTTGGGAATGCTCAATTCTGTCCATAGATGATCCTTTAAGGTTTTGTGCAATTTCAAGCATAACTTGGTCCATTGGAATCTTTACCTAACGAAATGTTGTACGAAAGCTAAACTAGCAAGTTAGACTTCTAAGAACACTAAATAGAGTACAACGGTCGAATTTGATGCTTTCAAAATGCTCACTTCTGTCCATAGTCGAGCTTTTCAAGTTTTGTGCATTTTCAAAGATAACTTGTTTTATTGGCATCTTTATAGAACGAAACGTTGTACAAAAGCTCAACTAGCAAGTTAGACTGCTAAGAACACCAATAGAGAACAACGGTCCATTTTGATGGTTTGGGAATGCTCAATCCTGTCCAGAGATGAGCTTTTATGGTTTTCTGCAATTTCAAGAATAACTTGGTCTATTGGCATCTTTACCTAACGAAACGTTGTACGAATGCTAAACTAGCAAGTTGGACTTCTAAGAACACTAAATAGAGTGCAACGGTCCACTTTGATGCTTTACGAATGCTCAATTCTGTCCATAGACGAGCTTTTCAAGTTTTGTGCATTTTCAAACATAACTTGTTTTATTGCCATCTTTATAGAACGAAACGTTGTACGAAAGCTAAACTCGTATGTTAGACGTCTAAGAACACTAAATAGAGTGCAACGATCCACTTTGATGCTTTAGGAATGCTCAAATCTGTCCATAGACAAACTTTTCAAGTTTTGTACAATTTGAAACATAACTTGGTCCACTGGTATCTTTACCTTACGAAACGTTGTACGAAAGCTAAACTAGCAAGTTTGGCTGCTAAGAACACTAAATGGAGTACAACGGTCCACTTTGATGCTTTGGGAATGCTCAATTCTGTCCATAGATGAGCTTTTAAGGTTTTGTGCAATTTCAAGCATAACTTGGTCTATTGGCATCTTTACTTAACGAAATGTTGTACGAAAGTTAAATTAGCAAGATAGACTTCTAAAAACACTAAATAGAGTACAACGGTCCACTTTGATGCTTTAGGAATGCTCAAATCTGTCCATAGACAAACTTTTCAAGTTTTGTGCAATTTGAAACATAACTTGGTCTACTGGTATCTTTACCTAACGAAACGTTGTATGAAAGCTAAAATCGTATGTTAGACAGCTAAGAACACTAAATAGAGTACAACGGTCCACTTTGATGCTTTGAAATTGCTCAATTCTGTCCAAAGATGAGCTTTTAAGGTTTTGTGCAATTTCAAGCATAACTTGGACTATTGGAATCTTTACCTAACGAAATGTTGTACGAAAACTAAACTAGAAAGTTAGACTTATAAGAACACTAAATAGAGCACAACGGTCCACTTTGATGCCTTAGGAATGCTCAATTCTATCCATACACAAACTTTTCAAGTTTTGTGCAATTTGAAACATAACTTGGTCTACTGGTATCTTTACCTAACGAAACGTTGTACGAAAGCTAAACTAGCAAGTGTGGCTGCTAAGAACACTAAGTAGACTACAACGGTCCACTTTGACGCTTTGGGAATGCTCAATTCTGTCCATAGATGATCCTTTAAGGTTTTGTGCAATTTCAAGCATAACTTGGTCTATTGGAATCTTTACATTACGAAATGTTTTACGAAAGCTAAACTAGAAAGTTAGACTTCCAAGAACACTAAATAGAGTACAACGGTCCACTTTGATGCTTTAGGATTGCTCAATTCTGTCCATCCATAAACGTTTAAAGTTTTGTGCAATTTGAAACATAACTTGGTCTACTGATATCTTTACCTAACGAAACATTGTATGAAAGCTAAACTCGTATGTTAGACAGCTAAGAACACTAAATATAGTACAACGGTCCACTTTGATGCTTTAAGAATGCTCAACTCTGTCCATAGATGAGCTTTTAAGGTTTTGTGGAATTTCCAGCATAACTTGGTCTATTGGAATCTTTACCGAACAAAATGTTGTACGAAAGCTAAACTAGCAAGTTAGACTTCTAAGAACACTAAATAGAGTACAATGGTCCACTTTGATGCTTTAGGAATGCTCAATTCTGTCCATAGACAAACTTTTCAAGTTTTGTGCAATTTGAAACATAAATTGGTCTACTGGTTTCTTTACCTAACGAAACGTTGTACGAAAGCTAATATAGCAAGTTTGGCTGCTAAGAACACTAAATAGAGTACAACGGTCCACTTTGATGCTTTGGGAATGCTCAATTCTGTCCATAGATGATCCTTTAAGGTTTTGTGCAATTTCCAGCATAACTTGGTCTATTGGCATCTTTACCTAACGAAACGTTGTACGAAAGCTAAATTAGCAAGTTAGACTTCTTAGAACACTAAATAGAGTACAATGATCCCCTTTGATGCTTTAGGAATGCTCAATTCTGTCCATAGACAAACTTTCCAAATTTTCTGCAATTTTAAACAAAACTTGGTCTATTGGTATCTTTACCTAACGAAACGTTGTACGAAAGCTAATCTAGCAAGTTTGGCTGCTAAGAACACTAAATAGAGTACAACGGTCCACTTTGATGCTTTGGGAATGCTCAATTCTGTCCATAGATGAGCTTTTAAGGTTTTGTGCAATTTCAAGCATAACTTGGTCTATTGGAATCTTTACCTAACGAAATGTTGTACGAAAGCTAAACTAGCAAGTTAGACTTCTAAGAACACTAAATAGAGTACATTGGTCCACTTTGATGCTTTAGGAATGCTCAATTCTGTCCATAGACAAACTTTTAAAGTTTTGTGCAATTTGAAACATAACTTGGTCTACTGGTATCTTTACCTAACGAAACGTTGTACGAAAGCTAAACTAGCAAGTTTGGCTGCTAAGAACACTAAATAGAGTACAACGGTCCACTTTGATGCTGTGGGAATGCTCAATTCTGTCCATAGATGAGCCTTTAAGGTTTTGTGCAATTTCAAGCATAACTTGGTCTATTGGCATCTTTACCTAACGAAACGTTGTACGAAAGCTAAATTAGCAAGTTAGACTTCTAAGAACACTAAATAGAGTAACACGATCCACTTTGATGCTTTAGGAATGCTAAATTCTGTCCATAGACAAATTTTTCAAGTTTTGTGCAATTTGAAACATAACTTGGTCTACTGGTATCTTTACCTAACGAAACGTTGTACGAAGGCTAAACTCGTATGTTAGACAACTAAGAACACTAAATAGAGTACAACGGTCCACTTTGATGCTTTGAGAATGCTCAATTCTGTCCATAGATGAGCTTTTAAGGTTTTGTGCAATTTCAAGCATAACTTGGTCTATTGGAATCTTTACCTAACGAAATGTTGTACGAAAACAAAACTAGAAAGTTAGACTTCTAAGAACACTAAATAGAGTACAACGGTCCACTTTGATGCTTTAGGAATGCTCAATTCTGTCCATAGACAAACTTTTCAAGTTTTGTACAATTTGAAACATAAATTGGTCTACTGGTTTCTTTACCTAACGAAACGTTGTACGAAAGCTAATCTAGCAAGTTTGGCTGCTAAGAACACTAAATGGAGTACAACGGTCCACTTTGATGCTCTGGGAATGCTCAATTCTGTCCATAGATGAGCATTTAAGGTTTTGTGCAATTTCAAGCATAACTTGGTCTATTGGCATCTTTACCTAACGAAACGTTGTACGAAAGCTAAATTAGCAAGTTAGACTTCTTAGAACACTAAATAGAGTACAATGATCCCCTTTGATGCTTTAGGAATGCTCAATTCTGTCCATAGACAAACTTTCCAAATTTTCTGCAATTTTAAACAAAACTTGGTCTACTGGTATCTTTACCTAACGAAACGTTGTACAAAAGCTAATATAACAAGTTTGGCTGCTAAAAACACTAAATAGAGTACAACGGTCCACTTTGATGCTTTGGGAATGCTCAATTCTGTCCATAGATGAGCTTTTAAGGTTTTGTGCAATTTCAAGCATAACTTGGTCTATTGGAATCTTTACCTAACGAAATGTTGTACGAAAGCTAAACTAGCAAGTTAGACTTCTAAGAACACTAAATAGAGTACATTGGTCCACTTTGATGCTTTAGGAATGCTCAATTCTGTCCATAGACAAACTTTTAAAGTTTTGTGCAATTTGAAACATAACTTGGTCTACTGGTATCTTTACCTAACGAAACGTTGTACGAAAGCTAAACTAGCAAGTTTGGCTGATAAGAACACTAAATAGAGTACAACGGTCCACTATGATGCTGTGGGAATGCTCAATTCTGTCCATAGATGAGCCTTTAAGGTTTTGTGCAATTTCAAGCATAACTTGGCCTATTGGCATCTTTACCTAACGAAACGTTGGACGAAAGCTAAATTAGCAAGTTAGACTTCTAAGAACACTAAATAGAGTACAACGATCCACTTTGATGCTTTAGGAATGCTCAATTCTGTCCATAGACAAACTTTTCAAGTTTTGTGCAATTTGAAACATAACTTGGTCTACTGGTATCTTTACCGAACGAAACGTTGTATGAAAGCTAAAATCGTATGTTAGACAGCTAAGAACACTAAATAGAGTACAACGGTCCACTTTGATGCTTTGAGAATGCTCAATTCTGTCCATAGATGAGATTTTAAGGTTTTGTGCAATTTCAAGCATAACTTGGTCTATTGGAATCTTTACCTAACGAAATGTTGTACGAAAACTAAACTAGAAAGTTAGACTTCCAAGAACACTAAATAGAGTACAACGGTCCACTTTGATGCTTTGGGCATGCTCAATTCTGTCCATAGATGATCCTTTAAGGTTTTGTGCAATTTCAAGCATAACTTGGTCTATTGGAATCTTTACCTAACGAAATGTTGAACGAAAGCTAAACTAGCAAGTTAGACTTCTTAGAACACTAAATAGAGTACAATGATCCCCTTTGATGCTTTAGGAATGCTCAATTCTGTCCATAGACAAACTTTCCAAATTTTCTGCAATTTTAAACAAAACTTGGTCTACTGGTATCTTTACCTAACGAAACGTTGTACGAAAGTTAATATAACAAGTTTGGCTGCTAAAAACACTAAATAGAGTACAACGGTCCACTTTGATGCTTTGGGAATGCTCAATTCTGTCCATAGATGAGCTTTTAAGGTTTTGTGCAATTTCAAGCATAACTTGGTCTATTGGAATCTTTACCTAACGAAATGTTGTACGAAAGCTAAACTAGCAAGTTAGACTTCTAAGAACACTAAATAGAGTACATTGGTCCACTTTGATGATTTAGGAATGCTCAATTCTGTCCATAGACAAACTTTTAAAGTTTTGTGCAATTTGAAACATAACTTGGTCTACTGGTATCTTTACCTAACGAAACGTTGTACGAAAGCTAAACTAGCAAGTTTGGCTGATAAGAACACTAAATAGAGTACAACGGTCCACTATGATGCTGTGGGAATGCTCAATTCTGTCCATAGATGAGCCTTTAAGGTTTTGTGCAATTTCAAGCATAACTTGGCCTATTGGCATCTTTACCTAACGAAACGTTGTACGAAAGCTAAATTAGCAAGTTAGACTTCTAAGAACACTAAATAGAGTACAACGATCCACTTTGATGCTTTAGGAATGCTCAATTCTGTCCATAGACAAACTTTTCAAGTTTTGTGCAATTTGAAACATAACTTGGTCTACTGGTATCTTTACCGAACGAAACGTTGTATGAAAGCTAAAATCGTATGTTAGACAGCTAAGAACACTAAATAGAGTACAACGGTCCACTTTGATGCTTTGAGAATGCTCAATTCTGTCCATAGATGAGATTTTAAGGTTTTGTGCAATTTCAAGCATAACTTGGTCTATTGGAATCTTTACCTAACGAAATGTTGTACGAAAACTAAACTAGAAAGTTAGACTTCCAAGAACACTAAATAGAGTACAACGGTCAACTTTGATGCTTTGGGCATGCTCAATTCTGTCCATAGATGATCCTTTAAGGTTTTGTGCAATTTCAAGCATAACTTGGTCTATTGGAATCTTTACCTAACGAAATGTTGTACGAAAGCTAAACTAGCAAGTTAGACTTCTTAGAACACTAAATAGAGTACAACGGTCCACTTTGATGCTTTAGGATTGCTCAATTCTGTCCATACATAAACTTTTCAAGTTTTGTGCAATTTGAAACATAACTTGGTCTACTGGTATCTTTACCTAACGAAACATTGTACGAAAGCTAAACTAGAAGTCTAAACTCGTATGTTAGACACCTAAGAACACTAAATATAGTACAATGGTCCACTTTGATGCTTTGGGAACGCTCAATTCTGTCCATAGATGAGCTTTTAAGGTTTTGTGGAATTTCAAGCATAACTTGGTCTATTGGCATCTTTACCTAACGAAACGTTGTACGAAAGCTAAACTAGCAAGTTAGACTTCTAAGAACACTAAATAGAGTGCAACGATCCACTTTGATGCTTTAGGAATGGGCAAATCTGTCCATAGACAAACTTTTCAAGTTTTGTGCAATTTGAAACATAACTTGGTCTACTGATATCTTTGCCTAACGAAACGCTATACGAAAGCTAAACTATCAAGTTTGGCGGCTAAGAACACTAAATAGAGTACAACGGTCCACTTTGATGGTTTAGGAATGCTCAAGTCTGTCCATAGATGAGCTTTTAAGGTTTTGTGCAATTTGAATCATAACTTGGTCTATTGGCATCTTTACTTAACGAAACGTTGTACGAAAGCTAAATTAGCAAGTTAGACTTCTAAGAACACTAAATAGAGTACAATGATCCACTTTGATGCTTTAGGAATGCTCAATTCTGTCCATAGACAAACTTTTAAAGTTTTGTGCAATTTTAAACATAACTTGGTCTACTGGTATCTTTACCTAACGAAACGTTGTACGAAAGCTAAACTAGCAAGTTTTGTTGCTAAGAACACTAAATAGAGTACAACGTTCCACTTTGATGCTGTGGGAATGCTCAATTCTGTCCATAGATGAGCCTTTAAGGTTTTGTGCAATTTCAAGCATAACTTGGTCTATTGGCATCTTTACCTAACGAAACGTTGTACGAAAGCTAAATTAGCAAGTTAGACTTCTAAGAACACTAAATAAAGTACAACGATCCACTTTGATGCTTTAGGAATGCTCAATTCTGTCCATAGACAAACTTTTCAAGTTTTGTGCAATTTGAAACATAACTTGGTCTACTGGTATCTTTACCTAACAAAACGTTGTATGAAAGCTAAACTCGTATGTTAGACAGCTAAGAACACTAAATATAGTACAACGGTCCACTTTGTTGCTTTGAGAATGCTCAATTCTGTCCATAGATGAGCTTTTAAGGTTTTGTGCAATTTCAAGCATAACTTGGTCTATTGGAATCTTTACCTAACGAAATGTTGTACGAAAACTAAACTAGAATGTTAGACTTACAAGAACACTAAATAGAGCACAACGGTCCACATTGATGCTTTAGGAATGCTCAATTCTGTCCATAGACAAACATTTCAAGTTTTGTGCAATTTGAAACATAACTTGGTCTACTGGTATCTTTGCCTAACGAAACGTTGTACGAAAGTTAAACTAGCAAGTATGGCTGCTAAGAACACTAAATAGAGTACAACGGTCCACTTTGATGCTTTGGGCATGCTGAATTCTGTCCATAGATGATCCTTTAAGGTTTTGTGCAATTTCAAGCATAACTTGGTCTATTGGAATCTTTACCTAACGAAATGTTGTACGAAAGCTAAACTAGCAAGTTAGACTTCTAAGAACACTAAATAGAGTAGAACGGTCCACTTTGATGCTTTAGGAATGCTCAATTTTGTCCATACATAAACTTTTCAAGTTTTGTGCAATTTGAAACATAACTTGGTCTACTGGTATCTTTACCTAACGAAACATTGTACGAAAGCTAAACTCGTATGTTAGACACCTAAGAACACTAAATATAGTACAACGGTCCACTTTGATGCTTTGGGAATGCTCAATTCTGTCCATAGATGAGCTTTTAAGGTTTTGTGGAATTTCAAGCCTAACTTGTTCTATTGGCATCTTTACCTAACGAAACGTTGTACGAAAGCTAAACTAGCAAGTTAGACTTCTAAGAACACTAAATAGAGTGCAACGATCCACTTTGATGCTTTAGGAATGGGCAAATCTGTCCATAGACAAACTTTTCAAGTTTTGTGCAATTTGAAACATAACTTGGTCTACTGGTATCTTTGCCAAACGAAACGCTATACGAAAGCTAAACTATCAAGTTTGTCGGCTAACAACACTAAATAGAGTACAACGGTCCACTTTGATGCTTTGGGAATGCTCAAGTCTGTCAATAGATGAGCTTTTAAGGTTTTGTGCAATTTGAATCATAACTTGGTCTATTGGCATCTTTACTTAACGAAACGTTGTACGAAAGCTAAATTAGCAAGTTAGACTTCTAAGAACACTAAATAAAGTACAACGATCCACTTTGATGCTTTAGGAATGCTCAATTCTGTCCATAGACAAACTTTTCAAGTTTTGTGCAATTTGAAACATAACTTGGTCTACTGGTATCTTTACCTAACAAAACGTTGTATGAAAGCTAAATTCGTATGTTAGACAGCTAAGAACACTAAATATAGTACAACGGTCCACTTTGATGCTTTGAGAATGCTCAATTCTGTCCATAGATGAGCTTTTAAGGTTTTGTGCAATTTCAAGCATAACTTGGTCTATTGGAATCTTTACCTAACGAAATGTTGTACGAAAACTAAACTAGAATGTTAGACTTACAAGAACACTAAATAGAGCACAACGGTCCACATTGATGCTTTAGGAATGCTCAATTCTGTCCATAGACAAACATTTCAAGTTTTGTGCAATTTGAAACATAACTTGGTCTACTGGTATCTTTGCCTAACGAAACGTTGTACGAAAGTTAAACTAGCAAGTATGGCTGCTAAGAACACTAAATAGAGTACAACGGTCCACTTTGATGCTTTGGGCATGCTGACTTCTGTCCATAGATGATCCTTTAAGGTTTTGTGCAATTTCAAGCATAACTTGGTCTATTGGAATCTTTACCTAACGAAATGTTGTACGAAAGCTAAACTAGCAAGTTAGACTTCTAAGAACACTAAATAGAGTAGAACGGTCCATTTTGATGCTTTAGAAATGCTCAATTTTGTCCATACATAAACTTTTCAAGTTTTGTGCAATTTGAAACATAACTTGGTCTACTGGTATCTTTACCTAACGAAACATTGTACGAAAGCTAAACTCGTATGTTAGACACCTAAGAACACTAAATATAGTACAACGGTCCACTTTGATGCTTTGGGAATGCTCAATTCTGTCCATAGATGAGCTTTTAAGGTTTTGTGGAATTTCAAGCCTAACTTGTTCTATTGGCATCTTTACCTAACGAAACGTTGTACGAAAGCTAAACTAGCAAGTTAGACTTCTAAGAACACTAAATAGAGTGCAACGATCCACTTTGATGCTTTAGGAATGGGCAAATCTGTCCATAGACAAACTTTTCAAGTTTTGTGCAATTTGAAACATAACTTGGTCTACTGGTATCTTTACCAAACGAAACGCTATACGAAAGCTAAACTATCAAGTTTGTCGGCTAACAACACTAAATATAGTACAACGGTCCACTTTGATGCTTTGGGAATGCTCAAGTCTGTCCATAGATGAGCTTTTAAGGTTTTGTGCAATTTGAATCATAACTTGGTCTATTGGCATCTTTACTTAACGAAACGTTGTACGAAAGCTAAATTAGCAAGTTAGACTTCTAAGAACACTAAATAGAGTACAACGATCCACTTTGATGCTTTAGGAATGCTCAATTCTGTCCATAGACAAACTTTTCAAGTTTTCTGCAATTTTAAACATAACTTGTTCTACTGGTATCTTTACCTAACGAGACGTTGTACGAAAGCTAAACTCGTATGTTAACCAGCTAAGAACACTAAATAGAGTATAACGGTCCAATTTGATGCTTTTGGAATGCTCAATTCTGTCCATAGATAAGCTTTTAAAGTTTTGTGCAATTTCAAGCATAACTTTGTCTATTGGAATCTTTACCTAACGAAACGTTGTACGAAAGCGAAACTAGCAAGTTAGACTTCCAAGAACACTAAATAGAGTGCAACGGTCCACTTTGATGCTTTACGAAGGCTCAATTCTGTCCATAGACGAGCTTTCCAAGTTTTGTGTATTTTCAAACATAACTTGTTTTATTGGCATCTTTATCGAACGAATCGTTGTACCAAAGCTAAACTAGCAAGTTAGACTGCTAAGAACACTATATAGAGTACAACGGTCCACTTTGATGCTTTGGGAATGCTCAATTCTGTCCATACGTGATCTTTTAAGGTTTTGTGCAATTTCAAACATAACTTGGTCTATTGGCATCTTTACCTAACGAAATGTTGTACGAAAGCTAAACTAGCAAGTTAGACTTTTAAGAACACTAAATATATTGCAACGGTCGACTTTGATGCTTTACGAATGCTCGATTCTGTCCATAGACGAGCTTTTCAAGTTTTGTGCATTTTCAAACATAACTTGTTTTATTGGCGTCTTTGTCAAACGAGACGTTGTACAAAAGCTAAACTAGCAAGTTACACTTCTAACGGCACTAAATAGAGTACAACGGTGCACTTTGATACTTTAGGAATGCTCAATTCTGTCCATAGACAAACTTTTCAAGTTTTGTGCAATTTGAAACATAACTTGGTCTACTAGTATCTTTACCTAACGAAACGTTGTATGAAAGCTAAAATCGTATGTTAGACAGCTAAGAACACTAAATACAGTACAACGGTCCACTTTGATGCTTTGAGAATGCTCAATTCTGTCCATAGATGAGCTTTTAAGGTTTTGTGCAATTTCAAGCATAGCTTGGTCTATTGGAATCTTTACCTAACAAAATGTTGTACGAAGGCTAAACTAGAAAGTTAGACTTCTAAGAACACTAAATAGAGCACAACGGTCCACTTTGATGCTTTAGGAATGCTCAACTTTGTCCATAGACAAACTTTTCAAGTTTTGTGCAATTTGAAACATAACTTGGTCTACTGGTATCTTTACCTAACGAAACGTTGTACGAAAGTTAAACTAGCAAGTATGGCTTCTAAGAACACTAAATAGAGTATAACGGTCCACTTTGACGCTTTGGGCATGCTCAATGCTGTACATAGATGATCCTTTAAGGTTTTGTGCAATTTCAAGCATAACTTGGTCTATCGGAATCTTTACCTAACGAAATGTTGTACGAAAGCTAAACTAGCAAGTTAGACTTCTTAGAACACTAAATAGAGTACAACGGTCCACTTTGATGCTTTAGGAATGCTCAATTCTGTCCATACATAAACTTTTCAAGTTTTGTGCAATTTGAAACATAACTTGGTCTACTTGTATCTTTACCTAACGAAACATTGTACGAAAGCTAAACTCGTATGTTAGACACCTAAGAACACTAAATATAGTACAACTGTCCACTTTGATGCTTTGGGAATGCTCAAGTCTGTCAATAGATGAGCTTTTAAGGTTTTGTGCAATTTGAATCATAACTTGGTCTATTGGCATCTTTACTTAACGAAACGTTGTACGAAAGCTAAATTAGCAAGTTAGACTTCTAAGAACACTAAATAGAGTACAATGATCCACTTTGATGCTTTACGAATGCTCAATTCTGTCCATAGACAAACTTTTAAAGTTTTGTGCAATTTTAAACATAACTTGGACTACTGGTATCTTTACCTAACGAAACGTTGTACGAAAGCTAAACTAGCAAGTTTGGCTGCTAAGAACACTAAATAGAGTACAACGTTCCACTTTGATGCTGTGGGAATGCTCAATTCTGTTCATAGATGAGCCTTTAAGGTTTTGTGCAATTTCAAGCATAACTTGGTCTATTGGCATCTTTACCTAACGAAACGTGGTACGAAAGCTAAATTAGCAAGTTAGACTTCTAAGAACACTAAATAGAGTACAACGATCCACTTTGATGCTTTAGGAATGCTCAATTCTGTCCATGCACAAACTTTTCAAGTTTTGTGCAATTTGAAACATAACTTGGTCTACTGGTATCTTTACCTAACGAAACGTTGTACGAAAGTTAAACTAGCAAGTATGGCTGCTAAGAACACTAAATAGAGTACAACGGTCCACTTTGATGCTTTGGGCATGCTCAATTCTGTCCATAGATGATCCTTTAAGGTTTTGTGCAATTTGAATCATAACTTGGTCTATTGGCATCTTTACTTAACGAAACGTTGTACGAAAGCTAAATTAGCAAGTTAGACTTCTAAGAACACTAAATAGAGTACAATGATCCACTTTGATGCTTTACGAATGCTCAATTCTGTCCATAGACAAACTTTCAAAGTTTTGTGCAATTTTAAACAAAACTTGGTCTACTGGTATCTTTACCTAACGAAACGTTGTACGAAAGCTAAACTAGCAAGTTTGGCTGCTAAGAACACTAAATAGAGTACAACGTTCCACTTTGATGCTGTGGGAATGCTCAATTCTGTCCATAGATGAGCCTTTAAGGTTTTGTGCAATTTCAAGCATAACTTGGTCTATTGGCATCTTTACCTAACGAAACGTTGTACGAAAGCTAAATTAGCAAGTTAGACTTCTAAGAACACTAAATAGAGTACAACGATCCACTTTGATGCTTTAGGAATGCTCAATTCTGTCCATAGACAAACTTTTCAAGTTTTGTGCAATTTGAAACATAACTTGGTCTACTGGTATCTTTACCTAACGAAACGTTGTACGAAAGTTAAACTAGCAAGTATGGCTGCTAAGAACACTAAATAGAGTACAACGGTCCACTTTGATGCTTTCGGCATGCTCAATTCTGTCCATAGATGATCCTTTAAGGTTTTGTGCAATTTCAAGCATAACTTGGTCTATCGGAATCTTTACCTAACGAAATGTTGTACGAAAGCTAAACTAGCAAGTTAGACTTCTTAGAACACTAAATAGAGTACAACGGCCCACTTTGATGCTTTAGGAATGCTCAATTCTGTCCATACATAAACTTTTCAAGTTTTGTGCAATTTGAAACATAACTTGGTCTACTGGTATCTTTACCTAACGAAACATTGTACGAAAGCTAAACTTGTATGTTAGACACCTAAGAACACTAAATATAGTACAACGGTCCACTTTGATGCTTTGGGAATGCTCAATTCTGTCCATAGATGAGCTTTTAAGGTTTTGTGGAATTTCAAGCATAACTTGGTCTATTGGCATCTTTACCTAACGAAACGTTGTACGAAAGCTAAACTAGCAAGTTAGACTTCTAAGAACACTAAATAGAGTGCAACGATCCACTTTGATGCTTTAGGAATGGGCAAATCTGTCCATAGACAAACTTTTCAAGTTTTGTGCAATTTGAAACATAACTTGGTCTACTGGTATCTTTGCCTAACGAAACGCTATACGAAAGCTAAACTATCAAGTTTGGCGGCTAAGAACACTAAATAGAGTACAACGGTCCACTTTGATGCTTTGGGAATTCTCAAGTCTGTCCATAGATGAGCTTTTAAGGTTTTGTGCAATTTGAATCATAACTTGGTCTATTGGCATCTTTACTTAACGAAACGTTGTACGAAAGCTAAATTAGCAAGTTAGACTTCTAAGAACACTAAATAGAGTACAATGATCCACTTTGATGCTTTACGAATGCTCAATTCTGTCCATAGACAAACTTTTAAAGTTTTGTGCAATTTTAAACATAACTTGGTCTACTGGTATCTTTACCTAACGAAACGTTGTACGAAAGCTAAACTAGCAAGTTTGGCTGCTAAGAACACTAAATAGAGTACAACGTTCCACTTTGATGCTGTGGGAATGCTCAATTCTGTTCATAGATGAGCCTTTAAGGTTTTGTGCAATTTCAAGCATAACTTGGTCTATTGGCATCTTTACCTAACGAAACGTGGTACGAAAGCTAAATTAGCAAGTTAGACTTCTAAGAACACTAAATAGAGTACAACGATCCACTTTGATGCTTTAGGAATGCTCAATTCTGTCCATGCACAAACTTTTCAAGTTTTGTGCAATTTGAAACATAACTTGGTCTACTGGTATCTTTACCTAACGAAACGTTGTACGAAAGTTAAACTAGCAAGTATGGCTGCTAAGAACACTAAATAGAGTACAACGGTCCACTTTGATGCTTTGGGCATGCTCAATTCTGTCCATAGATGATCCTTTAAGGTTTTGTGCAATTTGAATCATAACTTGGTCTATTGGCATCTTTACTTAACGAAACGTTGTACGAAAGCTAAATTAGCAAGTTAGACTTCTAAGAACACTAAATAGAGTACAATGATCCACTTTGATGCTTTACGAATGCTCAATTCTGTCCATAGACAAACTTTCAAAGTTTTGTGCAATTTTAAACAAAACTTGGTCTACTGGTATCTTGACCTAACGAAACGTTGTACGAAAGCTAAACTAGCAAGTTTGGCTGCTAAGAACACTAAATAGAGTACAACGTTCCACTTTGATGCTGTGGGAATGCTCAATTCTGTCCATAGATGAGCCTTTAAGGTTTTGTGCAATTTCAAGCATAACTTGGTCTATTGGCATCTTTACCGAACGAAACGTCGTACGAAAGCTAAATTAGCAAGTTAGACTTCTAAGAACACTAAATAGAGTACAACGATCCACTTTGATGGTTTAGGAATGCTCAATTCTGTCCATAGACAAACTTTTCAAGTTTTGTGCAATTTGAAACATAACTTGGTCTACTGGTATCTTTACCTAACGAAACGTTGTACGAAAGTTAAACTAGCAAGTATGGCTGCTAAGAACACTAAATAGAGTACAACAGTCCACTTTGATGCTTTCGGCATGCTCAATTCTGTCCATAGATGATCCTTTAAGGTTTTGTGCAATTTCAAGCATAACTTGGTCTATTGGAATCTTTACCGAACGAAATGTTGTACGAAAGCTAAACTAGCAAGTTAGACTTCTAAGAACACTAAATAGAGTACAGCGATCAACTTTGATGCTTTAGGAATGCTCAATTCTGTCCATAGACAAACTTTTCAAGTTTTGTGCAATTTTAAACATAACTTGGTCTACTGGTATCTTTACCTAACGAGACGTTGTACGAAAGCTAAAATCGTATGTTAACCAGCTAAGAACACTAAATAGAGTACAACGGTCCAATTTGATGCTTTTGGAATGCTCAATTCTGTCCATAGATCAGCTTTTAAAGTTTTGTGCAATTTCAAGCATAACTTGGTCTATTGGAATCTTTACCTAACGAAACGTTGTACGAAAGCTAAACTAGCAAGTTAGACTTCTAAGAACACTAAATAGAGTGCAACGGTCCACTTTGATGCTTTACGAAGGCTCAATTCTGTCCATAGACGAGCTTTCCAAGTTTTGTGCATTTTCAAACATAACTTGTTTTATTGGCATCTTTATCGAACGAATCGTTGTACCAAAGCTAAACTAGCAAGTTAGACTGCTAAGAACACTATATAGAGTACAACGGTCCACTTTGATGCTTTGGGAATGCTCAATTCTGTCCATACGTGATCTTTTAAGGTTTTGTGCAATTTCAAACATAACTTGGTCTATTGGCATCTTTACCTAACGAAATGTTGTACGAAAGCTAAACTAGCAAGTTAGACTTTTAAGAACACTAAATATATTGCAACGGTCGACTTTGATGCTTTACGAATGCTCGATTCTGTCCATGGACGAGCTTTTCAAGTTTTGTGCATTTTCAAACATAAATTGTTTTATTGGCGTCTTTGTCAAACGAGACGTTGTACAAAAGCTAAACTAGCAAGTTACACTTCTAACGGCACTAAATAGAGTACAACGGTGCACTTTGATACTTTAGGAATGCTCAATTCTGTCCATAGACAAACTTTTCAAGTTTTGTGCAATTTGAAACATAACTTGGTCTACTAGTATCTTTACCTAACGAAACGTTGTATGAAAGCTAAAATCGTATGTTAGACAGCTAAGAACACTAAATAGAGTACAACGGTCCACTTTGATGCTTTGAGAATGCTCAATTCTGTCCATAGATGAGCTTTTAAGGTTTTGTGCAATTTCAAGCATAGCTTGGTCTATTGGAATCTTTACCTAACGAAATGTTGTACGAAGGCTAAACTAGAAAGTTAGACTTCTAAGAACACTAAATAGAGCACAACGGTCCACTTTGATGCTTTAGGAATGCTCAATTCTGTCCATAGACAAACTTTTCAAGTTTTGTGCAATTTGAAACATAACTTGGTCTACTGGTATCTTTACCTAATGAAACGTTGTACGAAAGTTAAACTAGCAAGTATGGCTTCTAAGAACACTAAATAGAGTACAACGGTCCACTTTGACGCTTTGGGCATGCTCAATGCTGTACATAGATGATCCTTTAAGGTTTTGTGCAATTTCAAGCATAACTTGGTCTATCGGAATCTTTACCTAACGAAATGTTGTACGAAAGCTAAACTAGCAAGTTAGACTTCTTAGAACACTAAATAGAGTACAACGGTCCACTTTGATGCTTTAGGAATGCTCAATTCTGTCCATACATAAACTTTTCAAGTTTTGTGCAATTTGAAACATAACTTGGTCTACTGGTATCTTTACCTAACGAAACATTGTACGAAAGCTAAACTCGTATGTTAGACACCTAAGAACACTAAATATAGTACAACGGTCCACTTTGATGCTTTGGGAATGCTCAATTCTGTCCATAGATGAGCTTTTAAGGTTTTGTGGAATTTCAAGCATAACTTGGTCTATTGGCATCTTTACCTAACGAAACGTTGTACGAAAGCTAAACTAGCAAGTTAGACTTCTAAGAATACTAAATAGAGTGCAACGATCCACTTTGATGCTTTAGGAATGGGCAAATCTGTCCATAGACAAACTTTTCAAGTTTTGTGCAATTTGAAACATAACTTGGTCTACTGGTATCTTTGCCTAACGAAACGCTATACGAAAGCTAAACTATCAAGTTTGGCGGCTAAGAACACTAAATAGAGTACAACGGTCCACTTTGATGCTTTGGGAATTCTCAAGTCTGTCCATAGATGAGCTTTTAAGGTTTTGTGCAATTTGAATCATAACTTGGTCTATTGGCATCTTTACTTAACGAAACGTTGTACGAAAGCTAAATTAGCAAGTTAGACTTCTAAGAACACTAAATAGAGTACAATGATCCACTTTGATGCTTTACGAATGCTCAATTCTGTCCATAGACAAACTTTTAAAGTTTTGTGCAATTTTAAACATAACTTGGTCTACTGGTATCTTTACCTAACGAAACGTTGTACGAAAGCTAAACTAGCAAGTTTGGCTGCTAAGAACACTAAATAGAGTACAACGTTCCACTTTGATGCTGTGGGAATGCTCAATTCTGTTCATAGATGAGCCTTTAAGGTTTTGTGCAATTTCAAGCATAACTTGGTCTATTGGCATCTTTACCTAACGAAACGTGGTACGAAAGCTAAATTAGCAAGTTAGACTTCTAAGAACACTAAATAGAGTACAACGATCCACTTTGATGCTTTAGGAATGCTCAATTCTGTCCATGCACAAACTTTTCAAGTTTTGTGCAATTTGAAACATAACTTGGTCTACTGGTATCTTTACCTAACGAAACGTTGTACGAAAGTTAAACTAGCAAGTATGGCTGCTAAGAACACTAAATAGAGTACAACGGTCCACTTTGATGCTTTGGGCATGCTCAATTCTGTCCATAGATGATCCTTTAAGGTTTTGTGCAATTTGAATCATAACTTGGTCTATTGGCATCTTTACTTAACGAAACGTTGTACGAAAGCTAAATTAGCAAGTTAGACTTCTAAGAACACTAAATAGAGTACAATGATCCACTTTGATGCTTTACGAATGCTCAATTCTGTCCATAGACAAACTTTCAAAGTTTTGTGCAATTTTAAACAAAACTTGGTCTACTGGTATCTTTACCTAACGAAACGTTGTACGAAAGCTAAACTAGCAAGTTTGGCTGCTAAGAACACTAAATAGAGTACAACGTTCCACTTTGATGCTGTGGGAATGCTCAATTCTGTCCATAGATGAGCCTTTAAGGTTTTGTGCAATTTCAAGCATAACTTGGTCTATTGGCATCTTTACCTAACGAAACGTTGTACGAAAGCTAAATTAGCAAGTTAGACTTCTAAGAACACTAAATAGAGTACAACGATCCACTTTGATGCTTTAGGAATGCTCAATTCTGTCCATAGACAAACTTTTCAAGTTTTGTGCAATTTGAAACATAACTTGGTCTACTGGTATCTTTACCTAACGAAACGTTGTACGAAAGTTAAACTAGCAAGTATGGCTGCTAAGAACACTAAATAGAGTACAACGGTCCACTTTGATGCTTTCGGCATGCTCAATTCTGTCCATAGATGATCCTTTAAGGTTTTGTGCAATTTCAAGCATAACTTGGTCTATTGGAATCTTTACCTAACGAAATGTTGTACGAAAGCTAAACTAGCAAGTTAGACTTCTAAGAACACTAAATAGAGTACAGCGATCAACTTTGATGCTTTAGGAATGCTCAATTCTGTCCATAGACAAACTTTTCAAGTTTTGTGCAATTTTAAACATAACTTGGTCTACTGGTATCTTTACCTAACGAGACGTTGTACGAAAGCTAAACTCGTATGTTAACCAGCTAAGAACACTAAATAGAGTACAACGGTCCAATTTGATGCTTTTGGAATGCTCAATTCTGTCCATAGATCAGCTTTTAAAGTTTTGTGCAATTTCAAGCATAACTTGGTCTATTGGAATCTTTACCTAACGAAACGTTGTACGAAAGCTAAACTAGCAAGTTAGACTTCTAAGAACACTAAATAGAGTGCAACGGTCCACTTTGATGCTTTACGAAGGCTCAATTCTGTCCATAGACGAGCTTTCCAAGTTTTGTGCATTTTCAAACATAACTTGTTTTATTGGCATCTTTATCGAACGAATCGTTGTACCAAAGCTAAACTAGCAAGTTAGACTGCTAAGAACACTATATAGAGTACAACGGTCCACTTTGATGCTTTGGGAATGCTCAATTCTGTCCATACGTGATCTTTTAAGGTTTTGTGCAATTTCAAACATAACTTGGTCTATTGGCATCTTTACCTAACGAAATGTTGTACGAAAGCTAAACTAGCAAGTTAGACTTTTAAGAACACTAAATATATTGCAACGGTCGACTTTGATGCATTACGAATGCTCGATTCTGTCCATAGACGAGCTTTTCAAGTTTTGTGCATTTTCAAACATAACTTGTTTTATTGGCGTCTTTGTCAAACGAGACGTTGTACAAAAGCTAAACTAGCAAGTTACACTTCTAACGGCACTAAATAGAGTACAACGGTGCACTTTGATACTTTAGGAATGCTCAATTCTGTCCATAGACAAACTTTTCAAGTTTTGTGCAATTTGAAACATAACTTGGTCTACTAGTATCTTTACCTAACGAAACGTTGTATGAAAGCTAAAATCGTATGTTAGACAGCTAAGAACACTAAATAGAGTACAACGGTCCACTTTGATGCTTTGAGAATGCTCAATTCTGTCCATAGATGAGCTTTTAAGGTTTTGTGCAATTTCAAGCATAGCTTGGTCTATTGGAATCTTTACCTAACGAAATGTTGTACGAAGGCTAAACTAGAAAGTTAGACTTCTAAGAACACTAAATAGAGCACAACGGTCCACTTTGATGCTTTAGGAATGCTCAATTCTGTCCATAAACAAACTTTTCAAGTTTTGTGCAATTTGAAACATAACTTGGTCTACTGGTATCTTTACCTAATGAAACGTTGTACGAAAGTTAAACTAGCAAGTATGGCTTCTAAGAACACTAAATAGAGTACAACGGTCCACTTTGACGCTTTGGGCATGCTCAATGCTGTACATAGATGATCCTTTAAGGTTTTGTGCAATTTCAAGCATAACTTGGTCTATCGGAATCTTTACCTAACGAAATGTTGTACGAAAGCTAAACTAGCAAGTTAGACTTCTTAGAACACTAAATAGAGTACAACGGTCCACTTTGATGCTTTAGGAATGCTCAATTCTGTCCATACATAAACTTTTCAAGTTTTGTGCAATTTGAAACATAACTTGGTCTACTGGTATCTTTACCTAACGAAACATTGTACGAAAGCTAAACTCGTATGTTAGACACCTAAGAACACTAAATATAGTACAACGGTCCACTTTGATGCTTTGGGAATGCTCAATTCTGTCCATAGATGAGCTTTTAAGGTTTTGTGGAATTTCAAGCATAACGGTCTATTGGCATCTTTACCTAACGAAACGTTGTACGAAAGCTAAACTAGCAAGTTAGACTTCTAAGAACACTAAATAGAGTGCAACGATCCACTTTGATGCTTTAGGAATGGGCAAATCTGTCCATAGACAAACTTTTCAAGTTTTGTGCAATTTGAAACATAACTTGGTCTACTGGTATCTTTGCCTAACGAAACGCTATACGAAAGCTAAACTATCAAGTTTGGCGGCTAAGAACACTAAATAGAGTACAACGGTCCACTTTGATGCTTTGGGAATTCTCAAGTCTGTCCATAGATGAGCTTTTAAGGTTTTGTGCAATTTGAATCATAACTTGGTCTATTGGCATCTTTACTTAACGAAACGTTGTACGAAAGCTAAATTAGCAAGTTAGACTTCTAAGAACACTAAATAGAGTACAATGATCCACTTTGATGCTTTACGAATGCTCAATTCTGTCCATAGACAAACTTTTAAAGTTTTGTGCAATTTTAAACATAACTTGGTCTACTGGTATCTTTACCTAACGAAACGTTGTACGAAAGCTAAACTAGCAAGTTTGGCTGCTAAGAACACTAAATAGAGTACAACGTTCCACTTTGATGCTGTGGGAATGCTTAATTCTGTTCATAGATGAGCCTTTAAGGTTTTGTGCAATTTCAAGCATAACTTGGTCTATTGGCATCTTTACCTAACGAAACGTTGTACGAAAGCTAAATTAGCAAGTTAGACTTCTAAGAACACTAAATAGAGTACAACGATCCACTTTGATGCTTTAGGAATGCTCAATTCTGTCCATAGACAAACTTTTCAAGTTTTGTGCAATTTGAAACATAACTTGGTCTACTGGTATCTTTACCTAACGAAACGTTGTACGAAAGTTAAACTAGCAAGTATGGCTGCTAAGAACACTAAATAGAGTACAACGGTCCACTTTGATGCTTTGGGCATGCTCAATTCTGTCTATAGATGATCCTTTAAGGTTTTGTGCAATTTGAATCATAACTTGGTCTATTGGCATCTTTACTTAACGAAACGTTGTACGAAAGCTAAATTAGCAAGTTAGACTTCTAAGAACACTAAATAGAGTACAATGATCCACTTTGATGCTTTACGAATGCTCAATTCTGTCCATAGACAAACTTTTAAACTTTTGTGCAATTTTAAACATAACTTGGTCTACTGGTATCTTTACCTAACGAAACGTTGTACGAAAGCTAAACTAGCAAGTTTGGCTGCTAAGAACACTAAATAGAGTACAACGTTCCACTTTGATGCTGTGGGAATGCTCAATTCTGTCCATAGATGAGCCTTTAAGGTTTTGTGCAATTTCAAGCATAACTTGGTCTATTGGCATCTTTACCTAACAAAACGTTGTACGAAAGCTAAATTAGCAAGTTAGACTTCTAAGAACACTAAATAGAGTACAACGATCCACTTTGATGCTTTAGGAATTCTCAATTCTGTCCATAGACAAACTTTTCAAGTTTTGTGCAATTTGAAACATAACTTGGTCTACTTGTATCTTTACCTAACGAAACGTTGTACGAAAGTTAAACTAGCAAGTATGGCTGCTAAGAACACTAAATAGAGTACAACGGTCCACTTTGATGCTTTGGGCATGCTCAATTCTGTCCATAGATGATCCTTTAAGGTTTTGTGCAATTTCAAGCATAACTTGGTCTATTGGAATCTTTACCTAACGAAATGTTGTACGAAAGCTAAACTAGCAAGTTAGACTTCTAAGAACACTAAATAGAGTACAGCGATCAACTTTGATGCTTTTGGAATGCTCAAAGCTGTCCATAGATCAGCTTTTAAAGTTTTGTGCAATTTCAAGCATAACTTGGTCTATTGGAATCTTTACCTAACGAAACGTTGTACGAAAGCTAAACTAGCAAGTTAGACTGCTAAGAACACTAAATAGAGTGCAACGGTCCACTTTGATGCTTTACGAAGGCTCAATTCTGTCCATAGACGAGCTTTCCAAGTTTTGTGCATTTTCAAACATAACTTGTTTTATTGGCATCTTTATCGAACGAATCGTTGTACCAAAGCTAAACTAGCAAGTTAGACTGCTAAGAACACTAAATAGAGTACAACGGTCCACTTTGATGCTGTGGGAATGCTCAATTCTGTCCATACATGATCTTTTAAGGTTTTGTGCAATTTCAAGCATAACTTGATCTATAGGCATCTTTACCTAACGAAATGTTGTACGAAATCTAAACTAGCAAGTTAGACTTCTAAGAACACTAAATAGAGTGCAACGGTCCACTTTGATGCTTTACGAATGCTCGATTCTGTCCATAGACGAGCTTTTCAAGTTTTGTGCATTTTCAAACATAACTTGTTTTATTGGCGTCTTTGTCAAACGAAACGTTGTACAAATGCTAAACTAGCAAGTTACACTTCTAACGGCACTAAATAGAGTACAACGGTGCACTTTGATACTTTAGGAATGCTCAATTCTGTCCATAGACAAACGTTTCAAGTTTTGTGCAAATTGAAACATAACTTGGTCTATTGATGCTTTGGGAATGCTTAATTCTGTCCAGAGATGAGCTTTTAAGGTTTTGTGCAATTTCAAGCATAACTTTGTCTATTGGCATCTTTACCTAACAAAACGTTGTACGAATGCTAAACTAGCAAGTTAGACTTCTAAGAACTCTAAATAGAGTGCAACGGTCCACTTTGATGCTTTCGGAATGATCACTTCTATCCATAGTCGAGCCTTTCAAGTTTTGTGCATTTTAAAAGATAACTTGTTTTATTGGCATCTTTATAGAACGAAACGTTGTAAAAAAGCTAAACTAGCAAGTTAGACTGCTAAGAACACCAATAGAGTACAACGGTCCATTTTGATGCTTTGGGAATGCTCAATCCTGTCCAGAGATGAGCTTTTATGGTTTTGTGCAATTTCAAGAATAACTTGGTCTATTGGAATCTTTACCTAACGAAACGTTGTACGAATGCTAAACTAGCAAGTTAGACTTCTAAGAACACTAAATAGAGTGCAACGGTCCACTTTGATGCTTTACGAGTGCTCAATTCTGTCCATAGACGAGCTTTTCAAGTTTGGTGCATTTTCAAACATAACTTGTTTTATTGCCATCTTTACAGAACGAGACATTGTACGAAAGCTAAACTCGTATGTTAGACTGCTAAGAACACTAAATAGAGTACAATGGTCCATTTTGATGCTTTGGGAATGCTCAATTCTGTCCATAGATGAGCTTTTAAGGTTTTGTGCAATTTCAAGCATAACTTGGTCTATTGGCATCTTTACCTAATGAAACGTTGTACGAAAGCTAAACTAGCAAGTTAGACGTCTAAGAACACGAAATAGAGTGCAACGATCCACTTTAATGCTTTAGGAATGCTCAAATCTGTCCATAGACAAACTTTTCAAGTTTTGTGCAATTTGAAACATAACTTGGTCCACTGGTTTTTTTACCTAACGAAATGTTGTACGAAAGCTAAACTAGCAAGTTTGGCTGCTAAGAACACTAAATAGAGTACAACGGTCCACTTTGATGCTTTGGGAATGCTCAATTCTGTCCATAGATGAGCTTTTAAGGTTTTGTGCAATTTCAAGCATAACTTGGTCTATTGGCATCTTTACTTAACGAAATGCTGTACGAAAATTAAATTAGCAAGATAGACTTCTAAAAACACTAAATAGAGTACAATGATCCACTTTGATGCTTTAGGAATGCTCAATTCTGTCCACACACAAACTTTTCAAGTTTTGTGCAATTTGAAACATAACTCGGTCTACCGGTATCTTTACCTAACGAAACGTTGTACGAAAGCTAAACTCGTACATTAGACAGCTAAGAACACTAAATAGAGTACAACGGTCCACTTTGATGCTTTGAGAATGCTCAATTCTGTCCATAGATGAGCTTTTAAGGTTTTGTGCAATTTCAAGCATAACTTGGTCTATTTGAATCTTTACCTAACGAAATGTTGTACGAAAACTAAACTAGAAATTTAGACTTCTAAGAACACTAAATAGAGCACAACGGTCCACTTTGATGCTTTAGGAATGCTCAATTCTGTCCATAGACAAACTTTTAAAGTTTTGTGCAATTTGAAACATAACTTGGTCTACTGGTATCTTTACCTAATGAAACGTTGTACGAAAGCTAAACTAGCAAGTTTGGCTCCTAAGAACACTAAATAGAGCACAACGGTCCACTTTGATGTTGTGGGAATGCTCAATTCTGTCCATAGATGAGCATTTAAGGTTTTGTGCAATTTCAAGCATAACTTGGTCTATTGGCATCTTTACCTAACGAAACGTTGTACGAAAGCTAAATTAGCAAGTTAGACTTATAAGAACACTAAATAGAGTACAACGATCCACTTTGATGCTTTAGGAATGCTCAATTCTGTCCATAGATAAACTTTTCAAGTTTTGTGCAATTTGAAACATAACTTGGTCTACTGGTATCTTTACCTAACGAAACGTAGTATGAAAGCTAAAATCGTATGTTAGACAGCTAAGAACACTAAATAGAGTACAACGGTCCACTTGGATGCTTTGAGAATGCTCAATTCTGTCCATAGATGAGCTTTTAAGGTTTTGTGCAATTTCAAGCATAACTTGGTCTATTGGAATCTTTACCTAACGAAATGTTGTACGAAAACTAAACTAGAAAGTTAGACTTCTAAGAACACTAAATAGAGCACAACGGTCCACTTTGATGCTTTAGGAATGCTCAATTCTGTCCATAGACAAACTTTACAAGTTTTGTGCAATTTGGAACATAACTTGGTCTACTGGTATCTTTACCTAACGAAACGTTGTACGAAAGCCAAACTAGCAAGCGTGGCTGCTAAGAACACTAAATAGAGTATAACGGTCCACTTTGACGCTTTGGTAATGCTCAATTCTGTCCATAGATGAGCTTTTTAGGTTTTGTGCAATTTCAAGCATAACTTGGTCTATTGGCATCTTTACTTAACGAAATGTTGTACGAAAACTAAACTAGAAAGTTAGACTTCTAGGAACACTAAATAGAGCACAACGGTCCACTTTGACGCTTTGGTAATGCTCAATTCTGTCCATAGATGAGCTTTTAAGGTTTTGTGCAATTTCAAGCATAACTTGGTCTATTGGCATCTTTACTTAACGAAATGTTGTACGAAAACTAAACTAGAAAGTTAGACTTCTAGGAACACTAAATAGAGTACAACGATCCACTTTGATGCTTTGGAAATGCTCAATTATGTCCATAGACAAACTTTTCAAGTGTTGTGCAATTTGAAACATAACTTGGTCTACTGGTATCTTTACCTAACGAAACGTTGTACGAAAGCTAAACTCGTATGTTAGACAGCTAAGAACACTAAATATAGTACATCGGTCCACTTTGATGCTTTGGGAATGCTCAATGCTGTCTGTAGATGAGCTTTTAAGGTTTTGTGCAATTTCAAGCATAACTTGGTCTATTGGAATCTTTACCTAACGAAATGTTGTACGAAAGCTAAACTAGCAAGTTAGACTTCTAAGAACACTAAATAGTGTACAACGGTCCAGTTTGATGGTTTGGGAATGCTCAAATCTGCCCATAGACAAACTTTTCAAGTTTTCTGCAATTTGAAACATAAGTTGGTCTATTGGTATCTTTAACTAACGAAAAGTTGTACGAAAGCTAAACTAGCAAGTTTGGCTGCTAAAAACACTAAATAGAGTACAATGGTCCACTTTGATGCTTTGGGAATGCTCAATTCTGTCCATAGATGAGCATTTAAGGTTTTGTGCAATTTCAAGCATAACTCGGTCTATTGGCATCTTTACCTAACGAAACGTTGTACGAAAGCTAAATTAGCAAGTTAGACTTATAAGAACACTAAAAAGAGTACAACGATCCACTTTGATGCTTTAGGAATGCTCAATTCTGTCCATAGATAAACTTTTCAAGTTTTGTGCAATTTGAAACATAACTTGGTCTACTGGTATCTTTACCTAATGAAACGTTGTACGAAAGCTAAACTAGCAAGTTTGGCTCCTAAGAACACTAAATAGAGCACAACGGTCCACTTTGATGTTGTGGGAATGCTCAATTCTGTCCATAGATGAGCATTTAAGGTTTTGTGCAATTTCAAGCATAACTTGGTCTATTGGCATCTTTACCTAACGAAACGTTGTACGAAAGCTAAATTAGCAAGTTAGACTTATAAGAACACTAAATAGAGTACAACGATCCACTTTGATGCTTTAGGAATGCTCAATTCTGTCCATAGATAAACTTTTCAAGTTTTGTGCAATTTGAAACATAACTTGGTCTACTGGTATCTTTACCTAACGAAACGTAGTATGAAAGCTAAAATCGTATGTTAGACAGCTAAGAACACTAAATAGAGTACAACGGTCCACTTGGATGCTTTGAGAATGCTCAATTCTGTCCATAGATGAGCTTTTAAGGTTTTGTGCAATTTCAAGCATAACTTGGTCTATTGGAATCTTTACCTAACGAAATGTTGTACGAAAACTAAACTAGAAAGTTAGACTTCTAAGAACACTAAATAGAGCACAACGGTCCACTTTGATGCTTTAGGAATGCTCAATTCTGTCCATAGACAAACTTTACAAGTTTTGTGCAATTTGGAACATAACTTGGTCTACTGGTATCTTTACCTAACGAAACGTTGTACGAAAGCCAAACTAGCAAGCGTGGCTGCTAAGAACACTAAATAGAGTATAACGGTCCACTTTGACGCTTTGGTAATGCTCAATTCTGTCCATAGATGAGCTTTTTAGGTTTTGTGCAATTTCAAGCATAACTTGGTCTATTGGCATCTTTACTTAACGAAATGTTGTACGAAAACTAAACTAGAAAGTTAGACTTCTAGGAACACTAAATAGAGCACAACGGTCCACTTTGACGCTTTGGTAATGCTCAATTCTGTCCATAGATGAGCTTTTAAGGTTTTGTGCAATTTCAAGCATAACTTGGTCTATTGGCATCTTTACTTAACGAAATGTTGTACGAAAACTAAACTAGAAAGTTAGACTTCTAGGAACACTAAATAGAGTACAACGATCCACTTTGATGCTTTGGAAATGCTCAATTATGTCCATAGACAAACTTTTCAAGTGTTGTGCAATTTGAAACATAACTTGGTCTACTGGTATCTTAACCTAACGAAACGTTGTACGAAAGCTAAACTCGTATGTTAGACAGCTAAGAACACTAAATATAGTACATCGGTCCACTTTGATGCTTTGGGAATGCTCAATTCTGTCTGTAGATGAGCTTTTAAGGTTTTGTGCAATTTCAAGCATAACTTGGTCTATTGGAATCTTTACCTAACGAAATGTTGTACGAAAGCTAAACTAGCAAGTTAGACTTCTAAGAACACTAAATAGAGTACAACGGTCCAGTTTGATGGTTTGGGAATGCTCAAATCTGCCCATAGACAAACTTTTCAAGTTTTCTGCAATTTGAAACATAAGTTGGTCTATTGGTATCTTTAACTAACGAAAAGTTGTACGAAAGCTAAACTAGCAAGTTTGGCTGCTAAAAACACTAAATAGAGTACAATGGTCCACTTTGATGCTTTGGGAATGCTCAATTCTGTCCATAGATGAGCATTTAAGGTTTTGTGCAATTTCAAGCATAACTCGGTCTATTGACATCTTTACCTAACGAAACGTTGTACGAAAGCTAAACTAGCAAGTTAGACTTCTAAGAACACTAAAAAGAGTACAACGATCCACTTTGGTGCTTTACGAATGCTCAATTCTTTCCATAGACGAGCTTTTCAAGTTTTGTACATTTTCAAGCAGAACTTGTTTTATTGGCATCTTTACCTAATGAAACGTTGTACGAAAGCTAAACTAGCAAGTTTGGCTCCTAAGAACACTAAATAGAGCACAACGGTCCACTTTGATGTTGTGGGAATGCTCAATTCTGTCCATAGATGAGCATTTAAGGTTTTGTGCAATTTCAAGCATAACTTGGTCTATTGGCATCTTTACCTAACGAAACGTTGTACGAAAGCTAAATTAGCAAGTTAGACTTATAAGAACACTAAATAGAGTACAACGATCCACTTTGATGCTTTAGGAATGCTCAATTCTGTCCATAGATAAACTTTTCAAGTTTTGTGCAATTTGAAACATAACTTGGTCTACTGGTATCTTTACCTAACGAAACGTAGTATGAAAGCTAAAATCGTATGTTAGACAGCTAAGAACACTAAATAGAGTACAACGGTCCACTTGGATGCTTTGAGAATGCTCAATTCTGTCCATAGATGAGCTTTTAAGGTTTTGTGCAATTTCAAGCATAACTTGGTCTATTGGAATCTTTACCTAACGAAATGTTGTACGAAAACTAAACTAGAAAGTTAGACTTCTAAGAACACTAAATAGAGCACAACGGTCCACTTTGATGCTTTAGGAATGCTCAATTCTGTCCATAGACAAACTTTACAAGTTTTGTGCAATTTGGAACATAACTTGGTCTACTGGTATCTTTACCTAACGAAACGTTGTACGAAAGCCAAACTAGCAAGCGTGGCTGCTAAGAACACTAAATAGAGTATAACGGTCCACTTTGACGCTTTGGTAATGCTCAATTCTGTCCATAGATGAGCTTTTTAGGTTTTGTGCAATTTCAAGCATAACTTGGTCTATTGGCATCTTTACTTAACGAAATGTTGTACGAAAACTAAACTAGAAAGTTAGACTTCTAGGAACACTAAATAGAGCACAACGGTCCACTTTGACGCTTTGGTAATGCTCAATTCTGTCCATAGATGAGCTTTTAAGGTTTTGTGCAATTTCAAGCATAACTTGGTCTATTGGCATCTTTACTTAACGAAATGTTGTACGAAAACTAAACTAGAAAGTTAGACTTCTAGGAACACTAAATAGAGTACAACGATCCACTTTGATGCTTTGGAAATGCTCAATTATGTCCATAGACAAACTTTTCAAGTGTTGTGCAATTTGAAACATAACTTGGTCTACTGGTATCTTAACCTAACGAAACGTTGTACGAAAGCTAAACTCGTATGTTAGACAGCTAAGAACACTAAATATAGTACATCGGTCCACTTTGATGCTTTGGGAATGCTCAATTCTGTCTGTAGATGAGCTTTTAAGGTTTTGTGCAATTTCAAGCATAACTTGGTCTATTGGAATCTTTACCTAACGAAATGTTGTACGAAAGCTAAACTAGCAAGTTAGACTTCTAAGAACACTAAATAGAGTACAACGGTCCAGTTTGATGGTTTGGGAATGCTCAAATCTGCCCATAGACAAACTTTTCAAGTTTTCTGCAATTTGAAACATAAGTTGGTCTATTGGTATCTTTAACTAACGAAAAGTTGTACGAAAGCTAAACTAGCAAGTTTGGCTGCTAAAAACACTAAATAGAGTACAATGGTCCACTTTGATGCTTTGGGAATGCTCAATTCTGTCCATAGATGAGCATTTAAGGTTTTGTGCAATTTCAAGCATAACTCGGTCTATTGACATCTTTACCTAACGAAACGTTGTACGAAAGCTAAACTAGCAAGTTAGACTTCTAAGAACACTAAAAAGAGTACAACGATCCACTTTGGTGCTTTACGAATGCTCAATTCTTTCCATAGACGAGCTTTTCAAGTTTTGTACATTTTCAAGCAGAACTTGTTTTATTGGCATCTTTACCTAATGAAACGTTGTACGAAAGCTAAACTAGCAAGTTTGGCTCCTAAGAACACTAAATAGAGCACAACGGTCCACTTTGATGTTGTGGGAATGCTCAATTCTGTCCATAGATGAGCATTTAAGGTTTTGTGCAATTTCAAGCATAACTTGGTCTATTGGCATCTTTACCTAACGAAACGTTGTACGAAAGCTAAATTAGCAAGTTAGACTTATAAGAACACTAAATAGAGTACAACGATCCACTTTGATGCTTTAGGAATGCTCAATTCTGTCCATAGATAAACTTTTCAAGTTTTGTGCAATTTGAAACATAACTTGGTCTACTGGTATCTTTACCTAACGAAACGTAGGATGAAAGCTAAAATCGTATGTTAGACAGCTAAGAACACTAAATAGAGTACAACGGTCCACTTGGATGCTTTGAGAATGCTCAATTCTGTCCATAGATGAGCTTTTAAGGTTTTGTGCAATTTCAAGCATAACTTGGTCTATTGGAATCTTTACCTAACGAAATGTTGTACGAAAACTAAACTAGAAAGTTAGACTTCTAAGAACACTAAATAGAGCACAACGGTCCACTTTGATGCTTTAGGAATGCTCAATTCTGTCCATAGACAAACTTTACAAGTTTTGTGCAATTTGGAACATAACTTGGTCTACTGGTATCTTTACCTAACGAAACGTTGTACGAAAGCCAAACTAGCAAGCGTGGCTGCTAAGAACACTAAATAGAGTATAACGGTCCACTTTGACGCTTTGGTAATGCTCAATTCTGTCCATAGATGAGCTTTTTAGGTTTTGTGCAATTTCAAGCATAACTTGGTCTATTGGCATCTTTACTTAACGAAATGTTGTACGAAAACTAAACTAGAAAGTTAGACTTCTAGGAACACTAAATAGAGCACAACGGTCCACTTTGACGCTTTGGTAATGCTCAATTCTGTCCATAGATGAGCTTTTAAGGTTTTGTGCAATTTCAAGCATAACTTGGTCTATTGGCATCTTTACTTAACGAAATGTTGTACGAAAACTAAACTAGAAAGTTAGACTTCTAGGAACACTAAATAGAGTACAACGATCCACTTTGATGCTTTGGAAATGCTCAATTATGTCCATAGACAAACTTTTCAAGTGTTGTGCAATTTGAAACATAACTTGGTCTACTGGTATCTTTACCTAACGAAACGTTGTACGAAAGCTAAACTCGTATGTTAGACAGCTAAGAACACTAAATATAGTACATCGGTCCACTTTGATGCTTTGGGAATGCTCAATTCTGTCTGTAGATGAGCTTTTAAGGTTTTGTGCAATTTCAAGCATAACTTGGTCTATTGGAATCTTTACCTAACGAAATGTTGTACGAAAGCTAAACTAGCAAGTTAGACTTCTAAGAACACTAAATAGAGTACAACGGTCCAGTTTGATGGTTTGGGAATGCTCAAATCTGCCCATAGACAAACTTTTCAAGTTTTCTGCAATTTGAAACATAAGTTGGTCTATTGGTATCTTTAACTAACGAAAAGTTGTACGAAAGCTAAACTAGCAAGTTTGGCTGCTAAAAACGCTAAATAGAGTACAATGGTCCACTTTGATGCTTTGGGAATGCTCAATTCTGTCCATAGATGAGCATTTAAGGTTTTGTGCAATTTCAAGCATAACTCGGTCTATTGACATCTTTACCTAACGAAACGTTGTACGAAAGCTAAACTAGCAAGTTAGACTTCTAAGAACACTAAATATTGTGCAACCGTTCACTTTGGTGCTTTACGAATGCTCAATTCTTTCCATAGACGAGCTTTTCAAGTTTTGTACATTTTCAAGCAGAACTTGTTTTATTGGCATCTTTATCTAACGAATCGTTGTACCAAAGCTAAACTAGCAAGTTAGACTGCTAAGAACACTAAATAGAGTACAACGGTCCACTTTGATGCTTTGGCAATGCTCAATTCTTTCCATAGATGATCTTTTAAGGTTTTGTGCAATTTCAAGCATGACTTGGCCTATTGGCATCTTTAGCTTACGAAACGTTGTACGAAAGCTAAACTAGCAAGTTAGACTTCTAAGAACACTAAATAGAGTGCAACGGTCCACTTTGATGCTTTACGAATGCTCAATGCTGTCCATAGACGAGCTTTTCAAGTTTTGTGCATTTTCAAACATAACTTGGTCTATTGGCATCTTTACCTAATGAAACGTTGTACAAAAGCTAAACTAGCAAGTTAGACTTCCAAGAACACTAAATAGAGTGCAACTATCCACTTTGATGCTTTAGGAATGCTCAAATCTTTCCATAGACAAACTTTTCAAGTTTTGTGCAATTTGAAACATAACTTGGTCTACGGGTATCTTTACCTAACGAAACGTTGCTCGAAAGCTAAACTCGTATGTTAGATAGCTAACAACACTAAATAGAGTATAACGGTCCACTTTGATGCTTTGGGAATGCTCAATTCTGTCGATAGATGAGCTTTTAAGGTTTTGTGCAATTTCAAGCATAACTTGGTCTATTGGAATCTGTACCTAACGAAACGTTGTACGAAAGCTAAACTAGCAAGTTAGACTTCTAAGAACACTAAATAGAGTACAACGGTCCACTTTCATACTTTGGGAATGCTCAATTCTGCCCATAGATGAGCTTTTAAGGTTTTGTGCAATTTCAAGCATAACTTGGTCTATTGCCATCTTTACCTAACGAAATGTTGTACGAAAGCTAAACTAGCAAGTTAGACTTCTAAGAACACTAAATAGAGTACAACGGTCCACTTTGATACTTTGGGAATGCTCAATTCTGCCCATAGATGATGAGCTTTTGAGGTTTTGTGCAATTTCAAGCATAACTTGGTCTATTGGCATCTTTACCTAACGAAATGTTGTACGAAAGCTAAACTAGCAAGTTAGACTTCTAAGAACACTAAATAGAGTACAACGGTCCACTTTGATACTTTGGGAATGCTCAATTCTGCCCATAGATGAGCTTTTAAGGTTTTGTGCAATTTCAAGCATAACTTTGTCTATTGGCATCTTTACCTAACGAAACGTTGTACGAATGCTAAACTAGCAAGTTAGACTTCTAAGAACACTAAATAGAGTACAACGACCCACTTTGATGCTTTAGGAATGCTCAATTCTGTCCATAGATAAACTTTTCAAGTTTTGTGCAATTTGAAACATAACTTGGTCTACTGGTATCTTTACCTAACGAAACATTGTACGAAAGCTAAACTCATATTTTAGACAGCTAAGAACACTAAATATAGTACAACGGGCCACTTTGATGCTTTGGGATTGCTCAATTCTGTCCATGGATGAGCTTTTAAGGTTTTGTGCAATTTGAAGCATAACTTGGTCTATTGGAATCTTTACCTAACGAAATGTTGTACAAAAGCTAAACTAGCAAGTTAGACATTTAAGAAAACTAAATAGAGTACAACGGTGCACTTTGATGCTTTAGGAATCCTCAATTCTGTCCATAGACAAACTTTTCAAGTTTTGTGCAATTTGAAACATAACTTGGTCTAGTGGTATCTTTACCGAATGAAACGTTGTACGAAAGCTAAACCCGTATGTTAGACAGCTAAGAACACTAAATAGAGTACAACGGTCCACTTTGATGCTTTGGGAATGCTCAATTCTTTCCATAGATGAGCTTTTAAGGTTTTGTGCAATTTCAATCATAACTTGGTCTATTGGCATCTTTACCTAACGAAACGTTGTACGAAAGCTAAACTAGCAAATTAGACTACTAAGAACACTAAATAGAGTGCAACGGTCCACTTTGATGCTTTACGAATGCTCAATTCTGTCCATAGACGAGCTTTTCAAGTTTTGTGCATTTTGAAACATAACTTGTTTTATTGGCATCTTTATCGAACGAATCGTTGTACCAAAGCTAAACTAGAAAGTTAGACTGCTAAGAACACAAAAAAGAGTACAACGGTCCACTTTGATGCTTTGGCAATGCTCAATTTTGTCCATAGATGATCTTTTAAGGTTTTGTGCAATTTCAAGCATGACTTGGCCTGTTGGCATATTTAGCTAACGAAACGTTGTACGAAAGCTAAACTAGCAAGTTAAACTTCTAAGAACACTAAATAGAGTGCAACAGTGCACTTTGATGCTTTACGAATGCTCAATTCTGTCCATAGACGAGCTTTTCAAGTTTTGTGCATTTTCAAACATAACTTGTTTTATTGGCAACTTTGTCGAATGAAACGTTGTACAAAAGCTAAACTTGCAAGTTACACTTCTAACGACACTAAATAGAGTACAACGGTCCACTTTGATGCTTTGGGAATGCTCAATTCTGTCCATAGACAAACTTTTAAAGTTTTGTGCAATTGGAAACATAACTTGGTCTATTGGTATATTTAACTAATGAAACGTTATACGAAAGCTAAACTCGCATGTTAGACTGCTAAGAACACTAAATAGAGTACAACGGTCCACTTTGATGCTTTGGGAATGCTTAATTCCGTCCATAGATGAGCTTTTAAGGTTTTGTGCAATTTCAAGCATAACTTTGTCTATTGGCATCTTTACCTAACGAAACGTTGTACGAATGCTAAACTAGCAAGTTGGACTTCTAAGAACACTAAATAGAGTGCAACGGTCCACTTTGATGCTTTACGAATGCTCAATTCTGTCCATAGACGAGCTTTTCAAGTTTTGCTCATTTTCAAACATAAGTTGTTTTATTGGCATCTTTATCGAACGAATCGTTGTACCAATGCTAAACTAGCAAAATAGACTGCTAAGAACACTGAATAGAGTACAACGGTCCACTTTGATGCTTTGGCAATGCTCAATTTTGTCCATAGATGATCTTTTAAGGTTTTGTGCAATTTCAAGCATTACTTGGCCTATTGGCATCTTTAGCTAACGAAACTTTGTACGAAAGCTAAACTAGCAAGTGAGACTTCTAAGAACACTAAATAGAGTGCAACAGTCCACTTTGATGCTTTACGAATGCTCAATTCTGTCCATAGACGAGCTTTTCAAGTTTTGTGCATTTTCAAACATAACTTGTTTTATTGGCAACTTTGTCGAACGAAACGTTGTACAAAAGCTAAACTTGCAAGTTACACTTCTAACGACACTAAATAGAGTACAACGGTCCACTTTGATGCTTTAGGAATGCTCAATTCTGTCCATAGACAAACTTTTAAAGTTTTGTGCAATTGGAAACATAACTTGGTCTATTGGTATCTTTAACTAACGAAACGTTATACGAAAGCTAAACTCGCATGTTAGACTGCCAAGAACACTAAATAGAGTACAACGGTCCACTTTGATGCTTTGGGAATGCTTAATTTCGTCCATAGATGAGCTTTTAAGGTTTTGTGCAATTTCAAGCATAACTTTGTCTATTGGCATCTTTACCTAACGAAACGTTGTACGAATGCTAAACTAGCAAGTTGGACTTCTAAGAACACTAAATAGAGTGCAACGGTCCACTTTGATGCTTTACGAATGCTCAATTCTGTCCATAGACGAGCTTTTTAAGTTTTGTGCATTTTCAAACATAACTTGTTTTATTGGCATCTTTATAGAACGAAACGTTGTACAAAAGCTAAACTAGCAAGTTATACTGCTAAGAACACCAATAGAGTACAACGGTCCACTTTGATGCTTTGGGAATGCTCAATTCGGTCCATAGATGAGCTTTTAAGGTTTTGTGCAATGTCAAGGATAACTTGGCCTATTGGTATCTTTACCTAATGAAATGTTGGACGAAAGCTAAACTAGTAAGTTAGACTTGTAAGAACACTAAATAGAGTGCAACGGTCCACTTTGATGCTTTAGGAATGCTCGATTCTGTACATAGACAAACTTTTCAAGTTTTGTGCAATTTGAAACATAACATGGTCTACTGGTATCCTTACCTAACGAAACGTTGTACGAAAGCTAAACTAGCAAGTTAGGCTGCTAAGAACACTAAATAGAGAACAACGGTCATTTTGATGCTTTCGCAATGCTCAATTCTGTCCATAGATGATCTTTTAAGGTTTTGTGCAATTTCAAGCATGACTTGGCCTATTGGCATCCTTAGCTAACGAAACGTTGTACGAAAGCTAAACTAGAAAGTTAGACTTCTAAGAACACTAAATAGAGTGCAACGGTCCACTTTGATGCTTTACGAATGCTCAATTCTGTACATAGACGAGCTTTTCAAGTTTTGTGCATTTTCAAACATAACTTGTTTTATTGGCAACTTTGTCGAACGAAACGTTGTACAAAAGCTAAATTAGCAAGTTACACTTATAACGACACTAAATAGAGTACAACGGTCCACTTTGATGCTTGAGGAATGCTCCATTCTGTACATAGACAAACTTTTCAAGTTTTGTGCAATTGGAAACATAACTTGGTCTATTGGTATCTTTACCTAATGAAATGTTGTACGAAAGCTAAACTAGCAAGTTAGACTTCTAAGAACACTAAATAGAGTACAACGGTCCATTTTGATGCTTTAGGAATGCTCAATTCTGTCCATAGACAAACTTTTCAAGTTTTGTGCAATTTGAAACATAACATGGTCTACTGCTATCCTTACCTAACGAAATGTTGTACGAAAGCTAAACTAGCAAGTTAGGCAACTAAGAACAATAAATAGAGTACAACGGTCCACTTTGATGCTTTGGGAATGCTTAATTATGTCCATAGATGAGCTTTTTAGATTTTGTGCAATTTCAAGCATAACTTGGTTTATTGGCATCTTTACCTAACGAAACGTTGTACGAAAGCTAAATTAGCAAGTTAGACTTCTAAGAACACTAAATAGAGTACAACGGTGCTCTTTGATGCTTTAGGAATCCCCAATTCTGTCCATAGACAAACTTTTCATGTTTTGTGCAATTTGAAACATAACTTGGTCTGGTGGTATCTTTACCTAATGAAACGTTGTACGAAAGCTAAACTTGTATGTTAGACAGCTAAGAACACTAAATAGAGTACAACGGTCCACTTTGATGCTTTGGGAACGCTCAATTCTGTCCATAGATGAGCTTTTAAGATTTTCTACAATTTCAAGCATAACTTGGTCTATTGGCATCTTTACCTAACAAAACATTGTACGAAAGCTAAACTAGTAAGTTAGACTTCTAAGAACACTAAATATAGTGCAACGGTCCACTTTGATGCTTTACGAATGCTCAATTCTGTCCATAGACGAGCTTTTCAAGTTTTGTGCATTTTCAAACATAACATGTTTTATTGGCATCTTTATCGAACGAATCGTTGTACCAAAGCTAAACTAGCAAGTGAGACTGCTAAGAACACTAAATAGAGTGCAACGGTCCACTTTGATGCTTTGGCAATTTCATAGATGATCTTTTAAGGTTTTGTGCAATTTCAAGCATGACTTGGCCTATTGGCATCTTTAGCTAACGAAACGTTGTACGAAAGCTAAACTAGGAAGTTAGACTTATAAGAAAACTAAATAGAGTGCAACGGTCCACTTTGATGCTTTACGAATGCTCAATTCTGCCCATAAACGAGCTTTTCAAGTTTTGTGCAATTTCAAGCATGACTTGGCCTATTGGCATCTTTAGCTAACGAAACGTTGTACGAAAGCTAAACTAGCAAGTTAGACTTATAAGAACACTAAATAGAGTGCAACGGTTCACTTTGATGCTTTACGAATGCTCAATTCTGTCCATAGATGATCTTTTAAGGTTTTGTGCAATTTCAAGCATGACTTGGCCTATTGGCATCTTTAGCTAACGAAACGTTGTACGAAAGCTAAACTAGCAAGTTAGACTTATAAGAACACTAAATAGAGTGCAACAGTCCACTTTGATGCTTTACGAATGCTCAATTCTGTCCATAAACGAGCTTTTCAAGTTTTGTGCATTTTCAAACATAACATGTTTTATTGGCATCTTTATCGAACGAATCGTTGTACCAAAGCTAAATTTGCAAGTTAGACCGCTAAGAACACTAAGTAGAGTACAACGGTCCACTTTGATGCTTTGGCAATGCTCAATTCTGTCCATATATGATCTTTTAAGGTTTTGTGAAATTTCAAGCATTACTTGGCCTATTGGCATCTTTAGCTAACGAAACGTTGTACGAAAGCGAAACTAGCAATTTAGACTTCTAAGAACACTAAATAGAGTGCAACGGTCAACTTTGATGCTTTACGGATGCTCAATTCTGTCCATAGATGAGCTTTTCAAGTTTTGTGCATTTTCAAACATAACTTGTTTTATTGGCAACTTTGTCGAACGAAACGTTGTTCAAAAGCTAAATTATCAAGTTAGACTTCTAACAACACTAAATAGAGTACAACGGTGCATTTTGATGCTTTAGGAATCCTCAATTTTGTCCATAGACAAAATTTTCAAGTTTTGTGCAATTGGAAACATAACTTGGTCTATTGGCATCTTTACCTAATGAAATGTTGTACGAAAGCTAAACTAGCAAGTTAGGCTTTTAAGAACACTAAATAGAGTACAACGGTCCACTTTGATGCTTTAGGAATGCTCAATTCTTTCCATAGACAAACTTTTCAAGTTTTGTGCAATTTGAAACATAACATGGTCTACTGCTATCCTTACCTAACGAAACGTTGTACGAAAGCTAAACTAGCAAATTAGGCTGCTAAGAACACTAAATAGAGTACAACGGTCATTTTGATGCTTTGGGAATGCTCAATTCTGTCCATAGATGAGCCTTTAAGGTTTTGTGCAATTTCAAGCATAACATGGTCTATTGGCATCTTTACCAAACGAAACGTTGTACGAAAGCTAAATTAGCAAGTTAGACTTCTAAGAACACTAAATAGAGTACAACGATCCACTTTGATTCTTTATGAATGCTCAATTCTGTCCATATACAAACTTTTCAAGTTTTGTGCAATTTGAAACATAACTTGGTCTAGTGGTATCTTTACCTAACAAAACTTTGTACGAAAGCTAAACTCGTATGTTAGACAGCTAAGAACACTAAATAGAGTACAACGGTCCACTTTGATGCTTTGGGAATGCTCAATTTTGTCCATAGATGAGTTTTTAAGATTTTGTGCAATTTCAAGCATAAATTGGTTTATTGGCATCTTTACCTAACGAAACGTTGTACGAAAGCTATATTAGCAAGTTAGACTTCTAAGAACACTAAATAGAGTACAATGGTGCACTTTGACGCTTTAGGAATCCTCAATTCTGTCCATAGACAAACTTTTCATGTTTTGTGCAATTTGAAACATAACTTGGTCTAGTGGTATCTTTACGTAATCAAACGTTGTACGAAAACTAAACTCGTATGTTAGACATCTAAGAACACTAAATAGAGTACAACGGTCCACTTTGATGCTTTGAGAACGCTCAATTCTGTCCATAGATGAGCTTTTAAGATTTTGTGCAATTTCAAGCATAACTTGATCTATTGGCATCTTTACCTAACAAAACGTTGTACGAAAGCTAAACTAGTAAGTTAGACTTGTAAGAACACTAAATATTGTGCAACGGCCCACTTTGATGGTTTACGAATGCTCAATTCTGTCCATAGAGGAGCTTTTCAAGTTTTGTGCATTTTCAAACATAACATGTTTTATTGGCATCTTTATCGAACGAATCGTTGTACCAAAGCTAAACTAGCAAGTTAGACTGCTAAGAACACTAAATAGAGTACAACGGTCCACTTTGATGCTTTGGCAATGCTCAATTCTGTCCATAGATGATCTTTTAAGGTTTTGTGCAATTTCAAGCTTGACTTGGACTATTGGCATCTTTAGCGAACGAAACGTTGTACGAAAGCTAAACTACCAATTTAGACTTCTAAGAACACCAAATAGACTGCAACGGTCCACTTTGATGCTTTACGAATGCTCAATTCTGTCCATAGACGAGCTTTTCAAGTTTTGTGCATTTTCAAACAAAACTTGTTTTATTGGCAACTTTGTCGAACCAAACGTTGTACAAAAGCTAAACTAGCAAGTTACACTTCTAACGACACTAAATAGTCTACAACGGTCCACTTTGACGCTTGAGGAATGCTCCATTCTGTCCATAGACAACTTTTCAAGTTTTGTGCAATTGGAAACATAACTTGGTCTATTGGTATCTTTAACGAACGAAACGTTATACGAAAGCTAAACTCACATGTTAGACTGCTAAGAACACCAAATAGAGCACAACGGTCCACTTTGATGCTTTGGGAATGCTTAATTTTGTCCATAGATGACCTTTTAAGGTTTTGTGCAATTTCAAGCATAATTTTGTCTATTGGCATCTTTACCTAACGAAACGTTCTACGAATGCTAAACTAGCAAGTTAGACTTCTAAGAACACTAAATATAGTGCAACGGACCACTTTGATGCTTTACGAATGCTCAATTCTGTCCATATACGAGCTTTTCAAGTTTTGTGCATTTTCAAACATAACTTGTTTTATTGGCATCTTTATCGAACGAATCGTTTTACCAAAGCTAAACTAGCAAGTTAGACTGCTAAGAACACTAAATAGAGTACAATTGTCCACTTTGATGCTTTGGCAATGCTCAATTCTGTCCATAGATGGTCTTTTAAGGTTTTGTGCAATTTCAAGCATGACTTGGCCTATTGGCATCTTTAGCTAACAAAATGTTGTACGAAAGCTAAACTAGCAAGTTAGACTTCTACGAACACTAAATAGAGTGCAACGGTGCGCTTTGATGCTTTACGAATGCTCAATTCTGTCCATAGACGAGCTTTTCAAGTTTTGTGCATTTTCAAACATAACTTGTTTTATTGGCAACTTTGTCGAACAAAACGTTGTACAAAAGCTAAACTAGCAAGTTACACTTCTAGCGACACTAAATAGAGTACAACGGTCAACTTTGATGCTTGAGGAATGCTCCATTCTGTCCATAGACAAACTTTTCAAGTTTTGTGCAATTGGAAACATAACTTGGTCTATTGGTATCTTTACCGAATGAAATGTTGTACGAAAGCTAAACTAGCAAGTTAGACTTTTAAGAACACTAAATAGAGTACAACGGTCCACTTTGATGATTTAGGAATGATCAATTCTTTCCATAGACAAAATTTTCAAGTTTTGTGCAATTTGAAACATAACATGGTCTACTGCTATCCTTACCTAACGAGACGTTGTACGAAAGCTAAACTAGTAAGTTAGGCTGCTAAGAACACTAAATAGAGTACAATGGTCATTTTTGTTGGACAAAGATTTTATTCTAGGGTATAAAGAACACTGTCTATTCCATCTGCAACAGATCCAAGTTGTACTGTGATCTCAGTGATTGCTTCGTGCAATTTATCTGGGTCATGAGTACTTGCTTGTCTGCCCCATGACATATATCGAACACCTTGTATGGCATATCTTGAAACCATAAGTTGCCTTTTGTAGTCTTGAACTTTGTCGGTTGCTTTTTTAAGTCTCCTTTTGGTTTCCCTCAAAGCTTCTTGTAGAGATTCGATAGTTTTCTGGGGATCGTCCTCGTATACGTCTTCCCTTATAGGGGAGAGGTTGAATCTGGGATCACCTCCACCTTCTTCTTCTTTAGAAGTAGAACCTTCATCAGTTCTAGACCTTTTTACAGGTGGAGAGTTAGGAGTATCCATCCTTGAAGATTTCTTGAGAAAGATATTGGTTTATGATGATTCTTACCTTTGAATATTTATACGAATGGAATATGAAGAGATTGTCGGACCAAGACTTAGTGTCTAGTCAACATTGTGTTTT